>NC_133326.1:85746781-87034040 GCF_042186555.1 Aquarana catesbeiana | reverse complement strand
TAATTTAGTTTTAAAGTGGTAGTAAACTCTGCCCCTCCAGTGCTCCTTATCAATGCAGCCAGTATGTTCAAGGTTTCCAACACATTTTGTCCAGTTGGATGACCACTTGGGATGTCTCTTACTTGCATTTGGTGCAGATTAGAAATTTGTTCCACTCCGTCCGAAGCTGGCACTATGTTGATTACGGTCTTCTGTGCCCGCAGCACTTTGAGCTTTCGCCCTGTTGCCCCCTGTCGGAAATCTCGCGCATGCACAGCGAGTACATTGTGTGTTCAATACAATCAGTCAATCTCTTCTCCTCTTATGGGAATATGGAGCGATGCCGCAGAAAGGACTGAGCAAGGGGCGGCACGTTATCACAGGGACTAAGGCACGAGAAGCATGTCATAAGCAGAGGTAATTATGCGCATGCGCTGGTAACTTCATACAACAGAAATGGTCTGCAAAAAAAGCAAGCATTATAGAATAGATCTAAAGACAACGATTTGCACAGTATTGTTATTCAAATGAGTAAAAGAGTACTTTGAGAGTTTACTACCACTTTAATAAAGGAACCGGGTAAAATTCAAAAGTAAATAGTCGCTTGGCGTGACTTTCTTTTTTACAATTTTGAAAGGAGCAATTTATTAATGTTCATGTGTAGCCACATTTGTTTGCTTGGAACACAATTAAAAAAAAATATATATAAAAAAACCTAGGGACATATTTATAAAGCATAGAATGTTACATTCGTGAAAACATCACTGCAGGTGAATCATACTGCTTTTAAATTAGCGATTCACCTGCAGTAACCATTTACTGTCACATAAACCTCTTTATAGAATACAACCAATAGTGAAGCCATACAAGCAGCAAGATAAAGAATGAGTGTCTGAAATCCTATTATGAAAGTTCAGAAAATTGTGATTTGCACACAAGTCTTTGAAGTAAAATAGCTCTTTTATTGATAAATAATTAAAAGCAATAAGAATAGCTCCCCCATGAGCGACATTTGAGGCTTACAACTGGCTCTTTTTCAAGCCCAAAGCAAAACGTCACATCCCTCATTTACCCAATTCATATCCATAGTGTAAGCCATACACCAATCTCCAGTAACAACTAAGATGCAGCCCCAAAACCACCGGACCTGGTGGTGGTGACTTGGCTCCTCCTGTAATCTCATTATGTAATTTGTGTTAAAAAAAAAAAAAAAAAAAAAAAAAGGACAACATTGTTCTTCCTAGAATGTATTTTTCAGCTCAGCGAATAGGAAAAAATGGGGCAGATCAGTTGGAAATTACTGAAAAGGTTTAAAACCTTGTGCAAATGTTTAGGGAATCTTATCTTCCAAAAAAGTAACCCCTTAGTGTGTTTATAAACACAATAGAATATTGAAATTTTCCATAAACTATTGATGTTAGACTTCGATGAACAAAAGTTATCCAATCCCAAAACCTCAAATTCAATTTCCAATATTATGAATGGGGAACACATTTAAAACATTTTAGAGATCTTCACTTTAGAGTTAAACCCAAATAATGATCCCAATATTCTTCTACCTCTGATATGCGTGGGGATACCTAGTGTGTTGTGCATTGAGCATTTTACTGATGTATGTCTATAATGTACAGGGTGGCACAGTGGTGTAGTGGGTAGCACTTTTGCCTAGCAGTAAGAAGGGTCGCTGGTTCAAATCCCAACCATGACACTACCTGCCTGGAGTTTGCATGTTCTCCCTGTGCCTGCGTGGGTTTCCTCCGGGTACTCCGGTTTCCTCCCACACTCCAAAGATATGCTGGTAGGTTAATTGGATCCTGTCTAAATTGTCCCTAGTATGTATGAATGCGAGTTAGGGACCTTAGATTGTAAGCTCCTTGAGGGTAGGGACTGATGTGAATGTACAATATATATGTAAAGCGCTGCATAAATTGACGTAAATATGCGTAAATATAAGTATCTGAAATAAATAAAAATAAATATAGGCATGTACATGAGGAGGTCTTTGGACTGGCTCAAAACTGTTTTGTGTTGTGATAAATTACATTCGAATGCACATTACCATAGCGGACCATCTACAGCCCATTGGGTAAAACATGGTAGGGCTTCATTGGCTGATTAAAAAGTTTTGCCTGTGACGATCTCATTGGTGTGCAGCTTTTCCTTTGTATTGTACAGAGTTATGTGTGGAGGAGTGACAGTCTCCTAGACAGCATATGAGAGGAGTGTTTGGAGGATTGGAGAGGTTCTTTGACTCTATGCAGCATCTACAGTAGATCACAAACAAAAATTTCCCAGCACACTTACCAGCTAGCCTGCAAACAAACCAAATTCACCCGGTCTAAAAATTCACGTTAAAAACAGAGGGTTTTGTTGCACATATTTGCAAATAATATGTGGAAGCCTTAAAGCTCACATCAAGGCTCTTCTGTATACTGCAATCTTAACTCTCTAGTTTTGAGAGTCTTCAAGTTGGAAAATAGAGAATATAAATATATATATATATATATATATATATATATATATATATATATATATATATATATATATATATATATATATATATATATATATATATATATATATCTCAATTTATAGCTAGCCTTTGCTGTAAAGTGCACATGGAAGGACAATGTACATCACAAACAAATAAAAATGTTAGAGCAGTTCTTTGACTATGCACCATCTACAGTAGACCTAATTGTGCCTGCACTATAAACGCACACAGTGGCATTGAGGTATTTAGGCAAAAATTGTTTTTTTTTCCTAACTTCTACTACTGTGATAGTATTGACACGGTTTCAGATTATTTGTGGGTTTATTAGACCTAGTGCTTCCTCTGCCTTTGATCCATATAGAGTTCAGGGACATGGAATTCCTGGTCTGCATTTTACCTGCCATTGTTCTGGACTTTTAAGGCCTCAAAAACATAGAAATACTCAGGAGGTAATAGAGCTGCTCAATTAATCGTCAAGAATCGTTATCGCGATCTTGACTAAAGTGTTTCACAATTCTTTCTATGCAAAGAATTCTCTGCTCTTCTGAAGCCACAGCCCTCAAAAGAAAGGAAGAGAAAAACCAGGCAGTCTGCCAAAAAACAAAACATTCTTTATCAGTTGAACTTAAGTATAAACATTATTCCATTGACAAATTGTTACAGACTTCCTGTGTAAGTGAAAAAAGTTTAACCACTTAAAGCGGAGCTCCGCCGAAATTTTATTTTTTTTTTTTAAAAGTCAGCAGCTACAAATACTGCAGCTTCTGACTTTTAAAACATGGACACTTACCTGTCCAGGGAGCCCGCGATGTCAGCACCCGAGGCCGAACCGTCTCTCGGTCCTCGGGTGCTGCCGCCTCCATCTTCGGTAAGGGAATCAGGAAGTGAAGGCTTGCGCCTTCACTTCCCGGTTCCCTAATGCGAATGCGCGAGTCGCGCAGCGCAATACGGATGGTCCCTGCTGTCTCTTGGACCCGTGTGTTTCCCAGCAGACAGCGGGGGGGGGGGGGGGGGGGACAGGAAGTGGCGTAAATAACCACAGATTCTGTGGCTATCTATGCCGGAAGTGGGTACAGATACCTGTAATATACAGGTATCTGCACCCCCCCTCCCCCCTGAAAGGTACCAACTGTGATGCCGGAGGGGGGGAGGAATCCGATAAGTGGAAGTTCCACTTTTGGGTGGAACTCCACTTTAAACACTAAACCTTTTTCTGACATTTGTTGGTTTCAAGTTAAAATAATTTTTTTTGCTAGAAAATTACTTAGAACCCCCAAACATATATATATTTTTTAGTAGACACCCTAGAGAATAAAATGGTGGTTGTTGCAATATTTTATGTCACACTGTATTTGCACAGTGGTCTTTCAAGTGCAATTTTTTGGGAAACAATTACTTTAATGAATTAAAAAAAAAAAAAAAACACACACACACACACACACACACACACACAATCTAACCAGTAAAGTTAGCCCATTTGGGTTTTTTTTGTTTTTTTTGTATAATGTGAAAGATTTTACGTTAAAAGAATCGTGATCTTTTTATTCTAAGCAAAAAAATTGTGATTCTCATTTTGGCCAGAATCGTGCAGCTCTAAGAGGTAAGTACCTTCATTTATGCACTTTGCATCCTAAACTTTCTGCTGTGGGCTTGGCCTCACAAAAGGTGCTTGGTGAGCCTGGAAGGAGAGGGAGAACACTGTACACACATAAAGATATAGTTTAAAGTAGTGCTGAATGCCTATAGACTGCTTCCAGATGAGCTCTGTGGTGTCTGTAAAATTGAGCTGCATTCATGTTGCAGCATTATAACTGTCGCAGGAAAACTGCAGCATACACGGAATCATACAGATTACTCAGGTTCAGTGCCTTATGGAAAATAAAGCCTGCTGGAATTTGTATAACATCACTGTGTGGCTTTTGTGGTCTTCTAAAAAATTTTTGGAAACCATATATTTATCTGAGACTAGAATATAAAATATGGAAGGGAAACGCTTAAAAATGCACAAAAAACTGCATGCTTTTTCAGTGTGAATCCAGTAATACAATAAGTGTACAGTGATAAGGTTATTTAGCTACATTTTTCTGGAACAAACTGCATGAATATCACTTGATCCCGGTCTCTCTGCACAGGTGTGACCCTCTGTTAAGTAGGCACTATAGGTCTCCAATCAACAGGGAGCATGATCTTCGCTGATTGGAAATCTGACATAACAAGGGGTATGTCTGAGCTTTGCAGAGACACCTCTGCTCCACACAAGTCAAGCATCTTTCTCTGCAGCATGCTGGTGGGAGGCTGGCTTTTCTGCTTGAGCTGTGCATACTTTCTAATATAATTTAAAAAAAAAAAAAAGCTTTAATGGCCGATTTAGACTTGCAGCTGGGGAGAGTTTAAAAACAAAAGATTTAACCACATTTTTAGCACTCCCCTTCCCATTAGTTTGCAAAGGCAGTGGACAGGAGTGTTCATATGTTGCTTTGCTTTGTGCCCACACCAAAAATGATCACCCCTGTAGTGTTCGGTGGAAAGTACCTCCACAGAATGCAACCAATTTGATTGTAGAAGTGACATAAATGCCCCACAACCGCATGCAATGCATGCGGTTGCGGTGCATTGGTGTGGCATTTATGGAGTTAAAACAGGTGGTGAGGAAGAGTCATATTGCTTTCACACTGCCTGCCAAACTCCTGAAAAGCAACCCTAACAGATTGCTTGTCAGAAGTGTGGCAGTTCAGCCACACATCTAAGCTTAGCCCAGGTCCAAGACTAGCTTTAGTTTTTCCTTGCTAGGTAGAATGGTGTAAAGTAGCAAGAAGCTTGATTCATGACTGTGTAGATGAGTGCGGTAAGTGGTTTAGCACAATGTTTACATAGTTGATGCAGTCATGGAACAAGTGCAAGTTATTTATAGTAACATTTTTCAATGTAAGAAAAAAAAAAAAAGTTTGAATAAATTTGAGTGCATTTATTTTTAGTAAGTCTGCACATTTTTACTTTTTAAAATTTACAGGAGACACATTCAAAATTTGCTTGCATCACCCTCTTAAAAAAAATAAATAAATAATTTTTTCTAGCAAGAGAAATCTTGCTGTTGCAGTGTTCATAAAATTGATGGTTTGATGACAGCCACACAAGATCCCTTTTAGCTGATAAGTGTGATTGTCTTTAACTCTAAAATGTGTGAAAGCATCAGTCACTTCTTGTGATCTTGCTACACGATTAAAATTGGTATCTTTCATTAGCTAAAACACCTGCCTGAAGGCATTAGGAATGTGTTACAAATGCCTCTTTGTTTCCCCGCAAACAGCCTGAAACATTAATTTTTTTATTCTGATTGAAAAATTTGGTCAGCGTTTGAGTCAAGTGCAAATGAGGAGTTTATCGAGCAAATAACCTCATTATGCATCTCTTTTATTTAACATTTTCTGTCTGTCTTTATTAACAATGCATCTTGTATAAGAGATTGTGCACCAACAGTATATCTTGCTTAGGAAATACCACTACATGCCTTGTAGTTGGTCTGGGCCTTTTTGGGAGCGTGATGCCCTCCATACATCATTTACTAGTATTTCAGGAGATAGGTTGTCTTCTATTATGTGATACTAGGGTGAGATAATTGGCGTCCTCTCTGAATAGATGCTTTGTATTGCTGTATCTATAAAACAAAGCTGTGTTTGTAAACATAACTTGTGAAAATAGAAAGGCCATACTTTCTGGTGAAGATGTTCACTGAATAGCAAGGGAGAGTAAGGGGGAGGGGGGGGGGTGTAAAAAAGAAACTTTTGTTTGCAAAATATAATAATATAGCTTTGATTTCACTGGATAATTGTTACTACTAAATGTGTCTAATATATAGCAATCCTTTGTAAAGCTACTTTTTTAATTAACAACTCCTACTCCCTAGTATGCTTTTATTAGGGTAAGGTTTTACAGCTACATCTAGTCATTTATTGGCTTGTGTAGATTAAAATATCAGTAATAGTTTGAGGTAAAAATTCACGCCGGTATACGTGCGCAAAACACTGTACCCGTACGTCGCGGTGTCATCCGCGCACCCGTGGGTCCCACAGACTGAATGTCCACCGGTGGCCCACGATCGTGACATGGAGAGGCAGAACGGGGGATGCCTATGTAAACAAGACTTTTACCTGTTCTGCCTAGCAACACAACAGGGATCTACTGCTGCTTGTCATCGGGAGAAGTGATCTGGCATGTTCTAGTAAGCCCATCCCCCCTACAGTTAGAACATGCTGAGGGAACACAGTTAAACCCTTGATCGCCCCCTAGTGTTTAACCCCTTCCCTGCCAGTGACATTTACACAGTAATCAGTGCATTTTTATAGCACTGATCACTGTATAAATGCCAATGGTCCCAAAATAGTGTCAAAAGTGTCCAATCTACCTGCCGCAATGTTGCAGTCACGATAAAAATCGCAGCTCGCCACCATTACTAATAAAAAAAAAAAAAAAAAAAATTTTATTAATAAAAAGGCCATAAATCTATCTATCCCCTATTTTGTAAACACAATAACTTTTGTGCAAACCAATCAATATACGGTTATTGCGATTTTTTTTTTTTTTAAATAAATATTGGCTCAAACTGTGGAAGAAATTTTTTTATATATATTTTTGGGGGATATTATAGCAAAAAGTAAAAAATATAGCTTTTTTTCCCCCAAAATTGTCACCCTTTGTTTATAGCGCCAAAAAAAAAAAAAAAAAAAAAAAACACACAGGAGGTGATCAAATACCACAAAAAGAAAGCTCTATTTGTGGGGGAAAAAAGGATGTCAATTTTGTTTGGGTACAACATCGCATGACCATGCAATTGTCAGTTAAGGCAACGCAGTGTCGTATCGCAAAAAAGGGCCTGGTCAGGAAGGGGGAAAATCCTTCCGTGTGCAGCAGCCCCCCCAAACACTTACCTGAGGTCCCTCTCTGTAAAGCGATGTCCACGATTCTACCTCCTGATTGGCTGCCACTGCTGTCAAAGTCAGCTAGCCAATCAGGAGTGAGAGGGCAGGCCGGGGCACGGTGTCTTAATGGACACAGGGAGCTGTGACTTGGCTCGGGTGCCCCCACAGCAAGCTGCTTGCTGTGGGGGCACTCAACAGGAGAGAGGGACCAGGAGCACAGAAGAGGGGCCCGAGAAGAGGATTCTGGCTGCTCTGTGCAAAAGCACTGCAACACAGCATGCAAATATAACATCCGTGTTATTTTTATAGGAAAAAAAAAAAATTATATTTTTATAGTTCCTCTGGAACTCTCTTCCTCAATCTGTTCGGCTATCTCCTACTCGGATTGCCTTTAAGCGATCCCTGAAAACTCATCTCTTCAGGGAGGCCGGTCACACCTCCAACTAACTGAACTTTTATCATCACTTTCATCAGCTCATTCCCCACAGCTATAACCTTTTGTACCACTTGCCCACCCCATTAGATTGTAAGCCCCTGATTGTCACTTTTACCTATGTGAAGCCTTATTCTAGGCTTCCCTATAGGTAGTGAAAATATCTCCTAAAACGTGCACGGTTTAGGAGATATTTACCTTGTAGTACGCCGATGTCATCGGCGCATGAGCTGTGAAGAAACTGACCTCCATGCGGTTTCTTTACTCGCAAGTGCCGTGACTAACAGCTCCCAAGCGCATGCGCAGGAGTGACTTCACGCAGCTCTGGCCAATCACAGAGCCGGAGCCTGCAGCCCCGGAAGGAAGAGGGGCAAAGATGGATGTGGCCACCAGCGGGGACAGCACTGGCTTTGTTTGCAGGTAAGTGCCACATAATGGGCTAGCATGCGATGCATACTAGCCAGTTATGCTTTTACTTTGCAGGGAAAAAGAGGAAGTAAAACCCATTAGGGTTTACGTCCTCTTTAAGAGCAGGGTCCGCTTAACTCTCTAGTATTTTATTGTATTGTAACTACGGTCTCCCTTAACATTATAAAGGGACGCGCAAACTGTTGGTGCTATATAAATACTGTATAATAATAATTAGTATTTCTAGTGTCAGTTTGTGTTTTGCTATATTATAATAAAAGCGTATACAAAATATTTGGCTTTTGAAAACTTATAAGGTCCCGTGCACACTGGGTATTTAGTCCTGGTGCATCAGGCTCCAGCATTTAGGTACAGGCAGTAGGCACAGGCACACAATCCAGCCACACTGCCAGCAGCATGTCAAACTCTTGAGTGGCTAACAGCTGCTGCGTCTACTCCACCTAGTGATACTAACATTTAATCGTATTATGCACCCAATGACAAGTGCTCAGCACACAGACTTGGGACTGGATTTGTACCCGTACCTTCCACCCATTTCTAAATGCCAGAGCTTCATGCACCAGTGACAATTTCCAAGTGTGCATTGGGCCCTGGGAGAGTGCTCACTTGTGTTGCAGTTTTACTCTAGACCGACAGAAGTTTGCATTGGAGTCTGAGTTCCTAAAATTACAATGTACACAAGTTTTGGCATGGGTTACATAAATGTGTGAATTGTTTCATTCCATCCAGAAAGTAAGATTTGCGGTCTTACAGTGGGTTAGTCAAACTTTGACAAAAAACACATGGAAGCCGCTATGTAGCGCTGCACCATATACTCCAGATTTAGTAAATCTCCCCATAGTCTCCAAGCATCTACAGTATAAAAACTATCAACATGATCTGATCATCCACAACAACCTGAAAAGTTGTTTGAGGACAGGACAAACCAAAAAATTAAAAAGGCAACAGAGAAAATAAACACAATTTTCTTTGTTTGCTCTCTTGCTGTGTGCTGAAGCTTGCCATCATTCAACTATTTACGTGTATTAAATACCTGGTTGAATTACCTACTGTGAGTGGTAAAAAAACAAAAATAAATAAAACAGCCAATTCTCTGGCTGTTGTGTTACCACTTTCAGTATTAAGAAGCCGATATGATTGATGGAAGCCTCTTCTCTCCTGCTAGCCCCTCACAAGGACACACATGCAAAGGCTTTGTGGGGCAAGTGAGTGGGAGTCAGTCAGCAGAAATGACAAGTATTTGTTTAATATGCTTACAGGTTATGTTTTATACTATAGAAAGTACCTTACATATTCTTTAAAGAATATCACGTGACCACAACAGCATCCGATAGGCCCTGTGTAGCTAAAGGACTACCTAATCAACTTCCTATAGATATGTCTGCAGCCTGCTCCATCCCCGAATCTCACAGTGCAGCAAAAAATGTATTCATAATCAGTTATTTCAGATGTCCAATACACTGTTGCTTACATTGTGGTCATTTATAGGAAACACTGGAAATACGTTTAATGACACTTAAAAGGAGAAATAAAGAATTGTAAAAAAAAAAAAAAAAGAAAAAAAGCCAAAGTACAGAACACTGTAATATGTATGCTGTATTACATTATTGCAGTGCTGTACAGCATAAGTTTGGTTTATCGTCCATCAAATTAACACACAATATTTATGGCCAACTTCAGCAGGCAACACAGGATTTCCCAAAAACAGCCACAATTGTTCTTCACATGCTTATGTGACCATGCATCACCAAATATCTCAGAAGGCTGCTAACTACATAACTGTTGCTCTCTTACAAGCTCTGAAGCTATATACACTAAATTTGTTTACACAATCACACAAAGCCTTGGTTTACATCAGCGTTTCTCAAATGTTCATGTTTTGTGGATATCCAATAAGACGCTAGTATACTTGAGAATATGCAAGTTTATCTGAAAACTGTGCTCTGCAGGTGGGACTTGATGTCACATTTGGAAACAATTCACCTGTAGATAACGGGTAACCATATAGGCTTCTGCCTACCTCTCGATATCAAAGCAGCATAGGCATCATTTGAGAACAGCAATGGCTTCCAGACAATACCCATCCCCCCCTGGATGATGAGAGCCGTCAGTACCCACCTGGATCAACTACATATGTGCGTCTATTTTACCATTCCCCACAGGTGGTCAACTTGCCACCAAGAATGTGAAATCTCAGATGGCCTGATCTACAGGTGTAAAAGGAAGGTCAATATTTAAAAAGAGAAGAAGCAATTCAGTAACCCACTGACGGACAAGCAGAATGTTTTGTTTTATTGAGTATTTATACAACTGTACCAGTGCAAGATTAGATGCTGATTATATTAAATGCCAACTGTTGGTTTATCATACCAATCACATTTAAAATACAAGCTTTTGCTGACAAACACATACTCCCTCTTAAATATTTTCACACAAACATACATTTTATTAAAAAAAAAAATGGAGTACTTATTTTTACATTCTGCTTCATTTAGCAAAACTAAAGACACATGCAGCACAGAGCACATTCTTTGTCTATACTTACATGTGTAGCCTTCAAAAACATTCATATAGATTTTGATAGTAGAATTTTTAAAATGCACAAAGCAAAAAACAGAGATAATACTACTTGTACTCCAGTGCAAGAAACTAAAAACACTCACCATAAACACCACATATTTAACGCTCAGCTTTTATAAAATGTTAAATTATATTGACTTGTGTTTTAAAACGCACACTAAATTATATATATATATATATATATATATATATATATATATATATATATATATACACATATATACACACACACATATACACACACACCCTTGGTGACATCTAAGCTATGCTTAACTATTTCTCTAAAGTGCAGCATCATTGAATTGACAGTGGTCATATTTTGTTTAGAAGCCTATATGTACTCTAGTAGATGTTAATATTCTTGCTCATACTGTATTTAAAAAAAAAAAATCACATTAGGACTTCATTACATGCAAATATTTTATTTAATACTGGGACAGCTTTATAACAGCCGCAAAGAAAAAAAAAAAGCTTTTAAAATCCACAGGAAATCATAAATACTGTCTGATGCAGCCATCACAACAAAACCCTTAAAATCTAAACTATTAAATGTTTAGGATAACATGAATAAAAAAAACAAACAAACAAACACACACACACACACACACACACACCACACTGTACACCCTGCAAATTTTAATCTTTAAAAAGATAAAAAAAATGAATTTGAAGGCAGTTCCTGAAACTAAACTTGTAATCAAATTTAAGTTCTGATGCTTATATAGTATGCATACAGTACTACTGACAAGCCATTTGAAGTATCTGACTAGATAAAAAAAAAAAAAAAAAAAAACCCACACACACTGCAAGAAAGAAATCATACCATCGCTACTTTTTTTACTTGAGCTAGCAACATATCTCCACTGACGCCTTGTGAATGAATGACATGCAAGATGTGTGAATTCTTACAAGGTAACATATTTTTAATAAGGGAGGAAATTTAAAACAGAGTTGACAATCATGTCATTTACACAGAAATCAAAAAGCCAACAAAGAACTTAAGTGTTCACAGAAATAGCTACAAAATACTGCAATTGCTGCAAAATACTCACTAAATCTATTACCTAAAAACTACATCATACAAAGGCTCCATCATTTTAAAAGCATTATGTACACAAATGCCATGACGATCCCCTGTGCATTAACCCTTCAAGTAAACTGGAATCAATCTGCAAACACAGAGACAAATTTCTTTTAAAACAGACCAAGTTTTGAGTCATCAGTTGTTAAACCAATAGACTTTAAATGACTGCAATAGTACTTTTATGTATACCATAAATTTAGACAACTACATATAAAATTTAAGAAAATGACATTTAATAGACATTTTGGTACCAATACTATAGTTTCTATAGTTCTAGCAGGTAGACATATTGCACAACAACTTCTTTTATGAATCGAAATACAGAAGAAGTTTCAAGAATAAAACATGGAAATAGAGATGGTAAACATTTGTCAAATTTTTCCTCAAAACCAAAATTTAGATATAAAACAGAAAACAAAAATCATAAATTATGATAAACCCAAGTCTACCAAACTGTACTACAATCAACTCAGAAATGAACCTTGCTATAACATAGCTATACCTCAACATTCAAATACCTCCAATCTACATCAGAAAAGGTCAACTGCAATAGACCACCGTCTTTAACATACCAATTTAAATGGGCATTTAAAGAGCTAAAACAAGACAATTACATCATAGTAGAATCAAACCAATATTCAAAAGTCAGCACTTTAGATATAGCCGTGATACAATGTATCCAGGTAATATCTTAGGCTGTCATAATGTAATCTGTCTTGCACACTACATCTGGTAGTACTAGCTACATGCAGCAAAACATGTGGAACCAATTTGAAGGCTATCCATGTTCCTTCCAATAGATTTAGTAATCAGCCCTTTGTTTCTTCGTTTTGTTTAAGTGAGCCTTATGTCCTCTAAAGCATAGAAGCATGAATGTTAAAATGGTGTTAAGAATCTCTTATCTGTTTTTTAAAAAATTTACAAGGCAGAGAAGTACTAGACTACAAAAATAAAGTGTGCACATACTCAGTTCAGTCAAAAACACAGCACACAAACTTATTTATCCATTCCAAGCGTTGGCTGTAAAGAATGCCAGCAAAATGGTCACAGCTAAACCCATTCCAAAATCTGTTCATTAAAACCATTTTTAATAATAATGTATATAATATTATTTAAAAAAATATTTCATATAACAGTGCTATTGGCTTAAGAGAAAAACCATACGGGACTACAAAAGGAGAAATAGCAATGCTATGAAATACAAACTTACAGAAAACAATTACAAAAGTGATAAAATCAACCGCAACAAACTAAACACATCACTTGTAAACAAGAACCACCAATTGTGCAAAGTAATAAATCTCATATTAACCATTCCTTACCAGATCCACTGAACTGACTGCTTCCTAGTGTAGTTGGTCTGGTTTTCCCACTATTAACAGGTGGGGAAAACATCTGGAAAACAGAAGAATTGGATTCAGATTTATTGTACTTCAGTATATATAGCAACAAATATTACAATACCTGACTGCTTGCTTACTATGAGGTATTTTTTACCTTCTTTGTCTCAAACAAACAATCTATGGTAGGCATAGTAACCTTAAAAAAAACAAACACTGAGCTTTACACTACGACAGATTACAGCATCAATCCCATCCACTTGTGTACAATATAAAAAAAAATGCATCCTAATCTTTCTGGGGTCTACCTTGGATAATTAACTCCACAAATACACACTGTTTAAAGCAGAAGATTTAATTATTCAAGGCAATAAGTGTGGATTAAGCCATCATCCAGATAGGTTACTTCATTTTATCTCCAGTTTTACATTTAAAGTACATAAAGTATTAAGCAAATTTTAAGCAACTGTAATTGGATTTGCTGCCTTTAGGGTCAATGAACAGCCTCCGAGTTCTAAACCAATTGACCCCCTTTTAGTCCTTTAAGTGATTACATGTTACCAGTCTAGACATGACTTCAAAGTAAAGGTGTCTAGCAGTCTGCGTGTTTCAGGAGCTGCTTTTACCATGTAGTAGGAAGAAGCCATAAGAGCCCAAAGGATATCATACCGCACTGAAATCCAGGAGGTCACTCAGCTCCTTGTCTGTGCCTATAGCGGCCATCCGCTGCTGAGGATTCATCTCCAGCCACTCAGATCAGCTCCTAGAGAAGGAGAGACACACTTACCAGCTGCATCACAAGCAACCCCCCCCCCCCCCAGTCTGCCTCTACCCGGACACTAGAGGGGGAGGCAGACAGTCACTTCCCCAATATAAATGTATAAAAGAAGTTAACCCCCCTCCCCCACCATTATAAATATATCCATTATTAGGTAATTAACCCCCTCCCATTTACAATACACAATCAGATTGTACAAACTCCTTTAGATCAACCAGCAACTCTGTAGTGCAAAGGCCAGCCTGATTTGATACCATTTAAATAAAAGGTTTAGGGGTTTGTCCTCAGATTACATCGTTTTGGTAGATCTGATGGTGGGCATACATGCTTTGATTTTATCCGAACGATGTGCAATTTAATCAAAAAGAATCAGAAACAAAACAATGACTCCTAACTTCCCTTTTAACTGAGCAAGAGTCGACGGGCTCAATGTGATCAAATACAACATTATTGATCACATCTCATCCTATCGGATGCCTGACAGAGATTGGACAATCAGACTGTATAGCGTGTGGCCAACTTATGTCTTTGCAGGCCTCTTCTGTCCTGATCAGCTCATCTAACACTGGAATGTCAGGCAGAGAAGACAAATAGAGAGAGATTGTTCTTCTTTCCCATTTGTAAAGAAGTTAAAGCTACCCATGTCTCTGCTTTTCCTGCCCTGATCAGAACATCCGAGAGGCAAAGGACTGGACAGGCTTTCCTGGCCCTGATCATCCCAGATGAGAGGCACAGAATGTAAAGGTGATGAAGACAGTCACTTCCCCAACTAAAATAAATGTAGCCATTATCTGTAAAGAAGTTAAACTGCACCGTCCAACCCGCCTTCCAGCCTCTACCTCTGTCCTGATCAGCCCATCTTACACCGAGATGAGAGGCAGAGAATGTAAAGGACACAGACAGACACTTCACTAACACAAATGGATCCAAATCCTTTACAAATATTGGATAGCAGTGTGTTGGGAAAGTGTCAGCATGTCTCCATTTACATCCTTGGACATATCTCGGTGTCAAGAGGGACTAATCAGGACAGAGGTAGAGGCTGGAGGGAGGGGAGATCATTCAGTTTAACATCTTTACAAATAAGAGGTACATTTTAGTATTTTCAGCCTAACTATCCCCCCACCCAGTCTATGTTCTGCTGACCCCGACTATCCTGATCAACCCATCTGACACCAGGATGAGGGGAAGGGAAAGGGATTTGTGGGGGGGGGGGGGATTATGGGAGGGCAAACAGTCACATCCATCCCCAACCTAAATGTATCTATTTTTACTAAAGAACCCCCCCTCCCCCAAATCTATGTGTCTCTCCTGACCTCTACCCTGATCAGTACAATGGGAAGGGGTGCAGAGAGAGACAGACACTTCCACAACTAGACTGTCTCCATTATTCATACAGAAGTTATACCCCGTCCAATAGTGTGATCTCCCCCTGTCCTGATCAGTGTACTGGGAGGGGGCGCAGACAGACACTTCCCCAAGTAGAATGCGCACCCCCCCCCCCCCAAATCTGTATGGGATGGGGGGATATTGGGGGGCTGCCACTTCTATAACTATAATGTCTCCATTATTTGTATGGAACCCCAAACCTCTCTTTTGACTCACTTTCATAACCAAGAACCTCCCCCAATGAGGTGTGCAGGGAGGGGGTTGGGTAATAGGTGATGTGTGGGAAGATGATTTGAAGATCGGGGTGGCGGTAAGTGATGAGGAGGGGGGAGTATGATGGGTATCGAGGGGGGTAAGTGATGAGGAGGGGGGAATATGATGGGTATCGGGGGGGGGGGGTAAGTGATGAGGAGGGGGGAATATGATGGGTATCGGGGGGGGGGGTAAGTGATGAGGAGGAGGGAATATGATGGGTATGGGGGGGGGGGGGTGACGAGGGGGGGATATGATGGGTATTGGGGGGGTAAGTGAAGAGGGGGGGATATGATGGGTATTGGGGGGGTAAGTGAAGAGGGGGGGATATGATGGGTATTGGGGGGGTAAGTGAAGAGGGGGGGATATGATGGGTATTGGGGGGGATATGATGGGTATTGGGGGGGGTAAGTGATGAGGAGGGGGGGTAAGTGGATGAGGGGGGATGAGGAGGGGGGAATATGAAGGGTATGGGGGGGTAAGTGATGGGAAGGGGGGGGTAAGTGGAGGAGGGGGGGGATAAGATGGGTATGGGGGGGTAAGTGATGAGAAGGGGGGGTAAGTGATGAGAAGGGGGGGGTAAGTGATGAGAAGGGGGGGTAAGTGATGAGAAGGGGGGGTAAGTGATGAGAAGGGGGGGTAAGTGATGAGAAGGGGGGGTAAGTGATGAGGAGGGGGGGTAAGTGATGAGGAGGGGGGGTAAGTGATGAGGAGGGGGGGTAAGTGATGAGGAGGGGGGGGGTAAGTGATGAGGAGGGGGGGGTAAGTGATGAGAAGGGGGGGTAAGTGATGAGAAGGGGGGGGTAAGTGATGAGAAGGGGGGAATATGATGGGTATGGGGGGGGGGGGAGTGACGAGGGTGGGGATATGATGGGTATTGAGGGGGTAAGTGATGAGGAGGGGGGGTAAGTGGAGGAGGGGGGGGTGATGAGGGGGGGGGGTTACGTGATGAGGAGGGGGGATATGATGGGTATGGGGGGATTATGATGGGTATTGGGGGGGGGGGGGGGAGTGATGAGGAGGGGGGGGAAATGATGGGTATTGGGGGGGGGAGTGATGAGGAGGGTTATATGATGGGTATTGGGGGGGTTATGATGGGTATTGGGGGGGTAAGTGATGAGGAGGGGGGGTAAGTGGAGGAGGGGGGGGTGATGAGGGGGGGGTGATGAGGGGGGGGGTTACGTGATGAGGAGGGGGGATATGATGGGTATGGGGGGATTATGATGGGTATTGGGGGGGGGGGGGGAGTGATGAGGAGGGGGGGGAAATGATGGGTATTGGGGGGGGGAGTGATGAGGAGGGGGTGATGATGAGGGGGGGGGTTACGTGATGAGGAGGGGGGATATGATGGGTATGGGGGGATTATGATGGGTATTGGGGGGGGGGGGGGGGAGTGATGAGGAGGGGGGGGAAATGATGGGTATTGGGGGGGGGAGTGATGAGGAGGGTTATATGATGGGTATTGGGGGGGTTATGATGGGTATTGGGGGGGGGTGATCCATGCCCGGAGACAATACAGGAGAAGTGCCTCCCCTCCTCCACTAACAATAGGAGACAAGTTGTGGTGTAAGTTAGTGGAGGGGGATGGGGGGTACACAGGGGGGGAGGGGTAGACAGGGGGATGAGGACCCCGCACACTGACATGGGGGGGCACACCGGGACTGTCCCGTCCCCCCCTCTCTCCCCCCGGGCCCCCCACTTACCTTTTTTCCGTCTAAACATCCAACAATTGGGTTGAAGTTTCCGCCTGTCCCGCTCCAGTCTCCTCCCCGTCCCGGGCGGAGAGCTCTGGCTGGGCTCCGGTGAGGCTTTGTGCGGCTTTAGTGCGGTTTTGGCGTGTCGGCGGAGCCGCTCCTCTCCCCGGTAGAACTTGTGGCTGTCTCCCTCCCTCTCCCTCAGGCAGACATTTTTTTCGCTCCCCGTCGAGCCTGAGCACCACGTTAGAGCTCCGAGGGATCCCTCCGCCCCAGGCACACGGCCGGCGCTACATTCTCCTCGCGCCGACTCCTCCGCCGATCCAATGTGAGGAGGTGAGGGGGCGGGGACTATGGGGGCGGAGGGATACACAAAGCGAGGACTGCGAAGCCCGGTCGGGATTGGCTCGGCGTGTGAGGGAGGACGCTGCTAATTGGAGCCGTGTGAGCGGCCTTCTCAGACGGGGTCGGTCAGGAGGAGAGCAGCTGCGGGGCCCCTCTGTGGGGTTGCAGAAGACGAGTGTGTCAGGCGCAGCGATCGATGCTGTCACAGCCGGGTGATGAATGTTCTGTCACTACAGCGGGCGGCTTCATTAATTCCGACAAGTCCCGGCACATGGGACAGCCGGGGGAGGACGGCGCGCCCCGTCCCGGCTCCACTCCACTTGTTGTGGATATAGTCCCTTGGCTGGATGGAGGGCGCGCTCCCGCGGCTGATAGACGTGTTAATGAGGCTCGCCCACGCTGAGCGTGCACGCGACCTCCCCCTCCCCCCTGTACAGCGGCTGAGCGCCTGCTGAGGCTCCTCCGCTCCGCGCTGTGTGCAGCTGCAGCCCCGCTGTGTGCGCGCCCAGACGGGGACGAGTCTCTGGGGGTCACTCAACTTTATTAGTCCCCCTCACTGACTGCTAGGAGACATTTACAAAATATTCTACCCTTTTACTGCCCCTCCCCCGATGCAGGGGTTAAAACACAACTAAGGCCCCATTCACAATGACAGGCTTTGAAACGCATGGGGAGTTTTTTTTTTTTTTTTGGGCATTATCCCCCCCCCCATACGTCAGCCTGTGAATTTCAATGGGCCGCCCTTCCTAGATATGGGAAAACGTACGTGGGGTTTGCAGTTCTATTGATAATGGCTCTCCAAACGCAGGTTTTGCCGCACACAAAAATGCCCATCAAATGTGGCAAAAAATGGTATAAAAAATCGCTGCCCTTTGGTTTTCACTTTCTCTACACATTTCTGTATTTTTGTGTGCGGGAAAATGTGCGCTTGCTTCCTGTGGGCCATAAACAATCGCGCCACGTGCGTTTTCCACACTTTCCAGGAAGGCATTCGGAAATCCGAGCTTCTGTACACTCTTCCCACAACACACGGACGTCAATGGAGGCTAAAAGCACGTAATTAATTTTGTCCACTTAAAGCGGATTGACCCCCCTAAAGTGGAAGCTCCACTTATCTGCTTCCTCCCCTCCCCCTCCGCTGGCACCTTTCAGTGGGGGGAGGGGGACTGGTACCTTTTTTTTTGAAGTGAGGGGAGGGGGACAGGTACCTTTTTTTTGACAGGTCCCCTTCCCCACTTCCAGGAGACGGCGCCTTCCCTTGAAAGTTCATCCCTCACCTCCTTCCAAAGCAGCTGGGCCAGTTAGAAAGCGCAGAGCACTTCACACATTCACAATAGGGAACTGGCTGTGAAGTCGAAAGGCTTCTCTGCTGGTCTCCCTTACCTCAAGCGGCAGCACCCCAGAGCTGACCTGAAAATCAGCTGGGGTGCCGACATCACAGGGAACCCTGAACAGGTAAGTGTCCTCATATTTAAAGTCAGCAGCTACAATATTTGTAGCTGCTGATTTTATTTTTTCGTGATGGGACTGCTCTTTGGAAGAGTTTTAAAGCATCAAGGTTCTGTGCTGCAGCACCCCCACCCCATTTTTCTTACCTGAACCCAATCTGATTCAGTGATGTGGACGAGCCCAGTGGCTCCAGCCGCTATCACTCTCCTTATTGGACAGATTAATAGCAGCAGGAGCCATTGGCTCCCACTGCTGTCAATCATATCCAGTGTGAATAGAAAGTGACAAGTGATGGCGCCAGAAATGATGACTGGAAATGAATGAAACTCTCCCTTTGTAAGAGTGAAATCAAATCCAGTGATGCGGGGGACAGGGCCGAGTCCCACTCTCTGTGTCAATGAACGCAGCAGGGGGATTCAGGAGGGAGCCTGCATGGGTGCCCCCATGGAAAGAGGCTCTCCTTGGGGGCACCTGATAAAGAGCAGGAGTGCCGGAGGGGCACCCCGGAAGAGAAGGATTGGGGCTGATTTGTGCAAAACCCTTGTACAGAGCAGGTAGGTATAACATATTTGCAATTAAAAAAAAAAAAAAAAACTTGAGGCTGGGTCCACACTATTGCAAATTGGATACAGGTTACCTCATATGAAATTCACATGTCAGGAGATTGTGACCGGCTCTTAACCGCTTCAATACAGGGCATTTTCACCCCCTTCCTTCGCAGGCCAATTTTTAGTTTTCAGCGCTGTCGCACTTTGAATGACAATTGCGCGGTCGTGTGACGGTGTACCCAAACAAAATTGCCGTCCTTTTTTCCCCACAAATAGAGCTTTCTTTTGGTGGTATTTGATCACCTCTGCGGTTTTTATTTCTTGCGCTATAAACAAAAGAAGAGTGACAATTTTTAAAAAAACACAATATTTTTTACTTTTTGCTATAATAAATATCCCAATTTAAAAAAAAAAAAAAAAAAATTTTTTCCTCAGTTTCGGCCGATACGTATTCTACATATTTTTGGTAAAAAAAATCGCAATAAGCGTATATTGATTGGATTGCGCAAAAGTTATAGTGTCTACAAAATATGGGATAGATTCATGGCATTTTTTTTTTTTAAATGTATTTATTTATTTTTTTTACTAGTAATAGCGGCGCTCGCGATTTTTTTTTTTTTTTTTTTTTTTTCGTGACTGCAACATTATGGCGGACACATTTTTGGCACCATTCACATTTATATAGCGATCAATGCTATAAAATTGCATTGATTACTGTATAAATGTGACAGGCAGGGAAGGGGTTAACCACTAGGGGGAGACGAGGGGTTAAATGTTTCCTAGGGGAGTGATTATAACTGTAGGGGGAGGGGACGCACAAGGGGAGGAGACCGATCGGTGTTCCTCTGTTCTGGGAACACCGATCGCTCTCCTCTGAGCTGACAGGACGTCGATCTGTGTGTTTACACACACAGATCCACGGTCCTGCCCAGTTAACCGGCAATCGTGGGTGCCCGACGGACATCGCGGCCGCCGGGCACACGCATCGGGTCCCGAGCAACGCGGCGCCCCCTAGACGGCCGGGAAGCCCAGGCCGTCATATGACGTCCACCCAGGATGGGAGATCCCACCTGTGGATGTCATTTTACTCTACACCGGTAATGAAGTGGTTAATGAAGCCGGTTCACACCGCTCTGGGATGGCTGCAGAGCAAATTGCATAGGAGTTCTGTGCGTCTTCTGGTCTGTTTCAGGTCCAAATTCAGCCAAAAATTTGGACTGAAACAGTGAACAGGGACACACCGGTCCCCTGCTGTGAGCCACTCTGCACAGACATGTGAACACAGCCTTACAAACACTTTAAGGTCCCAGCCTTTTTCTGACACTTGTTTACACGTAAAAATCTATTTTTTGCTAGAACCACCAATCATTATATATATATTTTTTTTAGCAGAGACCCTAGAGAATAAAATGGCGGTCATTGCAGTTTTATTATGTCGCATGGTTTATGCGCAGCAGTTTTCAAACACAATTGTTTTGGGGAAAATACATTTCAATGAATTAAAATAAAAAATATAGTCATGGACACAAATATTAGCACCCCTGCATTCATGTCAGATAATGCATCACTTTGCCCTGAAAATTGTTGCAAATACAAACATTTAGGCATTCTCATGTTTATTTCTTTTGTTTGTATTGGTATTGCGTAAAAAAAGTGGTGAAACAAAAAGCAGACTCTGACACATTCCACACAAAGCTCCAGAAATGGACTGAACAAAATTATTGGCACCCTCAATTTAATACCCCTTGGAAAAAATTACTGAAATCAATCGCTTCCTGTAACCATCAATTCGTTTCTTACACCTCTCTACTGGAATTTTGGACCACTCTTCTTTCGTCAACTGCTCCAGATCTCTGATTGGAAGGGTTCCTTTTCCCAACTGCTGTATTGAGATCTATCCACAGGAACTCTGAGATTTAGATCTGGACTAATTGCTGTTTAGTTCAGTACTCTCCAGCGCTTTGTCTTAAACCATTTCTGGGTGCTTTTTGAAGTGTGCTTTGGGTCATTGTCCTGCTGTAAGAACCATGACCTCTGCTTGAGACCCGTGTTTCTGACCCTGGGCCCTACATTGCACCCCAGAATTCTTTAGTAGTTTTCGGATTTCATAATGTCATGCATCCAGTCAAAACATCCAGTGCCTGAAGCAGCAAAGCAACCCAAAAACATCAGTGAACCTCCACCATGTTTAAATGTAGGCACTGTATTCTTTTCTTTAACCTCTTGCTGACTGGTGCACGATGATGTATGTCGGCAGAATGGCATGACTGTGCAAACTGGCGTACCCGTACGTCCCTCCGTCAGTGCAGGCTAGCGGGTGCGCGCTCACGGACTCGACGTCTGCCGGTGGCCCGCTCTCGTGACACAGAGAGGCAGAACGGGGAGATGCCTATGTAAACAAGGCATTTCTCTGTTCTGCCTAGTGACATGACAGGGATCTACTGCTCCCAGTGATCGGGCACAGTCCTCTCTATCATGTTCTAGTGAGCCCACCCCCCCCCCCTACAGTTAGAACACACTGAGGGAACACACTAAACCCCTTGATCGCCCCCTAGTGTTTAACACCTTTTCAGCCAGTAACATACATACAGTAATCGGTGGCTATTTTTAGCTCTGATTGCTGCATAAATGTCAAAGGTGTCAAAAGTGTCCGATCTGTCCACCGCAATGTCGCAGTCACGATAAAAAATGCAGATTGTCACCATTACTAGTAAAAAAAAAAAAAATAATAATAAAAATGCCATAAATCTATCCCCTATTTTGTAGACGCTATAACTTTTGCACAAACCAATCAATATATGCTTATTGTGATATTATTTATTTATTTTTATTTTTTTACCAAAAATATGTAGAAGAATACATATCGGCCTAAACCGAGGAAGATTTTTTTTTTTTTTAATATATATATTTTTTGGGATATTTATTATAGCAAAAATTAAAAAATATTGTTTTTTTTTTTCAAAATTGTCAGTCCGCGCGATTGTCAAAGCAACACAGTGCCATATCGCAAAAAATGCTCTGGTCATTAAGGGGGTAAATTCTTCCAGGGCTGAAGTGGTTAAAGGCCTCATTTCTTTTTGTGAAAACAGTAGAATGATGGGCTTTACCGAAAAGCTGTCATTTTGTTTCATCTTGCACATTCTCCCAAAAGGATTTTGGCTTCCTCAGGTCCGTTTGGGCAAACTCCAATCTGGCTTTTTTTATGTTTCTGTGTCAGCAGTGGGGTCCTCCTGGGCCTCGTACCAAATCGTCCATTTTCATTCAGATGGTGACGTATAGTGCGAGATGACACGGTTGTACCCTGTGCCTGAAGGTCAGCTTGGATATGTCTAGAAGTTGATTGAGGTTCTTTATCCACCATTCGAACAATCCTTTGATCAATTTTTCTATTTTGTCTACGTCAAGGGGGATTGGCTACAGTCCCAAGAGCTGTAAATTTTTTGACAATGTTGCACACAGTGGACACAGGAACATTAAGATCTCTGGAGATGGATTTAAAACCTTGAGATTGTCCATGCTTTTCTACAGTATTTGTTATCAAATCCTCAGACAATTCTTTGCTGCTCTTTCTCTTCTCCATGCTCCGTGTGGCACACAGAGACACAACAGAAAGGTTGAGTAAAATTTTCACCATTTGAACTGGTTGCCAGTGTGATTTCTATATTGTCAGCACTTAATTGATACAGGTGAGTTTAATTACAAATTACAGGAGCATCACAAACTTGGAATGCAATTATTTATTATAATTTTGAGAAGGTGCCAATCATTTTGTCCAGTCCATTTTTGGAGTTTTGCGTGGAATGTGTCAGATTTGGCTTTTAGTTTCTCCGCTTTTTTTTTTTTTTTTTTTGTGTCATACCAATACAAACAAAAGAAATAATGAGAATGCCTAAACATTTGTAATTGCAACAATCTGGGCGAAGCGTTGCATTATCTGACAGAAATGCACAGGTGCCAATATTTTTGGCCATGACTGTATGTGTACGGGTCCAACGCGTGTGTTCACCTTTGCAGGACGAACAGCCCTTGTCCCACCCAGCCACTGTACATAAACTGTTAAAAAAAAAAAAAAAAAAAAAAAAAAAGCCCAAAAGAAAAAATTTTTAAAAACTTTATTTCAATTATAAATAACTTTGCAATGCTTTGTATGAGAGTCAATCTTTTGGTGTCATTTTAAACAGGACAAATTTTAAAATAAAATGTATGCGTTTATTCTATAGTAGCACCTTCTTTTATTTATTTTTTATTTTATTTTACTTATTTTTTTTAAAGGGCATTGGTCAGAAAAGAAAAGGAGCATTTAAAAAATAAATAAATAAAAAAAAAAAAACGATATGTTTTTGTCTATGGATTGCATTAAGCTTTTTTTTTTTTTTTTTTTGTCCTTTTAAAGTGGAGTTCTTCCCAAAACTGGAGCTCCAGCTTTAAGGAGTCCTAACCCCCTGACATGCCACATTTGGCTTGTCATTTTTTTTGGGGGGGGGGGGGAGTGAGTACCTAGTTTTGACAGGTACCCAGCTCCCACTTCCGCCGGCGCCGCCTATGCGACTCCTTCTCTCCCCTCTCTCCCTGCAATCTACTGGGACACGTCACAGGTCCCAGAAGATTGCTCAGCCATCCAGAACAGTGCACACCCGGATGTGGAGCCGCAAACTGTGACAGCCAGGTGCCCACAGTAGTGATCCTAGAGGAGAGGAGAGGAGAGGGGGGGGGGAGAGGAATGAGGCTTTGGGCGGCCGCATTGCTGGACCATGGGACAGGTGAGTGTGTGTTTATTAAAAGTTAGCAGCTACACTTTTTGTATCTGCTGACTTTTAATAAACTGAAAAACTAGTAGAACTCCACTTTAAATTGTTACTTTGTTATCTTTTAGTAATTACAATGTTGTTGCTGAATAAACTGGTCTACCTACCAATTTATAATTAGTTACACACTACTTATTTGAATAAAAGTTTTACATAAATGAATAAAACTGATCATTGTAACCACCCCTATCAGTGTTAAATGGTTTGTCTCAACCCTCTAACTGCTACTTTGTCTGGACAGCTTGGTCTTTTAAAATAAGTTGAAAAATAATAGACTAAAGCCTCGTACACACGATCGGATTGTTGGCCAACAGAACGTCAGACTTTTGTCCAAAGGGCGTGTGCCAGGAACTTGTCTTGCATACTAACGGCACGCAATTGTCAGCCAAAGATGCGGACTGTTCCGTGTACTATATGTAGACAGACAGCCCCAGAAATGTAATTTCCCTGTTCATATGATTGATTCACTGCATAGGCCGAAAATAAAATTGAAATCATTCTCTGCAATGGGGAGATTTGTTTTTGCAAAGATATTTTTCTAATATTTCTCATGTCTAAAGATATGCAGATGTTGCTCTTTTTCCATTTACAATGCTGTGATTGATATTCAGTATGTCTGTAATATAGTTTGATAAACTATTTGCAGTCTATATAGTTCACGTGGAGGGGATTGTTTCATCTCATAAGAAAATGAAGTCTTGGTAAAAACAGGCAATGGCTGTAGACACACATCTGTCATCATCGCATCTGATGCTGTCCCTGGTGCTGGTGACAGGGGGAGGGGCTGCAGTAGGACTGCAACATGACACAGGCTAATTATGTAGTCTGCATTCATTTTAATGCTCACCAGACATATATATGAGATGTGACAACTGTTTTGTTTTTTGTTTTTTTATTGCTAAGTGCAGTTTTTGTGCCCAAATCACTGGAGAATGGTCCTGTATGCAGAAACTTCCATTTTAACTCTGTGTTTGCTGCAGGAAAAACAATAATAATCCTTGGCTGATCAGTGACATAAATTTGCAAGGAATCGAACTGTTATTGTGCAGTCCTTCCTGCTGTCATCTGTATTAAATCCTACCCATTCATTGCACTCACTTACTACTTCCTGAAGCCACTTTCCAAAGGCTGAACAAAAGGCCCCTTTCACACGGGCTTTCCGTTCAGGTCCGCTTGTCAGTTTTTGCAGATTTCAGCGTTGACATGTGTGCTGACGCTTGCTGCTATCCTGATCTTGTCCGTAAAATCCAGACGGATGGAGACCCTATTTTTTTTTATCCATCTGGAGGATCAGATCGGATGAAAATGGACAGGTGGTATGTTTTCAAAAGATCTCTCCATAGAGGAGAGCGGGGCTCTGACAGGTCCATCTCAGCACAGCGAGCAGTGGATCGATCCCCCGCTGAGCAAGGTGGAGTCTTCCGGGCAGATCGCCCATGTGAAAGAGTCTTTCTGCTGTAGGAGCAATATCAGTCTCAGGAGTTGATTTACTAAAGGCAAATATACTGTGCGCTGCAAGTGCAGTTGCTCCAGAGCTTAGTAAACGAGGTAAAGCTTCACTTTGCAAAGAATACCCGGTCACATGCAAGGAAAATAAAAAACAGCATTTTTGCTTGTACATGATTGAATGATAGAAATCAGCAGAGCTACCCCTCATAGCTAGAACAAATGCACTTGAAGTGATCTTGCAGTGCAATTGCCTTTAGTAAACTAACCTCCCTGTGTTGTATCAGGAGATAAACTACTGGGAACAGCAGCGAGTCAATGACATGAGCAGAAACTCTCATTTCTAGGGTACAGAATACCCCATAAAAGGAAAGCATGTTTTAATTGGTTTTACCTGTACATCGTAGCATATATAGTGTATATGTCATATTATTTCTTGTCAAATTTGTTGGATTTTAACAATTCGCATACATAAGTACATATGGTTGCAGCAAAAGAAAATATCAAATACAGTCAGGTCCATAAATATTGGGATATCAACACAATTCTAATCTTTTTGGCTCTATACACCACCACAATGCATTTGAAATGAAACAAACTGCAGAGTTTCAGCTTTAATTTGAGGGTATTTACATCCAAATCAGGTGAACGGTGTAGGAATTACAACAGTTTGTATATGTGCCTCCCACTTTTTAAGTGACCAAAAGTAACGGGACAATTGGCTGCTCAGCTGTTCCATGGCCAGGTGTGTGTTATTCCCTCATTATCCCGTTTACAAGGAGCAGATAAAAGGTCCAGAGTTCACTTCAAGTGTGCTATTTGCATTTGGAATCTGTTGCTGTCAACTCTCAATATGAGATCCAAAGCCATCATTAGGCTGAAAAAACAAAACAAACCCATCAGAGAGATAGAAAAAACATTAGGTGTGGCCAAATCAACTGTTTGGAACATCCTTAAAAAGAAAGAACGCATCGGTGAGCTCAGCAACACCAAAAGACCCAGAAGACCACGGAAAACAACTGTGGTGGATGAACAAAGAATTCTTTCCCTGGTGAAGAAAACACCCTTCACAACAGTTGGCCAGATCAAGAACACTCTCCAGGAGGTAGGTGTATGTGTGTAAAAAGTCAACAATCAAGAGAAGACTTCACCAGAGTGAATACAGAGGGTGCACCACAAGATGTAAACCATTGGTGAGCCTCAAAAACAGGAAGGCCAGATTAGCGTTTGCCAAACAACATCTAAAAAAGCCTTCACTGTTCTGGAACATCATCCTATGGACAGATGAGACCAAGATCAACTTGTACCAGAGTGATGGGAAGAGAAGAGTATGGAGAAGGAAAGGAACTGCTCATGATCCAAAGCATACCACCTCATCAGTGAAGCATGGTGGTGGTAGTGTCATGGCGTGGGCATGTATAGCTGCCAATGGAACTGGTTCTCTTGTATTTATTGATGATGTGATTGCTGACCAGAGCAGCAGGATGAATTCTGAAGTGTTTTGGGCAATATTATCTGGTCATATTCAGCAAAATGCTTTAGAACTCATTGGACGGCGCTTCACAGTGCAGATGGACAATGACCCGAAGCATACTGCGAAAGCAACCAAAGAGTTTTTTAAGGGAAAGAAGTGGAATGTTATGCAATGGCCAAGTCAATCACCTGACCTGAATCCGATTGAGCATGCATTTCACTTGCTGAAGACGAAACTGAAGGGAAAATGCCCCAAGAACAAGAAGGACCTGAAGACAGTTGCAGTAGAGGCCTGGCAGAGCATCACCAGGTATGAAACCCAGTGTCTGGTGATGTCTATGCATTCCAGACTTCAGGCTGTAATTGACTTCAAAGGATTAGCAACCAAGTATTAAAAAGTGAAAGTTTGATGGATGATTGTTAATCTGTCCCATTACTTTTGGTCCCTTAAAAAGTGGGAGGCGCATATACAAACTGTTGTAATTCCTACACCGTTCACCTGATTTGGATGTAAATACCCTCAAATTAAAGCTGAAAGTCTGCAGTTAAAGCACATCTTTGTTCATTTCATTTCAAATCTATTGTGGTGGTGTATAGAGCCAAAAAGATTAGAATTGTGTCGATGTCTCAATATTTATGGACCTGATTGTATATGGTAATAATATTGAGTTGTAGTTCCAACATAAACTAAAAGTAGTCCAACTAAAACAATTTTAGCATGGATCTAACTACTCAAAAGATTACGTCATACATTGTATAAGAAAGGATAAAGCCGACTTAGACCAGGTTATAATAATTTATTATAGAATCTAAAATCTTATACTACATATTGGAACTATTTACAAATGGTATAATAGAAATAAAAGTTCTGCTACCAGAACTTTATATAGAGACTCAATTGAAAGAGAAGAGAGAGGATGGGGGAAAAAAGTAGAAGAAAGAAAGAAGATAAAAGAAAAAGTAATCTCAGGTAGGGTAAAAAAAATAGGGGAAAAAGAAATGAGAGGTAGTAGGGGTCCCCGGGTTATTACATGGTGATAAACACATACCTTGAATGCAGAGAATGGAAGTATAAATCGAGATTACCAAGGTCTTAGTAGGGGGGCATCAACATTGGTAGGCAAAAAGCGAGTCACCCAGGGATTTCATATATTCTCAAAGTTGGATATTTTATCTTGCATTATACAGTTGCAATAAAAAGTATGTGAACCCTTTTGGAAAGATATGGATTTCTGCACAAATTGGTCATAAAATGTGATCTGATCTTCATCTAAGTCACAACAATAGACAATCACAGTCTGCTTAAACTAATAACACACAATGAATTAAATGTTACCATGTTTTTATTGAACACACCATGTAAACATTCACAGTGCAGGTGGAAAAAATATATGAACCCCTAGACTAATGAGATCTCCAAGAGCCCCCCCCCCTGCGCGTCACTCGGAAGCTGATGCGCGTGTCTGACGGCCACAATGTCCACCAGGCACCCATGATCGCCGGTCACAGAGCAGGGACGTGGATCCACAGATCCACGTCCTTTCAGGGGAGAGGAGACCGATCGTGTGTTCCCAGTACAGAGGAACACCAATCGGTCACATCCCCCAGTCAGTCCCCTCCCCCACAGTTAGAATCATTCCCTAGGTAACACATTTAACCCCTTGATCGCCCCCTAGTGTTAATCCCTTCCCTGCCACTGACATTTATACAGTAATCAGTGCATTTTTATAGCACTGATCGCTGTATAAATGTGAATGGTCCAAAAATAGTGTCAAAACTGTCTGATCTGTCCACCACAATATCACAGTCCTGACAAAAATCTCTTATCGCATTACTAGTAAAAAAAAAGTTTTTTTTTTTTTAAAAATGCCAAAAATCTATCCCCTATTTTGTAGGGGCTATAACTTTTGCGCAAACCAATCAATATATGGTTATTGTGTTTTTTGTTTTTTTTTTACCAAAAATATGTAGAGGAATACATAACGACCTAAACTGAGGAAGAAATATGTTTTTTGTTTTTTTTTTTTTTTTCAATTGGGATATTTATTATAGCAAAAAGTAAAAAATATTGTGATTTTTTTTTCAAAATTGTCAGTCTTTTTTTGTTTATAGTGCAAAAAATAAAAACCGCAGAGGTGATCAATTACCACCAAAAGAAAGCTCTATTTGTGGGGAAAAAATGGTAAAAATGTCATATGGGTACAGTGTTGTATGACCGTGCAATTGTCATTCAAAGCGTGACAGTGATGAAAGCTGAAAATTGGCCTGGGCAGGAAGGGGGTGAAAATGCCCTGTATTGAAGTGGTTAAAGGCTAAGTTCACCTTCCTGCAAAAAAATAAAATAAATGTACTAATTTTTTGGAGGAAAGAAAGGTGCATTTATTATTTCTTGTGCAGGAGCCTGTAAAGCATTGTAATGTCAGGCTCTTGCAGACATGTCCGCTGGCGGGCAGGGCCCCACACATTCGCGCCTTTTTCAAATGTGGCAAGGGGTGCAGGGAGAAGGTTCCCTCCCTCTATCACTGGTAGTAGGAGGATCAGGGGTGTGGGGAGAGGTGTTGGAGCATGTTACACCTGAAATATGGGTGTAACGTATAACATGCGCTAAAAGGTGACCATATCCTTTAAGGGCTTGTTCACGCTATGTGCAGTGACTAGCATTTTCTGCATCAGATCAGCACTAGTCACCGCAAGGGCACATGGAAAATAATTGTTTCACCCTGCAGCAAAGCCCCTGGGTGCCGAGCTTACTGTATTGATTTTTTCCCCAAAGGACCTGAACTCACCTGAAGGCTGCAAGTACTGTCTTATTCTATGCCGTCTTTCTATTTCTTGGCATTTTGACATTTCAATAAAGTTGAAAGAGAAAAAAAAATACCCAGTGCAAGCGCTTAAACGTACATTGCACCACCCCTTACTGGACTGCCACACAGTCAGGTTCGGTTCAGTTCACACTGGGGCAGCTTCAAAGTCGCCCGACTCTGAAGCGACCCCATACAGCATGACTTCAGTGTGGCTTGCAAATTATTTCTGTAATAGAAGTCAACGTAAGCCGCTCCAAAGTTGCCCCCAAATAGTGCAGGAACTTTTTTCTAAGTCAGAGTGACTTGAGTCGCTCCAATTTGAATGGTTCCATTGCACTGAATGGAAAGCGACTTGTCAGGTGAGTAACTCGCCTGACAGTCGCCCCAGTGTGAACCGAACCTAAAACCCTACGTTTTTCAATGCACGCCAGTGTGCATTTGTCTGTATCTTAGGTTGTGCATGCATGCTATGCTGCCACCTTTTATGTTTACTATTATAAATTGTCTTACTACTTGCTTTAGGTCTCTTTCACATGGATGCAAAGTCTACCTCCCTTTGAAAATTGATCCGCAGTTGACAGACAGTTTACAGTCGTTGAGGAGGCACCACTGCTGCCTCATGTACACCTTTATTTTTTTTTTTTTCAATTCCTGGAGGATTTTTTCTACCCCAATGGGGATTTTACATCAAAATACCAAGTGTGGCTATGGCGGTAAAATACCAAGTGTGGCTATGGCGGTAAAATACCAAGTGTGGCTATGGCGGTAAAATACCAAGTGTGGCTATGGCGGTGGTTTTGTGGTCTCATTGACCTCTAGGGGGCAGTTTGACAGGTGCTGCTGTCTGTCAAACTCGACATGCTAAGTTAAAATTTCAGTATTGTGAATTGCATTGCATCGATGTAAACTCACCCATCCCAGCCAAATATAAACTTGGAGGTGGGCATAGAAAAAATGCAGATAAACCATCTTACCCAGGATAAACTGTGTAACCTATTATAAGAATGAAGAAAATATGCCCCATCCAGTTAAAATTTATTTTCAGCACTCAGCTGAGAATTCTCCCACACAAATGTATTGTCTGCTGTACAGAATTTCTGTGTATGTAAATTGGAATTTGATTTCAGTAAAATCCTCAAAAAGAAAAGTCATAATCCAATCTAATGCACATGTGTGAAATGGAATACACCAGAATTAATATTCTACTCACTTGTAACATTTTGAGTAGAAACAAAATATTGTTTTGCAAGGAAACAAAGCAACAGTATCTACTTTCGAACAGAATGGTCATTCCAAAAGCTGGTCACACTCCAGCATATCCAACTACTTGATACATCTGTCAGTCATGTGGATTCTTACCATGATGGACAATGATGTTTTATAATTACATCTACGATGCTGTGTTTACTATCTTATGAGTCCATTCAGAGGTTGTACCACCTTCCCAAATTACAGCTAGCCTATGTACAGGTTGTATAATATAAATAGTGTAAGGTGTGTACAAGGTCTTTCAATGGTTGTATCTTGTCCTAATAAATCGCCATTATTTAATGTGCACCTGTGCTCAGACTATGGACAATAAAGAGACCCTGTCACCAGATGGTCCATTTCAACAAAAATCTTCTACAGTGTATTGTAATATGATCAACCCTCAAAAATTCCACTTACCTGCTCGCATTTTGCAAGTGGATTTTGAGGGCTGGCAAGCTATGGCTGCCTAAAAGCCGGGGGGGTGAGCACCGCCGGCGGCCTGGGTTGAATGGGAGTCCTTCTCCCAGTGATCGCTGTCAGATACAGCCCCTCCTCCTGGTCCCAGGACTTTGATAGACAAATCACCCGTCCAATCACGGAACGGGTGATATGTCAATCAAAGTTCCCTGGCCAGGGGGCGGGGTGTATATGACGTTGAGCGGTGGGAACACAGAAATGTAAATGAAAGCTGTTATCGCTGTGTTTCCTGTGTTGCGCTCTGATCATCCGGGCGGCTCTCCTGTTCCTCTCCTCCCCTGCACAGGTAGGCTGCATAGTGGATACAGGCTGCATGGTGGGCACAGGCTGCATTGGTGGACACAGGGTGCATGGTGGGCACAGGCTGCATTGGTGGACACAGGATGCATGGTGGACACAGGCTGCGTGGTGGGCACAGGCTGCATTGGTGGGCACATGCAGGCTCCATTGGTGGGCACGGATAAAGTTGTTGTTAATATTTATTTTTTATAACTTCTGCATAAAACATTTAAGTGTTTTTCTCATGAGATAATTTATGAGGGCGTGTTTAGGGGCGGAGCGGGGTTAGGTGGGGCAACTGGCTAGTATCTCAGGACTAGGAATTTTGAGCCCTGAATATGATTATATGTGCATTTACCTTAACTAAGTATGGTGCTTAAATCTGAACAGCCCTGAGACTGCTGCTGGGCACCACCACCTTGGATGTGACACCAGCAATCTTAGCAGACTCAGGGCTGTCATTCAAATGACACTTTATAGTCCTCCCCCCCGTCCCCCCCTCCCCTCCTTCAATCATGGCTGCAAAGTAAAAGGTTTTGTAGAGAGGTACAGGAAGGGGAGGGGCAGCCTGTACAGTACAGACAGTAACTAGACACTCCAACAAAAGGAGAGGGCTATAACATGCAAGGAGGAAGGGGGTTGTGCTTGGGAATTGAATCTCTAGAAGTACATTGCAAGTCAATAAAATGTGTTAAAGGAAATAATAAAGCTGCAAGTAAGGATTTTAAATCCTTGGTTTTCTGTGCTTTTTATTTCATTTTTAAAAGTGTAAGTTCACTTGTAGCAGGATTTTCCCTAGCTCTCCTCCTGTTTTAAATGCTGCACCTCTCATTACACATGCAGTGCAGCGGTTGTGGGGGGATGGGTGCAGTTAGAATGGCTTGGTGCATCTGCTACTGTGTTCATCTGGATAAGCTGGAAAATGTGACATTTTCTACAAAAACATTACTTTCAGAAGTCTGGATACAGTAGTATCATCTCTCCTTTTCCAATCAGCAGGAATTATTTGTATTTTTCTTTTGGTTGATATCTCACTATGCTGCGACAGTGGCTTGTCAGCTGGTAGAGGAAGCATAATTTCAGTGTATATAGGCAGACCTACTACACACACTGTGAAAAGAGAGAGGTTACAATAAAGCACTTAAACTGATTGTAAACCCTTACAGACCACTTTTTGCTACAGGTAAGCCTATAATAAGGCTTACCTGTAGCTACCCAGGATATCTCCTAAACCTGCACAGTTTAGGAGAAATCCCCTGTATTTGCATGTGCCAACGTCATCGGCACATGCGCATTGAAGCAACAGCACTTACGTGCCGTTGCTTCAGTTAGACTGTGCCATTACCAGTGGCTCCTGCACACATGCCCAGGTGTGACGTCATCGTGGCTCCGGCCAGTCATAGCGCCGGAGCAGCAATACCTGCAAGTAACCCCGGGAAAGATGTTGCCAGCCAGTGCTGTGTACGGGCACCGCAGCGAGGGCTTCGATCTCAGGTGAGTATTACATAATGAGCTAGTATGCTGTGCAGGTGTTAGTTTTTTTTTTTCAAAAGTGGGTTTACAACCACTTTAAAACAAACTCTGTGCACAGGTAGTCTTAGATAAGATAGCAAGGGTCCTTTTAAAGAAAAACTCATCAAAATTGTTAAACTTTTATGTAAATCCCCCAGGGATGCATATAGCACTTGGTCCTCTTCTGTTTGGTGGTCCAGTTGAGCATTAAAAGCACCTCTTCATTTCTGTTAATGCTGGCTGTAGTTCCACCCCAGTCTGAAGTCCAATTTATGGGTGTTCCTGTGGAGAGCTTACGCTATTATGAATGAGAAAGCAGTGCTGCCAGGCCTGTGTGATAGAGCTGCTGGCTGATAGTATATATACAGGGCATTGGCATCTCTATCAAACGGCCTGCTTGTTTATTCATAATATTAAAAGTTTGTTCAGTGCCTGAATATTTGTTTACTGTGTTCTGATACAAGCTCTCCGATGTCATATTATGGAAAAAAAGCATTTACAGTAATAACAATCTGTATTTGATTTTTATGCTTATTTGTGCAAATTTACATTCTGTCTACAACAGAACATCATTTCCCCACAAGCCTTCTTGAGCAGCAAATGAAAATAGTGGAAGTTTTGGGGCAAGTTTCTTTTTTAGAAGTAACCAAAAACTGGTCCTATGGATGGGGACAGCTCTCCCTGCTGTGTTCTCTGTTCTTTCTGTTCCCTAATTTGAGGTACTTCACAAATTTACAACGTGCTACCTTGTGAAATTCATTAATTGTGGCTTTTGTTCACGGTTATAAATAGAGTCAGTGCCAATTACCTTCCTTAGGGAACTATTAGCAGGAATCCTCCACATGTCCCTTGCAAATGTGAGTGCTTAAATAAGTAGGCAACATCAGACACCTTTCTGCCTCAAGTAGAGGGCCATCAATAATTGAACAAAAGAGGTTAACAGCTGAGAATCATACACAATGGCAATCTTAGGCAAGCCTTATACATGGTCGAATTCCGAACAAATTTTCTTTTAAAAATCAGAAATTTCGTGTGTTTTGTGATCCAACGGTGCCACCATTGATTTTCGAAATTCGACCAACCAAGCCTTCAATTTCACTTTATGTTGCTACAGAAAATAATTTTCGTGTCTGGGAATCACCTTTTCTTTCTGGGAATTTTCTTTTCTTGAACTCATGTGCATTCCTTTTTCAATTATATTTCTCACACGATTCTCCCATCATTGATTATAAATTTGTTAGTTTTTCCAAAAATTTCCAACATGTCAGATCAGTCAAATTCAATATCCGCACGAAAATCGGCCGTTGCTGTGTCCCACTAATGGTGCGAAATTTGAACGAAAATTCTTTGAAAAGATTTTCTAAAATTAATTTGTTCGGAATTTGAACCATGTATGGCCTGCTTTAATCCAAGTGTCAATAGACCTTACAGTCTCTGTGCATGTTGTTTTTGGTTACTGTTGGTACAGACACATGTAAAAATAAAAAATCTCTACCTTTTTAAGGGCATCCTAACCTTGTAGCACATGCTTTGTACATAATGTGCCTGAGCACTGCTCATTTAACTTATAGATTGAAGTTCAAAGGAAAGCACATGCACCTAGTCTGATATTGGGCTGCAGATACACAACTAATAGGGCAGCATTTATGTTTATGGAGCACTGCCCTGACATCCAGAGATATTGTAGGGGCCTAAAAAAAAAGAATGGGCTAGCATTTCCCCCCAGAGGTTGATAGTGAATGGTAGAGGATGTAAGACACTGAGCAGCAGTCACTTTAACAAATAGAGTCCACCTGTATGTAATTTCATCTCAGTATAAATACAGCTGTTTGTGAAGTCCTCGGAGGGTTGTTAGAGAACCTTGAAGGCCAAGGAACACACTAGACAGGTCAGGGATAAAGTTGTGAAGAAGTTAAAAGCAGGGTCACATTATAAAAAAAATACCCCAAGCTTTGAAGATCTCACGGAGCACTGTTCAATCCATCACTCGAAAATGGAAAGAGTATGGCACAACTGCAAACCTATCAAGACATGGCCGTCCACCTAAACTGACAGGCCGGGCAAGGAGAGCATTCATCAGAGAAGCAGTCAAGAGGCCCATGGTAAGTCTGGAGGAGTTGCAGAGATCCACAGCTCAGGTGGGAGAATCTGTCCACAGGACAACTATTATGCCGCGTACACACGGTCGGACTTTTCGTCTACAAAAGTCCGACAGCCTGTCCGACAGACTTCCGGCGGACTTTCGGCGGACTTGCAGCAGACTTTCTAACGAACGGACTTGCCTACACACGACCACACAAAAGTCCGACGGATTTGTACGTGATGACGTACACCGGACTAAAATAAGGAAGTTCATAGCCAGTAGCCAATAGCTGCCCTAGCATGGGTTTTTGTCCGTCGGACTAGCACACAGACGAGCGGATTTCGGGGTCCGTCGTAGTTACGACGTAAAGATTTGAAGCATGTTTCAAATCTAAAGTCCGTCGGATTTGAGGCTGAAAAAGTCTGCTGAAAGTCCGGAGAAGCCCACACACGATCGGATTACCAGCCAGCTTTAGTCCGTCGGCGTCCGTTGGACTTTTGTAGACGAAAAGTCCGACCGTGTGTACGCGGCATTAGTGTTGCACTCCACAAATCTAGCCTTTATGGAAGAGTGGCAAGAAGAAAGCCATTGTTAAAAGAAAGCCATAAGAAGATCCCGTTTGCAGTTCACGAGAAGCTATGTGGGGGACACAGCAAACATGTGGAAGAAGGTGCTCTGGACAGATGAGACCAAAATTAAACTTTTTGGCCTAAAAGTAAAACGCTATGAGTGGTGTAAAACGAACACTGCACATCACCCTGAACACACCATCCCCACCGTGAAACATGTTGGTGGCAGAATCATGTTGTGGGGAGCTTTTCTTCAACAGGGACAGGGTAGCTGGCCAAAGTTAATGGGAAGATGGATGGAGACAAATACAGGGAAATCTTAGAAGAAAACTTCTAATGCCACGTACACACAGCTGGACTTGCCAACGGGCTAAACTCCATTGGCATTTCCGACGGAGAGATTTAGAACATGTTCTATATCTGAGTCCATCGGAAATGCTGACAGAAAAAGTCAGATGGGGCATACACACGGTCGGAATGTCTGACCGAAAGCTCCCATCGGAATTTTTCTGTCGGAAAGTCCAGCCGTGTATACGCGGCATTAGAGTCTACAAAAGACATGAGACTGGGGCGGTGGTTCACCTTCCAGCAGGACAATGACCCTAAACATACAGCCAGAGCTACAATGGAATGGTTTAGATCAAAGCATATTCATGTGTTAGAATGGCCCAGTCAAAGTCTAGACCTAAATCCAATTGAGAATCTGTGGCAAGACTTGAAAATTGCTGTTCACAGATGCTCTTCATCCAATCTGACAGAGCTTGAGCTATTTTGCAAAGAAGTATGGGCAAAAATTTTACTCTGGATGTGCAAAGCTGGTAGAGTCATCCCCAAAAAGACTTGCAGCTGTAATTGCAGCGAAACCTTATTCTACAAAGTATTGACTCGGGGCTGAATACAAATGCAGGCCACAATTTTCACATATTTATTTGTAAAAAATTTTGAAAACCATTTATGATTTTCCTTCCACTTCACAATTATGTGCCACTTTGTGGTGGTCTATCACATAAAATCCCAACATGACAAAATGTGGAAAATGTCAAGGGGTATGAATACTTTTTATAGGCACTGTATATTCAGCTTCACACAAATTTCCAGGACACCTTCTTCAGCAACGTTTCTTCCCCTGGCACTCCAGGTGAGTATAATTTCCCCATTCCCAGACAGGACAGCCCCAGAACTAAACCCTGGTCTGGTTTCCAGAACACATGTATGCCCTTTCTGGGCAGCAGGCCTAGGGGGACAACAGGAACTGATAGAACCTCTCTTAAGGCTGGGGAAAAGACCTCCGCAAAGGTTTACCCAAAAATTCGCCCTTTTTTAACAAATGAAACCACCAAGCTCCTCATTCACTCCCTTGTTATCTCTCGCCTTCACTATTGCAACTCCCTTCTCATTGGCCTACCGCTCCATAGGCTATCCCCTCTTCAGTCTATCATGAATGCTGCTGCCAGACTTATCCACCTTACCAACCGCTCAGTGTCTGCCAACCCTCTACTTCAATCCCTACACTGGCTCCCAATCACCCAGCGAATTAAATTCAAAATTCTAACCACAACATACAAAGCCATTCACAACTCTGCCCCAAGCTACATCGCTAATCTTGTCTCTAAATATCACCCAAATCGACCTCTCCGCTCTTCTCAAGACCTCCTGCTTTCAAGCTCTCTCATCTCCTCCTCCCATGCTCGTCTCCAGGATTTCTCCAGAGCCTCTCCCATCCTCTGGAACTCGCTACCTCCATCTATCCGGCTATCCCCTACTCTTGCTACCTTCAGGCAATCCCTGAAAACTCATCTCTTCAGGAAAGCCTATCACGTCTCCAACTAATCTCCTACCACTTCCACCAGCTCATTCCCCACAGTTACAACCTTTTGTACCACCTGCCCCACCCTATTAGATTGTAAGCTCTTCTGAGCAGGGCCCTCTTAATCCTATTGTATTGTATTGTATTATAACTGTATTGTCTCCCTTTTATATTGTAAAGCGCTGCGTAAACTGTTGGCGCTATATAAATCCTGAATAATAATAATAATAATAATAATATTTATACCCTGGTAACAAAACCCTTAGCTTGATACACATTATACATTTTTTGTTGTTCAATTACCTTCAGATTTACCTGCAACTACAGAGGGACAAAAAAAGTATTTAGTCAGCCACCAATTTTTGCAAGTTCGCCCACTTAAAAATATGAGAGAGGCCTGTAATTGTCATCATAGGTATACCTCAACTATGAGAGACAAAATGTGGAAACAAATCCAGACAATCACATTGTCTGATTTTTGAAAGAATTTATTTGCAAATTATGGTGGAAAATAAGTATTTTGTCAATATCAAAAGTTCATCTCAATACTTTGTTATATATCCTTTGTTGGCAATGACAGAGGTCAAACGTTTTCTGTAAGTCTTCACAAGGTTGTCACACACTGTTGCTGGTATGTTGGCCCATTCCTCCATGCAGATCTCCTCTAGAGCAGTGATGTTTTGGGGCTGTCGCTGGGCAACACGGACTTTGAACTCCCTCCAAAGGTTTTCTATGGGGTTGAGATCTGGAGACTGGCTAGTCCACTCCAGGACCTTGAAATGCTTCATACGAAGCCACTCCTTCGTTGCCCGGGCGGGGAGTTTGGGATTATTGTCATGCTGAAAGACCCAGCCACATTTCATCTTCAATGCCCTTGCTGATGAGAGGAGGTTTGCACTCAAAATCCCACAATACATGGCCCCATTCATTCTTTCATGTACACGGATCAGTCGTCCTGTTCCCTTTGCAGAGAAACAGCCCCAAAGCATGATGTTGCCACCCCCATGCTTCACAGTAGGTATGGTGTTCTTTGGTTGCAACTCAGCATTCTCTCTACTCCAAACATGACGAGTTGTGTTTCTACCAAACAGTTCTACTTTGGTTTCATCTGACCATATGACATTCTCCCAATCCTCTTCTGGATCATCCAAATGCTCTCTAGCAAACCTCAGATGGGCCCAGACATGTACTGGCTTAAGCAGGGGGACATGTCTGGCACTGCAGGATCTGAGTCCCTGGTGGCGTAGTGTGTTACTGATGGTAGCCTTTGTTACATTGGTCCCAGCTCTCTGCAGGTCATTCACAAGGTCCCCCCCATGTGGTTCTGGGATTTTTGCTCACCATTCTTGTGATCATTTTGACCCCACGGGGTGAGATCTTGCGTGGAGCCCCAGATCGAGGGAGATTATCAGTGGTCTTGTATGTCTTCCATTTTCTAATTATTGCTCCCACAGTTGATTTCTTCACACCAAGCTGCTTGCCTATTGCAGATTCAGTCTTCCCAGCCTGGTGCAGGTCTGCAATTTTGTTTCTGGTGTCCTTCGACAGCTCTTTGGTCTTCACCATAGCGGAGTTTGGAGTGTGACTGTTTAAGGTTGTGGACAGGTGTCTTTTATACTGATAACAAGTTCAAACAGGTGCCATTAATACAGGTAATGAGTGGAGGACAGAGGAGCCTCTTAAAGAAGAAGATACAGGTCTGTGAGAGCCAGAAATCTTGCTTGTTTGTAGGTGACCAAATACTTATTTCCCACCATAATTTGCAAATAAATTCTTTCAAAAATCAGACCATGTGATTGTCTGGATTTGTTTCCACATTTTGTCTCTCACAGTTGAGGTATACCTATGATGACAATTACAGGCCTCTCTCATCTTTTTAAGTGGGAAAACGTGCACAATTGGTGGCTGACTAAATACTTTTTTGCCCCACTGTATGTGTAGTGCAAGGGCCTGCCTGATTGCATAATTTGAAAGTGTTTAAGTTTGACCTCATATTGCACGCTTTTGGTAAATCTAAAGCAACATTGTACGAGAAAAATTGTATACTATATAAATATTTATACTCCAGTCCTATGGCCTCTCCGCTCTCTATTATCAGAGACAGTCCTTGATAACAGGCAGGTGCTAGCGATTAGGCGCCTTTCACATAGGGTGTACTTCATCGAGCGGACCCGCCTGCATAGTGGGAGATCTGTCCTCTGATCCCTGCTGAGCAGGCAGATGACAGGTCCGTGTCCACTATGCTATACAGAGCAGACACGGGCACAGCCTGCTGTTCTCTATGGAGCAGTCAGATGGAAATGGACCACCTGTCTGCTTCCCTCCGACTGTCATTCGATCCACTAGATGGATGGGGACTAGATCCCCATCCGTCTGTTTTTGGCGGCTCGGATGCAGGCGGTAGTAAACAGACATGTCTGTTTACATCCGCCTCCGCATAGAGAACAATGGGTGGTCCAAGTGGGTCCGCCTGAAAAACAGATCGGCCCATCAGTGTGAAAGGGGCCTTAGATCGAAGTTAGGGAAACCAAAAGAAAACAGCACTATTTATCAGTCAAACACTAGTTGGATACAGTCAGACAGTGCTAAGTTTGATGTACACTACTGCTGAAGGCAGGATGACTACACTTAAAAGAGAAGTATGGGATTCACCATCCACCACCCATTCTGTCCGATGCTGCATCTGACCCCGCTGGCTCTAACACTAATGCCCCGTACACACGGTTGGACTTTGTTCGGACATTCCGACAACAAAATCCTAGGATTTTTTTGAAACTAGAAAAGGCCGGTTCAGAACCAAGCGCAGCACCCTTTGGGCTCCTTTTGCTAATCTCGTGTTAGTAAAAGTTTGGTGAGAGACGATTCGCGCTTTTTCAGACTCGTGGCTTTCAGATCGTTTTCTGCCGTTCAGTTTGTGCTTGTGGGTTTGTATCTGCTCTTCAGTGCGTGCAGCAAGTTCCGCGTGACTTTAGGTAGTCATTGTATTCTTGTTCGTTCGTTACTGGTTTTCAGGTCGCTCTTCACAGGCCTTGCTGTTCTTCAGTGCGTTCTGTTACTTCGTTCTGAGCGGCCGTTTTCTAGCCATGTTTCGTATGCGTACTCCTCGTAGAGTTCGTGCTGTGCAGGGGCTTGGTGTTGGGGTCCTGACCTTGACACAAGTCCAGTCCATGAACAGGGTGGGGAGGAGTTCATGGACCAAGAATTGGTTGCTTCAGCGTGACCAGTTCTCTCATATGCCTTTGCTCCGTGAGATCCGTGAGAATAATCCTGATGATTTCAGGAACTTTCTCAGGATGACGGACCCCGTGTTTCACCGTCTGTTGGCTTCACTGACCCCCTATATCAGCAGGCAGGATACCTGCATGAGGCAAGCCATCACTCCGGAGCAGAGGTTGGTCGCTACCTTGCGGTATTTGGCCACAGGGAGAAGTCTGCAGGACTTAAAGTTCTCGACAGGCATCTCCCCCCAGGCTCTGGGTGTCATTATCCCAGAGACCTGTTCTGCCATCATACAGGTCCTGCAGAAGGAGTATATGAAGGTAAGATTTTTATTCTTTTATATCACATTTTATTGTATTGAATGTTTGCTAATATATTGTATTTCTTTCCTCATTCCCTAATTACCATGATTGTAATATGCTGTGAATGTCCCCTTTGTCCTCATGCATGCTGGATTTTTATGTAATTATTATTTTATGTCCTTCATACATATTTGCCCTTCAATAACCTCCCCAGCATGGTGTCTCCTGCCCTATATTCACCTCATGTAGTCACTTAACAATGTATTTTTTCAGCTCCATAGTAGTGCTTTACACCAAACACCCCCTAAAATGTTTGGTAATATTATTTTTGTTTTAAATTCAGGCAGAGTGCCAGAGGCTTTTTTTTGTGGTGTCCCCAAATAATTTTTAGTAACCCTCCCTCCCCCAACTGCTAAGTCAGCTGATCACAATTCTCTATCCTCAATCATCTATCTGCTGACTTTGTCAAACCCATACACACTATACCCATCTCTTTACTGGTCAGATTTATGGATGAATTCCCCAAAGCATGTAGTGCAAGGGCCTGCCTGTATACTTTCCTATGGTACTGTTAAAAGTTTTTGTATCCTATTATTATCTTGATAGGTAATAGCAGAATGTTCAAATGTGCTCAAATGTGTACAGTGTGTATTTATATCTTTGTATTATGACACTTCTTACCTGTCCAGTGGTCTGCCAATAGTGTAACTAAGGAGGGGCTGTTCCAAGTAATACCCATTATTTAGGCATTCATCTCTCAATGAAGTGAAGAGGGTTACCTGTCCAAGAGTTCCCCCCCTATAATGTTAGAAATGGCCCATGAGAGGGGGGAGGGGGAATATGATAGGTGTACCTTATACTTTGTTGTTGTTAAATTCCCCTTAATTAATGCTATCTGGAGGTTGGCCCATAATGTTTGTGTCTAATCTGCTTGCCATGTTTCTGTGAAAAAATAGTAATGTTTATTGTTTTTTCCTCAACAGTTTCCTTCAACGCCACAGGAATGGCAGACTGTGGCCTCCCACTTTGCCCAGCGTTGGGACTTTCCTAACTGCGGAGGGGCAATTGATGGGAAACACGTCCACATCGTCCCACCACCCAACTCGGGGTCGTACTATTATAATTACAAGGGGTTTAATAGTATAGTGATGTTGGCGGTGGTGTCGGCTAATTATGAGTTCCTGTATGTGGACGTGGGGAAGAATGGCCGGATGTCCGATGGTGGAGTCATCGCCCAGACGGAGTTCTATAGGCGTCTCCAGAATGGCAGCTTGGACTTGCCACCTCCAGAGGACAATGTTGAAGGTCTCCCATTTGTGTTCGTTGCTGATGAAGCATTTGCGCTGGGGGACCACCTGATGCGGCCATTCCCGATGAGGACCCTCACCCCGGAACAGAGGGTTTTTAATTACCGGCTGGCCAGAGCCCGAAGAGTGGTGGAGAACACATTTGGAATCCTGGCCAGCCAGTTCTGATTATTTCTGACACCCATCCATATGGCGGAGTATAAACTGAACCATATAATACTTGCCTGCTGTGTTCTCCATAATTTTTTAAGAAAACATTCAGCCAACTATGCTGGCTCAGTTGGGCCTGAGGCCGGAATCCCAAATCCATCAACACTGACAGCGCTTGAAAGTGGCCGTCCTGGCTTGCCCTCCCTGAGTGCCCGTGATGTCTGGTTACGATACCTGGAGTTCTTTGCGGGTAGGGGGGCTATTAATATGCCAGACAATCTGTGAAACCTTTTTCAAATAAAAAACAACCAAAAGAAATTCTTTGTGGACATTTACTGCTTGTGTTTGTTTTAGCTGAACCTGACAGAAATGTGTTGAGTGCAGAAAATGTCGTGATTGGGTAACCTTATAAAAAACAGTGTTGGCTGGTACTTCCTAAATGCAAAAACACATTTCACTACAAGTGCACTTGCAACTGCACTGAACCTGCACTTGTAGTGCAAAGTGTATTTGCCCTTAGGAAATAACCCCCATTTTTGCATAAAACAGCAATTACATCACCCCAAAAGTGTTGTAGTGTTGAGACAATAATCCACACATTCTTGAGTAAGCCACTTTTTTATACCTGCACAATCACATGTGCATTTACCAAAGGTTTTTAAAACAAACCAACATGTTTGTTGTATAACAATTTTTGCAGTAGCATTATCAAAACTCGAAATATCCATTTCAGATAAAACAGGCCTGTGTAAAACCAACAAGAAAGCCAAAAAACTTGAACTTACAAAGTTCACATTAGGTATAACCTGAAGGCTATATCAGACATCAGTATTTAGGAACTGGGTTTGATATAGCGTTCAGATGGGGGGAAATCACCCCTGGAAAAGCCAAATTTGGAAGATGCACACCAATTTACGAATGTCAACATGTGCTATCTGCCATCAGGGGGGATCAAGGGACATGTTTTGGGGGAGCAAGCCCTTCCTCACCGCGACTTTATAATTAAGGAAGGGGTTGCACCCCCAAAACGCCTCCATTGATCTCCCGTGATGGCAGATAGCACATGTTGGCACACTGTGTGCATCCTCCAAATTTGGCTTTTCAAAACATTGAAAAAAATTTTAGAAGATTGGACCACAATAAAACCAATGATTTTGTGGGGTTTAAATTCGCCCCAAAACATCAATGATGTTATTATTTTTTTTAATAATATCACTGATTTGTTGCTGTATGTTGTGTAATTCGAGATTACACCCCATGATCTCCCCGATCAGGATCTGGGCACTTTCAGAAGTAAAGCGTTCTCTATCCCTCACATCACGATCACCTAAAAAGAGATAAAGAACAAAAAAAAAGGTCTCAAAAATCTGCCACCATCCATCTCTTTTACCTGAGCCTGTGGTCGCAGACACTCACCTGTTGTGGTGCCAATCTCCACCACATCATCTTCTTCCTCCTGCTCTTCTTCTTGTGTTGGTGGTATTTCACCTTCTTCCATAGGTGGGGGGGTCTGTGTTCTCCTGGGATGAGGGGTGTCCTCTGAGTCTTTTCTCCCCTATGTAAAACAAAAATGGTATAATTAGCACACAGATATTTGATGACAGAACTATAAATAGGAAACATTGCTTGGAAGTGGGGTACAATTGTCTATTTTAGCCGAGTTCCAAGATGTATTTTTTTTATTGCCCTTTGTCAAGCTGCAATACTTTACCTGTTTAGTACAAGCTTCACAGATGTAGACCCCCCTATAGTATACACTGGAGCACCTGTGTGCCCCCCCTAATAAAAATGGTGTTCTGGGGTCCCACACTAGTGCTCCAGTGTCCAGATGTGAAAACAGCTGCTCAGTGTCCTCTCCTTACACACAATCTAGTTGGCATTTCATTCTAGTAACAAACCCATCTACACAAACAAATATTTGGCATCCAAGTAGGCCCCAAAAAATGTGTGAAAATGCATATGGCCTAAACAATGGTGTTCTAGAGGCCGAAAGAAAAATGTTTGATACGAACGAATAATGGGCCCATGAACATTAAAGTTGCCCTTTTAAACGTTACAATTAATAAAAGCATATGGAGCAGAACGAACGGAATAAAGACAGAAAGAATAGGAACACAGCACAACTACTTACTTTTTTGCAGCACTCTCCGGATATTTCGGTACTGCTCTGGCTCTCTCAACTTCAGGTCTGACCACCGCTTCCTGAGCTGATCTTTAGATCTTCATACCCCGAAATTCCTGTGTAGGCTTTTGATCACTTTAGCAATGATTTTTGCCTTTCGGATGTTGGGATGTGGGTAAGGCCCATATTTTCCGTCATAGTCGGACTTCCTCATGATGTCGACCATCTCCAACATCTCCCCAAAGGACATATTTGTGGCCTTAAAACGTCTCCTTCTGGATCGGGACGTGCCTGGATCCGGCCTTTCCTCCTTCTCCTCCTCGTTGCTAGAATTAGCATGCACCTGCTGTAACTCCGCCATGTGCTCTTCACCCACTGCGCCGAACGAAAAGGGGCGGGGAATAGACTAGAAAGAACGTCAGGGGCGGGCGGAGTTACACGCATGCGCAGTGTGTATAAAGCGTAACACGCGTGCGTATTACGTACGATCTGTGAGCGGAGGAAGGAGCATTGGACGCGCCGATCGTAAGAACGAAGGTAAGAGACAAACTTGTGCCTATACTGCTTCTAGATTGAGGCCTATATTGTAACAAGATTAGGAGAGTTTTGTCTGACATTAGGCTTTGTCTTGTGTTGTGTCTTGCAGTGAACATGGATATCTTAGTAAAAGATAATGACTTCATGTCAGTATTCGTAGAGATGCTAAGGGAGCTGCCCTGTCTGTAGGAGAATACCCACCCCCATTTCAAGAACTAAGCAAAGAGGAAGGCAGCACTGGAGCAATTGTGTAAAATTGTAAAGCAGGTGATCCCCACGGCAGACATCACCTATTTAAAGATTTTCATTGGTGGCCTGAGGAGTACATATCTGAGGGAGCGCAAGAAAGTCCAGGATTCACAGAGATCCGGAGCAGCAGATGACATCTATGTCCCCAGGATGTTGTACTACGACAGGCTGCATTTTCTGGCAGGCCAGACTGAACCCAGGCCATCCCTCTCCAGTCTTCCTTCCACGCTTCCTTCCCCCCCGGCTGAGGCTTCTGACGCCCAACCTGGGCCTTCCAGGCCACATGTGGAGGAGCCCAGATTGAGCCAGGTATAGCATTCCTCTAAATATTTCTGCTTGTCCAATCAATGATGTTAACTAGATGTTAGTTGGGAGTACTAATTTAGGATTGTGATTGATGAAGCAAAAACTAAAACCATGTCCCTTTTTCATACACAGGGAAGTCTCAGCCAGGAGGTGGCCGGGCCGAGCCGGCTGGCTGATCTGCAGGTCCCTCCACCCCCCCTGAAAACAGAAAGTGGCAGTAGGAGGAGTACCCTAGAGGAGGCTGCTATAGGATTCTTTTGGAGGGCTACAGAGGTCCTGGGAGCACCACACACCATGGAGGAGAACATTGCTGCCTTCATAGCATATAAAATGCAGAGGATGGAGGAGGGCCAAAAAGTCATGTGTGAGGCCCTCATATCGGAGGCTCTGGAGAAAGGTATGAGGGGCCAAATTACACCTCAGACACACCTTCGCGTTGGTCCTCCTCCTCCTCCTGCAGGTCCTCCTCCTCGTCCTCCCTCTCCTCCAGGTCCTCCCAGTCCTCCTCCAGGTCCCCCCAGTCCTCCTCCAGGTCCTCCCAGTCCTCCTCCTCCTCCAGGTCCTACTCCTCCTCCTGTCACATCTCCAACTGCACAGCCACAGCCCGGAAGGAAGCGTGGAAGGAAGACCAGACAGTGATTGCCCTGGATCCAGTCTGGTCGGCCAAAAAATGCAGCCTCTTGTGGTACCACAGCCTTGGGACACAGATGTCATCTGCTGCTATCCGGATCTCTGCGAATTCTGGACCAGACTGCCCTGCCTTACATATGGACTCCTCAGGCCACCAATTTTGATGTTGAAGAATTGATGTCTGCCGTGGGGGTCCCAGGCTTAGCTAATTTCTCATGTTGATCCAGTGTTGCCTTCCTCTTTGTTTGGTTCTGATCCCTTAATAAAGGATTTTTGTTTTGAATTATACTCTCCTATGTGTTTTACTTCAAAAATGACAGTTGGTTTGTGAGGATTCAGGTACATTTCAAATATACAATGTGAAATGAACAAGGGACACCAACAACAAACAATCTCCTGGAGATTAAATAATAAAAGATATCAATGGTGTTGGGGTAACTTGACACACAAAACACACACAAAAATATTCTGGAGTAAAAATAAAAATAACATTGAACAAAGATCAGCCTTGGAAAAAATCCAAACATTAAAGAAAAAAAAAGGCTTAAAATCCAAAAAAAAAAAAAAAAAAAGAATATAAAACTGTCAGATGTGACAACTAATAACAATATATTCAGGGAATCCCACTAAAAAAACACAAATAAAAGTTTGTGAGAAGTGTGTGTGAATATGAGCAGCAAAACTACTTAATTCTTGTCACATTATAAAGAAGAAGAGAGTGCGCTGTATTAAACCATTTTGAACATTGCAGCGTGACGAAAGTGCTGTATCCATTGCGAACGCTAAGTTTAACAGAACGAGCTGTCCCGTGTCGGAATTTCTTCTGAGCATGCATGGCACTTTGTGCGTCGGAACAGGCCACACACGGTCGGAATTGACGCGATCGGATTTTGTTGTCGGAAAATTTTATCTCCTGCTGTCCAACTTTGTGTGTCGGAAAATCCGATGGAAAATGTCCGATGGAGCCCACACACGGTCAGAATTTCCGACAACACGCTCCGATCGGACATTGTCCATCGGAAAATCCGACCGTGTGTACGGGGCATAAGAACCGAGTGATCAAACACCGCCAATTGATCGGTTCTCAGAGCTCCACGAGCAGAGAGCTGATGATTGACAGTCAGCAGCTCTCTGCTCTGCCCCCCAACCTGCGTTTACTGGAGCCCTGGGCTGTGGAGGGGGTAGTAGCAACTGGCTCAGGCTCTCAGTGGCTCGCTGAGAGGCTGAGCCAGGTGCCGGTCCAGGCATGTGGGCAGATCTCGACCATTTGGTTGCGATCCTTCCCGAGCCTGGACCAGTTCTGTGACAGTGGGCTTTAGCCTGCTGTCTGCTGAAAATGGGTCACAGGAGTGCAGAACAATCTGCACTCCTGTGATCCACAAGAGAAGTACAGCCAAATGAGCTTTGGCTGTACTTCCCCTTTAGAGGCAACTGCAAAGCCAGATTTTACAGTTAGACACAAGCAAGGGCATTTCTAGAAACAGAGAAACCACACACATTTTTTAATTATATACAAGATTAAATTATCAATATCACATTTTATTATGTAACTAGAGCACATTGTACGTCTATAAAACCCTTATTTCAATATGCATATTACCCATGTATTCCAATCCTTGTATCCAGTCATGTATATCGTAAATGGCAGAAATAAAATGTTTAATGCTAATATGCAATGTGTCATTTACTCCATCAGTGTTCTATGGCAATGAATGGAGAGTGCTTTATTTGCCACAAACAACACCGGATTCAAGAAGCAGCTGAATGCTTTCAAGGTCGTCCTCTGTCATTATGTAAACAATTCTTAAAATGTTTACGCTGAACAGTGCGGTTTATTGATGCACAATGGAAAATTATACGCTCCTACAAATGAGTTTTCTGTACTATGTATTCTACGAAAAATTCAACTATGTAATAAACCACCTCATACCCTACCTAGTTATTGTTTCATATTTAATTTTAACAGAGAAAGAATTGTTAAAAGTTTTACCCATAGGACTGAAAATGTTTTTATGAGGTCATATAGTTGTTTCTGCAAACATTTACTTATTACAAACAAATTGGGATAGAGAATAATGCTGAAAAATAATTTTGAATGGTGTTATTTACTTTCATGTTTACTTTTCAACTTTTCTTGATTTTCTTTGATTTTACCAGAATAGGGTAACAAAGGACATTGATTCTGAATGTTACAAGTAATGCCGCATACACACGATCGGACATTCCGACAACAAAATCCTGGATTTTTTTCCGACGGATGTTGGCCCAAACTTGTATTGCATACACATGGTCGCACAAATGTTGTCGGAAATTCTGAACGTCAAGAACGCGGTGACGTACAAGACGTTCGTCCAGCCAAGAAAAATGAAGTTCAATAGCCAGTGCAGCTCTTCTGCTTGATTCCGAGCACGCGTGGAATTTTGTGCATCAAAAATTGTCTACACACGATCAGAATTTCCGACAAGTTTTGTTGTCGGAAAATTTGAGAACCAGCTCTCAAATTTTTGGTGTCGGAAATTCCAACAGCAAATTTCCAATGGAGCCTACACACAGTCGGAATTTCCGACAAAGAGCTCCCATCGAACATTTGTTGTCGGAAATTCCAACCGTGTGTATGGGGCATTAGAGTAAGTTAGGCTACTAATACATGGAAAATGTAGGGCATTTTAGATTTAAGGTGAATTAAACTTACCCTAAAATGGTTTTAACCACTTGCCGTCTCGCTCCTGCAGAATTACTGTGGTGGGACAGCATGGGCAGGCTCAGTCACGTATATACACAATATTGTCAAAAGTATTGGGACGCCTGCCTTTACACGCACATAAACTTTAATGGAATCCCAGTCTTAGTCCGTAGGGTTCAATATTGAGTTGGCCCAGCCTTTGCAGCTATAACAGCTTCAACTGTTCTGGGAAGGCTGTCCACAAGGTTTATGAGTGTGTCTATGGGAATGTTTAACCATTCTTCCAGAAGAGCAAGATCCATAAAGACATGGATGAGCGAGTTTAAGGTGAAGGAACTTGACTGACCTGCACAGAGTCCTGACCTCAACCCAATAGCACACCTTTGGGATGAATTTGAGCAGAGAGTGCGAGCCAAACCTTCTCATCCACATCAGTGCCTGACCTCACAAATGCTCTTCTGGAAGAATTGTCATACATTCCCATAGACACACTACTAAACCTTGTGGACAGCCTCCCCAGAAGAGTTGAAGCTGTTATAGCTGCAAAGGGTTTGCCAACTCAATATTGACTAAGGCTGGGATGCCATTTAACCACTTCAGCCCCAGAAGGATTTACCCCCTTAATGACCAGGCCATTTTTTGCGATACGGCACTGCGTTATTTTAACTGACAGTTACTGTACATGGTTGTGTGACATTGTACCCAAACAAAATTGATATCCTTTTTTGCCCACAAATAGAGCTTTCTTTTGGTGGTATTTGATCACCTCTGCGGTTTTTATTTTTTGCGCTATAAACAAAAAAAGACAGACAATTTTGAAATAAAAACTATATTTTTTACCTTCTGCTATAATACATATCCAAAAAAAAGGAGATTGTACATTCAGATTGTATAGTGTATGGCCATCTTTATACACCTAAAATTACTAGTTGCACTTTCAGTGCCATTAATTGTTAGCAACACACCAAACACAGAAGCAAACACACATTTTTCCATGTGAAAAAAAGAATGGCAAATGCTGCGAAACGCACAGTAAAAAAATATGCAACTCACAAAACGCCAACATGTCCCATAAGCCACATATAGCACAGCCCATTTAAATCAGCAGTCTGCCCTATGCGTGTCACAGGAAAAACAAGACACAATGGGGGTTATTTCCGAAAGGCAAATCCACTTTGCACTGAAAGTGCACTTGAAAGTGCAGTCGCTCTAAATCTAAGGGGTAGATCTGAAATGAGGGGAAGCTCTGCTGATTTTATCATCCAATCATGTGCAAGCTAAAATGCTGTTTTTTATTTTCCTTGCATGTCCCCCTCGGATCTACAATGACTTCACTTTCAAGTGCACTTGCAGTGCAAAGTGGATTTGCCTTTAGTAAATAACCCCCAAAATGTTCACTCCCACATTGCTAGATGTGAATGGGTCCTGAAAGTGAAATTGCTGCGATAATACAAGAACAATGAGGCTCCATTCACATCTGTGCATTTCCTTGCATTTCAGAAATGTGCTGCACCAAAAATCGCAGTAAAAAACGCACCAAGCTCTGCTCTAAAAAAAAGTCTTTGGGGCATTTGCTGTGTGTAGGGCGGCCCATTCTATGCCCTATGTGTGAGGAGTGAAAATGCTCCAAAACACCTCTCCCCTCGCTAAAAAAAACAAACAAACGCATGTGGGAATGCGAGTTCCACTATGCATAGATATGATAACGGCTTGTTTCTCTCCACTCCCTCCTATGTACTTGTATAAAGATGGCCATACACTATGCAATCTGATTGTATATTGTGTATTTAGCGAGAAGGGTGATCACTAATTGATTGCATTTCATTTAAAAAACATGCACCTGGGAATGGGAGGGTGGATGATGCAGGGTGTGTGGTCAACTCAGGGTGGTCAACTCCTTCCTGTGTCATGACCTACAGTCTAAGGACGAAAGACAGAAGCAATAGATACGTTTGGAATCATGGATAGAGGGCAGTAAGATAAGTGTCTGTAGATTTTATGGAAAGCTTTGATATTTTTGCCAAAAAAGTACATGAATGCTATAGTGCACAGGGGAGCTGGAATTTAGAGAGAAAAAAAAGTCAACTTTAGCCTTTAAGAAAGGAGGAAAAAGCATGACAAATAAAAGTATGATTAATGAGATACTGACAAGTGAAAAAAAAAATCCCACCAATAACTAGAGCAGCGTTTCTCAACTCCAGTCCTCAAGGCGCCCCAACAGGTCATGTTTTCAGGCTCTCCATTATTTTGCATGGGTGATTTGATCAGTTTCACTGCCTTAGTAATTACCACAGCCTTTTCATCTGAAGGAAATCCTGAAACTGGAGTTGAGAAACACTGAACTAGAGAACTAGAGGAGATTACAAAAAAAATCAGTAAAAACTGTGGCCCAGCCACCTGTTTTTACCACCCCCTGACGGCCTGGTATTGGTCTGAAAGACAACAATTGTTATGAGCAGTTGTACATTTTATTCCTAGTGTCAGATGTTTGTTTTCTATATGTACTTATGGACCCTCCCAGGTTCAAAATCAATATTGGGAAGAATTGAATTTGGCCCTCCACAACAGTCCCAGTTTCTCATGTAGCCTCTTGAGAAAATGTATTGCCCATCTCTACATTATGAGCTTGTTCATACCATGTTTATAGGTGTTTTTTTTGCATGCCACCACACATGTATAGAATGAACAGAGCACATAGAAAACAATTGTGTTCTATATGCCCTGTCCACACTATACTTGGGCAGGGGTGTACATCTAAACACAACTCAACATATATGGAGTGAACAAGCCCTAAAGGAAAAGAAAAACACTGGCACATTTTTAAAGCATAGCAATATGCTTCACAAATTGGGAAAAAGTGCCGAGAAAACTCAGCGGGACACTGTAGGCTCCACACTGTGACCTTCATTTTATAAATGGGAAAAGCATACAAAGCAAGTGATATCCACTCTCCATTATGAATGGGCCCCCTAATATTCACACCACATCCTAGCTGCATCTCTTTAAGGCCTTCTCTAATCCTCTGTACTCTTTGGGGTTGATTTACTAACAGCAAATAAGCTGTTCACTTTGCAACAGAATTCTCCCTTAACTTAGTTAATGTGATGAAAATTCACTTAGCAAAAAATACCCAGTCACTGTCAGGAAAATGAAAATACATTTTTTTGCTTGCACATGATTGGAACATTGAAACATAGAAACGTGACAGCAGAAAAAAGACCGGGTGGCCCATCGAGTCTGCCCATTTGTTTATCAATACGTTTTGTATTTTTTTTTTTTCATTAACTTTTTGTCTGAGTATAGATCTATGTTTGTCCCATTTACTGTTGACTGGCTCACTCTCTGGCTCTGCAGGAAGATTGGAGGATGGAAGTCAACACAGAAGTGACAATTCCCTTGCAAAGTGCCTATTTGCCTTTTGTAAGTCAACCCCCAGGTTTATCTTAGTAACACATTTGAAATAGATTGAGAAAATCTCACAGTCATGTATAACAAAAGCTTATTAACATGGAGTGCGACTTAGCAGGTGAGGTGGGACATAATATCACCCTTCCCAAATAAACAAAAACCTGAAAAATAAGTTATTCTTTTGTGGTCTACAGTTTCCTCTGATATGCTAGGTTTGCATTTTTAATGAATAGCTGTAAGATGACTCCATATATGAATAATTTCTGATAGTGATAATATATTTTTTTAATTACTTAATTATTAATAAAATTGATATGATGAAGCACTGATACAATTGGTTAATCATTTGTTTTACAATTATTGTGCCCTTATAGCATTTTAGCTTTATCATTTCTTACATTACCAGTAGGTTGGGATGGTAATTTATTGTATGTATCACAGTTCATTGTTATATTGACTTGTTCCACTACCTCTGTTCTCTGGGGGGATATTGCCATTAGGGTATGGTGTTAAAAGACACATGTCTTGTCCTGTGACACGGTGGAGGGACCATTAATTGGACAAATGGCTTGGTTAGGGACAAGGTATGAAAACTGCCTAAATCCCTAATGTGTATTCATGCTGTAAAGAGCCTTAACATGGCATATTTGTAGAGCCTTTGTGATTAATTGTAAGGCATTTCTGCAATTCCCCATATGGAGGGACTGTAAACAGACATTTAATGTGTATGCTTAAGGGAGCTGTGGAATTCATAGCTTAAATATAAGACTACAAACTCCACTGTTCTGTTCTCTCTAATATACATTTGCAGTCACACCCAGTTTATAGTCAATTAAATTTACACGCACATTTTTCTAAAGCTGGCTTGAATTTCTTTATCCATCTAGAAGAAAAATATACGTGGAAATTTTGTAAATGAAGCCAACTGGCATTACTTACATTAGGCTCTCACTATGATGCATTGCATTCTAAACATATAATGTAATTAATTTGAAGTACACCAAACATTCTATGAATCCCAGTATTACTGAGCAGGGTTATAATCCCATGGCTCTTAGCAAAATTTTAAAAGCTTGCTCATCACATACTGTACACCCCTACTCCAGTGCAAGCTCTCTCTGGGGCACACAGTGGCATCAATTTACTTTAGGCACTGACAGATATCCACTAGACGCATGGATTCCAATGTTTTTTTTTTTGTTTTTTTTAGAAGCACGTGATTAGAGCCTGAGGCTCTAATTGGCTTCAAAAAAGGGTGGGCTCGGGGCGCAGAGCACTACGCCCTGATCACACCCAGTTTTTGACGGTAGTGAATTAATATTCGCTATTGTCTTCCTGATTCCCCTCCTCGGCCAATCAGGAAGCAGGTCTTGAGACCCGTCACCCAATTGGCCCAGAGGAGAAGCGATCCTATTGGCAGCCGAGGAGGAGGAGGGAGGAGACGCAGGGGAAGCCGTCGAAGCCGAGGAGGAGGAGACGCGGGGTGAAGCCGCCACTCGGAGGAAGCACTGCCCACGATCTAGATGGGGAAAGTGCAGGGCTGGTGACCAACCAACCGACCTCCACTGCTGGCCACACATGGGTGGATTTACTAAAAGCAATTGGGCTGTTCACATGGCAAATTGAATTTTCACTTTATATTTATATATATATATCTTTTCATGTGAAAACACTGAAGAAATGACACTTTGCTACAATGTAAAGTACTGAGTGTACAGCTTATATAACAGTGCCAATTTGCTGTCCCCTCAAAATAACTCAACACACAGCCATTAATGTCTAAACCGCTGGCAACAAAAGTGAGTACACCCAAATTGGCCCAATTAGCCATTTTCCCTCCCCGGTGCCATGTGACTTGTTAGTGTTACAAGGTCTCAGGTGTGAATGGTGAGCAGGTGTGTTAAATTTGGTGTTATCGCTCTCACTCTCTCATACTGATCACTGGAAGTTTACCATGGCAACTCATGGCAAAGAACTCTCTGAGGATCTGAAAAAAATAATTGTTGCTCTACATAAAGATGACCTAAGTTAAGAAGATTGCCAAGACCCTGAAATTGAGCTGCAGCACGGTGGCCAAGACCATACAGCGGTTTTACAGGACAGTTTCCACTCATAACAGACCTCGCCATGGTCGACCAAAGGAGTTGAGTGCACGTGCCCAGCGTCATATCCAGAGGTTGTCTTTGGGAAATAGACATATGAGTGCTGCCAGCATTGCTGCAGAGGTTGTAGGGGTGGAGGGTCAGCCTGTCAGTGCTCAGACCATACGCCGCACACTGCATCAAATTGGTCTGCATGGCTGTCATCCCAGAGGAAGCCTCTTCTAAAGATGATGCACAAGAAAGCCCGCAAACAGTTTGCTGAATACAAACAGACTAAGGACATGGATTACTAAAACCATGTCCTGTGGTCTGATGAGACCAAGATAAACGTATTTGGTGCAGATGGTGTCAAGCGTGTGTGGCAGCAACCAGATGAGGAGTGCAAAGACAAGTGTGTCTTGCCTACAGTCAACATGGTGGTGGGAGTGTCATGGTCTGGGGCTGCATGAGTGCTGCCGACACTGGGGAGCTACAGTTCATTGATGGAAACATGAAGGCCAACATGTACTGTGACATACTGAAGCAGACCATGATCCCCTCCCTTTGGAGACTGGGCCGCAGGGCAGTATCCCAACATGATAACGACCCCAAACACACCTCCAAGACAACCACTGCCTTGCTAAAGAAGCTGAGGGTAAATGTGATGGACTGGCCAAGCATGTCTCCAGACCTAAACCCTATTGAGCATCTGTGGGGCATCCTCAAACGGAAGGTGGAGGAGCGCAAGGTCTCCAACATCCACCAGCTCCGTGATGTTGTCATGGAGTAGTGGAAGAGGACTCCAGTGGCAACCTGTGAAGCTCTGGTGAACTCTGGTGAACTAATGGTGGCTACACAAAATATTGACTTTGGGCCCAATTTGGACATTTTTACTTAGGGCTGTATTCATTTTTGTTGCCAGCTGTTTAGACATTAATGGCTGTGTGTTGAGTTATTTTGAGGGGACAGCAAATTTACACTGTTATACAAGCTGTACACTCACTACTTTACATTGTAGCAAAGTTTAATTTCTTCAGTGTTGTCACATGAAAAGATAGAATAAAATATTCACAAAAATGTGATGGGTGTACTCACTTTTGTGAGATACTGTATGTCTATTGATCATCTTTGTAGTCAGGTAATCATTACATGGCTGCAAGGTAGATCAATAGACATACAAAGCAGGCAGTAGGCAGGTACATCTGTCCTGCCGCAGACCACTTAACACTCCTAAATGTGTGTCATTCAGTGTGGGTCTCCTCCACTACCCTATGCTACCACTGACCCCCCCCCCCCTGCACCCCCCCATTCCCTGTACCCTCTTCAACCTTCTTCCAATAATGCTCAAACCTGTGCCTCAAGCAACCTACTTTCAACATTGACAACCCACTTACAACAATATTTCTTACCCTCGCATTACATGCCACTCTCTTCCAACACTGTTCACCTCTATACTCCCTGCAACCCTCTTCCAGGACTGCTCACTCCTGCACACCCTGCAACCCTCATACAATACTGCTTACCCCTGCAATCCACTTCCAATACTGATAATCCCTGCATCCCCTGCAACCCTCTTCCAACACTTCTCATTTCTAGACCTTTTTGCCACCCTGTCCCAACACTCCTCACTTCTGCATTCCCTGCCACCCATTTCCAACACTGCTACCATTTGAATCCCCTCCTATCTTCTTCCAGCACTACTCACTTCTGCATCCCCTGCCACCCTTTTACAACATTGCTCATCTCTCACCCCCACCTTCTTCAAACACTGCTCACCTCTGCATCCCCACCACCCTCTTCCAAAATTGTTCACCCTTATAACTCTCTTGGAACTCTGCTCACCCCTACAACTGTTGCAGACTGCAGCCCTCTTGATATGTTAGTGGCTTAGCACAGGAATCCTATTTCTGCCAGTGGAGGTAACAAGGGCTTCAGGTGGAGTCAGATGAAATGGCTTGTATCTTTAGCTTCCCACAGGCTTTAGGCCCAGGCTAAAAATTGCAGGAAGGGTGGTGATGCTGGTGGATGGACAAGAGTATGATGAATTTGAAGAATCTGACGAATTTGAAAAAAAAATAATGGCAGGTGGTAACAGCCTGGGGGCACCAAGCAATAAATTTGGAACATATGCCCTGGATGCCCAACACTAGTGACACCCATCATGACTGAAGCCGAAAGGAAGCTGCAGCCTGGCAGCAGGAAGGCTGTGGCCTGGAAATAGGCCGTGACCCAGTGTTTAGAACCACTGGTCTAATCCATAGCAAAACAAAGAGGTTTGTGGGTGCAAACTGCATTTTTATTCTCAATCACTTTAAGGCAGACAGCGGGCAGCCTAAGTATTGCACCGTGTTTTTCTTCTCAATCACTTCAGATTTTTTGCAGTTGCTGACCAGCAACATAAGGAATACTGTCATATATTTTTGACTACTGCACTACAAAATGTATTTATGACTAATACATGTTTATAGTTTTTTTCAAAATGTCTCTTTTTGGTGCACTGGCTGCTAAATATTTAAAGAGTATTTAATAGAAGTTTTTAGGACAAAGGGGGTTGCCATTTAAGTAAAAGCTCAACTCCAGACCATTTTTTTTAATACTTTTTGAATATCATATTTTTATTTCAGTCTGTGCCGCACTGGAGAGATTTCCCATCACAACTTGTTTAGCCGTTGAGACAGGAAATGAGGGGATGCCTATAGTGCAAAGACATAGGTAGCAATGAAAACACATTTTTAGTAGACTGTGGAAGGTTAATGCCTCTGTCAGGTTTTTATTGCTGTCTGTATTGGGGAAATTTAAAGCAGAGCTCCACCCAAAAGGGGAAGCTCCACTTGTTTGCTTCCTCCCCCCCTCCGCTGCCACACAGGTCCCATAAGACAGCAGGACCATTCAGAAAATGCAGTGCGACACGTGCATGCGCAGTAGGAAACAGGCTTTCTGTTTCCCTTAGTGAAGATGCTGGCGCCTGCACCCGGAGCGATGGATGGATCGGCTTGGCTGGTTTAATAATTGGCTCGGGTGAGTACCTGCTAGATCCCTGGACAGGTAAATGTCCTTATATTAAAAGTCAGCAGCTATAGTATTTGTAGCTGCTGACTTTTAACTTTTTTTTTTTTTAAAGGCTGGAACTCCTCTTTAAGCTGGCCAAATAGTGGACAATTTCCAGCTGGTTCCTTGGTGGGTGGGCTTGTTGACCTCCTCTCATCCCACATCCTTTAATTATTTAATAGAAAAATGACATGTTGTTTTGATTCTGTCCATAATGCGTTGCAGCACATTCCTCGACACACACCCAGAAGTGTTGTGGGTTTTGCCACTTCTGCTTTTAGCTGTCTCTTTCCCAGGCTTCCACCCTGAAAGCTAACTGTTGGCTTTCAGGTGGAAGTGTTTCCACCTCCAGGATGGGTGACCCCATTGTGATCTCCACCATGCTTCCGGGCTCCACTGTCCCACCTGCAGGCCCGGGAGTGGTATGGTAGGTGTTGCTGGGTAGGGGGGAGGGAGATCAGTTAATCACCCCTAGCTAGTAAGAATCCAAAGGCGATGAGGGTTATATAACTTCTGGTTTTGGCTGTCACCTTCCCAGGCTGCTGTGGCTGTGCAGTGGAGTGCAGGGGACCCCTCATGTCATAGTAAAGAGAACCTGTCACAGAAAAATTTTATCATATAGGTGGTTGTCAGCACTGTAGGTCAGTGGTCCTCAACCCTGTCCTCAGGGCCCACTAACAGGCCAGGTTTTATGTATTACTTTGGGGAGGGACAGACTAGAATACTGCAATCACTGAGCAGCAAATGATATCACCTGTGATGTATTTCAGTTATCTTGCAAACCTGGCCTGTTAGTAGGCCCTGAGGACAGGGTTGATGACCACTGCTCTAGGTGATAGCAATAAAGTCAATAAAATGTATGTGAGTGGAAACATGCTGCATGCACATGCACGGGTAAATGCTGATGCAGGAGCCATCATTTACAAGTGCATGGGCCACATGCAGCAATTAACTTGTATGGGTGGCTGTACACGTGACTCCCCAAGTGTGGGGAACACACCAAAATTTTACACTAGAAGACTTTTGAGTATGTAAATGTCTGTGTGCATGAGGCTTCACATGTAACCAAGGTGCCCTAATGTAATTTCAGATTACAGAGTTCAGATTCAAATTGGATGCAGTTCCTTTCACCTGATCATCTCAGAATGTTAAATAAACTTCCTTCCCACCAGCTGAGTATCTGACTTTCATCCTATGCTTTTTCTTTCCAATATTTATCATTCTATGTGTGGTGTTTGCACATGTTATCTGATCTCTTGTTTGCTCTCTAAGCTATAGGGATTCATCACAGAAGCCTTTCTGACACAGTTTGGTTCCCCAGTTAGTGGCTGACAAACAGATATCAATTAGAAACTTGTAGTTGGTTTGTTGTACGCCATGTTTCCTGAATTCTGCTTTTTTTCCCATTGTTTATTTACTATGCCTTAAGTGTTTGGGACACCATGTTTTCCTTCTAACAAAAACCCAATAGGATTTTAATAACACAATATTGTTAAATAAAATACTAAGGAACTAATTTAGGCATACATTTTATACCAGCTCTTGTAAACTTGTTTTCTTAAAAAAAATCCAGCTAGAGAAATGACATAATATTGATCATCATCACTGAAATGAGAGTCTTCAGCTTGAGCCAGGGGCCAAAAGTCACATGAAACTTGATAGTGGTTGTCACATTAGTTGCCTGAATTCCCACTGTTTTCTAGCTCCAGAGAATGCATATTCTAGATTGTAAGCGCCAAGGAGCAGGACCCTCTGATTCCTCCTATATTAAAGTGGAGTTCCACCCAAAAGTGGAACTTCCACTCATCGGATTCCTCCCCCCCTCCGGTGTCACAGTTGGCACCTTTTAGGGGGGAGGGGGGTGCAGATACCTGTATATTACAGGTATCTGTACCCACTTCCGGCGTAGATAGCCGCAGAATCTGCGGTTATTTACGCCACATCCTGTTCCCCCCCCGCTGTCTGCTGGGAAACACATGGGTCCCAGAGACAGCAGGGACCAGCCGTATTGCGCTGCGCGACTCGCGCATGCGCAGTAGGGAACCGGGAAGTGAAGCCGCATGGCTTCACTTCCTGATTCCCTTCCCGAAGATGGAGGCGGCAGCACCCGAGGACCAAGAGACGGTTCGGCCTCGGGTGCCGACATCGCGGGCGCCCTGGACAGGTAAGTGTCCATGTTTTAAAAGTCAGCAGCTGCAGTATTTGTAGCTGCTGACTTTTAAAAAAAAAAACATTTCGGCGGAGCTCCGCTTTAAATTGTATTGTAACTGTACTTCTGCTTTTATGTTGTAAAGAGCTGTGCAAATTGCTGGCACTATATAAATCCTGTATAATAATAATAACAGTGTTAATTAACAGAGGCCCATAGAGAAGAGCTACAGACTCCCCCCAAAAAATTTAAAGTCAGCAGCTACAAATACTGTAGCTGCTAACTTTTAATATTAGGACACTTACCTGTCCAGGAATCTAGCGGTGTCCTCACCTGAGACAATTATTAAATCGGTTATCAGGTACTGGTGTCCCCTATGGGAAACCAGCAGTGAAGCCTCAAGGCTTCTTACTGCGTGAAGTGCACTGCAATTTGTGAATGGGCCGGCTGTGGAGGAAGGAGGGGGGCACGGCAAAATGAGCTGGAAGCGGGAATGGGTACCTGTCAAAACTAGGTACCCGCTCCCCCCTCCCCCCAAAATGTACAAAATGTGGCCGTAGAAGTGGGGGAGGAGACAGACAAGTGGAGATTCCTCTTTTTTGGTGGAGCTCTGCTTTAAGAGGAAACTAAACAATTATGGGGCACTGTCTTTTGAAACTGGTATGCATATTGAGGAGTTAAGAGTCATTGTTTGAGATCAGAGGGCAGGGGGTTGACACACAGATGACCTCTGACACTCAGCCTGAAATATTGGGATCAGACGAGCGTCTTTCATAAGTAAATATGCACAGCTATAACAGTTTGACAAAATCATACATATTTTTAGCCCATCTGATGATCTAGGATTGTGAAATTCCTTCAGCAAAATCCTCCACTAGCTTGTTGCAACTGTCTATGTACCAGAAATATCTCAATGAATGTCACTAGGGTCTAAAGAAAACCTTAGGAATCATGTTCTGTAAGGACTGTGGGAAGTAAGTGTGTTATTTACACTAACCACTGTGCTGTCCTTTCCAAGGTGCAGCTCTCAGAAAGACCCTGCTGGGAGCACAGTGTGCCATTAGTTGACCATTTCTGGCCCCTTTGCATTTACTGGATTGAAATGTAATTCAAATAATGTGCAGAACTGGAAGTTGTCAACCAATGGTACCCCTCCACTTAGGCTGGGTTCACACCTGCATCCAATTCGCAGGACATTTTAAAATCTGTTCATTTAAATGAGTCTGGTTCACATATGTGTGTTGCATCCGCACTCAGCATTGCCCAAAAAAGTGTGTGTTTTCTAGGCATTGTGGTGTGAATTTCAGGCACATAATCTTCTATGGGAACGCATCTGATTCGCAGATGCTTTCTGTTCACGAATTCTCTCCCCCTCCTCACTACACCTTCCCTTCCAAGGTCAGCTGATCTGCAGCTACAATGGAGAAGAACCGCTGAACAGCTGCTTTTTCTCTTCGCAGAGAAACAGGAGCTGGAATTCGCACCGGACTAGTGTGAATCCAGCCTTACAGATGTGTTCTGAGAGTTGTATCTTAATATGACTAGGCAATGATAGATTTCTTCATTCAACCCACAGGCTGAATAAAAAAAGTGTAACAGATTTCCTCCATCCATGCTTTACAACACAGATGGACCAATCTGCAATGCTGGCAGCTGGCAGAGTACCAAGCGGCTGCATCTGATTGGATGTCACAACTGTTCCAGAGACATTTTTCTGCCCAACTTCAATTGTTTTCAATCAAAGGATGTCCAATGGGAGGGTGCCACCTACAAGGCAACAGTCTGATATTCGCTGAGTGGATTTTTTGTGTGTTTTAGAAAGGACAGAACAGAGGTATCCGTAATTAACACATTACATTAACCTCCTGCAGTAATTTCAGTAGACAATTCCTTCTTCGAATATTATCCTGACTGAAGCCCCAAAAAGCATGAGGGGTAGCTGGATGGACTGTACACTTTCTATAACTTTTTATCCTAATAAAAATAAAGACTTTGAACTGTCTTGGGTAAGTAAAAAGCCACAGAGAACCCTATTCATCAATAAATGTCATTTAAAAATGGAGTGTGTCAACCCTTCACCCCTTTCCGCAAAGCCAGTCACATTCTAACCTTCCCTTTCCCAATGTCATTCTCCAGTCTAGACTTGAATCTAATTGGTGGCAGTGAGACTGTATTGACAGCTGTCATCCCTGCATACTGTTTAACAAAGCCCAGTATTGCACACATTACTTATACTTTAGTATATACATGTGTGCATATAAAATTTACCACTAGTGACCCACAGAATACAGTGGCTTCATAACAAAGTGCTGCAACCAGAACTATATGATACTGTGCAGTGGTTGTCCCTGTGCTCTGTGCAGCATGTATCATCAGTCATAGTTCAATAGCAGAAATGTGACTCTTGGTTACCATTTTTGAAGCAGTAAGAGGGTGCTTATCAAGAAACCACTGCCAGGATGTATTCAGTCGTACACAAGAGGTTCAATTCCCAAAGCTATAGCAAATGTTATTTGCCATAACAACCATTATTTTCACCAGCGAGAGATGAAAATAACAATCACATGGCTGAAAATAATGCATTATAGCTTAGTGAATTGAGCCTAAGGCCTGTTTGCTTCGTGTGCTTTAGCAGTAGTGACAGGATCAAAAGAGATGAAAATTCCCTAAATGTATAATCCTGGTAATATATCATAAATATAGAATATGAATTCTGATCACTCACTGATGTGTCAACAAACATTTCAGTAGCTGTCTCACTATGACAATATGTAGATATGAATACCCCCTATGGGCACATGCTATTCATTTGTCATGGTCTATTATTGGTCATGGTTTTAATCAGGAGGGAATGCAATGTAAATCCTCTGCAAGGAAATGCCTCAGAATCACCATAATCGCAAACAAAACAACAGGAATGTTCAGATCTAATAAATAATCTATTTTAATGTACTATGTAAGCAGATGACTAAGATAAATGAACCACATGTGGAGAATATTCTTTTTTAATAAGACATTGTATTTATCAATATATGTCATACAATTAGGAATGTGAGATGCTCTTACAAAGACTTAAGCTACAACTTTGAAGAACATTTAACTATGTGCTTGTATGTAAAGATAACCGTTCTGACATTTAAAGGATTTTTTCACTTGATTGTCCAGCAATACATTTCTTCTTTCTTGCAGGCAATTTCCATTTGTGGAGATAGCCACATGGCATCTGCATTTATGTCTTTCTCTTGAAATGAACAAAGCTCACAAGTTCTAATGCTAAGGCTACAGACACATAAGGATAAGATTATGTCATTTTATGTGTTCTGACTGGTGGCCACTAACTCTGGAGTAATTGCAGTCTGAAAGGGGGTCGTGGTGGGCCCATTTACAGCACAGAGCACACACTGATCAACCACCAGCACACATCACAGAGCATACATAGCACACAGGTACACATTACAGAGCACACTACTGGATGTCACTTGCAGGCACTTTATAATGAATCAGTAGAGTCAGTACATAATCTGTACAAGCCTTACAAGCCATGGGGTACTCTTCATTTGCACAGAGTCAGCCCTGTTGTCAATTATATTTTTTATACACATATGGTGAGGGGATGCACAGGACACCGTTGCTGCCATTTTGCTATATGCTGGGTGTCCAGTGTGCCCCTGTGCCTTTAAGGAGGGGTGGGCTCCCTCCAGGCTCACCTGCCCTCTGCCTATCCATTATAATGCACGTGCTTCTACTATGGAGGCGCTCAAAAATGTATAGAGTTAGGACTGCAGATAATACTGGGGTGCCTTGTCTCGGCTTCTGCAGCTTACGCATGTATTTGCAAATGTGTGCAAACTAAACCCCTGTTTTTAACGCAAACTGTTAGACAGGATCATTTAGTTGGTAGCAGGCTGGCTGGCAGGTTGAGCTGGGAATCGTCTTTGGTTTTGTTTTACATGCGTGGCCCTTCCATGTGCTCCTTGCTGCGATGGCCAGTTATAGGTGAGGACAGTGTCCATTTGTTTGTACCAATACAGTCCCATGGTGTATATTATACCAATTGGTAAGTCTACTAAACCCATGTGAATGTATTCTTTCATAATATACCAACATACACTATATTACCAAAAGTATTGTGACGCCTGCCCTTACACGCACATGACCTCATCCCAGTCTTGGTCCGCAGGGTTCAATATTGAGTTGGCCCACCCTTTGCAGCTACAACAGCTTCAACTCTTCTGGGAAGACTGTCCACAAGGTTTAGGAGTGTGTCTATGGGAATGTTTGACCATTTTTCCAGAAGCGCATTTGTGCATTGGTCCAAATCATTTGGTGGAGGGGGATTATGGTGTGGGGTACTTGTTCAGGGGTTGGGCTTGGCCCCTTAGTTCCAGTGAAGGGAAATTTGAAGGCATCAGCGTACCAAGACATTTTGGACAATTTCATGCTCCCAACCTTGTGGGAACAGATTGGGGATGGTCCCTTCCTGTTCCAACATGACTGCGCGCCAGTGCACAAAGCAAGATCCATAAAGACATGGATGAGCAAGTTTAAGGTGAAGGAGCTTGACTAACCTGCACAGAGTCCTGACCTCAACCCAATAGCACACCTTTGGGATGAATTTGAGCAGAGAGTGCGAGCCAAACCTTCTCATCCACATCAGTGCCTGATCTCGCAAATGCTCTTCTGGAAGAATGGTCAAACATTCCCATAGACACACTCCTAAACCTTGTGGGCAGGCTTCCCAGAAGAGTTGAAGCTGTTATAACTGCAAAGGGTGGGCCAACTCAATATTGAACCCTACGGACTAAGACTGGGAAGCTATTAAATTTCATGTGCTTGTAAAGGCAGGTGTCTCAATACTTTTGGTAATATAGTGTATTCTGCAGCACTGTCTATCAACAACACATATTCATCACATATATTTTGAGGTCAGATTTCTTTTTAACTTTTGATTTTCTACATGTAAGATGAGATGTACGATTTTATTATCATTTATTTTCTGCACATGCAACTGTATATTTTTCATTTTTACTAAACTACTACATTTTTTGTTTTAGAAAGTTCTTAAGATACATACAGGAAATGTCTATTAAGCAAAGGCCAACTTGTTCAAAACAAACTTGGTAAATTGTAGTTGTCAATTTGTAAAATGCTATTTTACCCAGTCTGTTGCCACTGAATAATAGCTGATGTAGATGGATGACAGGTATCTGGAACCCTGTGAGGCATTGAGAGGTCAAACCAGTGTCATTGCTAATGGTACAAGTGAGAAACCCTTAATACACATATTTATAGATTTAACACCAGCAAATTGAGAGGGGGAAAAAGAAAAACAATATGGCAAGTATTAACTCGGCATGGCTTCGAGAAAGATCTATGGCCTAAAGTTTAATGATAATCACACATTGGAAATTAGGTGTTAAATAGAAGCAATTGTCCTCCAAGATCCCCTGCTATGCTAAGGTCAATATGTTACATGGACAATTTCCTGCTTTTTGTCTCCTGGGAATCCAACATAAAAGTTGTGATCTCTAATTGTATAGGAAATGGACATTCTAACATAAATGTTATGTAGTCCTTTTAGTTACTGTCATTACTTTAGAGTAGATAGATAGATAGATAGATAGATAGATAGATAGATAGATAGATAGATAGATAGATAGATAGATAGATAGATAGATAGATAGATAGATATACAAAATCTATACAAAACTGGTGCTAAAACTGTCTAGATCCAGCAATATTCCACATTTCAATTAACTTATTAGAGAGTAAAGGAACTCTGATGCCCAAAACAACTGTGTCTGTAGAAAGATCAATAATTTAAAAGGCAAGTCAACATTAGTTATAGCTGAAATCATAAAATAGGCCAGTGAAAAAAGTAAAATATAATCCCTACTACTCACTGAATGTTTTCACATCTATTCTAGCCTCAGGTGTTAGACTAATAGGCAAATAAATGTAAAAAAATACCTCAGCATGTATAAATAATTTACTACAGTATATAATTTTATATTATATATATGTATATATACACATACACATATACACATACACAGTGTCTTGCAAAAATATTCACCCACATTTTGTTACATTACAGCCTTTAGTTAAATGTTTTTTTAATCTGAATTATATGTGATGGATCAGAACACAATAGTCTAAGTTGGTGAAGTAAAATTAGAAAAATATATACAAAAAAAAAATTCTTAGAAATAAAAAACTGATAATTGGCATGTGCGTATGTATTCACCCCCTTTGTTATGAAGCCCATATAAAGCTCTGGTGCAACCAATTACCTTCAGAAGTCACATAATTAGTGAAATGATGTCCACCTGTGTGCAATCTAAGTGCCACATGATCTGTCATTACATATACACACCTTTTTGAAAGGCCCCAGAGGCTGCAACACCTAAGCAAGAGGCACCACTAACCAAACACTGCCATGAAGACCAAGGAACTCTCTAAACAAGTAAGGGACAATGTTGTTGAAAAGTACAAGTCAGGGTTAGGTTATAAAAAAATATCCAAATATTTGATGATCCCTAGGAGCACCCTCAAATCTTTCATAACCAAATGGAAAGAAAATGGCACAACAACAAACCTGCCAAGAGATGGCCGCACACCAAAACTCAAGGACCGAGCAAGGAGGGCATTAATCAGAGAGGCAGCACAGAGTCCTAAGGTAACCCTGGAGGAGCTGCAGAGTTCCACAGCAGAGACTGGAGTATCTGGATATAGGACAACAATAAGCCGTACGCTCGATAGAGTTGGGCTTTTTGACACAGTGGCCAGAAGAAAGCCATTACTTTCAGCAAAAAACAAAATGGCATATTCTGAGTTTGTGAAAAGGCATGTGGGAGACTCCCAAAATGTATGGAGGAAGGTGCTCTGGTCTGATGAGACTAAAATTTCACTTTTTGGCCATCAAAGAAAACGCTCTGTCTGGCGCAAACCCAACACATCACATGATGTTTTTCAGCAGTTGGGACTGGGAAACTGGTCAGAGTTGGGGGAAAGATGGATGGTGATAAATACAGGGATATTCTTGAGCAAAACCTATACTGCTCTGTGTGTGATTTGAGGCTAGGATGGAGGTTCACCTTCCAGCAGGACAATGACCCCAAATACACTGCTAAAGCTACACTTGAGTGGTTTAAGGGAAAACATGTAATTGTGTTGGAATGGCCTAGTCAAAGCCCATACCTCAATCCAATAGAAAATCTGTGGTCAGACTTAAAGATTGCTGTTCACAAGCGCAAACCATCCAACTTGAAAGAGCTGGAGCAGTTTTGCAAGGAGGAATGAGCAAAAATCCCAATGGTAAGATGTGGCAAGCTCATAGAGACTTATTCAAAGCGACTTGGAGCTGTGATAGCCGCAAAAGGTGGCTCTGCAAAGTATTGACTTTAGGGGGGAGAATAGTTATTTATGCACATTGACTTTTTCTGTTATTTGTCCTATTTGTTGTTTGCTTCAATGAAAAAAAAATCATCTTCAAAGTTGTGGGCATGTTCTGTACATTAAATGATGCAAATCCTCAAAACAATCCATGTTAATTCCAGGTTGTGAGGCAACAAAACACCAAGAATGCCAAGGGGGGTGAATACTTTTGCAAGGCACTATATATATATATATATATATATATATATATATATATATATATAATTTTTTTTTTTTTTTTTAAATATTTTTTTAATATTTTAGTTTTTTATTGAGCAACCCACTAAACCATAACTTTAGGCCTCATGCACACAAGATGTTTTGGACAATATCTCAAAAGTCTTTCCTCCTAGCAGCAGAGTTTTGACAGAAAAAACGCCTGACGCTTGTAAAGTAGTAGCACATCCAGGCACATTTACAGACATCAAGCACTTGGGCATTAATTCATTTAATTTGTCAGAACAATATTTTATTCTGGCCATTGAAATTAATTAAAGTGATTGTAAACGAACATTGTAAAACAAGCTATTCAGTTTAAAATGGAAATGAAAGGCAAAACATTTTTGTATAGATATAAAAAAAAACATTATATACCCTTTTTAAACATTATATACCCTTTTTTCCCTTTTTTATAAGTGATCACATCCCCTCTGTTCTCAGCTGCATAAAAGCTGGGGGAGGAGAAGCAGCAGCATACTGAGCTTACCAGTAAATGGTTGTGCGGGGTATACTGAACTCCCACCTTAACTAGAGGACTTTTTTTTTTGTAATTTCTTTATTTTCCAAAAAAATGCAGTTTACTGTCAAGTAAACAAAAGGGGGAAATGCAATCTTTATCCAATAACAATAATCAAGAGGGTCACACAATTTAGATCCATAAGCCAACATGTGTGGTCATTTTTTAGTAGGAAAGTAGAGGGACTGGCAGGAACACCAGGGATTTCACACAAAGGTAGCAATACAAAGAGAGCAGGATACTTTCTCATACAAGTATCATACAAGTACAGGGTACAGCAAGCACATATCAGGAATATGAAGTGCTTTAACACTTAAGCGCTAAACGTGCCTAGTGTTAACAAGGGTTAACATGCGTAAACAAGTGTATTTTTTCCTGCCAAAACGCTGCTGCTAGTGGATGCACTGGCAGCATTTTTTTTTGTCCCCATGACTAAGCTCTGAGGGGTGGAGTAAAATGCGTTGGGAGCGTGGCCTGGTTGGAGCCCAGACTGAGGTTGTCTCTCTCATACTAGGACTCTATGGATGTGCAGCACCGGGGATCCGTCATGCATTCCTTCCAGTGGGTTTTTGTTCCTGCCTCTAAAAGTATACACATAGGCTAACATGAAGGGGAGTTTAGAGGCAGAGAAAAAAATGACTGATGTCCATAGAAGCAGCTGCAAAAACGTGCATGTGCATGAAGCCTACTGAGAAGAGGTTCCTTCTCTCTGTAGAGGAAACTCCCCATGTAGTAAAATGTCCTTCCTCACAGTCACAAGTTTAGCTAAAAAAATTACAAAAAAAAACGAATTTGTGTTAAACAGTTTATTATTTAGGCTGTGCTTATCTGATATAACTGGTTTATTCCACAGTATTATGTGTGTAGTTTCTTATTTTTGTATTATTTATCAACCAAGGTCTTGAAAGGCTGAAGAAATACATAATACATGTAATAAAATAAAAAAATATAAATTACAATTCTGAGGACTGTACTTTAAATTGTACATGCTTGCAAGTTCAAATGACATGAACCATTTGGAACTATGTAATTAAGTTATCAGAAAACACATTTGAATTTCCAGTGTTGGACAACTGGACAAGAGATATTCTGGCCAGTAGATCCAGGAGAGATGCCAACCTGCTTCCCCTAATAACGCTGGTTTGTAATAAAACATGACCAGTGCTGCTCATCTTCTTTGCATTTTTTAAAAATGTTATTAGAAAGATTAAAGCGGCACAGTTCCATTAGCAGAGAAGGCAACTGGCAGAACATTAGTCCTTAAATTCACACTGATGGATACTGCTGGCCGCTATCTTGCTATCTATCAGCGTTACTAGCTTTTCAGCTTAAATATATAAATGTTTTTTGCATAGATTCTTTTTCTCAAGGGAATACAGTATATATTAGATATATTTTTGCCACTGGAATAAGACAGTTGTATGATCGAGGCAGTGTACATGACTCCCATGCTTGGCATGCACAAGCAATCTTTAATCAAGCAAAAGTATTTTTAGCTACATTTTACAGGACTGAAAGACCCCATTTTGAGATGCTTCTGGCAACTTCACTTTTTTATTACGTGCTTTTCCATACAGATGTATTTCAAATTATACTCGCATTTAAACAGGTGTAATGCACAGTGAAAGAATTAATATTTAGTTAATTCATACACAACATGAACATTTATTTAAAAAATAAAAATTAAAAACTCATATTAGAAAAATTATATCCCAAACCAGAGCTTAAAATGGATCTTTATTCAACAAATACAAATTTGCTAACAGGCAGACTTTTTAATACAGAAGAGACATACTGGAGGAGATTTACTAAAACTGGTGCACACAGAATCTGGTGCAGCTTTGCATAATAACCAGTAGCTTCTAACTTCAACGTGTTCACTTAAGCTTTGACAATAAAACCTAGAAGCTGCACCCATTTTAGTAAATCTCTCGCACTATGTCTCTTCTGTATTAAAGTATTCTTACCACCCTATTCATAATGTACACTGAGCTTCGAACATGCAGCTCAGTGTACAATTTCAGCATCTGTTGAGATAAAAAAACTCCCACACATGCATGGAAGTGACATCATCTCGGCCTGGCCAATCAAATCGAATGAAGATTGAAACTCAGAAGAAAACTTACCCAAGATCTCAGTGACTGTCAAGGGAGCTCCAGAACACTGCATTGTTGGAGTGGGAAGAGTATAATTCCACTTTAAAGTGTATTTAAATCCCAAAGCAAAAAAATTAAAATGCTTAGATGTGGTAACTGCCTTTCTTTTCACATTTCAAGAACATTTTCAATAATTACAGAAAACACCTTTTGATATCGGCAGAAATGCAGTGTCCATGTCACTTCCTGTGAGACAAACTGGAAGCAGAAAAATGTATATTTATTTATAATATATATATATATATATATATATATATATATATATATATATATATAAATATTATATATAATATATTTATATTATATTTAAATATAATAGTTATATTATGTCTCTTGTGTTAACTACTGATCCAATTAACTCCAATGTAATAGGGATAAACAAAGGTAGATATGTTTGGAGTCCAGCTTAGTGTAACAACCATGGCTTCTTCCATAGATAAAGTGTTGGAGTGAATGTAGCCATGAGCCAGAGATTGCGTTGCATATGAACTTTTATATAATTTCTATTGTAATAAACAATTTTTATGCTAGCTGCTATATTTATTTGTTTTCATCGTGAGAAATTGTTTAATCATGATTCTACCTCATTAACTGTGAGCGCAGATATTTCTACATTTAGAGATAAAAAGTATGTTATTCTCAGGGTTACCAGGTGAAAATATGGGGAAAAAAAGCCTAAAAGAAAACAAATTCAGTCACATCATCTAAAGCATGGTAAGCTACAATATATATTTATTATTATTATTATTAATATTATAAGGATTTATATAGCGCCGACAGTTTATGCAGCGCTTTACAACATTAGGGCAGACAGTACAATTACAATACAATTCAATACAGGGGGAATCAGAGCCCTGCTCGTTAGAGCTTACAATCCAGGATTCTTATATATATATATATATATATATATATATATATATATATATATATATATATATATATAATTTTTTTTTTTTTCAGGTTTAGATACACCATGAAGAACAATTGTTTCATGTTTTGCAATTGTAGTGCATAGACGTTTGTTTTTAGAGTCACTGCATAGATAAAATAAATACAAATAAATTAATTAATCATTAGTTATAATTCAGTTAATATATAGATGCAATCATTTTAGATTTAATACAAAAGTCCAATGCTCGAAATAACTAGGATTTTAAAAAATCTATACGAAAGATATGATTTTACTGAAGGATGGTGTTGGTCTAAAGAACTGCTTTGTAAAGGATGACCTCTAAGTGTCGGGGTGGCTGGACCATAGCACATCTGGGGAAGTTGACATGAACATAAACTGGAAATAAATTATGAGCACGGAGCCCAGTGTTTTTCTCAGAACCTATATAAATTTTACAGAGTATGCTGCAGAATGTTATTTAGCCTATGCAACCCTCATAAACAAAGTGCTGTATTAAAACTGCTGCTTGTGTGACACATCGGTAAACAGATCATCATATGTTCTTCTTCTAATTTTTATTTTTAAAATTACTCATTTTGAAGTTTTTTTATGACGATGGCCATTTCAGAACATACAGAACCTTACCCATATACTTGTTGTGTCTCTGTGTTAATAATCTAATGTTAGCTAACTTGTCCATAATATAACATTTCAAGGATTAAAAATAAAAACAGAATACTCTTTCACACGGTGCATGTTTATCATAGGATAAAGCAAATGTCCTAACGTAAGTACATTTTCATGGTCACTAGCATTTATTACAGCTGAACCAGGGAAGATAAACCAGAACCAGGCTTCAGTAAAATGTACTCAACCAAGAAAATATATATGACATATATTTTGTAAGTTTGAAATACAGATAGCATCCTTTTTTTTTAGAAATAAATAATGGGTGACTGTGCTTAGGATAACCACTAGGTATGCAGCCTCCCCTAATATTTTGCCCCTGAGGGGTTTATAAAGGTGTGAGTGTAGTAAGAGGGGATGGTGGCGCTCCCTAGATAGCGTGTAGTGGCCCATTAATGGTGTGTTCCTATTAAGGTATGATATACCTAAAAATAGTGGCTAAATGATAATATGTGTGTGCATCACACCACAAACGAATATAATGACCAAATAACCCGCTGGTGCATAAACAGTGCTTAAAAGCAATATACCAATCAGGGGATCAGGTATAACCCAATCAAGAAATCAAATATTAGCCACAAAATTAAAATAAAACAAAAAATAAAAAATAAACATAAAAGGCATTCATATACATAATTGTCTGCTGTGAGTGGGGTACCTATAAGCAGACCCACTCCAATGCCGTGATTCCACAAGTGTAGATAGTGTATAAAAAAGCTCTTATAAGTGAATATACAAATAATAGTCCATATATTCTAACGTTCATTCACAAATGAATAACACACACATAGTGACTTATGTGTTTTCAGAGGAACTTGAAAAAATGTTATATTAAAAAAAGTGTTCATAAATAAATGTGCAAAATATTAGTCCATATAATAAGATAATATCTTCACTCAACGTGCGTAACACACAAAAAGGTGACTTTAGGTGTTTTCAACGAATTCTCTCGTGACTTTGTGCTCCCCCTCCTGGGTCCCTACTCACCGAATCCACTCACCCCCACAGGGGTAAAGCTCTTGTAGTTGTTATAACCACTGCGGTCACTCCACCATAGTTATTCTGATGCCTAGGATATCCCTCCCTTCTTCAGGTACTTTAGGTGTATCTGTAGTAGGTTCCTCATAGAAGAAGAGAAATGTGGGCTTCCATAGTGTAGTAAATTAATGCTTTTATTTAAAATTAATATATAGACAGTTACTGGATACAAAATTTAAAAAGAATATGAACAAGTTTAAAAAATCCAAAAAGGCCTGAAAGGCTGATTTGTATCACCAAGGAGCCGCTCACCACACACTGGTATAATAAGAGCCGGCTGATGGTAGTAGTAAAGCCTAGTAGTGCAGCAAATGCTGGTGACTAGCATTGGAGACAGCAGCACCGCGCTGTGTTCCACCTGCGCTCCACCTGCAACTACTCTAGGAAATGACGTAGCGTGCGTGGCGCCACCATCAGCCGCCATCAGAGAATTCGTTGAAAATACCTAAAGTCACCTTTTTTGTGTGTTACGCACATTGAGTGAAGATATTATCTTATTATATGGACTAATATTTTGCACATTTATTTATGAACACTTTTTTTCATATAACATTTTTTCAAGTTCCTCTGAAAACACATAAGTCACTATGTGTGTGTTATTCATTTGTGAATGAACATTAGAATATATGGACTATTATTTGTATATTCACTTATAAGCACTTTTTTATACACTATCTACACTTGTGGAATCACGGCATTGGAGTGGGTCTGCTTATAGGTACCCCACTCACAGCAGACAATTATGTTTATGAATGCCTTTTATGTTTATGTTTATTTTTTATTTTTTGTTTTATTTTAATTTTGTGGCTAATTTTTGATTTCTTGATTGGGTTATACCTGATCCCCTGATTGGTATATTGCTTCTAAGCACTGTTTATGCACCAGCAGGTTATTTGGTCATTATATTCATTTGTGGTGTGATGCACACACATATTATCATTTAGCCACTATTTTTAGGTATATCATACCTTAATAGGAACACACCATTAATTGGCCACTACACGCTATCTAGGGAGTGCCACCATCCCCTCTTACTACACTCATCCTTTTTTTTTAGTCTATCACAATATCAAAGTCCAAGACAAGTTATGCACTGACATTTGAGAGTCCAGCATATCTACAGTTCCCACTTTATGACTTAAAGGGTATCTATACCTTGAAAAAATATTTTAACACATCTATTCTTTGATTTGAATTGTCCTTGGATTCTGCTCAAATGAGTAAATTGTAAGTGGTACCTATTTTACTGATGACCAGGCATTTCACACAAGAGGCCTCCAAACTGGCAGAAGTATATTTACATTGTTCTGTTCTGGTACTAGAAGAAGCTGAGAGGCCAAGCTAGAGGTCATTGCCAGGGTTTCCAGAGCCAAATATCAAAACAAAAATAAGGAGAGAACATATAGTGGGAAAGCACGAAGGTCAATGGAAGGTAGATTTCTAGCAAGGGCAAGACACATGCGCCAATTTGCTATTTCCTTAAGGGGCCACATAGATGCAACTTTATCTTAAAAAAGGAGTTTGATGAGTTGGGACACATGCCAATCTGCTGGCGCATAGGCATGCTTGCCCAAGTCCCAACAGGTTCGATGGACATCGGAGGGCATAAAGAGAATGCTAATGTAGACACCTGGACTCAGGATAGGTGTGAGAGAACCCATCAGGTGGAGCCAAAGAGTAGGAAGATCTAGGAAGACTAGACACGACTAGAGCAAAAGGAACCAAGGGAGAAGCATGAACTAGATAAGGCAGTATAGGCTTGTTTGGAGCTACTCAACATCTGACCTTGTTCCTGAAAGCCTATACTGGTGTAGAAGGCTACTTAACCTGACAGACACACAGTAGGTTGCTTATTCTACCTACAGGTGTTGATAAAATACTGCAATATGTATTGGGGGTCCTTATTTCACATAAAGGGTCAGGTTGTTTACATATATTCCAGATGATTTTTATTATTAGCTGGTTGTTTTCGGTGAAGTAGTTATGTAATGTAAACGTGTTTTGTGATAGAGACCATGTTTTATTTGCTAATGGCTCTGGTATGCAGGCTCTTGTGATTTTGTTTATTACAATTTTTGATTTGGGGAATTTACTGAATTTAACTTTCATAGAGGCTTTGGGTTCCCATTATTATTTTTTCCTGTGAGGATGCTTTGTGGTTGTTATGATGTGATTAGAAATGGAGAAAACAATTGTGTAATAAGCAGTGTTCTCAAGTGCTCTTTCCATTACTTCTCTTTTTTAAGATCACATTTCTTTTTAACTTCTCGTCATTTGATACAGCAAATCAGCACTTCATGACTCAGTGGATATGCAATGGATGTTATTTACATTATTACTAGTCCATTAATACTAAAATAAAAGCTTGGCCTGTGTCCCTAGTCTGCTGAGTTCCAAGAGCCAGTTTGAGGAAGTGATAACCCTGACTTCCCATGCCTGTTGTTTGACAATAGCTTGCTTATTACCCCCACAAGTGTCTAGAATCAAATAACAAGACTGGACCCCCCATAGACTTTTTAAACCTCAAACAAGATTAAGAAAACAGTTGATTAACTAAACCCATGCAGATTCAGTCATCCCTAATGACTTCTGTAGCTGCAGGCAGCATGGAGCAATTTATCCTCAAATTTTACAGCAGGAGCATTGAAGTTATTCAAGTCATTCTCTAAGACAGCTCAGACTTGGTGGCATTCCAGCCTTATAATCTCTAATGTAAGCACAGAGCAGGTGCCCTCTGAAGAAGGAGCAGGATAGCTGAGCTACTGAGAGAACTAGTTGAAAGTTTTCCACAGGTTAGTAGTATCATTGACACCAATGATATTTTAAGTGCCTCTCTGTATTTTCCCACCTCTTACCCAGGTGGTCAGTGGGAAGAACGAGGGCCCATTTAGGATTCCAAAAGGCACATAAGGAACCTAACACACTGCAATCTGTGCCATTCATCTTGAAAGGCACCCCTAACACAGTAAGTTGCATTTAAAATGGGGTGTCTAATTTTGGCACATTATGGTGCATTAGCAGTCCATTCATTTCAATGGGCTGCCTTAACGTAATGCACATTTACACATGACATAACATGCTTTAATACACACTAACACGTTGCAAAAATGTACTTGGACTCTGAAGCATTCCTTCCTCTGACCATCAAAATAGGCGCCATTCTTCTTGTCACTTACATTAGGTAGTCAGACCTAATGGCTTTGTCTCACTGTGCTCTGACACAAATTCCCTTTTGTTGCCTGTATATTGTCATGATTACCCATGTGTTCTGCACATACTGTCACGGATGCCTGTTTGTTGCCCATATATTGTAACAATTGCCTGTCTATTGCCCATTTGCCTGTGCATTTTAGCAACTGCCCATTTTTTGCTCATGATTGCCTGTTTGTTGCCCACTTATTGTTACGATTACCTGTTTGATGCACACCAGGTATAATGATTGTCTATTTGTTGCCAGCATATTGTCACAATTGCCTGGTTGTTACCCATATATTTTACCAAAAACTATATTTATAGAGAAAAAAGTCCCATCACAAATAACAGTTGACACACATTATATGCTAGTTATTCTTCACAATTTGGTATGACACTTTAATGTATGCTGTACATATGCCTAAGAGCATTCACACAAGTTAAAGTGATTGTAAAGGCTTGTTTAAAAAAATAAAAATAAATAACAAACATGTTATACTTACCTCCTCTGTGCAGTTGGTTTTGCACATAGCAGACTGGATCCTCCTCTTCTCGGGTCCCTCTTTGCTGCTCCTAGCCCCTCCCTCCTTTGAGTACCCCTCAGCCAGCAGCTTGCTACAGGGGGCATCCAAGCCAAGTCAGAACTCCATGTATCCATTCAGACACGGAGCCCGACCTGGTCCCGCCCCCGCTCTCCCCTGATTGGCTGACTGACTTTGACAGCTGCAGGAGTCAATGGCACCGCTGCTATGTCGCAGCCAAACAGGAGAAGTGTTTCGGATGGCTGAGGGGATCGTGGACATCGCTGGAGAGAGAAGGGACTCAGAAGGTTTTTTTATCCGAATGCATTCTATGCATTCGGATAAAAAAACCTTCTGCCTTTACAATTCCTTTTAGTTAGAAATTAGAACTACACTAGAAAGTAGATAAAAATATATGACACAATACAGAGCATGTATCTCTATCGCAAATTATGCATTTTCTATCTTTAGTAAGTGTACTTCTGCAATTAAATCAAAGTTGCTGTTCTGCAAGATACATTGGCATATACTAGCAATTTTAGATCTGGCAAAGGTAACTTATAGAATAAACAACAAAAAAAATGGTATTATCTTTGAAATGTAGTGCTGCACTTTATCAAGCAAACACCAGCTATCTTTGGCTGATGCATTTCAATTTAGACTATGAAAGCAAATGTCCTATTGGTTGCATTGGAATGTTGCACTTCCACTTTTTGTTGAGAATATATAATAGACACACTTGAAAGCCTGTGTGCACCTGCTGATATATACATAGTTCTGAGAGTGCACTTTTGTTTCTCGGTTTTCTTCTGAAGTCCATACATTAGTCAGCGAGAGGTAATGCTTTCATAAGAAATATGTTTTCATAAAAGTAATTTCCATTCTTTCGCTATTGGACCTTTAACACACCTAAATGTCTTCATTGTCACCAACCCTAATATTTTATCAGAATTGCACATGTTGCTCTTATAATGCAGCATTAGAATATAGAACACTGTCTATATTGCAAAGATCATTTTTCTTGTTTTTAGCTTTCAGCATTTTAAATAGAATACAAAGTAATATTACAGAAATAAAAATATCAAATGTAGTAAATACATAAAGTAAACCAACACAACTAAATAAATGCACAGAATAACAACCAATTGCAATATTCCTTATACCTACAGTGGGGATGGAAAGTATTCAGACCCCCTTAAATTTTTCACTCTGTCAGTCCATTCAGCCCCTATGGTCAAGGATTTTCTCAATATACAGCAGTCTTTATGACCGGCCTTTGCAACCCTCCCCAGAGATAGCATTATTGTCCATGCTCCCTGGCTCTATAGCTTCCCAGAAGCGGACTTTGTTACGCTTCTTTCTATCAGCCGCTAGACAGCTTATTCCCTTATTTTGGAAAACTACCACTACCCCCCCATTGTCCATGTGGGTCTCCCTGGTTAACGATATCATGCGTATGGAAGAGATGCTGGCTCTTGATAATGACACCTATGACAAATTTAAGACCGTGTGACTTATTTGGCTGGAGTACTCTACCTCGGAGTCCCTAAAAACATTGCTAACACCCCCAGATCACCCCAGCAATACACCTTGATTCTATAATACAGGATGGACACGACAAGGTCTGCCCGGCCCCCTTCCCTCCGCGTCTTCTCTTTTCTCTTTCCCCCCCCCCTACTACTCTTTCTTCCTCTTCCCCTTTCAGCACTCTTCTTCTATCCCATTTTGTAGTCAGATGATGTATTATACAACAATATTGTATTCACCGATTTTCATCTGGAATATCGCCACCTTCGCCACCTTCTCCTAAATGACGACGATATGTTACCATTTACGCTGGTTATGATCTCTAGGATGAACAAAAAATATGATTTGTTCTGTACTATTTCCAGTTTTGATCATCTGAAAGCTTTATGTATTGTTTTATTGGTTAAAAGCAATAAAAACATATTTGACTCTAAATTTTTCACTCTTTGTTATATTGCAGCCATTTGCTAAAATCATTTAAGTTCATTTTTTTTCCTCATTAATGTACACACAGCACCCCATATTGACAGAAAAACACAGAATTGTGCACTAAGCTTTGGGGAAAATTCCCTTGCAAAGTTAACAGTCTTTTTGCCTTTAGTAAATCAAACTTCATGCAGTTCATAATGACTTCTGATAACGATTACACCATTTTCATATACATTGCAGCTGTCGTTGTATTTACTTTCCTGTACACTAATATATACTGTATATATATTACATTGTTTAAAAAAAGAATTACATTTTATGTAAACTTGAAAATAGATTTTCAAGTGGGTTATCATATTGTAAAACGAAACTAAAAGTTTACAGTGGGACCAGCTCATAAAATTATGTGAGCTGCATCACAATTAATATAAGAAGGAAAACACTTAATGATCCCGTAGCCTCCCTGGCGGTATGATTATGTCAGATTTAAAAATGACACACATATCCAGATGCCAATTGGCTGCTTACATTTAAAAGTGCCTTCTCCCGGTACTGAAGATACTCTCATGTAGTACGTGGCAGGGATTGTCAGCCACCCTGTGCTGGTGGGTCAGCGTGCGTTCCACCGCCGTGGTAGAGTGAACCGGAAGTTCGGGACCCGGAAGTGATGCGACCGGAATGTGCCTCTTGTGTCATTTTTAAATAAACAATTTTCTGCTATGGTACCCTTTATATCCCACTTTCAATGGGATATCTTGGTGGAGAGGAGGTTATTGTATGGAAGGCCACCCTGGTTCATCTCCAATTAATATTCAAGCAAGTCTAACGACCCACAAACAAAGCCCATTTTGACCTTCTTTTTAGTTAAAGAGGTCATGTCCTTCTGGTGAGTAGGAAATTTAACCACACAAATCGGGTGCAACTGCAAAGCTATGTGCATATGGTGATGGTGTTAAGCTTTGGCAATATATCACAGAAGAACTCAGGGACTTTTAAATTATTGTATATATTCATGTTTTCACCAATTGTTGTCTATTAAAGTGGAGGGCCACCCTGAAAAAAAAAAAAAATCACCAAAAAAAACATTTGAAAAAAAATAATTTTTTAAACTTACCTAAACCCTTGTTGCTAGGCAGTCTTCCTGATCTGCCTCTTCCTTTTCCGTGGCGTGTTCTGCTCCTCGGTGAGCGGCCCCATTGTCTTCTGGGAACTGTGTGTGTTCCCAGAACACCACGGGGCCATTCATAGAGCGCCACACCGCTCGCACGTGCGCAGTAGGAAACTGGCAGTGAAGCCGAGAGCCGAGGGATGGGACGGGTCGCCCTCGGGCGGCCGACATCGCGGGCACCCAGGACAGGTAAGTACTTAGTCAGCAGCTACAGTGTTTGTAGCTGCTGACTTTTAATTTTTTTTTGCGGCCGGAATCCTGCTTTAAGTGTTGAATCACAAATTATTAAGCAGGGAGCACTTTATTATGTACAATAAGCTTTATATGTTATTTATATTTTTTTGATTGATTAGTTGATCAAACTAACATACTAGCGCCCCCTACCACTGTCACAAACTGCAAACTGGCTGCTCTGTATGCAGCTTCTGACAGGCTGCGCAAGGAGTCCCATAGATAGATAGATAGATAGATAGATAGATAGATGGATAGAGTATGTAAAGACTGATGTGCAGTACAACCAGCAGAATGCCCAGATTTCAGTCACCAAGTTGTTGGAGTTGAGTGGAGTGCAGTAAGAAATTGTGGGAATTAACCACTTCAATACCAGGCACTTAGACACCTTCCTGCTCAAGCCAATTTTCACCTTTCAGCACTGTCGCAATTTGAATGACAATTGCGCGGTCATGCTACACTATACCCAAACAAATTTTTTATCATTTTGTTCCCAGAAATAGAGCTTTCTTTTGGTGGTATTTGATCACCTCTGGGATTTTTATCTTTTGCGCAACAAATAAAAAAAGACCGAAAATTTTGAAAAAAAACAAGTTTTTCTTTGTTTCTGTTAAAAAATTTTTTAAATAAGTAAGTTTTCTCCTTCAATGATGGGCACTAATATGGCTGCACTGACGGGCACTGATAAGGCGGCACTGATGGGCATGATGAGGTGGCACTAATGAGGTGGCACTGACAGGTACTGATGATGGACACTAATAGGCGGCACTGATGGGCACTGATAGGCGGCACTGGTATGCGGCACTGATGGGCACTCATAGGCGGCACTGATGGGCACTCATAGGCGGCGCTGATGGGCACTTGTAGGCAGCAATGATGGGTACTTATGGGTGGCACTGATGAGTACTTATGGGTGGCACTGATAGGTGGCATGGATGGGCACTGATAGGTGGGCACTGATGGGCATGGATGGGCACTGACAGGTGGCACTGATGGTTTGCACTGATGTGTGGCACTGATGATACTGATGGGTGGCATTGCTGGGCATCACTGATGTGTTAGTACATACTGGTGCCAATCAGTTCCCATTTGTGGGCACTGATTGGGCATTCATTTGAACATGTGGATGGCCATGGGGTACATACCTGGCCATCCACATGTTGCCCCCTTCCCTGGTGGTCCTAGTGGCGTCCCTGGTGGTCCAGTGTGGTTATCTGAGGGGGGTCTGCGCTGATAAACAATCAGCGCAGACCCCCTCTGTCAGTAGAGCCGCCAATTGGCTCTCCTCTACTCGTGTCTGTCAGACGCGAGTGAGGAAAAGCTGATCAACGGCTCTTCCTATTTACATCATGATCAGCTGTGATTGGACACGGCTGATCACATGGTAAAGAGCCTCCGCCGGAGGCTCTTTACCGAGATCGGTGGAGCGGTGTGTCAGACTGACACACTGCTTCACTGATTGCCGCGATGCGCGCCCCCACGGGCGCGCGGCGGCTGTTATCCTGAAGGACATTATATGACGCCCGGTCAGGATAACTGAACCACAACCCGGCCGTCATTTTGCTATAGGCCGGGCGGGAAGTGGTTAAGATCGAAATGCATTCTTATAATCATATATGTGGTATATGACTTTGATTTTCCAAGAATTTCCTCTTAATGTGGTAATGAATCTTATATGGCTGGTGACTCCACAATCTCCTATTGGCCATCCATCACCATGGATGTTGCTCTTAAAGAGGTTAAACCTTCCATTGTAAGTTGTACCTATAGGTAAGCCTATAATAAGGCTTACATATAGGTACTGAAAATAGCTCCTAAACGTGCCCGGTTTAGGAGATATTTACTGTTTACTGCGCCGATGGCCAAAAGTTTTGTGAATGGCACAAATATTAATTTTCACAAAGTCTGCTGCTTCAATGCAGGGGCGGACTGACAACTCATGGGGCCCCCGGCAATAGGAGACCCTGGGGCCCCCTGTCCCCGCCCATGTGTTCCCGCCCACACTCAAGCCACACCCACACAAATCCCCACTTACATATTGCACTGCCCACACTACATGCATTCGTCACAGAATTTCTCTGCACTATGTTCAAAATAAATGTTTATTATAGAATATAAAGAAAAATAAACTTACATTAAAGAAAGTGCAACAATGGTAGATTTCCAAAATTAAGGATTTCAATTAACACAATATAAAAGGTGCAACAAATGTTTTCTTAGCTGAACAGTTTGATAAAAAATATAAAAAAAAAATAAAAAGCTCTGTCCAGCATGTTACAAAATCATGGCCCTAGAATTGCTCTTACTCCAACATTCACGACGATACCATACATGTGTGGTGCCATTATTGTTTACATACATGTGCTCGTCCTACATAAAGCTTTTCATATAGAGCATGCGGGGGCCATGGTGTGCTTTACTTTTTTTAAAATAATTTTTATTTACTTTAAATCCTTTTCACTGACCACCAATGTAAGGGACATTCTTCGCACTGACCACCAATGTAAGGGACATTCTTCCCACTGATCACCATTGTAAGGCACATTCTTTCTTCAGGCCACCAATGTAAGGAGCATTCTTCCCGTTGACCACCAATGTAGGAAACATTATTCTCTCTGACCACCAATGTAAGAAACATTATTCTCTTTGACCACCAATGTAAGAAACATTATTCTCACTGACCACCAATGTGAGGACCATTCTTCTCACTGACCAAAAATGTAAGGAACATTCTTTCTGCTGACCACCAATGTAAGGAACATTCTTTCTGCTGACCACTAATGTAAGGAACATTATTTTCTCTGACCACCAATGTAAGAAACATTCTTTCCGCTGACCACCAATGTAAGGAACATTACTCTCACTGACCACCAATGTAAGGAGCATTCTTCCCACCATTGATCATCACCAATGTAAGAAACATTCTTCTCACTGACCACCACCAATGTAAGGAACATTCTTTCTGCTGACCACTAATGTAAGGAACATTCTTCTCACTGATCGTTCTTTCCACCAAAATGTACAGATATCAGTGTTGTATATAAGGAATAGCTCTCAGCAGTGGCGGCTGGTGCTCAAAATTTTTTTGGGGGGCGCAAACAAAAAGAAAAAATCTGAAAAAAAACCCCCATCAATTGCAGCCTCACTGTGCCCATCAAACGCAGCCACTGTACCAAACGCTGCCACTGTGCCATCAAGCACTGCCACTGTACCATCAAGCACTGCCACTGTGCCCATAAAACGCTGCCACTGTGCCCATCAAACACAGCCACTGTGCCCATCAAACAAAGCCACTGTGCCCATCAAACGCAGCCACTTTGCCCATAAAACGCAGCCACTTTGCCCATCAAGCGCTGCCACTGTGCCCCAAATGCTGCCACTGTGCCCATCAAATGCTGCCACTGTGCCCATTAAATGCTGCCACTGTGCCCCAAATACTGCCACTGTGCCCCAAATGTTGCCACTGTGCCCATTAAATGCTGCCACTGTGCCCCAAATGCTGCCACTGTGCCCCAAATGTTGCCACTGTGCCCCAAGTGCTGCCACTGTGGCCCAAGTGTTGTCACTGTGCCCCCGCCATCTGCCCGGTACTAACCTTGTCTCGGGTGGGCAGCGGATGAAGGCGACAGGCGGCGACCGGTGTCCGTTGTCCTCCATTTCTTCCCCGACCAAATGTCTTCTCCCGCCCACTCACTGTGCCCATCAAACGCAGCCACTGTACCAAACGCAGCCACTGTGCCATCAAACGCTGACACTGTGCCATCAAACGCTGCCACTGTGCCCATCAAACGCAGCCACTGTGCCCACCAAACGCAGCCACTGTGCCATCAAACGCAGCCACTGTGCCCATCCAACCCAGCCACTGTGCCCATCCAACGCAGCCACTTTGCCCATCAAATGCTGCCACTGTGCCCCAAATACTGCCACTGTGTCCATCAAATGCTGCCACTGTGCCCCAAATGTTGCCACTGTGCCCATTAATCGCTGCCACTGTGCCCCAAATGCTGCCACTGTGCCCCAAATGTTGCCACTGTGCCCCAAGTGTTGCCACTGTGCCCCAAGTGCTGCCACTGTGCCCCCACCGTCTGCCCAGCACTTACCTTGTCTCGAGTGGGCAGCGGGTGATGGCGGCAGGCGGTGAGCGGTGTCCGGTGTCCTCAATTTCTTCCCTGACCCCATGTTATCTCCCGCCTGCTCCTCCTCTCGTCCTCTACTATGATTGGACGCCTGATAGGCGTCCAATCACAGCGCCTGTCATTTCAGCCAATCAGGTGACAGGTAACACAGACCCGGCAATTGATTGGCTGACAGGCGGTTCAGTTTTAGCAAAGTGAATTCCTTCATTTTGCTAACATACAACTGAGTGAGAAGCGAACGCACAGCGTTGCGCCCGCTTCTCACATTTTTGGGCGCCAATTAGAGCCTGTGGCTCTAATCAGGTGCTTCCAAAAAACACCCCCGCCGGTGTAATTCAGATGCCTGGTGCCCAAAAATGGGCCGGGCACCTGAATAGGGGGTGTCAGTAGTGACCATAGATAGATTCATGCAATGCATGAATCTATCTATGGTGATTAGAGCGGTGCAGGAGGGGGGGGGGGGGGCGGCGCTCCTGTACAGTGATATCAGTGTACAGATATCAGTGTACTAGGGAATAGCACCTGGTAGATGGGCACTGGGCAAGATGGAACTCTCAGTCAGCCTGGCTGTTGATCATAGACACACTAAACTGCTGTGATTACACACTGACCTGCTGCTGCACACAAGGCAGGTCAGGTGGCTATCTCCGACATGACTCCACTCTGTCCTCACTCTGCAGCCTCCAGCTGTCTCACTGGATTTTCCCCACGGCATGGATGCATACTGTGGCCCCGCCCCTCTGCTGAATTCCCCAGGAGGAGAGGTGGCCAGAGCGCCTGTCACTGCTATCATCCTCATTGCTCCATGATTGCTCTGTAATCCCAGCCAGCACCCGAGTCCTCTCATAGCCTCATCAACTGCAGGCAGGGATGACATAGCTCACTGCCTCTGCGGTGCATAAACTTCCCCTATCCTGCATGATAAGCTGTGGGCACATCCAGGGGCAGACTGAGCCTCTCATGGGGCCCCCCTGACCCCTGGCCCTCGTTCAGTGCCCAAGTGCCTGAATGGTCAGTCCGCCCCTGCTTCAGTGTTTTTAGATCTTTTTGTCAGATATTACTATGCTATACTGAAGTATAATTACAAGCATTTCATAAGTATCAAAGGCTTTTATTAACAATTACATTAAGTTTATGCAAAGAGTCAATATTTGCAGTGTTGGCCCTTCTTTTTTAAGACCTCTGCAATTTGCCCTGGCATGCTGTCAATCAACTTTTGGGCCACATCCTGACTGTTTGCAGCCCATTCTTGCATAATCAATGCTTGGAGTTTGTCAGAATGTGTGGGTTTTTTTGTTCACCCGCCTCTTTTGACCACAAGTTCTCAATGTGATTAAGGTCTGTGGGGTTTCCTGGCTATGGACCCAAACTTTTGATGTTTTATTCCCCAGGCCACTTAGTTATCACTTTTGCCTTATGGCAAGGTGCTCCAACATGCTGGAAAAGGCGTTATTCGCCACAAAACTGTTCTTGGATGGTTGGGAGAAGTTGCTCTCGAAGAATGTTTTTGTACCATTCTTTATTCATGGTAAAATTGTGAGTGAGCCCACTCCCTTGGCTGAGAAGCAACCCCACACATGAATGGTCTCAGGATGCTTTACTGTTGGCATGATACAGGACTGATGGTAGCGCTCACCTTTTCTTCTCTGGACAAGGTTTATTTCAGATGTCCCAAACAATCAGAAAGGGGATTCATCAGAGAAAATGACTTTACCCCAGCTCTCAGCAGTCCAATCACTGTACCTTTTGCAGAATATCAGTCTGTCCCTGATGTTTTTCCTGGAGAAAAGTGGTTTGTTTGCTGCCCTTCTTGACACCAAGCCATTCTCCAAAAGTCTTCTCCTCACTGTGAGTGCAGATGCACTCACGCCTGCCTGCTACCATTCCTGAGCAAACTCTGCACTGGTGGTGCCCCGATCCGTAGCTAAATCAACTGTAGATGATGGTCCTGGCGCTTGCTGGACTTTCTTGGGTGCCCTGAAGCCTTTTTCACAAATGCAGTGGAAATTTTTTTTTTTTTTTATGGGATTAAGTTCATTTTCATGGCAAAGAGGGACTTTGCAATTAATTGCAATTCGTCTGATCACTCTTCATAACATTCTGGAGTATATGCAAACTGCCTTCATAAAAACTAAGGCAGCAGACATGTGAAAATTAATATTTGTGTCACTCTCAAAACTTTTGGCCATGGCTATATATCTCCCTGTCTGCTGAGGGAGCATCCTGACTCCCCTGTCATCCTATAATATTATAAAAAGACATTTGTTTGTGTCAAATGTTATTGAATAGTTGAAAAAAATGCCTAATTCCATAAAACGTAGTTTTAATCATTAATCACCTGACTACAGGGACACTCTTCTTTCCCTCCTCCTGAGTGCTGGGAGAATGGTTACATTGTAGAGATGCAGGCAACAAAAAGCAAGGAGTCACACTGTCTATTAATCTGAGCATGACTAGGCTAAAGGCTAGTAGGGCAGGGGTCATGGGTTGGTAGTCACGTCCTCCATGCTTCCCTCCTTGTTGGGCACCAAGCAAGGGTCACATGAGAGGCCTGCCCTGGGGTGAGTTTTTCTGGGCCACACTAGGCGCTTGGGTTAGGGTCACTGTCTTACACACGGGTGTAGTGTGTTTTGTATGTGTATATATACATATATATATATATATATATATGTGTGTATGTATTTTATATATGGTATTATATGTAGGCATTCTAGGACAAGTCCATTGTGCAGGCCACATTGGTATCATTACACATATCAAAGGGGACTTGTTGATCAAAGGGGAAGTGGCCAAACAAGGTTTACTCCACAAATCAAAGGGGACAGTTAGTGACTCTGGGCTATGTTAATGTTAATATGCAAGAATGCAAATTAGGGCAGTTTATGACTGCAGCTGAATATAACCTTGCGTTCAGTCTGTTCACTTAGTCTCTCTCTGGAAGAATTGGGTTGCTGCGGAAAGAGTACTTACATCAGGATTATAATAACTTCAAATGAATTATCTACCCACTATAATACTATAATATATCAGACCAGTACTTGAGAGGACATTCAAGCTGGCATTTAGTCAGTCCGGTCTGTGTGTGACTATGAAGCCGCAGATCTAGGGAAAATGGGACTCTGAGTTATATTTACTCTGTTGGATTTTTGTCATCTTTGGCCTTTGGACTTTGTTCTGTGTTGGAAGTCAATAAAGTGCATCTCTCTGGAAGAATTGGGTTGCTGCAGAAGAGTACTTACATCATCATAATAATACCCAAATATTAATTACCCACTATACGATAACATATATCACTACAACCGGGTACTTGCACAAACAACTGTACTTTAATGAACTCTCTCAATGTATTATACACCACCACGGTTACTGATGCATTTAGAAAGGAACATGCAGAGCCAATGCCCTCTCCACCTGCCCAGCGTATGACTGTTACCTCACTCCCAGTAATGGTATGAAGCCCCGCTGTGCACCTAGCATGGACTCCATGTGTGCACTTCAGCTAACTCTTTCTTTTCTGTACCTTAGTACAGGTTGGGGACCTCTGCGGTGCTGATCTGCTCCCATTGCTATGGGAGATGGATCTCTGCAGAAGGGATGCTGACAACAATCTCCCTCACTGCAAGAGGCTGTCTCACCTGCCACATGTACAAGCTTAATGACAGGCTGCTAGAGAAACCTCTGTTACCCTTGGTAGCCACTTTATCTTCACGCTATATAAACTCTTGTACTGTTATCTTCATACACCAATGTGTTTTTAGTGACCCAAATTGTAACTATGTGTGCCGATTACTTGCATTACACCTCTTTAGTAACTTCAGACCAGGCAAAGGCAAAGATTCAAATATTTTACTTAAATAAATTAACATGATGACATACACAGACAACAGTCTGAAATAAAGTGCAGTCTTTTCCTTAACATTCCTAGTTCCTAACTTCAGGCTTGTGGTTGCCCCAGTATATCTGCACAGGAAAGAGTCCATACTTGGCAGAGTCCATGCTTGGTTCCTTCAGGGTGGCTTGCAAGTTCTAACAATCCCCCTTGGTAGTGGGAACTCTGAACTCGGCATGGCACTGGAAATCCAGACTCCGGCAACGGTGGTGAGTGGATTCGCAACAAGTGAGCAGGGCCCAGTCATTCCTCATAGTAAGAGCCCCCAGGGTCCCCATGCCTCTTATAGTGCACAGGGCCAGGGGACCAGACCCAAGAAGACCCACCAAGAAAGACCCAGCAAACACAATTAATTCCACCCTTCCCGACCAGGGTGGCATTAACCACTACCTGCCTACAGGCGCATCAGCCTGCGATGCATTGGCACTGTGTCTAAAAGGTTCTATTATGAGCTGAAGGATGCAAACTGACCACATTAATATGCATCTGCTTCTGTACTTAGCAAGGTGAGAATACTACAGGAAGAAAAGGGGACAAGCAGTATCACTAGGTATTTACTGTGTATTTACCAATGTATATAAATTATGGGTGGGGGAAAAAGTAACAATGTCCAAATGCTTGATTAATAGGGTTTACATATGCTTTAACTAATTAAAGTTTAAACCTTTTTTTTTTACTTTTTTTTACTTTTAATTTTACTATATTTTAAAAATAAAAAGAAGTTAAAATCAACATTCGTAATAATTTCAGGAGACCTACTTTACTGTCGGCCTCTGGGAAAGGCCTGAAGCCCTCTTTTTTGGATATACTTGTCTTCTCTTGGCTTTCTTTAACCAATGCTTCCCGTGTTCTGAGCGCTTGCATTTGTTACTGCAGCTTAATTTCAGACAACATTTTAAGCATTTTAAACAATGTGGTATAAATGCCAACTCAAATAAATTGGCACATTACTAGGAAAAAGTAACAATGTCCAAATGCTTGATTAATAGGGTTTACATATGCTTTAACTAATTAAAGTTTAAACCATTTTTTTTTAACTTTTTTTAACTATTTATTTTACCATATTTTAAAAATAAAAAGAAGTTAAAATCAACATTTGTAATAATTTCAGGAGACCTACTTTACTGTCGGCCTCTGGGAAAGGCCCAAAACCCTCTTTTTTGGTTATACTTGTCTTCTCTTGGCTTTCTTTAACCAATGCTTCCCGTGTTCTGAGCGCTTGCATTTGTTACTGCAGCTTAATTTCAGACAACATTTTAAGCATTTTAAACAATGTGGTATAAATGCCAACTCAAATAAATTGGCACATTACTAGGATAAAGTCATAAACCTGAGAAAATATTATACCTCATAAAGTTACAGTTTGTACTAGTCCAAAAATGCCTCAGTACACTTCTAAAATAGGTAACCTGAGAAGGAAAATCATTGCCAGTATGACATAATGGTATATTTCACAACTGGCGTTCCACCGTCAATAAATATTCCCACCAGTCCTTTCAGTGACACATTGCTTGCTTTAGTCACTTTGCTGACTAGAATATAAAATATACAAAACCTGCACTTGCAGCAGTGTCAAGTCTTGGTAACTGGCCAGAAGTCAGACCATTTTTCTTCTGCTTTGTCATGTGTATGTATTTGTGTGTTTAGTCATACGGCCATTTTACATTCCTTCAGATTTTAGAAATTGCCCATTCAATCCAAATTTCCCTAGTGCAGATTTAGTAAAAAAAAGCAACAAAGTCCTAAACGAGTCTAGATTTCTTTCAGCACACTCTGCCAGAGTCTAGGATAAAATGGCCTACAAGGCAGTGAATTGGGGCAGTCGTGGGCTCCAAGGAAGCCTGCTGAGAAAAATAGGTCAGTCTCCCATTAAAAAGCTGTTTCTTCACTACAATTGATATGTATCCTTACTTTGATGTACATGAGAATATTTACCCGCTCGTTCCCATAGATTTTTAGAGGGTTGTTTACTCTCCTATTCAGATAATATTTGCATTTTTCTTTTGCTGTATAGCATGTTAAACATCCTTTTTTATATCAAATATTTTTTTTTTTTTCATAATTATACATACAAACAGATAATATATCAAATAAGTTCATTAAATATCTGAAGTTATTAAATGATATATAAGAAAAGGAAAGAAAAACAAAACAAAACAAAAAAAAAAACATAAACCAAACAAACCTTGCACCTCTCGTATCAAATTAACTTATCGTATAATAACCAAAGCATAATAGAAGCATAAATACAATCTACTAATCAAATTAAATTAAGCTCTGGAAGCATCTTCCCTGCAGCTTCAGTTTATCTTTCTTTTGCATATTAATTTCTTCTTCTTCTCATCTACTCCACTTCCTTCTACCTCAGCTCCTTACTCCCAACTATCTCCATTGCCTTTACTCATCTCTACTAGATAAACCGTCATAAAGTTTGTTACTAGGTTCTATCCACCATGATCATATTTTACAAAACTTTTGAGGTGTACCTGTATGCTTATATGTAAATTTGTCTCTTTTAAGTATATAATTAAGTTTCTTAACCCATTGTGTATAAGTTGGAGGATCAGCAGATAACCATTTTTGTAGAACAACTTTACATGCTAAGTATAACGATCTTATCCACATAGTGTACATCTCTGCAAGTAATGCTCCATCAGGTATTGTTCCCAATAGCGCAAATTTGGGCGTTCTTATTATCTCAGTAAAGCATAGTGAATGTAGGGTTGTGAATATTTTTTTCCAATAACAATGAAGCTATCATTATGGAAAAACATTAATAAACATACAGTACATTAAACAAGGCTGAATCGTAAAATTTCCCTGTTGGGTCTGGAGTTTGGGCTGCAGAAAAGATTGGGTGGGTCGGCAGCCTGACTGCCTCGGGCCTAAAATCCATCTGATAGAAGACCTGGCTCATTAAAGACGGACTGGAAACCACATAGGAAGGGCTGTGGTAAGGACATTTTAAAACAACTCTGAGGATGGTGAACAAACTGAGGAAATGCCCACTATATGGACTGATGTGTTTTCTGAAGTTAGCAGAACTATAGTTCTTTGTTTTATATTGCTGAAGTGAATCTGTTTTCAGTTAATTCTGTACCTGAAAATAAATGGTGGTGGTGTGTTGTATGCCACTATACCTGCCATAGAGCTACCATTTAAGCGTGTCCCCTGCCAGCTTTGCATAAATTATCTCAAAGTGACTATATATATATATATATATATATATATATATATATATATATACATACACATATATAGTGCTTCTGGGAGAATTGTCAAACATTCCCATAGACACACTCCTAAACCTTGTGGACAGTCTTCCCAGAAAAGTTGAAGCTGTTATAGCTGCAAAGGGTGGGCCAACTCAATATTGAACCTTATGGACTAAGACTGGGATGCCATTAAAGTTCATGTGCATGTAAAGGCAGGTGTCCCAATACTTTTGGTAATATTATATATATATATATATATATATATATATATATATATATATATATATATATATATATTTTATATATATATATATATATATATATATATATATATAAAATATATATATATATATATATATATATATATATATTTTATATATATATATATATATATATATATATATATATAAAATATATATAAAATTTTTTATTATGCTGTCACAAAACATTCAATGGTTACATGCAATGTATGTTTGTAACAGATACTGGAAAGATTTCACCATATCAACTGCCATGGAGACAACGTTATCATCAGATAGACAGTAAGGGATTATCCTCAAAAGAACCACAGACAGATATGAAAATTTTTAGCAGAGCACGAGAAGGCTAGTCCCAAGTCAGCGCTTTATTGTTGTTTGTGGGCCTGCGGCACATTTCTCTTACTTTTTGTCCAGTAAAATTGTTAACACCGGGATGGTGAGTAACAGGAAATCTCTCTTAAGCCTCATACACACGATCTGATTGTTGGCCAACCGAGCGCCTGATTTTTGCCCAAAGGGCATGTGCCAGGAACTTGTCTTGCATACTAACGCTTTTCAGTTCGTGCTTTTCAGTTAGTTTCTGAACGGCCGTTCATCAACCAGCCATGTTGCGGAATTGGAGGAGAGAACGTGCTATTATTGGGCTTGGAGTTATTGCTTTGACCCAAGTCCAGTCCAGGAACAGGAGGAGGAATTCTTGGACCAAAAATTGGTTGCTTAATCTTTACCAATTATGTCATATTCCTTTAGTGCGGGAGCTCCAGGAGAATAATCCGGATGATTTTCAGAATTATCTCCGGATGACAGACCCCTGCTTTCACCAACTCTTGGCATTGGTGACCCCCTATATTAAGAAGCAGGACACATGCATGAGGCTTGCCAGCACTCCAGAGCAAAGGCTCATAGACACCTTGCGGTACTTGGCGACAGGGAGAAGTCTCCAGGACCTCAAGTTTACCATTGGGATCTCCCTCCAGGTTCTGGGACTCATTATTCCAGAGACCTGCTCACATTCTATGTATTAATGTTTGCTAATGTATTGTATTAATATGTTGATTACATAATTATCAATATTGTAATATGCTGTGAATGTCCTCTTTGTCCTCATGCATGCTGTAAGCTTTTCCTGCTCCTTTTTTGGCCTACATGCATATTTTCCATAGCTAACCTCCCCAGCATGCTATCCTGGGCCCATACACACCTAGCCTAGTAACTTAACAATGTTTTTTGTCAGTTACATTTTGCGGCTTACCCTAAACAACCCCTAAAATGTGTACAAATGTTATTGTTGTTCTCAAATTCAGGCAGAGTGTAAGAGACCATTTTTTGGGACCCAAACTCATTTGGAACCCTCCCCCCCCAAAAAAAACGCTAAGTCAACAGATACAAATACTCTATCTGCTGACTTTGCAAAACCCATACACACTATCCCTCTTTTGTATGCATATTTTTGTATAAATTCACCAAACCATGTAGTGCAAGAGCCTGCCTGATTACCTACAAATTGTAACATAGAACCTTTTGTCTCCTATTATATTGATAGGTTTTTTTTCAGAATGTCAAAATGCAATTTGGACAGTGTGTATCCAGATTTTTAGATTATGACACTTCTCACCTGTCCACTGGGCTGCCAATAGTGTAACTAAGGACGGGCTGGCTAAAGTATCACAGATTATTTATGCAAACAGCATGGAAGTGGAGAGGGTTACCTGTCCAAAACATCTACCCATTACCCCCCCACCCTAAAATTTTGCTAATGGACCACCAGATGGGGTGAGGAATCAGATAAGTTGACCTTACACTTTTGTCTTTAAATACTCATTTAAGTTTTATACTTATGTTGGCTAAGCATGTTTGTGTCAAATCTGCTTGCAATGTTATGTGCAGAAGTAGTAATTTATTTTTTATTTTTGTAATCCACAGTTTCCTTCCAACCCAGAGCAATGGCAGGACATTGAAGCCCAGTTCCACCATCAGTGGGATTTTCCCAACTGTGGTGGTGCTATTGATGGCAAGCATGTCCAGATTGTCCCACCACCCAACTCTGGCTCATATTATTTTAATTATAAGGGCTTTTGCAGCATAGTCATGCTCGCTGTAGTGTCTGCCAACTATGAGTTTTTGTATCTGGATGTTGGAAAGAATGGCCGCAACTCTGATGGAGGAGTGATTATACAGACAGAGTTCTACAAACAGCTCCAGAATGGCAGCTTAAACTTGCCACTTGCTGAGGAGAATGTCGAGGGCCTCAATTTTGTTTTTGTTGCAGATGAAGCCTTTGCATCTGATGAAGCCGTTTCCTATGAGGAACCTCACCCCAGAGCAGAGAATATTCAATTACAGGCTCTCTCGTGCCAGAAGGGTGGTCAAAAACACCTTTGGCATCCTATCAAGTCGTTTCAGGCTGTTTTTGACCCCAATCAACCTGGCACTCTTCAAGATTAACCATGTGGTCCTGTGCTGTTGTATTTTACATAATGTTTTAAGGAGGAATGCTACCAGCTACCTTGCCTCACTGCCAAGTGATGTGGACCCTGCAGTGGCAGGCCCAGCTGAAGAGGCTGCAGCTCGGCCATCTGTGGGTGTGCTGATGCCTATTGAAAATGCCCATGCTGGATTGCCCTCAAAAGTTGCCAAAGATTTACGGCAGAAATACCTTGATTATTTTGTGGGTAGAGGGGCAGTGGCTTGGCAGCAAATTGTAGCTGATCGTGCCTAAAATAATTTTGAGATCATAAACTCATATTTCATTTAAACTACTGTTGTCTGTGTTTCTTATCTGTCTAATATGTTCACAAATGGGCTTTATTTTTGCCACTTGCTCCAATAGTGCAAATGTACCTTATTTGCTACATGAGGTGACAATATCTTCTTCAGCTAACTATTATGGTGTGTTGTGGGTCTGCTACACACACACAATGTTTTTGTTCTTAATGGATCTAATGCATGAAGTTCAAAAACATTATGCCTTTTCAGCTCTTATCATTTTTTTGAGGACTAAAAATTGCAGGAGTTGGCCACATTTAAGAGCATATTGTCACTGTAACTACAACAACTTAACAAATACACTTGTATTGAGCATTGAAATAATAAGCCACATATTGTTTAGTAAAAAAACATTTTACTCAAAGCACATTCACATGTGCGTTTTAAGGTTTTAAAACAAACCAACATCTTGGTGTATAACATGTATGTTTGCATTATTTCTCCTTTTTTGGGGCTAAACAGGCATGTTCTAAAACATTTGATACAAATCCCAAACTCGGGAACAAAGTTAAATTTTGGTAAAGTGAAGGCCAAATGAGACATTAGTATCCCCAAACTGTGTGGATGTTGCCTTCCTCATATGGTGTGATCTCACACCTCTAAAAGCCAAAATTTGAAGCCATGTACACGTAGAGGGATAACAATTAAATTTCCCTTATGATCCCATGCCGCAAATGTGTGTAGTTACAAACATCTTTTTTTCTAAACCCCCAAAACACACAGTATGTCAACAAGTGCTATCTCCCATCACGGGGTATCAATGGATGTTTTTCGGGGGTGCAACCCCTTCCTCTGAGCTTCTTTAGTTAAGAAGAAGGGGTTGCACCCCCAAAATGCGTCCATTGACACCCAGTGATGGTAGATAGCACATGTTCACACACTGTGTGTTTTGGGGCTTTTTGCAAACTAGATATATGGAAATAAACACATTTTAGGCATGGGATCATGAGAGAAATAAGAATTTTAAGGCACAATTTGGGGGCACCTTCACATTTTGGGTTTTATGTTCTTAAAAACACAGAAACATTACAATTCACATTAGTTAGGGCAGTATTTCCCAACTCTCTTCCTCAAGATGCTAACCCAGGTCATGTTTTCTATAAAATTGTAGAATTTGGCACAGGTGATGTTGTCATGTTCACTGTTAGTAATTCGCACAGTCATTTTTAGACTGAGGAAAATACAGAAAACATGACCTGGTGGTGCATCTAGAGAAGTGGAGTGGAGAAACACTGAGTTCTGTCCCTAAACTTTCATATTTCAAAGTCCTAAAAACATGGTAGTAATTAAAAGGGCAAACAGGAGCAAGTGGAACAAAAAATTTCAGAACAGGCAAGAGAAAATTAAAATTTGGCAAGCATGTCCACAAAATCTCTGATTCTTCGCTGTAAAACAGTGGCAGCCTCCCTGATTTGCTCCAGATCCTTCAAACAATGTAGCATATCTGCACTCATTCTGCTAATAGTGCATCGTGGAAGATCATGACCTAGTAAGAAGAGTAAAAAGTATTAAGGGAACGATGGTCAAGGGGCTGAGGCCCTACAAAGTTAATTATGGTCAAGTTACTAGTCAAACTACTAGGAACGTTCACACTGCAACTACTCTGTAATCTTAGCCCTGGTGCCTGGGTCTCCAAAACTCGGGTTCCTAGCAAAACTGCCAGCTCCTTCCACCTCTTCCTTCTCCTTGCTAATGTTAATGCACTAGTACCTCCCTCTGGTGATATCCGCCCGTGACCGGTTTGTCCAGCTCAAATTTTTGCAGAGAGCATATTTCTCACCACAACGCCTAGCCAAGATATACCCGGACAGCAGTCCAACATGCCCCAAATGTTCCTTAGAGGAGGTATCGTTCTTTCACATGGTCTGGTCTTGTCCACACATACAGTCCTTTTGGAGAGGAGTGGTGGTCGTATTCAATTCCGTCAGCAAACTGACGCTGTCGTGTGATCCTCTCCCACTGCTGCTTGGAATAGTGGACAAATTACCGGGCCCACAATCCAAGAAGATGTTTGTGTTCTATACAGTCTTTTACGCCAGAAAGGCAATCCTGCTCCTGCACCACTGACAATACAGCAGTGGAAGAAGCTTATTAACAACGCCCTCCCATTGTACAAACTAACCTACCTAGGCCGCAACTGCCCAAAGAAATTCACCAAAATTTTGGGGCTCATGGGTTTGTGAAGAACAGTTGACCCTTGATTGAGACTGGGGATATGAGGGTACCCGCCTTGACCTCTTGGGGAGTCTCGGCTAGCCCAGATTGGGACGGAGATGTCTTGCCCCTCATGAGGGAGATTCATGTATAGCTAAGCTATGTGATTGCTGACTCAGGACGCTCCAGTTATGTCTATTTATGAGCTGGCTTTACCCAAACTTGTATAGGCCTCCAACCGATTTAGGAAGATATGTAGATGAAATTATAAATCAGTTTCTTACCCCTCCTCCCACCCCCCCTCCCCACTCTCCTGCCCCTCTCCTGGTTCTAAGGTAATCTGACTGCCAGAAAGCAAATGCATTTTACTTGCTTTTGTTGTGACTGTACTCACTGCGTATTGTACGTACACTGTTTTTTTGTTTTTTTTTCCTTTGTATTATTTGTGTTCTGTTAATGTTGTTTTTTTTAAAATAATAAACTTTATATTAAAAAAAATGTTAATGCACTACATACTTTGCTAATGTGTGGAGTGGGTGTTTTGTTTGGACATCTAAACACTCGACATGTATACACATTTGAAGCCAGATACCAATACTTACTTGCACAAACAAGAGGCTCCCGAATACTTTCTTCCTCTTCTGGGTCACTTTTGCCACAATGGCAAGGTCTGTGTTGGGTCCAGGAGTCAGACCCCATCGCTCCAAACAAACATCCTGGGTGAGCTCACCACACTCACTTTCCTCTAAAAAGCAACAATACACAATTCATTAAGCCACCCCAAGTCCCATCTGTTTCTAGCATCCATTTTGCTACATTAGTTGACCAACCTTGCACTTGGTCTGAAGTCAGTGTTTGCTCCTGACTAGTGGACTCCACCATGCTTCACTCTGGTTGTTTTTCTGTGAAAAATGCATAGAAAAGGGAAGGTGATGTCATTTTAAAGAGGGTGTAAATATTTAAAAAGTCACGCAGTTGCCCCCCACCCCTCTTGTCTGCTATGGGATAGGGGATCTATGATGATCATCCTCACAGGCGTGACTCTGTGTGACTGTGATCTCTGGGGCCTCTCCTCTACCCATGTCTGTAGGGAGATGTAGGTTGTCTAGGGATATTTTTAGACCCTCGATAAGTTTGCATAAGGTGTACCTTACAATCCCCACAGGCTGAGATTAGCCCATTGAGACAATGATAAAAAAGAATGGACAAAGTCTCGCCGAGCAAATCTAATCTTTATTCTTTGGTGTGAATACTAAAAGGGGGCTTTCAGAAACTACCACCCCTTGACCGTGTCATAAAATTATCCAATCAAATACAGAAACATTTTATGACAAAAGTGAAACCAAACATACGCATCATTTCTGGGAAATCACGTGCTTTACAAGAAATGGAAAGTAAGGAAAGATAAGAAGAATAATGAACAGTACATGCAGCTGTCTGTAAAATAGAGTACAGGATAAAAAACAAAATGGAAGTTGCTTATTGTAAAATGGATGTGGTTTAGCTAAATATCCCTTCAATCCCCTCTTAGATCATATAAGATGATCTCTACATTCTATCTAGTGTTCTAGTACTTCTTTGGGATTGTGGCATAAATTGCCTGATGATTCTTCATGTATTTCATGTAGGATAGAACCTTATCATCAGGAGATTGAATGCGTGCAATTATGCCAATACAACACTTAAAGCAGAGGTAAAGAATCAGAGCAAGGATAAATATCATAGTAGTCAGGCACCATGGCAATCATGTTAGAGATCCAAGTACAGCATTCGTAGTCCTCAGTCATTTCACATAAACCCTGTGAGAGCTGCACTCATGCTTTCTATAGCTAACTCATGTAGTTCTAACTGTTTTCTAATTACTCTAGTTTCTATGTTTAACATAGCAATGTCATCTGAATTCCTCTCCATTATCTCATCCAAAATACTTGAATAATTGTTCAACCTTTTCATCATGTTTATACCCCATCCTGTCCAAGAAGGAAACCATGCCCAGGCAATATCTTGTTTATAGAACAATTCCCTTTTGTTGTGGTGTTTGAGGGAGTATCTGGGGTGTATACTGGCCTCTAGGTTGGCACAGGGAGATGTTAAATATTGACCTGCTACAAATGGAGGGGTTAGTCTGTGTCTCATTCCCTAAATTAAAACACCAATCAGGGGAATGACTTTTACCTGCTATTGGAAAGGTAACAGTGTTATTTATGTACAGAGTGGATATGTTAGTTAAGAAGGCAGGAGGAGTCTCGTTGAGGAATGAGGAAATATTTAAAGGTACAGCCAAAAGGGGAATTCGGGCAGTGCTAGGATGTAATTTGCTACATAGCCAACATTCTTCATACCCTGATTTTTGAGCATAAGCATACTTAAATTTTAGCAAAAGCATCTTATCAGTAAAACTATCTCCAATCTCTCTCTTTGTTCTAGCTTGTGTCACTGTAATGTTCTCTTGTGTGTGTGTGTGTTCCCACAGATACTTTTAATTGCACCCAAATCTTCAGGGTGGTAGATACAGTTAGTGATGATCCAGGTGGGCAGGAACACTATCAGAGAGATCAGGATCGTGAGGCAAAATGCCTTGTCAGAAGTCTGTGGTGAAATAAGCGAGGTCATCTTCTCTGGCCGGACCTGCTTTCCCAGGAACTCCTCCTTCATCTGCTTGGACTTCTGCTTGAGGGCCTCCTTTATCCAAGGTCTCCTTCCTGCTCCTGGGACTTTGGGCAACCTTTTTTACTCAGCTGGCATGGATCCAGGACTGTCAGTTTTGCACTAGGATGGCTGTTCTGGTCACTACAACCACTGTAGTAGGAGGTCCAAAGGGATACTCTTGCCTCTTATTTTTGTTCAGCTGTTGGACCACCACGGTGTCTCCCACCTTGAAGGGGTGAGTAGCTTCCTGTGAAGAAAAAGGAGAGGTGCAATCAACATTTCTTTCGCCTGTATCCAATGTTTCAACCAGTTTTCTTACATATTCTTCCTGTATTAAGGCTAAATCTCCCTTTTCTACCATTAAAGGTGCTCTGGCCCATGGAGTGGGGAAAGGTCTACCCATCAAAACTTCACAAGGTGAATACCCTGTTGTTTTGGAAGGGGTCATTCTTATTTCTGCCAGGACTGCTGGGAGGACCTTTTTCCAGTTGGCAAAGGTTCCTCCTGTGGCCTTTCTTATCTTGTCTTTTATTGTTCTGTTCATTCTTTCTACTATCCCTGAGCTTTGAGGGTGGTAGGGAATATGAAACCTCCATTCTATCTTGAGAGTTTTTACCAAATCCTGGCAGACCCTGGCCATGAAAGCTGGACCATTGTCTGAGTTTATTTGAAGTGGGTATCCCGATTGGGGCAATCGGTACCACTAGGCTATTGATGGCCCTTAGGTCTTGTACAAACCTATAGTCACCATTTGCCTTCTTTACCAGGTTAATCTGAGTATTGTACAGTGAGACAATTTCCCTTAAGATTCAATTCTTTAATAAATCCTCTTTTTCTCTGTATGTAATTCCCTCTTTGTCCTTGCCCCCTCCCTGTTTGTATAAAAGTTTCCCCTTTTGATTTCCTGAGAAATCATTTTGATAACGTGTCTGCACTGGTGTTTGTTTAGGAATGTCAAAACATCCTGCAGCATCCTTCTCTGTCAGCTTCTTGCAAAAATCAGTTACAGTGCTTGTAGCCCAATCTGATATTTGCTGTCTCACTGTAAGTGCATGTTAAGGGCCAAGGTTGCTGAGGTATGTCTGTATTAAGAGACTGTGCATGTTATCCTGGACACTAAGTCCTGCCTCTTGTGTCCAAATCTCTATAAATCTTTTCCAGAATTCTAACACGGATTCTGCTGGCTTTTGTTTGCAAGCTATGGCCGTGGGTAGGGAAGATTTATTAGTGAACGCTCTCTTCATTTCAGCCTCTACCTCTCTCCACATATTGACCCGCCATCTTTGGTATTTAATTTGTAGTCTGCGGCTTTTGTGGTGGGAGCCTCTACTGTGTTAATAGTGGGTACTTTTGTCCAATCCCAAGGGGAGGTAGTCCCTACCAAGTTGTCTATAATGAGCCTTATGTCTTCTTGTGTGTAATTTCTGCCAGTGCAAGCTTAATTTAAATAGCACCTGCAGCTGATGTGGTGGGTTTGGGACAGTGTTTGATAATGCAGTTAATGTCCTCAATGTCAGTAGGCTTCATTACCAAAACATCACCCACAGTCATAAATTGGAACTGTTGGGCAACTAGTTGCATGTTTTGTTCTCCTTCAAAGTTGTCTTTCTTTGTTCCCACTACCTCTTTTTGCTGCATGTCCTCATGTGATGAGGTCTTTTGTGCAGCTTTTGATCTGGTTATTGGGGGACTTATTACAGCTATGGCTGAACCTGAAGGCTATGTGGGATCATGTGGGTGCCAAGTACCTGAGGTGGAGGAGACATCCACTGCCTGCTGGGGAACAGACGGCGGTGGTCTTTGGGCTACGGGGGCTTGCTGTTGGGCTTGTTGTGCTTGGGGGGGTTGTCGTGAACCGGTAGGCAGTGCCGGAGCTACTGCTGCAACCTGTTGTTGGGCAGGAGGTGGTGTTCTATTTACTTGTGGACCTGTCACTGTAACTGCGGCTAAAAATTCCATGTTCTTTTTTGAGAACGAAGGATATATTTGTTTATATGGCCCCCCTTGAGGCTGTGCAATGTAAGGGGGCACCTGGTACAGGCATGGAGAAGGTTGATTTAACCCTTTTCTCAAAAAATGTAATCCAGGAGCTTCTTTGTCCCTCAAATTAGGTGTCCTCTTTTTCTGCTTTTTATCTGTCCTTTCATACCAGTGGGGAGCATAAGTTAACCAGTTCTCTCCTCCCTTTCTCATATATGTCATGTCCCATTGTGGATCAGCCGAATAATATGGAAATGCCTCTTTATCTCCAAGGCACAAACCCTTTATCATGTCCATGTGGAACGTATCGTTCTCCCCATTACGGGGGGAATGGACTACTGCTACCCATAGCCTCTGTCCATCCTGCCAAGTTGTCCACCCAGGGGTTAATGTACACATAGTCAGTTCCACACACACGCGCTACGTAACTTTTACAATTTTCTCCCACGTCCGGTGGTGGCGGGACATTTTTTCCATTAACTCTTCCCATTATAACACAGTGCAAATTTGTAGACACTGAGTCTTATTATTTATTTATTTATTTATTTTAAATGTCAATAAACACTCCTTATGACCAGAGGTTCCCCTGATCACAAGCAAACTTTGCACGTTATTACTTTTCTTATGTTTATAACCAAACAATTTTTATTTACATTTCAAACTTTTGGAACAGGTTCAAACAGTGCCTTCAATTGCGGTAATACTAATGCCGCAAACAATTCCCCACTATCTATTACTACGGTCAGTGACATATTAGCACTTGAACCCTGTTGGCAAAAAGCCAAAAATCCAAATTTTGCACCTGACTTCCCCTTCACAAGAGATTTCAGTAGCAGAAGGAATTATTCAAATAGCACGTTTTGGTCAAAAGTTATCCTCACCAATTTATGTATTACCTTAAGAAAGTGTTATTAACGCTCTACCCATATTTTAATTGGTAAAAACGTCCCTAATGTCACAATACATCAAAGGCCTGGGACAGACTTGATAAGTCTCCCCTGCTCTACGAATAAGTGATATTACTCCCTCCACTGTCAACCCTTCTTGAAACACAAATTTGTTATGTAAATTAAACCTTAAAACTTGAACCCTTGGTTTACCTTCTCTAAATAAGGGTCCCTTTCCCAATTTAGAATGATACCCTCCTGGGACACTGGCTACCAGATATGTCCAAGGACCAGTATAACAGAATAACAGACCAGTAATACAATCAGGACACTTTAGAGACATTTGTTAGTACATAAGAAGAAATTAACCTGGATACTCACCAATCCCGGGTTCATTATAAACTCTAAAATTCTTATTCAACTCTATACAGATAAATCAGCAGAAACTAAACACCAATAAACCTTAAAACAATAATTCCGGTATAAGACTTAGTTCTGTCAGACCACCCAATATTTTAGTTCTCTTTTTAGTTCTTTCTCTAAACTGACACTGAACGTCTGATTACTGCAAGGAAAAGAAAATATTTACGATACAGGTTATATCTTAAACTTTAGAGTCAAAGCATTCATATATAAATCATTAAAAAAATAAACAGTGCAGTGGAAAAGGTGTCATCTTACCTTACGACATCCAACAAATTCCACACAGATAAACATTACACAGATTACAAATCATCTTATGACAGCTAGCTACGCAACAGGAAGATAAAGCAAAGAGATCGGGTTTTGTCTGGCACACCTTATCAGACTTTTTCTTATAATTACAGTACTGTATAAATCAACCTCTCCCGGAGGTATTTACTGTTTACCCGAAACAGTCGCTGCAGTCTTTTTCTATGGACTTCTCCTTAAAGTCCTTAAAACCCACCCAGGGTTTTTTTATTGCTTCTCAGAGCAATTTCTCTGAAGCCCACCCAGGGCTTATCTTACTGCTTCTCAGAACAGTTTCTCTGAAGTCCACCCAGGGCTTATCTATCGAGGTCTAAAAAACTAATTACAGGTCCCTTAAAAGGAATCGATCTCTAAATAAATCACGGCAAGAGATAAGTAAATATAAATCAACTCACCGGACGTATTATGATCAATTCCAGACGAGCCCCCAAACTGTAGGGAGATGTAGGTTGTCTAGGGATATTTTTAGACCCTCGATAAGTCTGCATAAGGTGTACCTTACAATCCCCACAGGCCTGTGAGATTAGCCCATTAAGACAATGATAAAAAAAGAATGGACAAAGTCTTGCCGAGCAAATCTAATCTTTATTCTTAATATTAAAAGGGGGCTTTCAGAAACTACCACCCCTTGACCGTGTCATACAATTATCCAATCAAATATAGAAACTTTTTATGACAAAAGTGAAACCAAACGCATCATTTCTGGGAAATCACATGCTTTACAAGAAATGGAAAGTAAGGAAAGATAAGAATAATAATGAACAGTACATGCAGCTATCTGTAAAATAGAGTACAGGGTAAAAAACAAAATGGAAGTTGATTATTGTAAAATGGATGTGGTTAAGCTTAATATTCCTTCAATGTCTACACTGGCAAGGCTGCATTAATGGGCACAGATGAGCCAGGCAGCAAACAGAAAGTGTTCTTTACCCCTTAAGTTCTGCCCTAAGCCTATGGCCTTTGGCCCACCTAAAAACACCCCTGTCAGTGGCTAAATGAGTGTGTTTGAAGTTGTCACTTATGTTTTTGGGGGAAAGATGGCCTTGTTGCCTCCCCTGTTGGGGCCCGAGCGAGGGTAGCCTCCCTTCATCCCTTGTTATGGCTTGGCTGAAGCCTCCTTTCATGATGCCTCCCTGTTGAAAGAAGATAAAAAAATTAGTTCCAAAAATAAATAAATGTCCAAAAACATGACCAAATAAGAATGTTCATATCTGCTTTATATTTACCTTCATCTTTAGAATACCAAGTCATACAAAGATTTTAGAAAACCTTATATATAATTCTCTAGAGCTACTTGGAGAAAGAACATATACAGACAGCTAATTTACACATATACATATTGGTTAGATTCAAATATTGCTTACTTTTTTTATGATCTGATGTATGTACTCCATCTAGTCTTGTTCACGGTGTTTGAGATCAGACCATCATTTTCGGATTTGGTCCTTTGATCATTCCACTGAAAAATCACTCTGCAAAACGGCGATGACCTTCTCCAAAATTATTTCCTTTCGGCTGTTTGGCCTTTCGTAATTGCGCAGCTTGCAGCTGCAATCGTGCTTCTCTAGGATGCGCACCATCTCCACCATCTCACCCTTGTTCATGGGGGTTGCTTTGTGCCTCCTATGAACTCCACCACCGCGGGGCTGCCATGAATCTGCAGAATCCGCTATGTTGACCCTCCCGAATGTTCCGCCGTGTGTGTCGCATGCAGAAGAGAGATGGTCACGCCCCAGCGTCATGGCACACTGAAAGCGGAGTTTCATGCATGCACAGTGTATATTTTTTGTTTACTGCTTGAGTTGGTGAAACCAGTGTACCCCCAGGGCAGACATCTATGTCAAGACAAAAATATCATACCTGAGAAGTACTTTTAAAAGGGAGCTCAACAAGGTCATGGACTCAGAGAGATCTGGAGCAGCAGCAGATGACATATATGTCCCCAAGCTATGGTATTGCACAGCCTGCCGTTTTTGACTGACCAGACAAAACCAAGGCCATCACTGTCTACACTCCCTTCAACATCTGCTGAGGCCACAGCTTATGAGGTCCACCCAGGTCCTGCTGCACAGGAAGAAGATGTGGAGTAGCCCAGCTTGACCCGGGTATAGCATTGTTGAACATATTTGTATCCAAAAATACAATGATGATAACTAGGCGTTATTGTTAAAATATTTCTGCCTTAACAAAGTGGTTTCCATATCAATAGACAGTAGTGACCAAAAATGATTTGAACAAGAATTCAAAATGCTGGAGTCAGAATGATAGTCTTTTCTATTTGTCCACATTCAATTTGCAACAGTGAGGAGATCAAAATTGTGTGTGATTGATGACCAAACCCTAAAAAAGATTCTAATTATGTCCATTTTCATACATAGGAAAGTGGCAGTCTGGAGGAGCCAGCAGTCAGTAGCCAGACAGAGTCCCAGATCCCTCCCCTACGCCCTCCTGCTAAAAGGGCCAGGAAGAACAGGAATCTGGAGGAGGCCACAGCTGCCTTCCTCAGCCAGGCCACTACTGCCATCTAGACAGACCCAGATGAGGCTGAGGGATTTGCCGTGGTGAGGGCCAATAAATTAAAGGAGATGGACGGTGAGGAAAGGAGCAGATGTGAGGAACCCATCCTGCAGCTCCTCAGCAAGGGGGTGAGGGGCCAAATTTCAGAAAACACACACCTGTGTGATTTTGTGGCCCCATCTCCACCACCTCCACAGCCACCCCACCCACCACAGCAGCAAGGCGGTCAGTGGCAATACCAGCCACAAGACCCCCAACAAACCCGCTGGACTGGGGATTTTCAAAGTTGGACAACAATTGTCTGAAGGAGCGTACTAACGGTCTGATTTTAGGACAACAAACAATCCCCTGCCAACAATCGGATTGTGTATATGAGGCTTAAGGTTGCATTTTTACATGAGCTGAGCCTCTCAGGTCATTTCTTTCGGTGTTTGTAGAGGCATTTTCTGTGACTTGGGCATTTTTTAAAATAAGTGGATGTACAGGTGTTCCATGCATCCTGTAAGTCAGTCCCAGTCACTATGTCAATAAGGATGCAGCAGCTGCACAGACACAACCAGTTTGCATCCAGGGCTGTGCACCTTGCATGTATGCCAATTTGGGAGCAGGGTCTGTGTCTGTGCACAGGGGCGGCCCGTCCATTAGATGCATGCATTCATGCATGGCTTTTGTGGCCACCCCTATTCATGCATCCGACCCCTTTCAGGGCACAGGGTGCATGAATTACAGCGGCCAGGGTTTTTTTTTTTGAAGCACCTGATTAGAGCCAGAGGCATTAATAGGCTTTGAACAGAGCCCACCCAGGTGTGTTACAACAGCGAATTAATATTTGCTGTTGAAACACTGATTCTCAATCTGGCCAATCAGAAGCGGGTGTGAGACCCATTTTCCAATTGGAGAAAAGAGAAGACTTCCAATTGGCTGCCGAGGAGGAGGGAGGAAACGGAAGCCGTTACCGTGATGACCCATGGTGAGCAGGAGAACGGGAGAGCTTTGCAGCCGAGCTGGGGAGGCCACCGGTGAGGGGGTAAGTGCTACTGACTGACCGACCGGCCGGGGGGTGCATACTGTTTGCCGCCCTCCCCAAAAAAATTTCCACCAGCCGTAACTGTTCGTGCAGCCACTGCATCCCAATTGACGTGCACGGTAATGCATGAAACACCTGTTCATCCCTGTGCAGGTAAACATGGCCCTCGCACATGTGTACTCTGTAGTATGTCCGTGTGAAGAAGGATTAAAGCTTGTAGCTCATAAGACACTGATGTACTTCTTTGAGCTACAAGCTGATAGTGTTCCTATGCTTAGGTATAAGCAGGCACAGCTGAAAAATATTGGTTTTTAGGTTTTGAATGTTTTGGAGCGTCCAGCTACAAAGCACTCAGGTTTAAATAAGGCTAAACAGATCCTTAACAAAACAGAAAGTGCAGCGCTAATAAATGAATGATATGAAAGGACTAAAAGCACAATACATTCCACCACAGTGTGTGAATAATCAGTCCATATATCCGGTCCACAAGAATCTTCAAAGTGTGCAAAAATGCATGCTTGCAAAAACGGTGATTCCAGGAGCCCACCACCACGGTAACAAATGGCCTCTCACCTGATGTAATGGACCCTTTGATTATAGAGGGTCACAAACGCCTTTATCATAAACCAATGAATATGCAGCACATCAGTCAAGGACCAGGTACAGGATACTCCAATACGGCCATATAAAATAAAAATGGCAAAAGGATAGTGCTCTCCGTTTGGTAAAAGCTTTATTTATTAAGTAAAATAGAAACACTCACATATGTAGTACTTGGTACAAGCGAAAACGAAGATCCACCGATCTTCCGAACAGCTTAGCAGATGCGCAGTGGCCGCGGGTGACGTCACGACGTTCCTCGTTCTGGATGCGTTGCGTCCCAGTGGGCGGGGACTTCATCAGCAGATGAGGAACGTCGTGGGCACCCGCGCTATATGCTAGGTACGTAGCCATGGCAACAGTACACCAAACGTGAAAGACCTCAAGCTCACCCGGAAGTCAATCCGGATGTGACTCCTTAAAGAGGATTAATGAGTGAACGGAAGTTTCACTCTCAAACATCTACAAAGAAAAAATAGTATCAATCCTAAAAAGGACATATGCACTAATCCCAAACGGGGATATGTACAAGCCCTAAGGATAAAAAATCAAAATTAATTCCATACTATATAAAATATATATAAGAAAATATGAAATAATTAATTTAAAATATTGTGAATACAATTACACAACAATTTATTTAAAATAAAAATGTGAGTCATCCGCGGCCACTGTCATCTAATAAAAATACATATAAAATCAAATGGAGGACACTTAACGGTCTGATATAAAGCAATTCGTGTCGAAATCCACGTTTAACCCTTCAGGGCAAAGAGCCCTGGTTTCAAAGATCCAATATGATTCTCTTTTGCTCAATTGCCTTATGAAATTCCCCCCCTCCAGTGTCTCGTGACCCTCTCTATACCCCAAAATCTTAGACTTTTGGGATTCTGATGGTGATGGAGTTTGAAGTGTCTGGAGATGTTGTGGGATTTCAGGCCTTTTTTAATGTTGTTAACATGCTCAGCGAGCCTCACATGTAGGGGTCTGGATGTTCTTCCAATATACTGGAGCCCGCAACCGCACTCCAGCATATACACGACCCCTACCGTCTCGCAGGTAATTAGCTGTTTAATTTCATACTCCTTACCCGTAGCAGAGGCTAGGAATTTTTTCCTTTTCTTTATATTCCCCTTAGCATGTTTACACGGGATGCATTTGCCGCATGCATAGAAGCCACTCAGAAAGGAAAATAGCCTATCCGAGGAAGGTACAGGGGGGTTCAGAACACTAGGGGCCAATCGGTCCCTTAGTGATGGAGCCTTCCTATAAATAAACTGAGGGCAATCAGGGAGCACCGGGCCTAAGACTTTATCCTGTTTCAAGATGGGCCAGTTCTTAAGTACTATTTTCTCAAATGTGCGGTACTGCACATTATAATCAAGCACCATCTTGAAATTTTGATTATCTCCACCAGTCTCCCTGACAGTGTCAGAGACCAGAGTCCCTCTGTCGAGACCTTTAACTCGAGTGATCTCCTCCTCTAGTTTGGAACGATCGTATCCTTTTTGTTCAAACCTTGTTGTTAGAATATGTGATTGTGTCATAAAGTCCTCATCAGAGGTACAATTTCTACGCAGCCTAATGTACTGCCCCCTGGGGATATTGCACAACCACGAATGGTGGTGGCAACTACCCAGGGGGATGTACGAGTTGCGGTCAGTGGGTTTGAAATAATTAGTCATAGTGAAACGGTTGTGTGTAATATTGATGATCAAATCCAAAAATACAACCTTTTCTTGGTCGATCATCCAAGTCAAGACAATGTTTTTATGATTGTTATTGAGAGTATTAATGAACATGTCAAGTTTATCCCTATTACCTCTCCATATCAGGATAAGATCGTCAATAAAGCGACGGTAACAAATGAGCTCAGGGGGGTCTGTTGGCAAAAACTGCCTCTTCCTCCCAGTGGGCCATAAATATATTGGCCACACTGGGAGCAAAACGGGCCCCCATGGCCACTCCCCTTGTCTGCAAATAAAAATCCCTATTGTACCAAAAATAGTTTTTGGTTAAACAAAAATTCAAACAACTCAACAGGAATTCCTGATGTCTCCCAGATAATGAGGAAGAGGATAGAGCCCATTCAACAGACGTCATAACATCTCTGTGACCAATAATGGTATACAGAGAGCTGACGTCTGCTGTAACCAAAAAGGTGGGTGATGAACACTCTAGACTTTCCAAGATCTGGATGACATGCTTAGTGTCTTTGAGATATGCAGGGGTTTTAGTCACTAATGGTTGCAAGAAGACATCAATGTATTGCCCAAGACGTGCTGACACTGAGTCGATCCCATTAACAATGGGTCGACAGGGGGGGGTTGGTGATGTCTTTATGAATTTTGGGCAAAAAGTAAATCACAGGGGTTCTGCAAAATAAAGGATCCAGATACATTGCTTCTTTCTTAGTGAGAATTTTTTGATCCCTGCCATCCTTTATAATTGCATGCAATTCATCTTTATACACTAACATAGGATCTTTGCTAAGAATCCTATAGGTATCTTGGTCAGAAAGCAGGCGACTCATCTCTGACTGATAATAGTTCCTGCTTAAAATGACCAGACCTCCCCCTTTATCGGCGGGGCGGATGACTATATCTTTCCGCTCCGCAAGCGATTGTATCCCTCGTTTAATATATAAAGGATCAGCAATTTTCTTAACCTTCAACTGGTTCAGATCATGAGCAACCATATTTTTGAACAGAATTATGGAAAAAATCCTGCGAGCCACAATTATCCAGTGCCTTAATGGAAATTCAACCAAACAGCTACCCGGCTGCAGGCGCAGATCACGTATTCATGACCGTGCGATAAATGATATATGAAAAAAATGCGCCGCGCCTAGGGGTGTAACTGAATAACTGTAAATCTAAGTACAAATCATAGATAATAAAGAGTGCAAATCAAATAGAGCCTAAAGCTCTGATCACTTACTAAGATCACCTGCTGTGTGAATCCTAAAGCTCTGATCACTTACTAAGATCACCTGCTGTGTGAATCCTATGAACAAACACACTAACAAATAACTAGTGCAATAAAACACAAAGTGCAATGTGCATAGAAAAACGTAATAAGATAAATATACAATCCACAGTGATTAAAATATAATCATTCCTAATAAGGTGTATATGCTAAAAAATGTTACACATATGTAGATCCACTGTGATTAAAATGAAAAAGAAAAAAAAAAAAAAAAAAAAAAAAAAAATTAAATAAAACAATATATATATTCGTAAAGCACAAACAGAGTAAATCAATCACATGCATGGGCGAATTGAAACTATAATCGCCCTAATAAAGGTGTTCAAATCACATCCGTGAAAGAATCTTCCAATCCAGTAACATAAAGTGACCAAGTTCAAATAAAAGTCAGTGTAATGGTGATGGTTCAAAGAAAAAGTTCCGGTTTTGAATCAAACGTGCCCAAAGAAAAACATGCTGTGAAGTGCCTTGGTGACCCCCAATGTGATTGCGCTCACCTTGGAGCGTGTGACACAGGTTTTAATTGTGTCAATACACGCTTTTGGAGCCACCCCTGGGCTCAGTATTAGGTACAGCTGATTCCCACACTAGATTCTTTATGGCTCCACTCACATCAGACCATATAAAAGAAAAAGGCTAATATAGTATAATACCGTAGGATACTTTTATTAAAATCACATCCAATCCCCACATGGGGTACTCACATTTATAAGGTGCTCATGTGCACCAAACATAACATAGGAAAAAACGGCTGTGCTGCGGGGTGTGAGAGCTCCACAACCCAGCTCTGTGCTGATCGCTCCGTCCTGGCCCCTCCCCTACGCGTCTTCGACGCGTAGGGGAGGGAGTGGAGCCATAAAGAATCTAGTGTGGGAATCAGCTGTACCTAATACTGAGCCCAGGGGTGGCTCCAAAAGCGTGTATTGACACAATTAAAACCTGTGTCACACGCTCCAAGGTGAGCGCAATCACATTGGGGGTCACCAAGGCACTTCACAGCATGTTTTTCTTTGGGCACGTTTGATTCAAAACCGGAACTTTTTCTTTGAACCATCACCATGACACTGACTTTTATTTGAACTTGGTCACTTTATGTTACTGGATTGGAAGATTCTTTCACGGATGTGATTTGAACACCTTTATTAGGGCGATTATAGTTTCAATTCGCCCATGCATGTGATTGATTTACTCTGTTTGTGCTTTACGAATATATATATTGTTTTATTTAATTTTTTTTTTTTTTTTTTTCTTTTTCATTTTAATCACAGTGGATCTACATATGTGTAACATTTTTTAGCATATACACCTTATTAGGAATGATTATATTTTAATCACTGTGGATTGTATATTTATCTTATTACGTTTTTCTATGCACATTGCACTTTGTGTTTTATTGCACTAGTTATTTGTTAGTGTGTTTGTTCATAGGATTCACACAGCAGGTGATCTTAGTAAGTGATCAGAGCTTTAGGATTCACACAGCAGGTGATCTTAGTAAGTGATCAGAGCTTTAGGCTCTATTTGATTTGCACTCTTTATTATCTAGGATTTGTACTTAGATTTATAGTTATTCAGTTACACCCCTAGGCGCGGCGCATTTTTTTCATATATCATATTTTTGAACACTTCTAAATGCTTATTATCAGTATTCTGCGGGTTAAACGTGGATTTGTTCCGTAAAGATGAATGTTGGGAACTAGACGGTTTAGTTCCCTGATGTGGTTGGGCCAAAAAGTATTTTTTCATATTAAGAGACCTAACATATTTCTGAATATTGACATAAGTGTCAAATTTGTTAAGGTTTTTGATGGGGGCAAATTTCAAACCTCGATCCAAAACCTTAATCTCATCATCACTGAGAGCGACTTGACTCAAATTATATTTACCCTTCCCTACCGTGGTTTGGACCTTTTGTACTCTCCTGCCCCCTCTCCTTCCTCTCTTTCTTTTCGCTTGCGAGGGCCGGCGTTTGATGGAGTGTAAGATATCGGCTGTCTCCATGACTCTCCTTGTTGGGGTTGATAGGACTGCGGGGGGTATCTCTGTTCCCCCCGTTGCCCTAAAAAACCATTATGTTTATAAGGGGTATGGTCAGCTAGTGGGGCAAAACGGTTAGACGTGGGGATAGGTTTGTTATAGGGAGGGTCGCAACCTCCTCTCTCAAAATGTTCCCTACTTTCTTCATACGCTGGATAACCATTCTGACGAACAGGTGTCCCGTAATGGTTATAGGGCCTATTATTATCCTTTTGCCATTTTTATTTTATATGGCCGTATTGGAGTATCCTGTACCTGGTCCTTGACTGATGTGCTGCATATTCATTGGTTTATGATAAAGGCGTTTGTGAGCCTCTATAATCAAAGGGTCCATTACATCAGGTGAGAGGCCATTTGTTACCGTGGTGGTGGGCTCCTGGAATCACCGTTTTTGCAAGCATGCATTTTTCCACACTTTGAAGATTCTTGTGGACCGGATATATGGACTGATTATTCACACACTGTGGTGGAATGTATTGTGCTTTTAGTCCTTTCATATCATTCATTTATTAGCGCTGCACTTTCTGTTTTGTTAGGTCCAAACCACGGTAGGGAAGGGTATATATAATTTGAGTCAAGTCGCTCTCAGTGATGATGAGATTAAGGTTTTGGATCGAGGTTTGAAATTTGCCCCATCAAAAACCTTAACAAATTTGACACTTATGTCAATATTCAGAAATATGTTAGGTCTCTTAATATGAAAAAATACTTTTTGGCCCAACCACATCAGGGAACTAAACCGTCTAGTTCCCAACATTCATCTTTACGGAACAAATCCACGTTTAACCCGCAGAATACTGATAATAAGCATTTAGAAGTGTTCAAAAATATGGTTGCTCATGATCTGAACCAGTTGAAGGTTAAGAAAATTGCTGATCCTTTATATATTAAACGAGGGATACAATCGCTTGCGGAGCGGAAAGATATAGTCATCCGCCCCGCCGATAAAGGGGGAGGTCTGGTCATTTTAAGCAGGGACTATTATCAGTCAGAGATGAGTCGCCTGCTTTCTGACCAAGATACCTATAGGATTCTTAGCAAAGATCCTATGTTAGTGTATAAAGATGAATTGCATGCAATTATAGAGGATGGCAGGGATCAAAAAATTCTCACTAAGAAAGAAGCAATGTATCTGGATCCTTTATTTTGCAGAACCCCTGTGATTTACTTTTTGCCCAAAATTCATAAAGACATCACCAACCCCCCCCGGTCGACCCATTGTTAATGGGATCGACTCAGTGTTAGCACGTCTTGGGCAATACATTGATGTCTTCTTGCAACCATTAGTGACTAAAACCCCTGCATATCTCAAAGACACTAAGCATGTCATCCAGATCTTGGAAAGTCTAGAGTGTTCATCACCCATCTTTTTGGTTACAGCAGACGTCAGCTCTCTGTATACCATTATTGGTCACAGAGATGCTATGACGTCTGTTGAATGGGCTCTATCCTCTTCCTCATTATCTGGGAGACATCAGGAATTCCTGTTGAGTTGTTTGAATTTTTGTTTAACCAAAAACTATTTTTGGTACAATAGGGATTTTTATTTGCAGACAAGGGGAGTGGCCATGGGGGCCCGTTTTGCTCCCAGTGTGGCCAATATATTTATGGCCCACTGGGAGGAAGAGGCAGTTTTTGCCAACAGACCCCCTGAGCTCATTTGTTACCGTCGCTTTATTGACGATCTTATCCTGATATGGAGAGGTAATAGGGATAAACTTGACATGTTCATTAATACTCTCAATAACAATCATAAAAACATTGTCTTGACTTGGACGATCGACCAAGAAAAGGTTGTATTTTTGGATTTGATCATCAATATTACACACAACCGTTTCACTATGACTAATTATTTCAAACCCACTGACCGCAACTCGTACATCCCCCTGGGTAGTTGCCACCACCATTCGTGGTTGTGCAATATCCCCAGGCAGTACATTAGGCTGCGTAGAAATTGTACCTCTGATGAGGACTTTATGACACAATCACATATTCTAACAACAAGGTTTGAACAAAAAGGATACGATCGTTCCAAACTAGAGGAGGAGATCACTCGAGTTAAAGGTCTCGACAGAGGGACTCTGGTCTCTGACACTGTCAGGGAGACTGGTGGAGATAATCAAAATTTCAAGATGGTGCTTGATTATAATGTGCAGTATCGCACATTTGAGAAAATAGTACTTAAGAACTGGCCCATCTTGAAACAGGATAAAGTCTTAGGCCCGGTGCTCCCTGATCGCCCTCAGTTTATTTATAGGAAGGCTCCATCACTAAGGGACCGATTGGCCCCTAGTGTTCTGAACCCCCCTGTACCTTCCTCGGATAGGCTATTTTCCTTTCTGAGTGGCTTCTATGCATGCGGCAAATGCATCCCGTGTAAACATGCTAAGGGGAATATAAAGAAAAGGAAAAAATTCCTAGCCTCTGCTACAGGTAAGGAGTATGAAATTAAACAGCTAATTACCTGCGAGACGGTAGGGGTCATGTATATGCTGGAGTGCGGTTGCGGGCTCCAGTATATTGGAAGAACATCCAGACCCCTACATGTGAGGCTCGCTGAGCATGTTAACAACATTAAAAAATGCCTGAAATCCCACAACGTCTCCAGACACTTCAAACTCCATCACCATCAGAATCCCAAAAGTCTAAGATTTTGGGGTATAGAGAGGGTCACGAGACACTGGAGGGGGGGGAATTTCATAAGGCAATTGAGCAAAAGAGAATCATATTGGATCTTTGAAACCAGGGCTCTTTGCCCTGAAGGGTTAAACGTGGATTTCGACACGAATTGCTTTATATCAGACCGTTAAGTGTCCTCCATTTGATTTTATATGTATTTTTATTAGATGACAGTGGCCGCGGATGACTCACATTTTTATTTTAAATAAATTGTTGTGTAATTGTATTCACAATATTTTAAATTAATTATTTCATATTTTCTTATATATATATTTTATATAATATAGAATTAATTTTGATTTTTTATCCTTAGGGCTTGTACATATCCCCGTTTGGGATTAGTGCATATGTACTTTTTAGGATTGATACTATTTTTTCTTTGTAGATGTTTGAGAGTGAAACTTCCGTTTACTCATTAATCCTCTTTAAGGAGTCACATCCGGATTGACTTCCGGGTGAGCTTGAGGTCTTTCACGTTTGGTGTACTGTTGCCATGGCTACGTACCTAGCATATAGCGCGGGTGCCCACGACGTTCCTCATCTGCTGATGAAGTCCCCGCCCACTGGGACGCAACGCGTCCAGAACGAGGAACGTCGACCACTGCGCATCTGCTAAGCTGTTCGGAAGATCGGTGGATCTTCGTTTTCGCTTGTACCAAGTACTACATATGTGAGTGTTTCTATTTTACTTAATAAATAAAGCTTTTACCAAACGGAGAGCACTATCCTTTTGCCATTTTTATTTTATATGGCCGTATTGGAGTATCCTGTACCTGGTCCTTGACTGATGTGCTGCATATTCATTGGTTTATGATAAAGGCGTTTGTGACCCTCTATAATCAAAGGGTCCATTACATCAGGTGAGAGGCCATTTGTTACTGTGGTGGTGGGCTCCTGGAATCACCGTTTTTGCAAGCATGCATTTTTGCACACTTTGAAGATTCTTGTGGACCGGATATATGGACTGATTATTCACACACTGTGGTGGAATGTATTGTGCTTTTAGTCCTTTCATATCATTCATTTATTAGCGCTGCACTCTCTGTTTTGTTATGTTTACTGAGGGATTTGAATTTTGACCCTGGTGTCCAGCTGCTGCTCTCATTATTTACTATTTCGCGCTGATTTATTTTTTATTCTTATTAAACAGATCCTTGAATAGCAATAAATACCAGATAGGGGTTCTAAAAATTTCTCACTCTATCCAAACTGTAAAAAGTTTTGGCTGGACGTGCACTTTAACACTGGGTTCACATCTATGTGGGTGGCTGCACCCGCAACCGCCCACAGTGAAAATGCGCTGCTGTAGGAAAATGCATGGGACTGCCATTTATTCTGCCCCATGAAGCACGCTTGTGGGTGCATGAACCACAGGGAAATCTCATTGTCAAAATGACCATGGGATTTGCCTGCGAGCCGTGCTTTGGAAAAGTTCCATGCACTTTTTTCTATGGGAAATGCAGGCACGGCAGCCCATTCAAATGGGCTGCCGTGCCCAAGCAAATGCAGCCCACAGACATGCATAGGTGTGAACGGAGCCATAATATTTAAAATGTCTTTCCTTTTTTTCAATCTAAAGCTGGCCATAAATGGATCGGAAATGAGCAATTTTCTTTCCTTCAACCCATGGTTGAAGGAAAGAAAATTGCATAATCTATGGCTAGCCTAAGTATTTAATTGTAATATGTTTTGCTTGCCTATACCACTTAATTATTTATGGACATCTTTTCTAACTTGGCCCTGCTTGTTATTGAGTTGTTGCTCCTTTATCATGCTGTCTGGTTACAGCTCACAGATGTTTGTACCATACCATGAAATTCCCATTAAGAGAATTTTTCTAGAATGATGTCAGTGACTGTGCAAATAGAATTTCCTCAAAGCATCTCTCTGTGATGGAATACATGGAATTGAGTCTATCACTGTGAAATTGTTTGCTTTCCACTTCAGCATCTGTTGCTCTTACAGGGTCATTCAAAACTGAAAGTCATTACTGTATTTGATAGGCAGAAAGCAAGTCTAAATTTGCTTTACAAATTAAAAAGGCAAATAATAATGGTGTTTTTGTACTTATTTTAGGGGCTAGTTATGTTTGTATGCCTTTATATGATGAAGAATTTGTGGACATTTCTACCCCATCATTTATCAGATGAAAGTACAGAACTAAACCCTCCTCTCATGTACAGGCATGGAAGCTGCCATCTTAGCCTCTGTTTGATCTGCAGTTGCCATGGTGCTGCAGATGTGATCATTTAGGCCACCAGTCATTTGAGAGCTTCACAGTTTGGTTGAGAATACAAGCAACTGTGACAGTTATCATTCACGGCATGCCTAAAATGTAATTGTTTTAGGAAACTGTTAAATCATTTGGTTTAATTCCACCTTAACCACTTGCTGCTCGCCCACCGTCAAATGACAACGTATCGGTGCGGCTCTCATTCTGGGATGACGTCATATGACGGTGTCCAGTTTGGCTGTGGGCGCACCATGTTCCTGCGACACGGTGTGACCCCGATCTCGGCAAAGAGCTGCGGCTGTTTGCCCATGTGATCGGCTGTGTCCAATCATAGCCGATCACATGTAAACAAAGAAGTGCCGTTTATTGGCTCTCCTTGCCTCACACTGACAGAGTATGAAGTGAAGAGAGCCAATCAGTGGCATCTCCTCACAGGGAAGATGTGTAAAGGTAATCAGGGCACTGATCATCAGTGCCCTGATTACAATGCAGCCCCAGCAGTGCCTATCAGTGATCCCACTCTATGCCCATCAGTAACACCAGTCTGTGCCCATTAGTGGCACCAGTCTGTGCCCATCAGTGAGGCCAATCTGTGCCCATCCGCTATGGCAATCAGTGCTGCCTTTTAGTGCCTATCAGTGCCTGCCCATCGGTGCCACCCATCAGTGCCCTTCAGTGCCGCCCATCAGTTCTCATCAGTGCCACCCATCAGTTCTCATCAGTGCCCCCCATCAGTGCCCATTAGTGCCGCCTATCAGTGCTCATCAGTGCTGCATATAAGTGCCACCTATCAGTGCCCATCAGTGCTGCACATTAGTGCCTCCTTATCAGTGCCACCCCATCAGTACCACCTCATCAGTGCCCATCAGTGCCACCTCATCCATGCCCATCAGTGCAGCCTATGAGTGCCCATCAGTGAAGGAGAAAAATTACTTATCTACAAAAGAAAAACTTGATTTTTTTTTTCAGAATTGTTGGTATTGTTGGTATTTTTAGCAAAAAATAAAAAAACCCAGCGATGAATAATACCACCAAAAGAAAGCTCTATTTGCTTGAAGAAAATTATAAAAAATGTATTTGGGTACATTGTTGACGGCTCAATTGTCATTTAGGCCTCATGCACACTGGACGTTAAAATAACGTTATAAAAACGTCAGTAGCTTTGCAGTGAGTTTTTCAACGTTTTTGGAATAGCATTTTTTAGCGTTTATTTGCGTTTCTTAGCATTTTTCCCCGTTAGCGTTTTTTTTTTTTTAAGAAAAAAAATGTTTTATCGACGCTTATCAGCGTTTATCAGCCTTAGATCATTTTTACAGCCGAAAAACGTTTCTCAGAACCCACTAGTTTTGGGGTTTTTTTTTTACTGCTCAAAAATGCCACTGCCCAAAACTGCTGATAACAGCCTATGTGTGCATGGACACATAGGATAACATGATGGAGAGTTTAATGACTGTAGAAAAAAACGTCTACAGCCAAAAACAGCTGCTATAAAACATCACAAATCGTCCAGTGTGCATGAGGCCTGAAAGTTGAACTAAAGTCCAAAATACCTATCTCTCCTTCAGCAGTCTGACTTCCCTCGCTGATACATCTATTCTGGGTGCCAGACTATGGTAGTTTTCATTGGCTGGCACAGAAATTCAGTCATTCGGGCACACAAGATGTTAAGTGGAATGTAAACTGGTCTGCGCTTGCACAGCTTGGTGTAAATTCTAAGGAAGACTGAGACCAGGCAGGTAGGTTTGTGAGCCTCACAGTTTTTGAAACTGAGACTGATGTTCTGCTTTAAGCCAATCAAAGACTATAAGTCATTGGGGTTGATTTACTAAAACCTGGGTGTGCAAAATCTGGTGCAGCTGTGCATGGTAGCCAATCCGCTTCTAACTTCAGCTTGTTCAATTAAGCTTTGACAATAAAACCTGAAAAACAATTGGTTTCTGTGCAGAGCTGCACCAGATTTTGCACTCTCCAGTTTTAGTAAACCAACACCATTGGATATATTTACAACAACAAAAAAAGCCATATTTACTGACCATTTTCAAACAGTTTAGGAGATTTGTGTGTAAGCAGGGCCTAGACAAGGTACCTGCTTGAGAGGGACTACTCACACACTATTGCCCCGTACACACGGTCAGACTTTGTTCGGACATTCCGACAACAAAATCCTAGGATTTTTTCAGACGGATGTTGGCTCAAACTTGTCTTGCATACACACGGTCACACAAAGTTGTCGGAAAATCCGATCGTTCTAAACGCGGTGACGTAAAACACGTACGTCGGGACTATAAACGGGGCAGTGGCCAATAGCTTTCATCTCTTTATTTATTCTGAGCATGCGTGGCACTTTGTCTGTCGGATTTGTGTACACACGATCAGAATTTCCGACAACGGATTTTGTTGTCGGAAAATTTTATAGCCTGCTCTCAAACTTTGTGTGTCAGAAAATCCGATGGAAAATGTCCGATGGAGCCCACACACGGTCGGAATTTCCGACAACACGCTCCGATCGGACATTTTCCATCGGAAAATCCGACCGTGTGTACGGGGCATTAGGCTTGGCAAAGTCTCAATAAATAAACGTTGGCACACTGTAGAACAGAACAGATCTTAGTACTGTATTACAGTGTAATGTTACTAGAGTACAGCTTTTGCTGGAGGCGTGCTGTATAACCAGGCTGCACTAGCCCAATGAAGAGGATCTGCGGGTGGTTCCATGGCACTAGAAAGTGTCCTTTACACTGTCCCTACTTGCCAGGAACCAAACCTTTCCCTGCGCTAAGCACTGTCCCTATCGAGGGGGTTCCTTTCCCTAACCTGTCACTTGCTCAGAGCATACCCAAATGATGTGGGCTCCCTTATTTAAAGGCTACCCTTATAAGATAGCCACCTGATCTCTCGCAGGAATTGAATATCCAATTAGACACCTGCCTTCCCAGGGAGGACTAGCAGAGGAGCAGATTAGCAGAGTCCATAAGGAGACAATTCCCTATGTAAGACTCCTCTTCCCCTGTAGCTTTGGCACAGTGTCATCTAGAAGAAGAATACCTGCACCTGCCTAAATGCAATGAGGCCAAGTTAACACATTACTAAATGTAGCAATAAAACGGTGCAGGTCCCACACTAAGTAGCAATCACTATCCTCTTGATTAGTTTTCAAGTTCCATATTTAAAAACCACTATAGCCTACAGCTCAGGATTGGAATATCTACTGCTATGGGCTATGTACTTTTTCTATTGCTGCGGAACAGTTGCTGCCTTTTCCACTAACAGACACGTGGGTCACCAAATGGGAAAAGATCTCTCATATTTATGGATAAATTCATACCAAGCTACAGGTAGAAGAAACTGTGCAAATCTAATTACAGTTCAAATGTATTGTGTTTTCCCATAGACGCAGCTACATAACTGTCATCCAGACATCAGTTTACTAACAATGAATTAAGAGTTAAAGAACATAAGACCTTACTAACAGTCACATGATGATGCAGCAAGCACATACGGACCAGAGTTAGTTGCATTGTGGTTTTATGTGTTTAATCCCCCAGGCATTTTCATTGCAAGTTAGAAAGAGGAATGACAATAGCAGGTTGATCTTCTCAATAATCTGACGCCATCTGCTCTTTCTGAGTTTTCACTACTTCTTTCGATTTTTGTTTCTTGGTGTACAAAAAGTCTTAGGAATGGTGTGAACTTTTAATGATGAGAGCAGTCAAGCTGCAGAGAGGAAATATTTTACATAGCCTTAAGGAATCATTTAATCTTATTTGATTTGTAACCTGATAGAATATAAATCACACCTTTTGTAGTTACGTAGCTAAACAGCAATAATGTGGTAGGTGCAAAATCAAGTAATATAAAACAAGCACAACACCTTGGGGCTAGTTTCTGCCATTAACTAGAGCAGTAATAACTACTGCTGCTTTCTGTATGTACTCCACAGCTTTAGCGACAAAGATTACACGCTGAACTTTGGGCAGCTAAAAACACCAATTCATGCAGGCGTTTGTTTGTTAAAAATTAATAAAGACTACGTTTAGCCAAAAAAGATTTTAAAAAATCATCGCAGGAGACATTTCTTACAGTGAATGTGATGTGTCCTTCACATTCCTGTGCTGATGGCTGCAGAATCAGCTGAACTCAACCCCGCCACCGCAATCTCCCATTGCCATATTATTTAATAAAGCTGAGGGGACCTGTCATATAAACTCATCAAGAGTTTCAACTATGCCTGACCTTTATGCCCCTCTTCTTTATTTCATGAACCTTCACTATAGCTTCCTTGATTGAAGAGCGATCTATGAATGGAGGACAGACAGATGAATCCTTCCTCTATGCATAGCTTCTATAAATGGAGAAGGGGGTTAGAATGGGCAGGAGTGGTTGGCACTTCTGGTGGGTGCATATGGCAGGTCTCTCGGATCTATTAACCTCTGCGGGACCGTAAAATGGTGGTGGGGGGTGGAGGACGGAAGATTTCAACTAATTCTGCAGCCATCAGCACAAGGGACTCATTGCTTTGACTGTAAGTAATGTCCCTTGTGCTGATTGATTTTGAAACTTGCTGACTTTATGTGTATTTTTTAAAGTACAATTAGTCCAGGATGTTGACACAACACCACTAAGATATTGCAGAGAACTAAAACTGACTTGAAGATCTGAACGATCATCACCACGGCCATTCACTTTGATAATGGGCAATAGTTCAAGAATGCTGCCCTCTTCCAAATGGGGAAATCTTTCTGCTGAAGAAGAAAATTATAAAAAAAAAAAACAGGGCACAAACTTCTAGTGCATTACCTTAAAAAAGTTTATTAAAGAACAAAAGTGCAAAAACATACTCACAAACGGCCACAAGGCTATGAGCGTGGAATAAAGCAGAACCCAAGTGCTGTTAATAAACCCAAGTTGTAGGGGTTTTGTGCACAGACCTAGGCATCACTCAAGCTCAGATGCACATGCTGACGCGTTTCAGGGTACTAGCACTCTTCCTCGGATCATTATCGCAGTTTAAATTCATTTAAAGATAACATGTGACCATTGCCAGGCTGTCCCTCCCAGGTTTCCGTAAAAACTGCACTGATTCTTGATTGCGGCAGGCAGGGAGTGTCTACTTACAATTGTCTTTACAGTGTGCATGTGCAAGTTTATTATCTGAAATAGTGAATAGGTGAATAGGTAAACCCAGCACCACTTTCCCATTCATTTCTGTGGAGCCTTGATTTGTGCCTGCGCACTGAAGCATGAGGATGGGAAGAAAATTGCAAGTGAATTCTGCCTGGCAAAGCGAAAAGCCAGGTATGAGACTGTGCTACATCTGATGTACTACTACCCAGGGTGGATGAGGGACACATGTAGACACATGTAGACTATTTTTCCATAAAGGTGCACCTGCACAGCTATTTAGAAGATCTGGTCCAACCATTGCCTACTAATATCTTTTTTTTTTTTTTTTTTACCAAGAAGCCTGCCAATATCTTTATCAGCTTTTTTCTTGCTTGCTTATGGAAACCAACATAACATAGATTTATAAGTGAACTGCTGATGATAACCAGGAAACATTGCAGCTCTGGTAGGGTCAGTATGATCACTTAGTTTACTATATTGGTATTTTTATATAGGTTTTTGCAGCAGTTCTTTGCAAGGTACCACTATCTCTCTGTGTCCAAAAGACAGAAGGAAGCCTTCAGTGGTTAGAGCAATTACTGGAAACAAGATAGATTTCAGTACAGGGGGTGGTGTACTACAATTACATCTGGATGAAAAGCCATGGTCTGTTGGTTATCACCACATGGGTTTTGGGGTTTGGGGTTTTGGGTTTAAAACCAAGTGTACAAATTAAGTAACACAGCAATTTTTTTTACTCTGACCTTAACCTAACTTTTAGATCAACCCTGATGCTTAAAACTGAACTCCGGGATTTGCAAATATTGTCTAAATACACCAGGCATGCATACCCTTACTGAAATCTTGGCTGCTTTGTGTATTTCTGTCGGATCTGTGCACTAATCCCATATGAAACTTTGCCTCTGTGCAGGAGCTTCCTGTAATAAAGACTGGTCACTGTTGCTCTCTCTTCTTGTTTCAGGGTGACTGGTCTTGTACCCACCCCTCCTGTAGTTTTCTGCAGACAGCCTGTAGTGGGTGGAGCCAGCTGGGTCCCTCCCACGCTCAGGTCTCTGCACAGGCAATGTACAACACAGTGGTGATGTGACTGCTACTTTTAAGTTTTTTAAGTTAATATTTTGTAAAGACATTTGGTGCACACAAGGTGGATTTACAATGTATATCCTTGTGACTATTAAGGAACACTGTATATTAAAATTAATGTTTTGTGCCTGGAGTTCAGCTTCAGTGTTCCCCTCAACCAGGCTATTAAAGTATAACCAAAGGCAATATTTTTTCTTTGGTTTGTATAGAGGGTAGAGGAATTAGAACACTTGTCAGTCTTTATTGCTGTCTGTGCCCCATTAGGAAGATTCACCCTCTCTATTTATCCTGTTTACCATCAGCATTGGAAGTGGAAGTAGAAAATCCCAAATTTCGGGTTGTTACCAAAAAAGTTATAGAGGGGAAATCTTCAAATAGGGACACTAGTTCTGGTGGCCTGGGGGACCCCAAGGGATTTCCTTTAATTTGCAGGGATTTCCTTTCACTTCCTGTTTTAGCTGTAGGACAGGAAGTGAAGGTAAATCTCCCCAATGGGGCACATATAACAAAAAAAGTTTTGCCTACATTATATTTCTACTTTAAATGTACCTGATGCTAAGTTGCCTCTAAAAAGATACACTTTAAAGACTCTCTCTGTTCCAAGCTCTGCAGTCACAAAACATAAAAAAATCTAGTTTTGATACCCATACCAATGTCACCCTAAAAAGTCACAAAGAGGACTCAATATGTAGTGAGATATAATTGCGGTGCTGTACGGTAAAACATTTGTTGTATTGGCTTCATTGTTTCCATTGTCTCAGTCCTGTTGTGTTGGCAAAAACTATTTGATTTCTCTTTTCTGATTTTCTGATGCTTTTATACAACTTTATATTTTCCAAAATAAAAATAATGATGCAGAAATCCATGCTTACCTTCTTATTCTTTATTTATTTGTACATAAAAAATAGGATTGATAGGTATACACTGACCCAGCACCACATCCCCAATAGCATGTACAGATAATTAAACAAAGAGATTTGGGACTGTTAATGTGCCACCACCACACGAATAACTAAACATAAGTAAAAATTTCTTTTTTATTTTACACATGTTAAAAATTGCTTAAAAAAGAACCTTCAGAACTATATATACATACATAGATTATTGTAGATTACAGATAAACCTAAAGAAGAACTCAGGGAAAAAAATGTATTTTCCCATGCAGTGGGGCTGTGCCCTCACTGCATGGGCTGGCTGCTCATTTTTGTCTAGGGGATTGCGGATCGGAGATATACTTACCTAATCCGTTGATACGCCGACCACAAGTCCTCGCCGCTCCTGCCCCCTGTACGCTAGCAGTCTTGAGAATAGACTGTTCCTGAGGTTATCACGCCCATAGACCGGCTCTGGATGTGAGGACGGCAGGAACAGTCCACCACTGTACGTGGGGGAGTGCGGTTTTTCGTAGGATCGATGGACCGGGTAAGTACAGCTTTCACTTGCACCCCTAGACAAAATGTGCAGTTAACCCATGCAGTGCGAACAGAGCCCGACTGCATGGGAGAATTAAAACTTTTCATTGAGTTCTTTAATCATACAAGTATTCCCAAATTGGACAACCACCAAAACAACCACCTATAGATATTCAGTCCTGCATAAATCGAAATAGTCAGTTAAGATATTTCAAAATAAGAGAAACTCAGATTTTGTACAAGGAGTGAAAGAGGTGTCCTGCTCCTCTATGCGTTTCGCACCATCAGGAAGATGCATCAAGGAAATACAGCAGGTAAAATAAGTATTGAACACTTTACCATTTTTCTAGGTAAATATATTTCTAAAGGTGCTATTGACATGAAATTTTCACCACATGTCAGTAACAACCCATGCAATCCATGCATACAAAGACACCAAAACAAATACGTTCAGAAATTAAGCTATGTGTAATAAAATGGAATGACACAGGGAAAAACTATTGAACATATGAAGAAAGGGAGGTGCAAAAAGGCATGGAAAGCCAAGACACCAGCTGAAATCTATCAGTAATTAGAAAGCAATCCTTCCCCTTGTCAGTGCAAATGTATATTACCTGGTTCAGTCTCAACTGATCTCCTTACCAAGGTGTCACACAAGAAACGTCTCCTGATGTGCAAAAGCAAAGAGCTCTCTCAAGACCTTTGTAACCTTATTGTTGCAAAACATACTGATAGCATTGGTTACAGAAGTGAAAAGAACATAATTTCACCATAAATGATGACCGCATCCAGGTGCTCCTCGCAAGATGTCTGACAGAGGATTGAAAAGAATTATCAGAAGAGTTGTCCAATAGCCAAGGGCCACTTGTGGAGAGCCTCAGAAAGACCTGGAGTTAGTAGGTACAATGGTTTCAAAGAAAACAATAAGTAATGCACTCAACCGCCATGGCCTGTATGCATGCTTACCACACAAGACTCCATTGCTGAAGAAAAAACATGTTGAAGCTTGCTTAAAGTTTGCTGCATAACATTTAGACAAGCCTGTGAAAAACTGGGAGAATATAGTCTGGTCAGATGAGACCAAAACTGAACTCTTTGGAAGCCATATATACACACCATGTTTGAAGGTCAAATGGTACTGCACGTCACCCCAAAAACACCATACCAACAGTAAAGTTTGGAGGTGGGAACATCATGGTGTGGTGCTGTTTTTCAACATATGGTACTGACAAACTTCAAATCATTGAAGGAAGAATGAATGGAAAAATGTACCAAGACATTCTTGATAAAAATCTGCTGCCATCTACCAGGCTAATGAAGATGCAACGAGAGTGGACATTTCAGCAAGACAATGATCCCAAACACAAAGCCAAGAAAACTCTCAGTTGGTTTCAAAGAAAGAAAATAAAGCTGCTAGAATGGCCCAGCCAATCACCTGACTTGCATCCAATAGAAAATCTATGGAAAGAACTAAAGATCAGAGTTCATAGAAGAGACCCATGGAACCTTCAAGATTTGAAGACTGTGTGGCAGAATGGGCCAAAATCACATCTGAGCAATGCATGTGTCCGGGCTGGGCTCAGCCCTTCCTTCTCCTTCTGCCAGCTCCTATCTCTCCACAGTGACTCACCTATTGATGATATCCTGTTCGTCAGTCTTGCCTACTTAAGCTGTCCAGTCCAGATGATCTCTGCCTTCGCCATGGTCACATCTTTAGAGACGCTCTCCTGTGTTCCTGTTAAAGACTTGCTAGGCTGACATTCCTTCTGGCTCCAGATCCTGCTTGTTGTTCTATTACACTGTTCTCTGGCTCCCTGACATTTTGGCTTGTCTCACTATCCGTTCCGGTTCCTGAACTCTGGCTATGTTTTGACTACGTTTACTCTGTTTACCTTTTTTTATTATTATTAAACAAGTGTGATTTAACTGTACTTCTGTCTAAGTCTGATTCATGGTTTTTAACAGTAGGCGAAGGCCATGAATTCAGAAGATGCAGTCAATCCACTTGTTGGTAATATTTTTTTCCAGATTGGATGAGCAGGATCATCGCATGGATCAGTTTGCCATGGCGTTACAAACGCTCCTGAGTCACACAGCTCACCTGGAATCTCCCACTGTGGCTGCTCCGGTACAACCTGTGTTGCAGGCCATCCCTGCTGCTGCTCCAGTCTCTGTGCAGGCACCCGCCTCAAATATTACCTCTAGAGGTATTCTTGTTCCGCTCCACTACCCCAGCGATTTGGGAGCAATCCAGTCCAATGTAGAGGGTTTCTCAACCAGGTTGAGATATGCTTTTTGCTACCCTAGGTGTTTCCCATGGATAGAAGCAAAGTAGGTTTCGTGATATCTTTGCTTTCTGAGAGAGCCTTGGCCTGGGCAAACCCTCTATGGGAGACCCAAAAACCTGTTGTCTTGAGTTTCCCTGAGTTTGTGGCTTCTTTTAAAAGGGTATTTGACATTCCCGCACACTCTGCTTCTGCTGCCAAGTGCCTCATGTCCATCAAACAGAGTACGAGAACTGTTGCCGATTACGCCATTAAATTCTGTACTCTGGCAGCAGAGGTTGCGTGGAACAATGAGGCCCTCGTGGCTGCTTTTTCTCATGGTCTCTCGGATCCCAACAAGGATGAGATAGCAGCCTGAGATATACCCACTGAGCCAGAGAAGTTGATCACATTTGCCATCCTCATTGACTCCAGACTCAGAGAAAGACTCTTTTAAGGAGCACTTGTGGAAGCCTCCTGTACATTTGTCTCCGAGATTTGCAGTCCCACCCTTGCCTCCCTCACCTCCCATGCCTCCTGGTACAGAGTCGGTCAGTGAAGATGAACCTATGCACTTGGGCTTCACACGTCTCTCTGCGGATGAGAGAACCCTTAGGTGGAGGGAGAGATTGTGCCTTTATTGTGGCCAGGCAGGTCACTTTTTGAAGTCTTGTCCTACCCATCCAGGGAACACCCGAACCTTGAGGTCCTATCACAGACAGACCTTAGGTGGCGTTGTTTCGTCCCCAGTTATCCTGAAGGATAATCCTCTGGTTTCGGTTACCCTTTCTGGGGCTGAGTCGTCCGTCGAGATACAAGCTCTAATCGACTCTGGGGCTGCAGGCCTGTTCATTGATGCTGCCTTTGTATCGAAGCACTCAATTCCGCTGAAGCTGAGTGACAATCCACTTGTCATTGAGGCTCTTGACGGGAGACCTCTACAGCCTGCTCATGTGACTCATGAGACTGTTCCGTTGTCGATGGCCATAGGGGCTCTTTACCATAAGATAATCCAATTCCAAGTTATTGCCTCACCGAAGTTTCTGCTGGTTATTGGTTATCTTGGTTACAGAGGCACAACCCCTCTTTTGTTTGGCTCCATTCTGAGGTTCTCTCCTGGTCGCCATAATGCATTAAGACATGCTTCCAGAAGGTAGCCAAGGTCCTGTGCACCCTTTTCACTCTCCTCCCTGCCGGAGGAGTACCGCGATTTTAGCAATGTCTTTGACAAAGGTCAAGCCAGTAGTTTGCCTCCACACCGGTCGTATGATTGCGCAATTGACCTTCAACCTGGTGCCATACCCCCTTGTGGCCAGGTTTACCCTTTGTCGGTCTTGGAGGATAAAGCCATGGAGGAGTATGTTGCAGACGCACTTTCTCGAGGTTTCATCCGCAAATCCTCGTCTCCTGCTGGTGCTGGTTTCTTCTTTGTGAAGAAGAAGAGTGGTGAACTGAGACCTTGTATTGATTATAGGGGTCTCAATCGTTTCACGATTAAGAATGCCTATCTGATTCCGTAGTTATTTGACCACCTCAAGGGAGCAACGGTTTTCACAAAGTTTGATTTGAGAGGGGCATATAATCTTGTGAGGATTAAGGAGGGCGACGAGTGGAAAATTGCGATTAATACCAGAACAGGCCATTATGAGTACCTCATAATGCCATTTGGCCTTTGCAGTTTTCTAGGAATTTATTAACGGTGTCCTCTGAGATTTGTTGCAGTTGTGTGGTGGTTTATCTCAATGATATCCTCATATTTTCTAAGTCCCTGGAGAGCCACCACAGAGATGTCTGTCATGTGCTTCAGAAACTAAGAGAGAACAATCTCTATTGTAAATGGGAGAAGTGTGAATTTAATCATGAACAGGTTAAATTCATGGGTTATGTCATTTGCACTGCTGGTTTTTTGATGGACCCAGAGAAACTTTTAGCAGTCCTACAGTGGCCCCGAAGCATGGGTTTACGTCCTCTGCAGTGTTTTCTTGGCTTTTCCAACTATTATCGGAAGTTTATTCGTAACTTTTCATCTCTGGTGAAGCCCCTGAATGATATGACCAGAAAGGACAGTAACCCACAAAGTTGGTCTCCGTAGTCCATTAAGGCCTTTAAGAGTCTCAAGGCTGCCTTTGTTTCTGCTCCTGTGTTGGCACATCCTGATCCAACGTTAGCTTTTATCCTTAAGGTTGATGCTCCTGAGACTGGAGTTGTTGCCCTTCTGTCTCAACGTCCTACCTCTGAGAGCCCTTTGCATCCTTGTGACTATGTTTTCCAAAAAAGTGTCACCTGCGGAATGCAATTACGAGATTGGTGACAGAGAGCTGTTAGCGATCATTTTAGCCCTGAAAGAATGGAGACATCTTCTCGAAGTTACCACTGTGCCGGTTCTCATTCTTACTGATCATAAGAATCTCACATTCTTGCCTGAGGCTAAACGCCTCTCTCCCAGAAGGGCGTGATGGGCTCTTTTCTTGTCTAGTTTCAATTACATTGTCTCATTCTTACCCGGTACTAAGAATGTAAGGGCTGACGCTTTGTCACAACAATTTTCCTCCTTTTCCAAGATGGAGTCGGTTCCGGTTCCTGTGATTCCTCCTGATCGTATTCTGGATACGGTTTGCACCAGTCTCACTTCTCCTTTGGGTGACAAAATTCTTGCCACTCAGGTCCATGCTCCTCCTGAAAAACCTTGTGACTACTGCTTTGTCCTAGAGAGTCTCTGTACTGCTGTGCTCCAGTCTCCCAAGGCTGCTGTCCACCCTGGGAAGAATCAACTCTTTTGAGCCATTTCCCAACAATTCTGGTTGCCTAGGCTACGTGCTGATGTAACCGCCTTCGTAGCTGCCTGTTCCGTGTGTGGAGTAAGACTCCACGACACCTTCCAGTGGGCCTCCTACAACCCATACCCAATGGAGAGAGGCCCTGGACCCACCTGTTTATGGATTTCATTGTGGAGTTACCCAACTCCCAGGGCAACACAGTTATCCATAAAGCGGGGGTTCACCCACACCGCCAAAAAAAAAAAATATTAAAAGCCAGCAGCTACAAATACTGCAGCTGCTGACTTTTAATACATGGTCACTTACCTGTCCAGGAGTCCAGCGATGTCGGCAGAGGACGCCGAGAACCCACTCGGTTCTCGGCAGCTGCCGCCGCCATCCTAGGTGAGGGAATCAGGAAGTGAAGCGTTGCGGCTTCACTTCCCGGTTCCCTACTGCGCATGCGCGAGTTTCTCTTGGGAGTCTATGCCGGAAGTGGGTGCAAATACCTGTCTTAGACAGGTATCTGCACCCTCCTCCCCCCTGAAAGGTGCCAAATGTAAAACCGGAGGGGGGGAGGGTTCCGAAAAGCGGAAGTTCCATTTTTGTGTGGAACTCCGCTTTAAGGTGGCTGCCCGGTTCTCGAAAATGTCTCGTATTCCACCTAAGAAGTTGCCCACTTCTAAGGAACTGGCTTCCAGTTTTGCTCGGGAGATATTTCTCTTACATGGGCTACCCAAAGTGATTGTCTCGGACAGGGGTTGTCAGTTTGTGTCCCAGTTCTGGCGATCCTTTTGTGCACAGTTGGGAATTTAGCTTGCTTTCTCCTCTGCGTATCACCCGCAGTCTAATGAGGCCACAGAACGAGCCAATCAGTCCTTGGAGCAATTCCTACCTTGCTATATTTCTGACCATCATAACAACTGGTCAGATCTCTTGCCATGGGTGAAGTTTGCTCACAATAGTGCCTTGAATTCTGATTGTCCCCGTTTATGGCGAACTATGGTTTCAACTTCCATGTTGCCTGATTCATTTGTTCCTGCAGAGTATTCCTGCATTAGAGGAGCATCTCCGTGGTCTTCGTTTCACTTGGGCACAAGTCCAGGAGGCTTTGCGTCATGCTAATGATAGGTACAGACTCCATGCTGACCACAGACGCCGGCCTGCGCCTTCCTACCAGGTTGGAGACAGGGTCTGGCTGTTATCTCACAACCTCCGACTTTGTGTTCCCTCTCTGAAGTTTGCACCTCGGTTTATTGGCCCTTTCCATATTCTTCGCAGGATTAACTCTGTGGCTTACGCATTAGACCTTCCTTCAAATGTATTTCATGTCTCCTTATTAAAATCTTTGGTCTGCAACCGCTTTACCACCTCTGTGCCTCGTCCTCACCGTGTATAGGTTGAGAACCATGAGGAGTATGAAGTACAGTCCATTGTTGACTCCTGTAGGTTCCGTGGGTGCATACAGTACCTGGTACATTGGTAAGGGTACGGTCCGGAGCAATGCTATTGCATCTCAGCCTCAGACGTACATGCCCACACGTATAATCACACACATAGGTTGGACCTGATGGACTTGTGTCTTTTTTCAACTTCACCTACTATGTAACTATGTAACCTCTGTTTGTCTCCCTGATGCATGTGACCTTCATTCTCTATCCCTATTTCTTAATCTCCAAAATTGAGTCGCAGATGTAAAAACCTGATAGAAATTGTAAATCTTCCCCACTCTATACCAAAATGGCTGGAATTAGGCTTAAAGGCTTACAGAATTAGGTTTACAGTCAATTTACAGCCAAAATATCCATCCTGCCTTCTCCAGATCCAGAACAGGTAACAAGCAAACGAGAAGTCTTTTTTATGTCATATGTGGGGAGGGGGAGTGGATTTGGGGGAGGGAGGAGACGACTAACAGAACATGTTTAAAACAGCCTACTATGCCTGATATTCAGCTTGCATAAGAGCCGCGTATGAGTTAATATTTTGTTACATTTCCACTGCTGTCTTTGCAGCAGCTACAAAACCCCCAGCCCCCAACAGTAACAAGACCCCAGCCCCGATCTCTACTATGCAAAACAAAGCAGCTCACTTTGATTAATGTCTGTCTGAAACCCAGAATGGGAGAACTGAAAACACGTGTGTTTAGGTAAATTATGTCATCATGCTATCCAGTCATGTGCTCTGTTATATATTACAAAAACAATTTCAGTGCCATTGTTACTATTATTAGATAACTCCATTAGTATATGGCAGCTTCTCCTAGGGAAATGGTCTTTGTCACTTGTTGATTACTTTACAAATACAAATAACAGGTTACAAATAAAGAATAAATGTTTACTTTTTCTGTACTGCGGAATTAATTATATACAAGTAATTGTACAAGTAACCTTACATGCATGCAAGGGTCTTAAAGTGGAACTAAACTCGACTACTAAAAATCTGTGAGCAGACAGCTCTTTAACTTGCAGAAGACACATGCTATGTTTTTCATGCAGTAACAAACACTTCCCTGCCTGCTCACAGTCTTCTATTGAATGCGCATGTGCACCCCAGTGTACAGTCTATGCACACTCCAGTTGTGGCAGAATGACATGTGTGCATGCTCGGGATGGTGGTGTTATTACCTGACCAGCCAATCAAGAGGCCGAAAAGCCAGCACCCGGAAGCAGCCAGGGAAAGATGACAGCGGCCTGCGAGGGCTTAACCGCCACATCACTAAAATGAAAAAACTTTTTTTTATTTGTTTTGAATAGAGTGGAGAAGTATTAGAACATCTGTCTGTTTTTATTGTTGTGTGTGCCTCTATTAGGGAGATTTAACCTGTTTATTATTATTATCAAAAGTGAAAGTAAAAGACAATCCAAAATTTTGGGTTGACACCAGAACAGTTATAGAGGGCAAATCTGCCAATAGGGACACAAGTTCTGATGCCACTTTGGAGGGATTTCTTCTCACTTCCTGTCAGAAAAAAGAAGAAATTAGCCGAGGCACATAGTTATGTGCAAATGGAAAATCTCTGTTAGCCAAATCCATAGATGGAGAAAACTTATTAGCCAAACTCATGGAAAGAGAACTCCGTTAGCCTGACCCGCACGCATGCGCATATGCATCGCACACGTGTGCGTGCTCACCATTAAGTGGTGCCAAATGGACTATGCCTTATGGTTTACAGCGTTCTGCTACCTGTATTTGATCCTGTTGACATTCTGATCTGTCTGACCATGCTTGTACTCTACCTGAACCGACCCCTGGCTTGCTCTATAATCACATTTTTGCTTGACCCCTCTGTTTGTTTGCATTTGCCAACTCCAGCCTGAACCTGACTACTCTGCTGCCTACTGCTCTGTTGTTGAAGTGCCTGCTAGTGACCGACCCAGCGTGTCTGACCCTGCTCTGTACCCAGCCTGCCAAGTATCTGCTGTCTGCTACCTGCCAGCCTGCCAAGTACCTGTTGTCTGTGACCCTATCAGCCTGCCAAGTACCTGCTGTCTGCTGCCTGCTACCTGCCAGCCTGCCATGTACCGGCTGCAGTGGCGGCTTGAGAAGTTTTAGGATGGGGGGGGCGCCAGGCCCCGCCCTTCCTTTTTGACCCCTCCCACTTAGTGAAAATGGGCGTGGTTTCAGCTAAATAGTGGGCGTGGTTCTAAGGTGGTGTAGTTAGTGTCTGAGTTGAACGAGGGATGGAGGGAGAGAGGGATGGAGGGACAGCAGGCCCAGATCCTACACAACAATAGAAATATGTGTATTCTAGAAAGTTTAACAATCAGCAGATAAAGATACTCCAAACACCTGGTGTTAGCACTTCAATCATCCTGGCACCATGGTTGTTATGGTGTCAGGATGATTGAAGCGCATTATTTCTATTATTACATTGTAGTATAAAATGAAATCATTCAACCATAATGCAGAATCAGTGGGAGCCCCGAGTGTGTCACTAGCCACGTCGCCTGCCACCAGATGCCATCAGGTGTCCCCAGGGGAGTCCCTCCTTACATCAGGTGCCCCCAGCGGAGTTCCTCCTTACATGCAGCCTGTGTCACCACCAAATTGCAGCAGCATGTGTCACCACCAAATTGCAGCAGCCTGTGTCACCACCAAATTGCAGCAGCATGTGTCACCAAATTGCAGCAGCATGTGTCACCAAATTGCAGCAGTATGTGTAACCAAATTGCAGCAGCATGTGTCACCAAATTGCAGCAGTATGTGTCACCAAATTGCAGCAGTGTCACCAAATTGCAGCAGTATGTGTCCCCAAATTGCAGCAGTGTCACCAAATTGCAGCAGTATGTGTCCCCAAATTGCATCAGTGTCACCAAATTGCAGCAGTATGTGTCACCAAATTGCAGCAGTGTCACCAAATTGCAGCAGTATGTGTCCCCAAATTGCAGCAGTGTGTGTCCCCAAATTGCAGCAGTATGTGTCCCCAAATTGCAGCAGTATGTGCCCCAAATTGCAGCAGTGTGTGTCCCCAAATTGCAGCAGTATGTGTCACCAAATTGCAGCAGTATGTGTCCCCAAATTGCAGCAGTGTGTGTCCCCAAATTGCAGCAGTATGTGTCCCCAAATTGCAGCAGTGTCCCCAAATTGCAGCAGTGTGTGTCTCCAAATTGCAGCAGTATGTGTCCCCAAATTGCAGCAGTATGTGTCCCCAAATCGCAGCAGTATGTGTCCCCAAATTGCAGCAGTGTGTGTCCCCAAATTTCAGCAGTGTGTGTCCCCAAATTGCAGCAGCGTGTGTCACCACCAAACCCCCCTCCCCCGTTACTTACCTTGCTATGTGTTGTCCTCTCCAGCGGTGTCTCCTGTGCAGAGCTCGTTGTTCTCATACTTTCTGTTTCCTCGAGAGAGAGAGAGAGAAGCATGAAGTGACATCATACTCAAATGTTAATCAAAATGCCCGGCCATAGTAATAGATACTAGGGCCGGGCAGAAGCTACTCTGCGCTTTACAAAGCGCCGCAAGGCGGGCTAAACACCTGCAAATGCAGCATGACAGTGCACTTAAGGACCGTTTTTTAATTTTTTTTTAAAGGGCCAGCTTTAAAAATGTATTATTTTTTTTTACATTTTTTTTTTGACTGCCTGGAGAGAGGGGGCGGCCCCTATGGACGGGCCGCCACTGACCGGCTGTCTGTGACCTGCCAGCTCGCCAAGTACCTGCTCTCTGCTACCTGCCAGCTCGCCAAGTACCTGCTCTCTGCTACCTGCCAGCCTGCCAAGTACCTGCTGTCCTGCGTCACGATCCAGCCTGCATCCACGTACGCACAGACCCCTCATCTGCAGCCTTTACCATCTGAGCTGCTACGCACTCATGCCACTCCAGGCTTCCATGCCTCCTGTTTACTCTTTCAGGGGCACCAGGCCGGAGGAGTAAGAAATCGCCTTACTCTCCATGTCAGGCTCCATCTCCAGGTACGTGACACTTCCTTTTTGGCTATGGGACAGGAAGTGAAGGGAAAGCTCCCCAATGACACACGGATGGTAAAAAAAACTTGACAATGGTTATAACCCTCTTTTACTCTATCCAAATGAAAAAAGTTTTGCCTTTAGTTCTACTTTAAAGACACAAGAGGCTTGTAGAATATAGTAATATAAAAAATATTTTTTAATACCTCACCTGATTGGGTGAGGTGATCATGACATCATCCACCCATTTCAACGCGTCAGCCAATCAAGAGAAACCTTCTATCAATTCACAAAAATCTGACATCCTGTGAATGGCTGAGCCCAATGCATCTTTTCCTATATGTTTAATATAATTGTACTTTTAATTCTTTACCTTAAAAGCATGTGAAGTATTATGAATGACAAATTATTACTTTGGACTTAGGAGTATTTCGCTTCACAATATATATACAGTGTGTATATATATATATATATATATTACATATCACCCTGCCTTCTGTCTTCCCCCTACTACTGCTCCTACCAACTCTCGCTCATTCTACATCCATACACTGATAAAACCTCAAGTACTCTGAGACATGCCCCTTCACATAAATCACAGTCCCACATTACCTCCCTCACCCTCCTGCTTCTCCTAATCTCTGGTGACATATCCCCAAACCCTGGGCCACCATCATCTGTCTTTGCCCAATGCTCCCATCCCCCTACACCCTCTGGCAGGAGCCGCAACCCACAGAACTTGGTCTCTATTCCTCTTTCCAAAACCAGCCCCCCCTTTTCCTGTGCCCTGTGGAATGCACGTTCTGTCTGCAACAAACTCACCGCCCTCCACGACCTCTTCATCACAAATTCCTTTAACCTACTTGCCATTACTGAAACCTGGCTTCATGAATCGGATACTATTTCTCCTTCTTCCCTCTCCCATGGGGGCCTTCTCTGGACTCACTCCTCCAGACCAAGTGGACGGAAGGGAGGTGGAGTGGGAATCCTTCTAGCCCCATGCAGCACCTATCAGGTTCTTCACCCACCGCCCTCTCTGACACTCTCCTCTTTTGAGGCACACTGCATTCGTCTTTTCTCTCCCATTTCTCTAAGAATTGCTGTCATCTACCGGCCCCCTGGGCCGGTATCAGCCTTTCTTGATGACTTCTCTGCCTGGCTACCCTACTTTTTCTCTTCTGAAACCCCCACAATTATTCTTGGGGACTTCAACATCCCTGTCAACACTAACACTACTACTGCTTCTAAACTTCTCAGTCTAACCTCATCGCTTGACCTGAAGCAATGGATACATGCTCCTACCCACTCCAATGGCAACACCCTTGACCTTGCCTTCTCCTATCTGTGCACTCCGTGCAACCTTTCCAACAATCCACTCCCACTCTCTGATCACCACCTTATTACTTTTGCTCTCTCCTTGTCTTCCACCTCTTCTCCCTCCAACCGCCTAACAGTTACACGCAGAAACCTTCGCCACCTCAACCCTTCTCTTCTCTACTCTGCTACTGATCACCTCTATGACAAAATCTCCCCCCTGTCCTGCCCCAACCTAGCTACTTTCATCTACAACAGCTCACTGTCTTCCTCCCTAGACAAGCTGGCCCCCCTCACTACACGCAGGATTAGGCCCCGACTGCTACAACCCTGGCAAACAGATGACACCAGAAGTCTCAGAAAACGTAGCCGCGCTCTTGAGCGCCTGTGGCATAAGACTAAGAGCCAGGAAGACTTCACACAATATAAATCTGCCCTCCTGAAATACTACTCCTGCCTTCACACTGCCAAACAGACCTACTTTATCACACTCATCAACACCTTCTCATCCAGTCCACGTCAACTCTTCTCTACCTTCAACACTCTACTCTGTCCTCCACTGCCTCCACCCACCAACTCACTCACTGCCCAGGAGATTGCCAATCACTTCAAAACTAAGATTGATACAATTCACGAGGAGATCGCCAATGCGCAAAAACCTCCCCCATGCAACACCCCATGTCCACAGATACAATCATTACTTCCCTCATTCAACCCTGCTACTACTAATGAGGTTGCTAAACTTTTATCTAGCACTCATCTAACCACTTGCCCCCTGGATCCTGTTCCCTCGCAAATGCTACGCTCACCCTCTGACTCGATTCTACGCTCTCTAACTCACATTTTCAACCTCTCCCTCTCTTGTGGCATCTTCCCAAACTCTCTAAAACATGCGCTAGTCACCCCCATACTAAAAAAGCCCTCACTGGATCCCACCAGTCTCAACAACTTACGTCCCATCTCCTTACTCTCCTTCTCCTCCAAACTTCTTGAAAGACTGGTCTACAACCGACTAAGCGACCATCTGACCATGAATAAACTTCTTGATCCCCTTCAGTCCGGTTTTCGCCCTCAACACTCCACGGAAACTGCTCTCCTTAAACTCTCAAATGACCTACTAATGGCTAAAGCCAATGGACACTATTCTGTACTACTTCTCCTGGATCTCTCTGCTGCCTTTGACACAGTGGACCACCCCCTCCTCCTCAAAAAACTCCACTCCTTTGGTCTCCGTGACTGTACTCTTCGCTGGTTCTCATCCTACCTATCCCACCGCTCCTTCAGTGTCACTTACAACTCTACTTCCTCCTCTCCTCTTCCTTTTTCCGTTGGGGTCCCCCAAGGTTCTGTTCTTGGACCTCTCCTTTTCTCAATCTACACCACCTCCTTGGGTCAGTTGATTGCCTCCCACGGCTTTAAATATCATCTCTACGCTGATGACACCCAAATCTATCTCTCCACCCCCCAGCTCTCTCCATCTGTCTCCTCACGCATTACCAACTTACTAGCAGACATATCAGCCTGGATGTCACATCACTTTCTCAAACTCAACCTATCCAAAACCGAGCTCATGATATTTCCTCCCTCAGGTGCCACTTCCCCTGATCTCCCTGTCAAGATCAACGGCTCAACTATCAACCCATCTCCCCACGCCAAGGTCCTAGGTGTAATCCTGGACTCTGAACTAACCTTTCGACCCCACATTCTATCACTATCCAAAGCTTGCCGCCTCTGTCTTCGCAACATCTCCAAGATACGCCCCTTCCTAACCAATGACACCACAAAGCTTCTAATCCACTCCCTGGTCATCTCCCGCCTTGACTACTGCAACTCCCTCCTCATTGGTTTACCTCTAAGTAGGCTATCCCCACTTCAGTCCATCATGAACGCTGCGGCCAGGCTCATCCACCACACAAACCGCTCAGCGTCTGCTACACCTCTCTGCCAATCCCTCCATTGGCTGCCACTCAGTCACCGAATTAAATTCAAGATATTAACTATAACTTACAAAGCCATCCACAACCTGGCCCCTAGCTACATCTCTAACCTAGTCACAAAATACCAACCTAATCGTTCTCTTCGCTCCTCCCAAGACCTCCTGCTCTCAAACTCCCTTGTCACCTCATCCCATGCTCGCCTCCAGGACTTCTCCTGAGCCTCCCCCATCCTCTGGAATGCTCTACCCCAATCCGTCCGATTTTCTCCTACTTTATCCACTTTCAGACGATCCCTGAAAACTCATCTCTTCAGAGAAGCCTATCTGGCCCCCACCTAACAACTGTACATTTATCTTCTCAATCAGCACATCACCCACAGTTATTACCTCTTGTATCTCTTGACCTTCCCTCTTAGATTGTAAGCTCTAAGGAGCAGGGCCCTCTGATTCCTACTGTATCAAATTGTATTGTATTTGTACTGTCTACCCTCAAGTTGTAAAGCGCTACGTAAACTGTTGGCGCTATATAAATACTGTATAATATAATAATAATAATATATATATAATATATATGTATATATATAATATATATATATATATATATATATATATATATATATATATATATATATATATATATATATGTATATATATATATATATATAGTTGTGTGAAAAAGTATTTGCCCCCTTTCTGATTTTTTTTTTTTTTTTTGCATTATTGTCACACCTAAATGATCAGATCATCAAACACATTTTATTATTACACAAAGATAACCAGAGTAAATACAAAATGCAGTTTTTAAATGAGGGCTTCATTTATTAAGGCAAAAAAGCTGTCCAAACCTGCCTGGCTTTATGTGAAAAAGTAATTGCCCCCTAAACCTAATAACTGGTTGTGCTACCCTTGGCGGCAACAACTGCAATCAAGCGTTTGTGATTACTGGCAGGGACTCTTTCACATTGCTGTGGAGCAATTTTGGCCAACTCTTCTTGCAGAAGAATTGTTTTAATTCAGCAACGTTGGAGGGTTTTCCAGCATGAGCAGCCTGTGTAAGGTCATGATACAGAATCTCAATTGGATTTAAGTCCGGGCTTTGACTAGGCCAATCCAAAACCTACATGTTGCTTTGTTTGAACCATTTGGAGGTGGACTTGCTGTTGCATTTCAGATCATTGTCCTGCTGCATAACTCAAGTGCACTTGAGCTTGAGGTCACAAACTGATGGCCGGACATTCTCCTTTAGGATTTTCTGGTAGAGCTCAGAATTCATGGTTCCATCAATTATGGTAAGTTGTCCAGGTTCTGAAGCTGCAAAGCAGCCCCAGACCATCACGCTACCACCACCATGTCTGACTGTTGGTATGATGTTCTTGTTATGAAATGCTGTATTAGTTTTATGCCAGATGTAACAGGATGCACACCTTCCATAAAGTTACATTTTTGTCTCATCAGTCCACAGTATTTGCCTAAAAGTCTTAAGGATAATCAAGATGTTTTTTGGTAAATGTGAGATGAGCCTTTGTGTTCTTTTTGGTCAGCGATTTTGGCCTTGGAATTCTCCCATGGATGCCATTTTTGCCCAGTCTCTTTCTTATTGTTGAATCATGAACACTGATCTTACCTGAGGCAAGTGAGGCCTGCAGTTCTTTAGATGTTGTTCTGGGTTCTTTTATGACCTCCTGGATGAGTCGTCGTCATGCTCTTGGAGTAATTTTTGTAGGTTCACCACTATTCCAAGTTATCTCCATTTGTGGATAATTGCCCTCCCCGTGGTTCACTGGAGTTCCAAAGCCTTACAAATGGCTTTGAAACCCTTCCTAGCCCGATACATGTACATTACTTTGTTTCTAATCTGTTCTTGAATTTTTTTAGATTGTGGCATGATGTGTGGCTTTTTGTGATCTCTTATCGTGCTTCACTTTGTCAGACAGCATTTATTTATGTGATTTCTTGATTCAACAGGTCTTGCAGGAATCAGGCCTGGGTGGGTGTGGCAAGTGAAATTTAACTCAGTTTTCCAAAAAATTGTGGTTAATCACAGTTCATTCATGATTCAACATGGGAGGGGGCAATTACTTTTTCACATAGTGCCAGGCAGGTTTGAACAGATTTTTTCCCTTAATAAATGAAATAATAATTAAAAACTGCATCTTGGATTTACTTGGGTTATCTTTGTGTAATATTAAAATTTGTTTGATGATCTGAATAAGTTAAGTGTGAGAAATATGCAAAGAAATAAAAAATCAGGAAGGGAGCAAATACTTTTTCACACAACTGTATATATATCTATGTATCTATAGATATATATATATCTATATATAGATATATTAATATATCGATAGATAGATAGATAGATAGATAGATAGATAGATAGATAGATAGATAGATAGATAGATAGATAGATAGATAGATATAGATATATCTATATATATATATATATATATATATATATATATATATATATATATATATATATATATCAAACCTAACAGTATATTAATTGCAGAGAGGAAATAGGATCTTGAGGTTGTTGCCCTCATACAGTTGATTATTGGCCCTAAGCTATGGTTGGTTAAACTAAACGTGGGCATTTCTTTATGGATGCATTGTGACAAGCTGAAGGACTGCAGGCATTGTCTTGTTGTTTCTATATATATTGTAAAGGACTACTTCATCAAGACATCAAAGAATGGGATATCTAATAGTGATGGTGGCCCCCAGCAAAAATCCGCTTCTCACTGAAGTGCTAATTTCCATATGCACCTATTTCTGGTCTTTGTATTACACTAGATAACTCTGTTTCTTTTCCTCTCTCACTTTGGTCTCATTTAGATAAACATTATGTTTTCCTTATTGCATGTCAATTCAACATATTGACCTGTGCTGTCCATTATGTGTATTTTTGCTCCAAATGTTTTGCAGTCAAAATCATGAACATGCGCGAAAATGTCCTTATTTGCATATACATACATAAATGCACATAAACAAATTAAAAAATTACATAAAATGGAGAAAAGCACTTTTCTGCCTTCAAATGTTTAACCACTCTCATGTGAAATAGTCCTTTCTTACCGTTTTGTTTGCTGTCCCATTCTTCATCTCAATCCTCTGTCTGAACTTTTGAGGTTGCTAAAATGTATCTAAGGCCAATCGTTTTACTTTTCAGTTTTGGATAAACAGGGAAGGGGTTGCCACCCTGCTAGCTTTGTATTGTGGTCTAGGACCCCACAGGGGAGTGTTTGCATTTGTCCTGTGACCACTGACATTGGCACTGAAAATGAGGGAAAGTCTAAAATTTTGAGCTGTCACCGAAACAAGAATCAAATCGAATCTAATTTTGGATGGATTTTCTCGTACTTCATGATGTGTCTACAGGACAGGAAGAGAAGGGACATGTTTCCAATGGGACACAGACAGTAAAAAAAATTTAAATGAGTTTCAAACATCTCCTACTCTATTCAATGCTAAAAACGTGTTGACTTAAAGTGTTATTAAAGGCTTGTTGTTGTTTTTTTTTTTTAAATAACAAACATGTCATACTTACCTGCTCTGTGCAGTGGTTTTGCACAAAGCAGCCAAGATCCTCCTCTTCTCGGGTCCCCTGCCAGTGCTCCTGGCCCCTCCCTCCTGCCGAGCTTGCTCTGGGGCACCTGAGCAGGCTTGCTCCCGAGTCGCTGCTCTGCATGTTCATTCACACATAGAGCCGTGGCTCAGCGCCGCCCCCCTAATCTATGCGCCCGGCCTTTAATCTACATGCAGGGTGCCGGACGCATGGATTTCAATGGTTTTTTTTTTTATTTGAAGCACATGATTAGAGCCTGAGGCTATAATTTGCTTAAGGGTGGGCTCAGGGCGCGGAGCACTGTGCCCCGAGCCCACTCAGTTGTGTGACATTAGCAAATTCATATTCACTAATGTCTTCCTGTTTCTCCTCTCGGTCAATCAGGAAGGGTGTCCTGAGACCCGATTGGCCTGGAATCCTAAGACCAGATTGGCCACAAGTCCTAAGTTCTAATGGCTGGTAGGAGATTGGCTGGGAGGACTGCCGGGAATCAGGAGGGGACGCAGGGGGGAAGCCGCCGAAGCCGCAAACTGGATGCGGTAGGTGCAGGGCTGGTGGGGGGCCTGGCAGGCGATGGGCGAGCGATGCGACCAAGCGCCAGGTGGGGAGGTGGCTGGCCGTGGGGTGGCTGGCTGGGGGGGCCATGGGCCGCCCCGCCAAGAAAATTGAGCACAAGCCGCCACTGCTCCTCATTGGCTCCCACTGCTGCCAATGAGGAGTGAGAGTCCTTGGAGAGCTGAGGTTCTCGTGCATATCACTGTATCGCTATGGGGCTCAGGTGAGTATTAGAGGGGGCGGGGGGATGCTGCACAGAGAAGGTTTTTACTATCATGTATAGAATGCATGAAAGTAAAAAATCTTGAGCCTTTAGAGACACTTAAGTCTCTATTGGCTCTATAAGTAAGCTATTGCAAAGTCCCCTTTAAGATTCATGGGGTATTAAACCCAAAACCAAAAGTGTCATATGTTGCAGCTTATCAATCATTAAGTGTTGTAGGTGCAACAGATTTTTCTTTTTTTAGTCTTTTTTCCCTCTGTTTTCACCTGGTGATCTGGCCAGTAACATACCTCCTGTATTAGAGTGCCCCCATTCTGGATAAAGGAGCAACAGAGACACCTCTGGATAGCAGAACTGTTAATCTGGGGGAAGGGAGTGTTAGATGGACTAGCAGATTTAAATACGCCAACAAATTGAAGCAAAACTCCAGCTAACATTTTATAAGCAGTTACAGCAAACAGTGTTTTTCTTTTGGGATCAAGGTTTTACATAAATAAACAAAAACTGTATCATTGTAAGCACCGTGTCTGGTTTGTCCCAGCCCTCTAACTCCTCCGTCTGCAGGACAGCTTGTTCTGAGGAAAGGAAAAGAAAGGAAAGGAAAAACTATGAACTGGTAAGCTGCAATATAATAAATGTTTGCTTTTGGGTTTAATACCGCTTTCAATTGTAATTATATTTCAAACTAAGCCTTCAAAAATAGAAAGGTTTGAGAAATACAAAAGGCTCACTGACAGTTGCATAGAGTAGTGATTGATGTCAAAGTGAATTAACATATATTTGATAGGTATATTACTTGAGAACGGTTGCATCTTAGCAGGTCACTTATAGGGCAACTAAGTGTATTTTCAGTGCGTATATGTTTTGAGTTATTATCCTTTTCAGTATTTTTAATTGCAACTTTCAGATTTGTTCATTATTACTGTATTTTTCTTACTGTATTAAATTGAATATAGAGAATTGTAAATTAATAAGTAAAGGTATATCTGTATACAGTTACTTTAAGCCTTCCTGCTTAAAAGAAATGTTTTGTGTTGTTGCATATATTATCAGTCTAATGAGTGCATCCTGCATTAAATACTTGTTTGCAAAATAAAGATTTATTTTAATAATAAATAGAATTTTTCAAAAGAATTTAAAAATAAACACATTACAAAATGATAAGACTAGCCATGCAAAAATGGGGATACTTTTGCCCGTCCTCAATGGTATTGGCTCATCTGCTCCTGTTGTGTTTCAACTGGGCTTATTAATAAATGATGGTGGTACAAAGTAGCTGTTATGCAGCTTACAACATCCTGAAAGATCAACTGGGTCTCTGAGATTTTTTTAGCAGCTCTAAAATCTCTGACAGCAAAAACTATCACTTTTGACAGAATTCCTCAACTTTTCTAACATGGTGGAATCCTTAAAATAACTTTTAGGTCTTGGGGAGCCCCTGCTAATAATTACTGTATCCCTACTACATATAACACGAACAGTAAGTTGCAATATAAGGAAAAATCTAATAAGGAATATGGCATACTTAGCAAATTTGATACCTAAGACTGACCTAAACAATGGCATTATTTTCAGTAACAGTGAAATGAAACAAATTATAATAATGATGGCCAGAAAATAAATGAAGACAATAAAAGGTGCAGTGTTCCCTCACATTTTTTGTCACTTGAGAAATCCTACCTTCCATGATGGCCAATTGAAAAGTGACCTTAAACTTTAGTGGTAGGTGAAGTGATCCTTACAATAGTAGTCATTGTGTTGCCACCTTACACTGGTGATCAGTGAGATGCTCACTTCCATTGGTGGCCTGTGGAGAAGGGTTCCTTAGATTTGTAAAAGCATCAATCACTAAAAGAAATTACCCTGGCACCCTGCAATGCTACTAAATCATCAATGCCCATAATCACTGACTCAGTGACTCAAGAAAAAGGGCTTCCACTTGGAAAAAAAAAAAAAAAACAGCTTAGTTCTGAAAATCCCACTGCAGTCAACCCAGCCAATGGATATATACCGCTTCCTCAGCTCTAATTCCTTAGTGGATCAGTAGGCTCTTACATCAGACTCTACTGTCCATATTTGTAATTAAAGTGTAGTTAATCTTTAAAAAAATGAACTAATGCTGTATGCCCACCCCAGCCCCCCCTGGTTCCCACTGTACTTACTTCCAAGATAATGAACTGTCAGTGCCCACAGAGCCAATCTGGGACTTGAAATGCTGTGCTTCTCCCTCTTCTCTGTGCAGCTCTTCCAGGATGGATCAGAACAATTCACTTTAATGGCACTGACTAATCAGAATGGCTGTGGTCTGTCCTGGGAGTGATGTACAGAGAACAGGGATTTCAGCAGTGATTTCAAATCCCCCAACTGTTAGGTCAGCCCCGTGGGCACTGACAAGCAAGCATCTCCAGAGGTTAGTACAATAGGGACCAGTAAGGTACTTTGTTAGATCTAACTTTCATTTTTTTCCGTAAAAGTGAACTTACTGTACATTTAGTGAAAAATACAAAGCTTGTCAGGAAACTGGTACTCTGCGCCAGTGAACTAAAAAAAAAGACATTGACCTCTTAACCATCCATAAAACTTTATGTAAAAGTGAAAAGTTAATTATAGAAAACTTTATTTTCCTTTTTTGCCACCTTAAAATGATTGTAAAGGTAAATAAAAAAAAATAACAAACATATCATACTTACCTTCTCTGTGCAGCTTGTTTTGCACAGAGTGGCCCCGAACCTACTCTTTTGGGGTCCCCCGGCGGCTCTCGCGGCTCTTCCCCACATCTGATAACCTCCTAGGAGAAGCGCTTCCCAGAGGAGGTTACCTTGTGGGCATGCTCCCGAGTCCAGCATTTGGCGTCCATAGAGGCCGAATGCAGGACTCGGCCCTGCCCCTGCCCCCGGCGCTCGCTTCATTGAATTTGATTGACAGCAGCGAGAGCCAATGGCTGCGCTGCTATCAATCTATCCAATCAAGAGCCAAGAATCCCAAGCACAGAGACAGCGTGTCCCTGTCGGGTCAAGTTCGAGGGTTCAGGTAAGTAAAATGGGGGGCTGGGGGGCCGATCACTGACAGGTGTCTTTTCACCTTAATTCATAGGATGTGTAGCACCCTCTACCAATAGGTAGGTGCTAGTAAGGGTTATTTTACTAGGGTTTCAGCACAGGCAAATTTAGGCAGGCTTATGCTCCAGGCTAGGCCTGTCTGTTTTGATGTGGGGGCTGGGAGTGATCAGAGTAGCAGTGGGTGCAACCACCTGTGCTCTAGTTCTAGGGTGCCTCCTCTGCTTCCAGAGAGAAGATTCTGGAAGAGGGGCTGGGCCTAGAACTGGAGTGGCAGGCAGCTCATGTGGGAGCCCTGACCAATCCCCAATCGGTATTGGCAGGGGGCGGGCCTCCTATATAAGCTGAGGTGATATGCCACTGGGGGGAGAAGTCGGCTGAGTGAAGTGAGGAATGGAATGCTAGGCAGCAGCAGGAGTACACCCTCATCTGGGGGGGTGTACTGATCGCAGGAGGAGGCCCGAGGAGAGCTGTGAGGGAACATTGCCTCTACATGGTCATTGGCAATGTCTTTGCCACCATACGATCGGTGGTAAGGAACTCCTGGAGCAGAGGGGCAGGTGAAGCTGTCAGAATGCATGGTCCGGTCAAGTTCTCCATCAAGGACTCAGGGCTGTGGAAGGTTGGTGAGTGTTACCACAGTGGAGGGCTGGAGGTGCCAGGAAGTCTGTGAGGGAACTTTGCTTCTACACGGTCATTAGAAAAGTCTTCATCAGTCACACGGTGAATGATGAGGAGTCCTGGATCAGAGAAGAGACTGTGGGGATTTGTGTCAAATCGATGTGGCCTGAGGGCACAGGATTTGCAAGATTGGGCTGGCTGGGAACAGTAGTCCACCATCTAAAGACATGCTTTTAAACTACTAGGCCTCCAGGGAGAGGTACTGCAGGCCTCAGGCTTAGTACTGGCGAGTAACCATAGCCTGTCTAGGGGCTTATTCAGAGTGGGTCCCTATTACTCAATAGAAGAAGATGTGGCATGTTCTAACTCAGTAACTACACGTTTGTGCAGGAGGAAACAAGTCAGTGCAGGAGGAAACAAGTTTGGGCAGGAGGAGAAGGAGTTCTAAGACCATTATTTTTACACGGTCAAAAGTAATGTCTTCATCCCTCACACGGTGCACGGTGATGGATGGGGAATTCTTAGGAGGAATAGTTTGCGGAGGTTAAGCAGATAAGGAGCAACAGTCTGCATGGAGATGCAGGAGAAGATTCATACTCTGTTTAAATGCACAGCCAATCTTCTGGCTCTAACCAAGTGCTGTTGTGCTTAAATCTTAAAATATGATGGCAATTGTACATTCTATGGGCATCCCATATCCCTATCCAAGTTGTACCCCCCAATAAAACAACAAAAACAAAACCAGCAAAAGACTGTTCATTGTCTCTGGAAGTGATGTATGAAGTCTGGCAGCAGGGTGAATTGGTGGATTGCTTGTTACTAGCTGCAACACCATGGCTACAGATGCATTAAGGTGAAAAAACATGAAGGTTTACAACTCCTTTAACATGTATTTATCTGTAAAACGTTTCAGTTTTTGATAGAGTGAGAAACTAAAAATCTCTGGCAGGTTTTTTTTGTTGAGCAGATGTCTCATTACTTCTTGTCCTAGAGACATAATAGGAGAGTATATGGAGTGGGTTATATAACTGTCATGTTTCACATGCTTTGTGATATGCCTTTAAATGTTATATGTATTATTCTGTTCCTAGTTCCTCCCCTTCCTGTATCTCAGCTTATCATGTATAGTTAGCTCCACCCTTTGTTAATTTCCCAGTAATGCATCTCAGCACATGTGTCATGGACTGGATCACATTATCTTTTGACCTATCCGATGTTTATTGTTGTAAGATCCTCACAGTTTATGGATCAAACTTCACAAGATCAACAAGGTGTTGTGTGGATCGAGTCACTGTCTGTTTCTCCAAATAAGATTGGGGTTATCGACATCTCAACACAACTAACTGTAAGGTACGGGGATCACACTTTCGATGCTTAGATTGGAGAGGCAGAACAGTCAAAAGATCGTTAGAAAGATCATTCAATACATCCTTAGAAAGATCAATCAAAAGATCTGATCCTTACTAGCTCTGGAATTACTGTGAGATGTTATATGGACACTGGAAATAGCAGAGTCAGCCACAGGACAATATTATTGCTGTGAATGTTCATACAAACAGCTTATACACTGCCTCTGTATGTATCAGCATTAGGGATGAGCTTCGAGTTCGAGTCGAACTCATGTTCTACTCGAACATTGGCTGTTCGCAAGTTCGCCGAACAGCGAACAATTTGGGGTGTTCGCGGCAAATTCGAATGCCGCGGAACACCCTTTAAAAGTCTATGGGAGAAATCAAAAGTGCTAATTTTAAAGGCTTATATGCAAGTTATTGTCATAAAAAGTGTTTGGGGACCCGGGTCCTGCCCCAGGGGACATGGATCAATGCAAAAAAAAGTTTTAAAAACGGACGTTTTTTCAGGAGCAGTGATTTTATTAATGCTTAAAGTCAAACAATAAAAGTGTAATATCCCTTTAAATTTCATACCTGGGGGGTGTCTATAGTATGCCTGTAAAGGGGCGCATGTTTCCTGTGTTTAGAACAGTCTGACAGCAAAATGACATTTGGAAGGAAAAAACTCATTTAAAACTACCGCGGCTATTGCATTGCCGACAATACACATAGAAGTTCATTGATAAAAACGGCATGGGAATTCCCCACAGGGCAACCCCGAACCAAAATAAAAAAAAAAAAATGATGTGGGGGTCCCCCTAAATTCCATACAAGGCCCTTCAGGTCTGGTATGGATATTAAGGGGAACCCCAGCCAAAATTTAAAAAAAAAATTGACGTGGGGTTCCCCCTAAATTCCATACCAGACCCTTCAGGTCTGGTATGGATTTTAAGGGGAACCCCGCGCCAAAAAAAAAAAAAAAAAACGGCATGGGGTCCCCCTAAAAATCCATACCAGACCCTTATCCGAGCACGCAACCTGGCAGGCCGCAGGAAAAGAGGGGGGGACGAGAGTGCGGCCCCCCCCCCCTCCTGAACCGTACCAGGCCACATGCCCTCAACATTGGGAGGGTGCTTTGGGGTAGCCCCCCAAAACACCTTGTCCCCATGTTGATGAGGACAAGGGCCTCATCCTCACAACCGTGGCCGGTGGTTGTGGGGGTCTGCGGGCGGGGGGCTTATCGGAATCTGGAAGCCCCCTTTAACAAGGGGACCCCCAGATCCCGGCCCCCCCCCTGTGTGAAATGGTAAGGGGGTACTTACCCCTACCATTTCACTAAAAAACTGTCAAAAATGTTAAAAATGACAAGAGACAGTTTTTGACAATTCCTTTATTTAAATGCTTCTTCTTTCTTCTTTCTTCCTTCATCTTCTTCTTCTTCTGGTTCTTCTGGCTCTTCTGGTTCTTCCTCTGGCGTTCTCGTCCAGCATCTTCTCCGCGGCGTCTTCTATCTTCTTCTCCTCGGGCCGCTCCGCACCCATGGCATGAGGGGGGAGGCTCCCGCTCTTCTCTTCATCTTCTTCTCTTCTTCATCTTCTTCTTCATCTTCTTCTTCATCTTCTTCTTCTTCTTCTTCCTTCTTCTCTTCTTCCTGTCTTCTCCGGGCCGCTCCGCAGCCATGCTGTGGCATGGAGGGAGGCTCCCGCTGTGTGACGGCGTCTCTTCGTCTGACGGTTCTTAAATAACGGGGGGCGGGGCCATCCGGTGACCCCGCCCCCCTCTGACGCACGGTGACTTGAGGGACTTCCCTGTGACGTCACGGGGAATGCCACAGGGAAGTCCCGTCATGTCACCGTGCGTCAGAGGGGGGCGGGGTCACCGGGTGGCCCCGCCCCCCGTTATTTAAGAACCGTCAGACGAAGAGACGCCGTCACACAGCGGGAGCCTCCCTCCATGCCACAGCATGGCTGCGGAGCGGCCCGGAGAAGACAGGAAGAAGAGAAGAAGGAAGAAGAAGAAGAAGATGAAGAAGAAGATGAAGAAGAGAGGAAGATGAAGAGAAGAGCGGGAGCCTCCCCCCTCATGCCATGGGTGCGGAGCGGCCCGAGGAGAAGAAGATAGAAGATGCCGCGGAGAAGATGCTGGACGAGAACGCCGGAGGAAGAACCAGAAGAGCCAGAAGAACCAGAAGAAGAAGAAGATGAAGGAAGAAAGAAGAAAGAAGAAGCATTTAAATAAAGGAATTGTCAAAAACTGTCTCTTGTCATTTTTAACATTTTTGACAGTTTTTTAGTGAAATGGTAGGGGTAAGTACCCCCTTACCATTTCACACAGGGGGGGGGGCCGGGATCTGGGGGTCCCCTTGTTAAAGGGGGCTTCCAGATTCCGATAAGCCCCCCGCCCGCAGACCCCCACAACCACCGGCCAGGGTTGTGGGGATGAGGCCCTTGTCTTCATCAACATGGGGACAAGGTGTTTTGGGGGGCTACCCCAAAGCACCCTCCCAATGTTGAGGGCATGTGGCCTGGTACGGTTCAGGAGGGGGGGGGGGGCCGCACTCTCGTCCCCCCCTCTTTTCCTGCGGCCTGCCAGGTTGCGTGCTCGGATAAGGGTCTGGTATGGATTTTTAGGGGGACCCCATGCCGTTTTTTTTTTTTTTTTTTTGGCGCGGGGTTCCCCTTAAAATCCATACCAGACCTGAAGGGTCTGGTATGGAATTTAGGGGGAACCCCACGTCAATTTTTTTTTAAAATTTTGGCTGGGGTTCCCCTTAATATCCATACCAGACCTGAAGGGCCTTGTATGGAATTTAGGGGGACTCCCACATCATTTTTTTTTTTTAATTTTGGTTCGGGGTTCCCCTTTGGGGAATTCCCATGCCGTTTTTATCAATGAACTTCTATGTGTATTGTCGGCAATGCAATAGCCGCGGTAGTTTTAAATGTGTTTTTTCCTTCAAAATGTCATTTTGCTGTCAGACTGTTCTAAACACAGGAAACATGCGCCCCTTTACAGGCATACTATAGACACCCCCCAGGTATGAAATTTAAAGGGATATTACACTTTTATTGTTTGACTTTAAGCATTATTAAAATCACTGCTCCTGAAAAAACGGCCGTTTTTAAAACTTTTTTTTGCATTGATCCATGTCCCCTGGGGAAGGACCCGGGTCCCCAAACACTTTTTATGACAATAACTTGCATATTAGCCTTTAAAATTAGCACTTTTGATTATTCATGTTCGTGTCCCATAGACTTTAACGGCGTTCGCGTGTTCGAACGAATTTTTTTCCTGTTCGCATGTTCTGGTGCGAACCGAACAGGGGGGTGTTCGGCTCATCCCTAATCAGCATATGGCTTTTTCTCTGTGTAATCTCATGAGAAAGTCAGAGTAAACCTTTCTCCAATGGCAGCCTAGGAAACCTGATCTCAGACACAGCAAATTGATACATGTCTCTGCTGCTGGAAAACTTTGCTATAAACCCTCTCCTTGTTGACAAGATGTTTCAGTAGGACAATATGTAATCTGGGGATGCACAGCCAGGTTTAGTACTACTTCCAGATGAGGAATTAAACCCTGAATCAAACCCTGAATCAAAAAGGAAAAACACTTAACAAAACCAACCTGGAAAGTGCAAGAGAATCTTAAAGCTGACAAAGAAGAACTGCTGTTTAATATCAATGACTTATGGTCTAATACTGTTAAATGCATGTCTGCTGTCTCCCAACAATCTCACGAGCCATTACAACTAGAAGGCGCTATCAAGCAATTGAATGCTGCTTATGAGAGTTATCAAAGACTGTGTGTTAAAGTGGAGCTCCACTGGGGTTTTTTTTTTGCAAACAGTAACACAATCAAAAATTGACACTTGCAAACTCACTGTTTTGGAGATTGAGCTTGCCTGATGTCCGCTTTCGTTGTAAAGATCAGCTTATATAAAATCTGTCCAGCCTTTTTTATCTTGCTTGTGGGCATGTAAAGCCCACAAACATTTACTTCCTTGTTCCCTCGATGCTGAGCTATCAGCATTCTTTGCTCGTTCCCGTGCATGCTCAATAGTGACTTCATGGAGCGCCGTAAAGTTCATTGGTTGCCATCACAACGGGTGGCAAATCCCACGATAACTCGCGGCAGGCCTCCGCAATGACTCCTGGGAACAATGACTCAAGCTCCCAGGAGCCAGTGCGGCTGATACCCACCCATATCCGCAGAATAGACAGACAGGAAGCAGAGAGGAACATCTGCAAAACACAGGTACTGTTGAAAAAAAAAAAGTCAGTTTTTATGTCATTACATTACTGCAATCTGAATGAGCTAATGTTATAAAATAGGGTGGAGCTCCTATACTGATCTCTTAAAGCGGTACAACACTCAAGGGTCATTGGAAGAATTAAAGGGATTTGAGGAGCTCAATCTTGAAAGAGACAATTAGTGGTGCAAACAAAGACAAAGGCAGAAGTGAGAATAACACAGCTTCATGAATCCAGATCTTATCGCTCTGCATCTACTAGACGCTCCACAAGATCTTCCAAATCCCTACAACCAAGATCTTCTGCACTCAGTCAATAACTCAAAAAGGCCCATGCAGATGCTGAAGCTTCTAAAATTCAGGCAGTTTTCACCCAAAAGAAAGCCGCATGCCAAAATGCAGAGAAAGAAGCTGAAGCTGCACGCCAGGAAGCTGAAGCCGCAAGTCAGAAAGCAGAAATGGATGTTTTGGAAAAACAATGTGAACATACCACAGCCATGGCAAGGTTAAGGGTCTTAGAACAAGCTGCTAGTGAAAGCGATAGAGACAACAGTTGCAGACACTCAGCTGCATTTCCCTCTGAAGATGGATATTTCTAGGGATGAGCTCGATGTTTGGGTTGAACATAAGTTCGACTGTCAGGGCTGGGCTCAGCCCTTCCTTCTCTGAGCTGGCCGCTCAGCTGTCAGCTAAATGCCAGCTCCCATCTCTCCCCACAGTTACTCAGCTGTTGTTGATATCCTGCTCGTCAGTCCTGCATGCTTAAGCGAGCCCAGAGGAGCTCTGCCTTCATCTTGGTCACAAGAAACATCTCCTGCATTCCTGTTTAAAGACTGGCTTTGCTGACATCCCTTCTGGCTCCGGATCCTGCTTTCTGTTCCACTACTTTGATCCCTGACTTCTGGCTTGGCTGACTATCCATTCCGGTTACTGAACTTTGGCTATGTTTTGACTACGTTTTTTGTTCTTTTTACTTTTATTATTAAACAAGTGTGATTTAACTGTACTTCTGTCTCGGTCTGATTTAATGGTTTCTGACAGTAGGCGAAGGCCATGAATTCAGAAGATGCAGTCAATCCACTTGTTGGTAATATTTTTTCCAGATTGGATGAACTGAATCACCGCATGGATCAGTTGGCCATGGCGTTACAAATGCTTCTGAGTCGCACGGCTCACCTGGAATCTCCCACTGTGGCCGCCCTAATACAACCTGTGTTGCAGGCTGTCCCTGCTGCTGCTCCAGTCTCTGAGCAGGCACCCACCTCGAGTATTACCTCTATAAGAGACATGTCTGGTTCTGCTCCACTTCCCCAGCGATTTGGGGGTGATCCAGTCCAATGCAGAGGGTTTCTCAACCAGGTTGAGATATACTTTGAGGTGCTGTCCCAGGCATTTCCCACGGACAGATGCAAAGTAGGTTTCATGATATCTTTGCTTTCTGAGAGAGCCTTGGCCCGCTTGGGTAAACCCTCTATGAGAGACCCAAAAACCTGTTGTCTTGAGTTTCCCGGGTATTTGACGTTCCTGCACGCTCCGCTTCTGCTGCCAAGTGCCTCATGTCCTTCGAACAGAGTACGAGAACTGTTGCAGACTAAGCCATTGAATTCCGTACTCTGGCAGCAGAGGTTGCGTGGAACAGTGAGGACCTCGTGGCTGCTTTTTCTCATAGTCTCTCGGATGCCATCAAGGATGAGATAGCAGCCCAAGATATACCCACTGAGCTGGAGAAGTTTGCGTTTGCCACCCTCATTGACTCCAGACTCAGAGAAAAACTCTCTTTTAAGGAGCGCTTGCGGAAGTCTCTCTGTACATTTGTCTCCGAGCTTTGCAGTCCCACCCGTGCCTCCCTCACTTCCCATGCCTCCTGGTACCGAGTCGGACAGTGAAGGTGAACCCCCATGGGTTCATGCACTTGGATTTCACATGTCTCTCTGCGGATGAGAGAACCTTTAGGAGGAGGGAGAGATTGTGCCTTTATTGTGGCCAGGCAGGTGACTTTTTGAAGTCTTGTCCTACCCGTCCAGGGAACACCCGAACCTTGAGGTCCTGTCACGGACAGACCATAGGTGGCATTGTTTCATCCCCAGTTATCCAGAAGGAGAAGCCCCTGGTTTTGGTCACCCTTTCTTGGGCTGAGTCGTCCATCGAGATACAGGCTCTAATGAACTCTGGGGCTGCAGGCCTGTTCATTGATGCTGCCTTTGTATCGAAGCACGAGATTCCGCTGCAGCTGCGTGACACTCCACTTGCCTATGAGGCTTTTGACGGAAAACCTCTACAGCCTGCCCATGTGACTCATGAGACGGTTCCTTTGTCCATGGCCGTAGGGGCTCTTCACTATGAGATAATCCAATTCCAAGTTATTTCCTCACTTAACCAGTTTCTGCTGGTTATTGGTTATCCTTGGTTACAGAGGCACAACCCCTCTTTTGATTGGCTCCGTGCTGAGGTTCTCTCCTGGTCACCACAATGCAGTGAGACATGCTTCCAGAAGGTAGCCAAGGTCCTGTGCACCTCTTCACTCTCCTCCCTTCCGGAGGAGTACCGCGATTTTAGCGATGTCTTTGACAAAGATCAAGCCGGTAGTTTGCCTCCACACCGGCCGTATGATTGCGCAATTGACCTATAACCTGGTGCCATACCCAATCATGACCGGGTTTACCCTTTGTCGGTCTTGGAGGATAAGGCCAATTTGGACATTTTCACTTAGGGGTGTACTCACTTTTGTCGCCAGCGATCTAGAAATGAATGGCTGTGCCTTGAGTTATTTTGAGGGGTCAGCAAATTTACATTGTTTTACAAGCTCTCCATTGGACTCACTCCCCCAGACCCAACAGACAGAAAGGAGGTGTAGTTGGCTTCCTTCTATCCCCACAAAGCACCTTCCAAGTCCTTCCTGTCCCTCCCTCTCTATCCCTCTCTCCCCTGTCCTGACCTGGCCACCTCTGTCTACAACAGCTCACTCTCATCATCACTAGATGCACTTGCTCCTCTAACCACACGCAGAATCAGGCCCCAACCGTTACAACCCTGGCAAACTGACAACACTATAAATCTCAAGAGACATTGCCGTGCTCTTGAATGACTGTGGCGTAAAACCAAATGCCTGCAAGACTTCACCCTATATAAATCTGCCCTTCTAAAATATAATTCATGCCTCCATGCTGCCAAACAAGCCTACTTTGTCTCTCTTTTTAAGTCCCCATCGGCCCTTCTCAACCTTTAACTCTCTGCTTCGTCCCCCACCCCCTCTACCCACTAACTCACTCACTGCCCAAGAGTTTGGCAATCACTTCAAATACAAGATTGATGCAATTCGTGAGGATACCTCCACTGTGCATACATCTTCCCCACCCAACATACCTTGCCTAACAGCACATTCAACACTCTCCTCTTTTGAATTGGCTACTGCTGAAGAGGTTACAAAACTTTTCTCAGATGCCCACTAAACCAATTGTTCCCTGGATAAAGTTCCCTCACAACTGCTACGGTCACCCTCTTCTTCTATCCTACGCTCCCTCACTCACATCTTCAATCTCTCCCTCTCTAGTGGCACCTTCCCCTCCCCTCTAAAACATGCACAGATCACTCCCATACTTAAAAAGCCCTCACTGGACCCCACCAACCTGAACAACTTAAGACCCATCTCATTGCTCCCATTCACCTCTAAACCTCTAGAACGCTTAGTCTACAATCGTCTTAGCTCCTTCTCAATAAACTACATTCCCTTGGCCTCCAATATTCTGCTCTATCCTGGTTCTCTGCCTATTTATCACAGCGCTCCTTCAGTGTTACCTACAACTCTGTCTCCTCCTCTCCATTGCCCCTTTCTGTGGGGGTCCCCCAAGGCTCTGTTCTTGGACCCCTTCTCTTCTCTATCTACACCTCCTCCCTTGGTCACTTGATAACCGCCCACGGCTTTCAATACCACTTATACGCTGATGACACCCAAGTCTACTCCTCACCTCACTGCTTCAGTCTAACTAACTGACATATCAGCATGGATGTCGCACCACTTCCTTAAACTAAATCTCTCTAAAACTGAGCTATTAATATCCCCCCCCGCCCATGCCCCCCTCCACGACTTTTCCATCAAAATCAACAATGCAACCATCAGTCCCTCCCCTCACGCCAGGGTACTCAGTGTAATCCTAGACTCTGACTTGTCATTTCAGCCTCAAATCCAATCATTGTCAAAAGTTTGTAGAATTCACCTCCGTAACATCTCTAAAATTCGCCCCTTTTTAACAAATGAAACTACCAAGCTCCTCATTCACTCCCTTGTTATCTCTTGCCTTGACTATTGCAACTCCCTTCTCATTGGCCTGCCTCTCCATAGGCTATCCCCTCTTCAGTCTATCATGAATGCTGCTGCCAGACTTATCCACCTTACCAACCGCTCAGTGTCTGCCAACCCTCTCCTCCAATCCCTACACTGCCTCCCAATCACCCAGCGAATTAAATTCAAAATACTAACCACAACATACAAAGCCATTCACAACTCTGCCCCAAGCTACATCACCAATCTTGTCTCCAAATATCACCCAAATTGTCCTCTCCGCTCTTCTCAAGACCTCCTACTCTCAAGCTCTCTCGTCTCCTCCTCTTATGCTCGTCTCCAGGATTTCTCCAGAGCCTCTCCCATCCTCTGGAACTCGCTACCTCCACCTGTCCGGCTATCCCCTACTCTTGCTACCTTCAGGCGGTCCCTGAAAACTTATCTCTTCAGGAAAGCCTATAACGTCTCTAACTAATCTTTTACCACTTCCATCAGCTCATTCCCCACAGTTACAACCCTATTAGATTGTAAGCTCTTCTGAGCAGGGCCCTCTTAATCCTCTTGTATTTTATTGTATTATAACGGTATTGTCTCCCTTTTATATTGTAAAGCGCTGCGTAAACTGTTGGCGCTATATAAATCCTGAATAATAATAATAATAAAAGCTGTACACTCACTACTTTACATTGTAGCAAAGTGTAATTTCTTCAGTGTTGTCACATGGAAAGATATAATAAAATATTTACAAAAATGTAAATGTAAAATGTAATGTAAAAATATATAAAAACATACTCATTATTCAGTCAGTACAGGCAGTGTATTATTATATATTTACAGTCTTGTGTATATACTGTATATATACTCTGCATCCAGTGTATTTATATATATATATCTATACTGTATCTCACAAAAGTGAGTACACCCCTCACATTTTTGTAAATATTTTCTTCTATCTTTTCATGTGACAACACTAAAGAAATGACACTTTGCTACAATGTAAAGTAGTGAGTGAACAGCTTGTATAACAGTGTAAATTTGCTGTCCCCTCAAAATAACTCAACACACATCCATTAATGTCTAAACCACTGGCAACAAAAGTGAGTACACCCCTAAGTGAAAATGTCCAAATTGGGCCCAATTAGCCATTTTACCTCCCTGGTGTCATGTGACTCATTAGTATTACAAGGTCTCAGGTGTGAATGAGGAGCAGGTGTGTTAAATTTGGTGTTATCGCTCTCACTCTCTCATACTGGTCACTTTAAGTTCAACATGGCACCTCATGGCAAAGAACTCTCTGAGGATCTGAAATAAAGAATTGTTGCTCTACATAAAGATGGCCTAGGCTATAAGAAGATTGCCAAGACCCTGAAACTGAGCTGCAGCACAGTGGCCAAGATCATACAGCGGTTTAACAGGACAAGTTCCACTCAGAACAGGCCTCGCCATGGTCGACCAAATAAGATGAGTGCACGTGCTCAGCGTCATATCCAGAGGTTGTCTTTGGGAAATAGACATATGATTGCTGCCAGCATTGCTGCAGAGGTTGAAGGGGTGGGGGGTCAGCCTGTCAGTGCTCAGACCATACGCCGCACGCTGCATCAAATTAGTCTGCATGGCTGTCATCCCAGAAGGAAGCCTCTTCTAAAGATGATGCACAAGAAAGCCTGCAAACAGTTTGCTGAAGACAAGCAGACCAAGGACATGGATTACTGGAACCATGTCCTGTGGTCTGATGAGACCAAGATAAACTTATTTGGTTCAGATGGTGTCAAGTGTGTGGCGGCAACCTGGTGAGGAGTACAAAGAGAAGTGTGTCTTGCCTACAGTCAAGCATGGTGCTGGGAGTGTCATGGTCTGGGGTTGCATGAGTGCTGCTGACACTGGGGAGCTACAGTTCACTGAGGGAACCATGAATGCCAACATGTACTGTGACATACTGAAGCAGAGCATGATCCCCTCCCTTCGGAGACTGGGCTGCAGGGCAGTAATCCAACATGATAACGACCCCAAACACACCTCCAAGATGGCCACTGCCTTGCTAAAGAAGCTGAGGGTAAAGGTGATGGACTGGCCAAACATGTCCCCAGACCTAAACCCTATTGAGCATCTGTGGGGCATCCTCAAATGGAAGGTGGAGGAGAGCAAGGTCTCTAACATCCACCAGCTCCGTGATGTCGTCATGGAGGAGTGGAAGAGGACTCCAGTGGCAACCTGTAAAGCAATGGTGAACTCCATGCCCAGGAGGGTTAAGGCAGTGCTGGAAAATAATGGTGGCCACACAAAATATTGACACTTTTGGGCCCCAATTTGGACATTTTCACTTAGGGGTGTACTCACTTTTGTTGCCAGCAGTTTAGACATTAATGGCTGCGTGTTGAGTTATTTTGAGGGGACAGCAAATTTACACTGTTATACAAGCTGTACACTCACTACTTTACATTGTAGCAAAGTGTCATTTCTTCAGTGTTGTCACATGAAAAGATAGAAGAAAATATTTACAAAAATGCGAGGGGTGTACTCACTTTTGTGAGATACTGTATATATATATATATATATATATATATATATATATATATATATATATACACCTCAAAAATTCCACTCGCCTACTTGCATTTTGCAAGTAGATTTTGAGGGCTGGAGGCTATGCCTGCCTGGGAAGTGGGGGTGGGGGGGGGGCGAGTACCGCCGGTCGCGGAGGGAAAGAAAGGAGAGCAGGCGGACGGAGCTTTTGACAGAACACCTGATCATCAGAGCGCATCGAACATCACTAGCGGCTTTCATTTCAGTTGCAGTGTGTTCCCTGCACTCGCTGTCACACACAGCCCCGCCCCATGATCCCGGGACCTTGATAGACAGATCACCCGTCCAATCACGAGTGACCTGTATCAAAGTTCCCTGGCCAGGGGGCAGGGCTGTATGTGACGCACACACGACAATTGAAATGAAAGCTGTGATGTTCCTCGGTGCTCTCATCATCCACCTAGTAATCCACTTTCTCTCTGTTCCCCTGCATGAAGGGCACAGATAGGCAGCATGAAGGGCACAGATAGGCAGCATGATGGGCACAGATAGGCACAGATAGGCAGCATGATGGGCATGGATAGGCAGCATGATGGGCAAGGATAGGAACGGATAGGCAGCATGATAGGCACGGATAGGCAGGATGATGGGCACAGATAGGCATGGATAGGCAGCATGATGGGCACGGATAGGCAGCATGATGGGCATGGATAGGCAGCATGATTGTCACAGATAGGCAGCATGATGGGCACAGATAGACAGCATGATGGACACGGATAGGCAGCATGGTGGACACGGATAGGCAGAATGATGGACACGGGCAGGCTGCATTGTTGGACACAGGCAGGCTGCATTAGTGGACACGGGCAGGCTGCATTGGTGGACATGGGCAGGCTGCATTGGTGGACACGGGCAGGCTGCATTGGTGGACACAGGCAGGCTGCATTGGTGGACACGGGCAGGCTGCATTGGTGGACATGGACAGGCTGCGTTGGTGGACATGGACAGGCTGTATTGGTGGACACAGGTGAGGTTACATTGATGGGCACAGGTAGGCTGCACTGATGAGCACGGACACAAAGTTGTTGTTAATATTTATTTTTAGAACTTATTTCTGCATAAAACATTTAAGTGTCTTTTCATAAGATAATTTATGAGGGTGTGTTTAGGGGCATGGTAGGGGTTGGGTGGGGCAACTGGTGACGAGTAACCCTTGAGGCTTGTGGTTAGGGATGAGCCGAACACCCCCCTGTTCGGTTCGCACCAGAACATGCGAACAGGAAAAGAGTTCGTTCGAACACGCGAACACCGTTAAAGTCTATGGGACACGAACATGAATAATCAAAAGTGCTAATTTTAAAGGCTAATATGCAAGTTATTGTCATAAAAAGTGTTTGGGGATCCGGGTCCTGCCCCAGGGGACATGGATCAATGCAAAAAAAAGTTTTAAAAACGGCCGTTTTTTCAGGAGCAGTGATTTTAATAATGCTTAAAGTCAAACAATAAAAGTGTAATATCCCTTTAAATTTCGTACCTGGGGGGTGTCTATAGTATGCCTGTAAAGGGGCGCATGTTTCCCGTGTTTAGAACAGTCTGACAGCAAAATGACATTTTGAAGGAAAAAACTCATTTAAAACTACCCGCGGCTATTGCATTGCCGACAATACACATAGAAGTTCATTGATAAAAACGGCATGGGAATTCCCCAAAGGGGAACCCCCGAACCAAAATTTAAAAAAAAAAATGACGTGGGAGTCCCCCTAAATTCCATACCAGGCCCTTCAGGTCTGGTATGGATATTAAGGGGAACCCCGGCCAAAATTAAAAAAAAAAAAATGACGTGGGGTTCCCCCTAAATTCCATATCAGACCCTTCAGGTCTGGTATGGATTTTAAGGGGAACCCCGCGCCAAAAAAAAAAAAAAAAAGGCGTGGGGTCCCCCCAAAAATCCATACCAGACCCTTATCCGAGCACGCAACCTGGCAGGCCGCAGGAAAAGAGGGGGGGACGAGAGTGCGGCCCCCCTCCCTCCTGAACCGTACCAGGCCACATGCCCTCAACATTGGGAGGGTGCTTTGGGGTAGCCCCCCAAAACACCTTGTCCCCATGTTGATGAGGACAAGGGCCTCATCCCCACAACCCTGGCCGGTGGTTGTGGGGGTCTGCGGGCGGGGGGCTTATCGGAATCTGGAAGCCCCCTTTAACAAGGTGACCCCAGATCCCGGCCCCCCCCCTGTGTGAAATGGTAAGGGGGTACATAAGTACCCCTACCATTTCACGAAAAAAGTGTCAAAAATGTTAAAAATGACAAGAGACAGTTTTTGACAATTCCTTTATTTAAATGCTTCTTCTTTCTTCTATCTTCCTTCATCTTCTGGTTCTTCTGGCTCTTCTGGTTCTTCCTCCGGCGTTCTCGTCCAGCATCTCCTCCGCGGCGTCTTCTATCTTCTTCTCCTCGGGCCGCTCCGCACCCATGGCATGGGGGGGAGGCTCCCGCTCTTCTCTTCTTCTTTTCTTCTCTTCTTCTCTTCTTCATTTTCTTCTCCGGGCCGCTCCGCAATCCATGCTGGCATGGAGGGAGGCTCCCGCTGTGTGACGGCGCTCCTCGTCTGACAGTTCTTAAATAACGGGGGGGGGCGGGGCCACCCGGTGACCCCGCCCCCCTCTGACGCACGGGACATGACGGGACTTCCCTGTGGCATTCCCCGTGACGTCACAGGGAAGTCCCGTCAAGTCACCGTGCGTCAGAGGGGGGCGGGGTCACCGGGTGGCCCCGCCCTCCCCGTTATTTAAGAACTGTCAGACGAGGAGCGCCGTCACACAGCGGGAGCCTCCCTCCATGCCAGCATGGATTGCGGAGCGGCCCGGAGAAGAAAATGAAGAAGAGAAGAAGAGAAGAATAGAAGAAGAGAAGAAAAGAAGAAGAGAAGAGCGGGAGCCTCCCCCCAATGCCATGGGTGCGGAGCGGCCCGAGGAGAAGAAGATAGAAGACGCCGCGGAGGAGATGCTGGACGAGAACGCCGGAGGAAGAACCAGAAGAACCAGAAGATGAAGGAAGATAGAAGAAAGAAGAAGCATTTAAATAAAGGAATTGTCAAAAACTGTCTCTTGTCATTTTTAACATTTTTGACAGTTTTTTAGTGAAATGGTAGGGGTAAGAACCCCCTTACCATTTCACACAGGGGGGGGGTCGGGATCTGGGGGTCCCCTTGTTAAAGGGGGCTTCCAGATTCCGATAAGCCCCCCACCCGCAGACCCCCACAACCACCGGCCAGGGTTGTGGGGATGAGGCCCTTCTCCTCATCAACATGGGGACAAGGTGTTTTGGGGGGCTACCCCAAAGCACCCTCCCAATGTTGAGGGCATGTGGCCTGGTACGGTTCAGGAGGGGGGGGGGCCGCACTCTCGTCCCCACCTCTTTTCCTGCGGCCTGCCAGGTTGCGTGCTCGGATAAGGGTCTGGTATGGATTTTTGGGGGGACCCCACGCCGTTTTTTTTTTTTTTTTTGGCGCGGGGTTCCCCTTAAAATCCATACCAGACCTGAAGGGTCTGGTATGGAATTTAGGGGGAACCCCACGTCATTTTTTTTAAAAAATTTTGGCCGGGGTTCCCCTTAATATCCATATCAGACCTGAAGGGCCTGGTATGGAATTTAGGGGGACTCCCACGTCATTTTTTTTTTTTAATTTTGGTTCGGGGTTCCCCTTTGGGGAATTCCCATGCCGTTTTTATCAATGAACTTCTATGTGTATTGTCGGCAATGCAATAGCCGTGGGTAGTTTTAAATGAGTTTTTTCCTTCAAAATGTCATTTTGCTGTCAGACTATTCTAAACACAGGAAACATGCGCCCCTTTACAGGCATACTATAGACACCCCCCAGGTACGAAATTTAAAGGGATATTACACTTTTATTGATTGACTTTAAGCATTATTAAAATCACTGCTCCTGAAAAAACGGCCGTTTTTAAAACTTTTTTTTGCATTGATCCATGTCCCCTGGGGCAGGACCCAGGTCTCCAAACACTTTTTATGACAATAACTTGCATATTAGCCTTTAAAATTAGCACTTTTGATTTCTCCCATAGACTTTTAAAGGGTGTTCCGCGGCATTCGAATTTGCCGCGAACACCCCAAATTGTTCGCTGTTCGGCGAACTTGCGAACAGCCAATGTTCGAGTCGAACATGAGTTCGACTCGAACTTGAAGCTCATCCCTACTTGTGGTGTACTGTTTCTAATACACTTCAGGCGGTGTATATATATATATATATATATATATATATATATATATATATATATATATAAAACAAAGTTTTATTATATAAACTATATATATATATATATATATATATATACTGTATATATATATATACATATATATATATAAATAAAACAAAGTTGCGCTGCCAATAGAAAACAACAAATAATAGCAGCCAGCATCAACAATCATAAAAATTGTGAAACAGTGAAAAAAAATAAAAATGCACCACTAAGAGAATAAACCAACCCCAAAAAAACACTTTTTAGGGAAGAATATTCACTAAATGTGTACTTGATAATAAAATATATGTAAATATATTAAAATATGTACATCAACAACAAAAAAAACAAAAAAGGAGAGAGGGATCTCATATGGACGTATCACAGTCACATATATAAACAAATGTATCAATGTCCATCCAGTGACTACACATGGAGTGTTAATCTAATCAGGATAAGTTTCCTCAACAGGTCAACCTATCATGAAGCTCTTATGTAGTTCATATAAGAAATAACAATAAGATCAGTGCAGTCTCTATATAGGAAATAACAGGATGTAATGCTCCTTAAAGGCTCAGATGGTAAGCATTACTATGATAATGATAGATGTACATCGGGTAATAAAGAAAGGCAATGGGTACTCTTACCCCAGGGTGTGGACCCACACACCGATGGTGGCGAGTCAATCATGCATGGAACGATACCACACGATGAGTCCTCCAAACAGGATTTCTGTAAGCCAGGCAGGGCGTGACAGCATCAACATCCAGGGAATTCCATACGGAGTAGTTATCATCCCAGACAAAATGTATGTTACTTCATCCACCCAGCAGAGTGTATCATGAGAAGAAAAAATAAAAAGGCCTTCACATAGAGCAGATAACTCCGGTATAAAAGATTTAAATACTTAAAAAATGTACAACAACATCGCTCATGAAGTGTAGAAATGTGATCACAGACAAGGATAAAGAAGCGTGGTGTATCGAGCCTGGCATGCTATGTACCCTATATATATATACTCTGCATCCAGTGTAGCCTATATCTACAGTGCATTCGGTGGTGCACTGTTTCCAATACACTTCAGGCAGTGTACACAGTATCTAATACAGTGTGTACAGTTTCTACTACACTTCTGGTGGAGTACACAGTATACAATACAGTGCAGCCGTAGTACAGTTTCTAATACAGTGCAGGCAGTGTACACAGTATCTAATACAGTGTGTACAGTTTCTACTACACTTCTGGTGGTGTACACAGTATACAATACACTAATAAAAAACAAAAAGTGTAGCGCTAAATGAAAATACACCCTTAGTGTATAAATGTGAAAAATAATGAATAATATATGATTGTCCAATATTTTCAATAAAGGCAAAAGTCCATCCAAAACAATATAAATGTAATTTAGTGAACTGATAATAAACAATAAGGACCTCAGAGGTCACCGCTGGTGAAGAAGTGTGTACAATGCCGTCAACAACGTGTAATTCTGTACAAATAATTATGTAAAAAAATCTATTAAAGAATTCCTTTCACAGCTGGTTGCTATTATGTCCATAATATGTACATATTAGATCTTATTGGATGGTGAATATAGAGATCGATTCCATACACCGCACCACAGTGTCCTCACAAGAAACGTGCAATGCCCACTCCCAGTAAAGATGGAGGCTTACCGGAGGGTTTGAACCCAGATCAGCATATACTGTCGGGGTCAAACCAGCTTGTATTGCACACCGGCAATGGGAGGGAGACCTTGGCAACCTGGAGATGGAAAAGTCCCAGGGGGCTTCATGGAAGGGTCTTCTCCAAAAATAGCGTTAACTATCCCAACGTATGGCTCATTGGAGATAGAAAAGGGGCCACATAGTGTAAATCCGTAAACAAATACTTTTATTGTATAAAAGAAATACACTTACATTTTAAGAAGATAAAAAAGCGCTTGTAAGTAAAATAAAGGCGGCAGTGGAGTCCTTCCGACGCGTTTCGTCTAACAAGACTTCGTCTAGGGGTGTCCATCCACTGCAGCCTAACTCCATAATATAGGTGCTGTAATCCCTGTAATGTGACTCCAGCCCATTCGATTTCCGTAAATTGGCACTTCCGGGTAGCCCAAAATGGCGGACCCGCGTGCGTTCCAAGCCTCAGTATGGCGGGTATGCAATTGCGTTCCACCTCCCCATAACTCGGCCCGGTGGTCCCAATGTGATGTAATCCCAATGGGGCCTATGTTAGTCTGGCAAAGTTGAAAAAGTAATATGTTAAGTGGTAGTATAGATACATGGAAAGTGTTTCCTAGTGTATGCGGAGATAATCCATCTCCGATCTCGCGATACGACGCCATGACGTCTCACCGCGAGCACGAGATTCCCCTCAAGCCTCATTCTGAAATTGTTTGTGTTCCAAAGGGTGCTGTTTCATCATGTGTACGGAGACAATTCTACGCCTCGCGATATGACGTCCTGACGTCACGACGCGAGACCGGGGATACGCTCAACTCCCATTATGGAGCGGCTTGCGTTTCAACAGTAACTCATTAGTGGGAAGCTTGCGTTCCACCATGCGTTGCACCCGCAGATAGCACGGCTTCGCAAGCCCCAAATATACCAACACAGCCACCCACGGGAGAATTTTAAATGGTTCTTCTTAACATTAAAAATACCGAGTTGGGCAGTCAAAACTGCCCCACACTTTATCTGCAAGGAGAAACATTCACCCCTATAAGTACCCATATACATGGGCGATATCATCCTATGCATATTGTAATTAAATGTATTAGATGCAGATACCTTACCCCCAATAAAAACCATAATTGGATGGTATCCAAAAAAAAAAGAACAAAATCAGTGCTAAAGAGTATGTATATGACATGTAGATTAACTTATATACCGGAAATTAGATGAGCTGGATTCACATGTATACATACACTTTAAATCAATTGATACAGCTCAAAGGTAAACTTTCAGAACATGCATATACAAACTTAAATCACTAAAGCCCTAAATTAAGATTGGTCTATGAATGCATTAACATCTATCTCCACATTCAGCCCCAATGGGGCAAATGTCCGTAACTCGTGTGCCCAGAACATTTCCAAACGGGAAACCCCTCTGGTTTTAGCACCCCCTCTCCAGGGTGGTGTATATTTGTCAATAATGACGAACTGTGATCCATCTGGATTTCCATCGTGAAATTCTTTAAAATGTCTCGGAACCGTATGTTTTGGATCTCTACTTTTAATCAGGGCAATATGATCCCCCACTCTTATAGAGAATGTCCTGGTGGTACGGCCTATATACTGTTTGTGACAGGGACAGGTGATGAGATACACTATGTACTTGGTACTACATGTACAGAACGATTTTATGGTGTATCTCCTTCCCGTCACTGTGGAAGTAAATTCCGTCACTTTACGGGTCCTCACAGTATTGTGTTGGCATACTATACACTTCTTACAAGGAAAGAAGCCAGTCCAATCATGAAAAAAAGAAGGATGGGTGGGAACATTGATGGTATTAGGAGCTATCCGACCTTGTATCGAAGGGGCACCCTTAAAGATGACATTGGCTTGTTCAGGGATAAGAGGACCCAAGATGTTGTCTTGCTTGAGAACGTCCCAATGTTTCCTTATAATATTTTTGATTTGCCTATGTTGTATTGAGAAGGATGTCAACATGGCCCATCTGAACTTCCCATCAGGCTCTCTCTTGGGTTTAATTTCCAGTAGAGAGTTCCTATCAGTGTCCATAGCCCTTTGGATTTCAGAATCCAGACTATCCCTGTCATATCCTTTATCCAAAAATTTATATTTCAAAATTTCCGCTTGTTCGAGAAATACTTCTGTGTTAGTGCAGTTCCGGCGAAGTCTTAGAATTTGGCCATAAATAAGTTCGCAAGGCTAGGTGCGAATTTCGCCCCCATAGCAACTCCACATTGTTGGAGATAGAAATTGTGGTTAAACCAAAAGTAATTATGTTTGGCTGCGAACTCAAGCAACTCCACCAGATAGTCACATTGGAAGGACGCCAAAGAATGTTCATGGGCCAAGAAGTGTTTAACCGCCTCAATGCCCTTATCGTGTGGTATGCACGTGTACAATGACGCTACATCAGCAGTAGCCATGATATAGCCATCTTGTATGCTAATATTCTCGAGGAGTCTGATGGTGACTGCTGATGTAGCGTCATTGTACACGTGCATACCACACGATAAGGGCATTGAGGCGGTTAAACACTTCTTGGCCCGTGAACATTCTTTGGCGTCCTTCCAATGTGACTATCTGGTGGAGTTGCTTGAGTTCGCAGCCAAACATAATTACTTTTGGTTTAACCACAATTTCTATCTCCAACAATGTGGAGTTGCTATGGGAGCGAAATTCGCACCTAGCCTTGCAAACTTATTTATGGCCAAATGGGAGGAGGATGTCATCTATACCCATGAAACCAGTTCCTTGGTGTTATGGGCCAGGTATATAGGCGACATCCTCCTCCTATGGAACGGTACCATCGACTCCCTCAAAGAGTTCTTTGAATGTTTGCATTCCAATGATAGAGGGATCTCTCTGTCATATGAGGCCAGTAAGACCAAAATTCATTTTTTGGATTTACAGATAGAGATAGTAGATAAAAGATTCATATTCAGCACATATTTCAAGCCCACAGACCGCAACGGTTTTATTCCTGTGGACAGTTGCCACCATGGATCATGGTTGAGCGCAGTTCCGCGAGGTCAGTTTCTAAGACTTCGCCGGAACTGCACTGACACAGAAGTATTTCTCGAACAAGCGGAAATTTTGAAATATAAATTTTTGGATAAAGGATATGACAGGGATAGTCTGGATTCTGAAATCCAAAGGGCTATGGACACTGATAGGAAATCTCTACTGGAAATTAAACCCAAGAGAGAGCCTGATGGGAAGTTCAAATGGGCCATGTTGACATCCTTCTCAATATAACATAGGCAAATCAAAAATATTATAAGGAAACATTGGGACGTTCTCAAGCAAGACAACATCTTGGGTCCGCTTTTCCCTGAACAAGCCAATGTCATCTTTAAGGGTGCCCCTTCGATACAAGGTCGGATAGCTCCTAATACCATCAATGCTCCCACCCATCCTTCTTTTTTTCATGATTGGACTGGCTTCTTTCCTTGTAAGAAGTGTATAGTATGCCAACACAATACTGTGAGGACCCGTCAAGTGACGGAATTTACTTCCACAGTGACGGGAAGGAGATACACCATAAAATCGTTCTGTACATGTAGTACCAAGTACATAGTGTATCTCATCACCTGTCCCTGTCACAAACAGTATATAGGCCGTGCCACCAGGACATTCTCTATAAGAGTGGGGGAGCATATTGCCCTGATTAAAAGTAGAGATCCAAAACATACGGTTTCGAGACATTTTAAAGAATTTCACGATGGAAATCCAGATGGATCACAGTTCGTCATTATTGACAAATATACACCACCATGGAGAGGGGGTGCTAAAACCAGAGGGGTTTCCCGTTTGGAAATGTTCTGGGCACACGAGTTACGGACATTTGCCCCATTGGGGCTGAATGTGGAGATAGATGTTAATGCATTCATAGACCAATCTTAATTTAGGGCTTTAGTGATTTAAGTTTGTATATGCATGTTCTGAAAGTTTACCTTTGAGCTGTATCAATTGATTTAAAGTGTATGTATACATGTGAATCCAGCTCATCTAATTTCCGGTATATAAGTTAATCTACATGTCATATACATACTCTTTAGCACTGATTTTGTTCTTTTTTTTTTGGATACCATCCAATTATGGTTTTTATTGGGGGTAAGGTATCTGCATCTAATACATTTAATTACAATATGCATAGGATGATATCGCCCATGTATATGGGTACTTATAGGGGTGAATGTTTCTCCTTGCAGATAAAGTGTGGGGCAGTTTTGACTGCCCAACTCGGTATTTTTAATGTTAAGAAGAACCATTTAAAATTCTCCCGTGGGTGGCTGTGTTGGTATATTTGGGGCTTGCGAAGCCGTGCTATCTGCGGGTGCAATGCATGGTGGAACGCAAGCTTCCCACTAATGAGTTACTGTTGAAACGCAAGCCGCTCCATAATGGGAGTTGAGCGTATCCCCGGTCTCGCGTCGTGACGTCAGGACGTCATATCGCGAGGCATAGAATTGTCTCCGTACACATGATGAAACAGCACCCTTTGGAACACAAACAATTTCAGAACGAGGCTTGAGGGGAATCTCGTGCTCGCGGTGAGACGTCATGGCGTTGTATCGCGAGATCGGAGATGGATTATCTCCGCATACACTAGGAAATACTTTCCATGTAACTATACTACCACTTAACATATTACTTTGTCAACTTTGCCAGACTAACATAGGCCCCATTGGGATTACATCACATTGGGACCACCGGGCCGAGTTATGGGGAGGTGGAACGCAATTGCATACCCGCCATACTGAGGCTTGGAACGCACGCAGGTCCGCCATTTTGGGCTACCCGGAAGTGCCAATTTACGGAAATCGAATGGGCTGGAGTCACATTACAGGGATTACAGCACCTATATTATGGAGTTAGGCTGCAGTGGATGGACACCCCTAGACGAAGTCTTGTTAGACGAAACGCGTCGGGAGGACTCCACTGCCGCCTTTATTTTACTTACAAGCGCTTTTTTATCTTCTTAAAATGTAAGTGTATTTCTTTTATACAATAAAAGTATTTGTTTATGGATTTACACTATGTGGCCCCTTTTCTATCTCCTATGAGCCATACGTTGGGATAGTTAACGCTATTTTTGGAGAAGACCCTTCCATGAAGCCCCCTGGGACTTTTCCATCTCCAGGTTGCCAAGATCTCCCTCCCATTGCCGGTGTGCAATACAAGCTGGTTTGACCCCGACAGTATATGCTGATCTGGGTTCAAACCCTCCGGTAAGCCTCCATCTTTACTGGGAGTGGGCATTGCACGTTTCTTGTGAGGACACTGTGGTGCGGTGTATGGAATCGATCTCTATATTCACCATCCAATAAGATCTAATATGTACATATTATGGACATAATAGCAACCAGCTGTGAAAGGAATTCTTTAATAGATTTTTTTACATAATTATTTGTACAGAATTACACGTTGTTGACGGCATTGTACACACTTCTTCACCAGCGGTGACCTCTGAGGTCCTTATTGTTTATTATCAGTTCACTGAATGACATTTATATTGTTTTGGATGGACTTTTGCCTTTATTGAAAATATTGGACAATCATATATTATTCATTATTTTTCACATTTATACACTAAGGGTGTATTTTCATTTAGTGCTACACTTTTTGTTTTTTATTGGTTCATTTAGCAATTTTTCTTGTTGCTGTGTTAGCAGCTTATATTTTAGAGCAAGCGCAATTTTATTACTGTTTTTCTGTGTATACAATACACTGCAGCCACTGTTATAAACATGGGAAAGATGCGCTACTTTACAGGCATACTATCTATCTATCCGAATTTTACAGTCCTTTGAAGAACAGGATCATTACACTAAAACCAATCCATCTAAATCGATTTTGAAGAAAAAATCTTACTTTTGTCCACCTCCCAGTACCAGCCCAAATGCGGCAGCATTCTTAAAGCTAGTAAACAATGATCTGGAAAAATTAAAAGTCAAAGCCAAGGGCCCCACAAATTTGAATAAGAAAGAGTTGGATGCACTTAATTCACTTGCTGACAACAAGCAAATTACTATCAAACTGTCAGATAAAGGTGGAAATGTAGTTCTTCTAAACAATGAAGGCTACGTCAACACATACAAAAAAATCCTTAATAACCATGACTGATACCGCCGAATTCCGGCAGAAATCATCGGATGATACAATAAAGAATTCTAAGCATTAGTGGATACCGCCTTTCTGAACAATATAATCAGCAAACAAACATGGAGCTTTAGCAGAAACAATTTTCCGAAGGATCCTACGTTTTATATACTTCCTAAAATTCATAAAAACTCTACAAATCCTCTAGGAAGGCCCATCATTTCGGGAATTGGCTCAATCAGTGATAATGCAAGCAAATTAGTTGACGAATTTCTAAGACCATCTGTAACATCACTACCATCTTATGTAAGAGACACCGTCCACCTCCTGCAGATAATTGATGAGATAAACATTCCCGACTATGTTCTCCTAGTCACAATAGACGTAGAAACATTATACAGCTCTATCTCACATGAAAAAGGTCTAGCAGTTATTAAGCATGTTCTGCAACACAATCCTGCCGCAGATCCTGTGTATAATGAATTCATTCTGTCACTGCTGGAGTATGTCCTTGGACACAATGTTTTCACCTTCAACAGCTCCCACTACCTCCAGGTGCAGGGGGGTTGCGATGGGGACATGCTGTGCCCCATCGTACGCCAACCTGTACCTGGGGGGGTGGGAGAAGATGTTTTTGGCTGATGAGAATCTGGCCAAATCCTCGGATGGTATCGTTACATCGACGATATCTTGATTATCTGGGATGGGTCCTGGGACACGCTCCAGCAGTGCCTCCTCAGTATGAATAAAAACGATTTTAATCTCAGCTTTACCATGTCTTATGATCAAAATTGTATAACCTTTCTGGACGTGGAAATCTATAGGGGAAAAGAAGGTAACCTGTGTAGCAAACTATACAGAAAGGTTACAGCAGGGAACACTATATTCCACGCTACAAGTTTCCACCCACAACCCCTAATTGACTAGATTCCTTACTCTCAATATTTAAGAATAAAACAAAACTGCACCGATGAGGGAAACCTTTATAAAAGAAGCGGCTAACTTGCGTGATAGACTCCTTGTAAGAGGCTATTACATGCTTCTTTAAAAACATCTTACAAGCAAGTTTTGATGAAATCTAGAAAGGACCTATTGTATACTACTAAATCACAAGATAATACTAACAAGTGAAGGATCATTACTAGATTTAACCAACAACAACACCAAGTCAAAAAAAATTATTGAAAAATATTGGCATATGCTGATATTAGATCCTTCTTTGGGACAATTTGTCCCAGAAAAACCCCTCTTCACTTTTAGAAGAGCCACTTCTATCCGTGATAAGATTGTCAGTAGTGAGGTAAAGAATGAGTCAACTAGAACGCACTGTAAATACAAAGGCACTTTCATGTGCGGTACATGTAATTACTTCAGATATATGCTTATACAAAAAACCCTACTCTTCCTAATGGTAAAGTTTTTTATCCAAAACATTTTGCGAACTGCAGGACCCATGGAGTCGTCTATATGCTGCAATGCAGCTGTAGCTGCTTTTATATTGGGAAGACTAAATTAGAATTCTGGAGGAGGGCCTATAGGCATATTCGCAGCATGCAGGTATGCAATCCTGACCTCCCCCTGGGACGCCATGTTTCTCTGGTCCATGGTGGTATCTTCCCTAATATCAAATTTTTGATCTTGGATCAGATACATCCCAATCCCAGGGGAGGGGTCTGGAATAAAACCCTCCTCCAGATGGAACTAAGATGGATTTATTAGCTCAATGCAACAATGCCCCATGCCTCAACGAGGTCATATGTTTTAAACTATTCCTCGAGCACCTTCTCTCATTAATACCATCTTGAGAAATGTTTCCTGATTGTTTGATAGGTACATGCACCCACTTGATCCCTCTCCTTTGTAAATATTTTCTTACCCTTTATTCAGATGATGTGGGTGCCTGTGCAGGTATAAATGCACGGATATGTGTGTCTGTAGATGCATTCCTATCATAACCAATGCTCTGTTGCTCTTTTTGGATTATTTGAGGTCTGGATATCACAATGCCATTATATTCTCTCTGTAATCAACATTATGTAATAATTTGTTCATATTGTTGGATATTCTCATTATAACCCCTATATGACTACATCATCCCATCTGTATGTATATATATATATATATATATATATATATATATATATATATATATATATATATATATTGTTATTTAATCATCTGTACAAATTGTTGCTTGTGGGGCTTCCCCTCTCTTATGGCATCAGGGCACAAGTCTTTTCCTAAACTTGGTATTATTATCTATACAATGCTAATACTGACTTGTACATTTATTTTCATTGTATTTCTATTTTGTCTATATTTTCCTGTTAGGGACCTCCCCCTGCATATTTTCCCTGTGCTTCAGCCGATGATTTGAATTGCCCGGGTACACAAAGCCGCCTGGTTATCTAACCATAGGCGGCGCTTTGGAGGCTGATGGACTTTCACATCACCGCCCATGGCCTCCATCTTGCCACTCCGGCGGACATGCGCAGTCCGCCGGTGAGGCTCACTGTGTCGTGGGCTGGGTGTGCGTGACATGCAGACGTCCGTGCCGCGCACACCCAGCTCAGGGGGCCATCATAGGATCTCCCGGCACTTTCCTCCCCATTATCAGCTGTTTGCAACTAAGTTGCGCCAGCTGATTGGGAACCAGCTGCCATATATACACAACCAGCGCACTCCCACATCTAGCACTTGTTTGCTGGATGTCGGGACGTGCGGCTGGCTCCCTCAATGTTTCCACAACTAAGGTAAAATATATCACCTATCATTACTTTGCATACTGCTGCCTGGTTACTTTAACCTCTTAAGCCTAACTTACTCATATCAATAAATAGACATATCATGTTTTTTGAGGCTTATATTGATAAATAAGCATAGCATGTTTTTTTGAGATTGCCAACAAAATACACCTTTGTGTGACCTACCATTTTATTTTTGTAGCTGCTGATGTTGGCTCTCCACTTCACCTGGCAGCCAGCTTTACCAGCATACTTACAATATCGGTAGGTATTTTTGTTCAGTCTTTTACACATGTTTTGAGCAGCAAATACTTTAAGTTTGATAAATTTCTTACCTTGATTTACAATCTAGCACACCCCCTCTTTTTACTTGTTGGAATTTCCACTTCTGGCCCCAGTATATTCTTTTGGCCGTCCTATTGCCTGGGAATGTAGGGATACCTCCACCTCTCGGAGGACAGTAACATCGAGTTTACTTTCCAGACCTCTTTGATGCCCTCCTGCCCTGAGATAGCACCCCCACCGGCACAATCATCTTGTGCTATTTGTTTACACTTTTTAATGTTGCTACAATCAAACATCAAAAATTATTTCACCATTCAACTTGATGTAAGTTAACAATTGAGCATTTGACTATGTATCTTATGTTGGTAAAAGTTTCACTCAAAGACACTGATTCTGTATTCTAATTATGCTCTAGATGAATTCCTCCTTCCTTTGCACCCCTGAAGAAGGACCATATTGTATCCCGAAACATGTTGGGTATAAGGAGGTCTCTTCATATAAACCCCCTTGTTATGGTGATAGTAATGAATTGTTTCTTTTCATTTTTTTTAACCATGTCTAATTATTAACAAAATTTATTGCTGTTATATTACACCTGTACTTTTCTAATAGAATATTACTAGTTGCCTAAAAAGTCCATTTAGGGGAACCCCCTTTTTTCTTGTTTACAGGCATACTAAGGAAACCCCCCAGGCATTATATTTAAAGGAATATTTCATTTTTTTGTTTCACTTTAAGCATTATTAAAATCACCGCTCCCAAAAAAACTGCAGTTTTTAAAACTTTTTTTTGCATTGATACATGTCCCCTGGGGCAGGACAAAACACTTTTTATGGCAATAACTTGCATATAAGCCTTTAAAATGAGCAGAAATTTTTTGCCTGTATATTGTATATTGCCTAATATTTCACAGCAGGGCCTGTTCCTGCGCCCAACAAGAGTATCTATGAGTGGTTACAGTATTGTGGCACCACCACCCAAGGCCCAATTTTTCTGCACCTGTTTAACAGGGGCGTGTAATTACAATTTTTGATATAATATTTCACAGCAGGGCCCGTTCCTGCGCCCAACAAGAGTATCTGTGAGGGGTTACAGTGTTGTGGCACCACCACCACCACCCAAGGCCCAATTTTTTTGCCCCTGTTTAACAAAAGAAGTGTGCTTTCTGCATTTCTTCTTGATCTGTGCAGAATTCTAGTGTGAAACTTTATCTCTGTGTAGGAGCTGTAATAAAGACCGGTCACTGCTGCTCTCTCCTTGTGCAGGGTAATTGGTCTTGTCTCCGCCCCCTCCTGTACTTATCTGTAGGCAAACTGTAGTGGATGGGACCTGCTGGGTGCCTCCCATGGCTTTGTCCTCAGCAAAAGTTATGTGCAGCGATGATGTAATTGCAAATTTTATATGGCGGTCTGGATTTGCAAAGATGTTTGTTCCACACAAAGTGGATTTATATCTCCTCCAAACACTATATTAATGTTGTCTGAAAGTATGAAATTATACCCAAAGTTTTCTTCATGGAGTAAATGATATCAATAGTTTTGAACTGCTTCCAAAAGCAATAATGCAGACATATTTGTATATCAGAAAAAAAATCTGAAGATGGTGGATTTTTTCCTCTTTATGTTCATTTCTTCAACCAGGCTGAAGTGTTTCTTTGTGTTCTTGTGCTTAGTCTTTGTACTTCAGCAAAGTCTTATACACCTGCTCCCCAGAAGCCTTCTCACAGTGCTGCATTATAGTTACGAACTTAAGTACAACACCGCACATGCCCTTTGTTTGTACACCTGGCCAGCTAACTTAAGTTTTCCCATTTTAATTATACTGGAGGAATCGAGTCTGCCTATAATAAAACTGAGTTAAAGAGAAACCACATTCATAGAAAAAAGTAGTTCTTACTACCTTAGAAAATAAAAATGGATATAAGATGGTATTTTTTGATAGCGTGGGCTACATTTCATTCTTAGCTGCCATTTTCATACCCAGTGGGTATATAACAGTAGCTGAGCTTGACTGTTCAGCTAAGCTACTATAGTCACCAACCAATGATTACTCTGTATGTATCTGCAGAAAATTTTTTAGATACAGCATTTGTGTGATGTTTGTACTCCAATGGTTCTTTATGGAATTACATGGATAAATTACTTGAACAGATGAGTGAAACTTCTCTGAAAACCAAACCTTAGTCTGGAGGAGGACAGCTTAACAGCTGTAAAACTTGCCCTATACGAATATTGAAGTTCCCACTGCTGCCCTCCTTCTGAAATGTTAGTTGCATGACCATATTTCTTACCCTCTGGCTTCAATAGGTTGAAAGGTTGGACTTGATGGACTTGTGTCTTTTTTCAACATTGCCTACTATGTAACTATGTAATACTTTCTGAGTCTAGGTTCACACTGTTGTGGAGGTTTGTGGATGTGGGAGTGTGTGTAAATGCACCCTCAACCAAAATGCACGGCTCTTTTGCAGAAGCATGGGGGTGCCATTAATTTCTAATTACATGTGTATATGTTCAGAGTTTTTTTTTTTCATTCAACCAACGGGGTGAAAGAAAAAACCCTCACAGATCCCTGCATCCATACAAGTGTCATGGTAGCAAGGATCTCCCCCGCTGCTCTATTGATGTCCTGAGTAGCACATATGAGACAGGAGTTTGGGTCCCCAGGAGCTTGGATCCTAGTCAAATGGGGTGCTCCTACAGCTACAGTCCACCCTGCCTATGACCAATACTTTGCATGCAGGAGGGACTAATTGTTTAATAATGATCTGATATGTAGTTGCCCCTTATACCATGACAATTACTAAATTATTACATTACTAAAATTAGAAGAAAAGAGGTTTAACCTTAAACTGCGTAGAGGGATCTTTACTGTAAGAGCGTCAAGAATGTGGAATTCCCTTCCACAGACAGTAGTTTCAACGTGGTGACATCGAAAGTTAAAAAAAACTATTAGATAACACCTGAACGACCACAACATACAGGGATATTATCTGTAATACTGACATATAATCACACACATAGGTTGGACTTGATGGACTTGTGTCTTTTTTCAACCTCACCTACTATGTAACTGAGGCAGGTGAAGCAATAAGCCTCTGCCTATGCTTAGGTATCCTGGACACCTTGGTTTTACATTTTCTGGGAATAATTCAACTACTTCTATTTTCTCTGTGATTTTACTTTTTATTATTATTATTATTACAGGTCCTTATATAGCATTGTCAACTTATGCAGCACTTTACATACATATATTGTACATTCACATCTGTCCCTGCCCTCAAGGAGCTTACAATCTAATGTCCCTAACTCTCACATTCATACATATAATAGGGCTAATTTAGACAGGAGCCAGTTACCTAATGGCATGTCTTTGGAGGCACACAGGCGCAGGGAAAACATGCAAAGTTCAGGCAGGTAGTGCCGTGGTTGGTATTCAAACCAAGGACCCTAGTGCTGCAAGGTGGAAGAGCTAACCCACTTTTTTGTGTGAAGTAAATGTAAACTGTGATCATATGAAATACAAGTGCTCCTCACTTAACGACCAGGTTCCGTTCCAATGACCAGGTCGTTAAACAAATTGGTTGTTAAAAGAGGAGTCACAAGAAATCAATATTTTAAGCATTCTTAACTACTGTACTGTACTGTATTGTGAAAAAAAGGTCTAAACGCAAAACTCCAGCTCAATAACAATATTTTAACTTGCATAAGTACAGAACACAAATGAATTCTGTACTTCAATACAATGATATACAGCACGTTGTTCAGGTGGGGAGAGCTGGTCGTAAGTCCGAGAAGTCGTTAAACGAGGAGTATCTACAACAACAAAAAATGAAAAAAAAAACAAACGAGTAGTATCTTTTAACATATATATCCTCTGTTCTATTTTTGAAACACTTAATAAAAATTATTGGGAAAAGAAAATTAGAATCAAGCAGAGCATATTGTGACTCATAAACAGCGTTCATTTCGTAGACGAAAATATTTTTGTAGAAGAATATAACACTATTGTATTCGACTAAAATATGACTAAAACAATTCAGATGACCAAAAATCTGACTAAAACTAAAAATGGCATTTTAGTCAAAAGATTATTTCTAAAACTAAATCGAAATTTGACGCCAAAATTAACACTGCACTACCATATTAGAATAAGTAGGGGGCATCTACTAACGTGCTTAACCACCTGCCCTCTGGAAAATTTACTCCCCTTTATTACCAGGCTATTTTTTGCAATACGGCTCTGTGTTACTTTAACTGACAATTACGCAGTCGTGCGACACTACCTAAATAAAGTTTATGTCCTTTTTTCCCCACAAATAGAGAACAAGTAATGCTTTACAATTTAACCACTTCCGGAACAGCTCACGACGATATACGTCGGCACTTTGAAAAGGGATATCATTGTTATGGCAGTAGCTAGCTGCCATAACCCCTGGTATCCTCTTCTGCAGTGAGCAGTCCGGTTTCAGATAAAGGTGGTCTCAGCGGCGGATGCGCCGCAAGATCACTTATTGGCGTCAGGAGAGGGCCCCTCCTCCTGCCGCTCTCCGGTGCCCTCCGCCGTTTACCAGAGCCGCCGGCAGCAGCGGAGGCGATCGGATCCTTCTCGCTGTTAGGTATGGAGATGAGTGAGGGGAAGATGGCCCCCACCCGTCTCCATACCTTTGCAGGGCGGAAGCGACGTCAAGACGTCACTTCTGCCCATAGCTCTTAAAGGGACATTTTTTTTTTTTTTTCAAACGACACCAATTTGTGTAAATATGAGATCTGAGGTCTTTTGACTCCAGATCTCATATTTAAGAGGTCCTGTCATGCTTTTTTTCTATTATAAGGGATGTTTACATTCCTTCTAATAGGAATAAAAGTGACACAATTTTTTTTAAAAGAACAGTGTAAAAATAAAAAATAAAAAGTAAAATAAATAAGAAAGAAAAATTTTTAACGTGCCCTGTCCCGCCGAGCTCGTGTGCAGAAGCGAACGCATACGTGAGTAGTGTCTGCATATGAAAACGGTGTTCAAACCACACATGTGAGGTATCACCACTGTCATTAAAGCGAGAGCAATAATTCTAGCCCTAGGCCTCCTCTGTAACTGAAAACATGCAACCTGTAGAATTTTTTAAAAGTCGCCTAAGGAGATTTTTAAGGATAAAAGTTTGTCGCCATTCCACGAGCAGGCGCAATTTTGCAGCGTGACATGTTGGGTAACAATTTACTCAGTGTAACATTATCTTTCACACTATAAAAAAAAATTGGGCTAACTTTACTTTTGTCTTATTTTTTAATGCAAGAAAAGTGTATTTTTTCCAAAAAAAGTGCGCTTGTAAGATCTCTGGGGAAATAACGTGTGACAGAAAGTATTGTAACGTCTGCCATTTTATTCGCTAGGGTGTTAGAAAAAAAATATATAATGTTTGGGGGTTCTAAGTAATTTTCTAGCAAAAAAACTGTTTTTAACTTGTAAACACCAAATCTCAGAAAGAGGCTCGGTCCTTAAGTGGTAAAGCCAATAGACTTTAGTTAACTAAAATGTACTGGAGATTTTAGTCAACTAAAATACGACTAAAACTAAATAGGCATTTTAGAAGACTATGATTAAAACTAAATCGAAATTTGACATCAAAATTAACGGTGCTCATGAAGCACCTAATGCCACTGGATCTAAATCACAGTCAAGCAAGTAGCATTTTCAGAAGAAGAGGACAGCAATGTTCAGTCTATTTCTGTCACCCTGGGTTTCCTTTAAGAGTCATCAGAGGATCAATCTCTGCCCCATTTTGTTCACAACAGTCAAATCCATTTTTATTAGAGAAGCTCCTTAAAAATAAACATTGAACATCTGTCTTCTATACAAACTTCTATATTATTATTATTATTATACAGGGCTTATATAGCGCCAACAGTTTGCACAGTACTTTAACTATACAGTCTATACACTCTTTAACCACAAAGTCATTAGTGCTGACATGAAAAGCAAATGTACACAATATTAACATTCATATATGAGGTCTCAGGCTTTTCAGGGCAGTACTTACTGTAATGGCTTACTGTAATGGCATGATTTGAATTTTTATAAGCCAAGTTCCTTGCTTGCCACCATCTAAGCTGTTCTCTCCATAACCTTGTAGGACCTACATCAACGTTATAGGATTAACAGGATAGGGTCACTTTTCTTTAGCCATGTGGTAGGCGGGAGAGACACAAACCCTCAGCTGGAGTCCCTAAAGGCTATAAGAAATTGGAATATAATTTTCTGGTAGAGTTGTTCTTTAGTCCTTTTGCTAGATATCCAAACAAGAAGACTCGCTGCTCTAGGTGAAGTTTTGAAAGCCTGATGATCTGAACAGGTACTCGCTTCGGCTCGCCTCCGCATATAATCAGAAGGAGAAATGGCCGCACTCAGAGGCGTAACTACAACTTTCAGGGCCCCGGTGCAAGAAACCATGAAAGGCCTCCCTGACCTCTGGTCCTGGGCCTGGATCCCTTTACTCTCATTGTGTGGCCCTTTATTAGGGTCTCACAGCGGCCTCCTTTCTGCCATCAGAAAGGAGGCTGCTGATGCACAAAGTGCAACCTTTGTGACCCTGGTAGTTCTGCCACTGTGTTCCACCTGCATTTAGGTACTGCCATAAATGTGATAGATTTTACCGGCATGTAAGACCTGCACTCCCAGCATCTGAAAGGCTTTTAAACAGGATGTTATTGACAGGCTCAGTGAGCGGACACTGAGCAGATCACCCATGACAGGAGAACCAACATACCCGTTGCCAACCCCAGGAATATGAGCTGCAGTGGTGCAGGAGGAGAGCTCTGACAGCAAGTGGCTCACATTGGGGACACTGATGGAGGTTGGAATGTCAGATTGGCAGCACTGGGCTAGCAGCGGTGGGGGGCCAAGTGAGGAGGCGGTTATCAGTAACAGAAGAGCCGGTGTGTGAGGGAAGAGATTATCAGATCGCTAGAGTCCACCCGTTCTGTAAGTTCGCGCACCTCCGTCCGTATCTCTTGAATGTCCCGACTGTGTGCCTCCTCCACCCGGAGTATAAGAGACTCCATGTCTGACCGAGAGGGTAAGGCCTCAATGTCCGCCTTGGTAGGGAGGGCTTGCAGTATACTCCGGAGATCATCCGGAATACCACTAAGACGTTGGGATGAACTAGCCATGTCCTCCCGAAATACCGCCAGAGTCTCTGATGAGAAATCTGAGGCAGGAGATGCGTTAGGAGAAGCCGGTAAGTCTAGTGTGTCCGTCCTGACCAGAGACTGTACACGTGGCGACGTCGCAATGGCGCCTGGTGAAGCCATCTGCGGGTCCTTGAAATATCGTTTTATGCCACTCTGGGGGGTTAAGGACCAGGAACCACTGGCTGATGAACGTGTCCTGTATCTTTTGGTAGATATCATGCCTTGTATCCACTTAGGAAAATCCGTCAAATTGTGGGACAAAGAGGGGCAATGCCAGGAGCTCTCAGAAAAGGCTTCCTCACTCGGCCATTGCTAAGCCACGCCCCCTCAGGCAGTTCCTTTGACCTCATGATTCTCATTTGCTCTGACATGCACTGTGAGCTGTAAGGTCTTATATAGACAGGTGTGTGGCTTTCCTAATCAAGTCCAAACAGTATAATCAAACACAGCTGGACTCAAATGAAGGTGTAGAACCATCTCAAGGATGATTAGAAGAAATGGACAGCACCTGAGTTAAATATATGAGTGTCACAGCAAAGGTTCTGAATACTTAGGACCATGTGATATTTCAGTTTTTCTTTTTTAATAAATCTGCAAAAATGTCAACAATTCTGTGTTTTTCTGTCAATATGGGGTGCTGTGTGTACATTAATGAGGAAAAAAAATGAACTTAAATGATTTTAGCAAATGGCTGCAATATAACAAAGAGTGAAAAATTTAAGGGGGTCTGAATACTTTCCGTCCCCACTGTATCACCCCCTCTGGGTGGAGCCCTGACCTTCTCAATGATTTGTATATGTATGGCTGTAATATTGCCATTATGGCATAAATTAAAGTGCTTAGCCACATTTGTTGATAGATTTTTTGTTACACCATATAGATGCTCATAAAAACGATCACGTAGACGTCTAGTTGTTCTATCAACATACTGAATGTGGCATAAATCGCAAGTCAACAAATAGACAACATAGCTAGTATTACAATTATAAAAATTATCTGTATCCACTGATGTATTGGAGGATGGAGATCTCTCATTTAGGGAACATTGTGTCATAAGGGATCTCAAGGATTTATCTATGGAAAATCGTCCTTTTGCACAGATGGGTGGTGCTAGTGCTGTCAAATCGGTTCTCTTTAAAATGAACACACTCCTGAGATGAACAAATTTCAGAGAGCGGTAAAACGGGATTTGACGGCTCTGGCATCCCAGGTTATGGTAAGGGACACCGTATGGCGTGACAATTTGACTAAGGATGAAAGAGTATCTCTAAAAAATATAGAGGAAGGTGACACTATTGATATTCGTAACTCAGATAAGGGTGGGGTTATAGTTGTAATGGATGTTGAATCATATAGAAGAGAAGCCATCTGACAACTATCTGACACCCATACATATATCCAACTTAGAGGGGATACAACTAAACAGTTTAGATCAGTGTTGGCAGAACTTGTCAAAAGAGGAGTGAAAATAGGTATATTCAATCAAAAGGAAATTACCAAAATAATACCAGAAAATCCTATTGTTCCCATATTCTACCATCTCCCTAAAACCCATAAGGGATTAGACCCCCTGCTAGGGCATCCTATTATATCAGGCATCAATTCCCTCAATGAGAAACTAGGGCAGTGGCTGGATAGGCAATTATAGCCTTTGGTTCAGCAACTCCCTGGATATTTAAAAGACACAAATCATCTCCTTGAGGTCATAGAGGATTTCCAGTGGAAAAATTAGTACTCGTGGGTCACATGTGACATGGCGAGTTTATATTAGTCAATTCCTCATGACCTCGCTGCAGTGTCTGTGTCTTTTTTCTTAGAGACATTCACGGATTTACCAATTGAACAGAGAGAATTCATTGTGGAAGTCTTGGAATATCTACTGTCCCATAGTTATTTCTCATTTGGTGGTGTGTTCTACCTACAGAGGTGCGGGGCAGCGATGGAGGCTAAATTTTCGCCCTCATTAGCCAACCTGTACATGGGTTAGTGGGAGCAGTCCCACATTTTTGGAGGAGAGAACCCCTTTAGGTCTTCTATTAGGTTATACCTGAGATTTATAGATGACCTCGTGTTCATCATGGAAGATGGTACATGCATGTTCATTCCCTTTTTGGAGTACCTTAATTGTAATACCAATAATCTCACCTTTGCTGGTGAAGTTCATAATGATGAAATACATTTTCTAGATGTACTTCTTAAGGGACTGAACATGACAGTCAGCACGTCCCTATATAGAAAACCTCTGTCAGGTAATTCTCTTCTGTTAGCCCAGTCAGGACATCCCAGACACACACAATTAAAGGTATACCTGTGGGACAATTTATACAAGTGAGAAGAATCTGCAGAGACAATTTGAATTTTAAACGTGAAGCAGCATCCCTTTTCCAACGTTTTCTAGAGAGAGGATATCCAAGGTGGATGATTGATAGGGCTCTGACTATTGCTAGAAGTAAAAACCGGGGGGATCTTATCAGGAGGAAATTGCGGACTAGGGATTGTTATCTGGATAGAATGACTTTATCTAATCCGTATAGTAATGAATTTAGAGAAATTAGAGATATAATCACTAAACATCTTCCTGTTCTATATGCGGATGAAACTTGCGCCAATATTCTGCGGGGGGGGGGGGGGGGGAATCAATATAGTGTCCTGCAGAGCCCCTTCCCTGAGTCGCACCTTGTCCCCTAGTTTCTTCAACAAGAAACCTATTAAGTTAGCCACATGGCTGCATTTTAAGGGAAACTTTAGGTGTGGTACAACGGGATGTCCCTGTTGTGGCCATATCACTGGTGGTGATCAGTTCGTCTCATCAATGATACATAACGAATATAAAATATCAATTTTTTTATAATTGTAATACTAGCTATGTTGTCTGTTTGTTGACTTGCGATTTATGACACATTCAGTATGTTGGTAGAGCAACTAGACATCTGCGTGATAGTTTTTATGAGCACCTATATAGTGTAATGAAAAATCTATCAACAAATGTAGCTAAACACTTTAATTTATGCCATAATGGCTATATTACAGCCAAACATATACAAATCATTGAGAAGGTCAGGGCTCCACCCAGAGGGGGTGATATATTTTGATTAATTTGTCGTAGAGAGGTATTCTGGGACTCGCATCCCACATGGGTTACATTTTGAGTGAGATGTGACCCATTATTATGACTAAACATGATGAATACACTCTGTCCGACATTATTAACATTAACATTCAAAAATAACCACATCATGATCTATTCATCCCTCATTGTATATTATTACTATTTTTTATTATATATATGGGAATAAGTAAAAAAATAAAAAATAAATAAATACATTTTTTTATATATACATTTATATATATATATATATATATATATATATATATATATATATATATATATATATATATATATATATATTTTTTTTTTTTTTTTTTTTTTTTTTTCAAAAAGTCTCATTTTCGTTATTTCATCTTTTTATTTTCACTTTCGGGGTCCGTCTAAGACAAGTACTACATACACACAGGAATGTGCATTTGCAATTGCATATTCTTCAGGTATAGACATATATATACATTGAGTTGATGGAGGGCGGCTGAAAAAATTTGGCCTTATATTTACTGCCCTGGTCTTTCCCCCCTCACAGTTCTCTTGATGTGTCTTGCCATATTTGGTGTTTTATGAACTTAAAGAGGTATGGGTTGATATATGTCGGTTTTTACTGACTATATGTAGATCGATACATATTCATTGACAATTTTAATACAGTCTCATATGTCTTGCTGCTCAACCTCTTTTGTCTCTTTGTCTTTTTTGTCTTTCTGTTTTTCCCTCTTTACTCTGCCCTCTATTGCCCACCCTTTCTCCGTTGTTCCTTTTGGGGGCTATGGAGAAAGATTCCTTAAATTATCTCCCTAGAGTTCTATACCATTTATAGTGATATATGTTGTTTAATGTTTTTATAATGGAGGGAGATATTCTATGGGTGGGTGTCTATGCGTTTACACATATACATATATATGTGTGTGTGATGCGCGTGTGCATTCTTCTGTTAAGGGATGGTATATGATGGGTTACACAGATTTAATTTTAATCCAAAATGGTGATTACAATGGTTATATGGTGTATGTTCTTGAGTATGTTTATCTCTATTTACTAATATATGTACACATTTTTAGAAAAATATTTTCACTATATACGATTGTCCTACTTTACATTAATCTATATGCATTGCAAACAGGGCTTTTTTTCAGCGGGAACGCGGGGAACGCAGTTCCGGCACCTCCAGCACTGAATGTATGTAATAGCATGGGGTGTGGGGTGTGCTGGAGGGTCTATTGATGTTGGCTTCTGGGGAATCTATTGTCACTGGTGGGGACCTGATTTTGTGTGAGGGTCTATTGTTGTATATGGGGAATATATTGTTGCTGGGGGGGGTCTTATGTTGCTGGAAGGGATCTACTGTTGAAGGAGAGGACTATTTTTACTGGCTGCTGGAGGATCTATTGATGCTGGCTGCTGGGAGATCTGTTGTTGCTGCTTGGGGGGGCAGGTCTAATGTTGCTTGGGTGGATATTTTGTTACTGGGTGTGATATTTTGTTGTGGGTGGTTCACTGTTGCTGCAGGGAATCTATTGTTGTTGGGGTGGAGTCCATTGTTGCTGGGGAAGTCTATTGTTGTGTGGGGATCTATTGCTGGGATTCTATTGTTGCTGGCTGCAGGGGATCTATTTTACTGCTTTTCTTTTTATCATTAACATGTTCCATACAAATGATTTAGCACCACAAAATTATACTTGGTTCTGCATTCTCTAAAAGGGGCAGTAATGGTGGTCAGAGATGGGTAGGGGACAGAGACAAGGGGTGACTCAGACGGGGGGAGTTCCTTCACCTGTTCTCTGAGAAAAAAAGCCCTTGATGCGATACATATTTATGTGTGTGCGTTGCTATAGGTTGCTGTAGGTTTTTCTTTTTCTTTGGTTTCTACATGTATCATATAACAGGAAGCATGCAATACAATGATTAGTGTCACCTGCTATGCAACTAGGTGGGGCTTTATAAGGAAATCTATGCTGCTTTTTCTGTGTAATAAATAAGTGCACTTGGAGCGTGTGAAATGCATCTACCAGCTTTCTGTCAACACTTTGGGATGTTCTGAATAAAATCATTTTGATCGAGTACAGAGTGCGTCCATTTCTTCTTTTAGTCCTTTTACTGCCAGAGGCTTTTCTGAAATTTTTACACACATGTTTAATAAGTGATTTTAGGCCTGAGGATTAGTGAAACCCTGAAAACATCACACATTTTCTACAAACAAAAGAGACCTGGAGAAGAAAATGGGTAGTAGTTCCAATATTTTATGTCAAGCAGCATTAGTGCAACTGTTTATCGAGAGGAAAATCTAAGTAAAAAATACACTAAAGTACATTTTAGGGCACAAAAACACAACATTTTAACTGATTTTGTGAAAGATAAAGAGATGAGGTTGCATTGAGTAAGTAGATACTCAACATGTAAAGCCTTACAATTGCGTGCTCCCATGAATTGGCGATAAAGTTTGATAGCCAAAATTTTCCATAGGTGATATTTTAAAAGCCCTTATAGGTCATCAATTTAGAGTTAATCATGAATAATGGCCTTAAAATTATTCCTCTCGTATTTGCAGCAATATGTAAATGTAAGGGACATGCTGGCCATAGGGCAGCGGATGTGCAAAGGCAGAGGCCATTGCGCAAGCATGGGCACAATTGAAATGATGCCCTTCCTGGCAGGCATCTCCGCGTGATTGAGCAAACGCCTATGCGCAAGTTCACGCATGCGCGCACATCATTGGCATTGGTGCCCAAATGGATGGCAGATGCACTAGGGCCTTGCTGTCTGCTCTGCAGCTTTCCTCTGTATCCCGTGCCTGCCTTTGATCTGATTGTGACCCGGCTTCCTGACTACTCTGATTCTCTCTACTCCTGACCCCGGCTTGCTTGACCTTGATTCTTCTTATCTGCTTGATTCTCCATTGCCAATCCTCTGCCTGACCATTCTTTGTTCGATGTCTCTGATGTGCCTGATCTTCCATGTATAACCTGGCTTGTCTGACTCTGCACCAGTCTCCTCCACTTGGTACAGTCTCTACGTACCTGCATCCGCAGTACCCAGCACCTGCAACCTACCTGCATCTACAGCACCCCTGCATCCACAATGTGCCTGCATCTATAGCCATAACCCACAGCTCTACTACCACTGCCGGCTGCTTCACCTGCTCACCTGCTACAGAGAACATTGCAAGCACTCCTACCTCACCGTGCTCTCGCGGCCACTGTTGCAAACTCAGTGGTCCCTGAACCGGGGCTGTACAAGAGGCCATTCTCTGTATGTAGTGTGTATGCTTAACCAAGTGAGCACTGAATCACATTGGCTGGATTGACAAATTAATGCCAACTTTAATTTCCAGAAGATTTGCAAATGGCCTGTTAAAACAGACAAGATAATGCCACTTTTTACAATGTACAAAGCACAATGCAGGTATTTGTGGATGAACCTACTGAACACTTGCACTCTGAATTTCCAACAGCTAAAGTGCCATCTGATGATTATCATACTTTGCTGTTTACAGACCATCAAACAAACTGTGGAACAGTAATCCCATTTTTTTTTTTCCAATACTTTATTTTTAAGAAATCACTCAGAAAATACAGAAACCATATGACATTTATGTCCAGAAATAGAACGTATTCATATAAGACTCAATACTTGGAAAATACTAGCTGGACAAGGAAACAGGTAAACAGGTAAAAAGGTGACCCTGAAAACCAGACAGTAAGGCGTCTCTGTACCTGTGTGGTATTTTATCCAGTAAATAGAAGAACGCCAAAAATTGTGGCATGGAGAAAAAAGAACTCAAAGAAGATAGAAGGGGGGAGAGAGAGAAGGGGGGGGTAAAGAATAGGGCAGAAAATAGGGAAAAGAGAGGGAACGTCTCATTCTGCCATCCCCCCCGGACCAAGAAAGACCCATCAGTGCAGCCTTCAACGTGAATGATTCAGCTCAGCAGGGCCTTGTACTCCTCAAAGTATTTGTGCCAGTAGAACCATTTTTTGAGGAATTTTTCCCAGAGGCCTCTTTCAGTGTTGCCAACCTACCAGATTTAAATTTACTGACACGACACCCAAAATTTACTAGCACAGCCAACTTTTTACTGACATTTCCAAAAGTTACAAAATTACAGGTTTAATTGTAAATTTCAGTATTTAGGCTACAAACAAGTACAAAATGCAATTTGCAATGTTATTTAAGGTAGATATTAAGGCAAAAAACATATTTCCTATTTTATTTTTAATATAGTAAGTAAGTAGCTTAGGGACAGAACTCAGGAGGGCAAGAAATTAGAATGGACAGGCACATATACATGAAATTGACTCTCACAGTGACACCGGCAGCAGTGTGCAGCAGCACAGATGATGATGATGATGACGCCTCACCAACATGACACGTTCCCTTCTGAGTCACAGTGACAGTCTCTCTCCATGTCAGGTGGTCCCCTCAGTTCACTCCAGTCCAAACAGCACTGACAGTCCCACTCCCGGCTTGCCTTGCTCCTGTCCCCAGACCCACAAATGAGGCTCCGCTTGGCTCCATTGCATCATGACATCATATGACACGCTCAGGCACTGCCTTCACCAAACCTGCCCCCTGCCGGCGCCACCTGAACAAACTGTAGCAGTCGCAGCCATATTTTTTACTGGCAACCTTTTCCTGTCACTGGCATTTCGTGGCAAGAGATAAAGTGCAGTTTTTTACTGGCTGCCAGTAAAAATACTAATAGGTGGCAAGTCTGGCCTCTTTCCATGGCCACCAGGTCCTCCAGCTTATTAATTTCAGCCGCTTTTTTCAACCATATGGCTATAGATGGTGTATACACCTGTTTCCAAAAGAGGGGTATGCAACTCTTCGCCATAGTGATCAGTAGTAGTAAGATGGAGTGTTTGTATGCCTTACCGGAAAAAACAGTGTTGATGCAGAAGAAGGGTGCAGGATCTCTCGGATCATATTCCGTGAATTTTTTGGGTTATACAATGGACATCTGTCCAGTAAGACTGTAGGCGACTGCAAGGCCAGAAGGTATGGAGAAGAGAGCCAGTCTCCTCTCCACACCTCCAGCACAGATCTGTGCAATCAGGGAACATCTTATGAATCTTGACAGGTGTGTGCTACCAGCGGGTAAACACCTTGAAACAGGATTCTTGGTGTTGTAATACCAATTTCTGACTTAATTATAAGAACCACATCCATTGTTTTTTGATCTCTTAGTTCTACCTTTATGGCTTTTAGAAGAGATTATTGTGGGACCGAGTGATTCTAGAGTTGAGTAAAACTGCTTAGGATAAAGACGTTTCAGACAGTGTCATACCACCACAGGGCAATGGTGTACTTGAAAAGGTTCCACTGTATTTTGCTCAATCTCTTTCATGATTCTAAGGGGAAACTTGGTGATAGGCTGAATATATTGCAGATATTGTCAAGACCTACAGAAACAACTTATTGTTGCCACAGGCTACATCATATTTGTCCTGAGTTGGAGATACAGAGATATTTATAACAGGGGACTGGAGAAGAATGGAATGTGTTAAAAGGCAAGAGATCTGGTGAAGAAAGAGGAAACAGACTCGACCTAATGGGATTCAAGAGGCAGTAAAGCTATTGCTATTAATTCTCAAAGGTTCTGTGAATCCAGTGCATATTTGGCCATTGGAGAGCTAAATGAAAATATCTCTTTATTGGAACCCTCTTTATTGAAAAACCTGACAGGGGGTTCTATTCCTTCCCCAAAGCTAATAAAAAAAAGTTGTGGCTGGACATTCGCTTTAAGTTAAAGTGGAATGTAACTGTATGTGAGCACCACAAACTGAAAACTCCATTTAATTAATTTTTAAATATTAAAATATTCAAACTCACTCATCCATCCATGTTTCCATGCTATATGTTTAGAAATCACTTGGAAAAACACCTCCCTAGCATTTCAGGCTAATGCCATCTTGAGTAAGGGCAGATGATTAATGCAGCATTTACTTCTTGGAATCCATCTGCCCTATCCATCTCAGGCATGTAGGCAGGAGGGCATGCTTAGCTAAGAAAGTCCCTCCTTCCCTCCGCCAGATGAAAGGAAAAAAATGCCCATGAAGACTCCTGACATGACTTATGACATCATTTTGGCCTAGGCCAGGATCCAATAAGAAACAGAAGAAATGTAAAAAAAAAAGTTTAGCACCAGTAAGTACAATAAACCATCCTATCTAGTTATTACGGCTAGCGTCATCAGAATTAAAAATGGTAAATGTTGATTGAGAGAGTTTAGTTCCAGTTTAGCATGTAGGCGTATATAATAAAATAAAATTAGGTGACAGTAAATAAAATAAAGAACATCTGCCAGACTAGTTTAAAAAAAAAAGAACAGTGTTTATCACTTGTGGTTCACTTTGTGTTTCTACGCTTAAGGATGCAAAATAATATTCCGTGACGGCAGATCTTATAAGACTCAGCAATATGGATGGTGTATAACTTAAGCACATGGTACATTAGTCATTATGACTGATAGGTATCCATGGAGATTACTGTGTGATAGTGCCAGACAGAAGCCAACAAGCCACAGCAAGTGACTCAGCAACTTTGATGAACATGTGAATCTGTAAAAATATTTTTTTATTTTAGTTTGGCCCTAATGGCTCTATTACTAAAATGTTATTATTATAAACATTGCTAAGCCACATTTTTGTGGCATTTACTCCTATATTGACAATTAGAGATGGGCCGAACACCACCCTGTTCGATTCGAAGTAGAGCTCCCGAACAGGGGAAAAGTTCTGCTCCGAACAGCGAACTACATTGAAGTCTATATGAGCCAAACATGAAAAATCAAAAGTGCCAATTTTGAAGGCTTATATGCAACTAATTGGCCATAAAAGGGGTTATGGGGCCCGGGTACTGCCCTGGGGGACATGTATCAATGCAATATTGTTTTTTAAAAACAACCTTTTTTTGAGGAGTAGTGATTTTAATGATGTTTAAAGTGCAAAAATAAAAATAAAAAAAATTCCTTTAAATATAGTGCAACAAGAAAAAAAACGACGTCCAGGGTTGTGGGGAAGAGACCCTTGTCCCCATCAACATAGGGACAAGGTGCTTTGGGAAGGGGGGTGTCCCAAAGCACCCACACCCCCATGTTAAGAGCATGCGGCCTGGTATGGTTCAGGAGGGGAGGGTGTTCCCTTATCCCCTCCCTTTCCTGACCTGCCAGGCTGCATGCTCGGATAAGGGTCTGGCATGGATTTTGGGTATGACTCCACGCATTGCAGGGAGCTTGGGGGGTGAACACCCTGCAAATTTGAGTGTTCCCCAAACGGGGCGAACAGCCAATGTTCGGCTCAAACTCATGCTTGGGCCAAACCATTCGCCCAACCTTATTCACAATATTTCACAATAGAAGTACAACTAATTTGTTGTACATAGTATGGATTATTTCTTAACACCCCTTCCTCTACACACTTAAATTGGTTTCTTTAATAATAATGAAATTAATAAAAATAAATGCAGACAATGCAAAAGCAAGGCAATATTAGTGATCAGTGCAGAAATGCCCTTACATTGGTGGTCACTGGTAAAGTGTTCACCCATATTGGTGGTCAGTGGTAAAGTGTCTACTCACATTAGTGGTCAGTGCAGGGGTACTTCCTTACACTGGTGAGCAGGGGAAGAGGTGGTAAGTGGAATAGGGCCCCCTTACAATGGTAGTCAGTAGGTAAATGGCCTCCTTACTTTGATGGTCAATGGAAAAAGGGCACTCTGCTGGGGACACTGATGATGGGGAGACTCTGCTGGGGACACTGATGATGGGAACACTGATGATGGAGGCACTCTGCTGGGGACACTGATGATGGGGACATGCTGATGGGGACACTAATGATGGGGACACTAATGATGGGGATACTAATGATGGGGGGACTCTGCTGGGGACACTGATCATGGGAACACTCTGCTAGGGACACTGATGATGTCGACACCGCGGATGAGGACACTGATGATGGGAACACTGCTGGGGACACTGATGATGGGGACACTCTGCTGGGGACACTGATGATGGGGACACTGTTGATGGGGACACTCTGCTCAGGACACTGCTAATGGGGGCACTGATGATGGGGAGACTCTGATGGGGACACTCTGCTGGGGACACTGCTCATGGGGGGACTCTGCTGGGGACACTGATGATGGGGACACTCTGCTGGGGACACTGATGATGGAGACACTGATGAAGGGGACACTGCTGGGGACACTGATGATGGGGAGACTCTGCTGGGGACACTGATGATGGGAACACTGATGATGGAGGCACTCTGCTGGGGACTCTGATGATGGGGACACTAATGATGGGGACACTAATGATGGGGATACTAATGATGGGGGGACTCTGCTGGGGACACTGATGATGGGGACACTGATGATGGGGACACTCTGCTGGGGACACTGATGATGGGGACACTCTGCTCAGGACACTGCTGGTGGGGACACTGATGATGGGGTCTCTCTGATGGGGACACTCTGCTGGGGACACTGCTGATGGGGACATTGATGATGGATGGCACTCTGCCGGGGACACTGATGATGGGGAGACTCTGCTGCAGACACTCTGCTGGGGACACTGATGATGGGGACATTGATGATGGGTGCTACTCTGCTGGGGACACTAATGATTGGGAGACTCTGCTGGGGACACTGATGATGGGGATGCTCTGCTAAAGACACTGTTAATAGGGACACTGCAAATGGGGACACTCTGATGAGGACACTGATGATAGGGGCACTAATGATAGGGACACTGATGATGGGGACACTGATAATGGGGACACTGCTGACGGGGGCACTGATGATGGGGGGACACTGCTAGGGACACTGATGATGGGGGGACTCTGCTGGGGACACTGATGGGGACACTCTGCTGGGACAATAATGCTGGGGACACTCTGCTGGAGACACAGATGGGGACACTCTGCTGGGGACACTGATGATGGGGACACTGCTGATGGGGGCACTCTGCTGGGGACACTGATGATGGGGAGACTCTGCTGGGAATGCTGATGATGGGGATACTCTGCTGGGGACACTCATGATGGGGACACTAATGATGGGGACACTAATGATGGGGACACTAATGATGGGGACACTGATGATGGGGGACTCTGCTGGGGACATTGATGATGGGAACACTTTGCTAGGGACACTGATAATGTTGACACTGCGGATGGGGACACTGATGATGGGAACACTTTGCTGTGGACACTGATGATGGGAACACTGATGATGGGGACACTCTGCTGGGGACACTGATGATGGGGACACTGATTAGGGGACATTCTGCTGGGGACACTGATGCTGGGGACACTGATTATGGAGACACTGATGATGGGGGGCACTCTGCTGGGGACACTGATGATGGGGATGCTCTCCTAGGAATACTGTTAATGGGGACACTCTGCTGGGGACACTAATGATAGGGACACTGATGATAGGGACACGCTGATGCGGAAACTGATGATGGGGGGCACTCTGCTGGGGACCCTGATGATGGGAAGACTCTGCTGGGGACACTGATGATGGGGATGCTCTGCTAGGGAAACTGTTAATGGGGACACTGCTGATAGGGACACTCTGCTGGGGACACTGATGATAGGGGACACTGATGATAGGGGGCACTAATGATAGGGACACTGATGATAGGGACACGCTGATGGGGACACTGATAATGGGGACACTGTTGATGGGGACACTGCTGATGGGGCACTGATGATGGGGACACTCTGCTGGGGACACTGATGATGGGGACACTGATGATGGGGACACTGCTGATGGGCACACTGATGATGGAAACACTCTGCTGGGGACACTGATGATGGGGGCACTCTGCTGGGGACACTGATGATGGGGACACTCGACTGGGGACACCAATGATGAGGACACTCTGCTGGGGACACTGCTGATGGGGGGACTCTGCTGGGGACACTGATGATGGGGACACTCTGCTGGGAACACTGATGATGGGACACGCTGATGGGGACTCTGTAGATGGGGAAATTGATGATGGGGACACTGATGATGGGAAGACTCTGCTGGGGACACTGCTGTTGGGGAGACTCTGCTAGGGACACTGATGATGGGGAGATTCTGCTGGGGACACTGATGATGGGGAGACTCTGCTGGGGACACTGATGATGGGGAGACTCTGCTGGGGACACTGATGATGGGGAGGCTCTGCTCGGGACACTGATGATGGGGACACTCTGCTAGGGACACTGAGGATGGGGACGCTCTGCTAGGAACACTCTGCTGGGGACACTGATGATGGAGACACTTATGATGGGGGGACACTGCTGGGGACACTGATGATGGGGACACTTTGCGGGGACACTGATGATGGGGGGACTCTTCTGGGGACACTGATGATAGGGACACTCTGCTGGGGACACTGATGATGGGGAGACTGATGATGGGGAGACTCTGCTGGGGACACTGATGATGGCGACACTCTGCTGGGGACACTGATGATGAGGAGACTCTGCTGGGGACACTGCTGATGGAGACACTGATGATGAGGACACTGATGATGGGGGGCACTCTGCTGGGGACACTGATGATGGGGAGAATCTGCTGTGGACACTGATGATGGGGACACTCTGCTGGGGACACTGCTGATGGGGACACTCTGCTGGGGACACTGATGATGAGGACACTCTGCTGGGGACACTGCTGATGGGGGGGCTCTGCTGGGGACACTGATGATGGGGACACTCTGCTGGGGACACTGATGATGGGACACGCTGATGGGGACTCTGTAGATGGGGACATTGATGATGGGGACACTGATGATGGGAAGACTCTGCTGGGGACACTGCTGTTGGGGAGACTCTGCTAGGGACACTGATAATGGGGAGATTCTGCTGGGGACACTGTTGATGGGGAGACTCTGCTGGGGACACTGATGATGGGGAGACTCTGCTGGGGACACTGATGATGGGGAGGCTCTGCTCGGGACACTGATGATGGGGACACTCTGCTAGGGACACTTATGATGGGGACGCTCTGCTAGGAACACTCTGCTGGGGACACTGATGATGGAGACACTTATGATGGGGGGACTCTGCTGGGGACACTGATGATGGGGACACTGATGATGGGGACACTCTGCTGGGGACACTGATGATGGGGGGACTCTTCTGGGGACACTGATGATAGGGACACTCTGCTGGGGACACTGATGATGGGGAGACTGATGATGGGGAGACTCTGCAGGGGACACTGATGATGGCGACACTCTGCTGGGGACACTGATGATGGGGACACTCTGCTGGGGACACTGATGATGGGGAGACTGATGATGGGGAGACTCTGCTGGGGACACTGATGATGGCGACATTCTGCTGGGGACACTGATGATGGGGACACTGATGATGGGGACACTCTGCTGGGGACACTGATGATGGGGGGACTCTTCTGGGGACACTGATGATAGGGACACTCTGCTGGGGACACTGATGATGGGGAGACTGATGATGGGGAGACTCTGCTGGGGACACTGATGATGGCGACACTCTGCTGGGGACACTGATGATGGGGACACTCTGCTGGGGACACTGATGATGGGGAGACTGATGATGGGGAGACTCTGATGGGGACACTGATGATGGCGACACTCTGCTGGGGACACTGATGATGGGGAGACTCTGCTGGGGACACTGCTGATGTGGACACTGCTGATGGGGACACTGATGATGGGGGGCACTCTGCTGGGGACACTGATGATGGGGAGAATCTGCTATGGACACTGATGATGGGGACACTCTGCTGGGGACACTGCTGATGGGGACACTCTGGTGTGGACACTGATGATGGGGACACTCTGCTGGGGACACTGATGATGGGGACACTGCTGAAGGGGACACTGATGATGGGGGGACACGCTGATGGGGACACTGATGATGGGGACACTCTGCTGGGGAGACTGATGATGGGGAGACTCTGCTGAGGACACTGATGATGGGGAGACTCTGCTGGGGAGACTGATGATGGGGAGACTCATGATGGGGACGCTGATGATGGGGAGACTCTGCTGGGGAGACTGATGATGGAGAGACTCTGCTGGGGAGACTCTGCTGGGGACACTGCTGATGGGGAGACTCTGCTGGGGACACTGATGATGGAGAGACTGATGATGGGGAGACTCTGCTGGGGACACTGATGATGGCGACACTCTGCTGGGGACACTGATGATGGAGAGACTTGGCTGGGGACACTGCTGATGGGGACACTGATGATGAGCACACTGATGATGGGGGGCACTCTGCTGGGTACACTGATGATGGGGAGAATCTGCTGTGGACACTGATGATGGGGACACTCTGCTGTGGACACTGATGATGGGGACACTCTGCTGGGGACACTGATGACGGGGACACTGCTGAAGGGGACACTGATGATGGGGGGACACTCTGCTGGGGACACGCTGATGGGGACACTGATGATGGGGAGACTGATGATGGGGAGACTCTGCTGAGGACACTGATGATGGGGAGACTCTGCTGGGGAGACTGATGATGGGGAGACTCTGCTGGGGACACTGCTGATGGGGAGAGTCTGCTGGGGACACAGATGATGGGGAGACTGATGATGGGGAGACTCTGCTGGGGACACTGATGATGAGGAGACTCTGATGGAGGACATATATATGGGGGAGACTCTGATGGGGGACTCAAAGGTGCGGAAAGGCTCTGATGGGGACACAGATGTGTGGAAGGCTCTGATGGGGACACAGATGTGTGGAAAGCTCTGATGGGGACACAGATGTGCAAAAATGAATCTAGTAAAATATATTAATTTATTTACATTTTATTTATTCATTTATACATAACTGATTTTTTTTGGCCCCCGAATACTTGTAAAATCTACAATGTGGCCCTCGTGTTGAAAAGTTTGGAGTCCCCCGTTCTATAATAATATTATGCACTCCATAACATTATTATGTTTTTATTTGTTAATTTCTTTAAGATAATTTTCACATTTAAAAAGTTACATATAGCTTGGAAGCATTACTTCTACAAGAATGAAAAGCACTTTGTTTAGAGAATCATTAGTAATACAGTTTCCAGCACGTTATAACCTAGACCATTAAGTAGTAAGGTAATTTGATTAGAGTTAAAGGATAATTTGATTAAAATTAGAGAAAAGACTTCCATGGGCAAAGATCTGTGATTTCCAGGACTTCACTTCTCTGTTAGCTCTGGCAGCTGCTTGTGGCTCTGTGGACCTCCATTCATATCTATGATAAACATAGATTCCTGCGTATAGCAGTGTAGGTGTACACATCAGTGGAACAAAAATGCAACTCTATTCTATTCTATTTAGTCCACCAAAGTGTGGCTCTGCTCTGTGCCCTGTGGAAACCTTCATTCATTGTAGATATTAAGCCCACTGATAGCCACTCAGAGCTATCAAAGTCATCATACTTTCTCAAGTCCCTGTAAGCAGGGCCATATTTAATATTGATTGGACACTGGGCAAATCTTTTCTTGGGTCCCCCTCCATGCAGTTTTGCTCTCCACCTGCTCTGAGACATATAATAAATAGCAGCTAGACTCAAAATCAGTTTACTGAATCAGATCAGGCAGCATTTGTAATTGGTTGCCAGAGGTTACAGTGTATCATTACCGCTCACTTCTTGGTTGCTAGAGGTTACAGCACATGATTTCTGCTTGTTGATTGGTTGCTAGAGATTATTGTACATCAATACTGCTCACTGATCGGTTGCTAGAGGTTATTGCACATCATTACTGCTTACTGATTGGTTGCTAGAGGTTACAGAACATCATCTCCTCACTGCCTACACACCATGGACTGGGGAGGTGAGGGGACCCAATAATAGACAGAAAACTCATAGGACTTCAGAGATCAGTGGCAGTGCTGGGGAGAGGGGAGGGTGTGATAAATGCAATGCTGATTTTTTTCTTACCGACTACCAATATAAAGAGGAGTTTTAACACTGGCCACCAATGTAATAGGGGTTTACACTGATCACTAATGTAATAGGGGTTTACACTGACCACTAATGTAATAAAGCATTCACAGTAACCACCAATTTAAGGAGGGATTTACACTTACCACCAGTGTAAGGGGGGCATTCACACTGGCCACTGGTGTGAATGAAAGGATTCTACACCAAGCAGCAATGTAATGAGAAGATTTATACTGACCACCAATGTAATTGAGACATTTATAGGGCGTACACACGGTCGGACTTTGTTCGGACATTCCGACAACAAAATCCTGGGATTTTTTCCGACGGATGTTGGCTCAAACTTGTCTTGCATACACACGGTCACACAAAGTTGTCGGAAAATCCGATCGTTCTGAACGTGGTGACGTAAAACACATACGTCGGGACTATAAACAGGGCAGTGGCCAATAGCTTTCATCTCTTTATTTATTCTGAGCATGCGTGGCACTTTGTCGGTCGGATTTGTGTACACACGATCGGAATTTCCGACAACGGATTTTGTTGTCGGAAAATGTTATCTCCTGCTGTCCAACTTTGTGTGTCGGAAAATCCGATGGAAAATGTCCGATGGAGCCCACACACTGTCGGAATTTCCGACAACATGCTCCCATCGGACATTTTCCATCGGAAAATCCGACCGTGTGTACGGGGCATTAGTCTGCGTTCACATTTGTGTGTCGGGAATACATGCAAAATCGCTTTCCTGACACCACAGAAACATGCTGCCCTTTAGCATATGCACAGCAGCGCCATTAATTGTTAATGACACCCTCATGCATCTGCTGACATGTGCCTTGGCACCGTGTAATTTTGAAAAAGGGTTTGGGACTTTTTTCCGCATTTGTAGCATATAGAGCAGCCCATTGAAATGAATGGGCTGCCCTACACATGACCTACATCTTTATCCATGAATCTAAGAAAAGGCTGGATGGCCGCACTTTGTTAACACCTTTTCTTTGAAGATAGTTTAAAAATACTTCTGGCACAAAGACATCAGAGTGTGTGGTGTGCAGAGGTAGGCAGAGAATGAATTACAGATGGGGTGCTCAGGTAAGCAAGGAGGGGATGTATGGAGGTAAGGAAGGTGGGTGCAAAGATGAGCAGAGGAGGCAGGTTGAGTTAAAAGGGAGGGGGATTACAGTGGAGAGGATGGGGGAGGTTTGGGGTGCAGAGGTTAGCATGGGTTTTAGGATGCAAAGGTGTACTGACAGGGTGGATAAAGATGTAAACAAGGTGTTTCGTATATGTAAAGGAATTTGGACTGACGTATCCATGTGGGTGGCCTGTCAAAGGGATTTCCTGTTTGATCGACCTTTTTCTCATCTCCATATACATGGACGGTCATTCTATCTTCCAACAGCTGATGATTAAGCACCCCATAGTGGTGTGAAACATGTCAGGTTTTCATTGATCCTGTTCCTCTGATGTCTTTGTACCAGAAGAATTTTTAAACCATGTTCAATAAAGGTGTTAACAGAGTGCAGCCGTCCAGCCTTTTCTTCGATTCATTCCTACATGCAGAGCCAGCACCTGTTTCCATCAGCAGGTGCAATGCATTATGAGATGTCTACCTAGAGCGATGTTCTTTTGTTGTTTACATCTTTATCCACCCTGTCAGTACACCTTTGCATCCTAAAACCCATGCTAACCTCTGCACCCCAAACCTCCCCCATCTTCTCCACTCCAGTCCCCCTCCCCTTTAACTCTCCCTGCCTCCTCTGCTCATCTTTGCACCCACCTTCCTTACCTCCATACATCACCTCCTTGCTTACTGGAGCACCCCAAACTGTAATTCAGTCTCTGCCTACCTCTGCACATCCCACTCTACCCTCTGCCGCTATTTACATATGAATGCCACCCCTATTTACATATCAATGCCTGTATTTACATGTAAACACGGGGTCTGCAGGTGAGTCATCTGTAAACAACAATAGGGCAGAGCTGGGCAGCATTAGTAACAGAAATTCACACTGAGATATCAAGACATAGCACGGGACTAAAACCTCAAGGGAGGAGATAATTTAAACTGGGATAGTTGGCAAGTGTGAGGCAACTGCTTTGGGCCCCACAACAATGACAGGGCCCAGAGCAGCTGCCCCTTTTGCCCTGCCTTAAAGACGGCCCTGCCTGTAAGGGCAATTTAACAGTGGTATTTAACCACTTAAGCCCCGGAAGATTTTGCTGCTCAATGACCAGGCCATTTTTTGCAATACGGCACTGCGACGCTTTAACTGACAATTGCGTGATGTCATGCGACACTGTACCCAAACAAAATTGACATCCTTTTTTTCCCACAAATAGAGCTTTCTTTTGGTGATATTTGATCACTTCTGCGGTTTCTATTTTTTGCACTATAAACAAAAGTAGAGCAACAATTTTGAAAAAAACATTTAGTTTTTGCTATAATAAATATCCCAAATTTTAAAAAACAAATTTTTTCCTCAGTTTAGGCCGATATGTATTTTTCTACACATCTTTGGTAAAAAAACAAAAATGCAATGAGCATATATTGATTGGTTTGCGCAAAAGTTATAGCGTCTACAAAATAGGGGATAGGTTTATGGCATTTTTTATTATTTTTTTTCCTAGTAATGGTGGTGATCTGCAATTTTTTATCGGGGCTGCGATATTGTGCTGGACAAATTGGACACTTTGACACATTTTTGGGACTATTGACAATTATACAGCGATCAGTGCTATAAAAATGCATTGATTACTGTATAAATGTCATTGGCAGGGAAGGGTTTAACACTAGGGGGCGATCAAGGGGTTAACTGTGTTCCCTAGGTGTGTTCTAACTGTAGGGGAGGGTGGGACTGACTAGGGGAGGAGAGAGATGGGTGTTCATACTTAGTATGAACACACAATCTGTCTCCACTCCCCTGAGAGAACCGGGATTTGTGTATTTACACACACAGATCCTGGTTCTCGCTCTGTCATGAGTAATCATTGCGCCCGCCAGGCACACGCATCGGCTCCGGGCATGCGCTGCGGGCACACCTCCTATTGGGTCTTAAAGGGCCGATGTACAGCTACGGTGGCTCGCCCAGGGAGCCAGTCTGCCGCAGTATAACTGCGGCGGCCAGTCGGGAACTGATTAGATGAATACCGTGTATGGTAATATCTTTCTAAATAAAACATTTCTGAACTATATGGTATATGATTCTCCAAGCACAATATTCATCGCAAAACATCTCAACACTGGTCATCACAGTGTAAATATAAAATGTAATGAATAAAAATATTGTCAAGTTAACACAATATTAAACTAAAGTGAAATTATAGAAATTACGTATATGATGCAGTCTGTAAATAACTTTGATGCAGCAGTTTTTGTTTTTCTGAGTTCCTACCTAAAACCTAGTCTTATTATTCTTTGATACTGCCAGTATTTTTTTAAATAGGCCAAACTGTCCAGCAAAATAGGCAATCACAGGGGTTGGGACAAACCATTAAATATTTATGGTGGATATAAATCTGTCAGCTTTCGTTGATATTTTTAACCACTTCCGGACCGCCGCACACTGATATACATCCTAACTTTGAAGAGGAATATCGTTGTTATGGCAGGAGCTTGCTGCCGTAACCCCGGTATCCTCTTCTTCGGCCGGCGGTCCAGTTTCCGATAATAGTGGTCTCTGCAGTGGATTCGACGCAAGATCACTTTTATCAGCGGCAGGAGAGGGGCTCTGGTGCCCTCCGCCGCTTACCGGAGCCGTCGGCAGCGGCAGAGGCAATCAGATGCTGTCCCTTGTGTGACATGGAGACAAGTGAGGGGAAGATGGCACCCACCCGTCTCCATATCATTGCAGGGTGGAAGCGACGTCAAAACGTCACTTCCGCTCACAACTCTTAAAGGGCCATTTTTTTAAATGACAATTTTTTATTTTTTTATTGCATTTTAGTGTAAATATGAAATCTGAGGTCTTTTTGACCCCAGATCTCATATTTAAGAGGTCCTGTCATGCTTTTTTGCTATTATGTTTACATTCCTTGTAATAGGAATAAAAGTGACACAATTTTTTTATTAAAAGAACAGTGTAAAAATAAAAAATAAAAAGTAAAATAAATAAGAAAATTTTTTTTATTTAAACGCACCCTGTCCCGCTGAGCTCGCGTGCGGAAGCGAACGCATACATGAGTAGCGCCCGCAAATGAAAGCGGTGTGCAAAGCACACATGTGAGGTATCACCGCGATCGGTAGAGCGAGAGCAATAATTAATGCCCTAGACCTCCTCTGTAACTCAAAACATGCAATCCGTAGAATTTTTTAAACGTCGCCTATGGAGATTTTTAAAGGTAAAAGTTTGTGGTTAGCCAGGGCTGCTGTTAGAAATCATGGGGTTCCATACAGCCTTCCTGAAGGGCCCCCCCTTGACCTCGCCCACAACTCCACCCCTGGCTCTGCCCCTGACCCCACGCTGTCATGGGGAGGGGGGGGTCTGGGGGACTGGTGGCAGGAGCCGGAACATGTAACATTTACAGCGCCCCACCAATCATAACTGGAGTTGAATGGGAGAGATGTCAGTGTTTTGACATCTGTGCTCATTCAGTTTGTGTCCTCATACACCACAGACTTGTGTCCATTTACATCAGGCTACCTCTGATCTGTCACATTTAGGTCTGGAAAAATAGAAAAAAATAAAATGGACTGGTTTCCCCAAGGAGTTTTTTAGCAGCTGAATGTTGCAATCAAAGTATTTTGGTTTTGGTGTTTAATAAAATCTTTAGTGGACAGAATCAAATTCAAAAAATGAAAATAAAGTTAAAATATGGGTTCTGGCTACAGGTATATACAAAAACTTGTTTCATTACATCTGTTGGATTCCACAAATACATCAGTCAAGGAGTTATTACATTACAGAGATGGTGTCCACATGAACACCCCAAAAGGTTGCATTACAAAAGTGGGGTCCGAATGTACACACCGACGCATTTCGACCTAAACAATCGTGGCCTTCTTTGGGGGGTTTGTTCTCTAGAGAAAAATATCAAAAAAAGCATACTCATATATTTAGTACATCATATTTTATGTTATTATTATCATATTATTTATTATAGTCAAACATGGATATATTATACTATAATAGAGTTGTAATTACCGCTCAGAAGATGAAACTGTGTCCTATAGCCAGACTTTGCTTTTAAAAAGATCCCAGCAATCCCACAGGCCGCGCATGCGCACATCGTACTAAGGCATCCAGCGATGATCAAAGGATGCCGCCGGCAAGGTGAGGCTCCCCCCGGTGGTCAGAAGAGGCACCACTGGCGGAGCATATAGGGTGACAAGTGAGGAATCACATCTCCCTACCTTGCCGGCGAAGCGGCGAAAGGAACACAAGGGGATGGAGCTGCTAGAAAATAAAAAAGACAAAGACAAAAGTTATTTATATATAAACATAACATCTATTTCACAGTGTGATAAAAACATTTTGAATATATTCCCATAGAATATATTCCAATATTCCTAGAGTTTTCTTTGGAACCTTATTAGAAATTTTTATTATATTAATATTATTATATTCACATTTTTAATTTCTTTAAAAGAAAAATGGTATTCTTATTGTGACTTCCCTGATGCAAATGCTTTTAAAAAAGGAGCATAGGAAATGGATTCATTCAGGCCTGGGAAGGTGGTGGCCTGTAATTTAAATATCCATCTTTGTTCGTGTTGGAGCAGTATTTTGTTCCAATCACTGCCTCGATCTGGAATATGTATTCGATCCAAGGCGGTGAAAGTTACTTTGGGCATTCTATAGTGGAAAAATAGAAAAGGATGTTTTCCTTTTTTTTTTTTTTTTGACCTGAATGAACACCGAGGTAGGCGGATCTAAATGCACACAAGTCAATTCATATCTGGACTCCTGTAAACCTACATGGAGCTTTCAATCAGGTCCACATGAAAAACTGACCGACAGACCTAATTGCAAAGCTTGGGTGAAAGGTTATCAAAGGGGAGTGGTTTGGGGGTGGTAAAAATGCAGCTTGGCTGTGTGTTTTCACTGTCCCTCCACATCACATGTGTAAAGTAGCATCACACTATGCGCTCGTGGTCATCATCATAATGATGATCACAGCACAGCAGGTGCTCTATGGCTCTGTCAATGTAACATGCTATTGGGTGCTGACTTTGTTATGGCTGTGCTGTGTTATAGTCTGTAACACACATTAAAGCCATAAATTAAGAAAGTCAGCACCCAACAGCATGTTACACAGCTGTGCTGTGATCATCATAATGATGGTGACCATGAGCACACAATGGGGAGTCTGGGGACTGCACATTCTGCAATAGCCTGTGTGACCCGTCAGTGTGCATGTGCAGGGGACTGCACTGCTTGTCTGTGCACCACTGCCATCGGGATTACTCTTGCTGTGCTGTCACCGCCTCAGTGATCAGTCTCTCCCTCAGGCTGCAGCACGGCACTTACTGAGGGAGGGGAGCCGCATTACAGTAAAATCCATCCGCCGGGGAAGGCATACACTTAGCGACCGGAACTTTAGTTTGTGCAAATACACTGATACAGAGCAGCATGCGGCGCGGGATTGTTTGTATGCCTGCGCCTGAAAATGGAAAAAACCAACTACCAGACCCACAAATAACAACAGTCAGACAGGTATATACAATAAATAGGGAATAACAGAATCATAAACGTAGCCAGGCCAGGGTAATCAACGGGAGATCAGCAGATGGGGGCAGGGAGCAAACAGGACAGGGAGAGGATGGACAGATCAGGCTGCAGGGCAAAGGTAAAGGTAACAGGGTCACAGGAGGGACAGGTTCACGTACAGGGCACAGGGTTCAGCTACCAGGTTCTGGGTCAGGTTCAGAGATAACAGGTTCAGGTCAGGGTGCAAAGACAATACCAAGGCAAGTGTGTGTGTGTGTTTGCTGGGTATTAATACACATCTCCTGCAATCAGGCTCAGGTGACGCCTGATCGCAGGAGATAATGTTGGCTCCACACTGGCAGGAAACACCCACTAGCGGACGCCAGTACTGCGGCCCAAGGATCAGATAGTGCCACCAGCAGGTGAAATCTTTCCTGACAGTTTCAGACTGCCAGGAGACACCCGCTGGTGGACATCAGTACTGCAAGCCAAATGTCCGACAGCGCCAACAGCAGGTGGAATCTTTCCTGACAGGTGGAAGCTTAAATTCTTCACTCTGCAGCTCCCGAAGGCTGATACTGGCATGGCATTGCCTAACTTATATTATTATTAAATAACAGTAAATAACATGGATATATTATACTATAATAGAGTTGTAATTACCGCTCAGAAGATGAAACTGTGTCCTATAGCCAGACTTTGCTTTTAAAAAGATCCCAGCAATCCCACAGGCCGCGCATGCGCACATCGTACTAAGGCATCCAGCGATGATCAAAGGATGCCGCCGGCAAGGTGAGGCTCCCCCCGGTGGTCAGAAGAGGCACCACTGGCGGAGCATATAGGGTGACAAGTGAGGAATCACATCTCCCTACCTTGCCGGCGAAGCGGCGAAAGGAACACAAGGGGATGGAGCTGCTAGAAAATAAAAAAGACAAAGACAAAAGTTATTTATATATAAACATAACATCTATTTCACAGTGTGATAAAAACATTTTGAATATATTCCCATAGAATATATTCCAATATTCCTAGAGTTTTCTTTGGAACCTTATTAGAAATTTTTATTATATTAATATTATTATATTCACATTTTTAATTTCTTTAAAAGAAAAATGGTATTCTTATTGTGACTTCCCTGATGCAAATGCTTTTAAAAAAGGAGCATAGGAAATGGATTCATTCAGGCCTGGGAAGGTGGTGGCCTGTAATTTAAATATCCATCTTTGTTCGTGTTGGAGCAGTATTTTGTTCCAATCACTGCCTCGATCTGGAATATGTATTCGATCCAAGGCGGTGAAAGTTACTTTGGGCATTCTATAGTGGAAAAATAGAAAAGGATGTTTTCCTTTTTTTTTTTTTTTTGACCTGAATGAACACCGAGGTAGGCGGATCTAAATGCACACAAGTCAATTCATATCTGGACTCCTGTAAACCTACATGGAGCTTTCAATCAGGTCCACATGAAAAACTGACCGACAGACCTAATTGCAAAGCTTGGGTGAAAGGTTATCAAAGGGGAGTGGTTTGGGGGTGGTAAAAATGCAGCTTGGCTGTGTGTTTTCACTGTCCCTCCACATCACATGTGTAAAGTAGCATCACACTATGCGCTCGTGGTCATCATCATAATGATGATCACAGCACAGCAGGTGCTCTATGGCTCTGTCAATGTAACATGCTATTGGGTGCTGACTTTGTTATGGCTGTGCTGTGTTATAGTCTGTAACACACATTAAAGCCATAAATTAAGAAAGTCAGCACCCAACAGCATGTTACACAGCTGTGCTGTGATCATCATAATGATGGTGACCATGAGCACACAATGGGGAGTCTGGGGACTGCACATTCTGCAATAGCCTGTGTGACCCGTCAGTGTGCATGTGCAGGGGACTGCACTGCTTGTCTGTGCACCACTGCCATCGGGATTACTCTTGCTGTGCTGTCACCGCCTCAGTGATCAGTCTCTCCCTCAGGCTGCAGCACGGCACTTACTGAGGGAGGGGAGCCGCATTACAGTAAAATCCATCCGCCGGGGAAGGCATACACTTAGCGACCGGAACTTTAGTTTGTGCAAATACACTGATACAGAGCAGCATGCGGCGCGGGATTGTTTGTATGCCTGCGCCTGAAAATGGAAAAAACCAACTACCAGACCCACAAATAACAACAGTCAGACAGGTATATACAATAAATAGGGAATAACAGAATCATAAACGTAGCCAGGCCAGGGTAATCAACGGGAGATCAGCAGATGGGGGCAGGGAGCAAACAGGACAGGGAGAGGATGGACAGATCAGGCTGCAGGGCAAAGGTAAAGGTAACAGGGTCACAGGAGGGACAGGTTCACGTACAGGGCACAGGGTTCAGCTACCAGGTTCTGGGTCAGGTTCAGAGATAACAGGTTCAGGTCAGGGTGCAAAGACAATACCAAGGCAAGTGTGTGTGTGTGTTTGCTGGGTATTAATACACATCTCCTGCAATCAGGCTCAGGTGACGCCTGATCGCAGGAGATAATGTTGGCTCCACACTGGCAGGAAACACCCACTAGCGGACGCCAGTACTGCGGCCCAAGGATCAGATAGTGCCACCAGCAGGTGAAATCTTTCCTGACAGTTTCAGACTGCCAGGAGACACCCGCTGGTGGACATCAGTACTGCAAGCCAAATGTCCGACAGCGCCAACAGCAGGTGGAATCTTTCCTGACAGGTGGAAGCTTAAATTCTTCACTCTGCAGCTCCCGAAGGCTGATACTGGCATGGCATTGCCTAACTTATATTATTATTATTTGGCTGGACAGCTACGCCATCTGACAGACTGGTTGGGACCAGCTAAGCCGACGATGGTTGAGTCATATCTCGCCTATGTCCTTACAATCAAACATCTGTTGATAGCACTGGAGGCACCTATGGCCGCAATGGGGGGAGAGGCATATACCAATATTGTCACTGGCCCGTACAGTGTGGAGGGAGATCAAGAAAATTACATATTTTCAGGGTACTAAAGAGGCGTTACCACTCTGGCACAATCCAATGTTCCCCCATTTAAAGCAATTTGTGGACTCTGGATTCTGGGAGCGTAGGGGAATGGTTTCTCTGGGCAACATCTATGATGGAAATGTATTGGCTTCTTTTGAGGGATTGCAAAGGAAATATGAATTGCCCCAGTCTACCTTTTATAGGTATTTTAACTTCGACATGTGCTACATACTCAATTTGGTACTCGTGACACTGACTTCTCTGAATACCCACTGATAGGAGTGCTTCGATCTCAGGGCCCTAGGGGACTTATGTCAACACTGTATCTGCATTTACTCTCTGCCACGACTAGTGGGGCTCCACTGGAGGTGCGCATCAAGTGGCAACAACTTGTCCCCAATTTATCTGATAAGGATTGGGAGGAAGCATGCTCTGCCCATCTATCTGTATCTCCAGCAGTCAACAATAAATTAATCCCCCTTTATATGCTACATCAAACATACCTGACCCCGGTCAGACTGAACGCAATGCCCCGTAAACCTACCTCTGCCTGCACTAAGTGCACGTGTCCGTGCGCGGATTTCGCTCATGTTATGTGGCTCTGTCCAGTTATAGTGAGATACTAGCAACAGGTGACGGAGATATTGTCTGCAGTCTTATCAATTCCTGTTCCATGTACTCCACTGGTGTGTCTGCTGGGGGTCCTCGATGAGGAGCAATGGCCAAGACATATTAGGACCATGCTACTGGAGACATTATTTATGGCCCGTAAAGCTGTAGCACTTAAAGCGGTTGTATACCCTTTTTTTAATTTTTACCTATAGGTAAGCCTATAATAAGGCTTACCTGTAGGTAAAATGAATAGCTCCTAAACTGTACGGTTTAGGAGATATTCACTTTGCATGCAGCTACTGATGTCAGCAGCGCATGCGCTGTGGAGCCCCGGCTGAAGGTCCGGAAGACGCTTGCCGGAGAGAATACTCCTGCGTGCATGCGCAGGAGTGACGTCATCGCGGCTCCGGCCACTCACAGCGCTGGAGCCGCAAACCCGGAAGTAGCACAGAGGGCAAAATGCCAGCTCCCTCGGCATAGACTGGGACGCGATATGAGGACCTTGTTCTAAGGTGAGTGTTTCATAATGAGCTAGTATGCGGTGCATACTAGCTCATTATGCCTTTGCCTTACAGGGGTTTTTTTTTGTGTGTTTTTTTTTCTCCATGTGCAGGTATACAACCTCTTTAAGTAGATCCAGTCCACACCTCTACCTATACATACATGGCTTCAGTTAGTGAATCAGATATTACCCTATGAAAAACTCATATTTGAACACATGGGTTGCCCAACTAAGTATAATAAAGTGTGGGATGCTTGGTGTTCTTCTGCCCTTACTGTATCCAATACGTAACTATATCACTAAAATATTGAGAAATGGCTATCGTACTTTTGTGTTTCTATGGTGTTTTCTATAACATGTGTATCAGGATCAATATGCTGAGAAATGCAGTGTACTTGTAAAGACATAGAAATTTTTGCACTGTACAATGTACCGTACTGTTCTGTTCGCTCATGTTGAGCGTATTTGATAACTGTCATTGTCATGTACCTTTTTCAATAAAAAGAGTTTAAAAAAAAATTGTAGGTGTCATATTCAAATGTAGGAAAATGTATTAGAGCTTGCATGTTAAAGTGAAACTTCACTCTCCCAATCAACATTGATTATTTGTAATCCTTATGTTGCTAGCATTAAATAGATAGGAAGGCATATCATATTTACTGGTTTTAAACTTGTCATACATCCCAGGAGTCTCCAGGAGGGGAGGGGCGGAGGAGGGCTTTCTCAACTAAGTACACTCTACTGTCTGCATGCCTGAGCTAAGGGCAGGTGGATTTCAGGAAGTAAATGCTACATGAATCATGGGGGTTAGCTTTGAATATTAAAAATTAAAAAGTGTTTTTGGTTTGAGATGCTCAGATGCAGTGAAGATCTGCTTTAAAAGAATTCTACTAAGCCATGCTGATGGCATGTGTCTCTATTCTGAATTCATATAGATTACTTTGTATTTTTGTTGTAGGAAATAGCTTATGAAATTCAGCCTTCTGACTGCATCATCTGACAATCCAGTGGCTATATAATTATATAGCCTAATTAAAATGTAGTGTCTGTGTGTTGTGACAACTGAAATGAGAAGCTTCAGTGTATTTCAATTCTGATTTTTTTTATGAATTCACCAGAGACACAGCAAACATATAATTTAATTTTAAGATCAGAGCCAAAAGCAACTTCTTATGCTATCATTTCATCATAGCATTCATTATAGTCACCATTCATAACAGTAAATCCTGCTAGCCTTAAAAACAATGGCAATAACTCAAATAACCTCATGCAGAGATAGGTTACAGAGGTTTACAGGTTATATTACAGTCTGATCTTATAATGGAATGTGCACTATGTATGTAACACTGAGAAGATTGAAAATCTCTTTGATAAATTGTAGACTTGTGTGACCATTTGTTGGATTTGTACAGTGATCACCAGTAAATAGCATGTTGCCGCAGTTTCCAATACATGTCCATGTATGACATACAGTGCCTTGAAAAAGTATTCACACCCCATTAAATTTTCCACATTTTGTCCTGTCACAACCAAAAACGTAAATGTATTTTATTGGGATTTAATGTGATAGATCAACACAAAGTGGCACATAATTGTGAAGTTGAAGGGAAATGATAATTTTTTTTTACATTTTTTACAGATAAATATATGAAAGTGTGCCATGCATTTGTATTCAGCCCCCATTACCCTGATACCCCCAATTAAAATCTAGTGGAACCAAATGCCTTCAGAAGTCTCCCAATTAGTATATAGGATCCACCTGTGTGTAATTTAATCTCAGTATAAATACAGCTGTTCTGTGAAGCCCTCAGAGCTTTGTTAGAGAACCTTAGTGAACAAACAGTATCATGAAGGCCAAGGAACACACCAGACAGGTCAGGGATAATGTTGTGAAGAAGTCAGGTTATAAAAAATATCCTAAGCTTTGAACATCTCACAGAGCACTGTTCAATCCATCATCCGAAAATGGAAAGAGTATGGCACAACTGCAAACCTATTAAGACATGGCCGTCCACCTAAACTGACAGGCCGGCAAGGAAAGCATTATTCAGAGAAGCAGCCTAGAGGCCCATGGTAACTCTGGAGGAGCTACAGAGATCCACAGCTCAGGTGGGAGAAGCTGTCCACAGGACAACTATTAGTAATGCACTCCATGAATCTGGCCTTTATGGAAGAGTGGCGGGAAGAAATCCATTGTTGAAAGAAAGCCATTCGTGACGCAGTAAATTATGAAATCTAGAAATGCAGCGCACATTCTCTTCTTCTTTAATGTGATAATAATGAAGCTGCTTTGCTGGTGATACTGATGGAGTTCTGCCAAACGTATTTTCAAAGGCTTTTTTTTCTAGTGATATGAAGAATAATATTGTTATGTTTGTTTTTTGTTTTTTTTTTGGGCAAGTTACCACAACACCATTATCCCATAGTTTTTAAGATCAAAGATATAACTATGTTGTTGTCCCTACTAATTTTACATTGTATTTTTTAAAATGTAACTGCCTACTCCCAAACTGTCATTTGAAGTAAAACACATAGCCAAGTATTATTCTACACAATTTTTTTATTGTGCATTAAAAAAAGAAAACAAATAAAATTACACATGCTATCTGCCAATAGAACTTAACCAAAAAGTGCATTCTATGCATCCAAAAATATAGAAAATATACCAAATCAAATCATTATTCAACCAAAAAATAAAATAAAAGCCTCATGCATGTGTCCTGCTTCTTAATATAGGGGGTCAACAATGCCAACAGGGGTCCATCATCCAGGAATAATTCCGAAAATCATCTGGATTATTCTCCTGGAGCTTCCGCAGCAAAGGCACATGACATAATTGGTCACGATTAATGAAGCAACCAATTTTTGGTCCATGAAATCCTCCTTCCCCTGTTCCTGGACTGGACTTGGGTCAAAGCAATAACTCCAAGGCCAATAATAAATAACGTGTTGTCGCCTCCGATTCCGCAACATGGCTGGATGACGAACGGCCATTCAGAAACTAACTGAAAAGCGCAAAATGAAAAGCTCGAATCAGCACTCACCAAACTTCTACTAACACAAAATTAGCAGAAGGAGCCCAAAGGGTGGTGCATGACAATTGAACTTCTTTCAACACATGGTGGTGGAAGCATCATGTTGTGGGGATGCTTTTCTTCAGCAGGCACAGAGAAGCTGGTCAGAGTTGATGGGAAGATGGATGGAGCCAAATACAGGGCAATCTTAGAAGAAAACCTGTTAGAGTCTGCAAAAGACTTGAGACTAGGCGGAGGTTCACCTTTCAGCAGGACAACAGCCCTAAATATACAGCCAGATCTACAATGGAATGGTTTGGATCAAAACATATTCATGTGTTAGAATGGCCCAGTCAAAGTGCAGATCTAAATCCAATTGAGAATCTGTGGCAATACTTGAAAATTGCTGTTCACAGACGCTTTCCATCCAATCTGACAGAGCTTAAGCTATTTTGCAAAGAAGAATGGGCAAAAATTTCAATCTCTAGATGTGAGAAAATGGTAGAGACATCCACAAAAAGACTTGCAGCTGTAATTGCAGCGAAAGGTGTTGACTTTGTATTGGTATTTGTAAAAAACTTTCATTTTCCTTCAACATCACAATTATGTGCCACTTTGTGTTGGTCTATAACACAAAAATCCCAATAAAATATATTTACGTTTTTGGTTGTAACATGACAAAATGTGGAAATTTTCAAGGGGTATGAATACTTTTTCAAGGCATTGTATTCTGTATGTATACTGTGGACACAGGTAGCTGTGTCACACAATGTATTTCGATTCAGCAGTGAAATCTGTCTTTTCTGTATATGAAGGTTTTTGCCAATAAGAGAATTCTGTACTTAAATGCAAACTGCAGCTGTGTGTGACCAACTGCAAAATAAATACCTAGTAAATTCAAAGAAGTGAAGGGGAAGAATGTTGGACTATTTACATTCTATTTGTTAAAGCGGAACTAAAGGTACAAATAATTACCTTAGTTCCAATTGTCCGATGCCTGTGAGTTACCTCACCAATCTAGGAATATTCTCCCTGGCTTTTTTTAGGTGCCAGTCATCGGCCATCTTAATTGGCTGGCATGGGATGGGGTCACTCTCACAAATGCACTAGAGTGCAGTTATCCTGACGCACAGGCAGTGTGCAGGCATAGAAACTGAACTGGGCATGTGCAGTGTGCATTCTACAGGGGGTTGAGAAAGGACAGGTAAGTTGACATTATTGCAGAAGACATTCTATGCCTCTTCTGCAATAAAGAGCCTACCTGTTCGCAATTTTTTATTTTTCAACTTTAGTTCCACTTTCAAAATTGCACCCTTATTATATGTAGTATAGCTTTAAATTTTTCTAAACACAATCCATTTTCACTCATGTTGCTGCACAATCAAGAATACACTAAAATGGATCATTGAATAGTCAATGTTCATTACTAACTATGATGCAGAGTCTATGGGTTAAAGTGGAGTTCCACCCAAAAAAATAAAAAATTCATTAATGTGCATGAAATAAATTAAAAAAAAAACATTTGGAGAAATTTTTTTTTTACTCACCTCTTAATGCCTGTTGCTAGGGGGTCCCTCGTAATCTGCTTCCTTACTCACCTCGGCTCCTTACGTCACTTCCCTCGGCGCAGGAAGGGAGATCAGCTCTGCTCCCTCTCTCTAGGCAATCATCTGGGACACGTGACCGGTCCCAGATGATTGCGCAACCAGTCACGGCGTGTGGCGCGGCTCGCGCATGTGCAGTGGGTGTCCGGCTGTGAAGCCACAGCCGGGCACCCACAGTTACAATGCCGGCACCGCCGAGCGGAGGGGGAGACGAGCGGGGCTTCGATCCCCCGCATCGCTGGACCCTGGGACAGGTAAGTGTCCGATTATTAAAAGTCAGCAGCTGCAGTATTTGTAGCTGCTGACTTTTATTAATTTTTTTTTTTTAAGCGGAACTCCGCTTTACGCAAAAATGGATCCAGGACACATGATTGATTTGAACCAGTAAATAATTCGCACAAATAATTACTTCCATGTAAGGTACCTAAAGTTGGCCATACTGTAGCAGTCTAATTAAAAAATATCTGTGCAAGCTCAATACATTTTAACAACTATGTGATGTGAGGATCTACCTAAAAAATCTGTTCAATTATGTCCACAGGCCGTCATACTACATTATTGCTGACAAACCTAAAGCCCCATACACACTATCAGATTTTTTGCTGATTTTTGTCTTCAGATTTACCAAAACCATGTAGTGCAAGGGCCTGCCTGATTGCGTACAAATTGAAACTCCTAAGGTTTGACCTCATATTATATGGTTTTGGTAAATCTGAATACAAAAATCAGCAGAAAATCTAAATCTAGTACAGTACAGTAAATCTGAGACTGTACAATCATATTGTAGCATCTTTGGCATCCTGCTAGAGTAACTATTATCTGTGAGCTTCTTTCTTGAAATAATTTGCTGATTTTAGTGAGATTAAGGCTGGATTCACACCTATGCATTTTTGGTACTTTTTGCATTTTGCAGATTTGCACTACAGTCGATTTAACATGGTTTCCTATGAAACTCGTTCTGTAGTGCAAATCTGCAAAAAGGAAAAAACACTAAAAATGCAAAGGTGTGAACCCAGCCTAATCTTATGGGACATACAGTAGCTGTCAGGCTGGATTCACACCTATGCATTTTTAGTGCTTTTTGCATTTTGCAGATTTGCACTACAGAACGTGTTCCATAGAAAACAATGTTAAATGGACTGTAGTGCAAATCTGCAAAATGCAAAAAGCACTAAAACTGCATAGGTGTGAATCCAGCCTAACATCTGACTCCTAAAAAAAAAAAATTCTCTATGAAACATGCAGGTTTGCTGGAAGCACCTCTAGCTGTCTGATGTTGATTCAACAATATAATATTAGTAGTAGTAGCAGGGGCGGACTGATAAATCATGAGGCCCCCGGGCAATAGGAGATTATGGGGCCCCCAGGCAATCAGAGATTATGGGGCCACACAGTATACACACACACAGTATACAGTCACACAGTATACACATAAATGTACACACAGTATACACAGACAGATGTAAAAAAAAAACACAGATTTATACATACTGTCCCTGGTTTTACTGAAGCTGGCAACCCTGATGGGGCCTCCTAGTGGCCCAGGGCCCTCGGGCAGTGCCCGAGTGGCTCAATGGTCAGTCCGCCCCTGAGTAGTAGCACACTGCAGCTAGAACATTTTCTCACGGGAGAGCAGCAGTGTTCCTTGGATTGGCATGTAATTTGCTGAAATTCATTTGAATGATTACAAATTAATCTGCTCATTTTTGGCACACTTAAAAAAAAAAAGGAGCCTATGTTTTTGTTTTTTTTTGCACAAAATCACTCTACAAAAGCCCATGTCAATGGGCTTTTGTTCAGATCAGAACTGCTTCTCCTCTGATACAAATCTATGGAGATGCAAAAACAACTGTACTTAGGAAGGACATCAACTGCCTCTGTCAATGAATTTTGAATGATAATCAGAAGCACTTCAAACTGATGCCAAAAGCAAGATGCCCAAATCTTTTCAACACAGGCCCTAAGGCTGGATTCACACCTATGCATTTTTAGTGCTTTTTGCATTTTGCAGATTTGCACTACAGAACGTGTTCCATAGGAAACCATGTGCAATGGATTGTAGTGCAAATCTGCAAAATGCAAAAAGTACTAAAAATGCATTGGTGTGAATCCAGCCTCAGGGCCAGTTCAAACCTGATGCAGTTCTGTGCGCTTTTTTTCTGCACTAAAAATGCATGCACAGCGTTTTCCATGTATTCCAATGGCTCTAGTTCACACCCATTCAGTCATTTCCAGGTCAGTTTCCGGTGCAGAAACTGACCGGAAACTGACAGGAACTGACTGCACTGGTGTGAACTAGGGATGAGCAGAACACCCCCCTGTTCGGTTCGCAGCAGAACTTGCGAACAGGCAAAAAATTCATTCGAACACGCGAACACCGTTAAAGTCTATGGGACACGAACATGAATAATCAAAAGTGCTAATTTTAAAGGCTTATATGCAAGTTATTGTCATAAAAAGTGTTTGGGGACCTGGGTCCTGCCCCAGGGGACATGGATCAATGCAAAAAAAAGTTTTAAAAACGGCTGTTTTTTCGGGAGCAGTGATTTTAATAATGCTTAAAGTGAAACAATAAAAGTGTAATATTCCTTTAAATTTCATACCTGGGGGGTGTCTATAGTATGCCTGTAAAGGGGCGCATGTTTCCCGTTTTTAGAACAGTCTGACAGCAAAATGACATTTCAAAGGAAAAAAAGTCACTTAAAACTACTCGCGGCTATTAATGAATTGCCGGTCCGACAATACACATAAAAGTTCATTGATAAAAATGGCATGGGAATTCCCCACAGGGGAACCCCGAACCAAAATTAAAAAAAAAAAAATTACGTGGGGGGGTCCCCCCATATTCCATACCAGGCCCTTCAGGTCTGGTATGGATATTAAGGGGAACCCCGGCCAAAATTCTTTTTAAAAAATGGCTTGGGGTCCCCTCAAAACCTATACCAGACCCTTTAGGTCTGGTATGGATTTTAAGGGGAACACCGCGCCAAAATAAAAAAAAAAAAACGGCGTGGGGTCCTCCTAAAAATCCATACCAGACCCTTATTCGAGCACGCAACCTGGCAGGCCACAGGAAAAGAGGGGGGGGAGAGAGAGCACCCCCCCCTCCTGAACCGTACCAGGCCACATGCCCTCAACATTGGGAGGGTGCTTTGGGGTAGCCCCCCAAAACACCTTGTCCTCATGTTGATGACACCCCAAATTGTTCGCTGTTCAGCGAACTGGCAAACAGCCGATGTTCGAGTCGAACATGAATTCGACTCGAACTCGAAGCTCATCCCTAGTGTGAACTAGAGCCATTGGAATACATGGAAAACACTGTGCATGCATTTTTACGGCCATTTCACACCACAAAAATGGATATGTTCCACATCAGTTTTTGCTTACAGTTTACACCACACGCAGTTCCAACGCAGTTGCGTTTGTGATACAGTTTGCTATGTTCCAGTACAGTTCTGTGCAGAAAAAATGCAGCATGCACTACTTTTTTTTTCTGCACCGGAAACTGACTGGAACTGACTGCAATGGTGTGATCTAGAGCCACTGGAATACATGGAAAACACTGTGCAAGCATTTTTAGTGGAGAAAAAAAGCACATGGAACTGCACCTGGTGTGAACTAGCGGCCTGATTCACACCTATGAAATTTTAATGCTTTTTGCCTTTTTCAGATTTGCACTACAGTCCATTCAACATGGTTTCCTATGGAACACGTTTTGTAGTGCAAATCTGCAAAAAGCACTAAAGATGCATAAGTGTGAATCAGGCCTCACAGGGTGTGCAAAAATGTGTACAAAACACAGGACTGCACCGAGCAGACTAAAAAGGGTTTAGTATCACATTTGCATGCAATAAGGAAATATTTTTAGGCAAGTTTTCTTTTAGGATTACATACAAGTATGAGATTTATTTTTTAATATAACACAAATTTCAGTGCATCGTGCCCCAATGTTTTTCAAAATGAAGCTCATTTAATTTTGGATACTTCCTGTACCTGTGAGAATTGAATTGAGGAAAAACAACTCATTTGTGAGCACACACATGATTAAACCACAGAGCCGTCGGAAAATGTAGGGAAAGAATTATTCTGTTTGTCTTAAACTGCAGAGTCAGCAACTAGGTCCCATGGGATTGCTAGCTCAGATAATTAAGATCTTCTCCATGGAGTGCACTAATTCAAGCAAGCTGGTGGAAGAGAAAGCTATGTTTCCTTAGGTGATAAATATGGAAATATATTCACAAGAGATCACACCTTTTTAGCAATTCTTTGTTAGAGTGCAAAATAGTTTCATTGTGGAATATAGTAGAGTAATAATGACTAAGAAGGATGTGTGACCCAGTCTTAAGTTTTACTCTTTTTTTTTTTTCTTCTTCTAAAATACTAAAAACATGTTTCATTTTAAGGCCTCATGCAAACTGGTTTATTGTAAAATGTTGTTTCTCCTGACAGAAAATCAGCGTTTTTCAAACCCATTTAGCAGAGTTTAGCAGCGTTTGGTGTTTGGGTGTTTAATTCATTGGTCAAAATTGTAATTTATTTTGGCTAATGAAATTAATAAACGCTGAAGTGCTAAAAGCAATTAGCATTTAGGCACGTTTAGGTCAAAGGACTAAAATGAGACTAAAACTAAAATGACATTTTAGTCAAAAGACTATGACTAAAACTAAATTGAATATATACCACAACAGCTAAATCTGTGTCTGTAGTGCATGTGCAAACCTTAATACCATAAATAATAAACATTCTTTTAGATTTTTACTCCAGGAGTATATAATGTTCTAAAGAAATAATGCATTCAAATTTAACTAAACCCATCAGATTTTAGTCGACTAAAATGTACTGGGGATTTTAGTCGACTAAAATACAACAAAAACTCAGATCACTAAAAAACGACTAAAACTAAAATGGCATTTTAGTCAAAAGACTAAGACTAAATTGAAATTTGATGTCAAAATTAACACTGGTTTAGACACGTTTAGCAGCATCAAGTGTTTTTTCTGCCAAACCTCTGATGCTCCTGGACACACTGACAGTGTTTTTTTTTTCATGCCACTCAATGCTGCTAAAAGCCTATGTGTGCATGGACACATAGGCTAACACGCAGGGAGTTTAGAGGCAGAAAAAAAAAAAAAAACGCCAGGCACCCCTAGGAGCAGCTGTTAAAACGTCCAGCATGCATGTGGCCTAATTAATATGACTTACCATATGTTGATCCATGAATTTCATTTTTAATTTTCCGCTCTTTTTTTAATAGCACTATATTTATGAAAATCACTAAACAAAAAGATACATAAATATTTACGTCAAGCTACTAATTGCACAACAAAAAATAAATCGCAAAATTAACCTCTCACAGGCAATTCAAACTTAAGCCTCGTACACGCGATCGGACTTCAAACAAACTTTTCCGTGGATTTCTGTCCAAAGCGTTGGTATGCATACACAGGGCAGGACTTTTTAGGCAACAAACATGAACCTAGTGCCCTTTCAACGTACTGACGACACTTCAAAAGAGGAAGTTCAATTCTCCAGCGTCACTCTTTGGGCTCCTTCTGCTAATTTCGTGTTAGTAGAAGTTTGGTCAGTGTTGATTCGCGTTTTTCAGTTTCGTGCGTTTCTGTTTCTGAACGGTCGTTGGTCAACCAGCCATGTTGTGCAATCCTACGAGAGAGCCTGCTATTTATGGGCTTGGAGTTCTTGCTTTGACTCTAGCCCAGTCCAGGAATAGTAGGAGTAGTAGGATGAGGAGTGTTTGGGCCAAAACTTTGTTACTTAATTGTGACCAATTGTGTCATATGCCCTCGCTGCGTGAGCTGCAGGAGAATAATCCGAATGATTTTCGTAATTATCTCCGGATGACGGACACCTGCTTGAGGACTGCTATTCCAGCAGAGCAAAGGCTCATAGCCACCTTGCGTTACTTGGAGACAGGGAGAAGTCTCCAGGATATAAAGTTTACTACTGGTATCTCTCCCCAGGCTCTGGGAGTCATTATTCCTGAGACATGTAGTGCCATCATTCAAGTCCTGCAGAAGGACTATATTTGTGTAAGTTTTTTACTTTAATATTCCCTTCATGTTTTCTAATGTATTTTATATTTTTTGTATTCCATCCTTCCCATTTTTGTAATATGCTGTGAATGAATGTCCCCTTTGTTCTCATGCATGCTGTAACCTTTTTCGTGGCCTACATGCATATTTTCCTTCACTAACCTCCCCAGCATGCTACCCTGGGCCCATACACACCTAGGCTAGTAACTTAACACTGTTTTTTTTATGCTTCCTTTTTATGTTTATCCTAAACACCCCCTAAAATGTGTCACAATCTTATTGTTGTCCTCAAATTCATGCAGAGTCCAAGAGTCCCTTTTTTGTGGTGCAACCACTTATTTGGAACCCCCCCAAAAAATGCAGAGTCAACCAATACAACTACTCTATCTGCTGACTTTGCAAAACACATACACACTATACCTCATTTTTGAGTTAGGATTTCTGCATCAATTCTCCAAAGCATGTAGTGCAAGGGCCTGCCTGATTACCTTCAAAATGTACACCATTAATTTTTGTTCTCCTATTATCTTAATGGTAAGTTATGTATAACAAAATGTGTAAAGATTTGGACGGTGTGTATTCTTATTTTTGGATTATGCCACTTCTTACCTGTCCACTGGGCTGCCAATCTTGTAAAGATGGAGGGGCTGGCCAAATCAACCTTAAATTTTAATGCATTTAGCTCTCATGGAAGTGTAGAGGTTTACCTGTCCAAAACATCTACCCAATCAACTCCCCCCTAACATTTTTAGAATGTGCCACCAGAGGGGGTGAGGGAGCAAATAATTATAACTTACCCTTTTATTTGTAAATACACATTTAAATGTTATAAATTTATGTTGCCCAACAATGTTTTTGTCAAATATGTTTTCAGTTTTATGTATTAAAATTAATTTAATTTTTTTTGTTTGACTCCACAGTTTCCTTCAAACGCCCAGCAATGGCAGGATGTGGTGGTCCAGTTTGCCAATTTGTGGAATTTCCCTAACTGTGGGGGTGCCATTGATGGGAAATATGTGAGGAGTGTCCTACCACACAACTTAGGATCCTTTTTTTTTTTTATATATTTTTTTTATAAAGGCTTTTGCAGCATAGTTATGCTTGCTGTTGTGTCAGCAAACTACGAGTTCCTGTATGTGGATGTTGGTATGAATGGCCGCCACTCTGATGGAGGTGTCATGATGCATACCGAATTCTACAATCGGCTACAGAATGGGACCTTACGTTTGCCACATGCTCACGACAATGTTGAGGGACTATATTTTGTGTTTGTGGCAGATGAGGCCTTTGCTTTGGGGGAACATCTTCTAAAGCCCTTTCCAATGAGGAACCTCACCCCAGAACAACGCATTTTCAATTATCGTCTCTCTCATGCCAGAAGGGTTGTGGAAAATGCCTTTGGCATCCTTTCAAGTCAATTTAGGCTGTTTTTAACTGCCATAAACTTGGCAGAGTATAAAATCAACCATGTGGTGTTGTGCTGCTGCATCCTACATAATTTTTGAAGGAGGAATGCTACCAGCTACATTGCCTCAGGGCAAACAGATGAGCCTTCTTTTTCACGACCAGCTGAAGAGGCTGTGATGCCAGCTCTCGAAAGTGTGCAAGCTGGTTTTGCCTCCCAGAATGCCCGTCTTGTCCGGGAACAGTATATGGACTACTTTGTGGGTGGAGAGGCAGTGCCTTGGCAGCAAAATGTACTTGATAATGATTAAATATTTGACTTATTCAAAGAAAAACTATTTCATTGGAACTACTGTTGTCTGTGTTTACTAGGTTTGCAAATAGTCTTGATCTTTGTCATTTTTGCCACTAGTGCAATCCAACCTGATATGCAACATGAGGTGACAATCTCGCCTTGAGCTAACTATTATGTTGTGCTGTGGCTCGGCCACACATTTTAGAGTACAATGTAAATGTAACTACACCAACTTAATAAATATACTGGTATTGAGCATTGAAATAAGAAGCCACACATTGTTTATCCAAAATATTTTTAATACAAGCACATTCACTTGTGCGTTTTATGGTTTTAGAACAAACCAACATCGTTATTTATGTATAACATGTATGTTTGGCTTTTTTAGCATTTGTAGTGGCTAAACAGGCATGTTTGAAAGCAGAGCATCCACATCCCCAACTCTGGAACTTACAAATGTCTAATTTTGGACTTTGAAGGCCATATAAGACATTTATAATATTATTCAGAAGTTGTAAATATCTTGCTTTCCTCAGGTGTGATGAGATCACCCCTTTCAAAGCCAAATTTTGAAGACGCATAACTGTTAAATGTCCCTTATGATACCCTGCCTAAAATGTGTGTAGGTCCAACAGGTTATTTGCCCAAGCCACAAACCACATTGTGTCAACATGTGCTATCTCCCATCACAGGATATCAATGTTATCATTTTTGGGGTGCAACCCCTTCCTCCAAACTAAAGAAGGTGAGAGGAAGGCTTTGATCCCCCGAAACACGTCCATTGATACCACATGATGGGAGATAGCACATGTTGTCACAGTGGGGGTTATTTCCAAAATGGAAATCCATTTTGCACTACAAGTGCACTTTCCACTGCACTTGTAGTGCACTAGTAATGCAAAGTTGATTGGCCTCTATTAAATAACACCCACCGTGTGTTTGTTGGCTTTTGCTAACTACATGTAGGGAAAATAACATAATTTAGACATGTGATCATGAGTGAAATTTACTGTTTGTGGTCCAATTTGTGTGCTTCTTCAAATTTTGGCTTTTCTTATACAAAAAACACATCAAGTAAAAAAAAAAAACATTATACTTAGGGCAATGTTTCTCAACTCTCCTTCTCCAGATGCATTACCAGGTCCTGTTTTCTCTATTTGTAACTTTTGCGACAGGTGATGTGGTCATATTTGTGCCAAATAATTGACACAGTCTTTTTTATACTGCCGAAAATAAAGAAAACAGGACATGGTCATGCACCTAGAGAAGGGGAGTGGAGAAACAATGACCTCACACAATCAAAAAGCACAGGTTTACACTCTTTTGGATTTTACATGCGATTTGAAAGGTCAAATCACTGATAAGACCAATAGTGCATCTTGGTAGTTCGTGGCCTTGGAAGAAGAGAAAAAAATATTGAATGGGAATGATGGGCAAGCGGATGAGGCCCTACATAGTTAATTATGGTCACGTTATTATTATAGGCTGACCAATATATCGTCCTTTATTTTTTGCTTTGGTCAAACGGGGCATTGGCTGCCCCTATTTCGAAAATTTCTGAATCGGCCATTTAAAAACACATATCGGTCGACTTATAGTTATTATTAATTATAGGCCAAAAGTGAAATAACTTACCTAGCCAGTCTATTATTGCTTGCAACCTGCTTGACCTTCAGACACCTACACTACTAGGAATGTACACACTGTAACTACTCTGTAATAATCTTTGCCCTGGTGCCTGGGTCTACTAAACTCGGGTACCTAGCAACACTGCCAGCTCCTTCCACCTCTTCATTTTCCATGCTAATGTTCAAGGCACTACATACTTTGCTCATGTGTGGTGTGGGTGTTTGGTTTGTACATCTAATTACTAGACATGTATACACATTTGAAGCCAGATCTGAAAAATACTTACTGGGGCAAACAACAGGCTCCAAAGTTTTTTCTTCAAATTGTTGCACTCTTCTACCCTCAGTCTGTGTTGCATCAGGGGATGTTCTGTCCAGTGGAGGCTCTGTGCTGGGTCCAGCTCTCAGATCACACTCCTCAAAATGTGGGAGGTGACCACGTTCCTCTAAAAATAAACAATACAACATTCATTAAGCCACCCCAAGTCACATCTGTTCTGCATAGAATGCAGTAAGGTGAAAAAACTTTTACCTTTACAACCCCTTTAAGCTCTGAGGCAAATTTCCTTGCAATGCCCTTGCAAAGTGTAACTTCACAAGTGAACAGTCTGTTTGCCTTTGGTAATTCAACCCCATTGTGATTTTCTGTGAGAACAGAATCTTGGCAGGCTGTCAACCCTCTAATGTAAACAATCAGCAGTTGTTTCATTAGGCCTACACCTGCAGCAGACTAACTCCACTCTCTTTTCAGAACGTGGTTTATGGCCGGCTTGTAGGCATTCAGGAGGCGATAGTACTGCAGAAGGCACATATTTGCTGCACGGTCTGATTGACTTCAACTGACACATTTGGCACATGGCACCACCTGCCAAAGGTGACATGCCAAAAACTATTTACCACGGCTATGGCCCATGTACGAACCTGAGCTGTTGCCATGTTAGGCTTTAGGTGGTTGGTCAAAGGACAAAAAAAAATGCAGATCAACCGCCTGTTTTGACTGCTTCTTTGCTGCATGTGTAAATGAAGCCTTATAAACTGACTGACACCCGAAAGTCTTTGTTGTGATCTTTGAAAATATTTGAGCATGATTAACTTTATATCAAAAGCAGCTATAGTGGTCAGAGAGGACTTGTTTGAAAGCTTTTTTTTGTTACTGCTTGTTAAAAATTGCAAATAGTTTAATGTTTATGGCCTGGGCACAGGTGTACTTTTTATAGGGGTTTGCAAAATCTCTATTCCAATTTCCTGAACATTTGAATAAAAATGGAAATAGGAATGATCCTTCTTCAGTTTAGCTTGAATAGACATTATTGTTAAGATAGGCAAATTATTTGTAGCTCAAATTTTTGAGAATGTTATTCAGTTTTTCACAGAAGTTTGCTGAGCTCAAATAGAATATTATTCGGTTATGATTCAGTTTATTCTATGATGATATGTTGCTTGCCGGGCTTTGACCCACAGAGTCCTTCTTCCCATCACTGTGAGGACCATTTTTTTAAGCAAACAGTACCTCAAATCTTCTAGGAAGCTTCATAAGAAATCTGAAGAGTGAATGAGTGAATGAACTTCAGATATGTCATCTCTAGGGAAGGCAGAATCTTAGGTAGATTTCCCAACAGTTTCAGTGGCGGCCCGCCTATAGGGGCCCCCGCCAAAGCTACTCATCTTTAAAAAAAATAAAAATTAAAAAAATAAGATAAAAAATAATGGCCCTTTAAGTTTGTGCAGGGCGCCAGACACACAGCTGCTATAGGAAGCATGAAATGTTTTCAATCACGTGATTGCAATCAAGAAACTCTATTGGCTTCCTTTAGAAAGTCCTCAGGGCACTGAGCTCTGCGCCCTGAACACTCCCACTACAGCATTGTTCCTTGCTGTGGTTAGTGATTGGCGGGTCCCGCGCTGTCACTTCCAGTTTCTTTGACTCATCCGGCCTGAAGGTGGGTGTAAGGCAACTTGCTGTGAGAGCTGTGAGTACAAGGGGGGAGAGGGGGGACATATGATGTGAAGGGGGACTCTGATGGTGACATCTGATGTAAAGGGGGACTCTGATGGGGACATCTGATGTAAAAGGGAACTCTGATGGTGATATCTGATGTAAAGGGGGACTCTGATGGTGACATCTGATGTGAAGGGGGACTCTGATGGTAACACCTAATGTAAAGGGGTTCTCTGATGGTAACACTTGATGTAAAGGGGGACTCTGATGGAGACACCTGATGTAAAGGAAAACTCTGATGGTGACACCTAATGTAAAGGGGGACTCTGATGGGGACATCTGATGTAAAGGGGGACTCTGATGGGGACATCTGATGTAAAAGGGAACTCTGATGGTGACATCTGATGTAAAGGGGGACTCTGATGGTGACATCTGATGTGAAGGGGGACTCTGATGGTGATGTGAAGGAATGTGATGTAAATAATAATAATAATAATCTAAAAATGTCTATTTTCTTATGTGCATACATATTTTTCTCCTTACTCATTATATAAGTATACAGGTTTGCTCTGTTCCTATATTTTCTCAAAATGGCGGGTACCCCCTACATCCCACACATCAGAAGAACGCGGAACTGAAGATAAAACCAAGGACAGCCAAACCTCGTTATGAAGATTCTCCATTTTCTTTTTCTATCTTAACCAATGAGATGTACCTATTAGACTAACATAGCAATGACGTATTTGTGTGTATAAAACATTAGCACCACCTTGAATAAATTAGAAGTGTAAGAAGTAACGGAGCTGAGCGTGACTCAGAGTGTTTACTTTTATATGCATGCATATCCACACTTTTCAATTAGAGACAGCAGCAGATAACCTTGGGCTCGATTGGAGCTCTTAATCATTTCCTTAACAGCTGGTGCCGAAACCCGGGACCTCAGGCTACAGTCAAAGCCGTACCGCGATAAGCATTTGGGCGTTAACTGATTGATGAGACAGGGGTTTGCGCAGCCCTAACAGTACCGGTAAGTCTTATTTATATTCTTACCACTGTACGACTTTCTTATCTTTTGGTTGACGGCTGGATTCTGTCGGTATGCTGAGACTGTCTTAGAGGCAGGTATTTCCTCGCCTGAGGTTGTTTTAACGAACCTGCCAATGGGTTTCTGCTGACTGTATTTTTTGTTCACTGTCTGCCATTCTTTGGGCTGCGAAACTCAGCAGTCTAAAAGTGCTACATGTGTGAATGGGTGGTCTCATCTCCAGATGAGCTTTCGGCCTCTGGGATAAGATTGTTTCCCTTGTAGCAAACGTTTATAGACGGGTTACTCTGGGTTCGTCGAATCTTTGAGGGTTATCTCAGCTGCTGGCTTTGCAGTCTGAAAGTGTTACAGAAGTCTCACCCCAAGACGAGTTGTCGGCCTCTTGGTGTAGAGCTGGAAAAAAAAAAAACGTCTATAAACGGGTTTATTTTTGCAGGGTGGTCTGCCCTTGTGGTTATCTTAGCCTGCTGAAATTTTGCAGTTCGAAGAGTGGCAGGTGTAATGTCCTGTCGTGAGTGTATTTGTGGTTTACTGTTTGCTATACACGAGAGGGGTTGGGGACTGGTTAAGGTCGGAGGGGGGGCTGCCCGGGGGATCTGTTGGGTTGCGGGCCGTTGCTCCTCACTACCCCTGATGTGTTTGTTCTTGTTCTGAGATTAACCGTACATTACAGGGTTATAGCAGACAGTAGCAACTAGGAGCTTATGTGCCCCCACCGAAGGAATTTGTTGATAAAGAACACTGAGAAAAAATATTAACCCCTTGGTTGTATGTATTCTCCTCTCAAGCCGTTACCCGAGAAACAGAGAGAGAAAAGAATGTGATAGTGAAGAGGAGATAAGATGTTGAAATAGTTAACAAAGTTGAAAGAAGTGGCGAAAGTTATGTTGCTGAAGAAACAGGGATAAAAATCCTGTGTGATAAAGAAAATTGGATAAAGGAAGTTAAGAAAGATGGCGATTGTATTATGTATGTGTATCACAGAGCTGATGATATGTTGGAACTTGAAACAAAGGAGGGGAGGGACAGCACTGCCCTCCGTCTAACAACCACTCCTTTCTCACCACCCAAGCACAACCCACTGTGACAACTCAGCCCGGCGGCCATCTTAGTGCACCCATGCCTTCACTTTCTACCCAGTCCAGTGCACTTCCTGCCGGCGGCCATCTTGGTACACCCAGTAAGCTTAAACAGCCTGTACCCAGCCCTCCCTGTTTTAAACCAAGATGGTTCATACCACACACCTGTCTTCCCCAATACAGGAGCATCACATTCCCAGGCCGGATATGTTAATGATGAAGAAGCATCTGAGTGGGAAGCCCAACAGCAGGCAGCAAAGCCACCCACTGATTTAACCCCCAATCCGGCTCCAGACTCTCAGTTCCGAGAGGATCTCAAACACATGCTGGCAACCGTAAGCAACAGTGCCTCTTGCCAGCCCCCGCCCCAACAACAGTCTCGGTTACCAGAAGGGGCACCAGTGATGTATGTCGCTTTTACTCTATCACAAGCAGCGGCCTTAGTGACAAGTCTGCCTGACCCAGAGAAGCAGCCAATTCCCTTCTACCACAGGATAGTGCAGATACAAGAAACTTACTCAGCTGCCTGGAGAGACTTGATCAGCCAATGCCGAATCAAAGCAGGACATGTCTTTTGGCCAGTCATGCAGACGGCCTTCAATGATGCCAGCCTGACAAGTGCCACTTCCTACACCTCAGGCATGGAGTTCTGTGCACAACTCCACGACTGGGCAAAGGAGAAGTTGAAGGATCAGAAGACCACAATCCAAGATATTACCCAAGATAAAGGGGAGTCTGAAGAAGTATCATACTAAACTCGTACAGGCCTTTGATGATCTGAGTTTCTCCCACTATGAAAAGAGACACACACGATTCCTGCGTGGGAGTGGATGGGGTGCTCCGCTCCAGTCCATTTGTAGAGCCACTCCAAGTGGGGACATTTCCTGATTTGCTTGCCAGATTTGTGGTGTCCTCTACATGTCCCTTGAATCTACTAGGAGCTGATGTGTTGTCCGGACTACAGGCCTCAATCAGGACACGCCTGAAGGGGGGATGAAGTTACATACTCCCCTATCTTTAGAAGACTAATCTGCTTTGTGTTCTCTGCCTCTCCTGATGATACTTAATGAAGCAAAAACTTCAAGTTCAATACTGCAGGAAGTACTTGACAGAATCCCTGCGTGCCTATGGTCCACAGGACCGGAAGACAACGGTCACTTAAAGGTGCCACCAGTTTCAGTCAAGCTAAAAGAGGGCGCTTCATTGCCCCGGAAACCACAATAACCCCAAGAAGAGAATCCTAAAGGAGAACCAGGTACCTGCTGTGGATGCCTTTGACTGCAAAGTACCTCACAGAGGTGGACCTTACAAACGTTTTCTTCAGTGTCCACCCTCACCCCTCCTGCTGGTACCTTTTTGCATTCATCCACGGAAAGAAACGGCAACATACCTAAACAGTTGTGCCACAAGGGGCACAGAACTTTCCAAGCCAGTTTGCAAAAGCTATGGCTATCATCCTTGACACATGACAGGAGGAACACCCGGAAGTGATTCTCTTCCAACATGTTGATGACCTTCTCCTTTGTGCAGCTGACTTACCCTCTGTTGAAGTCACCTCAGAAAGCCTGTTGTGCTATCTTGCCAACCAGGGCTGCAGAGCCTCAAAGCCCAAATTGCAGTGGTGCTCAACACCTGTCATTTTCCTTGGACTAATTTCCTAGTGCAGAGCATGGATTCCAGAAGCCTTCCTACTGATGCTCTGCAATCAGACCCCTCCTGAAGAAATATTTGAAGCCCTTAAGTGCGCCACCCCCGGCGCTAGGGCTCCCAGCCTACGACAAAACACTTAAGCTCTTTGTATCCGAACGTCTGGGACATGCTGCAGGTGTACTCACCCAATCACACGGCATCAGCCTACGCCCCATAGGATATTATTCCTGTCGGCTGGATGCGGTAGCAAGAGGAGGCCTATTGTGTCTGCGAGCTGGCTTTGCTACACAAGCCTTGCTTGACAAAACTTTGAACTTGGTCCTCGGACACTGCCTCGTTCTGCTTGCTCCCCATGACGTTGTTGCCATATTCAACCAGGATCCAGCCGAAACACTTGTCCACTACCAGACACTTGAGACTCCTGTGTTTCCTCCTACTGGACAGCATTACTCTATTAAGTTGTCAAACACTGAACCCTACCACCCTTCTTCCACTTCTCGAGGGGGTAAAGGAGGAGTAGAGTCTTAACTTGTCACCCCATGACCACACAGAACACGCGGTCACCACTGAAAACACTGTTCTACAAGCTGAAGCCTTACCACCGGTGATGTCTGCACAGGAGGCAGAGCTGTAAGCACTTACTACAGCATGTAAATGGGCAGAGGGAAAAAGAGCCAACATTCATATGGACTCAAGATATGCTTTCAGCATTGCCCATGATTATGGTGTTATCTAGGACAGAGGATTCCTGATGGTTGCAGGAACACCTGTGAAAACTTGATTGATGCCTTGCTTCTCACAACCCAAGTGACTATTATGAGTAAAAGCACACAACAAACTGAACTCAAAGGAAGCTTAAGGCAATCATCTAGCCAATTCAGCTGCCAAACAGACAGCTGGTGGTCCACGGGAAGTGGACAGCAGGGTGGTAGAAGAAGACCACCCTGTGCTTACCTTACAGACTTTCCCAGTGGACAGAGTTTATCTAAAAGAACTACAGGAAACAACAAGTCCGGATAAGAGGGAAAGCTGGAAACGGAGAGGAGCAACTGTCAGAAATGGACTATTCGAGTGCAACAAGAAGCCTTGTCCACCCAGGAGTATGTACCCAGCTGTGGTGCAATGGGCACATGGAGCTGCCCACTTGACAAAGACTTTTATGAACTCTCTTATCAACAAGTGTTGCACCAAGAGTTACTCCACTGACCGACAACTTCTGCAGATCATGCATTATCTGCACCAAATGTAACCCAGAAGAAGCACAGAAGAAGCACAGAAGAAGCACCTGGCAAAAGCCCTATACCCCATTCCAGAGGATGCAAATTGATCATTCTCAAGTGCCAAGAAGTGGCAGATTCGAATACGCCCTAGTGGAAGTGGTCATGACTGCCAGGACCACAGCTAAGAAACTACTGAGTGAGATAGTATGTAGATTTGGGGTCCCAGAGGTGATATTGAGGGATCAGGGACCAGCCTTAACAGCAACCCTTACTAAAGAGAGTTGGGCAGCACTGGGGGTTCAGTTGGCACTACACACCCCATACCACCCTCAAAGTAGCGGGAAGGTAGAAAGGATGAATGGGACATTAAAAACAGGATGTTAAAGATGGCCCAAGAGACTAACATGAGTTGGCCAGACAGTTAGCCCATTGCCCTGTTCAGTGTCAGACACACCCCCAGGGGAAACATGCCCTATCCCCTTATGAAATTTTGTTTGGTTCAGCTCCCAGACTTGGTTGTTACTTTCCACAACAGTTACAGTTGCAGTCTGATGTGTTGACTAATTATGTAACCACATTATCACGAGAATTAACCTAAATGCATGTTCAGGTGTTTTCTTCCATTCCAGATCCCGAATTAGATACAGGAACACACCAACTACTGTCTGGAGATCCTTGAGCCAAGTTATGATGGTCCATTCCAAGTTTTGCTGACCACAGCCACCTCAGTCAAGTTGGCCAGGAAGAACACCTGAATGCACGCTTATCACTGCAGGAGAGCGTGTTTTCGGGCGCTGCATATCCTTTTTCTGTTTGATCTAGGGGGGAGGGGCCCAGGAGGTGGCCATCACAAAAATGATAACATAATTACGTTTTAGTGTAACTCTTCAGGTACACATGTGACCACCTTTACCTTAGATTACTGTGACATAGTACCTTGTCCGTTTGACCCTTCATGGTGATGCCATTGGTACAGTGATATCCCTGACGGTAAGGACATATATGTATGCCACACAGACAGTTACTGGGGACAGAGTTGTGGTTTCTGTGGGGGCCAGTGGGTTGGAACACAGGGCCAGACTGGGCGACCACAGAGTGCATTAGACAAAAAAGATGAAAATAGAAAGCCCCCATATCCTAACCAAAGATACCCCTGATACATACACTGACCCAGCACACAGTCAGAGGAGGAAGCGAGCAGCTCTCTCCGGAAGCTTTGACCCTCATGTATACATAGATGCCATAGGGGTCCCAAGGGGGGTACCTGATGAATTTAAAGCCAGGGATCAGGTAAAAGCTGGTTTTGAGTCTTTGATCCCCATAACAACTGTCAGCAAGAATGTAGATTGGATTAACTACATGTCATGGTTATGCAATAGAGTTTGTCGATCAACATACCTGTCTCCATGTGTTCATCTCTAGAGACCAGCTGACCCTCACCTGACTGCTTTTGTAACCTCTCCTCTAAGCATGGCGCCACCCCAGGCCCTATCAGGGAACCCTATATTAACCTGTGCACTGCAAGCCAGCAGTGCTGATCAACCACTGTGTGTTAGCCTCTGTGTGTACTTGCTGTGTTTCCTACATCTGATTCCTGTTACCGACCTTGGCTTGTACCTTACTTTCCTTGTTGTTCCAGCCTGCTGCCTCCTTCCTCTTCTCCTGTAGTCTACTGTGAGCGTGACTGTGAGACCCTGGGGGCCGCGACCTGGAGCCAGACTGCAGCGCAGTCCATCCTTACCATTAAAGGCTCTGGTGAACACCTGCTGGCTCTTAGACTCCGCGCCCTGGGGAATCTATGCTCTAGCTCCCAGTGGGATCTGTGTCAGTGATCCAGTAGACCTGATTCCTGAACCTCCCAGGGTTTAAGCCGCAGCAGTCAGCCGTAGGGTCCACTACCTTGCGGTGCACTCCTGATCCCAACGGTGTGCATCTGTCACCCAGCCTCTAGGTGACCTGACACTACACATATTATAACCAACAGAGATTTGTAAATTACTCTAAAGATGCCCTCCAGGGAATTGCTGACCAGTTAGCCCCCACTTCCTACATGACATTCCAGGACCTGATGGCCTTAGACATGGTGCTAGCTGGGAAAGGAGGTGTTTTGTAAAATCATAAAAAAAAAAACAGGAACTTGCTGCACATACATTCCTGATAATACTGGCCCAAATGGTAAGGTTACTTTAGCTATAAAGAAATTAGAAGATCTGTCACTGGAGTTGAAGAAGAACTCAGGTATCACAGACCCATGGGATCAATACTTTAGCTGGATGAGTGGGTGGCAGAAGGTGCTCGCCCAGATACGGGTAACGGTATTAATAATCCTGGTCCTTTTAGCCCTGATTGTATGCTGTATTCTACCTTTCGTAAAAAGTTAATGAGCAAGGCTGTAGACAATAGCACACCTACATTTCTCCACCAAGAAGAAGAGGACCTCCTTATGATGGAAGATGACAAACCCTTCACTCCTCTACAGTCACTCCCTGTCCATAATCTCACAATCCTATAGGGTTTTAGGGATAGATAGAGCCTGACTGCACCTCTCCAGCTGTATCGAGGAGGGAAGTGAACAGTTGCTGCCCAATTCTATATACAGCCTAAAAGAGTTGCTGAGGAGAAGGGCCAGGCCAAAGTGGGACCTTTAGTATTAGGGACAGAAAAGAGAAAATAGTCATTTTAGAGGAGATTGTGAAGGAATGTGATGTAAATAATAATAATAATAATCTGAAAATGTCTATTTTCTTATGTGCATACATATTTTTCTCCTTACTCATTATATAAGTATACAGGTTTGCTCTGTTCCTATATTTTCTCAAAATGGCGGGTACCCCCTACATCCCACACATCAGAAGAACGCGGAACTGAAGATAAAACCAAGGACAGCCAAACCTCGTTATGAAGATTCTCCATTTTCTTTTTCTATCTTAACCAATGAGATGTACCTATTAGACTAACATAGCAATGACGTATTTGTGTGTATAAAACATTAGCACCGCCTTGAATAAATTAGAAGTGTAAGAAGTAACGGAGCTGAGCGTGACTCAGAGTGTTTACTTTTATATGCATGCATATCCACACTTTTCAATTAGAGACAGCAGCAGATAACCTTGGGCTTGATTGGAGCTCTTAATCATTTCCTTAACAGTGACACCTAATGTAAAGGGGTTCTCTGATGGTAACACTTGATGTAAAGGGGGACTCTGATGGAGACACCTGATGTAAAGGAAAACTCTGATGGTGACACCTAATGTAAAGGGGGACTCTGATGGGGACATCTGTTGTAAAGGGGGACTCTGATGGCAACATCTGATGTAAAGGGGGACTCTGATGGTGACACCTAATGTAAAGGGGTTCTCTGATGGTAACACTTGATGTAAAGGGGGACTCTGATGGAGACACCTGATGTAAAGGAAAACTCTGATGGTGACACCTGATGTAAAGGGGGACACTGATGGGGACATCTGTTGTAAAGGAGGACTCTGATGTGGACATCTTCTGTAAAGGGAGACTCTGATGGGGACATCTGATGTAAAGGAGGACTCTGATGGGGACACATAATGTAAAAGTGGACTCTGATGAGGACACCTGATGTATATGGGGATGTTGATGGGGACAACTGTTGTAAAGGGGGACTTTGATTGGGACACCTGATGTAAAGGGGGGCATCTGCAGTAAAGGGGGACTCAGATTGTGACATCTGATGTAAAAGGGGGCTCTGATGAGTACAACTTATGTTAAGTGGCTTTATTTTATTTTACTTGAAATGTGGATGTGATTGGCCTACTGTGATAGGCACAGTGAGGCTGCTTTTGATGGGCACAGTGAGGCTGCATTTGATGGGCACAGTGAGGCTGCATATGATGGGCACAGTTTTATCTAGCAGTAATGATACATAATCACCTGATAAATGGCTATTTACAGTCCTGTATTACTAATAGTTTAATTTTTCAGTTTGTTTGACTCCCCCAAAAATTTTGAGCACCAGCCGCCAGTGTCCAAACTTCTTAATTTCCTGAAAATAATTAAAAAAAAAACAGGGTGTGGCTTTTTCGTTCCTTTAGTTAAAGTAGAACTTTAGCCAGAAAATTAAGTCACTTCAGGCTGGCCCCTTTTGCAGGTATAGCTATGTAAAACATTAAAAATACGTGTTTAACATCCAGTAATACACTGTCTTACCCTGCTCTGCACATGCTCATTTGCTCTCTATTTTTCAGTACTGTGCCTAAAATCAGAGTCATAGAGGCTGTTCTGCTGACAGCCTAAAGATTTGCTGCTCAGAAGCTCTGGGCTTCAGCAAAATGGAAGCCTCCAGCAAGAAGAAACCAGAACATTGCTGGAGGCAATTTACAGCACACACTAATTGTGGTAGCATAATTATTAATGTGGAATGTATGTTCCTTGCTAAAGAACATTAATTTTTATCAAGTCGTTATGGGTAAAGTTCCACTTTAAAACTGTCCAACAGATTTAGCTGAAAAACATAGATAAAGTGCAAAAGGACCTGACTCTGTTGGACTTTCAAGTTCATACTAAAAGAAATTTGCCAGTATTTGAATGTATGTATGTGATCTATTTAGCAGCCTCAGAAACAGCACTTCTATCCCTTTAATAGAAAACAGGGCCTACATACATATTCTCCTGAAACAAGAACTTAACTGAGCCCATTTTCACCCTATATTAATTATCACTAAAAATATTAAACCAATGGCCAAGGTCTTAGGAAAAAGAATTAACACTTTTCTACCAAAATACATATACTCAGAATAATTGGGATTTGTCCCCCCAAAGAAAAGCCTCAAACTAAACGAGACATGTTTAAGATCTCCTATCTGTGATTCAAACCAGTTAAAAAAAAGAGTCAACCTCTCTGCGCCGAGCGCACGCAAATATGCAGCCTCTCGGCAGCCAGATTATTTGCGTGCAATAACGCCAATAGAGATGTGCCCAGAGCGCGCGTCCTGCGCATTCCCAGCACAGTTACTGGTGGCTAAAGGAAAGCTCCCATTTACTGCTTGCGATCTGGAGCTTTCCGATCATATGACCGACGTGACAACCAATCACAGCAATCACATGACCATTAATCCCGCCCTGCCTCCCATCAATCTAAATCCCTGAAAGGGCCGGCAGGCGTTGGCTCTAAGGGGTTAATAGACAAGGCATGCTCCTTTATTAGGACCTTCACAAAGCATTTCATCATTTATTTATTTCAGGTACTTATATAGTGCAGTCAGTTTACACAGTCGTTTACATATACATTGTACATTCACATCAGTCCCTGCCCTCAAGGAATTTACAATCTAACGTCCATAACTCACATTCATATATACACATACTAGGGCCAATTTAGACAGGGGCCAATTAACCTACCAGCATGTCTTTGGAGTGTGGGAGGAAACCAGAGTACCCGGAGGAAACCCACGCAGGCACAGGGAGAACATGCAAACTCCAGGCAGGTAGTGTCATGGTTGGGATTCGAACCAGCGACCCTTTATCTCTCATCTTTTCTTACTCTTCAACAATTTGACACTGGCCCCAAATTTCTTATTATTTAGAAATCTTTATATGGCTGTCCCGCAGCAACCCTGTCTATTAACCACTTGCCGACCGGGCCATAGCCCAAAAGACGGCTACAGCGCGGTTGGCTTATTCTGGGTGCACGTCCGTGGATCGTCATTCCAGAATGTTGCTCCCGCGCGCACCTGGGAACATCCGTGACCGCCAGGTCCGGAGGACCCGGCGCCTCACGGATCACGGTAAGTAGCCGCTGATCGCGGCCGTTTACCACGTGATCGTTCCGTCAAGTCACGTCATGATGCCGGTTCCTCCCTCCCCTCTCTGTACCAATGGGTACAGTGCGAGGGGAGAGGGGGAGAGATTGCAGCAGCGCTGTGGGCTGGATGTTTAGTGCCCACAGTGCTGCTCAGTGTCAATAATCTGCAATACTCTGCAACATTGTGCAATACTCTGCCAATACTCTGCAACACTGCAATACTCTGCCAATACTCTGCAACACTGCAATACTCTGCCAATATTCTGCAAAACTCTGCCAATACTCGCCAATACTCTGCCAATACTCGCCAATGCTCTACCAATACTCTGCCAATACTCTGCCAATACTCGCCAATACTCTGCCAATACTTGCCAATACTCTGCAATAAATTTCCACAGAAACAAAGAATTTTTTTTTTTTTTAATCGAATTTTCAGTCTTTTTTGATTTATAGCGCAAAAAATAAAAAACCCAGCGGTGATTAAATACCACCAAAAGAAAGCTCTATTTGTGTGAAAAAAAGGACAAAAATTTCATATGGGTACAGTGTTGCATGAGTGAGTAATTGTCATTCAAAGTGTTAGAGCACCGAAAGCTGAAAATTGGTCTGGTTAGGAAGGGGGTTTAAGTGCCCAGTGGTCAAGTGGTTAAAGGATACAAATAGCACTCAAGTAACATCTATAGAGGTACAAGTCAGGGTTGCCCTCCTTCCCCAAACCTCTTTGTTTCTGTCATTGAACTATAAGAAATAGCAATATGAGAAAATCTAGATATAAAAGTAATACTGGCAGGGGAACAATAACATAAATGTGCATGATTTGTAAATGATATCTTAATGCTTCTCACCTCTCCCAAAACAAACATCTCTTATTTATGCCCTCAATATGGGGGGTGCTTTGGTGAAAGGGGGCTCTGGCCCCCCAAAGCACCTTGTCCCCGTGTTGATGGAGACAAGGGCCTCTCCCCCACAACCCTGGCCAGAGGGGGGGGCTCATCGGAATCTGGAAGTCCCTCCCATGTGAATGAGTATTCCTACTCATTCACCCAAAAAAATGTGTAGTGTAAAAAAAGACAAGTCTTTTATTTAAAAAATAAAGATAAGAAAAATGTCCCCCAGTGTATATCTATAGTCAATCATGACGCCCACCGCCACCACTGACCCAAAGAAAAAGGCCGAAGGCTTCTGCTGTCAGACAGTTCTTAAATAGTTAAAAGATAAGTAAAGTTTTTTTTTTTTCAAATTCATACTTAGGTGGATGCAGCATCAGTTCAATTCTGCATCTGTCCCCCGGCGCCTCTGCACTGAGAACCGAGCGATCAAACACCACCGATCGCTCGGTTTTTAGAGCTCTGTTAGCAGAGAGCTGTAGACTGTCAGTCACCAGCCCTCTGCCCTTCCCCCTCCTCGCTCATTGGAGCGCTGAGCTGTGGAGGGGGCGAGGGCGACCAGCTCAGGCTCTCAGTGGCTCACTGTGAGGCCGAGCTGGGTGTCAGTACAGGCACCTGGCCGATCCAGACTTTATTGTCGCGTTGACGCGATACTTGGACTGACATCCGTAACGTCAGCAGAAAGCGGACTTTAGTCCGCTCTCTGCTGAAAACGGGACACAGAAGTACAAAAAAAACTGCGCTCCTGTGATCCATCAGAGAAGTACAGCCAAACAAACTTTGGCTGGACTTTTCCTTTAAGCGTAACCTTGTGACGTCATTGCCCAGGAGCATGCTGAGCGTTATTTTACCACATTTTTTTAAAAGGGAAACACACCGCTTTGTGAATGGAGCCCAATAATACTTATTTTATTGCGGAAAGACCATCATTAGGATTTTTCTAGTGACTGACAGGGGTATTTAATAAGAAAAAACAGTCTTCCCTTAAAAAAGAACATGTTCTAAAGGTAAATACATTTCTGTTTCCAAATATAACAACATTTTCTAATCCCTAGGCTACAGTATATACTAATTCTGTGGAGGTCTCATCAAACATCAAAAATGAACAGGTCCGGTCCAGCCTCACTGCTACAAAACTTATATGATCCAAAAAAAAGAGAATTGGAAGCTTCTCACAAAGGATTTTTTTGCTTAGGTCAGATGTGTGGCTTGTGACCCAGGAAGGCTCTGTCAGGGTAAATTTTGTCTGCTTTAGAGACTCAGAGATCAGAATATTTCATGCTAATTGTCAAAGTAAAGTCCGGATTTTTACTCAAAGGAACAGGGTTTAAAAACAAACAAAAAAATGTACAATCTGTCAAACACTTCAACCTAGTTTTTTTTTCTTTTCAGCTTGCTACTGTTTTTTTTCCCACACCCAAGATTCCATAAAAATAGTCATTATGTGCACATTGTTATTTCCTATGTGCGCACAACAAATGAACATAAATACTTTTTCTTCTCTTTGTCTCTGAACAATGAGCTGAACACAAACACTAAAATTTACAATCAAGTCATTAGCTTGGTGGTGAAGTGCTAGGTGAGGGAGGCTGACGTAAACACTCAGCCTCACCCTGCACAGAGGTTTTCCAGCTTAAAGGGCAACATTCTAAGCACCAACTGACTGAGTGTGATCATTACTGGGGCAGGTAATCTGAGCTGTAGTTGTAAACCTCAAAAATGAAATATGAACAAAGCATATCCCTCTATGTTGTGTACTTGTCTCAATCCAAAGCACTAAGTGTCATTTCTGTATGCTGCCGTGTCCTTCTGCTATCAGCATGAGTCACTTCTGACAAATTTTCCTGACACCAAGAGGAAAAGGTGATGTGGAGGGCTTCAGCACATAGTCTTTAAATGACAACTTCAGCTCTGTTCCTGTGTGCTGTGTAAAGAGGGGTGTGTCCCTTTCCTCCAATCAGCTCTGAGAGCTCTCAGAGCTGAGCTCTGCAGTGTGTAATTTCAACCCACCCCCTGTTTTCTGACAGCTCAGACAAGCTTTCTAAGTTCTCAATTTTGAACAGCTGTAGAGAAGAGAATACTGCAGATAGACAGGTACAACTTGTGTAGGAGGATCAAGGTGACATGCTCCTCTACTCAAATATAAAACCCACAAATGAGGAAGAAACGGGGGAAATTGGGACTTTCCAAAACCAAAATAGTATTTGTGATAATAACCAATTATACAACAATGTGAAATATGTCTGAAAACACAGCATTTTATTGGAACAATATTAAAATAAACACCTAAATAGATGGGGACAGTATAGATATACCATAAAATATGAACATTCAAAATTGTGGTGGCTAAAACTGTATATGCTACAAAAATAGGACCAAAGGCATAACTATCAATGATATTGACAGATGCAGGGGGGAAAAAAGCCCTGACACGTTTTAACATTTGCAGTCTTCCTCAGGGGACCAGCATCTATCTGTCCTCTACACAAATTTCTGTAGATTTACCTCTTCACTTCGTCTGAAACAAAAAAAAGAAGTTTTATCTTTAGTTACATTTAAACTAACCTCTAGGTCTTTGATACAATGCACAGTTCTGATCACTTTAAGGCTCGGTTCACACAGGGGCAACCCGACTTACAGCGCGACTTTGCAAGGTGATTTGGAGGCGACTTCAGCGCGACTTTAAGCTACTTACAACGCAACTTAAAGTTGCCTCCAGGACAAGCGACTTTGGCTGTTGCCAATCACAGAATAATCAGCTCTCTGGGAGGGAGGGGTTTGCCTGGGTAAACTAATTTCTTTTCCTGTAAAGTCGCTTCAATATAGATGGAGATCCGACTTGGAGGCAACTTCCATTGAAATCTATGGGTACAAGTTGCCTAGAAGTTGGCTTGAAGTAGTACAGGAACCTTTTCTAAAGTCGGGGAAACATCAGTAGTGTACATTAAGACAGCTCTCATTCACTTCAATGGAATTTCTTATGTTCCGCGACTTGGGGCAACTTGAGGTCTGACAAGTTGGATCCCAAGTTGCTGTAGTGTGAAATGGCAAGTCCAGCATGATGTAGCAAGTGTCATTGACCTTAAAAAAGTTACTCTCAGTATCCTTAATGGTTCCGGTCGGTAAAATGAAGCTTCAAATTGCTTGTTCAGCTACCTTTTCTTATCCCCTGGACATGACAATCAAAGAGTTCTTAGAGATGTCCTGTAGGTGTGCTGGATGGTTTTATAATGCCATCTATCTGGAGCAAGTCCATATTTCCATAGGACAATGCTTTGCAATTGATAGTCCATCATATCATTTATTGGACTGAGATATAAATTGTTTGAAGGCAATATACAGATACTCTTCGTTTAACGACTTACCTGTTAAACCACTTCAGCCCCGGAAGATTTTACCCCCTTCCTGGCCAGAGCATTTTTTGCGATTCAGTCGTGCGACATTGTACCCAAACAAATTTTTTTTTGCCACAAATAGAGCTTTCTTTTGATGGTATTTGATCTGCAGTTTTTATTTTTTAAACAAAAAAAGACAGTCAATTTTGAAAAAAAAGCAACATTTTTTACTTTTTGCTAAAATAAATATCCCCAAAAATATATATAAAAAACTAATTTCTTCCACAGTTTAGGCCGATATGTATTCTTCTACATATTTTTGGTTAAAAAAACCCGCAATGAGCGTAAATTGATTGGTTTGCGCAAAAGTTATAGCATCTACAAAATAGGGGATAGATTTATGGCATTTTTATTATTATTTTTTTTTTTTACTAGTAATGGCGGCGATCTGCGATTTTTATCGGGACTACGACATTATGGCGGACACATCAGACACTATTTTGGGACCATTGTCATTTATACAGCGATCTGAGCTACAAATAGCCACTGATTACTGTATAAATGACACTGTCAGGGAAGGGGTTAAACACTAGGGGGTGATCAAGGGGTTAAGTGTGTTCTAGGAAGGTGTTCTAACTGTAGGGGGGATGGGCTCACTACAACATGACAGAGATCACTGCTCCCGATGACAGGGAGCAGTGGATCTCTGTCATGTTGCTAGGCAGAACAGGGAAATGCCTTATTTACATAGGCATCTCCCCGTTCTGCCTCCCCTCACCGCAATCGTGGGCTGCCGGCGAACATCAAGTGTTCGGGACCCATGGGCACGCGCACCTGATAGGTGGCAAATGCAAGGGGACGTACAGGTACGCCCATTTGCCTGCCTGTGCCATTCTGCCGACGATCATCTGTGTACGGCGGTTGGCAAGTGGTTAACGACTGCTCGGACTTACGACCAGCTCTCCCCACCTGAACGATGCGCTGCATATCATTGTATTGTACAGTACAAAATTTTCATTTGTGTTCTGTACTTATGCAAATTAAAACAACGTTATTGAGCTGGAGTTTTGTGTTTAGACCTTTTTTTCACAATACAGTACAGTACAGTATTTAAGAATGCTTAAAATATTGATTTTTTGTGACTCCTTGTTTAGCAACTAATTTGTTTAACGACCTGGTCGTTAAGTGAGGAGTACCTGTATATCTTAGCTATAATTCTCCTAGGACAGTGATGGCGAACCTTGGCACTCCAGATGTTTTGGTACTACATTTCCCATGATGCTCATGCACTCTGCATTGTAGTTGAGCATCATGGGAAATGTAGTTCCAAAACATCTGTGGTGCCAAGGTTCGCCATCACTGTCCTAGGAGGTCTAATGTGTCTTTTTAGCCTTCTTGACTATAGCCAATTAGCTATAGTCCAGAAGACTAATTAGTCTGGACTATTATCATGTTTGGTGTCTGAATTTTATCTTCTGCTACATTAATATAGCCACTCTTTAGGAAAGTAGCTCCATTACAGTTGGGATCATGGCTTATGTTTGAAGGTTTACTCTGTGGCGTTCAGTTACTAAACTGCATACCAGACTATTTATCATAGGACTGTTTCTGATGGGACAATTTATGACAGGGCCTCATCATAAATCTTTGAAGACTGAGATAGTTACAGTGTATGCTACCCCAAGAATAAAAAACCCCCTCTGGGTTTGGTTATTCATATACTAGTTGATAAAAGTAACTAACTTTTTTATTTTGTAGGTTGCTGCTAAATACTTGGTGATCCTGCCAGTTTCCCTTGGTTCCTACCAGGAAACTGACCATGCCAAACATGGAAGCAGATACACGCTAGAGTGATCAGTTTGCGATACAGGATGCCATGCCAACAAACGGGATGCCTGTATCTCCAGTGGTCAGTGTTGTGCCACGCCCCCTGCCCAGCTCACTGTTAGATACAGGTTGCCATGCATTGTCCTGTATCTCTTGTTGTTAGTACTTATCAATGCCATGCCCCCATCAAGCCCTACTAGGTAGATTGATAGATACTCTTTGTCAAAAATGCAGTTCACACATATGAAGAATGTGCTTCCCCTCTGTGTGATACATCTGCTTACACACATGTCCCCCCAATGGGCAGTTGTGAAGCAGTTGGAAGCCACAAGTAAATAGAATTTACTTAAGAAAGCAGGTGGTGCTTGTAAACCCGCCATTGCTTTAACATCCGTAGCAAGTGCTATGCGAGTATGGGCGCAGAACTTGGAGTATGCGATCAAAAATCAGTTGTCAAAAGAAAAAAATCATCAAGGCTCTTGATGAGATAAAACTCTCCGCGGACTTCACACGTGAGGCAGCTATAGACATCATTTGACGGTCCTCCAGAGCCATGCTCAGCTCAGTCACAGCCAAAAGAGCGCTGTGGCTAAAACCCTGGGCGGCTGACCCATCCTCAAAGCAGAATTTCTGTAAACTGCCTTTTGATGGGAAGGCGCTGTTTGGCCAAAAAACTGGAGACTGTCATCTCCAGGGTTACAGGAGGAAAATCAAGTCTTCTGCCCCAAGATCGAAGGTCCAGATGCCAGAGGGGGCAACCATCCAGAGGAGCGCCAAACAGGTACTGGGATTTCGGAGGCTTTTTCCCATCCAAGGACTTCAGAAGGCATTGGAGGGATACACAGTCAACCTTCGTAGGAATGCAGAGAGCTAAGACCCCTGCGGCTCCCTCAGATACCCAGAAGCCCTATTAAAGCCAGGCCCGCCCAGGAGGCAGTTGGAGCCAGGTGGCTCAAAGTGACCCAGTTCCAGCAAGACCACTGCCAAAAAACGGCAGATTTAGTCCACAGTGGCGCAAGGCCATTATTGGCTGTTCAAACGGCAGCCTCCAGAACTACCTCAAGAGGCTGAATCAATGTATCCGGATAGACTCAAGATGGAGTCTCTCCATACCATAATCCAGGTTATTCAACCAGGAGACTGGAGGAATTCAGTGGACTTGCAATATGCCTACCAGCATGTTCCGATCCTTCAGTCATACCAGCAGTTCCTCAGATTTGCGTTGAGGGACAGGCATTACGAGAGCCAGCTGGAGCCTACACAGAATATCGTCTACGTAGGGGCCCAATTCAATACTCAGACGGCCACAGTTTCTTTGCCACCTCAGAAACCCTCCAAAATCAGGGAGAAATTCCAACAGGCATTGGCTGCACCAGTGATGTCAGCATCCCAGTGCATGACTCCTCTCGGGACGATGGCTTCATGTATTCCGATAATCCTTTGGGCTCACTGGAAAGAGTTTTCCAACTTTCCTGTTGCAGTGGAAGTTTGTCTAGCCCAGCCAATCAGGATCACCAGCCCGAGGCACCAGAGTCTCTGGTGGTAGATGAAACAAAGGCTAAATGGCATCGTCCATTAAGGCTGCAGCCATGGATCATTGTTACCACAGATGCCAGCGCAGCAGGGTGGGGCGCCACCTGTGCACAACTGAAGATCCAGGGAAGAGGGGAATTTCCCACTCAGGGCCTAGTTTCCAATATTCTGGAACTTCAAGCAGCATTCATGGTGTTGGCCACCTTGCTGCCTCACATACAGGGTTGCCCAGTCCTGCTCCATCTGGATGGCAGCAGTGTCCTACATACAGCGACAAGGCCGGGACGCACAGCCAATACTTCTTGAGAGAAGTAGAACCAATCATGACATTGGCACAACAATATCTCCCATATTTGAGGGCCATATATCTTCCAGGCTGTCAGAACTTGGAAGCAGATTGCCTATCCAGACAATTCATTGACCCCACGAATGGTCCCTTCACCCCGAAGTGTTAAAACGGATCATCCACGAGTGGAGGTGTCAGCAAGATGGATATTTTTACCTCATTAACCATCTGCAAGGTGAGCCGGTTCCTCTTATGCTATCCTCATCCATTAGCGGAGGGGACAGATGCCTTGACCCATCCTTGGGTTGGGCAACTAGCCAATGCCTTCCCTCCAATTTCTTTAATCCTGAAATTCCTGAGGAGATTGTTGACAGAGAATTTGACAGGCATCACAGTATTTCCTTACTGGCCTCACAGACCATGGGTCTCTCTGGCAATGGATTTCAGCGTGTGCACACCGATCACTCTGCCAGTGACTCCTCATCTTCTGTCTGAAGGAAATACCCTACATCCCCCAATCATTACGACTGGCCTTAGCAGCCTGGAGATTGTAAGGCAGGGGTTACAAGAGTTAGGATGTTCTCCAGATAGTATTAGAACTTTACAGTTCCATAAAGGGGTCAACCAATGCCGCCTACTCCAGAATATGAAATAGATATACGAGCTTTGCAGCTGGACGCCAGTTTGACCCTAGTGACAAAAATGTATCTCAAATCCTGTCTTTCCTGCAATCCGCATTGGATTTGGGGCTCAGTTTGTGCAAATTTCAGCCATCTTGGCTTTTATCCCCCAAAAATGGGCAGCAAACCTGCTGGTGGAGCACTTCATGAGAGCGGTACTTAGACTACACCCTCCCAAGAGAAATAGGTTCCCTCAATGGGACCTGGCAGTAGTCCTCAATTTTCTAGCAAACCCTCCTTGTACTCCGACAGAAGACATTATGGGATATCACTTTAAAAACGGCTTTCCTATTAGCGATAACTTCAGGGGGACGGTGTCGGAACTCCAAGAATTGGGGGCAGCAGAACCTTATTCCATGTTCTTCCCAGACAGGGTTGTGCTGAGACCATTGGATCGTTTTGTCCCAAAAGTGGTATCGATAAAAGTGGTATCGATAATTGGTGCTTCCAGCCTTCGCTAGAATCAGATGCTGATCTGCACGAGTTGGACATTCCAAAAGTCCTCAAAGACTATCTCAAGGCTACTTCTACATTCAGGCGTTCTGACAGACTTTTTTATCATCTTGAAAATTTAAAGGGAAAGAGGCCTTGGGCAGAACCATCTCAGCCTGGATAGCAAAAACTATTCACCGGGCATATAGAGCGGCCAGGAAAGATCCTCCAGAAGTGGTTAGAGCTCACTCAACCAGGGCGATTTCTTCTTCTTGGGCGGCACGGGCAGGATTGTTTCTGGAGACAGTCTGCAAAGAGGCTAGCTGGTCATCAGATCATATGTTCTTAAAACACTGCAGGGTGGATCCAGCAGCTCTTACTACAGTGGAGTTTGGGAGGAAAACCATCCAAGCTTTTATGTCTATTGTCAAATAAAGACTAAGTTTATAGCATTAAACCCTCCCTCTCAAAAGCTCATTATGTATCATATGTAATATGCTGCCATGTTTGGAATCAGGAAAATGGAAAATTGTATCAAATACTTATGTCGTGTACATGCGGGCAGACTTTTCGACCGGACTGGTCCAACGGATTTTACGATGGACTTTTGACGGACTTCCAACAGACTTTTGAATGAACGGACCTGCCTACACACGATCACACCAGAGTCCGACTGATTGGTACGTGATGACGTACGACTGGACTAAAATAAGGACGTTGATAGCCGGTAGCCAATAGCTGCCCTAGCGTGGGTTTTCGTCACACACGATCGGATTGTCCGCCGGACTCGGTCCGTCGGACCAGTCCGGTCGAAAAGTCCGCTCATGTGTACGCGCTATTACTGTGATTTTCCTTTCCTGATGCCAATACATGGCAGTATACAAACCCTCCCTCTGATCTTTTTGCTTTATACAGGGAATGGGGGAGGTAGCTCTCAGTCAGACTTTAATAGAGCTAAACAGGTCCTGTGGGTGTATATAGGGGCGGAGCTATATCATATGTATGCTGTCATGTATTGGCGTCAGGAAAGGAAAATTATGGTAAGTATTTGATACAATTTTCCATTTTCCCTGATGATCTGCTCTCAGTTTTTCCTCTAACAATGCACAGTATGAAGCAGCAAAAACACTAGCTGCCCCTATACATCAGCTGGTGACAAATCACATGTAATCAAAAAGTTAAAGGTTCCTAGAAGTTCATCATAATTGTAGACAAGTTTTTCTGGAGTAATATGACACATTCTCCAAATTATGTAGCCCACCTAAATCAGTCTCATGACGACAGCCTATGCTTCTCAGACCTACAGATGTACAGCCAAACCTCCCTTTATTGTTGACCTAGCAGAACACAAGTAAAATACCTAAACTGTTATACCATTGTTTTTTTCAGAATTCTGGGGCATCATGCAAATTTTCCAAAATGAACACAATAATAATTTACAGTTCCAAGTACAATGTGTGGCTCAAGCTCAGAGCACGTAACAAGAGCAGGAAACAGAACACAACGCTCAGGAGATTACCGCTTCACTTAAGGGAACCTCAAGGGACCCTCACTTACTGTTTATTCAAAACTACAAAGGCTGTTTTGTGGCTACTGGCACAAAAAAAAAAACATGCAGTTTGTGAAATGTGCCAGTACATAAAACTCAGCTGAAGTATTTCTGACCTAGGTATGTTGTCTTCAAAAAACTGCAAGATCAAGTTCTGGTCATTGAACAGTCATTTTACAACCGAATTTAAAAATACTGTAAGTTACTAAATTTTAAAAATAGTATTTCTTGTATAAATGTTTCTGGAGAAAACTACTGATCTGCAGGTGTTTTTGAAAAAAGAAATCCTACTGTTCTTTAACCCCTTTATGATAAAACAAATCTTAAAGTGGTAATAAATAGAAAAAACAAAAGTGTATTAAATTGCAGTTCACCAGTTCTTAGATGTTGTGGCTGCATTTGTTTTTTTTTTCTTTATTTTCACCCGGTGATCCAGCCAGTACGTCTGTTATTGTTCGAGTTACTTTAACAGACCAAGCTGGCCAGACAATGTAGCAGTTAAAAAAAGGAAAACTAGTGCAGTCATCACAACTACAGATTGGTAAGCTGCAATATATTAATGGCTTGCTGACCGCCCTATAGCAGTTTTACTGCTACAGGGCAGCAGCTGTGTTTTGGATCACGTAAACTGTATATACGTGATCTGGCTCTTCCGGGTAGGGTGCGCGCATGTGTGCCACCAGAGGCTCGCTCGCACTGTGATCACACAAAGCAGGAGCCCAGCAGCGGGTACCAAGTAATTGATGTCTGCTGGCACCCACCAATTGTTTAGTTCACAGGCAGAACAGTGATCTGCCTATGTAAACAAGTCAGATCGCTGTTCTGTCAATAGGGAAGGCATTGATCCTGTGTTCCTGCAGTGGGGACACGGATCTATGCCTTTCCTTAGTAAAAGAACCTCTCCCACGGTACACAAGCACTGGCTAGGAACATATTTAACCCTTTGATCGCCCCTGATATTAACCCCTTCCCAGCCAGTGTCATTAGTACAGTGACAGTGCATATTTTTTAGCACTGATCACTGTATTAGTGTCACTGTTTCCCACAAAGCATCAAAAGTGTCAGTTATGGTCCAAAATGTCCGCCACAATATCGCAGTCCCGCTATTAGTCGCTGACTGTCGCCATTGCTAGTAAAAAATCTTGGGATTATTTAACAAAAATATTTAGCGGAATACATATTGGCCTAAATTGATGAAGAAATTTGATTTCTTAATTTTTTATTGCATATGTTTTAAAGCAGAAAATAAAAAATATTGTTTTGTTTTTTCAAAATTGTCTTATTATTTATAGCACAACAAATAAAAACCGCAGAGGTGATCAAATACCACCAAAAGAAAGCTCTATGTGTGGGGAAAAAAAGGACATACATTTAGTTTGGGTACAGCGTCGCATGACCACGCAATTGTCAGTTAAATAATGCAGTGCCAAACCACGAAAAATGGCCTGTTCAGGAAGGGGGGTAAATCTTCCGGAGGCCAAGTGGTTAAATTCTTGCTTTTTGGTTGTTCAAATGGGTGTATTTAGGAGTACATCCATGTGAGGGCTGAGCTCGCCCACTCAGGGATGCACAGGTGATTCGTGCATCCCCATGCAGGCAGTCCCATCAGGCAGTCCCATTCATGTCATGTGGGACGCAGTAGCTGCATGCCGGGATAAGGGTCTAGTATTGATTTTGAGGTAGACCCCAAAGGATTTTTTTCTTTAAGGGACAGTACACATTCTTTTAAAAAATGTATACTGTAAATCCAGAATCGTACAACTTATATGATGAGTGATGTCTGACAACCCAGCAGTGTGATGACCTCCCACAATGACGATACTGCCTTACCCACACTCCCATTGTTAAATGATAGTTCCTCAGCTGCTGCTGCTATGTAAACAGAGCAGCCGAGGACCAAATATGTCCGAATTCAAGTCAAAGGGAGCTGAATGTTAAAAACCAGTAACGGACATTTTCTAGGGTAATGGGCATGGGATTGCACAACGAATGGCCAGTTGGGCTGAGAGCTGCCCTGGGGAACATGCATCAAAGAAAAAAAAAAGTTTAAAAAATTATATTTTAAATATTGAAATTGATAAATTAATTTAATAAAAATGGCTACAACCTACTGTAGCAAAAGTAACATATACAAAGAAAAGAAACACCCTTTAACCACTTGACCTCCGGAAGATTTTACCCCCTTCATGACCAGGGCATTTTTTGCTATACAGCACTGGGCTATTTTAACTGGAAATTGCACAGTATACAAAACTGTACGCAAATTAATTTTTTTAATAATTTTTTTCACAAAAATAGAGCTTTCTTTTGGTGGTATTTGATGACCCCTGGGTTTTTAATTTTTTATTATATAAATTTAAAAAAATGAACATTTTGAAAAAAAAACCCCGCCATATCTACTTTCTATTCTAAAACATATCCAATAAAAAATGTAAAAAACACTTCATAAATTTAGGCTAAAATGTATTCTGCTACATGTCTTTGGAAAAAATGAATCACAGTAAGTGTATATTAATTGGTTTGTGTGAAAGTTATAACGTCTACAAACTATGGTAAATAGAACAAACAACAAAAGATTCCTCTTAATCCAGTGCTAGAGTGTGATGGCTACAAACCACTTGATGCATACCTCAAAGAAGTCATAAAATGTCTATGCCACGGTTTGTGATAAAAAGATTTATTGTAAAATCAAAGGATTAAGGGAATGGAAAGGGATAAAATATGGCTGATGGACAATCAATGTTAAACATTATGCTTGATTATGAACCTTGATCTCACCCAAACCTCGGCAGGCTGACTGAGGGCCGGTGCTGGGGGCGACCAAAAGGTGTGTAGGCACCAGATGTCACATGGGCATCCACCCAATGCAAGGGATGAAAGACCACTGGTTGAACCCATAAGGGGCGACCAAAAGGTGTGTAGGCACCAGATGTCGCATGGGCATCCACCCAATGCAAGGGATGACAGACCACTGGTTGAACCCATAAGGGTCACTGATGTACAGAGGTCCCAATGCACACCAGAGGACTCCAAACCGCCAGATGGTTGTAGTCATGCAGTGCACTGGATGTGACATCACCAACAAAGAGCAATGTCGAACCGACTCACCACATTGATACTTGGGATGGGAGCGCAGATGCGGTGGTAGAGCAGATGGAAAGCAGGCTGTAGTCATGACAACACATTTCAGGTGTGGCCCTTTATCAAATCAGATGGTAAAAAAAACATGGTAAATACACCGGAATTTACGTAGCTATAGACACTACACTGTAATGGCGGTGATCAATGACTTATAGTGTGACACTAATACAGTGAACAGTGATAATACTGACACTGGCTGGGAAGGGGTTAACATCTAGGGGCAATCAAGGGGATAACTATTCACCTAACAAGTGTAATGTCTGTAATGTTCACCACTGTACTGAGACACATCTACTTGTCTTGGCACATTCATCCTGCTGATCCACCTCTCACATCCAGCCCACGTGCTTGTATGTGATGTATGTGATGTATGTGATGTAACATACAAGCATCTGGAATGGATGTGCAATGATGAGGTCAGGTCAGGGGCATTTTCTGAAAGCAGTGGCCCTGTGTGCAGGATCATAAGTTGGACCCCCGCAGCTGAGAAAAAGTGCGGCACTCTACACCACAGGAAAAGTTGGGTGTGATTTTCCTTGCTCTGAATACTGTGGCTTAAAGGGACACAGAGAGCAGGGGTTCAGTAGTAAGTGACGCAAAGGTTCAGGAATAATTTCAACAAAGTTCCCAGAAGCTCAACAGTAATTCCACAAACTGTCACCTGATTGTGGTTTTCTCAATCACAGTGATATCCCTTCTTTGAGATTGGTAGTGGCAACCAAGCAAGTCATCTTCCTCCAGATGGGGGACAGGGCTAGCAGGACTGTGATTGGCTTTTGAAGTGGCCAATGACAGTCCTTCTCCTCCTGGAAACAGGAACCGTCCCCCCCTAGCAGAATTGCACCCAATGTCTTCCCCATCACAAAAGCTGACGATCGTAGCTACAGCTGGAGAAGCAGTCAATGTTTCCCATCTTTTACAATGTGGGGGGGGGGGCACAGTGCCTTCCCCTCAGTGCAGGTGCGGCGTGGGGAATTCTGAAATTGGATTGCATTAGTGTCTCCCTGTGCTGTTCTGCTGATGGGGAGAAAGTCAAGTGCTGGAAAAAGAGGCTTTGCGTGTCGCTTGCGGCACCCATACTGGGGGTTGCCTACCCCTGAGTTACTGTATAAAATGGCTTTCACAAAGTAGTACATCTTTCTCCTTGGAGTCACATGATCCTAGACTGCTTTCATTTAAATGATTTCCCCTGTTTGCTAATTATTGTGATGGACGCAATGTCATTTAACCACTTGCCGACCATATGCTGTACATATACAGCAGCAAGGCGGCTCTGCTGCGCAGGATCAGATCCCTAGTACGTGATCCTGCACTTCAGGGTCTGCGGCGCGCATGCACTCCACCGGTGATTAGACACAGCGGGAGCTGATCTGCAAGTACCACGGACTCGATGTCCACTGGTACCCGCCGATCGTTAGGCAGAGAGCCAGAACAGTGATCTGCCTATGTAAACAAGGCAGACTGTCGTTCTGTCAGTAGGGAAGGCATTGATCCGTGTTCCTGCATAGCAGGAACACGGATCAATGCCTTCCCATAGTAAAAGCACCTCCGCCACAATGAGAAAACACATTGTTAGGCATACAGTTAACCCTTTGATCGCCCCTGATTTTAACCCCTTCCTAACCAATGTCATTAGTACAGGGACAGTGCGCCGATCACTGTATTAGTGATCTCCAAAAAGTGTCAAAATTAACAGTTAGTGTCCGATTTCTCTGCCGCAATACCGCAGTCCCACTATAAGTCGCTGATCGCTGCCATTACTAGTAAAAAATAAAAATTTCATAAATATATCCCATAGTTTGTAGACGCTATAACTCTTGCGCAAAGCAATCAATATACGCTTTTTTTTAACCAAAAATATGTAGCAGGATACATATTGGCCTAAATTGATGAAGACATTTTTTACATTTTTTATTGGATACGTTTTATAGCAGAAAGTAAAAAAAATAGTTTATTTTTTTAATTGTCGGCCTTTTTTTTTGTTTATAGCGCAAAAAATAAAAACTGTAGATGTTATCAAATACCACCAAAAGAAAGCTCTATGTGTAGGAAAAAAGGGACATACATTTTTTTTTAGTACAACATTGCACGACCACGCAATTGTCAGTTAAAGTAACGCAGTGCCATATCATAAAAAATGGCCTAGTCATGAAGGGGGGTAAATCCCCCAGATGTCAAGTGGTTAAATAGCCAAAGACAAGGTTGTGCAGTATTTTTAGTGAATTTTGCTTTGCTTCTATCTGGTCCCATCACTGCAACTTAACTGGTAATCTTGCTTTTAAATGCATATAACCTATCACAGCCTTGAATGAATTATCTCAAGCTCTGCATTTATATAATGATCTTATAACTGATACATGGACTAGTCTGGTGTTTGGCAATTTATCAATTTTATATTTGATCTTTGACCAACCAAATAAACAGTTGGGCTTTTTTCCTCTGTGTTTTAGATTTTTTCTTTACAGAAGTTTTTTGTTTTCATATTATGTCATTATCTACTGCATGTTCAAAGATTATATCAAGAATTGCTGTCATCTTTTTGGACCAGTCAAAAAACCTACATTTATGATTTACATGACATATGCCCATAGGTAGCCTAACATGCATTTCCTCCACTCTAATTCCACTTTAATTGCAGTTAGTTTGGTTCTATATTTAACATTCTACAGTTATGGTTGTGGTGGTGTTGTGGTTCACACACAAGAAACAGGAAGTGCTGAAGAAAAAAGCATGATCATTTGCATTTGAACTTCAAAATAACTCTCAATATCATGTAAACAATTGAATTTATCAGTTTCACTAGACATACAATTTTGCATAAAAGTAGAAGAAAATATCTTTGTAAATGGCTACAAAATGATTAAAAACAGACAATTTAAAAAATTGGATTATTAAAAGCCAATTTGATTTGTTTTTTTTTTGGCTTCTTGGGGAAAGCATGTTTATATGAACGTAGACACCTAACCATTTGCCACCAGGCAACGTACCTGTGTGTCGTCAGACTTTGAGTGGTTGTAGTGGGATGATGGCATCACCCTGGCATTGTTTTTTTCAGCTGGTGGAGCACTTTCTTCTAAAAGCAATCCTAGCAGCTAAATAGCTTTCCCGGGCTCTTCCATTCCCCCTAGGAACACCAGGATTGCAGCTGGTGTGTCCACTGGTTGATCTTGGAGTGATCTGAAGCTTTTAAGGACAAAGGAGACATTGAATAGACCCCAGATGTCTCATTAAAAAGGACTTGTCACTGCCTATTGCTATCATAAGGGATTTTTTACATTCCTTGTGATAACAATAAGGCCTCATGCCCACGGACGTTTTTACAGACCCTTTTTTGAGCATTTTTTGCAGCTTAACCACTTGCCGACCGGGCCATAGCCGAAAGACGGCAACAGCGCGGTCGGCTAGTTCTGGGTGGACGTCCATGGACGTCCTCCCAGAATACTGCTCTCGCGCGCCCCCTGGGGCGCGCACCCGAGAACTTCCGTGACCGCCGGGTCCAGAGGACCCGGCGCATCACGGATCACGGTAAACGGCCGCTGATCGCGGCCGTTTACCATGTGATCGCTCCGTCAAATGACGGAGCGATCACATGTCAACAGACCGGCGTCATCTCATGACGCCGGTTCCTCCCGCCCCTCTCTGTACCGATCGGTACAGTGCGAGAGGAGAGGGGGAGGGATCGGATGGCAGCACCGCTGTGGGCTGGATGTGTAGTGCCCACAGCGGTGCTCAGTGACAATTGCTGTCACATCCATCCATCCCTCAATGCTCAGCCAACCCTGCAATACTCTGCATAACACCCTGCAATACTCTGCATAACACCCTGCAATACTCTGCACTATACCTTGCAATACTCTGCATAACACCCTGCAATACTCTGCATAACACCCTGCAATACTCTGCATAATACCCTGCAATACTCTGCATAATACCCTGCAATACTCTGCATAATACCCCGCAATACTCTGCATAACACCCTGCAATACTCTGCACTATACCCTGCAATACTCTGCATAACACCCTGCAATACTCTGCATAACACCCTGCAATACTCTGCATAACACCCTGCAATACTCTGCACTATACCCTGCAATACTCTGCATAACACCCTGCAATACTCTGCATAATACCCGGCACTACTCTGCATTATACCCGGCACTACTCTGCAATGTACCCGGGCACTACTCTGCAATATACGCGGGCACTACTCTGCAATATACGCGGGCACTACTCTGCAATATACCCTGCAATACTCTGCAATATACCCCGCAATACTCTGCAATATACCCCGCAATACTCTGCAATATACCCCGCAATACTCTGCAATATACCCCGCAATACTCTGCAATAGCCCGCAATACTCCGCAATTTTTAACCAGTTCCCACCCACAGTCATATGACATCCCTGACTTTGAGCGGGTATATCTGAATGATGGGTGCAGCTACAGGCATCATTCAGATATCAGCTTTTTCAGCCAGCGATTTCCTACACCATAGGAATGATCATAGCTGCTGTTCCACTGCTTGATCATTCTTATGGGAGGCGAGAGGGGACGCCCCCCCCCTTCCCGCCACCCTCCGGTGCTTCTACCGACTCACCGCTACGATCGAAGCCAAGATCGTTTTTTTTTTATTATTATTTCAGGCTTCCCAGCCTAGAGGTGAGATGTGGGGTCTTATTGACCCCATATCTCACTGTAAAGAGGACCTGTCATGCCATATTCCTATTACAAGGATGTTTACATTCCTTGTAATAGAAATAAAAGTGATCAAAAAATTTTTTTGGGGGGAAAAAGTGTCAAACTAAAATAAATAAAGTAAAATAAACAATTAAAAAAAAAAAAAAAAATTTAAAGCGCCCATGTCCGTGTGCTCGCATGCAGAAGCGAACACATACGTAAGTCCCGCCCACATATGAAAACGGTGTTCAAACCACACATGTGAGGTATCGCTGCGATCGGTAGAGCGAGAGCAATAATTTTGGCCCTAGACCTCCTCTGTAACTCAAAACATGTAACCAGGAAAAAATTTTAAAGCGTCACCTATGGAGATTTTTAAGTAGCGACGTTTGGCACCATTCCACGAGAGTGTGCAATTTTGAAGGGTGACATGTTGGGTATCTATTTACTCGGCGTAACTTCATCTTTCATATTATGCAAAAACATTGGGCTAACTTTACTGTTTTGTTTTTTTTTAAAGCACAAAACTGTTTCTTTCCCCAAAAAAACGCGTTCGAAAAATTGCTGCACAAATACCGTGCGAGATAGAAAGTTGCAACAACCGCCATTGTATTCTCTAGGGTCTTTGCTAAAAAAAATATATATAATGTTTTGGGGTTCTATGTAATTTTCTAGCAAATAAATTATGATTTTTACATGTAGGAGAGAAATGTCAGAATTGGCCTGGGCGCTCCAGAACGCCTGGAGGTGCTCCCCTGCATGTTGGGCCTCTGTATGTGGCCATGCTGTGTAAAAGTCTCACACATGTGGTATCGCCATACTCGGGAGTAATAGCAGAATGTGTTTTGGGGTGTAATTTGTGGTATGCATATGCTGTGTGTGAGAAATACCCTTCTAATATGACAATTTTGTGAAAAAAAAAAAAAAGAAAAAAAAAATCTTGATTTTGCAAAGAATTGTGGGAAAAGATGACAATTTCAAAAAAACTCACCATGCATCTTTCTAAATACCTTGGAATGTCTTCTTTCCAAAAAGGGGTCATTTGAGGGGTATTTGTACTTTTCTGGCATGTTAGGGTCTCAAGAAATGAGATAGGCCGTCAGTAATTCAGGTGTGATCAATTTTCAGATATTGGCACCGTAGCTTTTGGACTCTCTAACATTCACAAAGACCAAATAATATACACCAAGTTGTACTTATTTTTACCAAAGATATGTAGCGGTATAAATTTTGGCCAAAATTTACGAAGAAAAATTACTAATTTGCTAAATTTTATAACAGAAACAAAGAAAAATTAATTTTTTTACCAAATTTTCAGTCTTTTTTCTTTTATAGCGCAAAAAATAAAAAACCCAACGGTGATTAAATACCACCAAAAGAAAGCTCTATTTGTGTGAAAAAAAGGATAAAAATTTCATATGGGTAAAGTGTTGTATGACTGAGTAATTGTCATTCAAAGTGTGAGAGCACCGAAAGCTGAAAATTGGTCTGGTTAGGAAGGGGGTTTAAGTGCCCAGTGGTCAAGTGGTTAAAAACGCCTCTCCATGTTAGCCTACGGCCTCATGCCCACCATGGCGTTTTTGAGCTGTAAATGGCATAACCGGTTTTAAGCTGCAAAAAAAACCCAGGACCAGTGCGTTCTGAGGCTCCAGCGCTAGAGCTGTAAAAAATGTCAGACGCCGGCAAACAGTGTTAAACACAATTTAACGAGGCTTAACGCTGTGTTAAGCCTCGTCCGGCGTTTCTGTCTATTCAAAATCAATGGTTTCCTATGGGAGCCCATTGATTTGAATAGAGGTCGCACCAGAAGTTGGATCAAGAGGTAAAAAGTCTGAAAAAGAGTCTTTTTCCTGATAACATGTGCTAGAGCACGAAATGCATCGAAATTGAGGCTTGGTCTCGCTTGATACAGGAGCTCTCCTCTTTCATTTCCAGCTGAGACGCATACCGCGCTTCCTGTATTACCACTGAGTGATGGACCGGCCCTGCCTCATCCTACAGCTGGGCTGCTATCTGCCTGTGCCTTACGCATGTATGTAAGTGCTTTTATATATTAAAGACAATATCACACTATATTGCCTCTCTGTGGCTCGTTTCTGGGGAGCCCAACTTCACAGATTTTTATGGAAGGAGCTGTGGATATGCATCCTAGAGTTTATTAGTTGGAAGATTTTAAAGTAGAGGCCGATTGATCTCTGGAAACAGTCGATTGGAACCACATGTGACTTGGAAGGTTTGAGCTAAATGAGAAAGGATTCTCTCCATTATATGCCTGGTGGTCACTTGGTGGCCGGAGATATCAGGTGAGCACATATATGTGTCACTTCGGGTGAAGCACTTTTTGTCTCTTGAAGATTTAAGCACACTGCGCTTTAGGAAGCACGGTGTTGGAGAAATACTATACAGAAGATTTGAATCACAATATTGTTTTTGTATATCTATATATGTGCTGGACTGTTCTGACATTTTCATCAATGGTGTATTATTATACTCACGCTTTATTGAGTGATTCACATGTTTTTTGCGCCCATTGGTTCAATATTTGATATTTCTACCCCACTACTGGTCAAAATTTGATGGGGCTCCTATCACCTATGGTCCTGGAGATACGGGGCTCCTTGCGCAGCCTGTCAGAAGCTACATACAGAGTGGACAGTTTAAATACAAGCTGGCACACTCTGTTTGCAGCAGACTGAGAGGATGAGCTCACAGTGCCTCTCCTCACTTCTTGTCAGAGGCACTGAGCTCAATGGATAGCTTGGAGCCTGCAGAGTTTGACAGGCATCACCGCCTGTCAAACATTCATGATTGAAGTAGAGGCTGATTGATCTCTGGAAACAGTAAATTGGAACCACATGTGGCTTGGAAGGTTTGAGCTAAATAAGAAAGGATTCTCTCCATTATATGCCTGGTGGTCACTTGGTGGCCGGAGATATCAGGTGAGCACATATATGTGTCATTTCGGGTGAAGCACTTTTTGTCTCTTGAAGATTTAAGCACATTGCACTTTAGGAAGCACGGTGTTGGAGAAATACTATACAGGAGATTTGAATCACAATATTGTTTTTGTATATGTATATATGTGCTGGACTGTTCTGACATTTTCATTAATGGTGTATTATTATACTCACGCTTTATTGAGTGATTCACGTGTTTTTTGCGCCCATTGGTTCAATATTTTATATTTCTACTCCACTACTGGTCAAAATTTGATGGGGCTCCTATCACCTATGGTCCTGGAGATACGGGGCTCCTTGCGCAGCCTGTCAGAAGCTACATACAGAGCGGCCAGTTTAAATACAAGCTGGCACACTCTGCAGCAGACTGAGAGGATGAGCTCACAGTGCCTCTCCTTACTTCTTGTCAGAGGCACTGAGCTCAATGGATAGCATGGAGCCTGCAGAGTTTGACAGGCAGCACCGCCTGTCAAACTGGCTCGCAGTAGCAGCATAGTCCAACAATGTAAAACTGCCATTCAGCAATGTAGAAAAAAAAAAAGGATGCGGAAGTAGCACCTCATGAACGCCTGTCAGCTGCTGCTATGCCACTCGTTGAAAAGCAATACACCACAGATAACTTTTCAGAGGGCAGTAAGCATTGCTGCAGATGTGAAAGAAACGTGAAACACATCATCCATTTCACACTCACAACCAACCAGGTCACTCCCCAGCCACTTTCCATGTTAGCCACCTCCCCTCAACTTTCAGAGGGCAGTAAGCATTGCTGCAGATGTGAAAGAAACTTGAAACACATCATCATTTCACGGTCACAACCAACTAGGTCACTCCCCAGCCACTTTCCATGTTAGCCACCTCCCTTCAACTTATATCACAGGTGACCATTTCCCAACCTGCAGATGACAGACCCTACTCCAAAAGATATCCCTCCACACCCCCCTGCTGACAGACCTCTCTCCCCAGCCTATCCCCACACACCCTCTCACCTGCTGACCTGTGGATAGGGGAATCACTCCCGTAGTGTTATTGTGTTCTGCCAGTGGGGAGCCTTCCCAACCCACAGAATACAATGATCAGTGTTGCTAACTATAGCTGGCAGCTCTGATTGTTTTGGGAAAAACCTGACAGGCTGGTTGTACTCAAGTCAATTAATAGATTGACTTGTGTACAACCAGCTAGCCCATACATAGATCGACTATGGCTGGTCTCTTATTATGGCCCGCTTAACCACTACGCAGTCCCTAAACATCCTTCCACAAACCTTTACATTTTTCCTTCCCAGATTCCTTCATCCTCCTCACCTGTACATAGTGCCCACTGTCATACCCTCCATACTCCTCTCCTATACATAGTGCCCACTGTCATACCCTCCACACTCCTCTCCTGTACATACTGCTCACTGTCATACCCTCCACATTCCTCTCCTGTACTTACTGCTTACTGTAATACCCTCCACACTCCTCTCCTGTACATACTGCCCACAGTCATACCCTCCACACTCCTCTCCTGTACATACTGCCCAGGGCCATACCCTCCACACTCCTCTCCTGTACATACTGCCCACTGTCATACCCTCCACATTCCCCTGCTGTACATACTGCCCAATGTCAATCCCTCCACACTCCTCTCCTGTGCATACTGCTCACTGTCATACCCTCCACATTCCTCTCCTGTACATACTGCCCACTGTGATACCCTCCACACTCCTCTCCTGTACATACTGCCAACTGTCATACCCTCCACACTCCACTCCTGTACATGCTGCCAACTATCTTTTTTTCCACACTCCTCTCCTGTACATACCGCCCTCATAATACCTTCCACACTCGTCTCCTGTACATGCTGCCCCTATCATACCCTCCACACTCCTCTCCTGTACATACTGCCCCATCATACCCTCCACACTCCTCTCTTGTACATACTGCCCACTGGCATACCCTCCACACTCCTCTCCTGTACATAGTGCCCACAGTTATACCCTCCACATTCCTCTCCCTCATCTGGACATACTTCCCACTTTTATACCATCCATACTCCTCCCGTATGCCTCTTACACACAAAAACAGTTCTTTAAAATTATATTGAATTTCCTCAATGTTACCAGCTCTAGAATGGGCACACTTTTGTTCCATCTTCACCCTGTCTTCCTTCCAGGTTCTGTGCCTTCGGTCACTTGCCTTGGCCGGGCTGTGTTGCTGTCACCTCCACTCGTGCTCATTCGCATCCTCGCTCTCTCTCTCATCCCCCCTTTCTCTCTCATCCTCCCTCCCTTACCCCTCACCCCTCTCTCATCCCCTTTCTCTCTCCCTCATCCTTCCTCTCTCTATTTAATTTGATTTGTTATAACAACAAATTGTTTGCAATTTTATTTATTTATTTATTTTATAAAAAGCTCCGCCATAATCCTCAGCACCAGGCCCATGATGTTCTTAATCCGGCCCTGCCTCTATGTAATGTATTATCTTATCTTACAATAAAACTTTTATATTATACATCTATATATACATATATAAGGAAAGTATTCATCTTATCTTTAAATCTGATTTTTTTCTTTTGTTTAAACTTTACTTACTTTCTATGTTATTTATCTTATCTTACCTTACAATGTAACTTCTATTTTATCCATCTATATCTTATATGTACTTTGTATGAAGGCTCAGGGAGATTCATACCTCCAGAATCCACCCATTACTAGCTAGTTTTTTAACTGTAGTTATTACACATCTTAGATATATATATATATATATATATATATATATATATATATATTTATTTTTTTCTATGTAATATCTTATCTTATCTTACAATATAACTCCTATCTAATACATCTCTCTTATACATATATATATCTTATCTTTAAATTTTGAAAAAAAAATCCCCTTATAGCCAGCCAAGCACACTCCTTTATTTCCAAATGTAACAGAAAAAACAAATTCGGCCTCCAACCTTCCTTTATAGTTGGCCAAGAACACTCAAAAAATCCAGCCTCCAAGCTCTTCTTATAGCCGGTCAAGCACAATCCTCTATGCAATATCTTATCTTAACTTATCTTACAATATATCTTCTATATTATACATCTATATTTATATAAGGAAATTATTCACCTTATCTTTAAATCTAATTTTTGTTTTGTTTTGTTTTTGTTTAAAAAAAAAAAATCCGGCCTCAAACCTCCCCTTATAGCCAGCCAAGCACATCCCCTTATTCCTAGATGGTAAATCAAAAAACAAAGACAAACATACAACGAATCTTATAATATAATGTCTATCTTATCCATCTATCATATCTTATCTTGCCTTACAATATCACATCTATCTTTTCCATCTATATCTTATATGTATACATCTTATCTTTATATATACATTTTTTTGTTAAAAAAAAAAAAATTCGACCTACAACCTTCCCTTAAAGTGGATGTAAACCTGAAATTTTTTTTTATCATACTGTAGAGTATAAGATTTCCTATCATTTGAGACCAGTCTTGCCACACAGAGTTAATCCATCTCTGAGCAATCCTCTTTTATTGTTCAGTGAGAAAAATCTTCACAAACTGAGAAAAACTTTGTTAAATACTCCCCTTGCTGTGAGTGACAGCCTAAGACACATGCATTATTTTTTAATTCCTTCCCCCACTCCTTTCTTCAGCAGCTCTGCAAGGATTGGCTGTTCCACACCTCAGCATGATTTGGCATGCTGAAGTCATGTGGTTACTTTCCTGTCTTTTCACTGGATGTTAGAGATCATAGCAGAAGTTCAGCAGAAGTTCAGTGTTAGAAATAAACAGGAGAAAATGCATACTGACAAGGAGTGTAGAGGTGGGCGGGGAGTCTACTGACATCACGACTCCACCCACCGAGCTCCAGACAACAGACCCACCCACAGAATATGCAGTTTTTCGGGTCTAATAACAGACAGAGGGGAGACAGTTGACAGGTAAAGATACATGCAGGAGGCATGTATATCCTTATAGAAAACCCCCATGGCAGTAGTTTAGAAAGGATGACATTGGGTTTACATCTACTTTAAAGCCAACCAAGCACACGCCTTTATTTCTAGATGAAAAAAAACTCCGACCTCCAACCTCCCCTTATAGCCGGCTAAGCACACTCCTTTATATCATTTCTTATCTTATCTTTAGGCTACTTTCACACTGGGGCGGGGGGGTGCGTCAGCAGTAAAGCACCGCTATTTTTAGCGCCGTTTTACCATCAATTTCGCTGCGCTATTCGGCTGCTAGCGGGGCGCTGTTACCCCCCGCTAACGGCCGAGCGCTATGCCGGCGATATAGCCGCGCTGCCCCATTCGTTTCAATGGGCAGGAGCAGTTTAGGAGTGGTGTATTCACCGCTCCAAAGATGCTGCTAGCAGGACATTTTTTAGCGTCTTGCCAGCACACCGCTCCAGTGTGAGAGCCCTCGGGGCTTTCACATTGGAGAGACAGCAGCGGCTATTTCAGGGCGCTTTGCAGGTGCTATTTTTAGTGCTGTAGCACCTGCAAAGCGCCCCAGTGTGAAAGGGGCCTAAATTACATTATTTTTTATTTTTTTTAGCTATCTTATCAGTACATATATCTTATGTTATTAATATGGTCATAAAAACGTACCTACATACTTACCTACAGAACTCTACACACTTACCTTTGGGGGGAGTAGGGGTTTCACTTACCTTATCCTCCTCTATGTAATATCTTATCTTACAATATAACTCCTATCTTATACATCTCTCTTATACTTATATAAGGAAATGATTCATCTTATCTTTAAATCTAAAAAAATAAATAAATCCGGTCTCCGACCTTCCCTTAAAGCCAGCCAAGCACACTCCTTTATTTCCAAATATAACAGAAAAAAAATCCAGCCTCCAACCTTCCGTTATAGTTAGCCAAGAACACTCAAAAAATCCAGCCTCCAACCTCTTCTTAGAGCCAGTCAAGCACAATCCTCTATGTAATATCTTATCTTGTCTTATCTTATCTTACAATATAACTTCTATGTTATACATCTACATCTATACTTATAAGGAAATTATTCACCTTATCTTTAAATCTAATTTCTTTTTTGCTTTGTTTCTTGTTTAGAAAAAAAACTCCTGACCTCCAACTTCCCCTTATAGCTGGCCAAGCACACTCCTTTATTTCTAGATGGTAAAAAATTTTGACCTCCAACCTCCCCTTATAGCCAGCCAAGCACACTCCTTTATTTTTAGATGGTAAAACAAAAACAAAGACAAACATACAACTTATATTATAATATAGTTTCTATCTTATCCATCTATCTTATGTTATCTTGCCTTACAATATAACTTCTATCTTATCCATCTATATCTTATATGTATACATCTTATGTTTATAAATAAAATTTTTTTAATCCGTCCTACAACCTCCCTTTGAAACCAAGCACACTCCTTTATTTCTAGATGGTAAAAAACTCCAGCCTCCAACCTCCCCTTATAAATGGCCAAGCACACTTAATTTCTAGATGATAAAACAAAAAAAAAAAAACAAAGACAAAGATACTACAACTTATAAAATACTTTCTATCTTATCTTATCTTTACTTCATTTTTTTTTGTTTTTTTAGCTATCTTATGAGTACATATATCCTATGTTATTAATACGGAAATACCAACTTAGCTACATGGTTACCTACAAAACTCTACACATTTACCTTTGGGGTGAGTAGGGGTTTCACATACCTTAGCCTCCTCTATATAATATCTTATCTTATCTTACAATATAACTCCTATCTTATACATCTCTCTTATACTTATATAAGGAAATTATTCATCTTATCTTTAAATATAAAAAAAAAGTCCGGCCTCCAACCTCCCCTTAAAGCCAGCCAAGCACACTTCTTTATTTCCAAATGTAACAGAAAAAACAAATCCGTCCTCCAACCTCCCTTTGAAGCCAAGCACACTCCTTTATTTCTAGATAGTAAAAAACTCCAGCCTCCAACCTCCCCTTATAAACTGCCAAGCACACTTAATTTCTAGATGATAAAACAAAAAAAAACAAAGACAAAGATACTACAACTTATAAAATACTTTCTATCTTATCTTATCTTTAATTCATTTTTTTAGCTATCTTATCAGTACATATATCCTATGTTATTAATACGGAAATACCAACTTAGCTACATGGTTACCTACAAAACTCTACACATTTACCTTTGGGGTGAGTAGGGGTTTCACATACCTTATCTTCCTCTATATAATATCTTATCTTATCTTACAATATAACTCCTATCTTATACATATCTCTTATACTTATATAAGGAAATTATTCATCTTATCTTTAAATATAAAAAAAAAGTCAGGCCTCCAACCTCCCCTTAAAGCCAGCCAAGCACACTTCTTTATTTCCAAATGTAACAGAAAAAACAAATCCAGCCTCCAACCTTCCCTTATAGTTGGCCAAGAACACTCAAAAAATCCAGCATCCAACCTCTTGTTATAGCCGGTCAAGCACAATCCTCTATGCAATATCTAATCTCATCTTATCTTACAATATAACTTCTATATTATACATCTAAATCTATACTTAAAAAAGGAAATTATTCACCTTATCTTTAAATTTAATTTTTTTTGTTTGTTTAATAAAAAGAAAAATCCCAGCCTCCAACCTCCCCTTATAGCCGACCAAGCACACTCCTTTATTTCTAGATGGTAAAACAATTCTGGCCTCCAACCTCCCCTTATAGCCAGCCAAGCACACTCCTTTATTTCTAGATGGAAAAACAAAGACAAACATACAACTTATATTATAATATACTTTCAAAAATATCCATCTATCTTATCTTGCCTTACAATATAACTTCTATCTTATCCATCTATATCTTATATGTATACATCTTATCTCTCTCTCTCTCTCTCTCTCTCTCTCTCTCTCTCTCTCTCTCTCTCTCTCTATATATATATATATATATATATATATATACACACATTTTTTTTTTAAATCCGGTCTACAACATCCCCTTAAAGCTGGGCAAGCACACTCCTTTATTTCTAAATGGTAAAACAAAATTTACAAATTTTTTTTTTTTTTCGTTTTTTTTTTAACTCTCTTATCAGTATATCTATCTTATTAATACTAACATACATACTTACCTACATACTTACTTACACAGGCTACACATTTCCCTTTGGGGTGAGTGGGGGTTTCACTTATCATATCCTTCTCTATGTAATATCTTATCTTATCATATTCTATCTTATCTTATCTTATATAATATAACGCTTATCTTATCTTTACTTAGCTATCTATCTTATCTGTAAATCAAAAATGTTTTTTTTTTTTTTAAACTTTTCTTTAACTATATACATTCATACTTACCAACATACTTACCTACAAAACTCTACATACTTTCAGTGGGATGAATGGGGGTGCCACTTTTAAACTGCTTGAGGTCATTCCAGTTGATATCCCTGAAGAAAGGATGACCTCTAATGACATCTAATATCTCCATTCATCCCCAGACGCTGTTCAGGTGTTTCAATCAGGAGCTGAAAAGGTAGAGAAAGGTATAAACTCTCTGTTCAGTCATTTGTAACTCTGATTCTCCTCTATATAAGACATACACTGTCTAGTCATAGTTTAATACAACAGAACTCCAACAACTGACAGCAAATAACTATTAGGAATTACACTGAGCCCCTACGGTACATTTGCCCTCACTTCCTGTCCCTGGGATGTCCATTCAAGAATTCAGGTTTGTTTTCACTAGGACAGGGAGTTACGGACAGCGATAGGAGCATTGTCAGACGTTTTAACGCTTTTATATGCTACAAAAAAAATCCTTTTTTCTGTGTTCTTGCTGCAGAGACTTACTTCCTGTCCTGACAATGACTTAAAAATTACACCCAGACTTTCTATGAATCACAAATACCTAACATTATTATGACCCAAACACTCAACTTACTCTTAGCACTTAAATTAACCTTAAGCTTTGCTAAAAGAATTATAATTGAAGAATTCCTAACTCCCAACCTAATCCTCACAGTTTTTCCAATTCCTCAGCTCACACTAAGAATAAAACACTACAGTTACCCTAATTCTAACACCTAACCCTACCCCCCCCCCATAATGAGACTTTACCAAACACTCGGTCCTAACCTCCAACCCTAAACCTAATTGTAACGTAATCCTTAGCCTCCTTACTAAAGCCCCATACACACTGGCCGAATCTCGGGCAGCATTAACCAGTTCAAAAGGGAACCAGCCGACATTCAGCCCGTGTGTGCTGCAGCCGGTCCGATGGAAGCCAGCTGTTCATCCAGCTTCTGTCGATGGGGCATGACCAAAAAAGGTCTGCCGACCACTCCTGATCAGCACTCTCAGCCATTGGCTGACCGGAGTGTACTGTCAGAACACAATAAAACAGTAGGGGAGATCGCTGGACTAACATCAGATTGTTAGTACAGCGGCTCTGACCTGAGCTGTCAGTTTCTTTGCGTTCAGCCCAGCAGTGTGTACGAGGCTTAAGGCTAGCTTAAGCCCAATAATTATATCCTGACTATTTGTATGAAATGTTGGTATAAAATTATGAGCAGTCAGAGGTGTTACTACTATGGGGGGGAAATACCTGAGCCCAAGTAGAAGCACAAACTTCTATTGATCTCTAAGACATATTATGTATGAAGGCTAGAAAGCTCCCACTTGGCTGAAAGCTATAAGTTTTTGTACAGAGATAGTTTAATAAGTTGCTTAAAAATTAAATTCACTTTAACAGAAGTATAAAACTCTTGGAAGGACAAGGGGTGAATAAAAGTTTGTCATCTTAGAATGTACATTCGTTCATGAGAAGATGACAGCTTTAGGTGCTCCACCATGCAAATTCTACTTTAGTGGCATTCTAGAGATGTCTGCGGAAGAGTCATGTGATGTGGCATTATCTGCTGACTAAAATGAACAGATGTAAATGACATACCTTTTGGATGAGATCGTCCAAATCAGGGTCCAAGCCATATGTAGATAAAGTGGAGGATTCGAACCAGGTGGGTGATTGGCCAGTTGCAATGGGAAACAACGTAGCTTCGAAAGAGTACCAATCCACGGCTGCGCTGTAGGGCTTTCCAGCAACAATCTGTCAAGAAAAGAGAGATAAGATGTGTAATTTGTGACATATTGCACAAATGATCATAGCAGGCAACAACTACAATATAGTAATGATTTTTAGATGTGATCAGATCTATTATAATCTGAATGTTAGTTAGGGCTCATTTATATTTGGGGTTGGGGTGTGCGGTAAAAACAGAAGGTTAGGGCTTGTTTTTTCTGCTCCCTTAAGCTGCAAAGGTAGCTGGATCTGGGTATACACATGCTTTGAGCATGGCAAAAATTATACTCCCTGACAAATTTGGTGGTACTGCCACCAATTACAAATCATTCAAGTGAACGAACCCACACCACAACTACCCTGCAACCACATGTAATGCAAACGTCTCTGAAAAGTGATCCCACACGGATTGCCTTTCAGAGATGTTGCATTGATGGCCACATGTCTAAACATTTGCTTAGGAAAAGTTCCTTAACTAGTTTGCCTCTCACACCTCTTCACCCCCTATGGAAAAAAGCAATTTTTACATTTCTGCTATGTACCTGTTTATTCAGCAATAACTTTGTCATTACTTAAAGTAACAAGGTAATGCAAACAAGGATTTATTTTCATGATATTGTCTTACAACAATGATTTTTAATTGCGCAAGCACTCAATGAAAAAAGGGAGTCAGGTTTTGCGGGTGGTAAGAAAACAGAAAATTGCAGTTTCCTTCGCAGGCATCTCAGTTACCAGGTTCCTAATCCACATGATTAGAGAATCACTCCCACTCCTGATAATATAAACAGCGATGACAAAGTAAGTAGGACTAACATGACTTACCTCTGGGGCTGCATATCCCATTGTGCTTATAAAGCCCTGTCCACGCCTCTTCTCTGAAGTCAGCGATCCTTACATGGCCATCTTTACCAATCAAGATATTCCCCCTCTTTATATCTCGGTAAATAGAAATGCATTATCATTAATCTCTTTATTCATACCGAGGCAGTCCTTTGAGATTCACTAAGGCATATGTAATGATGCACATTATGTCTCAGAATAAAGTGCATTGCAAAGTAGCAGCTCATATATTTGTATAAACTGACAATACACCACAACAGACCATATGTTTGTATAGCCAGCTAATACATCAAAACAGACCATATATTTGTATAAACTGCTAATACACCACAACAGATCATATATATGTATAGGCTTCCAATACACCACAACAGATCATATATATGTATAGGCTGCCAATACACCACAACAGATCATATATATGTATAGGCTTCCAATACACCACAGCAGATCATATATATGTATAGGCTGCCAATACACCACAACAGATCATATATATGTATAGGCTTCCAATACACCACAACAGATCATATATATGTATAGGCTGCCAATACACCACAACAGATCATATATATGTATAGGCTTCCAATACACCACAACAGATCATATATATGTATAGGCTGCCAATACACCACAACAGATCATATATATGTATAGGCTGCCAATACACCACAACAGATCATATATATGATAGTGCACTAGCCCGCATAGTGGTGCACTGCAATGCATTGGTGTTGCAGGAGCATTGCCTTGAACATTAACCGCTTGTCGACCAGTGCACGACGATATATGTTGGCACAATGGCACAGCTGCGCAAATGGGCGTACAGGTACGTTCCCTTTAAGACGCGGCATTGCGAGAGCGCGCGATCGACACGTGCTCCATGACCGTGCCTGCGGGACCCGCGGACTTGATGTTCGCCGGTGTTCCGCAATCATGTCACGGAGTGGCAGAACGGGGAGATGCCTATGTAAACAAGGCATTTCCCCATTCTGCTTAGTGACATGACAGAGATCTACTGCTCCCTGTCATCGGGAGCGGTGATCGCTGTCATGTCCTAGGTAGCCCATCCCCCCCCCCACAGTTAGAATCACTCCCTAGGACACACTTTACCCCTTGATCGCCACCTACTGTTTAACCCCTTCCCTGCCAGTGTCATTTATACAGTAATCAGTGCATTTTTATAGCACTGATCTCTGTATAATTGACAAGGGTCCCAAAATAGTGTCAAAAGTGTCCAATGTGTCTGCCATATTGTTGCAGTCACAATAAAAATCGCAGATTGCCGCCATTACTAATAAAAATAAATAATAATAAAAATGCCATAAATCTATCCCCTATTTTGTAGACGCTATATCTTTTGCGCAAACCAATCAATATACGATTATTGCGATTTTTTTTTTACCAAAAATATGTAGAAGAATACATATCGGCCTAAACTGAGGACATTTTTTTTTTTATATATATATTTGGGGGGGGGGGGGTATTAATTATAGCAAAAAGTAAAAAATATTGCTTTTTTTTTCAAAATTGTCGCTCTTTTTTTGTTTATAGCACAAAAAATAAAAACCGCAGAGGTGATCAAATACCACCAAAAGAAAGCTCTATTTGTGCGAAAAAAAGGACATCAATTTTGTGCGCAACGTCGCACGACAGCGCAATTGTCAGTTAAAGCGACGCAGTGCTGTATCACAAAAAGTGCTCTGGTCAGGAAGGGGGTAAATTCTTCCGGGACTGAAGTGGTTAATTGGTAATGCATTCATGTATTCCTTTAAAGGCATACCCCACTTTTAAGTACGCAATGGGGTTTATTTACTAAAGCTGGAAAGTGCAAAATCAGGCTCACTTCTGCATAGAAACCAATGAGCTTCTAACCCCAGCTTGTTCAATTAAGCTTTGGTAATAAAACCTGCAAGCTCATTGGTTTCTATGCAGAAGTCAGTATGATTTTGCACTTTCCAGCTTTAGTAAATAAGCCCCATTGCGTATTTAAAAGTGGGGTATGCCTGTACAATGAATTTCATGTCCAATACACATAGATTTATATTAGACTGGGTTCATTCTGTTGTATGTGCCCAGTAACACACTGGGGGGAAGATTTATTAAACTGGTGCAGTCAGAATCTGGTGCAGCTGTGCATGGTTGCCAATCATCTTCTAACTTCAGCTTGTTCAATTAAACGTTGGCAATAACCTGGAAGCTGATTGGTTTCTATGCAGAATTGCACCAGATTTTGCACGCTCTAGTCTTAGTAAGTAACCTCCTTTGTGTTACAAGTTAACGTGCATTGTATTAAGAGGCACTCCATTAATTTTAATGGGCTGCCTAACGCAGTAAAACATACAAAAAAGGTTTTTTATAATGCAGAGCATCGTAATGCATGGAAGTGCATTTCCTTGCAGAGTAGTGTGCTGTAATGCACATGCATTGGCAAGGTACATTAGGGTGCCATTAAAAATAAATAGCACTGCAGTGCACCAACATGCATAATGCACATGTTTACTTTATTAGATAGCACATAAATTCTGGCAACACAGCGGTAACAACCCAGCCTTAATCTTGGCATGGGGACACATAAATATATATCACCTTATGATCGCTACAAACTTTTTTTTTTCAGGCAATGTTTTAGAATCACAATATTTACAAACCACTTTGTAGCTGGAGGACCTACTGCACTGGAAGTAAATGTATCTATTTGTTTAGGTGGTCTTCGCACTACAGTTGTTGGTAAATCTTGTTGATGAAACGCTAACTCCATGTTTAAAGTTCCTTTTCAATGGTTTGTTAGGGCCAAGCTGGCCCAAAATGAACTCTTTGCTGCATTGACAGGTGAGTGTGCTGGGTGCACTGTATTAATTGTAAGCATTTAGCCTCAGCTACATACAGTATACAGCGCCGTGTTTAGACAAAGCTTTGTATTCATTCCTAGAATGCAAAGCTTCCCATTAATGGCTGAGCAGCACTCAGCCTGACCGTATTTTGTTCCAGGAGTGGGACTGGACATTCTCAATCCACTGCCAGAACACAGCACTTTATACTGCATTTAGCTGAGGTTAAATACAGTTAATACAGCACGGCCAGCAAGCTCATCGGCTAGCACAGTAAAGAGTTTGTTTGGGAGAGTTTGTCCCAAAATTAAATTAAACGTGGAGTTAGGCTTTAAACAGACCAAATCCAAAGTAAAGCCCTGTACACACAATCAGATTTTCTGACGGGAAATGTTGGATGTCAGGTTGTTGGCGGAAAATTCGACCGCGTGTATGCTCCATCGGACAATTGTCGGATTTTCCACCAACAAATGTTGGCTAGCATGTCTTCAAATTTTCCGCCAACAAATGTTTGCTAGCATGTCTTCAAATTTTCCGCCAACAAATGTGTGTTGTTGGATTTTTCGATCGTGTGTACGCAAGTCCGTCGAACAAAAGTACAAACATGCATGCTCGGAAGCAGAAACGGTCGATCTTGTAAACTAGCGTTTGCAATGGAGAATTAACATTTGTGGCAAATTATGAAATCTCCAAATGCAGCGCACATTCTCTTCTCCTTTAATGGGATAATAATGAAGCTGCTTTGCTGGTGACACTGATGGAGTTATTGCAAACTAATTTTCAAAGGCTTTTTTTTTCTAGTGATATCAAGAATAATATTATTATGTTTTTGTTTTGTTTTTTATTTGTGCAAGTTACCACAACACCATTATCCCATAGTTTTTAAGATCAAAGATACAACTATGTTGGTGTCCCTTGTCAATTTTACATTGTATTTTTTAAAATGTAAAACACATAGCCGAGTATTATTCTACACAATGTTTTTATTGTGCATTAAAAAAAAAATAATTAGACATGCTATCTGCCAATGGAACCTAACCAAAAAGTGCATTCTATGCATCCAAAAATATAGAAAATATACCAAATCAAATTATTATTATTCAACCAAAAAAATAATGTTAAAGCAATAACTCCAAGGCCGATAATAAATAACACGTTATCTCCTCCGATTCTGCAACATGTCTGGTTGATGAACGGACGTTCAGAAACGAACTGAAAAGCGCTAAATGAAAAAAGTGAAAAGAAAAGTGCGAATCAACACTGACCAAACTTCTACTAACACAAAATTAGCAGAAGGAGCCCAAAGGGTGGTGCTAAAGAGCTGAAAAACCAAGTAGTACGTCTAGTACGTCACTACATTCGTAATTGTTGGCCAACATTTGTGTGACCGCGTGTATACAAGACAAGTTTGAGCCAACAACCTTCGAACAAAATTCCACAGTTTTGTTGTCCGAAAGTCCCATCGTGTGTACGAGGCATTAGAGTTATCTGTGGGCAACGCTAGAGCAAAAAACATAAAAACATGAACTTACCAATGGATGAAGCCTTTTTAGTGGAGTTGCTGGAGTCCAATGATGATTTCTGCTGCATAGAATCTATTGAAGGACTAACAAAAAATATTTGTATTCTTCTAATACATATATATATATATATTAGGGCTGTGCAAATTAACAATTAATTCCTCAATTAATCGTTAATTTTTTTGATCGATCAAAATTCTTTTTACTCACCTCTCCGCTGGCTTCTGGGTCTTCAGGGAGTTCCGTCGGAGATCGGGTGACGTCACGGACATCGACGTTACCGGACTTCTCCCCCTTCAGTCATTGACGGTGCCCACGCTGGACAATGGTAAAGTAATGGAATACAGCAGGTGCCTGACTGATCCAATCATGGCCTGAAAGGCTTTGGTGAAGGTGAGTGTGTTGTCTGTACTGGACAGGTCAATTGTGGAGGAGGAATCCTGGTGATTTAAAGTATATATACAGCTTGAATCTGTATTTTGGTTTTAGATTAGGTCATGCAGAGAGAAAACACCTCTCGGTTTAGACTTTGCCTTGTGCATCCCAGTGTGGAGCTTTCATTTCACTTCCTGTCCCAGAGACACAACAGGAAGTGAAATGGCATTCTCATTTTAGATGGTTGTCAACAGGACTGGTATACCCATTAGAGGCATTACCCAGATAGCAAGCAATTGAGCTGCAAGTTTGAAAATGTCTTGTAAAGTGGAGGTCCACCCTAAAAACAAATTTAACATTAAAAAAGACTCCTTAAAATTTTTTTTAGAAAGTTTTTCTTTGAAAGTGTTAAGTCATGGATTGTGAAAACTAACTAGTGTTGGGTGATTGTATATAGTGTGTACCACATTTACCACTGGCTAATGCAGAGTTGCAATGCAAGGAGATCAGCTAAAAGTAGTTGGATCTGTATGTGCGTTATAATTAATCGAAATTAGTCGATTAATCGATTTAAAAAAAATCGATTAATCGAACACGAACATTTTAATCAGTAACAGTCCTAATATATATTATGCCGCGTACACACAATTGGAATTTCCGACCACAAATGTTCGATGTGAGCTTGTTGTCGGAAGTTCCGACCGCATGTAGGCTCCATCGGACAATTCGTGTTGGAATTTCCGACAACAGATGTTTGAGAGCTGGATCTCAAATTTTCCGACAACAAAATCCGTTGTCATAACTTCAGAGTGTGTGTAGACAATTCCGACGCAAAAAATTCCATGCATGCTCGCAATCAAGTACAAGGCGGAAGTGCTCGGTCTGATAAAACTAGCATTCGTAATGGAGATAGCACATTCGTCGCGCTGCAAATTTTTTAATCTTTTAATGCAGCGCATTCTCTTCTTCTTTATAATTCTAGAATAATGAAGTTCTTTTGCTGCTGATATTCACACACAGTTCTGACAAACTGATTTCTTTATTATTTCTCGTGATCTCCTGAATAATCTTTATTTTTTTTTTCGCCAGATCTCCAGAATAATGTTTCTATTTTTTTTTATAGTGATCTCCTTTTTTTTTTTTTTTTTTTTTTTTTATCAAGATCTCCTGATTTATTTTTTTATGTTTTTTTTCTAGTGATAATATTTTTTGTCGTTTTGTGTGTCAAGTTACCACAACACCATTATTATGTTATATTTTTTAACCTCAAGGAGATTGGTTGGTGTTGGTGTCCCTTGGTAATTTGACATTGTATTTTTGAAATGTACCTGGATACTCACAAACTGTTCTTTTTGAACTAAAACACATAGCCAAGTATTTGTGAAAATAAAATAGACATTTATTAGGGGTCATAACAAAATAAAGAGGAAGGCAACGCTGGATAAACTGAAATTGGCGAAGCCTTTGTACCCCAGGGCAGACATCAATTATTTGACAGGCAAAATTGGTAGCCTGAGGAGTCCATTCAATAGGGAGCACAAACTGGTCCAGGACTCCGAGAGATCGGGAGTAGCAACAGATGACATATATGTACCCAGGCTGTGGTCTTACAACAGCCTGTGTCTTTTGCCAGATCAGACCGAACCCAGGCCATCACTCTCAAGACTTCCTTGCACGCTTCCTTCCAGGCTGTGGCTGTGGTGTTGGAGTTGTGGCAGGAGATGGAGGAGTATGGTCCAACTCACATACATGACTTTTTTTTATGAGTTCGCCCATCACCCCCTTATTTAGGGACTGATAGATGACTTCCTCACAAATGAGGCCTTGGCCCACCTCCATTTCCTGCACTTTGCTGGCTGCCATGCAGGCATAGGCCTCTTGAAGATTGGGGGTGGTTCTAAGGGCCGCAGTAGCCTGCCGAATCAAACAAAGCACTGACTCCCTCCATGTTACTCCCCTTCCTGGGCCTTTTTGTTGGAAGGCGGAGGGGAGGAACCTGTGATTCGGTCAGGCTACTGGGCATGGCCACCTCCTGGCTGCCACTTTCCATGGCCACCTCCTGGCTGCCACTTTCCACGGCCACCTCCTGGCTGCCACTTTCCACGCCCTCCTCCTGGCTGAGATTTTCCACGCCCTCCTCCTGGCTGAGACTTTCCTGTGTATAAAAATGGGACATAGTTTTAGTTTTTTGGTCATCAATCACACACAATTTAGAGCTCATGACTGTTGCAAATTGAATGTTAACAAATAGAAAAGACTATCATTCTGACCCCAGCATTTGTCATAATCATTTTTGGCTACTACTGTCTTTTGATATGTAAACCACTTTGTTAAATCAGAAATTAGTGATCAATAATAACATCTAGTTAACATCATTAATTTTTGGTCAAGAAATATGTTGAACAATGCTATACATGGCTCAAGCTGGGCTCCTCCACTTCTTCCTGGGTTGAAGGCCCAGGTTGGACTTCTGAAGCCTCATCTGAGGTGGAAAGAAGAGTGGAAGGAAGGGTTGAGAGTGATGGCCTGATTTCAGTCTGGTCTGACAAAAAACGCAGTCTGTCGTAGTACCAGAGCCTGGGGACATAAACATCATCTGCTGCTGCTCCTGATCTCATGGAATCCTGGACCTTTTTGCGCTCCCTATTATATGTGCTCCTCAGGCCACCAATTTTGAACTTCAAATAGGGGATGGTTGCAGTGGGAATCACTGGCTTCACCAATTCCAACAGTTGATCCAACGCTGCCTTCTTCTTTATTTTATTATTATAAAAAGGGTGTTTCACCTGCCACAGACAGGGCAGCTCCCTGTATTTATCAATGAAGCTAGGGAGGAAGTCATGTCGTTGAATCTATGCATTTTATCTGCAAGACACAACACAAGACAAACCCTAATGGCAGGCTAAACTCTCCTAATCTTGTCCCAATATAGGCCTCAATCTATAAGCAGTATAAGCCACTGATGCCCCAAGTTAAAATTGTATCTTTGTTAGCACAATCGGCGCTTATGCTACTCCGTCCTCCGCTCACAGGTCGTACGCACGACGCACGCATGTTACGCTTTATATACATTGTGCATGCGTGAAACTCCACCCGCCCCTGACCTTCTTTCTAGTATATCCCCCCCTTCTCTTTCGGCACAGTGGGAGAGCACATGGCAGAGACAGAGCAGGTGCATGCAGAGGAGAGCAGCAATGACGAGGAAAGCCCGGAGCCACAAAAGTCCCGATCCAGGAGATTTAAGGCCTCAAATATGCCCTTTGAAGAGATGGTTGAGATGGTGGACATCTTGAAGAGGGCCGACTATGATGGTAAATATGGACCGTACAGAAATCCAAATGTGAGAAAGCCAAAATCATGAGTAAAGTTGTGAAAAGTCTGCAGAAGAATTTTGGGGTACGACGATTCAAGGATCAACTGAGGAAGCGATGGTCAGACCTCAAATTGAGGGAGCACGATCAGTACAGAAGAATCAAGAGTGCTGCAAAAAAGTAAGAATTTTGTCATGTGTTCCTATTATTAATATTACTTTAGTGCTGCTCCATGTGCTTTTCTTTACTGTTGTACAGTTTAAAATAGCCTTTAAAATGGCAATTTTTAGGTTCGTGGGCACAGTAATCGTTCGTAGTAAACATTGTTCATTCACTCACTAATACAATGTTTTTGGCAGATGCAGGTTAACTACATTTGTTCAGGCCTATTCATATTAAAAGAAGTTTGTAGATGGGTTTGTAACTAGAATGAAACGCAAACTTGATTCAGTGTAAGGAGAGGACACTCAGCAGCTGTTTACATATCTGGACACAGGAGCACTAGTGTGGGACACCAGAACACCCTTCTTAGGGTGTCCCACACAGGTGCTCCAGTGGATATTAGGGTTGTCTCATTGTGGGAAACTTTACCAAAAAAGGTAAGTATTCCAGCTTGAAGAAAGGGAAAACATAATGTCTTCAGCTTGGAACTCTGCCAAAACAGACAATTGTACGACACTTCAAGCAATGTTTCATATTCATATTTCTTGCCTCAAATATCTGTGTGCTAAGTATACCTTTTTTGTATTCACATAGGGCAGAAAAGACTCAAGACATCAGAGGACACCAGGGACCCCCAACCTCCTAAAGAAGGGGAAATCACCACACCACAACCTGAGGATGTGGAGGGAGGAGAGGTTCCTGATGTGGTTAAAATAGTGACCACAACAGGTGAGTGTCTGAGACCACAGCTTCAGGTAATAGATGTATGCCTGCATATTTATAATACATGGTGTGTTTTATTCTTTTTAGGTGATGTGGATGTTGTGGAATAAGAAACTCATTTCACAGTGCAAGTGCACACGTCCTCATCGGGGAGATCATGGTGTGCAATCGCGATTTAGAAAAGATAAAGGAAATAGGCAGAATCTAAAACACACAAAAATTGTACCGTTTTGTTGAGGACTTTTTTATTTTAAATAAAGTTTTAAAGTAGTTTAAAATCAAATTTTGAAGATGCACACAGTGTGTCAACATGTGCTATCTGCCATCACGGAATATCAAGGTACGCATTTTGGGGGTGCAACCCCTTCCTCGCAACTCAAGTAGGTGAGCGGAATGGGTTGCACCCCAGAAACACGTCCATTGATCCCCCATGATGGGAACTAGCACATGTTGACATTAGGCATGGGATCAGGAGGGAAATCCACATTTTGACCCCCAATTTGTGTGCATCTTCAAAATTTGGCTTTTACAGGGGTGACATCACCCCATCTGATGAAGGCAGGATCAACATAGTTTTAACATACTAATGTCTGATATTGCCTTCACTTTTTCAAAGTTGAACTTTGTAAGTTCCTGAGTTGTGTATGTTATGGTTTTAAACATCCCTGTTTAACCAAAAAAAGGCTATTTATAATGTCAAACATAAAATGTTATACACCAAAGATATTGGTTTGTTCAAAAACCCTTTTCTAACGCACATGTGAATGTGCACAGAGTAAAATGTTTTTATACTCAATGTGTGGCTTCTTTCAATGCTCAATACCAGTTTGTGTTTACAGTGGCAATGGGGGTTATTTACTAAAGGCAAATCCACTGTGCACTACAAGTGCACTTGCGGTGCACTTGTAGTGCAAAGTGGATTTGCCTTTAGTAAATAACCCACACAGTGCTCTAAAATTGGCCCCAATCAGGCCCTTTTAGGGACTCCAAATAATTAATTCATGGTGCTGAAAAGGATTATTATTTTTATCATTAATGCGTTAGATACATTAACAACAAAAACAATGTGTGTGTGTGTGTAGCAGACCCACAACATAGTTAGCTGAAGAGATTATCACCTCATGTATCAAATAGATTACATTTGCACTATTGAAGAAAATGTCCAAAAAGAAAAGCCCATTGGAGAACCTAGGAGACAGCTCAAAGAAACACAAGCAGTAAATCAAATGAAATATTAGTTCATTTTAAAATAAAAAATTATTTTAAAAATGTTTTATACATTTGCTGGCATATCAATGGCCCCCTACCCGCAAAGTACTCCAGATATTTTTGTCTGACTTCGCGGGCGCTTTGGGGGGGCAAGCCAGGAGGCCAGCTTCAAGTGCCGTCAGGGTTGCTTGATCTGAAAATCCGGCCTCAGGCCCAACTGAGGACACATAGTTTGTAGCATTTTTACATAGGAAATTGTGCAAAATGCAGCAGGCAATCACTATATGGCTGAGTTTATATTCCGCCATGTGTATGGGTGTTAGAAATAGATGGAACCGGCTGGCCATTTTGCCGAAAGCATTCTCCACCACTCTGCTGGCTCTGGTCAGCCGGTAGTTAAAAACCTTCTGCTCCGGGGTGAGGGTCCTCATTGGGAATGGCCTAATTAGATGGTCTCCCAGCCCAAACGCTTCATCAGCGACAACCACAAACGGAAGACCAGCCACGTTATCTTCCGCAGGTGGCAAGCCCAAGCCACCATTCTGGAGCCGTCTGTAAAACTCTGTCTGGGCAATGACTCCACCATCTGACATCCGGCCATTCTTCCCCACGTCCACATACAGGAACTCGTATGTCGCTGACACCACCGCCAACATCACTATACTATTAAACCCCTTGTAATTATAATAGTATGACCCAGAGTTGGGGGGGTGTGACGATGTGGACATGTTTCCCATTGATTGCTCCTCCGCAGTTGGGAAAGTCCCACCACTGGGCAAAATGGGATGCCACAGTCTGCCATTGCTCTGGGGTGGAAGGAAACTGTGGAGTCAAACAAGAAAAAAAAATTAGTACTTTTGCACATAAACATTGCAAGCATATTAGACACAAACATTCTTGGCCAACATCAGTATAATATTTATTTTATTTTAAGGAGTATTTAAAGACAAAAGTATAAGGTCCACTTATCAGATTCCTCACACCTTCTGATGGCCCATTGTAAACATTTTATGGTGGGGGGGTGGGGGAGGAGATGTTTTGGACAGGTAACCCTCTCCATTTCATTGAGAGATGAATGCATAAATAAAGTGGATTATTTTGGCCAGCCCCTCCTTACTTACACTATTGGCAACCCATTGGACAGGTAAGAAGTGTCATAATACAAAAATATTAATACACACTGTCCAAATTGAAGCACAATTACACATTCTGCAATTACCTACCAAGATAATAGGAGAACAAAACTTTAAACAGTACCATTTGAAAGAATTAAGGCAGGCTCTTGCACTACATGCTTTGGTGAATTCATTCATAAATCTGACCACAAAAGAGGTAGGTATAGTGTGTATAGGTTTGGCAAAGTCAGCAGATACAGGATTGGTATCGGTTGACTTAGCGGTGCACTTGCACTTGCACTATGCATGAATTTAAGGACAAAAATAACATATGTACACATTTTAGGGGGTGTTTAGGGTAAAACACTACAATGCAGCTGACAAACACCAAGCCACTGCATAGCATGAAGTCTATGATGAGTACGTAACCGCAACATGGCTTCAAAACGGTCGGCTGGTAAGAACGAACTAACAGAACTCACTGAAAATCAGAAAGGCCTGTGAAGAGCGAGCTAAAAATCAGAAACGAGCGGACAAGAACGCACTGAAAAACAGATACGAATTGACTACACGCACTGAAAAACAGATACAAACCCACAAGCACAAACTGAAGAGCAGTAATGAACTGAAAAGCATGAGGCTGAAAAGCGTGAATCATCTCTCACCAAACTTCTACTAACACGAGATTAGCAAAAGGAGCCCAAAGGCTGGCGCACTGGCTATTGAACTTCCTTTTTATAGTGCCGTCATACGTGCTGTACATCAGCGTGTTCTTGGCAATCGGAATTTCTGACATTTGTGCGAGCATCTGTATGCAAGACAAGTTTGAGGCAACATCCGTCGGAAAAAAATACACGGTTTGGTTGTCGGAAATTCCGATCGTCTGTGCGCGGCATTAGTATTACTGGTTTACAATCAGAACCATTTTCAAACTTGCTCTATTCATAAGCAGACAAGGTGCTAAAGGGGGATTTTTTTATTTAACCACTTTAGCCCCGGACCATTTGGCTAGTAAAAGACCAGAGCCCTTTTTGCGATTCGACACTGCGTTGCTTTAACTGACAATTGCGCGGTCGTGTGACGTGACTCCCAAATAAAATTGATGTCCTTTTTTCTCCACAAATAGAGCTTTCTTTTGGTGGTATTTGATCACCTCTGCGGTTTTTATTTTTTGCGCTATAAACAAAAAAATAGCGACAATTTTGAAAAAAACGCATTATTTTTTACTTTTTGCTATAAAAAAATATCCCCAAAAAATATATAAATTTTTTTTTTTTCCCTCAGTTTAGGCCAATACGTATTCTTCTATTGCGTCTACAAAATAGGGGGTAGTCTTATGGCATTTTTATTAATAATTTTTTTTTTTTACTAGTAATGGCGACGATCAGCGATTTTTATCGTGACTGCGACATTATGGCAGACAGATCGGACACTTTTGTCGCTATTTTGGGACCATTCACATTTATACAGCAATCAGTGCGATTAAAAATGCATTGATTACTGTGTAAATGTGACTGACAGTGAAGGGGTTAACCACTAGGGGCGCTGTAGGGGTTAAGTGTGTCCTAGGGAGTGATTCTAACTGTGGGGGGGATGGGCTATGTATGCCACGACACTGATCATCACTCACCGAATACAGGGAGCTGTGATCAGTGTCCTTGTCACTAGGCAGAACGGGGAAATGCTTGTTTACATCAGCATTTCCCCGTTCTTCCTCTCCGTGAGACAATCGCAGGTATCCCCGCGGACATCGAGTCTGGGGGACCCGCGATCACACTCACGGAGCTCGCATGCGAATGCACAAGCCGCTTCTTAAAGGGCAACGTACAGGTACGTTAATATGCCCGTACGTGCCCTTCTGCCGACGTATATCGGCGTGAGCCGGTCGGCAAGCGGTTAAGAAAATAGATCAGGGGGCATCTGAGAACTCTTCCTAATTGCGACTGTGCGGCTAGTGTGATTGGTTGTTGTGTTCTCAATTGTCTATATAGCCTTAAACTATCCCATGTTAGTTATAAGACTGTATGTTCTTCTTTTTTATTGTGGTGTCCTACAGGTGAAGCATTTGTTACTATGGTATGATGTAGCACAATGTGAGTCAGTGTTGCTTTCACTGGTAATGACAGTACCTACCTGATGCTTTTGATGTCCATGAGTTTTCGTTGTCTCAGATGATGTAGCAGATCTCCTCCAGGGGCGTACTCCATCGCAATGTAAAATTAGTTCTAAAAGAGGAAGACATGGAGAATTTAGTCATCTAATATTTACTTATCATTAATATTGTGTTCTACAATAACCCAAGCTAAAAAAAATGTTACATTTATTTTTCATTATTTGGTTTATTTACATAATTCTGGGTACCATGGATGGTGTTATTGTATCGTACTTTTTGTAGATAAATAGCTTCTGCAATATTCTAGATAGGGGACATAATAGCTGTATATTAATTTAGTAATTTACAAACATTTTCTGTCCTTTTTCACCAGTCCATGAGGTCAGGGAACCAGTCATTACTGCTTGACCCTCTTGTTTAACAATCGATCATTCTGTATTAATTGGGGTAAAGTATTTTCGTTTATATGTCCTTTTTAATCTGTAATTATCTAGTTGATGCATTATATTTGGGAAGAGAAGCTAGAAATCTGTTTTATCATTTAATGTGTTTTTTTTTTTTATTACAACATGGCTATGGCCTATGGCTCGTGCTGTTCTTAGTGTCTTCTCTGAGAAAAAAAGAGGGAGCAGCGGTATTGCAGATGGGACAGCACTGAAACATTGGAGGAGTCAGGTAAGTGTATGGGGAGGGACACAACAAGTAGTAGGATGTCTTCTACCTTAATGCAGGGAATGCGTTAAGGTAAAAAGAAAGTTTTGATTTTAAAGCTACTTTAACAACAGATGAATAGAACTCTTGTGCCCCGTACACACGGTCGGACATTGATCGGACATTCCGACAACAAAACCCTAGGATTTTTTCCGACGGATGTTGGCTCAAACTTGTCTTGCATACACACGGTCACACAAAGTTGTCGGAAAATCCGATCATTCTGAACACGGTGACGTAAAACACGTACGTCGGGACTATAAACGGGGCAGTAGCCAATAGCTTTCATCTCTTTATTTATTCTGAGCATGCGTGGTACATTGTGCTTCGGATTTGTGTACACACGATCGGAAATTCCGACAAGGGATTTTGTTGTCGGAAAATTTTATAGCCTGCTCTCAAACTTTGTGTGTCGGAAAATCAGATGAAAAATGTGTGATGGAGCCTACACACGGTGGTAATGTCCGACAACAAGGTCCTATCACACATTTTCTGTCGGAAAATCCGACCGTGTGTACGGGGCATTAAAGTATTGGGCCTTCGATATGAGGGAGTATCTGGTCATTTACCAGGGTCCTGTAGTTTTTTTAGAGGTGTGTCTTTATGTGAAATATAGGACTTGCACTAGCCACAAAAGGCCTATACAGGAATATAATTAAGCATGTACATCATTGCAAATTTTCTTTGTGGTTGCAGTTTCTAGTACACAATAGTAGTAAATCGTAAACCTACTTGTGCAGTGTGCACTGTATTCTCCTCAGAGTTACAGTAATATAGAGGAGTATTTAACTTTCTGCCAAAATATGAAATGTACCATTAATTGGTGATTGCCACCTCTCATCCCCACTAACTATTTTGCAAGCAGCCCTTTTGCGGTACAGCAGTTAATTGCTAACTGCTAATCAGAGTGGGTAAAGTGTTGGTTCTCTTCAGCACTAGGTGTTGTCAACCAATGAAATTAGTTTTTGACATTTTTATTGAATGTGAAAACCACTTAAAATGGTCAGTCCAGCCAATAACGATATTTAGGATATTTCCTGTCTCTGCACCTACATTTGACAAAGATACATTTTGTGATTAGGAGTAGGGGTAGATGGTACTCTATTAGGAATATGATTGCTTCCAGGTAACAATAACCATGATATATACAGCACATATACATAGCCACAGTATGGTCTAGAGCAGTGGTCTCAAACCCTGTCCTCAGGACCCACTAACAGGCCAGATTTTGAGTATTACCTTGGGGAGATGCAGACTAGAATACTGCAATCACTGAGCAGCAAATGATATCACCTGTGATGTATTTCAGCTATCTTGCAAACCTGGCCTTAGTGGGTCCTGAGGACAGGAGTTGAGAACCACTGGTCTATCGGATTATTGGTGTTGGGTGGTATTCTTGCCTAAATGTAGATTCCAAATATGATTACCTTTTTACATGTACTTTTTGCTATTGAACAGTGGTCTCCAAACTGTGGGCCAGGGGCCAGATATGGCCATTTGCTAGCCTTTATCTGGCCTTTGAGACATTATTCCTCCAATTGAACACCAAGAGTGGGACGTAATTCCTGCCACTAACACCAACAATGAGGCACTTTCCCTTCCTTTGACACCATTGATGGGGCATTATTCCTCCCACTGAACACCAACACTGGGGCCCACCCCTGCCATGGACACCAAAAATTGAGCAATGTTGACAGCAACAATGGGGCACTATTCCTCCCTCTTACATCGATGATGGGGAGCTATTACATAGTTACATAGTTACATAGTAGGTGAGGTTGAAAAAAGACACAAGTCCATCAAGTCCAACCTATGTGTGTGATTATATGTCAGTATTACATTGTATATCCCTGTATGTTGTGGTCATTCAGGTGCTTATCTAATAGTTTTTTTGAAACTATCGATGCCCCCTGCTGAGACCACCACCTGTGAGTTCGGAATTCCACATCCTTGCCACTCTTACAGTAAAGAACCCTCTACGTAGTTTAAGGTTAAACCTCTTTTCTTCTAATTTTAATGAATGGCCATGTGTCTTGTTTAACTAACTTCTGCGAAAAAGTTCTATCCCTATTGTGGGGTCACCAGTACGGTATTTGTAAATTGAAATCATATCCCCTCTCAAGCGTCTCTTCTCCAGAGAGAATAAGTTCAGTGCTTACAACCTTTCTTCATAACTAATATCCTCCAGACCTTTTATTAGCTGTCTTACCCTTATTTGTACTCGCTCCATTTCCAGTACATCCTTCCTGAGGACTGGTGCCCAGAACTTGACAGCATACTCCAGGTGTGGCCAGACCAGAGTCTTGTAGAGTGGGAGAATTATCATTTTATCCCTGGAGTTAATCCCTTTTTAAAACATGCCAATATTCTGTTTGCTTTGTTAGCAGCAGCTTGGTATTGCATGCCATTGCTGAGCCTATCATCTACTAGGACCCCCAGGTCCTTTTCCCCCAGAGGTTCTCCCCCTAGTGTATAGATTGCATTCATATTTTTGCCACCCAAATGCATTATTTTACATTTTTCTACATTAAACCTCATTTGCCATGTAGTTGCCCACCCCTAGTATTGTCTACAAATACAGAGATTGAACTGTTTACCCCATCCTCAAGGTCGTTTATGAACAAATTAAACAGGATTGGTCCCAGCACACAACCTTGTGGACCCCACTACCCACCCCTGGCCATTCTGAGTATTCCCCATTTATCATCACCCTCTGAACTCGCCCTTGTAGCCAGTTTTCAATCAATGCCAACGGACCTTATTTTGTACAGTAAACGTTTATGGGTGTCAAATGCTTTTGCAAAATCCAGATACACCATGTCTACAGGCCTTCCATTATCTAGATGGCAACTCACCTCTGGTTTGGCAAGAACAATTCTTCATGAATCCATGCTGATTACTGCTAATGACACAGTTTTCATTACTAAAATCTTGTATATAGTTCCTTATCATCCCCTCCAAGAGTTTGCATACTATTGATGTTAGGCTAACTGGTCTGTAATTCCCAGGGATGTATTTTGGGCCCTTTTTAAATATTGGTGCTACGTTGGCTTTTCTCCAATCCGCTGGTACCATTCCAGTCAGTAGACTGTCAGTAAAAATTAGGAACAATGGTCTGGCAATTACTTGACTGAGTTCCCTAAGTACCCTTGGGTGCAAGCCATCTGGTCCCGGTGATTTATTAATGTTAAGTTTCCCCCACTATTCTCCCACTAATACCAATGATGGGACACAATTTCTTCTCCTACTGACTACAGGCGCTATGATTTTTTTTACTCCCCCTGACCACCAAGCCCGAGGCACTGTTTACTTACCACTGATGTTGGGACATTTTCCTACCCAACTGGCCACAATCCGGCCAACTTAAAGTGTTAATAACAGTAAACTGGCCTTTTGTTTAGAAAGCCTGAAGATCCTTGCTATAGAAGATCACTAATCTGGCAAAGCTGTCAAGATATTTCCTTCTGCATGTCTTTGAGGAACATTTATCTTCAGCGGTGACAAGGATCCACCAACTGCTGGACCACGGCCACTCGGGTAAGTAACATTCTCTAGTCATTTCCCCCCTTTCTTTACAGCTAATTGATTGGACTGAAGTTCTCGTGATAAATATCCTCACTAGAATGTAACTAGGACCTGTGTGTTCGCTTTAGTGAAACAAATGGAAGAGTATCAATACTGTTGATAGTGGAGTTGCCCTAAGCAACCAATCAGATTTTATCTTTCACCAGAAGTGAGTGCAATGTTTAGGATGGCTACAGATTGGTTGCTTGCGGATTATTGCACAGTCCACTCAGCTCAACATGTTAGATACCAATGGATATTGTCTACTTGTATCATGAAGTATATAGTAATAAAAACTAATTATAAAACTTACACTTCTAAAGCCTCCTTCTCCAATCTTTCTTTCTCACAATAGTGTGAATGCATTTCTGCAACAGTAGAGTGTTCATCAATAGTGTGCACGAGTCCTTACCCTTGGTTAAGTTTAGTTGTGTAAATAGTAACACCACAAAATATATGCTAAAATAAAACTACATAGCAAGCTTTACAAAAATTTAAAACAAAATGTTAGCTGCAAACAGAAAATACCTATAATTTAATGCACAAAAAACTGCAGAGGTAAAAAAAAAAAGGCCATAAACATAATATGTATAAAAAGTGCAGAGATGATAATAAGACTCAACCAGAAAAAATCCTTCACAATGATATTCAAAAGGCAATCCCAAGGCGCAACTGTGCCACTTCTAATTCAATCGACTTTCCACAGCATAAGTGAGACTTCCGTGAGAATTAAGATGGAACACCACCTCAACCTTTAAATTTAATGCCCCATACACACGGTCGGATTTTCCGATGGAAAATGTCCGATCGGAGCGTGTTGTCGGAAATTCCGACCGTGTGTGGGCTCCATCGGACATTTTCCATCGGATTTTCCGACACACAAAGTTGGAGAGCAGGAGATAAAATTTTCCGACAACAAAATCCGTTGTCGGAAATTCCGATCGTGTGTACACAAATCCGACGGACAAAGTGCCACGCATGCTCAGAATAAATAAAGAGATGAAAGCTATTGGCTACTGCCCCGTTTATAGTCCCGACGTACATGTTTTACGTCACCGCGTTAAGAATGATCGGATTTTCTGACAACTTTGTGTGACCGTGTGTATGCAAGACAAGTTTGAGCCAACATCCGTCGGAAAAAATCCTAGAATTTTGTTGTCGGAATGTCCGAACAAAGTCCGACCGTGTGTACGCCCTATAAGACTTACCAGAAGATTGGACCTCAAAGGTGAGAGGTCAGTACAAGCACATATAGTAAGTATGGTTCAATACCTGTACAGGATTAACAAATGGACACTAACCATCCCATCCATCTTCAAATGCTGCATTTGGTAACCAACAACTCCAATAGTACAGATCACCCAAGGCTTTTTTTTATAAAACATATAATAATATATTTTTTATAAAACACGTAAAACACTTCCAAGTGTGCAGAGTATTCCAATTAGGCAGCTGCTTGTGTAACTCATGGCGTGCGTGATAACATCAGCATTCAGAAACTCTACCTTACGTGTTTTGTTTCAGACCTCCTCATGGGCTCTGGACATGACTTTCACATTGCTCCTTAGGAATTCTAATGGAATAATGGAAACAATTGGACAGTAAGGATTATCAGACCCTGCTCCATAGCTTTTTATGGAGTTATAATAAAAGTTATGTTTTAGAAATCAGTGGGTTCTGTGCGCAGAAAGACAAATGCACTACTTATGCATTTGTCTTAAAATTTGTGTAATGTTTGTATCCATTAGTAAAATTTCTCTATCAAAGCTTTGTACCACTACAATATTCCTATTCAAATCCTCCATCTTAAAGCCTTATCTATGCTCTTAACTCTGTTTCAGCACCTCAACCTTTTCCCGAAAATCAGTGATCTTTGTACAATTGCATCTAATGCAAACAAATTGGTCTTTCATGACAGCTGTTTTGGAATATTTGAACTGTAATATGGTCACTAGATAGTGCTTTAATTTTTGGTATTTGTTATGTCATTATGTGATGAAGTGACTATTAGATGATGGTTTGGTTATAGCCATCTAATGATGTTAATATGTACACCATATTTACATATATATATATATATATATATATATATATATATATATCTTGGCAATGCCAGAGCTTTATGATAGATCCAACAGGATGCTATGTTTTCCTTAAGGGCCTACTGAGCCCCTAATGAACACCAGGCCACATTCCTGGATGATGCTAGAGAGATACTGCAGGAATTTAGGGAAGGACAACTGGTCCTCGGCAGGGACTTCAATGCCGCCTTGATGCCCTCGGTAGACACTTTGTCGGGCAAATCGTCCACAAAACCCAACAAAACCCAACTGATAGATATCTGGCGTTTGCAACATTCAGGAGAGCGCGACTACATATTTTACTCTCCCATGCATCAGGTATATACCAGAATAGAATACTTTCTGCTACATGCTGTGGGTGCTACATCAATAGGCAACAGGACGTGGTCAGACCATGCACCTATATTCCTGACCTACAATCTGTCTGACACCTCATCACCTAGACATCGATTTTGGAATCTTAAAGGGGTTGTAAAGGTAATTTTATTTTTTTTTAAAAATAACTAACATGTCATACTTACCTTCACTGTGCAGCTCGTTCTGCACAGAGTGGCCCCGAACCTGCTCTCCTGCTCTTCGGCTGTTTCAGCTCCTCCCCGCAAGAACAAACCACCTTAATGCGAGCTCCCTCGCATGGTGGTTAGTTACCGCGGGCGCGCTCCCGTGATACAGCCGGCGGCTATAGCCGCTCACTGTATCACTCGGCCCCGCCCCCCGGCGCGCCGCGACATCGGATGTGATTGACAGCAGCGCGAGCCAATGGCTGCGCTGCTTTCAATCCATCCACTGCAGCCAATCAGCGACCAGGCTGAGCTGCAATAGAGATGACGGGAACGAGCAGCAGAGATTCGAGGTGTCAGGTAAGTAAAACGGGGAGGCTGGGGGCGGCGGTATTGTCAAAAGTTTTTTCACCTTAATGCATATAATGCATTAAGGTGAAAAAATTTTTAACTTTACAACCCCTTTAATGAGAGCCTCCTGCAAATCCCAGAGGTACTGACGGATGTGACTAGAGCGCTGAACTTTTTTTTCAGGAAAATGACCAACCAGACTGTGACCTGGGGATCCTGTGGGAAGCCCACAAAACGGTCATCAGAGGGATACTCATCAAGCATGGTGCCTGTATTAAACGGGAACGCAGTGAACAGCTCTCCCGACTGCTGCAGAAACTAGGCGCTACTGAATCTAGACACAAACACGCCCCCTCAGAGGCTGACTTAACAATTCTCAGGAAACAGATCACTGACCTACTCCATTACTGAGTTAAGGCAGTCTTATAGGGCGTACACACGGTCGGACTTTGTTCGGACATTCCGACAACAAAATCCTAGGATTTTTTCCGACGGATGTTGGCTCAAACTTGTTTTGCCTACACACGGTCGCACAAAGTTGTCGGAATTTCCGATCGACAACCACGCGGTCACGTACAACACGTACGACGAGACTAGAAAAGGCCGGTTCAGAACCAAGCGCGGCACCCTTTGGACTCCTTTTGCTAATCTCGTGTTAGTAAAAGTTTGGTGAGAGACGATTCGCGCTTTTTCAGACTCGTGGCTTTCAGATCGTTTTCTGCCGTTCAGTTTGTGCTTGTGGGTTTGTATCTGCTCTTCAGTGCGTGCAGCAAGTTCCGCGTAACTTTAGGTAGTCATTGTATTCTTGTTCGTTCGTTACTGGTTTTCAGGTCGCTCTTCACAGGCCTTGCTGTTCTTCAGTGCGTTCTGTTACTTCGTTCTGAGCAGCCGACCATTTTCTAGCCATGTTTCGTATGCGTACTCCTCGTAGAGTTCGTGCTGTGCGGGGGCTTGGTGTTGGGGTCCTGACCTTGACACAAGTCCAGTCCATGAACAGGGTGGGGAGGAGTTCATGGACCAAGAATTGGTTGCTTCAGCGTGACCAGTTCTGTCATATGCCTTTGCTCCGTGAGATCCGTGAGAATAATCCTGATGATTTCAGGAACTTTCTCAGGATGACGGACCCCGTGTTTCACTGTCTGTTGGCTTTGCTGACCCCCTATATCAGCAGGCAGGATACCTGCATGAGGCAAGCCATCACTCCGGAGCAGAGGTTGGTCGCTACCCTGCGGTATTTGGCCACAGGGAGAAGTCTGCAGGACCTCAAGTTCTCGACAGGCATCTCCCCCCAGGCTCTTCTTTGTAGACATTTACTGCTTGTGTTTGTTTTAGCTGACCCTGACAGAAATGTGTGGAGTGCAGAAAATGTCGTGATTGTGTAACCTTATACAAAGCACTGTTGGCTGTTATTTACTAAGTGCAAAGACACTTTTCACTACAAGTGCACTTGCAACTGCACTGAAACTGCACTTGTAGTGCAAAGAGGATTTGCCCTTAGGAAATTACCCCCATTTTCTCATAAAACAACAATTACATCACCCCAAAAGTGTTGTAGCGTTGAGACAATAATCCACACATTCTTGATGAACAATCTTTTTAATACCTGCACAATCACATGTGCATTTACCAAAGGTTTTTCTGACAAACCAACATGTTTGTTGTATAACAATTTTTGTGGTGTCATTATCCAAAATCAAAATGTGCATTTTATAGAAAACAGGCCTGTGTAAAACCCACAAGAAAGACACAAATCTCGATCTTACAAAGTTCACATTTGGTAGAACTTGAAGGCAATATCAGACATGAGTATTTAGGAACTGTGTTTGATATTGCGTTCAGATGGGGGGAAATCACCCCTGGAAAAGCCAAATTTGGAAGATGCACACAAATTTCACAATGTCAACATGTGCTATCTGCCATCATGGGGGATGAAGGGACGTGTTTTGGGGGAGAAAGCCCTTCCTCACCGCTACTTTATTATTGAGGAAGGTGTTGCACCCCCAAAACGTGTCCATTGATCTCCCGTGATGGCAGATAGCACATGTTGGCACACTGTGTGCATCCTCCAAATTTGGCTTTGGGAAAAATCACAAAAACATTTCGCACATTGTAGCACACAAAAGAAGAAAGTGATTTGGAGGGGTTTTAAACTCGCCCCAAAACATCAATGATGTTTTCCAATTGTAAATTACACCCCATGATCTCCCCGATCAGGATCTGGGCACTTTCGGATGTGAAAGGATCTTCATCCACAACCTCACGATCACCTAAAAAGAGAGGAAACCCAAAATAAATTAGGTTTCCAAAAAAATGCCGCCATCCATCTCTTATCTGAGCCTGTGGTCGCAGACACTCACCTGTTGTGGTGACTAGTTCCACCACGTCTTCCTCCTCCTGCTCATCTTGTGTTGGGGAGATTTCCCCTTCTTCCAGAGGGGGGGGGGGCTTTGGTCTCCTGGGATGAGGGGTGTCCTCTGAGTCTTTTCTCCCCTATGTAAAACAAAAATGGTATAATTAGCACACAGATATTTGATGGCAGAACTAGAAAGATGAAACATTGCTTGGAAGTGGTGTACAATGATCTATTTTAGCAGAGTTCCAAGATGTAGAATTTTGAGTGTCCTTTGTCAAGCTGCAATACTTTACCTGTTTTGTACAAGCTTCACAGATGGAGACCCCCCTATAGTATACACTGGAGCACCTGTGTGGCCCCCCTAATAAAAATGGTGTTCTTGTGTCCCACACTAGTGCTCCAGTGTCCAGATGTGAAAACAGCTGCTGAGTGTCCTCTCCTTACACACAATCTAGTTTGCATTTCATTCTAGTAACAAACCCATCTACACAACCCAATTCTTTGAAGACAAGTATAGGGCGTCAAAATGGTGGCCAAATGCATATGGCCTAAACAATGGTATTTTATCGTCCGAAATAAAAATGTGTGATCCGAACGAATAATGTGCCCATGAACATGAAAGTTGCCATTTTAAACTGTACAACAGTTCCTAAAAGCACATGGAGTAGCACGAACGTAATAAACACAAAAAGAATAGGAACACAGCACAAATACTTACTTTTTTGCAGCACTCTCCGGATCTTTCTGTACTGCTCATGGTCTCGTAATTTGAGGTCCGACCACCGCTTCCTGAGCTGATCTTTCGATCGTCGTACCCCGAATTTCCGGTGCAGACTCCTGACCACTTTCGCCATGATCTTGGCCTTTCGGACATTGTGGTTGGGGTAAGGCCCATACTTTCCATCATAGTCGGCCTTCTTCAGGATGTCCACCATCTCCAACATTTCCCCAAAGGACATATTTGAGTCCTTTAATCTCCTTCTGGATCGGGACGTTTCAGGCTCCGGCCTTTCCTCCTCCTCCTCCTCCTCGTTGCTGGAATTAGCACGATCCTGCTGTCTATCCGCCATGTGCTCTTCCCCTACTGCGCCAAACGAAAAGGGGCGGGGAATAGACTAGAAAGAACGTCAGGGGCGGGCGGAGTTATACGCATGCGCAGTGTGTATAAATCGTAACGCGCGCGTCTTATGTACGATCTGTGAGCGGAGGAAGGAGCATCGGAGACGCCGATCGTGCTAACGAAGGTAGGATCTAAACTTGCGCCTATACTGCTTTGAAATGGAAACCTATATTGTAACAAGATTAGGGGAGTTTGGCCTGACATTAGGGTTTGTCTTGTGTTGTGTCTTGCAGAGAAAATGGATGGGTTCAACGACCAAAATTTCCTGCCCCTGTTCATTGACAAGTACAGGGAGCTGCCCTGTCTGTGGCAAGTGAGACACCCCCACTATAACCATAAACAAAAGAGGCAGGCAGCGCTGGAGAAACTGCTGGAGTTGGTGAAGCCGGTGGTCCCCACAGCAACCATCCCTTATTTAAAAGCAAAAATTGGTGGCCTGAGGAGCACTTATCTTAGGGAGCGCAAGAAGGTCACAGATTCCCAGAGGTCCGGAGCTGCAGCAGATGATGTTTATGTCCCCAGGCTGTGGTACTATGAGAGACTGCGATTTCTGTCAGACCACACTGAAGTCAGGGAATCCCTCTCAACTCTTCCTTCCACGCTTCCTTCCATACCAGCTGAGGCTTCTGATGTCCAACCTGGGCCTTCCAGCCAGGAAGAAGTGGAGGAGCCCAGCTGGAGTCAGGTATAGCATTCTTCGACAGATTTCTGGCCAATAAAGAAATGATGTTTACTAGATGTTAGTATTGATCACTAATTGCTGATTAAAAAAAGTGTTTTACATATCAATAGACAGTAGTGGGCACCCAAAATTGGGACAAGAATGCAAAATGCTGGGCTCAGAATGATAGTCTGTTATATTTGTTAACATTCAATTTGCAGCAGTCAGGAGGTGAAAATTGTGTGTGATTGATGTAAAAAATACTAAAACTATGTCCCTTTTTCATACACAGGAAGACCTCAGCCAGGAGGAGGCTGTGGAATGTGGCAGCCAGGAGGAGGCGAGGATTAGTGTCAGCCAGGAGGAGGCGGGGATTAGTGGCAGCCAGGAGGAGGCGGGGCTAAGTGTCAGCCAAGAGAAGCCTGGGACCAGTCGCAGCCTGACTGAGTCTCAGGTTCCTCCCCTCCGCCTGCCACATAAATGAGCCAGGAAGACGACTCCGAGTCCCGTGCAGGATTCAGCATACAGGCTGATCCAGGAGGCTTTGGCGTCCCTCAGAGCCTTCCCCAGTCCTGAAGAGGCCTTTGCCTGCATGGCTGCCACCAAATTGCTGGGCATGCAGGAGGGCCAACGCAAGATCTCTGAGGACCTGATTTATAAAGTCCTACGTAAGGGGGAGAGTGGGGAACTGACACACAAGACGGATGTCATTGAGATCGACGATCCTCCTCCTCCTCCTCCTGCTGCCACAACTCCACCACCACAGCCAAAGCCTGGAAGGAAGCGTGGAAGGAAGACCAAAGAGTGATTGCCCTGGGTTCAGTCTGGTCTGACAAAAGCTGCAGTCTCTCGTATGACCACAGCCTGGGGACACAGATGTCATCTGCTGCTTTCCGGATCTCTGGGACTTCTGGACCAGACTGCCCTACCTTAGATATGGACTCCTCAGGCCACCAATTTTGCTTTTAAATAATTGATGTCTGCCCTGGGGGTCCAAGGCTTCACCCACTTCTGCAGTTTCTCTAGCCTTGCCTCCCTCTTTGTTTTTTTATAGTTGTGAGCCCTTAATAAAATTTTTTCGGTAAATTCTACTCTCCTGTGTGTGTTTTCATCCAAAAAGGACAGTTTGTTGGTGACGATTCAGGTACATTTCTAAAAACATAAAATGTGAAATTAACAAGGGACAACAACACCAAACAATCTCCTACAGATTAAATAGAACAACATATCAATGGTGTTGTGGGAACTTGTCACAAAAAACACACAAACATTTTTGGGAGTACAAATCAAAATCACCAAAAAAAAAATTAAAAAAGAGAAACACAAAAAAAGAATCTACATTAAAGTCAAACAAAAAAAAAAATATGTTGTCAGATGTGAGAAATCAAAATATATTGAGGGAATCCCGATAAATAGTAACGAAAGAAGTTTGTGAGAAGTGTGTGTGAATATGAGCATCAAAACTACTTAATTCTTGTCACATTATAAAGAAGAAGAGAGTGCGCTGTATTAAACCATTTTGAACATTGCAGCGTGACGAAAGTGCTGTATCCATTGCGAATGCTAAGTTTACCAGAACGAGCTGTCCCGTGTCGGAATTTCTTCTGAGCATGCGTGTCACTTTGTGCGTCGGAACAGGCCACACACGGTCGGAATTGACGCGATCGGATTTTGTTGTCGGAAAATTTTATCTCCTGCTGTCCAACTTTGTGTGTCGGAAAATCCGATGGAAAATGTCCGATGGCGCCCACACACGGTCGGAATTTCCGACAACACGCTCCGATCGGACATTGTCCATCGGAAAATCCGACCGTGTGTACGGGGCATTACAGTTTTGCCGCAGAGCAACCTATGAATCAGGGGACAAATGTGGGAAATTGCTGGCAAGAATGGTTAGAGAACATAAACTCTCCATATATATCCCCCACATCATCACAACAGATGATCAAACAGTGGTCCTACCTACACATATCACTCAAAAGTTCAAAAGTTTCTATTCCAACTTGCACAACCTACCACCGACGATATCACCCCAATCAGATATGGAGGACTATATTACGTCCTCTCAACAACCATCTCTCCCGGCAGAAAGTCGAGCAGAATTACACTCTCCTATAACCCTGCTGGAACTCCAACAAGCCATAGGGACAATGAAACCAGAGAAGGCCCCAGGTCCCGACGGCTATACCCTACAATATTATAAAACGCTTCTTCCGATACTAGGTCCACATATGATCACACTATTTAATGCGGTGGGCTCCGGTAATGTATTTGCCAGGGAAACTCTAGGTGCCCATATCTCAGATCCACAAGGAAGGAAAAGACCCGGCAGCATGTGGTAGTTACAGGCCCATATCACTTCTGAATGTGGACCTCAAGCTATTCACTAATATCTTGTCTACCCGACTGGCACAACACCTCCAGCAACTTATACATCTTGACCAGGTTGGCTTCATCCCTTCCAGGGAGGCTAGGGACAGTACCTCTAAAGTTTTGAATCTGCTATATGTTGCACGGTCCACGAATACCCCATGTATATTTCTAAACACCAACGCCAAAAAGGCATTTGACCAGGTAAACTGGACATTTATGTTTGTGGTATTCAGACATATTGGTCTGGGGGAGGTGATGCTCAGTCGGATAGCCGGAATATATTCCAACCCAACAGCCCAAGTAAAAGTGAATGGAGTTCTGTTTGACCCTTTCCCAATAACTAATGGGACGAGGCAGGGATGCCCGTTGTCCCTCCTCCTATTTGCCGTCTCCTTAGAACCCTTCCTATCTAAGATCAGATTGAACCCAGACATGCAAGGTTTAACAGTCGGTCAGAAGCAACATAAAATCTCAGCAATCTCATGCGGATGACCTGCTCTTTTCGCTAACCAATCCAGTGGTATCCCTACCAAACCTTCTTAGAGAATTTGAGATTAATGGGAAATTAGCGAACCTAAAGATACATTTTTCTAAGTCGGAAGCAATGGGAATAGCGCTACCACCGCATATGCTCCCAATGGTACAATCAAACTTTCGGTTTAAGTGGACGTCCTCCACCTTGACTTATTTAGGTACTAACATCCCATCTGACCTTTCCTGCATCTAGTAACTTCTCCCCTCTACTAGCAAAGACCAGGGTGTTATTAGACACATGGCACAAAGGTCTGCACTCATGGTTTGGGAGGTGCAACTTATTGAAAATGAGCATACTACCAAAATTTTTATATATCTTCCAGGCCTTACTGATTAGGATACCTCCCACATATTTCAGACAAGTCCAAGCTCTCTTTACTCGCTTTGTCTGGGCACACAAAAAACCATGCACCCCCCCCGCACTCAACTTTCCATGCCAAAACATTTTGGGGGCTTGGCATTACCCGACATCAGGAGATACTACCAGGCAGTACACCTGGGCAGGGTTATCGACTGGCGACGCCACCATGGGTCCAAATTATGGGCACAAATAGAACAGCACCAAACCACTATTCCCCTGAGGAATGCACTATGGTGCAGTGACTCCCTACCCTCAGAACTAAAATCACACGGTCTGATAGGGAAAACCCTGCGGCAGTGTTCTCAAGTTGTCCCACAAACTTCCCTAACAACTAAAACGTCACCCCTAACCCCGATTCTGGGTAATCTCAGGTTTCCCCTTTCCCCCGGGATCTTGTCTGCACAATTTCAATTGTGTAACTGCCTCCCAGTTCCGGATAAGAGATAAATGTCCCTCCATTCCGGAGTTAATGGACTCCACAGGCCCTTTCCGACTCACATTCTGGAACGCAGCACAGATACACCACTTTCTCCAGACTATTCCGAATCCCCACAATTACAGTAGACCTTTGACCAGGTTTGAGGAGTACTGCTCAGAGACAGAACCGCTACCACAGGTCCTTTCCAAAATGTATGCCCTCCTGAACACACCCCCCCCAACAACCATCTCTGCCATGCATTACGAAATGGGAAACAGACCTCCACCGCACCTTCACTACAGCCCAAAAAACAGAACATGATCAGTTACTCCCTCAAGTCCTCACTATGCACTAAAATGCAGGAGACCAATTATAAGATTCTGACGAAGTGGTACCTGACACCCAGTCGCCTGCATATTATTTTTCCTGACACGCCAGAACACTGCTGGCGATGCCGTGAAGACAGAGGAACGATACTGCACTTGTTTTGGTCCTGCCCTAGGCTGACAGCTTTCTGTACTGCGATTCGCACCATCTCCCAAAAATTCACAGACTTTCAGATCCCAAACGACCGGGCATTTTTTCTACTCCACATATCCACTCTCTCTCCCAGAATCTATAAAAAGTACTACGTCATCTGACAAATGCAGCTGGATCCTGTATTTCCTTACTCTGGAAACAACAGAGTCCACCGTCCACATCGATGTGGCTGCGGAAGGTGGAAGATATAAATAAGATGGAGGATTTAATAATGACAGCCCAAGATAGACACGAAACTTACAAGAAAACTTGGACTCTCTGGAACATGTTTATACACTCAGAGGAGGGTAAGGCCCTCTTTGGGACTTGAGCCTCTAAAAATCGAGATGGGACAGGAGTTCTCTACTGACCTGAACCACAGAGCCAACTACACCCAAATGCCACTTCTCCCACCCCCCCTTCCTCCACCCCCCTCTTCTTCCCTCTCCCCCTCTCCAGTACTTCTCTTTCTTTCTTTCTTTCCTTTGTTTTTGTAGCTACCTCCAACTCATCTATATCTCTCTTTTTATAAAATAATTGTTTAGAGTTTAGGACATGAGCTGCCCGTTATTTTTAATACTTCTGTGTAAGTATTTCGCAACACTAGAGCCGTATAGCAGTGAGATAACAGTACATATCATTTGTGGAATTTCCAATATGCGTACTGAATGTTCTGATATACACTAATGCCTATTGTGACATGCTGCTAGGAGGCTGCGACCACCGTTGTTAAAAGCTACTACTGTATTTTTGTGGGCCGTGCCCTATATTTGTAAAAAAAAAAAAAGAACAAATGCAGCCACCACATCTCATGATTGGTACCTGCAATATAATACATTTTTGGTTTTGAATTTAATACCTCTTTAAGTTTAGATGTGCAGCAGGCTTTACTGCCTCTCTGAAAAAGTTCTGTGGTGTATTGCTTTTCAGAGGCAGCGAGGAAGCAAAATATCATGTACACATTGCCGCATTTGCGATGTTTTGCATCACAGTGCAGCAAATTGAATGTGGCATGCTGAGTTTTACAGGCAGCACCGCCTATAGAACTCTCCCATGTAAGAGAATGGGACCACTCTGCAACTGCAAGTCGAATATTTGGCTTGCAGTAGCACTGCAGTCCTGCAATGTAAAATCACCATTTGGGGGAAAAAAAGCCAAAAGAAAACAGGCATCAGGAGGTGATAGTATTGGCACCTAAATTTCTGCAAACCTCCTTTCTCTGCCCTCTGTAAACTGATCCACTATAGATTGCTTTTCAGGATGGGGTGGTAAACACTGCTGCTATTGTGAAAGGAGCCTTTGAGTCCTGGCCGCATTCATATGGACACTGATGCCCGTATACAGTGAGCGGGCCGTTTGTTATTGTGCCCTCCTAACTGGCATGTGCCACCTGCAGGCAGCCCATTCAAGTCTAAACAGACACAGCCTCTTGTCTTAAAGTGACAGGCGTGTGGGTGCAAGTGAGCGGCCCTGTAGGCAGACAGTGTGCGTTCAGGACTTCGCACCCATATGCCTGTTATATTAAGAAGAAGTGCGGCTGTGTCCATGCAGCTGCTGCTTCCTAATAGACATGAATTGACTGCCTGCACACAGCACATGCAGGTTAGGGACTCATAACAAAACCCTGTGAATGAGGCCTGAGTGTTACCAACTTTTTCTATTTATAAAGAATCTCTGTGAGTGCAAGCATGCGCTTTATCTGATTTGTGTGTTATATTGATAGAAATTAGTGTATTCTGCACCGTATCCACGTACGGTTGGTTTAATTTCTAAAGGATTAGAGCATGTTCCCTTTCAAAGTGTCACTTTGCAAGAAATATCCAATAATGTGCAAGGAAAAGAAAAAAATATACAATGATTGGATGATTGAAGTCAGCATACTTTCACCTCATTCATTGAGCTAAGTTAAACTCCACTATGTAAAGGGAAATTTTACTTGGCTTAGTGAATTAGGTGAAGTTGTGTTGACTTCAGTCATCCAATAATGTGCAGGCAGAAATCCTGTTTTTCCCTTGCACATGATTGGCTAGTCCTTGCTAAATAAATTTTAACTTTGTTTCATCTCATTTACTCAGGTGGGTGAAAATTCATTTTGCAAGTGAACATGGTCTAGTCCATTAGTACAAGGGGAATCTCTTCAGTAGAATAGTGTACCGCTACTTTATATTAAGGATGAGCTCCGGCGTGTTCGCACACCCCACACATGCAGAGCCCACCAGGAAGTCGGCACTGCGCTGTGCTAATCACAAGCAGCGAGACATTGTCCTGATGCACGGCTGCAGAGATCGGGAAATGTCTCACTGCCTGTGATTAGCGCAGCGCAGTGCTGACTTCCTGGTGGGCTCTGCATGTGTGGGGTGTGCGAACACGCCGGAGCTCATCCTTACTTTATATCACCATCCGCCACCCCTCCAGCAGAAGCCGTCCTCTGGTAAGTCAGTCTTCTGCTGGAGGGGCGCACTGCTAAACTGTACATTTCTGAGTAATCTGCTACTGTAATTCTGTGCCTTACTGAGTGTACTATCGCTGCAATACTTTGACTGTTCTCATAGGACTGGTTCACACCTATGCATTTTTTGGTGCATTTTTAGTTTTGCAGAAACACACTACCGACCGTTTAACATGATTTTCTATGGGTCAAGTTCACATCTGTGCATTTTATGGAAAGCAGGTTGTGTTTTTGGTTCCCTAGACTTCAGTGGATCCAAAATGTGTATTGAAAAACGCAATATGCAAACTACAACCTGCATAAGTGTGAACCAGGCTTTAGGCTGGGTTCACACTATTGCGAATTGGATGCCGGTTGCCCTGCATTCAATTTGCATTACAGGAGAGTGTGAGCGGCTCTCCATGGAGCCGGTTCACACATCTTCGGGGTGGTCGCAGAGTACACAGTAGAAGAGTCCTGTGCGTCTTTGGCTCCGTTATAGGTCCGAATTCAGGCAAATATTCGGACCCAATATAGACCTGAAATGCACCGGACCCCTGCTGTGCCCCATGACCTCACATAGTGTGAACCCAGCCTTACACCTGTATGTACACTCTGTTATTTGAATGCTAGTGTCTACACCACTAATTCCAATTACTTCTGTTCATTATAAAAATTGATTTTAAAATTTAATTTTGTTAATAATGCAAAAAAAAATAAAAAATGGGAGATTTAGGCATTTCAAACGGCTCTGTAGCAAAATTGTGGTAGAAACACAGTTGTTTTTACCGCAATTTTGCTATGTTTTAGATTAATTTCTTGTGCGTTTCTGGTGCGTTTTTTGGGTTGCCTGAACCTGTGGAAAATGAACGTGACTCAAAAACGCACCAAGTACGCAAAACGTGGTGCAGTTTTACTGCGATTTTACCGCAATTTCTATTTGTTTTAATGGGGAACTGCGGTTTTCAAAACCGCACCAAAGATGCAGCATGCAGGACTTTTCAAAAAGGCATCGTACCCATAACGCAGTGGTGTGAAGAGTCCCATAGGACTTTAAAGGGAAACATTTTCCTTGTGTTTTTCTTGCAAGTTAAAAAAAATATTTCAGTATGAAAGGGCCCTTACTTAGGCTCCATTCACACTAATGAGTTTTTTGGTGCATTTTGCAGAAATGCATGGGAATTTTTTAACATCAATGCATTTTTGTGCCTCTGCGTTTTTGGAAAGGGTCAGGGACTTTTTTTCATGCAAAATGCAGCGTTTTGCATGTAATAGAATTCAATGGACCAGCATCAAAAACACAAGTACAGTGTTTTTACAGCGTTTTTACGGCATTTTTGACGCGTTTTGCGTATTTTTTTTTTACACTGTATACAGTATTAAAAAAAGTAAAAAAAAAACAAAAACGCAAAAACGCGGCAAAAACGCTGTAAAAACGCTGTAAAAACGCTGTTCAAAAACGTGGAAAGCACCGCAAAAAACACTGCAGAAACGCTCAAAAGCAACATGCATAGGTGTGAATCGAGCCTAAAACTGCACACACAGAATCTGTGCAGCTGTGCATAGTAACCAATAGTAACCAATCAGCTTCTTCAATTAAGCGTAGACAATAAAACCTGGAAGCTGATTGATTACTATACACAGCTGCACCAGATTCTGTGTGCACCACTTTTAGTAAATCTCCCCCTCAGGCCTGGTTCACACCTATTTAAGGCTCCATTCACACTAGCGTGTTTTTTGATGCATTTTGCATTTTGCAGAAATGCATGGGAATTTTTTAACATGGGTTCCTATGGAACATGTTCACATCAATGCCTTTTTGTACCTCTGCATTTTTGGAAAGGGTCAGGGACTTTTTTTCATGCAAAATGCAGTGTTTTGCATGTAATATAATTCAATGGACCAGCATCAAAAACGCAAGTGCACCGTTTTTGCAGCGTTTTTGCAGCGTTTTTGCAGCATTTTTGATGCGTTTTTGTCGTTTTTTTTTTTTTTTTTTTTTTTTTTAGACTGTATACAGTCTAAAAAAAAATTGTAAAAAAAAAACCCCAAAAAAACCCGCAAAACGTAAAACGCTGCAAAAACGCTGTAAAAACGCTACAAAAACGCTGCTCAAAAACGTGGCAAGCATGACAAAAAAAACTCCAAAAACGCTCAAAAGCAACATGCATAGGTGTGAATCGAGCCTAAGGCTCGATTCACACCTATGCATCTTTAGTGCTTTTTGCATTTTGCAGATTTACACTACAGAACGTGTTCCATAGGAAACCATGTTAAATGGACTGTAGTGCAAATCTGCAAAATGCAAAAAGCACTAAAACTGCATAAGTGTGAATCCAGCCTTAGGCTCGATTCACACCTATGCATGTTGCTTTTGAGCGTTTTTGGAGGTTTTTTTTTCATGCTTGCCGCGTTTTTGAGCCGCGTTTTTGCCGCGTTTTTGCCGCGATTTTGCCGCGATTTTGCCGCGATTTGCGTTTTGCGTTTTTTTTTTTTTTTTTTTTTCATTTTTTTTTACAGTCTTACAAAAAAATTCCAAAAAAAAAAAAAAAAACGGCAAAAACGCACCAAAAACGCATCAAAAACGCATCAAAAACGCTGCAAAAAAGGTGCACTTGCGTTTTTGATGCTTGTCCATTGAAAACCATTACATGCAAAACGCTGCATTTTGCATGAGAAAAAGTCCCCGACCCTTTCCAAAAACGCGGAGATACAAAAAAGCATTGATGTGAACATGTTCCATAGGAACCCATGTTAAAAAATTCCCGTGCATTTCTGCAAAATGCAAAATGCATCAAAAAACGCGCTAGTGTGAATGGGGCCTTAGTGCTTTTTGCATTTTGCAGATTTGCACTATAGTCCATTTAACATGGTTTCCTATGGAACATGTTCTGTAGTACAAATCTGCAAAATGCGAGTACTAAAAATGCATAGGTGTGAACCAGCCCTAAGTGTCTTATTTGAATGCTAGTGTCTGCATTACTGATTACAATTACTTCTGTTCACTATAATAAATTCACTTCAATGAGTTGATTTGGTTTTAAAAGTATATTTTTTAAATAATTAAATTTTAATAAATTATTTTAATTATAAAAAATAAATAAAAAAAAAAAGACAGTAGATGATAAGACAGTATATACATAGTCATGGGTACTATTAATTTAAACATTATTTTAAATGTTGTAAGTTATATAATGCTGTGTTGTATTTTATCTGTATGGCAATAAAGTCTTTATTAAAATAAATAAATAAAATAAAAAATGTTTATGTGTTTTTAGTGGCCAATACTGGCTAAAGGCTCTATATCAATGTCCTAATATGTGCCCTCTGGGTGCCTTACACAGAACAAATGAGAAGTCAGTGGGACCGTATTAAAGCCAGCAGAGGCAACGACAGGACACAAGATCAGGAATAACTGAATACATATTCATTTAGGTACAGATGTGTCCGCGATCCATAGGTTGCTGACCCCTGCTTTAAATGGTCTCTCAGTCTGGTTCAGTAGGTTACACAATCATGGGGATGACTGCTGACTTGACAGTTGTCCAGAAGACAGTCATTGACACCCTCCACAGGGAGGGTAAGTCACAAAAGGCCATTGCTAAAGAAGTTGGCTGTTCACAGAGTGCTGTATTCAAGCATATTAATGTAAAGTTGAGTGGAAGGAAAAAGTGTGGTAGAAAAAGGTGTAAAACCAACAGGGATAACTGCGGCCTTGAGAGGATTGTGAAGCAAAGACCATCCAAACTTCTAAAGTCTATTAAAATACATACAACTTCCACTTATGAGATTTCTCCACAGCTGAGGCAGCAAACTAGAGTTTTTCTAGTTGCTCACCCACACGCTATTACCAATAGCATTAACTAACTATATTTGAATTGAATGTAATTTTCATACAACCAAATAATTCATGACTATCTTTAACAATGATATGGGATCTGTTGTGTTACTTTAATGTCACACACAAATTTTATATTGAGAAAATAGCCATACATTTTTTGTGTGATTATGATGGACATATATAAAACACAAATATATTATATGATTGTGATGCAGATATACTGTATGATCATGATAAACACATAGAAAATAGAAAAATAAAATGTTCAGTGATCCTCCAGGGTCCCATTAGAATTTATATATGCAGCAACCAAATAATGTCGTACATGAATTGTATATTTAGAAAGTAGCTATGCAGTTCATGACTATAATAAATAAAGACGACCTGTATGTCGTCTTGTTCATTAGCCACTAGATGGCACAATTGCGCTGCCGGAAACCAGTGATCACTCAGTTCTCGGCCTTCAATGAGCAGAGAGCTAGTGACTGACAGTCATTGGAACACGAGGCTTTAACCACTTCAGGCCCGGAAGAATGTACCCCCTTCCTGACCAGTGCTTTTTTTGCAATTCGGCACTGCGTCGCTTTAACTGACAATTGCACTGCCGTGCGAAGTGGCTCCCAAACAAAATTGACGTCCTTTTTTTCCCCACAAATAGAGCTTTCTTTTGGTGGTATTTGATCACCTCTGCGGTTTTTATTTTTTGTGCTATAAACAAAAAAATAGCGACAATTTAGAAAAAAACGCATTATTTTTTACTTTTTGCTATAATAATATCCCCAAAAAATATTTAAAAAATTTTTTTTTTCCTCAGTTTAGGCCGATACGTATTCTTCTACATATTTTTGGTAAAAAAAAAAAAAATCGCAAGAAGCGTTTATTGATTGTTTTGGGGCAAAAGTTATATCGTTTACAAAATAGGGGATAGTTTTATGGCATTTTTATTATTAATTTTTTTTTTTAATAGTAATGGCTGCGATCAGCGATTTTTATCATGACTGCGACATTATGGCGGACACATCGGACATTTTTGACACATTTTTGGGACCGTTGTCATTTATACAGCAATCAGTGCTATACAAATGCACTGATTCCTGTGTAAATGACACTGGCAGTGAAGGGGTTAACCACTAGGGGGCTAGGGAGGGGTTAAGTGTGTCCTAGGGATGTGTTACTGTGGGGGGGCATGGCTACATGTGACACGTCACTGATCTCTGCTCCCAATCACAGGGAGCATGAGATCAGTGACACTGTTACTAGGCAGAACGGGGAGATGCTGTTTACATTAGCATCTCCCCGTTCGTCCTCTTCGTAGGGCGATCGCAGGTATCCCCGCGGCGATCGAGTCCGTGGGACCCGCGACCCGACTCACGGAGCTCCCAGCTGGATACGCCCATTTGCCCAGCCGTGCCATTCTGCCGACGTACAACAGCATGCGCTGGTTGGGAACCGGTTAAAGGGGGCAGGAAGGGCTGGCTCAGGCTCTCAGTGGTGCTCTGAGAGGCTGAGTCAGTTATTATTATTATTATTATTATACAGGATTTATATAGTGCCAACAGTTTACGTAGCGCTTTACAACTTGAGGGTAGACAGTACAAATACAATACACTTTAATACAGTAGGAATCAGAGGGCCCTGCTCCTTAGAGCTTACAATCTAAGAGGGAAGGTCAAGAGATACAAGAGGTAATAACTGTGGGTGATGTGCTGATTGAGAAGATAAATGTACAGTTGTTAGGTGGGGGCCAGATAGGCTTCTCTGAAGAGATGAGTTTTCACTTGGGGTTCAAGCATCTGGGTGGATTCTGACATTAAGGTTGGGATCCCTCCAGGGCCTGGACTGCCTGAGTAATGTCAGCTGACAGTAGACATAAGCCCCCTGTTAGCTGAATCTGGGTCAAAGAAGTGCAGAACTAAGTGCACTCTTGTGATCCACAGGACAGGTAGGGCCATAAAAGCTTAGTCCCTACTTCTCCTTTAGATTTACAGTGTTGTGTATATATTTTCTTTACTATGTTTAGGACTTTAAACAATTTTAGTTAGGTAAATATTAAATACTACACAGAAGTATTTCATATTTAAAAATTACAGTTTGCAGGTGAAGTGCTAGTCTCCATTTTACAATTCAATTTATCAGGCAAATCTTGATGAGCTTTCTGAAAAAATCCTGTTTACAGAGCTCAAGTACTGAAAAGGAGATTTCACACACCATAGTGAGTCAGAGGAGTGACTAATCTCCCCCCCCCTTTTCCAGTCTCTCTTTGATTTATAGATCTCTGTACAGAATTTCAATGAGAGAAAGATAGTCTAAAACAAAACATCTTCTGATGTGTTCTCTCTTTTTGAAACTTGTAATGCTCTGTAAAAGAAGTTTTATTGTATTATATACCTATTTGTAAAATAAATATTTTATAATAATTGTAAAAATTTACATTAAATCACATTGTATACAAACTATGGAGAAACTGTCGGAGGCCTTAGTGGCATTTCCCAACGATAAAGTACCAGACAAGGATGATTGAAGTGGTTAAAAATGATGTCAATATTTTGCTATCCAAGCTATTAACGATTTTTATTGGGATTTTGAGATGCAAACTCTACAAATTCTACAATCTATGCTTAAGGTCATTGTTTGCTGCAACTGAAGGAGAGGAAAGACCCACCTGATCCAGGCTCCTCTCACTAGTGATATAATGATTTTGTGAAAGTCCCATCTACCTACTTTTTAAGACAATTAAGTTTAATTCATGATGGCCAGGCTGGTTTTATGCAGAATAAATCTACTGCAAGGAATCGCAGCTGGCCGTGTCTTTAGATGCAAACCCCAGTTGATAAACCAAGGGAACAGCCCTTGCAGTTTATTGATGCAAATACCTTTGAAAAATAGAGTTTTGGGATGTTCAGTGTTTGGGTGTAGGTGCTGTGTTACATAGTTACATAGTTACATAGTAGGTGAGGTTGAAAAAATACACAAGTCCATTAAGTCCAACCTATGTGTGTGATTATATGTCAGTATTACACATAGTATATTCCTGTATGTTGCAGTCGTTCAGGTGCTTATCTAATAGTTTTTTTAAACTATTGATGCCCCCCCGCTGAAACCACCTCCTGTGGAACGGAATTCCACATCATTGCCTCTCTTAAAGTAAAGAACCCTCTACTTTTTTCTTCTAATTGTAATGAGTGACCATGTGTCTTATTAAACTCCCTTCCGCGAAAAAGTTTTATCCCTATTGTGGGGTCACCAGTACGGTATTTGTAAATTGAAATCATATCCCCTCTCAGGCGTCTCTTCTCCTGGGAGACTAAGTTCTGTGATTGCAACTTTTCTTCATAACTAATATCCGCCAGACCCTTTATTAGCTTTGTTGCCCTTCTTTGCACTCGCTCCATTTCTAGTACATCCTTCCTGAGGACTGGTGCCCAGAACAGGACAGCATACTCCAGGTGAGCCTGGACCAAAGTCTTGTAGAGTGGGACAATTATTGCTTTATCCCTGGAGTTAATCCCCTTTTTAATGCATGCCAATATTCTGTTTGCTTTGTTAGCAGCAGCTTGTCATTGCATGCCATTGCTGAGCCTATCGTTTACTAGGAGCCCCCAGGTCCTTTTCCATCCTAGATTTCCCCAGGGGTTCACCCCCTAGTGAGTAGATTGCATTCATGATTTTGCCACCCAAATGCATTATTTTTCATTTTTCTACATTAAACCTCATTTGCCATGTAGTTGTCCACCCCATTAATTTGTTCAGATCATCTTGCAAGGTTTCCACATCTTGCGGAGAAGTTATTGCCCTGCTTAGCTTAGTGTTGTCTGCAAATACATTGATTGAACTGTTAACCCCATCCTCCAGGTCGTTTATTAACAAATTAAACAGAATTGGTCCCAGCACAGAACCCTGGGGGACCCCACTTCCCACCCCTGAGCATTCCGAGTATTCCCCATTAATTACCACCCTCTGAACTCACCCCTGTAGCCAGTTTTCAATCCATGTACTCACCCTATGGTCCATGTCAACGGACCTTACTTTGTGCAGTAAACGTTTATGGGGAACTGTGTCAAATGCTTTTGCAAAATCCAGATATACCACATCTACGGGCCTTCCTTTATCTAGATGGCAGCTCACCTCCTCATAGAAGGTTAATAGATCGGTTTGGCAAGAACGATTCTTCATGAATCCATGCTGATTACTGCTAATGATACTGTTTTCATAACTAAAATCTTGTATATAGTCCCTTATCATCCCCTCCAAGAGCTTGCATACTATTGATGTTAGGCTAACTGGTCTGTAATTCCCAGGGATATATTTTGGCCCTTTAAATGTTGGTGCTATGTTGGCTTTTCTCCAATCAGCTGGTACCATTCCAGTCAGTAGACTGTCAGTAAAAATTTAGGAACAATGGTCTGGCAATTATTTGACTGAGTTCCCTAAGTACCCTGCAAGCCATCTGGTCCAGGTGATTTATTAATGTTAGGTTTCCCAAGTCTATTTCTAATTCTGTCCTCTGTTAGCCATGGGGGTACTTCCTGTGATGTGTCATGAGGACAAACACTGCAGTTTTGGTTACTGAAACCCCCTGATTCCCTCATGAAAACTGAGGAGAAGAATAAATTCAATACCTTTGCCATCTCTCCATCCTTTGTAACCAGATGTCCTTCCTCATTCTTTATGGGGCCAATATGGTCTGTCCTCACTTTTTCACTGTTTATATACTTAAAGCGGAGTTCCACCCATTTAAAAGTCAGCAGCTACAAAAAGTGTAGCTGCTGACTTTTAATAATCAGACACTCATCTGTCCCACGGTCCAGTGATGCGGGCTCACGAAGCCCTGCTCCTCTCCGAGGCGCTGACATTATAACTGTGGGTGCCCAGATGTGGCTTCACAGCTGAGCGCACACTGCTCATGCGTGAGACGTGCTGCGTGCTGTGAATGGTCTGGCAATCTTCTGGGACCTGTGATATGTCCCAGAAGATTGCAGGTAGGGAGGGGGGAGAGGTGAACTTCCTTCCAGCGGCGCGGAGCCTGGGGAGAAAGTGGGAGCTGGGTGCCCATAAAAACTGGGTATCAGCTCCCCCCCAAAAAAAATGACATGCCAAATGTGGCATGTCAGGGGGTCACCATCACTTAAAGCGGTAGTTCCATTTTTGGGCGAAACTCTTTTTAAAAAATTTCTTGAGATTTTTTTTGCTCTCCTCCTCTATGTGTCTTTCGTGTTCTATCTTAGCCCCCCTTAATTGCACCCTTACTTATCTTGTTGCATTCTTTGTAAAGTCTGAAGGCCTTCTCCTTTGATTTTATATGCATTTTTACATTGGAGTTAAGCCATCCAGGACTTTTGTTCGCTCTTTTAAATTTATTACCCAATGGGATGCACTGGCTAATGCTCTTATTTAATATGCTCTTAAAGCAAACCCATCTCTCCTCCGTGTTCTTTGTTTCTAAGATTTTATCCCAATTTATATCTTCTAGCAAAGTTCATACTATAGTTTAGGGAAGTTGATGCTTTTGAAATTCATTGCATTTGTGTTCCCCTTGTGTTTCCTATTTGTGTGATTTATACTGAAGCCAATTGGTCTGTGATCGCTGTTTCCTAAATTGCCCCATATTTCCACATCCGTGATCTGGCCTGTATTGTTGATAATCAGTAGATCTAGTAACTCCTTGTTTCTAGTTGGTGCGTCTACCATCTGACCCATGAAATTGTCCTGCAAGACATTTAGGAACTGGCGAACCTTAGACAAATGCGTGGTTCCCTCTGCCCAGTCTATGTCTGGATAATTAAAATCCCCCATTATGATAACACTTCCCACCCTTGCTGCTAATCTAAATTGTGATAGGAGGTCCGTCTCCCCCTCCTCCCTCAGTTTAGGGGGCCTATAGCATACTCCCAGTATTATTTTCCCACTTAGCTTCATCCCTTTTGAGTTCTACCTATAAGGATTACACCTCCGCCCTAGCTCCCTTACTGATGTAATCTCTCACATTCAATTGTACATTATTCTTGATATATAGGCATACCCTTCCTCCTTTTTTACCCTCTCTATCCTTTGAAAGGTTGCCAGCCAATCATGAGAGCTGTTGAACCAGGTCTCTGAAATTCCCACAAAATCTAAATCCTCCTCGTTCAACAGTATCTCTAGTTCACCCATCTTGTCTGCCAGGCTCCTGGCATTGGTGAACATGCCACGTAGTTTAGATCGGTCACATACCATCTTCTTATTGGGTGTTGAGAAGTCGGCCCAGTTCTCCAGGAACCCAAACCCCTCCATACTACACCAGTTCCTCAGACACTTGTTTACTTCCCTAATTTCCCTCTGCCTTTCTGGTGTGGCTCGAGGTACCGGTAGTATTCCTGAAAATACTACCTTGGAGGTCCTTTTACTTGGGCTAAAATTAGCATGGGAAGGGAGAAAACAGCACAGATCTCTGGTGTCTCGCTCTGTATTACTCAAAGACAGATCTGCTGGTGGTATGGGACTTGTTGACATTACAGATTACCATTTAGCAACACCCCTTGATCAACTAAAACACTAGTTTTATGGAGTTGTAAGGGCTTACCTTGGTTGGAGTCCATAGTGCAGAGATGTATGCTCACCCTTGCAAATACACACAGCCCACGGTAACAAGGTAAGAAGCTGTGAATCTGTGCATGGGGGCTTGACAGGAATTTGCCAAAGGATAGTCATGGTAAAGCCGTAGCCAGGGAATCCAGAAGTCAGAATTAACAAAGAACAAAGCCAGGGTCAGAAGCTGGGGTCAGTCTTGGAACACTGTAACTTGAACACAGGAACCTTTGGCAATGATAGAGACACTGAACTGACAAAGGCCTCAGAGTGAGGCAATGTTTTATACCCAGCTGATTAGGTAAACTGCCTCAGCTGAACCAGGAGTGACAGGTACTGATTGCAAGGCAAGATCCAGAGAAAAGCCCTCAGTACTTCATGCAGAACTAGGCTTAGCTGGAAAGCAGGCAGAATAAAGAACTGAGGAGTGGCTCAGAGGCAAAGCAACCGGAGCAATAACAGAGTTCTTGGTTAAATACCACCTTGAGCCACTTGGGGCGTGACCACGCCTGGCTGTCTGATTGGCACGGTAGGGAGTGTGACAGTTCCCCCCCTTAGAAACGCCCTCTGGGTGTGGACAGGTGGTTCCTCATAGGCATAGTCCTCAAGATCCAAACCACCCTCCTCACCAGAGTAGCCAAGCATATCGTCGCCTGACAGGAGAAATGTTCTGCCATAGGCATCCATGCCATATATATAGTCATCAAGCCCACGGGGAAACAAAGCATCAACAGCAGTGTTAGAAGACTTTTTCTTTTTCTTTTTGGTCTTTGTTGTTTTTGAAGTTCTTGTAGGGGGTGCATTCGCCGGTTGCAAAGCTTTTTCAAACATTACCAGATCTTGCTTACGGATTATGGTGCCATTTGAGGCATACGTACAGTCAGGTGGTAGAACTTCAAGCGGGGACACAGGCACCAGAACTTCAAGTGGGGACACAGGCACCGGAACTTCAAGCGGGGACACAGGCACCGGAAATTCAAGCGGGGACACAGGCACTGGAACTTCGAGTGGGGACACAGGCACCGGAACTTCAAGCGGGGACACAGGTACCGGATTTTCAAGCGGGGACACAGGTACCAGAACTTCCAGTGGGGACACCGGTACCGGAACTTCGAGTGGGGACACCAGAACTTCAAGCGAGGATACAGGTACCAGAACTTCAAGCGGGGACATAGGCACCGGAACTTCAAGCGGGGACGCAGGCACCGGAACTTCAAGTGGGGACACTGGCACTGGAACTTCAAGCGGGGATGCAGGCACCGAAATTTCAAGTGGGGTAGCAGGCAGAGATTCTGGGGTAGGGGGAAGGATCCTAATAGTACCCACTTGAAGAACCTTTGGCCGAGGTTGGCAAGTTGGGCAGAGAGAGATAAAGTGCCATCTTTCTCCACAGTAGAAACAAAGACCACAGCCTCTCCTTCGCTCTCTTTCACCTAAAGACAGCTTGGACCGGATGGCCCCGATCTCCATGGATTCCACATCTTCCAGGGTAGGTGTGTGTATATCCTCAGGAGCGTCTAGGCTTTGTGGGGTAAGAGCTTCATAGCTTGGCACATACTGGGAAGGCTTGGAGTCCTATCTGTACAGGGTATTCCTGTCCCTGGCTACCCGTAGGCCACGTGAACAGAGAGACGACTAGGGAAGACTGGTTTTCAGGAATGTGAAAATCCAAAGCAAACATGAAAGCTTCCCAGCTGTCCAAGACTGGACTCCTTTCCTCTAAAAGCTGATAAGCCCATGTTTTGAATTGCCCAGTGAGCAGGTTGATGGAAGCGCAAATCTTTATAGAGTCGGTGGCATAGGTCCTAGGTTTGAAGGCAAACAATAGCTCGCAATCCATCTTAAAGTACAAGAATGATGCATGGCTACCGTCAAACCTCTCTGGCATCACCACAAATGGCTCAGGACATGCTGGTTCCGGGGCTGGGCGTACTGTGCCTTTAAATAACTAAACTTCTTGCTGTAGCTCCGAAACGGTCTGGCCTAGGCTGGAGACTTGCAGAGCAAGATGTTGGTCATTTCATTATGTAAGAGCTTACCTTGGTTGGAGTCCATAGTATATGACAGGGAGGCTGCAGGGGCCCCCTGGAGCTAGGGGCGGGGTTGTGATTGTGACCCCTGCAACCCCTTATGCTACGCCCATGATTAGGTTCACTGAATACCAACTACGCCAGGAGTATTTACAGAGATGTATGCTCACCCTTGCAAATACACACAGCCCACAGTAACAAGGTAAGAAGCTACCTGGGTTGTGAATCTGTGCACGGAGGCTTGACAGGAATTTGCCAAAGGATAGTCGAGGTAAAGCCGTAGTCAGGGAATCCAGAAGTCAGAATTAACGAAGAACAAAGCCAGGGTCAGAAGCTGAGGTCAGTCTTGGAACACAAGACTGACAAGACAATGATAGAGACAATGAACTGACAAAGCCCTCAGAGTGAGGCAGTGTTTTATACCCAGCTGATTAGGTAAACTGCCTCAGCTGAACCAGGAGTGACAGATACTGATTGCAAGGTAAGATCCAGAGAAAAGCCCTCAGTACTTCATGCAGAACTAGGCTTAGCTGGAAAGCAGGCAGAATAAAAAACTCAAGAGTGGCTCAGAGGCAAAGCAACCGGAGCAATAACAGACAGTCCTGGCTTCAATACCACCTTGAGCCACGACCATGACCACACCTGGCTGTCTGCTTGGCATGGTAGGAACCATGACAGGAGTGAGATTGAAAAGATCTGTTCCCCACAAAAGATCTCCTTTCGTTGACCATTGCGCGGTCCTGGAAAACCCCTGTACTCAGTTTTGAAGCAGTGAAAAATCGTATGAACGATATAATGATAAATGAGAAACTAACGTTCCTGAATTCTGACACGCACAGTAAATTTCTTAGAGTCTGGCAACCATGGATATTATACAACCAACCCTTCAGGTTCAATAACCTGCTTTTGTCAATCTAGAGGTCTCCGGATGCGCCCCCCCCCCCCATAGAATGGACTCCTCCCTCTTTTCTGTCTCTCCCCTTTGTTTCTTTTCTCTTTTTCTCTTTGATTTCCCTCTATTCTCAGCTGCCAACTTATTCTTTACCATTTTTGTCTTTTAATGTAATCTCCATTGTGACTCTTGTTAAGAAGGAGTCGATTCACTTATGATGGTTACAGTAATGTGAGTCAACAAAAAATTAATAAACTAGACCACATTTTTATTTTTATTTCTTTTATTTATAATTATCTGGCGGTCGATATAAGAGTAGATGCGCCCTTTTATGTTGTTTCTTCCTCCTTAATTATTTACTCTACCTACACACCCAATAAATAACATATTTTGGGACATTGATTATATTTTTGCTATGATACAATGTAATTGTTCTTTGTCTTTAAATATATTCTTATCTTTTCTATATTTTTGTACTGATGAACAATGTACCACTAATGTAGCATCCCTCGTTGGGGATCCTCCCTTCATATTCTGTTCAATGTAACTATCATATCGTTGCATATGTCTATTGTATTCATTTTTCTATCAATAAAACCTTTGTAAAAGAAAATATCTGCTTTCCCTCCTTCTGGCGGATAGTCTACGTCCCTACTCTATAACATTTTCCACCTACCCTCCAAGCATACATGCAAGCTTGGAGATCACTACAATCCTTCTAACAATCCAGCACTAATAGGACACCTATTCCAATTCCTATTCATACATTACAAATACTGCTTCATCTTTCCTTGTCTCATTGGAATGATAACCGAGTAGGTTTTGTATCCAATCTTTATGCAGGGGATGAACTTAAAAACTTTACTAGCCTGAGGCAGGAGTTTATCTTCCCTGAAACTGATTTCTTTACACACCTTCAAGTTCCCCACTTTCTTAAATCTATTGAAACACATATAGCCTACATTCATAATAAGGTCTGGCATTATTATGCCTCCAACAACACTAAATCTAAGGCTCGGTTCACACATGGGCGGCACGACTTGCAGGTCGCCTCAGCGAGGCGACCTGCAAACGACTGCCGGGGCGACTTGCGAGACGACTTCTGCATAGAAGTCTATGCAAGTCGCCCCAAGTCGCCCCCAAAGTAATACAGGAACCTTTTTCTAAGTCGGAGCGACTTGCGTCGCTCCGATTAGAACGGTTCCATAGCACAGAACGGGAGGCGACTTGTCAGGCGACTAGGTCGCCTGACAAGTCGCCCCAGTGTGAACCGAGCCTAAAGGTAACTTATTATTCTACAACATTTTACAGGATAAACTTTCATTCTCTAAAACCACACCTTTCTCTAAATTGGAACGTGATCTTGATACATCTTTTTCACTCTCACAGTGGACTCATTTATTTATATGGACTCATTTATAGCAGTATACAGGGCCAGCTCACTATTACAAGGCACTGGAACAATAATCTATTACCTAACTGTTCAGAAGTTTTGGTGCTGGTTAAAATACATTACCAACATGAACGCCTGCTAGCCAATAGATGAGCTACCTTACAATCCTTTGATTCTCACAGTTTTTTAGGCGTACTTGGCTTGGAATTCCTTGAATATTTCACTTGCCCTCTTATCAATTATATTACATTTCTACTTCTTCTTTTAGTGGGCTAAATGCCCACACTGTTTGCCCTGCATGGCAAGTTTTCCATGTGAATGTTTTAGTATCTTTATACAACTTCTTTGTATTTTTTTGTACTTTTTAAAAAATGGAAATTAAACAAAAGAAAGTAAAGTGCAGAAATGTAAATCTTTATGTGGATATTCTTTTCTTGGTAGACGTAACAGGATGTCTGCCTCAGGAATAACAAGAACTTCAGAAAGGCCAAGTTTGTACTGGGTAATATAAATTGACTGTGGGCAATCTAAGCAAAAAACAACAAACCAGGAGAGCGCATGGCCTAGTAGTGCAATAACGTCTTTATTAAACAAAGATAAAATGACACCTAATGCACTCACATGCTCCTGGAATGACACCAAGTTCATCAACTTCCGAACCCTTGTATGGATGCCATTAGATGTAATCCACTCAGCTAAAGGTTCATCTCCCCATGTCTATAGCCAATAGCAGGAAACTGGCTGCAATAACGACTTGTCTATGACAGTTGCTGGGATTATGGAGGACCAGCAATCATTCAATAGAGCAATGTGCATCTGTGCGGATTGCCATAAATTTGAGGTTGCAGACCACATCAGATGGATCCGGGGGCTATCGGTTGAGCATGCCTGGTCTAATTTCTCTATGCTAAAAGATGTTCCTCCTCTCTCAGAATGTTGGGAAAAAAGTTGGCCACTATAGGTTTCTGAACAATGGACCATCACACTGGGCCATGACAAGACAGAACAGGTACATCTCCTGGAAGTGTAAGCTACTGTTGTCTCAATTCACAAATTACTGTTACGTTAAAATAAAAAAAATGGATGTTCTGCTCCACATATCATAGCTGTAGGGCAAAAATTGCTGTTCCCGGCATTGTCTGCTAAAATGTAAAAAAAAGAAAACCTGATACAGTCATCTGTATCAGCAACAGGAATGTTGTACATAAGATGCAAAATAATCTTCCTTTATTAACCACTTCTGAACCGGAAGGATTTTAGACCGCTGCCTTATATTGTATGACTTACCTTGCATATCAACAAAAGCCATTTCAAGTTTTTCTTCTGATATCTGCTTCTATTTTTTTCCTAGTCATAACCTGGCATAGATTATGGTTACTGCTGTCTGCCTGCACTAACCTTTTTGCTACTTGACTATTCATGTCTGTCACCTGTCTAGTCTCTGGCTTGTACCCAGCTAAGACTATACTGTATGTTATGATTTGATACTTCATCTGTTCACCTTTCTGCTAGCTGGTAAAATGTTGTCCTTGGGAACACCATCAGTGACAGTTCAATGCTCTGCTATTCCTTATATCATATCATTATGCCATTAATACGGCACTGTGTTACTTTAACTGACAACTGCACGGTCGTGCGACGCTGTACCCAAATAAAACATTTTTCCCCACAAATAGAGCTTTCTTTTTGGTGGTATTTGATCACCTCTGCATTTTTTATTTTTTGCGCTATAAACAAAAAAACTTCAATTTTGAAAAAAAAACAATATTTTTTACTTTCTGCTATAAAACATGACTACCAGACATATAAAAAAAGTGGTGTAAAATAGGTGAAAAAATATTATAAACAATTTTTTTCATGAAATAACTATTTAGTCCATAAATAATGATATTTGAAGCGCTTCACAATGTGCATAAAAATGAATATATATGAATAAAAATAAATAAATAAATATGAATACTCAAATAAATCCAGCGGTGAGTAAAATTTCCTAAAAAATCCAGCAATCAAAATAGTGTAAAATTATAAAAAAAAAAAAAAAAATTAGTGCCACCAAATGTGTAAATCCACATAAAAAATCAACATAAAAATAAATATATAGGGATGTATTCAGAAGGTTCAATTATACAAGTGTAGAATCCGATTGGTATAAAACTTTGATCCGGTCCCACTAGCAAAGCTGTTTAAAAACACTTGCTTAATTAAGGTGCTCATTGACATTTATAGTAACAATGTTTCTTTTTCTTCTGTTCACAACCAATGTGAGAGTCATAAACAGATCTCATTTAACAGGCAGATAAGAGAAAAAAACAATCATTGTGCAATAGTTAGGATACCAAGGTACACAGGCAAACTTCAATCCACTTACGTGTGCCTTATAATGATAAGGCATATGCAGGTTTTACTATAGCAGTCAGCCGCCTTAGACAGGAGCAGATTCACTGCAGTACACTGTGTGATACTGCTGATCTGCACAGAGCGTCCTTGGCTCCTCCCACGCGTTGCATCACAGTCACGTGACTTTTTCCTTGATTCTACACTTGTATAATTGAACCTTCTGAATACATCCCTATATATTTATTTTTATGTTGATTTTTTATGTGGATTTTTTTACACATTTGGTGGCACTAATTTTTTTTTTTTTTTTTTTTTTATAATTTTACACTATTTTGATTGCTGGATTTTTTAGGAAATTTTACTCACCGCTGGATTTATTTGAGTATTCATATTTATTTATTTATTTTTATTCATATATATTCATTTTTATGCACATTGTGAAGCGCTTCAAATATCATTATTTATTCTTTTTAAGTGACTCTGAAAACACTCTCTTTTGATAGCAGCCTCAATTGGATTTATGTGTAATTATCAGCTATTTAGCATCACAGCGCTTTGTGTTTTATATATTCTATTTAGTCCATAGCCATATAAGTGTCCAACTTAGTGAGTGTTTCTAAACGTATAAGTGTCCAACAAGGTGGGATGATATGTTTATGGGTGGACAAGAAGTGGACAAGAAGTTAATCTTAGATGTCATAAATAAATCACAGGGATGGTGTCTCAAAACTCTTGGATGCCATGTAAATCACAGGGATGGTGTTCCAATAGTCGATATCCACAAAAAAGTATAGAAGGAGCAAATACCCTTACCGGAATGGTTGGACACGTTTGCCATACGGCTAGGTGTCATACAGGCTTGTGGATCAGCGATCCCAATGAAAGCTCGATGGGAGGACATATACAGCAGGTTCTCCTGGTTCCTCTGTGGCAATCGTTGGTGAGCTGAGGGAGATGGATGATCCGGAACTCGATGTAGGTGTCTCACCCGCAAAGGTATGATGGAGGAATGCAGCCTTCAGTAAAGTGTTTATAATGGTTTCTCATAATTTATTCAGAAAATGACAATGCCCGGCAAATCAGCATCACCTCCTCTTTGCTAAAGATAGACCTCGCCATGTCCACCTAGATGGAGATCCTGACCAGCATAGGAACTTCCGGGTGATTACAATCACCCTGAATCACCCGGAAGTTCCTGCCGCGTACTCCGTGAGCGTGACCACGGGTCCCGCGGACTCAATGTTTGCCGGGGGGGCCCGCGATCGTGACACGGAGTGGCAGAATGGGGAGGTGCCTACGTAAACAAGGCATTTCCCTGTTCTGCCTAGCAACATGACAGGGATCTACTGCTCCGTGTCATTTGCACAGTAATTAGTGCATTTTTGTAGCACTGATCGCTGTATAAATGTCATTGGTCCCAAAATAGTGTCAAAAGTGTCCGATGTGTCCGCCGCAATGTCGCAGTCATGATAAAAATCGCAGATTGCCGCCCTTACTACTAAAAAAAATAATAATAACAATGCCATAAATCTATCCCCTATTTTGTAGACACTATAACTTTTGCATAAACCAATCCATATACGCTTATTGTGATTTTTTTTTACCAAAAATATGTAGAATACATATCGGTCTAAACTGAGAAAGAAACTTGTTTTGTTATATATTTTTTGGGGATATTTATTATAGCAAAAATTTTTTTTTTTCGCTCTTTTTTTGTTTATATCGCAAAAATATAAAGACCACAAAGGTGATCAAATACCACCAAAAGGAAGCTCTATTTGTGGGGAAAAAAAGGACGTCAATTTTGTTTGGGTGCAACGTCACATGACCGCGCAATTGTCAGTTAAAGCAACGCAGTGCCGTATCGCAAAAAGTGCTCTGGTCAGGAAAGGGGTAAATTCTTCCGGGGCTGAAGTGGTCAAAAGTGCCAATTTTACAAGGTGGAGCCATCAATGCACCATATTAAAAAAAAATATTACCTCCATAGATAATGAGAATGGAGGTAATTAAGGCCAACTCTAACTTGGCATACAGAGACAGGCAGAGATTTCACACAAAGGAAGCAATACAAAGAGAACAGGATACTTTCTCATAAAAGGAAATAGGCAGGCACATATCAGGAATATGAAATGCTGGGTAACAAACACTTTAAGTTAACTAAACCCCTAGCTTGAGAACTATATGAATATACCTTTAAATATTATGTATTCAGTGGCTGTTTTCCCTAACATTATGGGTCTGTTATTGTTTCATAATCTGTAGCCTGATTCACTGTACACAAGATATTAAATACAATAAAAAAATAAAAATTCTCAAAATAACATTCGTTTGCACATCTTTCATTTAGTGAGCACTCACATGAGTGGTTGTGAAATCTGTTTTGAAATATATTCCCCTGGAGAAATGTAAACAAGTGGTTTTCGTTGCGATATTTGTTAGGTTTTTATAGCATTTTTGCACTTTATATGCAGCTAGATATCGGAAATAAATGTAATTGTTTTTAGCTGTTTTTCCCATTGGTCTAACCAACATGCCTTTCTTCAACGTCAGCATCCCCTGCAACACATCCCCTGTTTATTGGGCAGGATAAACACGTTTTTGGCCTGGAGTTTCATTGTGATGAGAAAAAATGTGCTTGCAGTATGTTTATGTACATAGCTTCAGTGGCCACATTATTTGATAAGCCTGCACCCAAAAGCCAAACCCACTAAAAGTGGGCAAGTAGGCTCTGTGTCTACAGTCAACAGTGGTGGTCGTGTACATTGTGCATCCTCTGCAGGTGGCCGTGGGGAACTCTTGTCCTTTTTTGCTGCTGCTGCTGGCCGTGTTATTGAGCCACATCATGCAGAAGAGTTGGTGGAGTGGATAACGAAGCCACCTCATCCTCCTTATCCTCTGTCATCCAGGCTCAGAGTAGTTTGCTTTCCAATGCAGCTGCCAAAGCCGCCTATTACACTGGCTCCTTGTCCACAGTCACTCCTTCCGTAGCCCCAGCATCATACACGGAGGAGTCCCCAGAATTATTCAACCACAGTGTTGGTTTTATGCTGCTGAAGGATTCGCAGCGATTTGAAGGCTCCAATGTTGGTTCCCAGGTTGAGAAAGGGAGTAACGTGAGCCTAGAGAGAGGGGGTGCCACAGAATGACAAGAAACTGGCAGTCATGTTTCACAGCAGGGCCCGTTCCTGCACACTACAAGAGTATCTGTGAGGGGTTACAGTGTTGTGGCACCACCACCAAAGGCCCAATTTTTATGCCCCTGATTAACAGGGGCATGCAATTACAATTCTTGATATAATATTTCACAGCAGGACCTGTTCCTGCGCCCAACAAGAGTAATTGTGGGGGCTTTCAGTGATCTGGTAGCACCAACACCTAAGGCCCAATTTTCTGCAGAGTATATAGGGCAGGCTGTATAGTATATATACTGCTGTTCAGAGTATATAGTGCTTGGGAGACCCCATGCCATTTTTTTAAATATTTGGGTGCGGGGTTCCGCTTAATATCCATAGCAGACACCTGAAGGGCCTGGTATGAATTTTGGGGGGGGGATATCCACGCCATTTTTTTGGGGTATTTTTGGTATTTTTATCTATATTGCTGGGATCCGACAGTACATTACAGCCGCAAGCAGTTTTTAACCCTTTCCCGCTGAGCGTTTGCAGATGTGCGTACTCGGCTTTCGGGGGTTATACCGGGATGATGCCTGCAGATGCAGGCATCATCCCGGTACTGTTTTTTAGAGCCGGCGATCAGCTTTCCAGGTATAACAATGGATGCGGCTAAAAGTCGCTCGGCTGTTATACTGGAGGAGCGGGAGGGGACGTTCCCCCTCCCGCCGCTCTTACCGGTCCTCCCGTTCCACCAGGAGGCCGATCACCAATCTGCCGCCTCCGGTGGCTAGGGACACACTGGAACGAAGCCGTAAGCAGTCTCCTAATTGTAAACACGGAAGCGACGCCATGACGTCACTTCCCATTTACTCGGCTGCCAATGGCGCTGGTTTTAAAAAAATGTACAGTATTCAGAATCGCTGAAAACAGCGATCTGAATACTTTGAAGTACAAAGGAGGGATCGGGAGTCTCATAGTGATTAAGTGATCAAATTTTTTTTTCTTTTAAACACAATTTATGAATATAAAAATAAATAAAATAAATTAGAAAAAAAATGTTTTAAAGTGCCCCCGTCCCCGCGAGCTCACGCAGCAAAGAAAAACGCATATGGAAGTCGCGCCTGCATATGTAAACAGTGTTCAAATCACACATGTGAGGTATCGCCGCGATCGTTAGAGCGAGAGCAATAATTCTAGCACTAGACCTCCTCTGTAACTCTAACCTGGTAACCATAAAAAAATTTTAAAGCATCGCCTATGGAGATTTTTAGGTACCGTAGTTTGTCGCCATTCCACGAGTGCGTGCAGTTATAAAGCTTGACATTTTTGGTATCTATATACTCAGCGTAACATCATCTTTCACATTATACAAAAAAATTGGGCTAACTTTACTGTTTGGTTTTTGTAAAATTCATGAAAGTGTCCCTTTTCCCAAAAAGTTGCGCTTAAAACACCACTGCACAAATACCATGTGACATAAAATATTGCAACAATCGCCATTTATTCTCTAGATTCTCTGCTAAAATATATATATATATATATATATATATATATATATATATATATATATATATATATATATATATATATATATATATAATGTTTGGGGGCTCTAAGTAATTTTCTAGCAAAAAATACGGATTTTAACTTGTAAACACCAAATGTCAAAAATAGGCTTAGTCATGAAAGGGTTAATTACATTTTTCCTGTAGAAATGTCATTTTGCTGTGGCATTGTTATAAACATGGGAAAGATGCGCTACAGCATTATTAAAATCACTGCTCCTGAAAAAAACGGACGTTAAGAACGAATACTTTTTTTTGCATTGACACATGTCCCCTGGGGCAGGACCTGGGTCCCCAAACACTTTTTATGACAATAACTTGCATATAAGCCTTTAACCTCCCTGGCGGTATGATTATTTCAGATTTTTGATGCTGAAAGCGGTACAATTATTTTGCATGGAAATTTGGCGTTTTATATTGTAGGCCTGTAATTCTTAGGAATAACTCATTTAAATCTGTCCAAACAAGAGTCTAGTAGACATCTCGGGTATGATAAAGTTTGAAAAACGAAATAAAAAATTATAATATAATAAATAATATATAATAAATAACTATAAATAATTATAACAAATAATAATATAATAATAATAAAAATTATTCAATAATGTAATCAGATCAAAAACACTGAAATTTGCTCAGTTGCAGAATTGTCGCTGTCATTACTTTTAGTGTTTGATGACGAATTTCCCCACAAATCACTATCGCTCAATTCTGCAAGTGATTCTAATTTATTATCGCTGTTTTCTAGCTGGTCTAAAAGCAGTTTTGATGTAAACGGACATTTTTTGGTTGCTATGGACAATCTCCAGTTTCCCGGCAGAAAGAATAGTATTTATAATATAAAACTGCATGCAGGGCACTGGACAAACCACTAGGGACAAAGGCGATGTGTAATTATTTGATACAGTATTTGTAATCTGTACGATTACAGTATACTGTATCTATACTGTGTTTTTTACTTTTTGAATTTGGCACCGAACTCCGTCCCCGTGCGTCGCAACGCTCGCAGGGAACGGTGCTCGGCACTGTGAATCGAGCGAGACACGGTGGCTCGCAGATCACAGCGGGGAGACATCGCAGGATCCAGGGGACAAGGTAAGTAACCTCTACATGGATCCTGCGATGCGATCCCAAGTCTTGCTCGGGGTTACCGCTTTTGGTACTGAAAATCCACCCCGAGCCAGACTCGGGAATACCGCCAGGGAGGTTAAAATGAGCACTTTTGATTTTTCACGTTCGTGTCCCATAGACTTTAAGGTGTTTGCGTGTTCGAACAAATGATGGTACAGCTACTGATAAACATTTCTCTGTATAACTACCCTACCTTTGCACATCATTTAGATAGCCAATGTTAATACGAACCAATTGCAGAGATAAGAAAAGGTGAAGGTAATGCTAGTTGTGGATATTTCAAACACAGCAAGTTCCCATACTGACAGCCATATGCTGTATAATTTGAGTAGAAATTAACGCAATCTGCAAATTAAACAAGGAAATAGATAAATTAGCAATTATTAAATAGCTTTGTTGCTGAAAAAAATAGCCCTCCAGAGGCATGTCCTACCTGTATCAATTCCACACTGCAAAATTAGTCTTCAGCCTGTTTTGCTGCAAAAAGGGGAGAGAGAGATGTGTCTCGGAATCACCTGTGCCATATAAGAGAACTAATGTTCTCCGAATCGCCCCCAGCTGTGGTCCGGTGGCTAGAATCAATTATCTGGACTCCGGACCTATACCAAGATGGCCGCGGTGGCTTCAGGTGTATTAATATTAATAATTAAGTAAATGGAAAAAATTTGGGTAGTAATTTTAGCACCCTCTAATTATGAAAATTAGCAAATCATTAAACAGGATTAATCAAACTGGAGGTTGGAGGAGGAGGAGAAGGGGGAGGGAGTTCCCTCTTGGGACCCCTGTGCCATATATAGGTGAACTGTGAGGAATATCTGGGTACACGTTGCAGTCCTTGGTGGGGAGAAGTTATGGCATGATGTATGAAATGTGCTATATTGATATGATTATTTAAGATCAATTTTGTCACTCTAGATGGCAGCAAATCAAGTCTGCTAGCTCCTGATGAAGAGGACTATGTCCATGAAACGTGCTGAGTGGAAAGACTTGTTATATAAATCACTGCAGTGGTTGGAAATGACTGTTTTATAATTGTTTTATTATAAGTTTACTATTAGATGTTGAATTTTAAAAGAAATTAAATAAAATGTTATAAATTTTAATAAAACGTTGTGCCTCAAAAGTCCCACATTTTTACTATAGACATAGTTTCAATATATCATCAGTAAGAAATGACAAAATTAGTAATAATGTCCTCAATATTGTGATTTTCCAAAGTGACTGGTGCAGAAAATCAATCAAAACTTCTGTGCAAAAAAGTGAATTTTCACGCGTGCTCCCCTCTCAGTTCCACACTCACCGGATAGCAGCACCCCTGCAGGGGTAGGTCGCATATAAGCAGATCAGTCCTTGATCTTGGTGCTCAGTGGAATAGTGGAATAGCCTCCTCCACAGCATAGGATGTGTCCACATGTGGATGGAAGGGAAAGATTTACACTCATAGCATAATTCCAATAATTTCATCAATCAAACAAATTCTTTAAAAACTTGCACTACAATAGTGCCAGGGACAATAACAGTACAAATCCGTAGGTCTGGGACAGTGTGCATTCCACAGACCGAAAATGCTAAAACCGGAAGTGACATGATTGAGCTCCAAGCTCCACCTGCCCCACGTCACTTCCGGTTTTAGCATTTTCGGTCTGTGGAACGCACACTGTCCCAGACCTACGGATTTTGACTTTTATTGTCCCTGGCACTATTGTAGTGCAAGTTTTTAAAGAATTTGTTTGATTGAAGAAATTAAACTCAATTACTACACATGAAGTAATTGATGGTCACTTTTGTATTTTGTATTTTTTGCACATACTAGCACATTGCACTTTTGATTAGCACCTTTTTCTGGATTACACCTGGCGATTTATATGAGTTTCATGTTTATGAGTAATCATGAGGATTTCGCTTTGGCATCATTGTAGACACTTATGCCGCGTACACAAAATCGTAATTTCCATCAGAAAAAACTTACACATACACACGGTCACACAAAAGTTCTCTGAACTTTCGACCATCAAGAATGTGGTGACGTACAACACTACGACGAGCCGAGAAAATTACGTTCAATGCTTCCAAGCATGCGTCGAATTGTTTCCGAGCATGTGTGATTTTTTGCGCATCCGAATTGCATACAGACGAACCCATTTTCAGATAGGAACTTTTCCCGACCGAAAAATAGAGAACATGCTCTCAATCTTTTGCTGGCTGGAATTCCGCCAGCAAAAGACCGATGGAGCATACACGCGGTCACATTTTCCATTAAAAAGCTCTCATCTGAGTTTTGCTGGCGGCATTTCCAATCGTGTGTACGCGGCATTACACATTTTAGATTATTGGCAGCGCCATCTACCCCTCCATATCTTTACATTTTATATCATTGTTTCACCTAGTGGAGTTTTCGGGGGAGGCAGCAGCCTTACTTTCATTACCTAAGCGCGGAATTAAACACATTTATATGAAGAAGCATGTCTACATCTTTCCCGCTGCACCAGCAGCTGTTGGATGCCTGGGGGAACATTTTACAGAGGATCAACAAGACTTTATACCATCTGGTTAGAGCATTTTAACCCAATTCCTGACATTTGTTCGTTGTGAGAAGTATAGGATATCATCCCTTTGGTCAGGGGAGAATGTAGTCCCGAGGTCCCTCTCACATTTAAGCAAGAATGGGGGCATGAAATTGTTGGACAGATGAATCTGCCTAGAAGTCTATTGGATTACTTGGTTTTAGCCCTCCTCCTGCTGGCCGGAGGAGAATGGTGCAGCATAACAACGGTATCTCAGTAGAGGAAGAGAAGAATAAAAGACAATGGGGTTGATTTACTAAAAATAGAGATTGCAAAATCTGGTGAAGTTCTGCATAGAAACCAGCTTTCTGTGTTTTTTTTTTTGTCAAAGCTTAACCACTTGAGCGCCGGAAGGTTTTAATTGAACAAGCTGAAGTTAGAAGCTGAATGGCTACTATGCACAGCTGCACCAGATTTTGCACTCTCTATTCTTAGTAAATCAACCCCAATGTCTCCTTCAAGATATTGCTGTAACCCAGCACTTGGCTATACTTTCAATCAAGTTTTTTTTAAATAGATATGCAATGTGGAATACATGAAACGTGTATTCAGATAGGAATGAAACACTCAACATGCAATTTACCTTAAAGCGGTGTTCCGGGCGAAATAGTAATTTTTAGATAAAAATACCACTTTGCTACTCATTCTTCTTGTATTCTATTAAAGTTATTCTGTATATAAATGTCCATTTAGCATTTTTTGCAGCAGTGTTTTCTTACATTATAACTTACAAGCAGACCGCGGCCATCTCCTGTGCGGGCATCGGAAGTTGGATAGTATCTCTTCCTGTATTCCGTGCATGCTGGACACCCAGCATGCACCTGCTTATTTCGCGCATGTGCAGCGTGTCGCGAGCAGTAGAGGTCAGGTTTCCATAATAACAGCTATGCAAACAACACGATGCTAGGACTCAGTGATGCCTATTGCTTCCTGGGATTAATGACACACACATCCCAGGAGACAATGCAAAGCTGGAAATGACACATGGCCATCGCCGTGAAAGAAGGACGTGGAAAAAGAAATTTTCTACTATAAAGTAAAGTAAGTGATCCCCACAAAAAAAAAAAAAGCCAATTCATTACAACTGGACACAATAGTCCAGGATGGCGAAGAGTAAAAAATGTGGGTGGAAATCTGCTTTAATCCACATACACCAATTCACCATGCAGTTTATGTCAGTGAGCTGTGTTAAAACTGAACTCCAGCAATTTTTTGGGGGGTTAGAAATGGGAAGGGCCTGGGGGGCAGGAGGCGGAGCCTAGCAGAGCAGACATGCATTGTTAGAGCTCCACACCGCTGAGGAGAGAAGAGAAGGACAAAGCGGAGCCTGCAGGCTCAAAAGGTATCCATTTGAACCTTTTTGCCCCTGGGAACAAACTGTGAAAGTTTGGGAAGGAAATATGGTACTGGGAGGAAACCGTGGCAGAAATAAAAATCACCTCACAAAGAGCTCACAGGCACTCACTGCAGCTGAAGCAGCTCCAGTCACCTCACAAGATACAGCATCAAGGAGCTCTCACAGACAGAAAATGTCACAGCAAGACTCTCCATTTGAGTCAGATACAGAACAAATCCTCTCACAAACTTCTCCACGAGACTCCTCAGTATCCCCAGTAATATTATTACAATTTGAAAAGATGCTTCATAAGGCTTTAAAACAAACCTCAGACCAAATAACAAAAAGCCTAACCAAAGAAATAAGAGAGCTGGGAAACCGCACCGCAGCCTTAGAAATAAAAATGGATGAAATTGAAATTACAACCCAAGAAAATATAACAGAATTGGAACAATTAAAAAAAGAGAATTTAATACTTCAAACTAAGCTCGAAGATTACAAAAATAGAGCCAGACGTTCAAACTTACGCATAAGGAGAATACCTGAAACTGTGACAGACCTGCAATCTACTATTACTGCTCTATTACAAGAACTAAAGCCAGATATCCCTATTGAACGTTTAGAACTGGACAGAGTACACAGAGCCCTCACAGCCAAAAAGAAAGATGGACCCCCACGTGATATAATCACAAAATTTCATTATTACAGAAGGAAAGAACAAATACTAATTGCTGCAAGAGAAAAAAAGGAACTTAATTTTCAAGGACACAATTATCAAATTTTTGCTGACCTATCCCAACTTACTATTACTAAAAGACGATCCATGAAACCCCAACTAATGGAACTGCAACGCCACAACATTATGTATCAATGGGGCTTCCCCTTTTCAGTCAGATTTAACTACCAAGGTACAATTTACAGAAGCAGATCAGCAGATGAACTACAACAAACCCTTTTAAAATTAAATCTGACAGAACCCACAAGCAGCAACTCTCCCACACGCAGAAGAATGGCATCATCTTCACCTTCAGGCAGCACCCAGAAAATTTCAGAACAAAATGGGAATCATCATTCTCACAAAAGAGGCCGTTATGCCACATCATCCATGGACCAAGAAGATTCAATGGACTGACATCCTAATTCCTGATATCTCTTCATTTATTATACTAAGAGATGGTTCTCTATAAAAAACCTATATTTATAACTGAATGTAACTGCATTCTGATAGTCACACACTGTGTGGGATCATGTTACATTCCAGTTATATTTCTTATTACTTCTGATTCATATAGCCTTAGAATATATAAGTGAAATAAGGAAATTCTTGTTCAGTTATATATTATCAGGTAATAACAATAGATTTATTACTTTTTAGGACAAATATGTTCAATAATCCAGAAGTAATGGAAGCTTTTTCTTTCTTTTCTTAAAACAAATATATTATTACCTAACTAGTTCCTAGAATTATGTTTTTGTTTATTCTAATCTGAAGCAATACAACCTCAATTTTATGAGTTAACATATCTAAACAGTTACGTATGAATAAAATATGTAATTGTTTACTCTAAAAGGGTTAAAATCCCAAAATAATTCAAACTATCTTCATCAATACCAAAGTTATTAACAGTACCTTTCTAACTGAATTATATAGCCTAGGGCAAGACTAACCATATACAACCACCCTGGAATAAATAATTTCAACAAAAACTATATTCTGCACTCCAATTAATGAAAGATCATTTTGATGTCTTTTGACATAGCACTTCTCTCCTGTAAGCGGAAGATCCGTGTACCCCCATTAGCCCTCCTCATTCTCCCAACCATATTATGTGGGAGTGTGACGAAGGCACTTATTCCCCTGAGAGAGATATTTATTCTCTTTCACGGGTAAATTGTGATTACTTGCAAAAAATAATTTATACAATGTATCATCTAATCTCATATGTTTTTTGTTTACTCTTTACTCCAGAATTCACTGGTTTCTTTTCTATCTATTCATCTCTTCAGTCCACACAGGTTGATCTGCGCAGTCAGCTCTGCATAACAAAAAGTAAGTCAAAACTATTTGATCTATTGCCATGGCACCACTGAATATACTTTCCCTGAATGTTCAGGGAATAAATGTCCCACAAAAAAGGACCAAAGCCTTCCGTACTTTCCATAACAAGAAGGCTCACATAGTATGTCTCCAAGAAACACACTTCACCAAAGATTCTACTCCAAAATATATTTCTCCTTTTTATCAACAAATTTACACGGCTTCTGCCTGTACCAAGCAAAGGGGAACTCTAATTGCATTTCACCGATCCACACCATTCACCTTATCATCAGAAATTAAAGACCCAGAAGGTAGATACCTGATACTCATGGGTTATATAATGGATACAGCAATCACGGTGATTTCCTACTACGCTCCTAACAAACAACCTACACCATTCCTCTCACATATATTACAAGTGATTAATACACACAAAATAGGAACAGTGATAATGTGTGGGGATTCGAACCAGGTCCTCCTCCCATTTCTAGATAAATCACCTTTTACACCATCCAAAATAACCTCTAGATTACCTTTTTCTCAACTTCTTTCCAAATACAATCTAGTAGATTCATGGAGAGAAAGTAACCCAATGAAAAAGAAATTCATTTATTTCTCGCACCCTCATCAAACCTTCACCAGAATAGATCATATTTTTCTAACAATAGGAATGATACCAGAAATTATTGCATCAGATATAATTCCGATTCCGTGGTCTGACCATAATGCAGTATACACTACTATAGCCTCAGCCATACCAAAAGCGCATGACCCAACGTGGTACTTACCGGACATAATGCTCAAACACCCACTACATCAGATGGCCATTGAACAAGCTTTAAAGGAATACATATCAATTAATAATACAACAGACATCTCCCCAATAACACTGTGGGAAGCTCATAAGCCTGTCTTGCGTGGTACAATACAAAGACAAATGGCACTATTTAAACGGGAACGCAAAAATCTAGCAAAAAAACTAGAACTCAATTTTAATGCAGCCTACATATCATTTCAAGATAATCCATCTCAGAGTACAAAATCTCATCTGGAAAAATCTAGATTGGAATACGATCTATTTCTCACTGAGTCAGTTGATAAATCCCTCAAACGCTCCAAACACAATTTCTACATGAATACAAACAAACCAGGTACATATTTGGCTCGGGCATTAAATTCAACTAACAAATCTTTCAAACCAATACGTTTGAAATTATCAAAAAATGTTTACACTTGTAATCCAGTTAAAATAGTTAATAAATTTCACTCACATCTCGCAACTTTATACAAGACAAACAATGAATTTAATCCTACAGAGGCTGAATCCTTCTTCTCAAAAATAACCTTACCTGAGTTATCTCAGAATCAAAAAAGCAGTTTGGATGAGCCTATAACTATAGATGAAGTTGCTAACGCCATAAAAGACCTAAAACTTAACAAAAGACCAGGCCCAGACGGCTACTCGGCTTTATACTATAAAACATTCTCAGAAATACTCTCTCCCATTCTCACTGAAACTTTTAACAAACTTCTAGATGGACATTCTTTTCGGCAAGAAACACTAATGGCAATTGTTTGTATGATCCCAAAACCCCTTTCTGATGATACTTCCTGTGTGAATTATCGGCCTATCTCTCTGTTAAACCTCGATATTAAATTATTAGCAAAAATAATAGCAAAACGCCTCAATAGCATTATAGGAAAATTAATACATAGAGATCAAGTAGGCTTCATGCCAAATAGACAGGCAGGCGATAATATACGCAGGGCAGTGTTATTGGCACATATTGCTAAAAAACGGAAAATCCCTTTATGTTTTCTATCTCTCGATATTAAGAGGGCATTTGACACAGTATCCTGGCAATATATGCAATATTCATTACAAAAATGGGGTTTTGGACCCCACTTTTTAACATGGATCAAAGCATTATATAATAAACCCAAAGCCTATATAAAATATGCTGGATACAAATCTGAAGCCTTTAATATCGAAAGAGGTACCCGACAGGGTTGCCCATTATCTCCCTTATTATTTGCCCTTATACTCGAACCCATGGCCCAATACATCAGAACAAACCAAACTATAACTGGCATTGAAGTAGGAGGTATTACACACAAATTATGTATATTTGCAGACGATATATTACTTTTTCTATCATCACCACAGGTCTCTGGTCCTAACTTAATACCAGCTCTTGATGGGTTTGCAGCCCTATCCGGCCTTATGATTAATCCTAAGAAATGCCTAGTGCTTAATATTTCACTCACAAACATGGAATTGATCCCGGCTAGGGCTGCACTCCCATTCACATGGGCAGAAAAATCAATCCCATATCTTGGAATTCATTTAACAGCATCTCATTCTGACTTATTCTCAACCAATTATCCTCCTGTATTAAGACAGATCACAAATCTAATAAAACAATGGTCGCAACTTCCTTTATCCTGGATAGGGAAGATTAATGCAATTAAAATGACTATTCTACCCAAATTGCTTTATCTATTCAGAGTCCTCCCTATTCCAATTCCTTCCTATTTTTTGAGAATAGTACAAAAAAGAGCAACTTCGTTTATATGGGGCTCTTCTAAACCACGTATACCTATACACACACTACATCTTCCCAAAAATAAAGGAGGCCTGGGATACCCTAATTTTACTAACTACTACAGAGCAGCACATTTGGCCAGTCTGTCCAAATACCATGCAAAACAGGAAATCCCATTATGGGTATTTATAGAGGCTTCAGAAAATGACCCTCTATTAATATCAAATTTATTATGGCTTGATCCTAAAGACCGCTTTAAAATTCATAATCCCATAACTAAACACTTCTTATCTCTCTGGGATAAACTAAAAACCAAATATCAGTTACAATCTCCACACAATCCTCTCCTTTCTTTTATCAGAAATCCGGCCTTTTATCCGGCATGGATCTACCCAAATTCTTTTAAAGCTTGGACAACATCAGGCATTCAGACACTAAATGACTTCATAGCATCTAAATCATTCCTTTCATTCCCATCGCTTAGAGAAAAATATGATCTACCAAACTCTGAGATATTTAGATATCTCCAAATCAAAAATTTCTATACACCATTCCTAAAGGGGGATACACCATTATCCCAATTATCCATTTTTGAATCAATCTGTACAAAAGATCCATTTGCTAAAGGTACAATTTCATCACTTTATAATCAATTATATGGAGTAGAAAATCTTAATAGACCCTCTTACGTTCAGAGGTGGGAGGAGGACCTGGGACGAACTTTAGAAGACACAGACTGGTCTAACATATGGCTCACATCTAAGTCATCTTCACCCAACATCTTAGCACTGGAGACAAATTATAAAGTCCTAACTCGCTGGTACCTTGTACCCGCTAGAGTGGCAAAATATTCACCTAATACCTCAGCTCTTTGTTTTCGAGGATGCCCAGAAATAGGCACATATTTACACATATGGTGGACGTGCCCAGTAATCCAAACCTTCTGGAAGGAAGTCTTCGTGATTGCATCTAAAATATTTAAAAAAATAATACAACCAGATCCATATTTAACTTTACTTAATCTAAAACCGGAATGGTTAACACTCTCTCAATTCAAACTTATGATCCAACTAATAACGGCTGCAAAACAAACAGTGGCCAAGGCATGGAAATCTCCTACATTGGTACTAGCAGAAACAATTCACAGAATGAATAATACAATGTCCCATGCTAAGATGGTAGCCATCGATCAAAATCAAATTCCAAAATTTGAAAAACTTTGGCATCCTTGGATAAAACAACAGTTCCTGTCAAACTTCAATGACTCTGTCCTGTTGCCATGGTAACAGATTAAATGACTTACAGAGACACCCATTCTAAGGCTTCAAAGAGAACTAAAAAGAATAATAAACTGACGAGCGGGACTACCTTGTGGACCATACCTCTACCTTTCAACCCTTTTTCTTCTTTCTCTTTCCTTTTCTCCACCTTACGATTAAAGCTCATTATCAGAATTTATTTGACCTATATACACTCTACTTGTAAACAATATGTATAGTAGGTATAAATCATTTAAATAACTACAAAAGTAACTAAGGAAATGATATATATCTTTAATTTAGGTTTACGTGAACCCAATGTTTAATATTTGAAATTTCATGATATTTACCTATATAAACCCTACTGTAAAACATTGAGCTTACTTTATAGATCCTTGTAAACTTACTTTATGTATCTTTATAACATTGTATACTCAATAAACTTCTTTTGACAAAGAAATGGGAAGGGCCTAAACTCCCTATACTAACAGTAGACAAAAACAAACTTTATTGTTCCAGCATTGTACCCAGCATTTTTGCAGCATTTTGGGAGGAATAGACCCAGGGGCATTTGCAAACGAGACGATACAGCAGAAGTCCTGGAAACTGCACCAGAGGATTTGTGAGTACTATTTCAACAGCTACTGCTGCCGCTGCCACACCACAATATTTCTATTACAAGGCTGCATCCCCTCAGTACTCATGGAAATGGTAGTCTATCTTGCTGCTGTATATTTTGTTCCACGAGCTCAACACAGGGTTTGAATTAGAGGAAAGCTGAATTAGGGGAAAGCTGCCAAAACACATTGTTTTGGCATTTTGTACAGACAAATTCAATTCAAAGTAGGTGGTGACAGATGTGAGTCACAGCACTCTATTTGCTGCCAAACTAATATAAAAATATATATAATTATACAGCATAAACTAATCTAGATATATATATATATATATTGTTTTCCTCCATCTTGGAAAAAGTGCATTCATGTGGATTTAAAAAAATAAAGTGGAACTAAACTTAAAGTGGAACTTCACTGCATCTGAGCACCACAAACCAAAAATGCTGTTTAATTCATTTTTATTATTCAAAGGAAACTCCCCCATCCACCCATGTTTCCATTCTTTATTTTGCTAAGAAATCATGTTGAAAAACATCCCCTAGCATTTTGGCAATGGCCATCTTGAGTAAGGGCAGATGATTCAGGTAATACATTTACTTCCTGGAATCCATCTGCCTTTAGTTTAAGCATACAGGCAGGAGGGTGTGCTTAGCTAAGAAAACCCCTCTTCCCCTCCTGAAGACTTCTGGGATATATGACATCATTTGCCTAGGCATAGAAACCAGGAAGTAACTGAACAAATGTAAAAAATATTTTTTTAAAACAAGTAAATATGATATACTTTCCTATCTATTTATCAATGCTAGCTGCATGAGGTTTAAAAATAGACAGTGTTGACTGAGAGAGTAAAATTCCACCTTAAAGCAGTTGTAAAATCACTAGTTGTACGAGTTGTAAGAATCCCCTCTGTTATATCCTGCTGTATCACTCAGTGCTTTTGTGTTATAAAAATGATGCAGCACAATACCTTATTTTACAGTGCCGCTTTGCAGTCAGCTGATGTCCTGGCGCTCTCTTTTCCTGGTCTGAGGGCTACAGAGGGAGGGGCTGAGGTTCCCTCAGACGTCAGGCGGGAGGGTAGGAGGAGAGCTGTGGGCAGTCACGTGACTGCACAGCGGCACTCTTTAATAAGGTATTGCGCCTCTTCGTTTTTATAAAGCAAAGGCACTGAGCGATATAGCAGGATATAACAGCGGGGGTTCTACTAAGTACAGATAGCAATTTTACATAGAATAGCAGCAGGAGGGGAGGGGCAGGGAGAAGATGGCTCACACACAGGAGCTGACAGACAGGGAGGGAGGGGGAGAGGAGATAGAGGAGAGACTGCAAGCTGATGGAGGCGCGTAAACTGACCACGGTGTCAGGGCTCAACAGCCATGATAAACGTGGCCAGTTTACAAAGGCGTGGGCAGCACCAGGCAGGATAAGCCAGGTATTTCAGATGATAGAAAGGGACAAATTACACAGCACAAGCACTGTACTGTTATTCATGTGTTAAAGGAACATGATCGTATTTTATTTTTAGGGTTACAACCACTTTAAGTACTAAAAAACTGTGAACAGGCAACTCCTTGTAAAAGAGGAATTGCAATGTATCTTCTGCAATAACACTTACCTGCCTGCTCACCGTCTTCTATTGAATATACACTGAGCATGCGCAGGTTGTGCTAAAATGACTGACTCCTGTGCACATGTGCACATATCATTTCACAACTGGCAAATCAAAAGGCCACAAACACCACACCCAGAAGTAGCCGGGGAGATGATGACAGTGTAATATGGAATTTAGTATTTCTGAGAGTTTAATTCCGCTTTAAGGAAACAGTGGAGTGCTTACTGGGAACAAATGGCACCATCACAGTTACAGCCTCAATATCGTCACTGTGCCATGTGACTGTCATGGGTACACCTCAATACAAAATGCACTATTTTATTACCAAAAGTGTACTTCAATAAACTTTTTAGCCAAGTTCTATATTACTGCATTTGTCATTTTGAAAAGCCAATATAAAGGAAAATCAGAGGTCAAAGAAAAATTTGTATGGTTTAGGCAATCATTTTCTACGTGTTAGATCTTTGTGGTCCATGTACCCGGGGCTGTAGCAGGGACTTGTCCTTTGCCTACATGTGCTAAAAGGTGTCCCTCTATCATTTCAGAAAGTTGGGAGGTATAAAGTACTCATCATTGAAGGACTCTCACTTCAAAGGATACTGCTCACATTCCAGATTTTAGTTCCATACAAAAAACAGGGATGCTGACCACATCTCTGCAGCGAAAAAAAATCCTAAACAAAATACATTATCGATATTAAAGAAGAAAATCATTTACATAAAAATTAATGATAATTGAAATGATCATGCATTTCAATTTATTTCCCATATAAGTCTAGTTTATGACACAGTTTTCACTTTTGCATGTGAAGTTTGGGGTTTTTCATGATAGTATAAAGATTTGTGGCCACTAGAGGGTGTACCCATCTGCTCAACATTCTGTGAAAACACAAAGTACAAGTGTATTTGATTCCAGTCTTTAACGCGTGTCTCAGAGCAGCAAGAAACATAGGCAGTACATCACTGCAATTCATGCACATTCCCCATAGTTTATATACCTTTAAAAAAACTGAAAGTACAGAAAAATATCCGTTAATCTGCCAGAAACACACTAATCCTAATTTCCTTTTGTGAAATAACACCACATGCCTTTCTGTGCCTTTTCTGAAATTGCAAAAATTGGTGTCAGTCCTGCTCAATTGTTTATTGTTAAAGCGGTAGTAAACTTCACCCAAAAAAATGGGCCCCCAGGCGGTTTAAGTCATAATGTGCTAGTATGCATCGCATGCTAGCACATTATGACAGACTTACCTGAAAACTAAGCCCTCCAGCGCCACGCTGTCACAGGTCCCGGTGCTTCCATCATCACCCAATCTTACTCCTGGGTTTGTGGGCTTTGGCTGCACGAATGACCGAGCTGCGATGACGTCACTGCATAGAGTTGCCACATACGTCGCGGGCTTATGCCCCGTACACACGGTCGGATTTTCCGATGGAAAATGTCCGATCGGAGCGTGTTGTCGGAAATTCCGACTGTGTGTGGGCTCCATCGGACATTTTCCATCGGATTTTCCGACACACAAAGTTGGACAGCAGGAGATAAAATTTTCCGACAACAAAATCCGATCGCGTCAATTCCGACCGTGTGTGGCCTGTTCCGACGCACAAAGTGCCACGCATGCTCAGAAGAAATTCAGAGACGGGACAGCTCGTTCTGGTAAACTTAGCGTTCGCAATGAATACAGCACTTTCGTCACGCTGCAATGTTCAAAATGGTTTAATACAGCGCACTCTCTTCTTCTTTATAATGTGACAAGAATTAAGTTGTTTTGCTGCTCATATTCACACACACTTCTCACAAACTTTTATTTGTGTTTTTTTAGTGGGATTCCCTGAATATATTGTTATTAGTTGTCACATCTGACAGTTTTATATTATTTTTTTTTTTTTTTTTTTTTGGATTTTCTGCCTTTTTTTTTTCTTTAATGTTTTGATTTTTTCCAAGGCTGATCTTTGTTCAATGTTATTTTTATTTTTACGCCAGAATATTTTTGGGTGTGTTTTGTGTGTCAAGTTACCCCAACACCATTGATATCTTTTATTATTTAATCTCAAGGAGATTGTTTGGTGTTGGTGTGCCTTGTTCATTTCACATTGTATATTTGAAATGTACCTGAATCCTCACAAACCAACTGTCCTTTTTGAAGTAAAACACATAGGAGAGTATAATTCAAAACAAAAATCCTTTATTAAGGGATCAGAACCAAACAAAGAGGAAGGCAACACTGAATCAACAGGAGAAATTAGCGAAGCCTGGGACCCCCACGGCAGACATCAATTCTTCAACATCAAAATTGGTGGCCTGAGGAGTCCATATGTAAGGGAGGGCAGTCTGGTCCAGAATTCGCAGAGATCCAGAAAGCAGCAGATGACATCTGTGTCCCCAGGCTATGGTACCACAAGAGGCTGCATCTTTTGGCCGACCAGACTGAACCCAGGGCCATCACTGTCTGGTCTTCCTTCCACGCTTCCTTCCGGGCTGTGGCTGTGCAGTTGGAGATGTGGCAGGAGGAGGAGGAGGACCTGGAGGAGGACTGGGAGGACCTGGAGGAGGACTGGGGGGACCTGGAGGAGAAGGAGGAGGAGGAGGAGGACCTGCAGGAGGAGGAGGAGGACCATCCCAAAGGTGTGTCTGAGGTGTCATTTGGCCCCTCATACCTTTCTCAAGAGCCTCCAATATGAGCGCCTCACACATGACTTGTTGGCCCTCCTCCATCCTCTGCATTTTATATGCAATGAAGGCAGCATGGTGTGGGGTGCTCCCAGGACCTCAGTAGCCCTCCAAAAGAATCCTATAGCAGCCTCCTCTAGGGCACTCCTCCTACTGCCACTTCCTCTTTTCAGGGGGGGTGGAGGGACCTGCAGATCAGCCAGCCGGCTTGGCCCGGCCACCTCCTGGCTGAGACTTCCCTGTGTATGAAAAAGGGACATGGTTTTGCATCATCAATCACAATCCTAAATTAGTACTCCCAACTAACATCTAGTTAACATCATTGATTGGACAAGCAGAAATATTTAGAGGAATGCTATACCTGGCTCAATCTGGGCTCCTCCACATGTGGCCTGGAAGGTCCAGGTTGGGCGTCAGAAGCCTCAGCCAGGGGGGAAGGAAGCGTGGAAGGAAGACTTGAGAGGGATGGCCTGGGTTCAGTCTGGCCTGCCATAAAATGCAGCCTGTTGTAGTACAACATCCTGGGGACATAGATGTCATCTGCTGCTCCAGATCTCTGTGAATCCTGGACTTTCTTGCGCTCCCTTAGATATGTGCTCCTCAGGCAACCAATGAATATCTTTAAATATGTGATGTCTGCCGTGGGGATCACCTGCGTCACAATTTCACACAATTGCACCAGTGCTGCCTTCCTCTTTGTTTGGTTCTTGAAATGGGGGTGGTTAATCTCCCACAGACAGGGCAGCTCCCGTAACATATCTATGAATACTGACATGAAGTCATTATCTTTGAGTAGCTTATCCATGTTCACTGCAAGACACAACACAAGACAAAGCCTAATGTCAGACAAAACTCTCCTAATCTTGTTACAACATAGGCCTCAATCTAGAAGCAGTATAGGCACAAGTTTGTCTCTTACCTTCGTTCTTACGATCGGCGCGTCCAATGCTCCTTCCTCCGCTCACAGATCGTACGTAATACGCACGCGTGTTACGCTTTATACACACTGCGCATGCGTGCAACTCCGCCCACCCCTGACGTTCTTTCTAGTCTATTCCCTGCCCCTTTTCGTTCGGCGCAGTGGGTGAAGAGCACATGGTGGAGTTACAGCAGGTGCATGCTAATTCTAGCAACGAGGAGGAGGAAAGCCCGGATCCGGACACGTCCCGATCCAGAAGGAGACGTTTTAAGGCCACAAATATGTCCTTTGGGGAGATGTTGGAGATGGTGGACATCATGAAGAAGTCCGACTATGACGGAAAGTATGGGCCTTACCCCAACCCCAACATCAGAAAGGCCAAGATCATGGCGAAAGTGGTCAAAAGCCTTCACAGGAATTTCAGGGTACGAAGATATAAAGATCAGCTCAGGAAGCGGTGGTTGGACATGAAGTTGAGAGAGCCAGAGCAGTACCGAAAGACCCGGAGAGTGCTGCAAAAAAGTAAGTAGTTGTGCTGTGTTCCTATTCTTTCTGTCTTTATTACGTTCGTGCTGCTCCATATGCTTTGATTAATTGTAACGTTTAAAAGGGCAACTTTAATGTTCATGGGCCCATTATTCGTTCGTATCAAACATTTTTCTTTCGGCCTCTAGAACACCATTGTTTAGGCCATATGCATTTTCCTAAATTTTTTTTGGGCCTACTTGGATGCCAAATAGTTGTTTGTGTAGATGGGTTTGTTACTAGAATGAAATGCAAACTAGATTGTGTGTAAGGAGCGGACACTGAGCAGCTGTTTTCACATCTGGACACTGGAGCACTAGTGTGGGACCCGAGAACACCATTTTTATTAGGGGGCCACACAGGTGCTCCAGTGTATACTATAAGGGGGTCTCCATCTGTGAAGCTTGTACTAAACAGGTAAAGTATTGCAGCTTGACAAAGGGCAATAAAAAAAATACATCTTGGAACTCGGCTAAAATTGACAATTGTACCCCACTTCCAAGCAATGTTTCCTATTTCTAGTTCTGCCATCAAATATCTGTGTGCTAATTATAACATTTTTGTTTTACATAGGGGAGAAAAGACTCGGAGTACACCCCTCATCCGAGGAGACCAGAGACCCCCCACCTCTGGAAGAAGGGGAACTTACACCAACACAAGCTGAGCAGGAGGAAGAAGAAGACGTGGTGGAGATTGGCACCACAACAGGTGAGTGTCTGCGACCACAGGCTCAGGTAAAAGAGATGGATGGTGGCAGATTTTTGAGACCTGTTTTTTTTTTCTTTATCTCTTTTTAGGTGATCGTGATGTGAGGGATAGAGAACGCTTTACTTCAGAAAGTGCCCAGATCATGATCGGTTAGATCATGGGGTGTAATGCCGAACTGCAAAACATCCAGCAAAAAATCCATGATGTTATTAAAAAAAATAATAACATCATTGATGTTTTGGGGCGAATTTAAAACCCCACAAAATCACTATTTGTATTGTGGTTCAATCTTTTAAATTTTTTGGAAATGTTTTGAAAAGCCAAATTTGGAGGATGCACACAGTGTGCCAACATGTGCTATCTGCCATCACGGGAGATCAATGGACGCGTTTTGGGGGTGCAACCCCTTCCTCAATTATAAAGTCGCTTTGAGGAAGGGCTTGCTCCCCCAAAACACGTCCCTTGATCCCCCCTGATGGCAGATAGCACATGTTGACATTGGTAAATTTGTGTGCATCTTCCAAATTTGGCTTTTCCAGGGGTGATTTCCCCCCATCTGAACGCTATATCAAACCCAGTTCCTAAATACTGATGTCTGATATAGCCTTCAGGTTTTACCTAATGTGAACTTTGTAAGTTCAAGTTTTTTGGCTTTCTTGTTGGTTTTACACAGGCCTGTTTTATCTGAAATGGACATTTCAATTTTTGATAATGCTACTGCAAAAATTGTTATACAACAAACATGTTGGTTTGTTTTAAAAAACCTTTGGTAAATGCACATGTGATTGTGCAGGTATAAAAAAGTGGCTTACTCAAGAATGTGTGGATTATTGTCTCAACACTACAACACTTTTGGGGTGATGTAATAGCTGTTTTATGCAAAAATGGGGGTTATTTCCTAAGGGCAAATCCTCTTTGCACTACAAGTGCAGTTTCAGTGCAGTTGCAAGTGCACTTGTAGTGAAATGTGTTTTTGCATTTAGGAACTAACAGCCAACAGTGCTTTGTATAAGGTTACCCAATCACGACATTTTCTGTACTCAAAACATTTCTGTCAGGGTCAGCTAAAATAAACACAAGTAGTAAATGTCCACAAAGATTTTCTTTTTTTTTTAATTTTAAAAAGGCTTCACATATTGTCTGGCATATTGATAGCCCCCCTACCCGCAAAGAACTCCAGGTAGCGTAACCGGACATCATGGCACTCAGGGAGGGCAAGCCAGGACGGCCACTTTCAAGCGTCGTCAGTGTGGTTTGATGTAGGATTCCGGCCTCAGGCCCAACTGAGCCAGCATAGTTGGCCGAATGTTTCCGTAAAAAGTTATGGAGAACACAGCACGCAAGTATTATATGGTTCAGTTTATACTCTGCCATATGGATAGGTGTCAGAAATAGGCGGAACCGGCTGGCCAGGATTCCAAATGTGTTCTCCACCACTCTTCGGGCTCTGGCCAGCCGGTAATTAAAAACCCTCTGTTCCGGGGTGAGGGTCCTCATCGGGAATGGCCGCATCAGGTGGTCCCCCAGCGCAAATGCTTCATCAGCAACGAACACGAATGGGAGTCCTTCCACAGTGTCCTCTGGAGCTGGCAAGTCCAAGCTGCCATTCTGGAGACGCCTGTAGAACTCCGTCTGGGCGATGACTCCACCATCGGACATCTGGCCATTCTTCCCCACGTCCACATACAAGAAGTCGTAATTAGCCGACACCACCGCCAACATCACTATACTATTAAACCCCTTGTAATTATAATAGTATGACCCCGAGTTGGGTGGTGGGACGATGTGGACGTGTTTCCCATCAATAGCCCCTCCGCAGTTAGGAAAGTCCCACCGCTGGGCAAAGTGGGAGGCCACAGTCTGCCATTCCTGTGGCGTGGAAGGAAACTGTTGAGGAAAAAACAATAAACATTACTATTTTTACTCTGAAACATGGCAAGCAGATTAGACACAAACATTATGGGGCAACCTCCAGATAGCATTTATTAAGGGGAATTTAACAAGGTCAAAGTATAAGGTACACCTATCATATTCCCCCTCCCCCCCCTCTCATGGGCCATTTCTAACATTATGGGGTGTGTGGAAATCTTGGACAGGTAACCCTCTTCACTTCATTGAGAGATGAATGCCTAAATAATGGGTCTTACTTGGAACAGCCCCTCCTTAGTTACACTATTGGCAGACCACTGGACAGGTAAGAAGTGTCATAATACAAAGATATAAATACACACTGTACACATTTGAGGACATTTGGACATTATGCTATTACCTATCAAGATAATAATAGGATACAAAAACTTTAAACAGTACCATTGGAAAGTATACAGGCAGGCCCTTGCACTACATGCTTTGGGTAATTCAGCCGTAAATCTGATCACAAAAGAGATGGGTATAGTGTGTATGGGTTTGGCAAAGTCAGCAGATAGATGATTGAGGATAGAGAATTGGGATCAGCTGACTTAGCAGTTGGGGGAGGGAGGGTTACTAAAAATTATTTTGGGACACCACAAAAAAAAGCCTCTGGCACTCTGCCTGAATTTAAATCAAAAATAACATTACCAAACATTTTAGGGGGTGTTTGGGGTAAAGCACTACTATGGAGCAGAAAAAATACATTGTTAAGTGACTACATGAGGTGAATATAGGCCAGGAGACACCATGCTGGGGAGGTTATTGAAGGGCAAATATGTATGAAGGACATAAAATAATAATTACATAAAAATCCAGCATGCATGAGGACAAAGGGGACATTCACAGAATATTACAATCATGGTAATTAGGGAATGAGGAAAGAAATACAATATATTATCAAACATTAAAGACAATAAAATGTGATATAAAAGGATAAAAATCTTACCTTCATATACTCCTTCTGCAGGACCTGGATGATGGCAGAACAGGTCTCTGGGATAATGATCCCCAGAGCCTGGGGGGAGATGCCTGTCGAGAACTTCAAGTCCTGCAGACTGTGGCCAAATACCGCAGGGTAGCGACCAACCTCTGCTCCGGAGTGATGGCTTGCCTCATGCAGGTATCCTGCCTGCTAATATAGGGGGTCAGCGAAGCCAACAAACGGTGAAATACGGGGTCCGTCATCCTGAGAAAGTTCCTGAAATCATCAGGATTATTCTCACGGATCTCACGGAGCAAAGGCATATGACAGAACTGGTCACGCTGAAGCAACCAATTCTTGGTCCATGAACTCCTCCCCACCCTGTTCATGGACTGGACTTGTGTCAAGGTCAGGACCCCAACACCAAGCCCCCGCACAGCACGAACTCTACGAGGAGTACGCATACGAAACATGGCTAGAAAACGGTGGGCTGCTCAGAACGAAGTAACAGAACGCACTGAAGAACAGCAAGGCCTGTGAAGAGCGACCTGAAAAACAGCAACGAGCAGGCAAGATCACACAGAAAACTCTGATACGAACTGACTGCACACATTGAAGAGCAGATACAAACCCACAAGCACAAACTGAACGGCAGAAAAGGATCTGAAAGCCACGAGTCTGAAAAAGCGCCAATCGTCTCTCACCAAACTTTTACTAACACGAGATTAGCAAAAGGAGCCCAAAGGGTGCCGCGCTTGGTTCTGAACTGGCCTTTTCTAGTCTCGTCGTACGTGGTGTACGTGACCTCGTGGTTGGCGATCGGAAATTCCGACATCCGTCGGAAAAAATCCTAGGATTTTGTTGTCGGAATGTCCGAACAAAGTCTGACTGTGTGTACACCCTATTAGTGTCGCCACCGTGGCACAGAGTTCTGAATGGACAGCACAGTCCATTCAAATGCACAGATCAGTCACCGGCTACTGCTAAAGTAAATATCTCCTAAAAGATGCATATTTAGGGGATATTTACTGTTTCTATAGGTAAGTCTTATTATAGGCTTACATATAGGTAAAAATCAACATTGTGACTAGGGATGAGCTTCGTGTTCGAGTCGAACCCATGTTCGACTCGAACATCGGCTGTTCGATCGTTCGCCGAATTGCGAATGATATGGGCCGTTCGCGCCAAATTCGTGTGGCGCGTCACGGCCCATAATTCACTGCGGCATCGCAGTGCATTGCTTGCTGATGATTGGCCAAGCATGCACTATGACCCGCATGCTTGGCCAATCACAGCGCCGCCTTAACAGAGAGCCATAATTGGCCAAAGCTAAGGAGGCTTTGTCCAATTATGGCTCAGGGGATTTAGTACACGCCCCACACTATATAAGGCCGCCTGCACGGCGGCCCTGTGCAGTGTGTTCCGGTGTGCTTAGAGAGAGAGAGAGACAGTGTCATTTCATTTGAGTTAGCTAGATTAGGCAGGACAGTCAGTCAGTTAGCTGCACTTAAAGTGTATTGTGTATATATATGCATCCCAGGTGTTGCATATATATATATATATATATATACACTGTATTCAGTTTAGCTAGATCCGTTCCTGTTATCTTCTAGACTATTTACATTTAGTGCAGTGCGTCCTGCTCACAGTGTTCAGCTAGATCCGTTCCTGTTATATTCCTACTGACAGGCAGGCTTGTCTTGTTACAGTATTTTGAAGAAAATTACTGGTGTTCTTTTGATCCTATTAGTACCACAGTCAGGCAGCTAGACTATTTACATTTAGTGCAGTGCGTCCTGCTCACAGTGTTCAGCTAGATCCGTTCCTGTTATCTTCTTACTGACAGGCAGGCTTGTCTTGTTACAGTATTTTAAAGAAAATTACTGGTGTTCTTTTGATCCTATTAGTACCACAGTCAGGCAGCTAGACTATTTACAGTTAGTGCAGTGCGTCCTGCCCACAGTGTTCTGCTAAACCTACAAGTTAGTGGGGTGCGTCCTGCTCACAGTGTTCAGCTAAACCTACAAGTTAGTGGGGTGCGTCCACCTCACAGTGTTCAGCTAAACCTACAAGCTAGTGGGGTGCGTCCTGCTCACAGTGTTCAGCTAGATCCGTTTCTGTTATCTTCTTACTGACAGGCAGGCTTGTCTTGTTACAGTAAATACAGCTACCTGAAGAAAATTGCTGGTGTTCTTTTGATCCTATTAGTACCACAGTCAGGCAGCTAGACTATTTACAGTTAGTGCAGTGCGTCCTGCTCACAGTGTTCTGCTAAACCTACAAGTTAGTGGGGTGCGTCCTGCTCACAGTGTTCAGCTAAACCTACAAGTTAGTGGGGTGCGTCCACCTCACAGTGTTCAGCTAAACCTACAAGCTAGTGGGGTGCGTCCTGCTCACAGTGTTCAGCTAGATCCATTCCTGTTATCTTCTTACTGACAGGCAGGCTTGTCTTGTTACAGTATTTTAAAGAAAATTACTGATGTTCTTTTGATCCTATTAGTACCACTATCCCTGAGTAATTATCCTCTTCCTCCTCAATCATCACGCTGATAGCTTGTAAGAACATCTTTGGTTCTGGGTGCCACCACCAGTGCCTAAGGCACAATTTTTCAGCCCCTGTTTAACAGGGGCGTGTAATTACGATTTTTGATGCAATACTTTGCAGCAGGGCTCGTTCCTGCATTCCAACTAGAGTGTCTGTGAGGGGTTGCAGTGTTGTGGCACCAGCACCAGTGCCTAAGGCCCAATTTTTCAGCCCTTGTTTAACAGGGGCGTGTAATTACAATTTTTGATGCAATACTTTGCAGCAGGGCTCGTTCCTGCATTCCAACTAGAGTGTCTGTGAGGGGTTGCAGTGTTGTGGCACCAGCACCAGTGCCTAAGGCCTAATTTTTCAGCTTCTGTTCAACAAGGGCATGTAATTACAATTCTTGATCTAATATTTCACAGCAGAGCCCTGTGAGGGCTTACAGTGTTGTGGCCACAGCAACACCTAAGGCCCAAATTTCTGCTGAGTATATAGGGCAGGACCCTACTTTCAAACAACTAACTTACAAACGACTCCTACTTGCAAACGGAAGGAGACAACAGGAAGTGAGAATAAATCTACCCCTAGGAAGGGAAATTCTCTCCTGTAAGAGTTAATATGGGAAAAACATTTCTCCTTTCCACTGATGCTTTCCAATCCATTGGGACAAAAAGTGAGGTGAAATCTTCTGAAGAGGAGGAAAGACAGCAAAACAAATGTCACAGGGGTGATAACCCTTCCCTATGTTTTCCAAAAAGCTTAAAAAAGATTTTTTGGCTGAAGCTAAACACGTTAAAAATGTACCCATTCAAAATTACAAAGAGATTCTACTTAACAACAAACCTACAGCCTGTATACTGCTGTTCAGAGTATATAGGGCCTGGTGGCCCCACACCTTTCCTTATTTTAATTTGGGTGCGGGGTTCCCCTTAATATCCATACAAGACCCAAAGGGCCTGGTAATGGACTGGGGGGTACCCATGCCGTTTGTCTCACTGATTTTCATCCATATTGCCAGGACCCGACATTACATTAAACCCGCAAGCAGTTTTAAATGAGATTTTTTCCTTTAAAAATGACATTTGGTGCAGGGACTGTTCTAAACACGGGAAACACGCGTCACTTTACAGGCATACTATAGACACCCCTCAGGTACGATATTTAAAGGAATATTTCACTTTTTTTTTTTTTTACTTTAAGCATCATTAAAATCACTGCTCCCGAAAAAACGGCCGTTTTTAAAAGTTTTTTTTGCATTGATACATGTCCCCTGGGGTAGGACCCGGGTCCCCAAACCCTTTTTAGGACAATACCATGCAAATTAGCCTTTAAAATGAGCACTTTTGATTTCGAACGTTCGAGTCCCATAGACGTCAATGGGGTTCTAACGTTCGTGCGAACTTTCGGTCCGTTCGCGGGTTCTGGTGCGAACCGAACCGGAGGGTGTTCGGCTCATCCCTAATTGTGACTTTACTACCACTTTAAACTACCAAATCCCACCTATCTCCCACCTATCTCATCTGCACAGCACAGGGACTATGTGTTCTGTAGTGAAAGATAAGAACTAAGATGTCTCCTGGATATAGCAAAGGACAGCATTGAATTTCTGACACAATCAATAGGTATGTTGTGCACTTAACGAACAAATGTACATTTGTAACAAAATTTGTCCTATGTGCTTCCAAAAGGGAGCAAAAAAGATACATTTATAGTTAGGATTTACATACACGTTAACATTAGCTGGAGAATTTATGAGCATGCTTTGTGACACTTTTATGGTGCAGACTTTACACTTGCTATGCTTTCCAAAAACGTTGTATTGATATGTTTCTATATTAGCGCAAAATATGCCTGAAATAGAAAAATAAGTCCTTTGAAAGGTAAAATAGTTCACATATACAGTATACTGTGGATTTAGCGGTTTGCCTGTAGTTCAGGTTTATTTCAAAATTGTTACAGAATGTTCCACAAGACTTCAGCTGTAAAAAAGACAAAATGAGTGGAATGCTTATTAAAATACTGCAGCACACACACAAATATTTTAATGCTAATGATTTAGCTTTTTCTCTGAGGAATAATTTCCAAGACAATTAAATAAATTATAATTTGAGGGATAGCTTTTTCGCGCTCCAAATGTTCTCTGGATCTGATTATATGTCAATACAAACATTTAAATAAATGTTTCATTTGGTATTTCAGAACATTATGCAGTGCTACAGTATGCATTCCCACTGACTGCATTAAAGCACTTTGGATGGAGTGATTATTTGCTTACATTTCAAGCATTATAGCACTTTATTGTGTTGTAATATACTATATGTTGGTATTTTAGTAGCACATTAGCGCTTTATATTTTTGCACCAGTTTATGTATCAGTATGGTATATGTGTTGTGGCAGGGTGAGCCTCTGCCACTGTTTAATATGGTGGTTTACACCAGATTTTGTAAGAAGCAAGCACACTAATGGCACAGGTGTGTGCTAGCTTCGTATAGGAGCCAGAGTAAAGCTGGCCATACACCATACAATTTTCCTGTTCAATTTTCTTTAGATTTACCTTCAACTATGTAGTACAAGGGCCTGCCTGATTGCATCCAAATTGAAAGTGTTTAGGTTTGTCCTCCTATTATATGGTTTTGGTAAATCTAAAGGAAAGTTGAACAGGAAAATTGAATAGTGTATGGCCAGCCTTAGAGCTTAGCGCCCCACCCTCCCGAGGGGGTGAGTGTGTGAAGGGAGCAGTAAGAGGTGCTGGTATGCACCATACTGTCCAGCATAGGACAGACCAAGGTCTGACCTTAAGAGAGAGTTCATGAGGGACAGAGCAGCTGGGAAACTGCAAGGAAAAATGCAGGGCTGAGATACAACCTCTGTGTATGAACACTGGGATGTGTTTGATGGTCAGGAGGACCAAAAGGTACTACTGGTCAGGAGGACCAAGAGGTACTAATCAGAGTAGTAAAGCTGCCAGAGAGCCAGGAGGCTGAATGTTATGTTTGGTTCAGATTGATGGTGAGAACCTCCTGCATGGGACGCTATACCTGAATGAACTTTTGATGTCCTTTAAATAAAAGTGGGCAGGAAAGCCCTGAAAACTATTTCTGGCGTGGAGTAAATTCACTGTTTTGGCACTACTACTGAGCTACCAAACCCCAACATGTCACAGTGTAGTTAACATTAGCGTTGCACTCATTGGGAAAGTGTTTGCCTAAAGGGTATCTATCACAAAGCAGTGCTGACAGCTTAGATAGGAGTTATATACAGTGGCCAGAAAAAGTATGTGTAACCCTTAGAACTTACTGGTTTTCTGCAGTAATATGCCAGAAAATGTGATCTGATTCTCATCTATGTCACAACAATAGACAAACACAATGCTTAAAGTATTCTATGCATGAAGGTAAAAAAACCTTGTGTGAAGCAGCCCCCCTTATACTTACCTGAGCCCCATCTCGATCCAGCGATGTCCAGGAGAGCCTTGCCTCTGCAGGGACTTGCACTCCTGATTGGCTTTTGGCAGGAGCGGGAGCCATTGACAGAGGGGCAAGGCCAAGCTGCGGCGCTGTGTGTGAATGGACACACAGAGCAGCGGCTCAGCTTGGGTGCCCCCATAGCAAGCTGCTTGTTGTGGGGGCACCCAGCAGGAGGGAGGGGCCAGGAGCACCAGCGAGGGACCCAAGAAGGGGAGAATCTGGGCTGCTCTGTGCAAAACCATTACACAGAGCAGGTAAGTATAACATGCTTGTTATTTTTTTAAAATAAAAACACGATACAGTACTTTAATATAGCTTTTAAGCTGATAACACAAACAATTCTAATTTCTTGTGTCTTTATTAGACACAACCATTAAACTTTCATAGTGCTGGAGAAAAAAAGTAAGTGAACCCATAGAATAATTACTTTAACCACTTCAGCCCCGGAAGGATTTACCCCCTTCCTGACCAGAGCACTTTTTACAATTTGGCACTGCTTCGCTTTAACTGCTAATTGCGTGGTCATGCAATGCTATACCCAAACAAAATTTGCGTCCTTCCCACAAATAGAGCTTTCTTTTGATGGTATTTGATCACCTCTGCGGTTTTTATTTTTTGTGCTATAAACGGAAAAAGACCGAAAATTTTGAAAAAAAACAATATTTTCTACTTTTTGTTATAAAAAAAATCCAATAAACTCAATTTTAGTCATGCATTTAGTCCAAAATGTATTCAGCCACATGTCTTTGATAAAAAAAATGTCAATGAGCGTATATTTATTGGTTTGCGCAAAAGTTATAGCGTCTACAAACTAGGGTACATTTTCTGGAATTTACACAGCTTTTAGTTTATGACTGCCTATCTCATTTCTTGAGGTGCTAAAATGGCAGGACAGTACAACCCGTCCCCCAAATTACACCATTTTGGAAAGTAGACATCCCAAGGAAATTTCTGAGAGGCATGTTGAGCCCATTGAATATTAATTTTTTGTCCCAAGTGATTGAATAATGACAAAAAAAAAAATTACAAAAAGTTGTCACTAAATGATATATTGCTCACACAGGTCATGGGCATATGTGGAATTGCACCCCAAAATACATTTAGCTGCTTCTCCTGAGTATGGGGATACCACATGTGTGGGACTTTTTGGGAGCCTAGCTTCGTACGGGGCCCCAAAATCCAAGCACCGCCTTCAGGATTTCTAAGGGTGTAAATTTTTGATTTCACTCCTCACTACCTATCACAGTTTTGAAGACCATAAAATGCCAGGACAGTTCAAACCCCCCCCCCCCCCAAATGACCCCATTTTGGAAAGTAGACACCCCAAGCTATTTGCTGAGAGGTGTGTTGAGTCCATGGAATATTTTATATTTTGCCACAAGTTGCGGGAAAATGACAAACTTTTTTTTTTTTTTGCACAAAGTTGTCACTAAATGATACATTGCTCAAACATGCCATGGGCATATGTGGAATTACACCCCAAAATACATTCTGCTGCTTCTCCTGAGTATGGGGATAACACATGTGTGGGACTCTTTGGGAGCCTATCTGCGTATGGGGCCCGAAAACCAATCACCGCCTTCAGAATTTCTAAGGGCGTAAATTTTTGATTTCACTCCTCACTACCTATCACAGTTTCGAAGGCCATAAAATGCCAAGATGACACAAACCGCCCCCAAATGACCCAATTTTGGAAAGTGTACACCCCAAGCTATTTGCTGAGAGGTATGGTGAGTATTTTGCAACTCTCATTTGTTTTTGAAAATAAAGAAAGAAAAGAAAAATGTTTTTTTTTTGTTCTTTTTTCAATTTTCAAAACTTTGTGACAAAAAGTGAGGTCTGCAAAATACTCACCATAACTCTCAGCAAATAGCTTGGGGTGTCTACTTTCCAAAATGGGGTCATTTAGGGTTAGTTTGTGCCATCTGGGCATTCCATGGCCTCCGAAACTGTGATAGACAGTGAGGAGTGAAATCAAAAATTTATACCCTTAGAAACCCTGAAGGCGGTGCTTGGTTTTTGGGGTCCCGTATGCGGCTAGGCTCCCAAAAAGTCTCATACATGTGGTATCCCCGTACTCATGAGAAGCAACAGAATGTATTTTGGGGTGTATTTTCACATATGTCCATGGCATGTTTGAGCAATATATCATTTAGTGACAACTTTGTACAAAAAAAAAAGAAAATGTGTCTTTTTCCCGCAACTTGTGTCACAATATAAAATATTCCATGGACTGGACACGCTTCTCAGCAAATAGCTTGGGGTCTCTACTTTCCAAAATGGGGTCGTTTGGGGGGGTTTGAACTGTCCTGGCATTTTATTCACAACATTTAGAAGCTTATGTCACACATCACCCACTCTTCTAACCACTTGAAGACAAAGCTCTTTCTGACACTATTTGTTTACATGAAAAAAAAAATTTTTTTTGCAAGAAAATTACTTTGAACCCCCAAACATTATATATATATATATATTTTTAAAGCAAAGGCCCTACAGATTAAAATGGTGGGTGTTTCTTTTTTTTTCACACAGTATTTGCGCAGAGATTTTTCAAACGTATTTTTGGGGGAAAAAACATACTTTTTTTAATTTTAATGTACTAAAATACACTATATTGCCCAAATGTTTGATGAAATAAAAAAGATGATCTTAGGCTGAGTACATGGATACCAAACATGACATGCTTTAAAATTGCGCACAAACGTGCAGTGGCGACAAACTACATACATTTTTAAAAGCCTTTAAAAGCCTTTACATGTTACCACTTTGGATTTACAGAGGAGGTCTACTGCTAAAATTACTGCCCTCGATCTGACCTTCACGGTGATACCTCACATGCATGGTGCAATTGCTGTTTGCATTTGACGCTAAACCAACGCTTGCGTTTGCCTTTGCGCGAGAGCAGGGGGGTATAGGGTGCTTTTTTTTTTTTTTTTTTTCTATATTTTTTTTTTGCTTTTTTATCTTATTTTTAAACTGTTCCTTTCATTTTTTTTGTTTTTTTTAAATCATTTTTATTGTTATGTCAGGGAATGTAAATATCCCCTATGATAGCAATAGGTAGTGACAGGTACTATTTTTTGAAAAAAATGGGGTCTATTAGACCCTAGATCTCTCCTCTGCCCTCAAAGCATCTGACCACACCAAGATCAGTGTGATAAAATGCTTCCCCAATTTCCCAATGGCGCTGTTTACATCCGGCGAAATCTAAGTCATGAAATGCTCGTAGCTTCCGGTTTCTTTGGCCATAGAGATGATTGGAGCCATTCTGGTCTCTGATCAGCTCTATGGTCAGCTGGCTGAATCACCGGATGCATTCTCAGGTTCCCTGTTGGGACAGGAGAGCCAGAGAAAAACATGGAAGATGGTGGGAGGGAAGGACATTCCCTCCCACTGCTTGTAAAAGCAGTCTAGAGGCTAATTAGCCGCTAGGATTGCTTTTACATGAAAGCCAACCGCTGGCTGAAAAAAATGATACCAAGATGATACCTAAACCATCATTCTGGTATAACCACTCAAAGTACCAGTACGTTGCTGGTCCTTGTTGGGCATATATTGTAATCTTTTTTTTTTCACGCAGCCTGTGGGCTGAACGAAAAAAAGAGATTGATTGGTGGGTATGCCCACCATTAGAATACCTCCCTTCATCCACCCACTTCTAATGATGGGCATACATGCACCATTTATATATGCCGAAGAATGGGGGCATCCGCCCCAAAAGTTAGGAGCAAACCGCTCCTCTGCCCCTGCTGCCCCCATGCTTCAGTATATATCACCTCCGACAGCGCTGGAGTCACGGCTTTATGTATCGTGGGAGCAAACGCTGTTGCTGTCAAGATAAATAAGTCCACGCTGCAGCTGAATGGCGTACCTGAAAACAAAAAAATGGTTAACAATAAAACACAGTAAACAGTAAAGTATAAAAAATTGCATACCTGAAAAGCAAACATGATAAAACATAATAACAATAAAACATTGCAGAATAGAATCCCAAGAAATCCCAAGAAATTCTTTAAGTATATAAACAGTAAAAAAGGGAGGACAGACCATATTGGCCCCATAAAGAATGAGGAAGGACATCTGGTTACAAAGGATGGGGAGATGGCAAAGGTATTGAATTTATTCTTCTCCTCAGTCTTCACGAGTGAATCGGGGGGCTTCAGTAACCAAAACTGCAGTGTTTATCCTCATGACACAACACAGGAAGCACCTACATGGTTAACAGAGGACGGAATTAAAATTAGACTTGAGAAACTTAACATTAATAAATCACCGGGACCAGATGGCTTGCATCCGAGGGTACTTAGGGAACTCAGTCAGGTGATTGCCAGACCGTTGTTCCTAATTTTTACAGACAGTCTATTGACTGGAATGGTACCAGCTGATTGGAGAAAAGCCAATGTAGCACCAATATTTAAAAAGGGCCCAAAAAACATCCCTGGGAATTACAGACCAGTTAGCCTAACATCAATAGTATGTAAACTCTTGGAGGGGATGATAAGGGACTATATACAAGATTTTAGAAAGAAGAATGATATCATTAGCAGTAATCAGCATGGATTCATGAAGAATCGTTCTTGCCAAACCAATCTATTAACCTTCTATGAGGAGGTGAGTTGCCATCTAGATAAAGGAAGGCCCATAGACGTGGTGTATCTGGATTTTGCAAAAGCATTTGACACAGTTCCCCATAAACGTTTACTGTACAAAATAAGGTGCGTTGGCATGGACCATAGGGTGAGTACATGGATTGAAAACTGGCTACAAGGGCGTGTTCAGAGGGTGGTGATAAATGGGGAGTACTCAGAATGGTCAGGGGTGGGTAGTGGGGTTCCCCAGGGTTCTGTGCTGGGACCAATCCTATTTAATTTGTTCATAAACGACCTGGAGGTTGGGATAAACAGTTCAATCTCTGTATTTGCAGACGATACTAAGCTAAGCAGGGCAATAACTTCTCCGCAGGATGTGGAAATCTTGCAAAAAGACCTGAACAAATTAATGGGGTGGGCGACTACATGGCAAATGAGGTTCAATGTAGAAAAATGTAAAATAATGCATTTGGGTGGCAAAAATATGAATGCAATCTATACACTGGGGGGAGAACCTCTGGGGGAATCTAGGATGGAAAAGGACCTGGGGGTCCTAGTAGATGATAGGCTCAGCAATAGCATGCAATGCCAAGCTGCTGCTAATAAAGCAAACAGAATATTGGCATACATTAAAAGGGGGATCAACTGCAGAGATAAAACGATAATTCTCCCGCTCTACAAGACTCTGGTCCGGCCGCACCTGGAGTATGCTGTCCAGTTCTGGGCACCAGTCCTGAGGAGGGACGTACTGGAAATGGAGCGAGTACAAAGAAGGGCAACAAAGTTAATAAAGGGTCTGGAGGATCTTAGTTATGAGGAAAGGTTGCGAGCACTGAACTTATTCTCTCTGGAGAAGAGACGCTTGAGAGGGGATATGATTTCAATTTACAAATACTGTACTGGTGACCCCACAATAGGGATAAAACTTTTTCGCAGAAGAGAGTTTAATAAGACTCGTGGCCACTCATTACAATTAGAAGAAAAGAGGTTTAACCTTAAACTACGTAGAGGGTTCTTTACTGTAAGAGCGGCAAGGATGTGGAATTCCCTTCCACAGGCGGTGGTCTCAGCGGGGAGCATTGATAGCTTCAAGAAACTATTAGATAATCACCTGAATGACCGCAATATACAGGGATATGTAATGTAATACTGACACATAATCACACACATAGGTTGGACTTGATGGACTTGTGTCTTTTTTCAACCTCACCTACTATGTAACTATGTAACTATGTAAGAATACAGTAAAAAAGAGCAGAACAATAGAGAGAGAATAGAGAGAGAGAGAACAATAAAACCACAACTATTTTTGTTTTTTTTATTTTGAATATTTTTTTGTGTTTTTTTTTTTTACACTTTTTTTTGTAACTGTAACTTTTATAACTGTAACCAGTTCCAGGTTCGGGTCTCTCAAAATGCGATGGCATCTTGGGAGACCCTGTGAAAGTGTGCCTAGTCTGTGCAATGCTGTACCCTAAGCTAATACTCAACTAGTGAATGATAGTGTTCAAAACATTCACCAATGCAAAGACCAGGATTGTCAGGACAGGAGGGACAATAATAGCGGGTGTCACGCCTATATCCGCGCTTGCTGCAGACACAACATCTTTTTTGGGGGGGTTTGTTGAGTAGGGGTACTCAGGAGGACATAAAGAAAATGCCTCTCATACACTGCATTTGGTTGGGGATGTAAATGGGGGAAGTACGGGTGCTGCAGAAGTGGTGGGTTCCCAATTAGGATTGGCAAATGCAGCAGGAAGGGCATTATGGGCACGACGGGCCTGTGTTTGTCTTCTTCTTGGTGGCAGCGGGACACTACTTGTGCTTGCCACCTCACCAGCTTGAACTGCACTTATGGGACTCGCCACATCACCAAGTGTTACTGCAGTGCTGGTTTGACTACGACCAGGGTGTACTAGGCCTCTGGTGCTTGCCAGTTCACCAAAACACTACCAAAAAAACTGTTAGCGATCGCAGGGATCAGGCCTGACTCTGCGAATGCTGAAGTTATGTGTTTAGTGTTTTGTAAGTAACAGTGATCGATCGATACTGCACTTGGGTGGGCTGGGCCTGGCGGAGGGGCAAAATACAGGTGCTAGCAGGTATCTGGGCTGATCCCGCTAACACTGCATTTTTGGGAACCCTAAACTGATGGAGACGCTAGTATAGATCTGATCGGATCAGATATTGATCCGTTCAGATACTATACCACTAAGGGAGGTGTAAGGTGCGTGCGTGGGTGTTAGCGCTACTGGCACTAACCTGACGCTGCCTGGGGCGACGCAGACCCTATCTGACCCTAAAACTTAACTTATATCACCGCCGGGCGATCAGGGGGTTAAACCTTTATTAGGTAATAAATGGCGGGTGCCCTGACACTATAAAAAATAAACTAACTAACCAGCGTTACCCGTAACAGTTATACAGTGATCACTGATGAAAGGGTTAACTAGGGGGCAATCAAGGGGTTAAAACCTTTTATTAGGTAGTATATGGGGGTCCCTGACCCTATAAAACACTGACGGCGAACCTAAATACTTATCTCGCTAACTAGCGTCACCTGTGACACTAATACAGCGATCAGAAAAATGATCGCTTAGTGACACTGGCGACGGGGGGTGATCAAGGGGTTAAAACTTTATTAGGGGGGTTAGGGGGGTATCCTAGACCTAAAGGGGGCTAACACTAACTGCCCTACCACTTATAACTGTCACAAACTGACACCAATGCAGTAATCAGAAAAAAAACAAAAAACTGCTATTGGTGTCACTGTGACAGGGGGTACAGGGGGGTGATCGGGGGTGATGGGGGTGAAAAGTGTGCCTAGTGTGTTTACTGTATGTGTGGTGTTGGTGCACTTACTTAGATGTCTTCTCTCCTCGGCGCCGGAACGGAAAATACTGACGCATGGAGAGGTGACATTGCTTCCTCTGCTGCTGTTTACATTACAGCAGCAGAGAAAGATTTTCATTCGTTGGGAGCGAATGAGTGGCCTCCCCCTCAGCATGGATCGCTCCCCTAATGATGCCGACCACCTCGGGCACCCACGGGAAGCAGATCACGTACCAGATACGTGATTTTGCCTGCCCGTGCCATTCTGCCGCAGTATATCTGCGTTAAGCGGTCGGCAAGTGGTTAACAAAAGCAAGCTATTTGGAGTAAGTAGTCGCACATTTGGAGTCCATTTAATAAAATTAGTTTGGAGGTATGTTTTAGAGCCACTTTGATTGATAAAAGTCAGTCAAACATTTTAAGATTTCTGTTCATAAGAGGCATCAGCTGATGTGAACTTTCAAAAAGGAGCTCTCTGAAGACATACAGTACATATGGCTAGGTGCAGCTTGGTGGGGCGGGCAGTAAACACACAGTCCAAGTCCAAGTTCAGCAAAAAAAAAAAAAATAGCATAATATAAAAGGTTCATCAAAACACAAACAGACCCAGCAGGGAGACTCAGAAACATTTACAGAGAGTAACAGCAAGGAGACAGTAGTCTGGAAACCCATAAATACTGACAGCATCTGCCACGAGTGGAGTGAAATGCAGTCATACCCAAAAGGGGAGGCTTCCAGGAAGGATGGCATGTCCCTGCTCTTTCTCTACTCCTCTGCAACCTGTCCCTGATGCTAAGCACTGTCCCTGACAGACGTGTATCTTGTCCCAACACTAGCGACTTGCAAAATTGCACCAAACCCAGGAGCCAGGATCTTAAATAGACTCTGTCTGACCCAAGATGGCCTCCACATCAGATAGCTGCCTCCCTGTGACCAAGGAAACCATAGAAGAACTCGGTTCTTCTTGACTTACATCCCCCCATCTGCATTGCTGCTGCAAATGAGCACAGCCTGCAGTGGAGGAAATAGACTGGCACCTGCCTAAATACGATCAAGAGTAGTTGATAAGGCTGGAAAGGGAAACAAAGCAATCTCAAAGTCTTTAGATGTTTATCAGTCGACAGACAAATTGTCTATAAATAGAGACAGTTTAATACTGTCGCTACTCTTCCTAGAAATGGGTGCCCAGTCTAGATGACTCCCAAGGCACAATGCAGAATAATAAAGAGCAACCCACAAGTAACAGCTAAGGGCTTGAAGGCATCATTGGAACTGGCAAATATCCCTGATCATGAGTCTACCACATATAAGTCTTTGCAGAACACCATGGAGGAAGCTGCTGCTTTCCAAAAAAATATCACTGCCTGCCTGTTTGCCAAAGAGCACCCTGGCAAACGGCAATACTACTGAGAAAATGTTTTGTGCACAAAAGCTGAATTATTCAGGAAGAATACTCAGCATTAAGTATCGTGCAAAAAGGGCACAGCTTACCAACATCAAAACATCATCACAACAGTGAAGTATGGTGGAGGGAACATCATGTTTTGGGCATGCTTTGCTGCCTCAGGGCCTGGACGATTTGCCATCATCAAGGGGGAAATGAATTCCAAAGTTTACCAAAATATCCTACAGAATAATATCAGGGTGGCTGTCCCCTAGCTGAAGCTTAGAAGAAGTTGGGTAATGCAGCAAAACAATGACCCTAAGCATCAAACTAAATCCACTACAGACTGGCAAATGCACCTGTTTGGAGTGGCCCGGTCAGAACCCAAACCTTAACTCCATAGAGATGCTGTGGAATGACCTCAAGAGAGCCATTCACACCAGACATATTACAAATGTGTTTGAGCTGAAGCAGTTTTGTAAAATGTTGATGGGGGGGAATCATGCAAAATTCACTCCATCTATGGCCGGCCTAAGATGAGGAACAGATCACATTTTATGTCAAATTACTGCAGAAAACCAAGTAATTCCAGGGGTATTCACATACCTTTTTCTTGCCACTGTAATCATAATATTAAATCAGGAGCATGGGAGGATCATCAAAACTTTATACAAATGCTATAGTATCAGGAAGCTTAATTCTGTTTTCTCCTTACTAATAAGATATTTTATTTTTAAAGATCAATCATGGAAGAAACTTCAGTTTTTATAACTTAAAGGATGACTCCACTTTTGTGGGAAAAAAAATATAGCAAGTATTTAACTGCTTGCCGACCAGCCGCCGTCATTTTACTGTGGCAGGTCGGCACGATCCCACGAGCCGTCGTAGCTATATGTCAGCTCGCGGGATTGGGATAGCAGGCGCGCGCTGCTGGGAGCGTGCACACGCCTACTGCACAGCGGGGGTGCCGATGCTCGTGGCTAACGGTCACGATGACCGCCGGCCACGAGCACGAGGGACAGAACAGGGACGAGTGTGTGTAAAGATACAAATCCCTGTTCTGTTCTGAGAGGCATGACAGATCGTGACTTCCTTCTAGCAAGGAACCACGATCCGTCACTTCCTCTAGGTCAGTCCCCTCCCCCTTTAGTTAGAAACACAAACAGGGAACACAGTTAACCCCTTGTTCGCCCCCTAGTGTTAACCCCTTCCCTGCCAGTGACATTTTTACAGTAATCAGTGCATTCTTATAGCACTGATCGCCGTATAAATGCCAATGGTCCAAAAAATGTGTCAAAAGTGTCCGATGTGTGCGCCATAATGTCGAATTCCCGATAAAAATTGCAGATCGCCGCCCTTACTAGTAAAAAAAAAAAAAATTTATATTAAAAATGCCATAAAACTATCCCCTATTTTGTAGACGCTATAACTTTTGCGCAAACCAATCAATATACGCTTATTGCGATTTCTTTTACCAAAAATATGTAGGAGAATATATATCGGCCTAAACTGAGGAAAAAAAACTTTTTTTATATATTTTTGGGGGATATTTATTATAGCAAAAAGTAAAAAATATTATTTTTTTTCAAAATTGTTGCTCTTTTTTTGTTTATAGCGCAAAAAATAAAAACTGCAGAGGTGATCAAATACCACCAAAAGAAAGCTCTATTTTTGGGAAAAAAGGATGTCAATTTTGTTTGGGTACAACGTTGCACGACCGCGCAATTGTCAGTTAAAGCGACCCAGTGCCGAATCACAAAAAATGGCCCGGTCATTCAGCAACCAAATCTTCCGGGGCTGAAGTGGTTAAACCAGACAGAGGACCTAGTCCTTACCGCACAACATAAACCAAAAGTCTATTCCAAAACATAGAACTTGCAGAATATGTTCATCTACTCTGAGGAGGGTAAAGCCCTCTTTGATCTGGGCTCAGCTGAGTAAGAAGGTACTTTGCGCCCTCCCTTGGACCGGACCGACAATACCCTCTCCCCCCCCCTTTTTTCCTTCTTCCCCATTCCATGCTCCCCATCCCTTTGTCCCCTTTCTCCCCCCCCCCCCGACTTCCCCATTTTCTACTGTTTTTCTCCCCAACTAATTTTCACTTCATTTTAACTTAACTTACTTTAAAAATAACTGGGGCAGTACCCCTCTTCTTTACCAGGGAGTTAGTGCAAGATGTTCCACTTATGTTGCACTAAAGCAACTCATGGGTGGAAGCCATGAAAATACCTAGCGATGCTCCTGCATTTGATCTTCCTGTTGTTCAAACTATCTGATCTTTTTGTCATGCTCCACCTTCTTTGGCACAAATGTTTTTTGATGATCTCTGTATTCAGTAAGCAGATTTGTGTCTTCCTTTGTACATGATGCCTTTTACTTTGTTCATTGTGGAAAAAAAAAAAATATAGCATATAAAATTGCTACAGAAGCCATATTGAATGTTATTAAACCACTAGGGGGCGCAAGCCATGACCGTCGAGCACCCGCAATGATCAAATACCACCAAAAGAAAGCTCTGTTTGTAAGAAAAAAAGGACGTAAATTTTGTTTGGGTACAATGTCGTATGACCGCGCAACTGTCAGTTAAAGTGACGCAGTGCCGTATCGCAAAAAATGGCCTGGTCATTGAGCAGCCAAATCTTCTGGGGCTGAAGTGGTTAAAGTGAACCTGTACTGGCTAGTGTTGCATTGGAAAGAAGCATTCTTAGATTTATAGCGTTTCAGCCCTAAATTAAACAATGCATCTTATAGCTTGTACTGACAAAAATACAGGTCTCAACTTACCTTTATTTGTCAAATGGCCCAAGCAGAGTGGAACAATGGAATTACAAAGTAATAGTATATATAAACAATAAGTAAACATAAACTACAAACAGCGCTATTGTTGAGCAAAAACATATAATTAAAATCATGCGGCCAACTGCGCACATAAGTGTGATAACACAGAGAGGTAAAGAGTCTGTGAAGTGATCAGGAAAATGTCCATAGGTGATAATAAAGCTGAATCACAGTGTGCGCCTTCCACCGGTCAGTAGGACTTCACCATGTGTTAACACTCTCCCCCTAGGGGGTCAAACTCACCAAATATGTAAGTTTTAAAAGCCTCCAAGAGAAAAGGGTCTCCTTGGAGGGGCAGGAGGCGGAGCCTAGCAGAGCAGACATGCATTGTTAGAGCTCCACACCGCTGAGGAGAGAAGAGAAGGACAAAGCGGAGCCTGCAGGCTCAAAAGGTATCCATTTGAACATTTTTGCCCCAGGGAACAAACTGTGAAAGTTTGGGCAGGAAATATGGCACTGGGAGGAAACCGTGGCAGAAATAAAAATCACCTCACAAAGAGCTCACAGGCACTCACTGCAGCTGAAGCAGCTCCAGTCACCTCACAAGATACAGCATCAGGGCGCTCTCACAGACAAAAAATGTCACAGCAAGACTCTCCATTTGAGTCAGATACAGAACAAATCCTCTCACAAACTTCTCCACAAGCCTCCTCAGTATCCCCAGTAATATTATTACAATTTGAAAAGATGCTTCATAAGGCTTTAAAACAAACATCAGACCAAATAACAAAAAGCCTAACCAAAGAAATAAGAGAGCTGGGAAACCGCACTGCAGCCTTAGAAATAAAAATGGATGAAATTGAAATTACAACCCAAGAAAATATAACAGAATTGGAACAATTAAAAAAAGAGAATTTAATACTTCAAACTAAGCTCGAAGATTACGAAAATAGAGCCAGACGTTCAAACTTGCGCATAAGGGGAATACCTGAAACTGTGACAGACCTGCAATCTACTATTACTGCTCTATTACAAGAACTAAAGCCAGATATCCCTATTGAACGTTTAGAACTGGACAGAGTACACAGAGCCCTCACAGCCAAAAAGAAAGATGGACCCCCACGTGATATAATCACAAAATTTCATTATTACAGAACGAAAGAACAAATACTAATTGCTGCAAGAGAAAAAAAAGAACTTAATTTTCAAGGACACAATTATCAAATTTTTGCTGACCTATCCCAACTTACTATTACTAAAAGACGATCCATGAAACCCCAACTAATGGAACTGCAACGCCACAACATTATGTATCAATGGGGCTTCCCCTTTTCAGTCAGATTTAACTACCAAGGTACAATTTACAGAAGCAGATCAGCAGATGAACTACAACAAACCCTTTTAAAATTAAATCTGACAGAACCCACAAGCAGCAACACTCCCACATGCAGAAGAATGGCGTCATCTTCACCTTCAGGCAGCACCCAGAAAATTTCAGAACAAAATGGGAATCATCATTCTCACAAAAGAGGCCGTTATGCCACATCATCCATGGACCAAGAAGATTCAATGGACTGACATCCTAATTCCTGATATCTCTTCATTTATTATACTAAGAGATGGTTCTCTATAAAAAACCTATATTTATAACTGAATGTAACTGCATTCTGATAGTCACACACGGTATGGGATCATGTTACATTCCAGTTATATTTCTTATTACTTCTGATTCATATAGCCTTAGAATATATAAGTGAAATAAGAAATTCTTGTTCAGTTATATATTATCAGGTAATAACAATAGATTTATTACTTTTTAGGACAAACATGTTCAATAATCCAGAAGTAATGGAAGCTTTTCTTTCTTTTCTTAAAACAAATATATTATTACCTAACTAGTTCCTAGAATTATGTTTTTGTTTATTCTAATCTGAAGCAATACAACCTCAATTTTATGAGTTAACATATCTAAACAGTTACATATGAATAAAATATGTAATTGTTTACTCTAAAAGGGTTAAAATCCCAAAATAATTCAAACTATCTTCATCAATACCAAAGTTATTAACAGTACCTTTCTAACTGAATTATTTAGCCTAGGGCAAGACTAACCATATACAACCACCCTGGAATAAATAATTTCAACAAAAACTATATTCTGCACTCCAATTAATGAAACATCATTTTGATGTCTTTTGACATAGCACTTCTCTCCTGTAAGCGGAAGATCCGTGTACCCCCATTAGCCCTCCTCATTCTCCCAACCATATTATGTGGGAGTGTGATGAAGGCACTTATTCCCCTGAGAGAGATATTTATTCTCTTTCACGGGTAAATTGTGATTACTTGCAAAAAAGAATTTATACAATGTATCATCTAATCTCATATGTTTTTTGTTTACTCTTTACTCCAGAATTCACTGGTCTCTTTTCTATCTATTCATCTCTTCAGTCCACACAGGTTGATCTGCGCAGTCAGCTCTGCATAACAAAAAGTAAGTCAAAACTATTTGATCTATTGCCATGGCACCACTGAATATACTTTCCCTGAATGTTCAGGGAATAAATGTCCCTCAAAAAAGGACCAAAGCCTTCCGTACTTTCCATAACAAGAAGGCTCACATAGTATGCCTCCAAGAAACACACTTCACCAAAGATTCTACTCCAAAATATATTTCTCCTTTTTATCAACAAATTTACACGGCTTCTGCCTGTACCAAGCAAAGGGGAACTCTAATTGCATTTCACCGATCCACACCATTCACCTTATCATCAGAAATTAAAGACCCAGAAGGTAGATACCTGATACTCATGGGTTATATAATGGATACAGCAATCACGGTGATTTCCTACTACGCTCCTAACAAACAACCTACACCATTCCTCTCACATATATTACAAGTGATTAATACACACAAAATAGGAACAGTGATAATGTGTGGGGATTCGAACCAGGTCCTCCTCCCATTTCTAGATAAATCACCTTTTACACCATCCAAAATAACCTCTAGATTACCTTTTTCTCAACTTCTTTCCAAATACAATCTAGTAGATTCATGGAGAGAAAGTAACCCAATGAAAAAGAAATTCACTTATTTCTCGCACCCTCATCAAACCTTCACCAGAATAGATCATATTTTTCTAACAATAGGAATGATACCAGAAATTATTGCATCAGATATAATTCCGATTCCGTGGTCTGACCATAATGCAGTATACACTACTATAGCCTCAGCCATACCAAAAGCGCATGACCCAACGTGGTACTTACCGGACATAATGCTCAAACACCCACTACATCAGATGGCCATTGAACAAGCTTTAAAGGAATACATATCAATTAATAATACAACAGACATCTCCCCAATAACACTGTGGGAAGCTCATAAGCCTGTCTTGCGTGGTACAATACAAAGACAAATGGCACTATTTAAACGGGAACGCAAAAATCTAGCAAAAAAACTAGAACTCAATTTTAATGCAGCCTACATATCATTTCAAGATAATCCATCTCAGAGTACAAAATCTCATCTGGAAAAATCTAGATTGGAATACGATCTATTTCTCACTGAGTCAGTTGATAAATCCCTCAAACGCTCCAAACACAATTTCTACATGAATACAAACAAACCAGGTACATATTTGGCTCGGGCATTAAATTCAACTAACAAATCTTTCAAACCAATACGTTTGAAATTATCAAAAAATGTTTACACTTGTAATCCAGTTAAAATAGTCCATAAATTTCACTCACATCTCGCAACTTTATACAAGACAAACAATGAATTTAATCCTACAGAAGCTGAATCCTTCTTCTCAAAAATAACCTTACCTGAGTTATCTCAGAATCAAAAAAGCAGTTTGGATGAGCCTATAACTATAGATGAAGTTGCTAATGCCATAAAAGACCTAAAACTTAACAAAAGACCAGGCCCAGATGGCTACTCGGCTTTATACTATAAAACATTCTCAGAAATACTCTCTCCCATTCTCACTGAAACTTTTAACAAACTTCTAGATGGACATTCTTTTCGGCAAGAAACACTAATGGCAATTGTTTGTATGATCCCAAAACCCCTTTCTGATGATACTTCCTGTGTGAATTATCGGCCTATCTCTCTGTTAAACCTCGATATTAAATTATTAGCAAAAATAATAGCAAAACGCCTCAATAGCATTATAGGAAAATTAATACATAGAGATCAAGTAGGCTTCATGCCAAATAGACAGGCAGGCGATAATATACGCAGGGCAGTGTTATTGGCACATATTGCTAAAAAACGGAAAATCCCTTTATGTTTTCTATCTCTCGATATTAAGAGGGCATTTGACACAGTATCCTGGCAATATATGCAATATTCATTACAAAAATGGGGTTTTGGACCCCACTTTTTAACATGGATCAAAGCATTATATAATAAACCCAAAGCCTATATAAAATATGCTGGATACAAATCTGAAGCCTTTAATATCGAAAGAGGTACCCGACAGGGTTGCCCATTATCTCCCTTATTATTTGCCCTTATACTCGAACCCATGGCCCAATACATCAGAACAAACCAAACTATAACTGGCATTGAAGTAGGAGGTATTACACACAAATTATGTATATTTGCAGACGATATATTACTTTTTCTATCATCACCACAGGTCTCTGGTCCTAACTTAATACCAGCTCTTGATGGATTTGCAGCCCTATCCGGCCTTATGATTAATCCTAAGAAATGCCTAGTGCTTAATATTTCACTCACAAACATGGAATTGATCCCGGCTAGGACTGCACTCCCATTCACATGGGCAGAAAAATCAATCCCATATCTTGGAATTCATTTAACAGCATCTCATTCTGACTTATTCTCAACCAATTATCCTCCTGTATTAAGACAGATCACAAATCTAATAAAACAATGGTCGCAACTTCCTTTATCCTGGATAGGGAAGATTAATGCAATCAAAATGACTATTCTACCCAAATTGCTTTATCTATTCAGAGTCCTCCCTATTCCAATTCCTTCCTATTTTTTGAGAATAGTACAAAAAAGAGCAACTTCGTTTATATGGGGCTCTTCTAAACCACGTATACCTATACACACACTACATCTTCCCAAAAATAAAGGAGGCCTGGGATACCCTAATTTTACTAACTACTACAGAGCAGCACATTTGGCCAGTCTGTCCAAATACCATGCAAAACAGGAAATCCCATTATGGGTATTTATAGAGGCTTCAGAAAATGACCCTCTATTAATATCAAATTTATTATGGCTTGATCCTAAAGACCGCTTTAAAATTCATAATCCCATAACTAAACACTTCTTATCTCTCTGGGATAAACTAAAAACCAAATATCAGTTACAATCTCCACACAATCCTCTCCTTTCTTTTATCAGAAATCCGGCCTTTTATCCGGCATGGATCTACCCAAATTCTTTTAAAGCTTGGACAACATCAGGCATTCAGACACTAAATGACTTCATAGCATCTAAATCATTCCTTTCATTCCCATCGCTTAGAGAAAAATATGATCTACCAAACTCTGAGATATTTAGATATCTCCAAATCAAAAATTTCTATACACCATTCCTAAAGGGGGATACACCATTATCCCAATTATCCATTTTTGAATCAATCTGTACAAAAGATCCATTTGCTAAAGGTACAATTTCATCACTTTATAATCAATTATATGGAGTAGCAAATCTTAATAGACCCTCTTACGTTCAGAGGTGGGAGGAGGACCTGGGACGAACTTTAGAAGACACGGACTGGTCTAATATATGGCTCACATCTAAGTCATCTTCACCCAACATCTTGGCACTAGAGACAAATTATAAAGTCCTAACTCGCTGGTACCTTGTACCCGCTAGAGTGGCAAAATATTCACCTAATACCTCAACTCTTTGTTTTCGAGGATGCCCAGAAATAGGCACATATTTACACATATGGTGGACGTGCCCAGTAATCCAAACCTTCTGGAAGGAAGTCTTCGTGATTGCATCTAAAATATTTAAAAAAATAATACAACCAGATCCATATTTAACTTTACTTAATCTAAAACCGGAATGGTTAACACTCTCTCAATTCAAACTTATGATCCAACTAATAACGGCTGCAAAACAAACGGTGGCCAAGGCATGGAAATCTCCTACATTGGTACTAGCAGAAACAATTCACAGAATGAATAATACAATGTCCCATGCTAAGATGGTAGCCATCGATCAAAATCAAATTCCAAAATTTGAAAAACTTTGGCATCCTTGGATAAAACAACAGTTCCTGTCAAATTTCAATGACTCTGTCCTGTTGCCATGGTAACAGATTAAATGACTTACAGAGACACCCATTCTAAGGCTTCAAAGAGAACTAAAAAGAATAATAAACTGACGAGCGCGACAACCTTGTGGACCATACCTCTACCTTTCAACCCTTTTTCTTCTTTCTCTTTCCTTTTCTCCACCTTACGATTAAAGCTCATTATCAGAACTTATTTGGCCTATATACACTGTACTTGTAAACAATATGTATAGTAGGTATAAATCATTTAAATACCTACAAAAGTAACTAAAGGAAATGATATATATCTTTAATTTAGGTTTACGTGAACCCAATGTTTAATATTTGAAATTTCATGATATTTACCTATATAAACCCTACTGTAAAACAATGAGCTTACTTTATAGATCCTTGTAAACTTACTTTATGTATATTTATGTATCTTTATAACATTGTATACTCAATAAACTTCTTTTGACAAGGAAAAGGGTCTCCTTAGCACATCTCTCTCAGTACCACTCCAGGGGGTTCAGGGAGGGGTCACAACTCCAAACAGATAAATGCCAAAGAAAAAAAAGTATGCACATAGCGTAATTCTGTTTATTAAGATGAACCCCACAATCTTCACAAACCACCCCTCAACCAATATACGTACAAAATAAAAGCAGTCAATCAAGCAAAAAAGGAGTATTGCGTGTCACCGTTCAGAAGATCCAGCCGGCTCGGTATCCAGGGGAACAGATCACTTCCTGGTTTGTGGAACAGGCTGAGGTGGAACGCAAACCTCACTTCCGGCGTCATGTAAGCCACGCCCTGACGCGTTTCGTCATATCCTGGCTTCGACAGAGGGCGTGGCTACACGGCGTAGTAAGAGGTTTATATCGCCCACCCCACTCCGAGCGATATAAACCTCTTACTACGCCGTGTAGCCACGCCCTCTGTCGAAGTCAGGATATGACGAAACGTGTCAGGGCGTGGCTTACACAACGCCGGAAGTGAGGTATGCGTTCCACCTCAGCCTGTTCCACAAACCAGGAAGTGATCTGTTCCCCTGGATACCGAGCCGGCTGGATCTTCTGAACGGTGACACGCAATACTCCTTTTTTGCTTGATTGACTGCTTTTATTTTGTACGTATATTGGTTGAGGGGTGGTTTGTGAAGATTGTGGGGTTCATCTTAATAAACAGAATTACGCTATGTGCATACTTTTTTTCTTTGGCATTTATCTGTTTGGAGTTGTGACCCCCCCCTGAACCCCCTGGAGTGGTACTGAGAGAGATGTGCTAAGGAGACCCTTTTCTCTTGGAGGCTTTTAAAACTTACATATTTGGTGAGTTTGACCCCCTAGGGGGAGAGTGTTAACACATGGTGAAGTCCTACTGACCGGTGGAAGGCGCACACTGTGATTCAGCTTTATTATCACCTATGGACATTTTCCTGATCACTTCACAGACTCTTTACCTCTCTGTGTTATCACACTTATGTGCGCAGTTGGCCGCATGATTTTAATTATATGTTTTTGCTCAACAATAGCGCTGTTTGTAGTTTATGTTTACTTATTGTTTATATATACTATTACTTTGTAATTTTATGTCTTTTTAAACGGCTGCTGTTTTTTGTGAACATTTAGTGTAGAAACTGAGTGTCTATACCTCTTCCATTCTATAGTTTTGCTCTCTTATCTTTGGACATTAATTTATCCATTTGGCGCTGAGCGGTGTGCTGCAGGCCCGAGCAAACCTTTCCTCCTGGAACAATGGAATGCCTGAAAATGCTTTACAAATATGGAGTGCTTGATAGTTGTCCATAGACTCCTCCATCCCCCCATCTGATGCTAGAGACTTATAATTGGCTGCCCAGGGACCAGGCAAGCACCACCTTGTTGAAGATGTCACACCCATTCCCTTCATACTTGCCTTGAGCTTTAGTAAGGGAGCAAAGTAAAGGTATGCTGAATAATTCTTTGGTGTCTTTCCTGCATTTCTATCTTTACTTTTGTATCCAGTACAGGTTTGCTCTGGTCTACTGTATTCTACTTTACCTTTAAATGTATGCACTCACCCTATTAAAAATAAAGGTGTGATGTCTTGTAACATATCACACTTTACAAGATCATTTATTGTATCTGAGCCCACTCCATCCCCTTTTTAAATATTTGAACTGTATATTGGTGGATGGGCAACCCAATGTAGAAGAACAATCAATGCACAAGTTTATGAACAGTCATTATCAACAGGATTTCAATGCAATTTATACGGGTTGTCTAGAAAAATACAGCGTAGGGTGTCAAGGTAAATAGGTAACTACATAAGAGCAGTGCCCTCTTAAAAGCATCATGGGCCCCTGGGCAAAGTAATGCCCTACAATGGAGACAGCGCAGGTAAACAGACATCAAGTAGGTAGGAGGCAGACAAGCGGAGCTTCCCCTTTTGGGTGGAGCTCTGCATTAACTACATGAACAATCTTTCTGTACAGCAAAGAAACAGTGGGAAAATACTACATACATAAAGTAACAAAGCTGTCCTGTGCATATAATATATCTGCTAGATTGATGCCTCCCCAGCGCTATGACCCCTCTACACCCCAGATATCCCCCCAGTACTCTTACCCCTCTACACCCTAGATATCTCCCCAGCACTCTGACCCCTCTACACCCCAGATATCCCCCCAGCACTGTGACCCCTCTACACCCTAGATATCTCCCCAGCACTCTGACCCTTCTACACCCCAGATATCCCCCCAGCACTCTGACCCCTCTACACCCCAGATAACCCCCCTCAGCACTCTGACCCATTTACACCCCAGACATCACCCCAGCACTCTGACCCCTCTACAACCCAGATATCCCCCCAGCACTCTGACCCCTCTACTTCCCAGATATCCCCCAGCACTCTGACCCCTCTACACCCCAGATATCCCCCAGCACTCTGACCCCTCTACACCCCAGATAACCCCCCAGCACTCTGACCCCTCTACTTCCCAGATATCCCCCAGCACTCTGACCCATCTACACCCCAGATAACCCCCCAGCATTCTGACCCCTCTACACCCCAGACATCACCCCAGCACTCTGACCCTTCTACACCCCAGATATCCCCTGAGCACTTTGACCCCTCTACTTCCCAGATATCCCCCAGCACTCTGACCCCTCTACACCCCAGATATCCCCTCAGCACTCTGACTCCTCTACACCCTAGATATCTCCCCAGCACTCTGACCCCTCTACACCCCAGATATCCCCACAGCACTCTGACCCCTCTACACCCCAGATAACCCCCCAGAACTCTGACCCCTCTACACCCCAGATATCTACCCAGCACTCTGACCCCTCTACTTCCCAGATATCCCCCAGCACTCTGACCCCTCTACATCCCAGATATCCCCCCAGCACTCTGACCCCTCTACACCCCAGATATCCCCCCAGCACTCTGATCCCTCTACACCCCAGATATCCCCCCAGCACTCTGGCCCCTCTACATCCCAGACAGCCCCAAACACTCTGACCCCTCTACACCCTAGATATCCCCCCAGCACTCTGAACCCTCTACACCCTAGATATCCCCCCCCCCCAGCACTGTTACCATATACCATAAGATACCCCTTGTATTGTGACCCCACTACATCCCTGATACCCCCTACACTGTGACCTCTAGCACTATAGCCACCCAAGTTACCCCAAGCATTGCTACCCCCTATACACCCCAGATCCCCCCTCAGCATTGTTTTCCCCCATACACCCTTGATATCCCCCAGCACCATTATTCCATCCATGTAGTACCCCCTTTTCCAGTGGAGATACAGTGCATGTGAACTTTTGGCTATGTGCCCACCTCCAGCACTGGACTCACCTATACCAATCAAGCAGGCAGTAGGAGGGGCGGAGGAGGGAGCATCCCTCTGGCATTCCAAGCCCTTCAGTGCAAACAGTGCTGGACAGCTAGGCTCACCATGACACCATCAACAATGCTACTTCTGCAGGTGGGCTCTCAGTGCTGCCGATTTAGCAACTCCCACTCCAGCTCCTACCCCGCAGCCTTCAACTCCTGAGCATTCAATCTGCATAGGGTGGGGTCAGAGCATCACTGGCGCTCTGGCCCTGCCCCTCCCTGCTGGCTGTGAAATAATAGGTATCGTTCTGCACAGCACGGCGCATTGCTGCCAGCCTGCCTCCCCTGTGTATCCATCACTCTCAGTGCCATCATGGGGCCCCCAATTTCCGGGCAGCGTGGGCTCAAGGACGAGCTGCTCTGGGGAAAGTGCAGGTGCCCCCCATGCAGCTATGGCCCCTGGGCAGTGCCCAGGTGTGCCCACTCATTAAGACAGCCCTGCATAGGAGATTCCCATAGTAGGAGGAGGCAAATGCACCCACCTGGGCTGTCAACAGTCTATTAGTTTCCTGATGTTTTTCTTTAGTCTGTTTTAGGACAGAATTAGCTTGCAGCAATGCTCTTATGGAGTCTTTTATGTAGCAGATTCCGAAATGTACTGTATATAGCAGTGCACAGTGCCTTTTAATGTTATAGCTCACAGTGGTTCAAACAACCCTGTCTGCTGTCAGCAGGATCAAGTTTTCATCAGAATATATACAGAAGCTGCAAAACTGTTTTTTTTTTTTTTTAATTACGGTACTTATATAGCGCCATCAATTTACACAGTGCTTTTACATATATAATGTACATTCATATCAGTCCCTGCCACCAATGAGCTTACAGTGTAAGGTCCCTAACTCACATACTAGGACCAATTTTAGACAGGAGCCAATTAACCTACCAGCATGTCTTTGGAGTGTGGGAGGAAACTGGATTACCCAGAGGAAACACAAGCAGACTCCAGGTGGATAGCGCCACAGTTTGGATTTGAACCGATGACCCTAGTGCTGCCAGGCGGACATCCTAACCACTTAGCCACATCTAAATGACACTTTAGTGCAACATGCGCACAATTTGTGACAAGAAAACTCACTTTTCAGCAGGAATCAGTACAGCAAGTTCCACTTTTGTCCACATGCTCCAGCAATTTTAGAGGACAGCTTCAACTGTATGGCTTGCAGAGTGGTAGTCCAGATGCCAGAGTGCATTGACAGGCTTCCTGCCCATGTTTATTTGTCACCATTACATTGACATTGTTATTGGTAGACTACTACATTATACCGTATATGTCAATTTTTATTTTTTCCATATTTACATTATAGGCACTGGTACTGATCAACTTATTTCTATGATAGAATCATGATCAATTTAAACAGATGAGTGGATTCCTATGTCTTTATTTCCTCCAATGTATCCAGTACAGTATGCACTGTCTGAATCCCCACTTAATTTATAATTGTGATTACCTGCATTTGCAACATTACAAAAAACGTGTACATACAAAACTGCTGATTAAAAAAATATATTAAAAAATCAATATAAAAATATGTAAATCATTTCACACAAGATCATAGCCATTAAAACAAAGACTCATGACATCCCTTTTTACATTCCACTTTACTTTCAGAACTCTTTCCCCTAGATATCATTTTATCATCTTCCATTATAGCTGTCAGACCTTATTGTGATGCTGGACCAGCATGACTCATGACAGTATAAAAATGTCCCCTGGAAAATGTGGCTAAGTGTCTAAAATGAAGAGCAGGGGAAGAAAAGAGGGAAGACCCCCCACTTTACAATGAGTTAAACTGACATGCAGTCCATTACATTCTTACTGGGACAAATAGAAAGATTATGCCAATTCACACGAGTCCTGCCGTCTGAATCGCACATTCCCAGTTAGAAAATCAGCTAGTTAAAGCTAATTTAATTCCAGCCATAGGAAAAGAAAGTCAGCAATTGCTACCACACTGTTTAATTCAAACTAGAACCATAGATCCCGAATGACGCACCGAACATGAATAATTATTGTCATCTGCGTTAAATGTCCGGCGGTGAGATGTAATTATGAGTAGGATAAATGCAGCCAATCTACAGAATCAGCTGCAATTTCAGTCAGATTTTCTCACCTAGAACAATATTTGCTGTTTTCCATTATATAGATACCATCCCATACAAAAGCTGAATGTACAAGGTAGATGTTTTCACAGGTACATTTGCGCAAACCATGTATTAAATTATTATAATTTCAGCACAGCATGAAGCTGATATAGTCCATTGTGTGTGTTTTTTTAAATATAAATCCATTTAGTTAATAAAATAAATCATAAAAACATCCCAAAAAAAGAACACAGGTGGACATTTGTATCTAAATTGCTTTTTATCTGTAAGCGTTGGTAACAGTGAAGGTAGTAAAAACCAAAAACATTGATTCCCAGCTGGCGATTGCTGTCATTTTACAGTGACAAAGCAGTGCTATATATACAACCTTTCTTGTCTCACTGAATCTGAAAAAATTTGGGAGACTCAAATTTCAAGATCAACTTTGGCTAATTGGATGCAGTCAGCATATCGCTTCACCCTAGAGAAACAGAGATGCTATTTGAAAAGGTCAAACTTTCAGGTAGATAGGTAAAGGGAAGCTCTAGTTTTGTTAAGAAAAAAAATCAACTCTGGGTTATAAATGTACAAATGTTTTTTTTTATTTTGTTGAGTATCTACACAACAGAGTGGTTGCCATTTCATAAATGTGTATAGCATGAGACTGTATACACGACAATAAACACAACCGTTATATATAAAATAATTGCAGAGGATTGCCTGAGGTGAGTCAAAATCTGCTAAAAGAAAAGAGAAGTGACCTTAACCCTAATAAAATGCAAGTATCCCAGTCTGTCCTCACTAGTCAGTTTGTCTTAGTTTGTGAGAACAGTAAAACCGTATATCTTTGCTGCCTAATTGCAGTAGAAATGAATGTTAGCTATAGAGCCTAAGACCACAGTACCTTACCAATGTCATATGCTGTAGAGAAAAATACACCCTTCTAATAATGTAACAGTATAATTTAACGGTAAGTAAAAGGGAAGAAAAAAGAGGAGAATGAGGGAAGTAAATAAAAAAGAATGTTATTCTTTGTATCTCAGAATACAGTGCCTTGAAAAAGTATTCACACCCCTTGAAATTTTCCACTTTTTGTCATGTTACAACCAAAAATTAAATGTATTTTATTGACATTTTATGTGATAGACCAGCACAAATTTGCACATAATTGTGAAGTGGAAGGAAAATGATAAATGTTTTTCAACATTTTTTACAAATACGTTTCTGAAGAGCGTGGCGTGTATTTGTATTTAGCCCCCTTTACTCTGATACCCCTAACTAAAATCTAGTGGAACCAATTGCCTTCAGAACTCACCTAATTAGTAAATAGAGTCCACTTGTGTGTAATGTAATCTTAGTATACTGTAAATACAGCTGTTCTGTGAAGCCCTCAGAGGTTTGTTGGAGAACCTTAGTGAACAAACAGCATCATAAAGGCCAAGGAACACACCAGACAGGTCAGGTATAAAATTGTGGAGAAGTTTAAAGCAGGGTTAGGTTGTAAAAAAATATACCAAGCTTTGAACATCTCATAGAGCACTGTTCAATCCATCATCCAAAAATGGAAAGAGTATGGCACAACTGCAAACCTACCAAGACATGTCTGTCCACCTAAACTGACAGGCCGGGCAAGGAGAGCAATAATCAGAGAAGCAGCCAAGAGGCCCATGGTAACTCTGGAAGAGCTGCAGAGATCCACAGCTTAGGTGGTAGAATCTGTCCACAGGACAACTATTAGTCGTGCACTCTACAAATCTGGCCTTTATAGAAGAGTGGCGGGAAGAAAGCCATTGTTGAAAGAAAGCCAATAAAAGTCCTGTTTCCAGTTTGCGAGAAGCCATGTGGTGGACAAAAAAAACATGTCGAAGATGGTGCTCTGGTCAGATGAGACCGAAATTGAACTTTTTGGCCTAAAAAAAAAAACACCATTTGTGGCGGAAAACTAACGCTGCACATCATCCTGAACACACCATCCCCACCGTGAAACAAGGTGGTGGTAGCATAATTTGGTGGGGATGCTTTTCTTCAGCAGGAACAGAGAAGCTGGTCAGAGTTGATGGGAAGATGGATAGAGCCAAATACAGGGCAATCTTAGAAGAAAACCTGTTATGCCCTGTACACACGATAGGATTTTCCGACAACAAATATTCAACGGGGGCTTCTTGTCGGAAATTCTGACTGTGTGTAGGCTCCATCGGACATTTTCCGTCGGAACTTCCGAGAAACAAAATTTGAGATCTGGATCTCAAATTTTCTGACAACAAAATCCGTTGTCGGAAATTCCGATCGTGTGTACACAATTCCGACACAAAAAATTCCACCCATGCTAGGAATCAAGCAGAAGAGCCGCACTGGCTATTGAACTTAATTTTTCTTGGCTTGTTGTACATGTTGAACGCAATGGCGTCCCCAACATTATGCTGTGCCCCACCATGTGCCCCCCCCCCCCCCCCCCCAATTAAAACATTTTTTTTTTTTTACAAAAAGGCCGTGTCTAAGAGGGAGAGTGTCCCCAGTCAGCTCCAGCTGGTGATTCCTCCCCCCACCCTCTGCTCGCTGACACTGCATAATGCGAGCGCTCACACAACCATGGCCGCCCGATCTGCTCCTTCCCCTGCATCCTCATTGGCAGTGAGAAGAGTGAGTTGCAGGAAGGACTCCACCAGGACTCTCAGTTACTGAAAAAACAGACTGATTTCTCACGTCCTTAGGACAGGAGAACTAGCCTGTAAATTCCAAGAGATGCCAGACCAGCGCTGTCAATAGCAGGGGCAGGACAGCAAGAGGAGGCTGGGGAACCCCACAGTTGCAGAACACCAGGGCCCGGTGGCAAGACAATCTTTGCAACCCTCCAACTGCTTTGGGCCCTTATATTTTCTTGGTATGCTGGTGACATATATCTCTTATTTTCTGCCACCCTGGGGGGCCCCAATACAGTAGGAAGGGAGCTCACTGCAGAACATATGTGGGATCATACTAAAGGGCCCCAGGATATATACCGTATATACTCGAGTATAAGTCGAATTTTTCAGCCCATTTTTTGGGCTGAAAAAAGCCACTTCGACTTATACTCGAGTCATTTAACAAAAATGCAAGTATCGGAGGAGAAAAGGGGGCGGGGTCGTGCTGCTGTGTTCGCTGACGCCGTCACTAGTTTGCTGGGACCGCAGGTTTCCCCAGCAACCAGTGACGCTGCGTGCGTGCACCCGCCCCCTGCTCCTCACCGCAGGTCTCGTGCCACTGTGTTCGCTGACGCCGTCACTAGTTTGCTGGGACCACGGGTTTGCCCAGCAACCAGTGACGCTGCGTGCTTGCACCCGCCCCCTGCTCCTCACCGCAGGTCTCGTGGCGCTGGGTTCGCTGACACCGTCACTAGTTTGCTGGGACCGCGGGTTTCCCCAGCAACCAGTGACGCTGCGTGCGTGCACCCGCCCCCTGCTCCTCACTGCAGGTCTCGTGCCGCTGTGTTCGCTGACGCCGTCACTAGTTTGCTGGGACCGCGGGTTTCCCCAGCAACCAGTGACGCTGCATGCTTGCACCCGCCCCCTGCTCCTCACCGCAGGTCTCGTGGCGCTGGGTTAGCCGACGCCGTCACTAGTTTGCTGGGACCGCGGGTTTCCCCAGCAACCAGTGATGCTGCGTGCGTGCGCCCGCCCCCTGCTCCTCACCGCAGGTCTCGAAGACAAGCTCGCACTCACGGGCGAGCAGGGGCATGACGTCACGTGCGCGCCCCGCCCCCCTGCTACTTGCGGTTCCCGGCTTAAGATTTCCACATCTTTCTACATCAATCCGCCCCTCCTGCATTCAAGATACCGGTATGAGGGAACTAATGATCACTAATGGCTGGGCATATTTTCTTAAAGGTCACGCTGATGGGCACATTTTTTATGTTAAGGAGCACTCTGATGGACAGATTTTATTTTAAGGGGAACGCTGATGGGTATATTTTTAATGTGCACACTGATGGGCATATTTTCTTAAGGGGCACACTGATGGACACATTTTGTTGTGCCCATCAGAGTGCCCTTTAACATAAAATGTGCCCATCAGCATGCACATTAAAAATATACCCATCAGCGTGCCCCTTAAAATAAAATATGTCCATCAGAGTGCCCCTTAACATAAAAAATGTGCCCATCAGCTTGACCCTTATTTTATGTTAAGGGGCACTTTGATGGGCATATTTTATTTTAAGAGCAACACTGATGGGCACATTTTGTATTAAGGGGCACTTTGATGGGCAAATTTTCTGTTAAGGGGCACTCTGATGGACACATTTTATGTTACGGGGCACTCTGATGGGCAAATTTTATGTTACGGGGCACTCTGATGGGCACATTTTATGTTACGTGGCTCTCTGATGGGCAAATTTTATGTTACGGGGCACTCTGATGGGCAAATTTTATGTTACGGGGCACTCTGATGGGCAAATTTTATGGCCGCTGGCAGGCTTTATATAATGGACGCTGGCAGGCTGTATATATTGGACGCTGGCAGGCTGTATATAATGGACGCTGGTAGGCTGTATATAATGGACACTGGCAGGCTGTATATAATGGGCACTGGCAGGCTGTATATAAGTCTATACAACTATACAAGTCTTTTTTTTTTTATCCTGTTAGAAATGGATCCCAATACTTCTACCGGTAATCCTGGACCAAAACAAAAACGCAGTTCATACGAAGCTGGTTTCAAACTTAAGGTTGTGTCAAGAGCAGAAGAAAGTACTAACACTATTGCAGGTAGTGAATTTTGTGTTAGTGAAAAACTAGTGAGGGACTGGCGGAAAATGAAAGCTGACTTGGAAAAGATTCCAAAGGATAAAAAAGCTCGACGTGGTTTAACAACTTCATATGGGGCTCTAGAGACTGAATTGCATAAATGGGTTATGGAGTGTCGTCAAAATGGTTACTGCGTAACACGCATGGGAATTCGCTTACGTGCCCTTCAAATGGCTAAAGATGACAAATTAAAAGCACCAGGCATTGAAAATTTTGTTGCGTCAGCAGGATGGTGTACCCGCTTCATGAATAGGTTTGGCCTATGTTTGCGGCAAAGAACAAAGATTTCACAGAAGTTGCCAAAAGACCTTGATGAAAAAGTGATGTCATCCCATTCATTCATCATAAAACAAAGAAGGATCCATAACTATGACCTGGGAGATATTGGAAATATGGATGAAACACCTATGACCTTTGATCTTCCAAGCAACAGAACTGTGGCAAGTTTGGGAGCCAAAACTATTCTTCTCAGAACCACAGGAAATGAAAAAAAACATTTCACAGTCGTTCTGTCATGTTTGGCTAATGGAACCAAGCTGCGGCCTGTCATTATTTTTAAAAGAAAGACCTTGCCTAAAAAGGTCAAATTCCCACCACGAATTACAGTGCGCGCACATATTAAAGGCTGGATGGATGAAGACGGAACACAAAAATGGCTGGAAGAAATTTGGAATGGACGACCAGGAGCAGCCTTAAAGAAAAAAACCATCATTACTAGTTTGGGATATGTTCAGAGCCCACACATCTGATGACATAAAAAAATTGGCAAAATCTTCTCAAGTTACTTTGGCCGTTATTCCAGGTGGGCTTACATCTGTATTGCAGCCGCTAGATGTGTGTTTAAGTAAACCTTTCAAAGACCGTGTGCGAAAGATGTGGCATGAATGGATGTCATCTGGTCAAGCCCGACTGACAAAAGGTGGAAATCTGATGAAGCCCGACATAGAATTGATAGCAACGTGGGTTCGTGATGCATGGGAAGAGATTCCGGATGACATGGTGCAACGAGCCTTCAAGAAATGTGGCATTAGTAATGCTATGGATGGCAGTGAAGACAGCGCTTTGTATGAGAACGACAGCAGTGATGGTGATGACTGTGAACTCAGTGATGATGACAATGTCTATGCTGATAACCTCACACCAGCTAATGCTCAAGCTCTGTTTGGACATACAGATGATGAGGAGGAATCCAGTTTTGAAGGATTTTAACTCTTGTGTTTTAGCTTCGTTGCTGATTGAGCTAAGGTTTTTGTACTTTTAAAGTTATTGTTGATACCATATAGTTTTTATTGACCCTCTTTTCCACTTACAGAGCTAGTTTACTGTTTTTCTTTGAAATAAATATTCAAAAACATTATTGGTATCTGTTTTTATTTTTGAAATTTACCGGTAGCTGCTGCATTTCTCACCCTCGTCTTATACTCGGGTCAATACGTTTTCCCAGTTTTTTGTGGTAAATTAGGGGCCTCGACTTATACTCGGAACGACTTATACTCGAGTATATATGGTATATATATATAATTGCATTTTATAGTTGCCCCCCTACTTTTGTCCCTGTCCCCCCATGTGCCCCCCTAAATATGAAAGCTGGAGATGCCACTGGTTTTACGTCACCGCGTTCTTGACGTTTGGAATTTCCGACAACATTTGTGTGACCGTGTGTATGCAAGACAAGTTTGAGCAAACATCCGTTGGATATAAATCCAGGATTTTGTTGTCAGAAAATCCTATCATGTGTACAGGGCATTAGAGTCCGCAAAAGACTTGAGACTGGGGTGGAGGTTCACCTTCCAGTAGGACAACGACCTTAAACATACAGCCAGAGCTACAAAGGAATGGTTTAGATTAAAGCATATTCATGTGTTAGAATGGCCCAGTCAAAGCCCAGACCTAAATCCAATAGAGAATCTGTGGCAAGACCTGAAAAATTGCTGTTCACAGACACTCTCCATCCAATCTGACAGAGCTTGAGCTATTTTGCAAAGAAGAATGGGCAAAAATGTCACTCTCTACATGTGCAAAGCTGGTAAAGACATCCCCAAAAAGACTTGCAGCTGTAATTGCAGCGAAAGGTGGTTCTACAAAGTATTGAGGGGGCTGAATACAAATGCACGCCACGCTTTTCACATATTTATTTGTAAAAAATTTTGAAAACCATTTATCATTTTCCTTCCACTTTACAATTATGTGCCACTTTGTGTTGGTCTATCACATAAAATCCCAATAAAATGCATTTACGTTTTTGGTTGTAACATGACAAAATGTGGAAAATTTAAGAGGTATGAATACTTTTTTCAAGGCACTGTACATATATATACATAAACTTATTTATTTTGCTCCTTTTTCTTATGACATGGTCTCTTCACAGATACACTCAATTTGGCTGTCTCATGAGGAACTGGGTGCTGTCCCACAAAAAGCATTGAGACTGCCATTGTCTTAAAGTGTTACTAAATCCACAACAGTAAAATCTGTCTGTATATGCAGAAAGCATGCTTGTTACACTCACTGTAGAACCTAAGGGGTTAATCCTCAGCATTTTATAAAAAGGCTGTTTGATCCTGTCTTCTTTGATCCCCCCCCTTCTTCCACAGTCCCCACTCTATCTGCTGATAGAACAGAGCCTTGGGGGCAAGCTGAACATGCTCAGTTTGGTGTGTATTGCTAAAGAGTTTTTTTGTTTCTTGGGAGAGTGCATTTCATTAGCACAGAGCCAATCAGCACTGTCCAGACAGAGGGTTAGGGGTCCTGCAGCCTCATAGGACAATCAGGGAAGAATGAAAATTCCTCCTACAAGCTTTAACCAAACATTGATAGAAGTCACAAGACTGCTCTAAATGCTGATGAAAAAAAGGTAATTCAATTTTATTTTATTGACACAGGACCATATTAACATTCTAGAATAATATAAAGGTATACAATTACATCGTAGACAAGAAGTACGTTCATAGTGGTTACACTAAGTTCATTGAGGCCATCTGTTCATTTGTACCTTTAACATAACGCAACAAGAAAATAAGTAAGTCAAACCATTTCGTATTGGAGATTTTCTCAACATCCTGATTGGGATCAGGATACATATACGTAGAATAGAATCAAAAAATGTTTGTAAGAAACAAATTTTATGCTTACAAAGAATAACTATTGGTGGGATCACAACTCATTCCATAGGCACTTCATATGTTAGAAGGCAGAAAGAAGGTAACTAGGACAGAGGGGAAAGAATAGAGGCACTCCATCATGGCTGTAGGGCATATAGGTGGTCAGCCCTCAGCCCATGTCACAAATTCAGAAGAATACCGAAACATGGGCCAAGAGGTCCAACGTGATGGAAAACAGTTCCTCTTTGTCTTTTTCTTGGGCTAGCAGACATTCCAAGTCTCTTATTCGGTCTACTTTAATAACCCAATCTGCAAGGGAGGGCATTCTTGTCGATTTCCAATGACGGAGGATTAATGTCCGCTCCGCAGCAAGGAAATTACATCAAGGAAATCAGTACATCTTTTTTGACTGATTTCAGTGGGCCGGGGATCATGGAAAGGAGGACTATTTCTGGTGTAGGTTGGAGGGTTGTCACCATCAGCCTACAGTACAAGTCAAATATCGTTTGCCAGAACTTTTTGACCGGAGGGCAGTCCCACCAAGTGTAAAGCATAGTTCCACTAGAACCCAAACATCTCCAACAGGCGCCTGAATGGGAGGGGTCAAAATGTTTTATGTTTGGAGGGCATCTGTACCATCTCGCTACCAATTTAAATCCCTTCTCTTGGTTTGAGGTCGCAGGAGAGAGCTTATGTGTCAGTATGAAACATTTTAGCCACTCTGTTCGTGAGGTAGAGTGTCGTAGCTCCGATTCCCTGGTCTGCGTATATGGTGGAAGGTCAGGAGAAGAGATGTTAAGTAGCATAGAGTAAAGTAGAGAGATTACATGGGTAAGGGGGGCAGTTTGAAGAAGTAGATCATTAAAACACGATGGTTCGGATAAGATAGAGGACAGAGAGTGAAAACTGCCAATGTATGATAAGACTTTTCGCCTTTGAAGCCAATGTGTCGGGGAGTGAGGAAGCGAACTGGAGGGGGAATCAGTCATCAGGGATGGATCAGCGCGGAGGACTTGGGCAAGTCTCCTGTGTTCATCTTTATGCCAGGACCCGAATTCTGACCTATGCACAGCAGGCGGGAATGCCTGACCCAAAGAAGGGAGTCATGGGTCCCTCCCGTTTGGATACATCACCGGACAAGATCATTCGCTCCCACATTTGAATTGTTTGACAGGTAAGATCCGCCAGCAGTGATGGATCCTTATGACAAGCCGCAGGAGTCCAAGGAAGAGCACAAAGTTCTATTGAGTTTATGTGGCCTTCTAGTTACACCCAGAGTTTAGACATAGAATGATGAAACCAGTCTACGATCCGTGTAAGTATCACCACCTTGTGATACAGAGAAGCATCTGGGGCCCCTGCTCCCCCCCCCCCCCAGTTTTCGGGAGAGAGAGGGTCTCATATTTAATTCTGGGGAAAGCTGCTCCCCATATAAAACTGGAAAACAGCCATCGAATCTTCCTAAAATAGGAGGTCGGGATATGAATAGGGATGGTTTGGAATAGATATAAGAAGCGGGGTAGCACATCCATTTTCAAAGAGTTCATCCTACCTAACCACGAGAGCCTCTTGGTTGCATATTAGGAGAGATCCGCTTGGGTTCTGAGAAGAAGGGGAGCAAAATTTGTAGAGAAAAGTCAGGACGCTTCTGTAGGGATGTTGATCCCTAAGTATCAAATAGACCTAGAGCACGTCTTAATAGGGAAGGAAGCCGAGAGGGATTGTAATGTCAATATAATGGAAAGAATACCGCGCTGTAGTGCACCAAGAATTTCTTGCAAATCGTGCCTTAAGATATAGTAATGTGAATATCAAACTAAAATTACCAAAACAGTGATTAAAAGATTATAAAAAATATATCATAAACAAGCAGCCGCTCTATGTGGGATACACACAATAACATAAACAATAGCAAAAGTAGCAGCGCTAATATTCCTGAGTAAATAGATAATACTAAATGGTGACATTAACCTTATTTTTTGTCAAGAAAAATAATATATAGCACAAAACTTAAAAAAGTGAACCATTATTTACTAATATAGTCCAAACACAGCAGATAATAGTCCATATAAAGTGTTGTGAGGAGACCTAGGCTCGAATACCAGTCTTCAAGGAAAATAAATAGGATAAAAAGTTCCTCCACCGCACCACCGTGATAGCTCAAAAGCTCAAATGAAATGCGCGCTTACCATAAGGCAAGCCCAAAGAAGCTTGCGACCTTAACCCGGTCGGGGCCTTTATCTAGATGGGCTGACACTCCACTTGCTATAGCCAGAGGGGATGATATTTATCGCTACTCCACCAAGCCACAAGGAATCGGTAACACCATGGAGGGAGGTATGTATAACTCCAGGTTGGGGGATGGTTCCCATTCAGAGGTTCCCCTTTAATAAACACACACAGGGGGCGGGTTGTCAATCTCAGGTCCTGACACGCCCACACACCGGACCGGCGCCGCTCAGTTTACTATTCCGGTCCAAATGTATTTGATTAGGTAATAGGGGCTGCAATCTGTTAGCTAACACCTTGGCCAATACCTTTAAGTCTACTCCTATCAACAATAGGGGTAGGTCAATAGTTTGCCAGGTTTAGGATGAGAGAGATATGGGCTTCTAATGTATGTGGTGGGAATGCTGAACCATCTGACAGATAGTTAAACACTCTAGTTAGAAAGGGGGTGAGGAGGGGCGCAAAGTTTTTGTAAAATTTAGGAGTGAAGCCATCCGGGCACAGGCTTTTACCAGCCGGGGTGGCCGCTATGGCCTTGGCAACTTCGTTTGTAGTGATGGGCTCCTCTAACTCTGTAATATCATCCTCATTTAGTGTGGGTAATGCTGTCCCTGTAATATAAGATGCCTTGCTTTACTCCGACGCAGAAAGGGAGCTAGAGGTGTCCACAGTAGGGATAGTATTGTAGAGTAACTGATAGAAATCCTTAAAAGTCTGTGCTATTTGAGAGGGTGCAGAAACTGAGTTTCCCAATTTGTCTTGGAAGTGGGAGATAAACGTCGACTGTGCCTTAAGGTGTAAGGAGGGAGCTAATGATCTACCGCATTTGTCTCGGAATCGATATTGGTGCAAAGCGAGCTTATCTGCATACAAAGGCGTGGACGCCTCGTATAAGTCCCTAAGTTGTGAACGAGGCAGAGAAACCTCAGTGAGAGTTTCCACAGTAGGGGAGCACTTGTGCTAGGTTTCCAAGTTCCGAAGCTTTTGAGTAGCAGCCACAATGGTAGTGGATCGTTCCTTCTTCAAGTGGGCCCCAATTTGAATAAATCAGCCTCGTAGGACAGCTTTCAGTGCCTCCCATTGGATGGGCAGGGGAGTAGGGTCCTCAGTGTGATCAGTGAAAAAATTAGATATGGTATCTGAGACCCTTGTGACACATTCTGGATTTGTGAGTAGCGAGTCATTCAAACACCATGACCATTCCTTAACCGGTGTAGAGGTAATCTGAAAGGCCAGGTAAACAGGAGAGTGGTCAGACCATCCCATAGGGTCAATTTGGCAGTCTGGGGACCAATCTAAGCAGCTATGGTCCACTAGAAAGTAGTCTATGCAACTTTAGGACTGGTGGGCATGGAAGAAATGGGTGTAGTTACGAGACGTAGGGTACAGTACCCTCCACACTGAGACTATAGAGCCCGTAGTTTAGGGAAAGACAGGTGACATGGAAGAATCCAGGAGTGGGTCTAGTGGGGCATTGTAGTCCCATCCCAGGATGAGCAGGATGAGCTTGCCCTCTGTGAAGCCAGCTAAGATCTGAAGGTACTACAGAGCTGTTGAGACTTGGTTTACATTTGGTAGATATATGTTAGCTACTGTAAATTTAGTCAAGAATTTCACAAAGAGGTACCTGCCCTGCGGGTCGGAGATTTGATCAATCAGATCGATAAAGAGCATTTTGTGAAAGGCTATAGAGATCCCTCTGGCCTTCTGCGTGGGATATGTACTATGAATCCACCTGATAAAGTATCTGTTAGAGCAGCAGGGGGAATCAGAGTTAAAGTGCGTCTCTTGCGAAAGAAGCACGTTAGCCTATTGTTTGTGCATTTAGTAGAGGATTTGACCCCGTTTGGATGTGGTATTGAGACCATGTCATGAACAGGTGAGACCAGAACCGTGTGATCTGTGACAGAGGACACCCAAACGTATATACGTGAAAATATAATAATTTATTAAAGAAAGTGAGTAATATAGTACAACCAACTCCAATATGACACAGTGCAATAACCAACCACAGACAGAGACCCACGATTAACAACAGACAGATAAGTGCAATAAATGGGAAATACCAGGATCATAAACAATAGCCAGGCCAGGGTCTTACACAGCAGATCAGCAGATGGACAGGGGATGTTCCAGAGACATAAACGTAAGCCAGGCCAAGGTCATACTCAGGGAGGTCAGCAGATGGGGTATAGAACACAGGACAGGGAGAGGATGGATGGGTCAGACTGCAGGCAGGAATGCAAGGTAACAGGTGGGACAGGATAGGGACCGGGACTGGGAGACAGGATCAGGATCAGGTTCAGGGCACAAGATCAGATCGCTAGCAGGTCAGGAGGCAATGAAGAAACCAAGGCAAACATGTGAATGCTTGCCGGATATTTATAGGCCTGTGATTGGCCTCAAGTGACACCTGATTGTAGGAGGTACTGTCTGCTCCACACTGCCAGGATCCATCCGCTGGTGGACGCCAGTACTGCGGCTCAAAGATGACATAATATTAACAGGGAAAAGCTCTCCTGACAGTTCCAAACTGCCAGGAGACACCTGCTGGTGGACCTCAGTACTGCATGCCAAATAACAGGTATTACCAGCGGATGGAACATATCCTGACAGTACCCCCCCTCAAAAGGAGCGGCCTCCGGACGCTCCAATTGGTAGTAATTGTCCATAGTCTATGGCATCAAGCAGAACAACAGATGGGGGTACGTCAGGCTGGGCAACAGGCACTTCAGACTGGGCAGCAGACACAGGCGCTGGCACATCAGGCAGAACAACAGGTGGTGACACAACAGGCTGGGCAGCGGACGGTGGCACAACAGGCTGGGCAGCAGAAGGTGGCACATCAAGCTGGGCAGCAGAATGTGGCACATCAAGCTGGGCAGCAGAAGGTGGCACATCAAGCTGGGCAGCAGAAGGTGGCACATCAGGCTTGGCAGAAGGTGGCACATCAGGCTGGGCAGTGGACAGGAACACTCCAGGCTGGGCAGCGGGCACTCCAAGCTGGGCAGCAGGCATGGGCACTTCAAGCTGGGCAGCAGGCATGGGCACTTCAAGCTGGGCAGCGGGCACTTTAAGCTGGGCAGCGGGCTCATCAAGCTGGGCAGCGGGCTCATCAAGCTGGAGAGCAGGCACTGGTACTTCCGGCTGGAACACTGGCACCTCAGGCTGGAACACTGGCACCGAGACATCAGGCTGGAAGGCAGACACCGAGACATCAGGCTGGAGGGCTGGCACCGAGACGTCAGGCTGGAGGGCTGGCACCGAGACGTCAGGCTGGAGGGCAGGCACCGAGACGTCAGGCTGGAGGGCAGGCACCGAGACGTCAGGCTGGAGGGCAGGCACCGAGACGTCAGGCTGGAGGGCAGGCACCGAGACGTCAGGCTGGAGGGCAGGCACCGAGACGTCAGGCTGGAGGGCAGGCACCGAGACGTCAGGCTGGAGGGCAGGCACCGAGACGTCAGGCTGGAGGGCAGGCACCGAGACGTCAGGCTGGAAGGCAGGCACCGAGACGTCAAACTGGAAGGCAGGCACCGAGACGTCAGGCTGGAAGGCAGGCACCTAGACGTCAGGCTGGAAGGCAGGCACCGAGACATCAGGCTGGAAGGCAGGCACCGAGACATCAGGCTGGAAGGCAGGCACAGAGACGTCAGGCTGGAAGGCAGGCACAGAGACGTCAGGCTGGAAGGCAGGCACAGAGACGTCAGGCTGGAAGGCAGGCACAGAGACGTCAGGCTGGAAGGCAGGCACTGGGATGTCAGACCGGGTTGGATTAGCTGGTGCGGAGGCAGGTTGGGTTACTGGCAGGATCGTCTTGGTTGGAAAAAACTTTTGTTTTTTCTTTGGCTTAGCCACTGAGGCTCTGTAGGTAAGGGGTGCAGCAGACTGGAAAGGAGGATTGGAATATGGCAGAGAAGAGGTAACAGTAGCTGGAGGAAGTTCCTGTGGGTTTGTGGACAGCTGAGAAGAGGCAGGTGGGTTGAATGCAGGATAGGTGCAGTGGGTAGGGACAGGGTATTGATATTTGGTGGGAAGCAGGGTATATTGGGCTGAAACGGAGGTTGCCATGGATGAAGGGGAAAAAGACTCCTGGGCAAGCAGGTGTCTAATAGCAGGTCTGGGTTGTGAAGAGCTGACCGAAGCTGGAAATAATAAGTCTGACCATGCCTGTAGTACAGGTTGAACAAACGTGGGTTCACATACTGCCTGTCTAACCAGGGACTGCACCGAATCTATACAATCCACTAGCACCTGTTTAGGACAAGCTGAATAATGCTCCAGAAAGTATACAGCATCATCCTCCAACAACCATACCAGAGACTCCACCTGATCACTACTGAAGGGGGGGAGAAAAATCATCACTTACTTTAGGACTGCTAGACAAGGCTAACTCGGCATACACCTGTATCAGGGGCTGAACATTCTCAAACAGTAATCTACCCTGATCAACCAGACAATGGGCCAGATGGATACACTCCAGGAGCTGATCGCTGGCCCACTCTTTCAATACCAGACGACAGTAATTGTTATCCTCCAACACCAGTGAGGCAAGGAGAACAACTGTTTCCGATTGCATTTTAATAGCAGTAACAGCACTACAATGGTTCCTCTGTGCAGTCACTTCTGGTCAGAGATGGCCTTGGTTTACTGTCATGAACAGGTGTGACCAGAACCGTGTGATCTGCGACAGAGGACACCCAAACGTATATACGTGAAAATATAATAATTTATTAAAGAAAGTGAGTAATATAGTACAACCAACTCCAATATGACACAGTGCAGTAACCAACCACAGACAGAGACCCACGAATAACAACAGACAGATAAGTGCAATAAATGGGAAATACCAGGATCATAAACAATAGCCAGGCCAGGGTCATACACAGCAGATCAGCAGATGGACAGGGGATGTTCCAGAGACATAAACGTAAGCCAGGCTAAGGTCATACACAGGGAGGTCAGCAGATGGGGTATAGAACACAGGACAGGGAGAGGATGGATGGATGGGTCAGACTGCAGGCAGGGATGCAAGGTAACAGGTGGGACAGGATAGGGACCGGGACAGGGAGACAGGATCAGGATCAGGATCAGGTTCAGGTTCAGGTTCAGGTCGAGGGTCAGGTTCAGGTTCAGGTTCAGGTTCAGGTTCAGGTTCAGGTTCAGGGCACAGGATCAGATCACTAGCAGGTCAGGAGGCAATGAAGAAACCAAGGCAAACATGTGAATGCTTGCCGGGTATTTATAGGCCTGTGATTGGCCTCAAGTGACACCTGATTGTAAGAGGTACTGTCTGCTCCACACTGCCAGGATCCATCCGCTGGTGGACGCCAGTACTGCGGCCCAAAGATGACATAATATTAACAGGGAAAAGCTCTCCTGACAGTTCCAAACTGCCAGGAGACACCTGCTGGTGGACCTCAGTACTGCATGCCAAATAACAGGTATTACCAGCGGATGGAACATTTCCTGACAGACCATTTACATTATAGGAGCATAGTTTGAGTCTGGGGCGAGAAACCACTGTGTGGGGCATGATGGAGTATGCAAGGGGGTTGAACAGAAGGGGGGGGAGTGGGGGGAAGGAGGGAAGAGGGAAGGTGAGGAGAGGGAAGGTAAAAGATGGAAGAAAGAGGTGTATTGGAGGTGATACAAGCAGAGGAACTTTCAAAGAAAACAGGAGGACACCGGAGATAGGCGTCCAAGGGTAGCTAAGATGTTCACGTGAACACAACGTGAAATCTCACGTTTCCGGGAACAAACTGTGCCAAGCCTTTTTTTCAGTAGGCAGAAGTTTTCCCATCTAGTCAATTCCTTCTGTGGCTCCCCATTTAGTTTGGGATGTAATGCAATAGACAAGTGGATATAGAAGAACATTGTCACCCCAGATGAATAAGATTGGGTGGTTCTTTATGGCATTTTGGGCATGCAGATAACCATGTACTCGTGGGGGATTGAGGGGTGATAACCTCAGGAGAGGTAGGCCGTTGGTCCCTTGGGTCAATGGATGCCGATCCTAACCTTGGTCGCCTGCGACGTTGCAGAACAGGACCACATCTCCGGAGCCTCGGGTGGTCCCCTGGAGGGTCTAACCAGTTCAGAACGTCAATTGGGTCTTGCTCCAGAAAGAGGAAGAGATCAGGCAATTGATCTGAGTCTGACAGGGTGAATTTGTGATTGTCTCAAGTCACCTTAATGCTGAATGGATATAGGGGGCCCCAGCTTGGCGTATCAGATCCAATAAGGGATGGACCAGCCTCCTCATATAGGGAGTGTTCCGGGATAGGTCAGGGTATAGATGGATGGAGGAGCCATCAAAGTCTACTGGGCCCAGTAGCCATGCTTTACGCATATTTTTTTCTTTCAGGGTGTAGTAGTGGACCCGGCATAGAACATTACAAGGGCGGCCCCCCCAGTCCCTGCCCATCCCCCCAACTTTATGAATGCGGTCAAGTTCCATAGGGGTTGTGATCTCCCGTCCAAGAACCCGGTTGAGAGTAGAGATGACAGTGGGCTTCAGATCAGCCCCAGAAGTTGCCTCTGGTATTCCCTGGAGCCTACTGTTGTTTCTGAGACTTCTGTTCTCACTGGCTTCTATGCGAAGCTGGTGCTGTCGCAAACGAGATAATTGGACATGGCATGCAGATTCAAGCGCCGTTATGTTGCTTTAAAACAAGTAATTCCTTGTGTAAGGAGGTCTCCATTTTAACTGCCCAGGATTCAAATGTGGCTCTAAAGGAAGCAAGCGGGGCTGTGGCTTCAGACCTGGGGGGCTCACCCATGGCAGGGGGGCAGGATTCAGCTAAGTCTGCCTGGTGGAGAGGGACAGGGGAGAGTTCTGACCTGCATGCTGGAGCCAGGAGATCCCACCGGGAGTCTGATGAATCCTCTGCTTCCACCTCACTAGCGTGATCCACTGCAGAGCTAGGGGGAGGCAGCCTGTGCTTCCCTGTAGTCCGGCCAGGCACCATATTTTTCTTAGTCCAGGGTTGGATGGTGCTGTGCGGAGTAGGAAAGGCTACATGGTGCCCTGTTGTAACTCTACAGGGTCTGCAGCATGAGAGGTGCCGGTGACACACGTCCTCAGCCACCCATCATCGGCCATGCCCCCTATATTACTAAAATAATTGTATTTCCATGTTCTGTGTACCCTGGGAGACCAGATATAGTAAATGCAGGGTCCTGGTTTTAGTAATACTTTAAGCTCTTGTGGCCTTTTTTTTCTCTTATTATGAATCTTATTATATTATTTGTTTAACTTCTTGGAAATTATTATGGAAAAAAAATAGAGTGTACATTCTATTTCCACGAATACTGGAAGTTTTATTTCATATTTTTTTCCCAAACTTTTTTTTTATATTTCTTACTTTGCCATATGCCTTGATATTGTATTATCACGTTGTTTCTTTGTATATTATTTCTTAAATGACAATAAAAAATATTGAAACCCCCAAAACATTATAGCAGTTGAAGGGTATGAAGCAATTAAACATTAATAAATAAAAAAAAAGTATAACTCAACAGAACCATCACCAATATGCAGCAGATTTTCCTACCTAATGTACAGTATCTCACAAAAGTGAGTACACCCCTCATATTTTTGTAAATATTTTATTATATCCTTTCATGTGACAACACTGAAGAAATACTTTGCTACAATGTAAAGTAGTGAGTGCACAGCTTGTATAACATTGTACATTTGCTGTCCCCTCAAAATAACTTAACACACAGCCAATAATGTCTAAACTGCTGGCAACAAAAGTGAGTACACCCCTAAGTAAAAATGTCCAAATTGAGCCCAAAATGCCAATATTTTGTGTGGGCACCATTATTTTCCAGCACTGCCTTAACCCTCTTGGGCATGGAGTTCACCAGAACTTCACAGGTTGCCACTGGAGTCCTCTTCCACTCCTCCACCTTCCGTTTGAGGATGCCCCACAGATGCTCAATAGGGTTTAGGACTGGAGACATGCTTGGCAAGTCCATCACCTTTACCCTCAGCTTCTTTAGCAGGGCAGTGGTCATCTTGGAAGTGTGTTTGGGGTCATATCATGCTGGAATACTGCCCTGCGGCCCAGTCTCCGCAGGAAGGGGATCATGCTCTGCTTCAGTATGTCACAGTACATGTTGGCATTCATGGTTCCCTCAATGAACTGTAGCTCCCCAGTGCCGGCAGCATCCATGCAGCCCCAGACCATGACACTTCCACCATCATGCTTGGTGTAGGCAAAACACCCTTGTCTTTGTGCTCTTCACCTGGTTGCTGTCACACACGCTTGACACCATCTGAACCAAATAAGTTTATCTTGGTCTCATCAGACCACAGGACATAGTCCCAGTAATCCATGTCCCTAGTCTGCTTGTCTTAAGCAAACTGTTGCAGGCTTTCTTGTGCATCATCTTTAGAAGAGCTTCCTTTTGGGATGACAGCCATGCAGACCAATTTGATGCAGTGTGCGGCGTATGGTCTCCCAAAGACAACCTCTGGATATGACGCTGAGCATGTGCACTCAACTTCTTTGGTTGACCATGGCGTAGCCTGTTCTGAGTGGAACCTGTATTGTTAAACCACTGTATGGTCTTGGCCACCATGCTGCAGCTCAGTTTCAGGGTCTTGGCAATCTTTTTATAGCCTAGGCCATCTTTATGTAGAGCAACAATTCTTTGAGAGAGATTGAGAGAGTGAGAGCAATAACACCAAATTTAAGACACCTACTTCCCATTCACACCTGAGACCTTGTAACACTAACGAGTCACATGGCCCTAATTGGGCCCAATTTGGATATTTTCACTTAAGGGTGTACTCACTTTTGTTGCCAGCGGTTTAGACATTAATGGCTATGTGTTGAGTTATTTTGAGGGGATAGCAAATTTACACTGTTAAACAAGCTGTACACTCACTACTTTACATTGTAGCATAATGTCATTTCTTCAGTGTTGTCAGATGAATAAAATATTTACAAAAATGTGAGGGGTGTACTCACTTTTGTGTGATACTGTATAAGGTGGCAAGTATCTCGCTGGCTAAAGAATGGAGTGATCTTGCAATCACCAAAAATATATCAAAAAGTATGATGCCACAAAGTTGGTCCTTAGACTTCTCTGATTGTAAATAGTGATTCCAAGTATCAAAAAAAAAATTTTAGTATGTAGGTCTTTTACTCTCATGGGATTTGTTGTATCTATGAACAGAAGTCTAAACAGAGTTGCTCTCAGTTCTTCCAGTTTGGAGAGCTTTGGTCAGTATGGCTTTTTTCAGTAGGCAGTTTTCCCATCTAGTCAATTCCTTCTGTGACTATCCATTTAGTTTGGGATGTAATGCAGTAGACAAGTGGATATAGAAGAACATTGTCACCACAGATGAGTAAGATTGGATGGTTCTATATGGCATTTTGGGCATGCAGATAACCATGTACTCTTGGGGGATTTAGGGGTGATAATAAAGGCCCGATCTCTGTGAATTACTTTAAATCTTCATTACGCAATCATGCTGGGTGCGGAGACAGGTTTCCTCTGGCAGCAGATTTTACGTAGTAACACATTTGTCCATAAAACTCGCTGATAGTGGGGGATCTAAGTAGAAGTCCTTACATAAGGTTTCATATAACTAGGACAAGTTACATTTTTCACAAGCTTTGATTTTTCTTGGCTTTCTGTCCTTCACTTTCACCTGGTTATTTGACTAGTAAGGCTGTTGTTTTTCAATAGAACAAGCTGTCCGGCAGATGTAGTAATTAGGGGGTTGACACCGACATGGGTGCCTACAATGGTGAGCTTTAATTTATTTATGTAAAACCTTTATCCAAAAAGGAAAAATAACTGTTTGCTGTAACTGCTTATAAAGTGTTAGCTGAGGTTTGGCTTCAATTTGTTAGCCAAGTCCATTTAAATGTGCTAGTACATCTTATGCTGCGTACACACGAGCGGACTTTCCGGCAGAAAAGGTCTGACGGAACGAATCCGTCGGACATTCCGATCGTGTGTGGGCTTCATCGGAACTTTTCTGTTGAAAAATCTGACGGACCTTAGAATAGAACATGTTTTAAATCTTTCTGACGGACGTGATTCCTATCGAAAAAAAACAATCGTCTGTTTGCTAGTCCGACTGTCAGGAGCCAGGGAGCGTCTCCGCTCGCCGGGCTCCGGTGCGCATGCGCGGGGGATTATCGCTTCGCCGCACACCCGTCCGCGGCCTGATGGTGCGGCGCGCGCGGGTGCATGGCGGACCTCGTGTGCGCGCCGTCGCCCGTGCGGGTGCCCGGTAGCGCGTCACACTGACGCGCTCGCCGGGCAGGGAGACTATTTCTGACGGCTCCAGCGCCCAGTCGGGTTGCTGGTTTGTCGTCAGCTCTCCCTGTTCCCTGTGCCTGTTTAAACCTCTGATATCTGCCTGCCTGTGTACTGAACCTTGGCTTGTCTAAATAACTACTCTTCCGGATTGCCCTAATTACCTGCCTGATCTGTGTACCAAACCCTGGACTGTTTAACCACTACTCTGCTGGATTGCCCTGATTACTTGCCTGATCTGTGTACCGAACCCTGGACTGTTTAACCACTACCCTGCTGGACTGTCCTGATTACTTGCCTGCTCTGTGTACTGAACCCTGGCCTGTTTAACCACTACTCTGCTGGATTGTCCCTATACCTTGCCTATTCTGTGTACTGAACTCTGGCTTGTTAAAACACTACTCCGCTGGACTGTCCAAATACCTTGCTTGCTCTGTGCACCAAACCTTGGCCTGTTTAACCACTGCATTACTGGACTGCCTGATACCCTGACCACTACCTGCTATATACCTAACCTCTGCTTATTATTCCAGTCCTGCCTCTGCCTTACTCCGCCCTGATCTCCGGTCTCTCCTGCAGACCCCAGGACACCCGCTTCCAATCTTGGAACCTACTATCTACCGGAAGCCCATGCCTCCGCGTGCCCTCAGCTTCCTGTACCCATTTCGGGGGTCTGGGTGCGCGTGGTCGTAAGGGCGAGCCGCTCTCGGCATCTCGGCCTCGGTGAGTATTAATCCGTGACAGTACAAACCAGCCAGATGTCCGAGGCCGACAGAGAGCGCTCTCCTCTGGAGATCCTGTGCCAACAAGTATCTACCCTCGCTGACTCAGTACAGAAATGACAGGAAGGTTATACCCAGATTGATAACCGTCTTCAGCAGATCACAGGGTCGCTACCTTCCGCAGTCGCATCTCCCGCACCCAGCAGTGGGGGTCCGCTCCCTCAGGCTTCTGCCAACCCCACCGTCGTCATGGCACTTCCTGAACCCAGGGTCCCTGCACCAGAACGGTTCTCGGGAGACCGTAAGAAGTTTAGGGCCTTCAAAAACGTTTGTTCCCTCTACTTCGCTCTACAGCCAAGAACCTTCTCCTCAGAAATCGTCAAGGTGGGATTTGCGATTTCCTTACTATCCGAAGAACCCCAAGCTTGGGCCCACGGCTTGATGGAACAGAGCAGTCCTGTCCTGAACACCATCGAGGCCTTCTTTGAGAGCATGTCCCAGCTCTACGATGACCCGCAGCGTAGGGCTACAGCTGAGGCTATCCTGCACCATCTGTCCCAAGGAAGAAGACCTATTGAGGACTATACTGTGGAATTCCGTAAGTGGGCGGCCGATACAAATTGGAACGAGCCGGCCCTACGTTATCAGTACCGCCAAGGCTTGTCCGAGTTACTCAAGGACGAATTAGCTAGGATGGAAACCCCTGCTTCACTGGAAGAACTCATTCAAGCAGCCACGAAGCTAGATAGGCGACTGCGGGAGCGACGCTCAGAGCGGTTCCAGGGGCCACGCCCCACCTGGGCGTTGCCAAGACCCCACTCCGCACAAACCCCGACCTCAACTTCAGCTGCTGCTGCCCCGGTCCCTGAGGTCGAACCAATGCAGCTCGGCTTGGTTCGAGGCCCGCTAACCTCCGAAGAGAAGCAACGCAGGCGACAGTCTAACCTATGTCTCTACTGCGGAGGAACCGGACATTTCCTGCGCAGCTGTCCGATCAGGCCCAGTAAGTCTCCTCAGCCAAATGTATTGAACTATCCAAACAATAACATTCCCAAGACTTACGTAATGTTGTTTATTTCCCTACAGCTTCCGGAAGGGGAGACTCGCTTGCAGGCCATCATTGATTCCGGAGCATGCAGTTGCTTCTTAGACTTTGCCTTGGCGCACAGTTTGAATCTTCCTCTACAAACTAAAAAGCAGGATCTACGAATACATCTGGCCGACGGATCCCTTCCTTGCTCAGGTCCCATCACCCAGGAGAACCAACCTATTCCAGTAATCACTGATTCCGGTCACCGGGAGTTCTTACGGCTCTACTTGATTCATTCACCTATCTTTCCCGTTATACTAGGCTTACCTGGTTACAGGCTCACGATCCACAGATTAAATGGAGCACTAAGGCAGTATCCTTCTCCTCTCAGTATTGCTCTCAGCACTGTTTGCTCCAAGCTCCCAAAGTTTGTGCCACAATGGTTGTGCCATCAGGTCATCTCCAACATGTTCCCTCCGAGTACCTTGAGTTTCAAGAGGTATTCAGTAAACAGATGGCTGACCGCCTACCACCTCATCGGTCCTACGACTGTCCAATCGACCTTCTTCCTGGATCCGAGATTCCATTCGGCCGGATATTCCCTCTCTCAGAAACCGAGCTAGAAGCTCTTAAACAATACATAGACGAAAACCTCAAGAAGGGCTTCATCCGTCCTTCATCTTTACCCGCCGGAGCGGGTATCTTTTTCGTTGGAAAAAAAGACGGTACCTTAAGACCCTGTGTAGATTATCGACAGCTCAATAACATCACAATTAAGAACCGGTATCCGTTACCACTCATCCCCGAGTTATTCCAGAGGTTCCGATCAGCTAAGGTGTTCTCTAAACTTGATCTCCGGGGGGCCTACAATCTCGTCAGGATCAGGGCTGGAGACGAATGGAAGACGGCCTTTAGGTCCAGATTCGGGCATTTCGAGTACTTAGTGATGCCATTCGGACTCTGCAATGCCCCAGCCACCTTTCAACACCTGGTGAATGACATATTTCGAGAATATTTAGATGACTTCCTTGTTGTATACCTGGACGATATTCTTATCTTCTCCCCTACTCTAGAGATACACAAGAGGCACGTAAAGAAGGTTCTTGCCATACTTCAACAGCACAAGCTATACCTGAAAGCTGAAAAGTGCGAATTTGAAAAATCAACCATACAGTTCCTGGGATTCATACTTTCAACCAATGGGGTCGCAATGGACCCACAGAAGATTCAGGCAATTCAAGAGTGGCCGGCCCCATCTAACAAGAAAGGAGTACAGAGGTTTATAGGATTCGCCAACTTCTATCGGAAATTTATTGTTGGATTCTCGGCCATCGTGGCACCTATTACCCAATTAATTCATCAGCACAGTTCTTTTCAGTGGTCCGCAGCCGCTCAAGAGGCTTTCCTAAAGTTAAAGAAGTTGTTCAGTTCCGCCCCAATTCTATGCCATCCTGACCCGACTCAACCCTTCGTATTAGAGGTGGACGCATCCGAAATCGCAACTGGAGCTATTCTCTCCCAGAGACAGGGACCGAAGGCCATTCTACACCCGGTAGCTTTCACCTCTAGGAAACTCAGTCCACCGGAACTCAACTACGATGTGGGTGACAGGGAGCTGCTGGCTATAAAGTTCGCTTTAGAGGAGTGGAGGTATTTGCTGGAAGGGGCAGTACACCCGGTCATGATCTTTACGGATCACAAGAATCTTGAGTACCTCCGAACAGCAAGACGACTAAAACCCCGTCAAGCCCGTTGGGCCCTCTTCTTTTCCCGTTTTAACTTTCATATAGCCTACAGACCTGGAGCAAAGAACGGGAAGGCCGATGCTCTTTCGCGGATGTTCTCCGCAGACTCTGAAATATCAACACCAAGCACGATCCTCTCTCCTCAACACTTCCTCGGATTAACTCCGGTGCGCATGCACGGGGGATTATCGCTTCGCCGCACACCCGTCCGTGGCCTGATGGTGTGGTGCGCGCGGGTGCACGGCGGACCTCGTGTGCGCGCCGTCGCCCGTGCGGGTGCCCGGTAGCGCGTCACACTGACGCGCTCGCTGGGCAGGGAGACTATTTCTGATGGCTCCAGCGCCCAGTCGGGTTGCTGGTTTGTCGTCAGCTCTCCCTGTTCCCTGTGCCTGTTTAAACCTCTGATATCTGCCTGCCTGTGTACTGAACCTTGGCTTGTCTAAATAACTACTCTTCCGGATTGCCCTAATTACCTGCCTGATCTGTGTACCAAACCCTGGACTGTTTAACCACTACTCTGCTGGATTGCCCTGATTACTTGCCTGATCTGTGTACCGAACCCTGGACTGTTTAACCACTACCCTGCTGGACTGTCCTGATTACTTGCCTGCTCTGTGTACTGAATCCTGGCCTGTTTAACCACTACTCTGCTGGATTGTCCCTATACCTTGCCTATTCTGTGTACTGAACCCTGGCTTGTTAAAACACTACTCCGCTGGACTGTCCAAATACCTTGCTTGCTCTGTGCACCAAACCTTGGCCTGTTTAACCACTGCATTACTGGACTGCCTGATACCCTGACCACTACCTGCTATATACCTAACCTCTGCATATTATTCCAGTCCTGCCTCTGCCTTACTCCGCCCTGATCTCCGGTCTCTCCTGCAGACCCCAGGACACCCGCTTCCAATCTTGGAACCTACTATCTACCGGAAGCCCGTGCCTCCGCGTGCCCTCAGCTTCCTGTACCCATTTCGGGGGCCTGGGTGCGCGTGGTCGTAAGGGCGAGCCGCTCTCGGCATCTCGGCCTCGGTGAGTATTAGTCCGTGACACCGACGGACCGAAAACAATGCAAGGGCAGCTATTGGCTACTAGCTATTGAACTTTCTTTTCTAGTTCGGTCGTACGTCATCACGTCGAAACGATCAGACTTTGATGGGATCGTGTGTAGGCAAGTCCGTTTCGTCGGAACTCGTCGGAGGATCAACGAGAAGTTCGCTCATGTGTACGCGGCATAACACCTCCCTCTCCCAGATCAACAATACTGCTGCTCCAAAGGTGTATCTTTGCTCTTTCATCCAGAATGGGAGCACTCTAATAAAAAAGTGCTTTACTGGCCGGATCACTAGATAATAGCCGAGGAGGAAAAAAGCAAAAAATTAAAAAAAAGGAAAACGATTGGTTTTCTGCAATATATGTACAGTGGGTATAGAAAAGAATCACTCCTACCCCACCCCCTTTAAAAATACTCAAATTGTGTTGCTTTGCAGCCTAAAATAGGGACATATAATTTTTAGTTTTAGCCAGCTGTTTTCATTCAAAAGTTTATTAAAGGTAACACATAGTACATATAATCACTGTTAACATGAACATCAACGCAATAATATCCAGTCGATGTTGTACAAATTATTCAAAGTCAAGTGTACAAGGAGAGAAATAAAAAATTTGACCTAAACAGCGTATACACGTTCCATTTGGGATACTTTAACATTGTCATTCAATTAATCTTTTATGGTTACCTTAGAGCATTTGTTTTGAGTTCAGTATTAATAGGTGAAAGTAGATAAGAGGTAGAGAAATATAAAAATAAAGACTAGTAGTGAGTAAAGAGGGGTGAGAGGGCAGTGTGAGGTAGAGAGAGTAGAGGGGGGGGGGTACAGGTCTAAAATGAGGGGTGAGTAAGAGTAGCCTGTGTATTTACCGATAGCATATCAAATCATCTATTCATCAGTGTAGTTTATTGATTTTATTGTCTCCAGTTGAACAAATAAACATATTATTTCTATTCTGACTTGAGAAAGATTGTATGTAGGCACTTCAAGCCCACTTCCTTTTTGTCGTTAAGCCTCAGTATCTAGGGCACGGATTAGTTCCATATAATGTATATGTGGAAAAAAGAGATCCCCCAAGGGGGCTGGGGTGAGTACATTTAACCTATCTCGGGTAATCTTAGTTTCTCATATTCCTGTGAGTATCTGAAAGCAAACCAAAGAGACCATGTTTGGTGGTACCTCTCAATCGCATCATTGGACTGCGCAATTGTCTCCTCCATGTCACGAATGTCTGTAATCCTATGTAGCCATTCCTTAATAGAGGGAATTTTAGTAGATTTCCAATACAAAGGTATAAGTGATTTGGCTGCATTTAACAGGTGTTTAGATAATGACCTTTTGTATTTTTGGAGTGGAGAGTTAGTGACATGGAGCATCCAGCACGCTTCATCCAGCACGCCGCATCCAGATTCAGTGAGGTTTCTGTAATATGACGAATGATTTTTATCACCTCTGACCAGAATGGCGCTATCCTGGTGCATTGCCACTATATGTGAAAAATAGTTCCTTCAGCTTTCTTACATCGCTAACGTAGTTCTGAAGTTTGAGGGTACCATTTGTGTAATTTGGCAGGTGTGGCATACCACTGCGTGAGCAGTTTATATGCTGTTTCCTGCATTCTGGTGCTCAGGGAACATTTGTGTGCGAGTATACACGCCTTTTGCCATTGTCGGTCAGTTAGCTCTACATTAAGCTCCTTAGACCAGCTCTCTCTGAATCTGTCCAATGTTGGTTGTTTTGAATCTTGTAACCATGCATAAGCTAATGAGGTTACTTTTTGAGTTTGAGCTCCCTCCAGGCACACTGATTCCAGGTCTGTCAATTGTCTTGTGAAGTGTTCCTTGCAGCGAGTGTTGTTGACATAGCTGCGTATTTGAAAATATGTCCAAAGCGGTAGGTTCTGGGTATGGTTATCCTTTTTTAGTGCGTCAAAATCTTTGATCAAGTCATTTTTAAAGCAATGTTTAGTAAGTAGGGGTATTTCCGGATCTACTGAACGCAGTAAATGATTCCCCATTCCCGGTGGATAGTCTGGGTTGTTTTTGAGCAGGGTGAGTGGGCTTAGGGGTGTGGAGAGATCGGATCATTTTGTTAGAAGGTGAAAGACCGATAGGGTGGCATTTAGCAAGGGGTGTAGTTTCAGAGTCAGTGGATAACCTGTCCATGGTATCCAAGGAGAAAATTTCAAAGGAATGGGGCTTAATTCACTTTCTAGGGACACCCAATCCTTAAGGTTCTGGTGGCAGTGCCAGTCAACATTCCTTGTTATATGTGAGGCATAGTAGTATTTTCTGTAGTCAGGTGGGCCCATTCCCCCTCTTTCTTTGGGTCTGGTTATGAGATCAAATTTGATACGTGGCTGTTTGTGTGCCCATACAAAATCGAGTTGGATCGATTGTAGTTTTTTAAAAAAGCTTTGTGGGATCTTAATGGGTAGGGTTCTGAAAAGGTAAAGAATTCTGGGTAAAATGGACATTTTACATATGGCAGCTCTGCCAAACCAAGAGAAGTTTTTTATGTGCCAAGATTGCAGGTCCTTTCCTATAGTTTTAAGAAGGGGTAGGAAATTTCTATCAAGAGTTTGGGAAAGTTGGGAGGTCAGCTATACTCCTAAATATTTGAGGGCCCAGGTTTCCCATTTAAAGGGGCTGTTAGCTTGTGCGTTCCTAAGTATTTTCTCTGGTAAAGTGATGTTCATCGCCTCCGATTTTGTAAAGTTGATTTTTAAGTAGGAAATGTATCCATATAAGGAGAAAATTGTACACAGTTCTGGAGAGGATCACCCCCTTTTGTCCTGGGAAGATTTTAATCATGGGGGATTTTAAAGCCACCATGTCGCCCGAGCTTGACAGACCCACTTCCTCTAAAAATCATTGTGCAGAACTTTCCACATGGGCCCAGGCAATAGGCTTAGATGAGATATGGAGATGGAGGCACCCTACTACCGATCCTACTCCTGCTTCTCAGCCTCCCACAAAACTGCTTCACGGATAGACCTGGCATCCGCCAATCCGCTACTCCTGGCAGACGTTCATCGCCTCCGATTTTGTAAAGTTGATTTTTAAGTAGGAAATGTATCCATATAAGGAGAATTCCTTCATTAATGTGGGGAATGATGTGAGTGGTTTTGTCAGGAAAAATAATATATCATCGGCGTAAGCCGCTCTTTTAAATTCTGTGCTTGCTACTGTAAATCCCCGGATATCCTGAGCAGCCACCACCTTTCTAATGAAGGGCTCGAGCGATAGGATGAAGAGCATTGGTGAGAGTGGGCATCCCTGCCTAGTTTAGCCAGCTGTTTTTACTCAGTGCAACTTCTAAGTGAAAGAACTAACACCAACATGTCATAAATAAATAAAAAATAAATAGAAAACAGAATCACTGAGCTGGAAAAAGGATCACCCCCCTCCTAAAAATGATTTAAAAACTCAATCAGGTATAGCTAATCACCTTCTCAGTGGCACACCCATTTGACTTTCAACTGTGATCAGCTGTGGTCATTTTGATTAGCTCAGCATAAAAAAGCTTTCCTGGAGCATTTCAGTGCCTGGTAGTGCAACTGAAACAAACAATCAACTATGGATGGCAAGGTACTGTCAAAGATCTCCAGATATATGTTTCTTCCCCCAAAATTTTGTACACAGTTCTGGAGAGGATCACCCCCTTTTGTCCTGGGAAGATTTTAATCATGGGGGATTTTAAAGCCTTCATGTCGCCTGAGCTTGACAGACCCACTTCCTCTAAAAATCATTGTGCAGAACTTTCCACATGGGCCCAGGCAATAGGCTTAGATGAGATATGGAGATGGAGGCACCCTACTACCAATCCTACTCCTGCTTCTCAGCCTCCCACAAGACTGCTTCACGGATAGACCTGGCATCCGCCAATCCGCTACTCCTGGCAGACGTTCATCGCCTCCGATTTTGTAAAGTTGATTTTTAAGTAGGAAATGTATCCATATAAGGAGAATTCCTTCATTAATGTGGGGAATGATGTGAGTGGTTTTGTCAGGAAAAATAATAAATCATCGGCGTAAGCCGCTCTTTTAAATTCTGTGCTTGCTACTGTAAATCCCCGGATATCCTGAGCAGCCACCACCTTTCTAATGAAGGGCTCGAGTGATAGGATGAAGAGCATTGGTGAGAGTGGGCATCCCTGCCTAGTTTAGCCAGCTGTTTTTACTCAGTGCAACTTCCAAGTGAAAGAACTAACACTAACATGTCATAAATAAATAAAAAATAAATAGAAAACAGAATCACTGAGCTGGAAAAAGGATTACCCCCCTCCTAAAAATGACTTAAAAACTCAATAAGGTATAGCTAATCACCTTCTCAATGGCACACCCATTTGACTTTCAACTGTGATCAGCTGTGGTCATTTTGATTAGCTCAGCATAAAAAAGCTTTCCTGGAGCATTTCAGTCCCTGGTAGTGCAACTGAAACAAACAATCAACTATGGATGGCAAGGTACTGTCAAAGATCTCCAGATATATGTTTCTTCCCCCAGAATTTTGTACACAGTTCTGGAGAGGATCACCCCCTTTTGTCCTGGGAAGATTTTAATCATGGGGGATTTTAACGCCACCATGTCGCCCGAGCTTGACAGACCCACTTCCTCTAAAAATCATTGTGCAGAACTTTCCACATGGGCCCAGGCAATAGGCTTAGACGAGATATGGAGATGGAGGCACCCTACTACTCCTACTCCTGCTTCTCAGCCTCCCACAAGACTGCTTCACGGATAGACCTGGCATTCGCCAATCCGCTACTCCTGGCAGACGTGCTGGAGGCGAAGTACTTACCTAGTGGGTTGTCGGTTCGAAGCCCCCTGGTTGTAACTTTCCGCACCCCTGCCTCCCGTAGCGTGGCTCTGTGGAGGCTAAGTGCAGAGTGGATCTCCCATACCGATCTCGCAGATGAAATGCCAAAGCTGCTGAGTGAGTTCTGGGAGCGGAATACGGGGTCCTCCTCTCCAGATATCGCTTGGGACGCCTTCAAGGCTTACACTAGGGGGCAATATATTTCCTCCATCGCAGCTATCAGAAAGAAACAGACACTAGAGACTCAGTCCCTACAGCAGTTGGTAATAGATCATACTAACACATACAATTCAGACCCTACCCCAGGCCACTTTGATCTTCTAGCAGCCGCCCAGAGGGAACTGAACCTGCACCTGGCAGAAATCACTAAGTTAGAAACGTATAAAAGTAAGCAACGATTCTGTGAACAAGGTGACAGAAATGGCCGTCTTCTCATTTCTACAATAATAACCCCAGAGGGTAAGACGGTGACAACCCCCTCAGGCATACTAAAAGAATTTAACAACTTTTATGAAACTCCCCATGCCTCCGGTCTGCCGTCTGACTTTCGGCCCGAGGAGCTACGAGATCTGTTAGATCCTCTGGCTCTCGGCTGGTTGTCGGACGCGGAACGAGAGGCATTGGTGCAACCCTTTACAGCCTTGGAGGTACTAAACACAATCCAATCTTTCCTCTCCGGAAAGGCCCCAGGCCCAGATGGGCTACCAATTTATTTCTACAAAACGCATGGGGAGATGCTGGCACCGCAATTGGCCTCATTCTATACGAAATGCCTTTCCGAGGGGAAATTACCAGAATCTATGTATCACGCTCATCTGACCCTAATATATAAACCGCAGAAAGATCCTACCTCCTGTGCATCATACAGACCCATTGCATTACTAAATAATGATTTCAAAATTCTAATAAAACTCCTTGCTATTAGGTTATATCCCATGCAGAGCCACAGACATCAACCTTCATAGATTCTTTACAAATATTCATGCCCAGCACATCAATGAAGGATCTCGAACGGTTGCCTCATTAGATATTGAAAAGGCTTTTGACACTGTTGAGTGGCCCTTCTTATGGGAGACATTGCATAGGATGGGGTTCCCCTTGCTTTTCATTAAATGGCTCCAGGTGATATACAAATGCCCTACCTCCTCGGTGCGCCTGGCAGATAAACTGTCAGATCCCTTCTGGCTCTCCAGGGGAACAAGGCAGGGCTGTCCTCTCTCTCTGGCACTATTTGCCCTTGCCATGGAACCAGTGGCGGAGGCGTTACGCACTACCCCACATATCAAGGGTCTACGCATTGGTCTGCTGGAGGAGAGGGTGGCCCTATATGCTGATGACATGCTACTTTTTCTCAGCGATGCAGGTCCATCATTACAAGGTGCACTGACAGTACTGAACACTTTTGCCAAGGTCACTGGGTTAAAGGTAAATTGGTCCAAATCCTTACTATTTCCAATAGACCAGGCCGCAAGAACGGGCTCCCCTTCAGTGGGTAGACACCTTCAAATACTTAGGTGTCGCTGTTTCCTCCATAGCCACAGAGTTTATCCATCTCAGTTTAAACCCAGTTATGCAAGACATAAAGATCAAACTTAAGACATGGGGAAAGTTTCACAGACACACAATCTACCAAATTACTATGTATTTCGTTACCTGCAATTATCTCATACCTTTACCACACAATTCCCACAATCCTCCTGCATGGTGGTCCAGTCTGGGTTGGCAAAGACACTACACACCAGATGCGCCGAAAAACCAACCTCCCATCTTTATGACCATTTGATATTTGTGTCTCTCCCACCCATGGATAAACTCTGGTCCCGCTGGCAAAGAGACATTCCAACTCTGGACAACGATGACTGGGATGATGTGTGGGATTTCCCCTTTAGCTCCCTGGTTTCACTAAGAGACAGACTTGTGCAATTTAAAATAGTGCATAGGGCATACTTTACACCATATAGACTTCATAAAATGAAACCCGAACACTCCGCAGAATGCTGGAGGTGCAGCATCTTCCCGGGAGACTTTACGCATATTTTCTGGACCTGTCCTAAGAGTCAGCGGTATTGCACTGAGGTGCTAGATATGATTACTCTGGTTATCTCAGTTACAGTGCCAATGAAGATGGAAGTGTGCTTTCTGGGCCTGATAGAGACAATGGTGCCAACTGTTGCGAAAAGAACGTTGATTGGGTTGTTGCTCTTTTATGCCCAGAAAAAACATTGCTATGCACTGGAAAAAACCTACGGTACCTTCCTTGGCTCAATGGAAGCGCCTCATAAATGAGAGCCTTCCACTATACAAACACACATATATAAATAGAGGATGCCCCCTGAAATATGATAAAATTTGGCGTGCATGGCTTGCTGAACCAAGTACGGCATAAAGGCTGAGAGAAGAGGATAACAAATAAGGTATACATATTAGTATATTCATATAAACATATTCAGGGCTTTTTTTCAGGGGGAACTTGGTGGAACTCAGTTCCACCACCTCTGGCTCCGGACCCTTTGGTGCCTGCTAACCACAATCACTTGTAAACACAGAAGTCCGGTTTCTGTGTCTACAAGTGACAGCTCTGCACTCTGTGTGTAACCCCCATGAACCCTGCACTCTGTATGTAATGCAATCCTGATATTTAATGCCCCTTTAAGACCCTTCTACTGTTTGTGAAATACCCACTATTTGCTGTGATTTGGAGGTTGTGTGTGTGGGAGGGAGGGGTTTTTGGGGGGTCGTGGTTGAGTTCCAGCACCTATTGTTTGAGGAAAAAAGCCCTGAACATATTCATATATGCCTAAATATGGAAACAGAGGACAGTATGCCTGAATAGGCAATAGCTGACTCCGAAAATATAATGAGACACCAGTAATCCTAGTTGCCTAGCAGCACACCGAGTAAACATATTTGGAGACAGAAATGATCTGACAACTTATTAACCATACAGACAATTGTTAAGCACTCAATGGTTGATTATTATGTATGATTTTTGTTTATCTTTGTTTTTCTTGGTTTGTTTGCTCGAAAAATACAATAAAAAAGATTTTCAAAAAAAAAAAAAAAAAAGATCTCCAGATATAGTTGTAGACAGGCACAAGTCAGAAGATGAATAAAAAAAATGCAAAGGCTTTATCAATGCCTAGAAGCACAGTGAAGTATATTATTAAGAAGTGGAAGATATTTGGTACAACACAGACCCTGGATCCGGATGTCGCTCCAAACTGGATGAAAGAGCCAGGAGGAAACTGGTCAGAGAGGCTACCAAGAGGCCTACAGCAACTCTGATGCAGATGCAGAAATTTATGACAAAGAGTGGTTATTGTGGGCATGTGAGCACATTACACACTTTCGCCAAAAATGTGGCTTGTATGGGAGGGTTGCAAGAAAAAAGCCACTCCTCAAGAAAGGCCACATGCAGTCATGACTGAGCTTTGCCAAAACACACCTGAAGATTCTGCGGCCACATGGAAAAAGGTGTTATGGTCAGATGAGACTAAAATTTTATTATTTGTCCTCACATAACGACATGTCTGGAGCAAATCCAATACAGCTGACCATCCAAATAATGCCATTCCTACCCTAAAGAATTGAGATTGTAATATCCTGTTATGGGGTGTTTCTCTGCAGCAGGGACTGGAACACTTTTCAGGATAGAAGGAAAGATGGATGGGGCAAAATACGGTCAAATTCTTGAGAAAAATCTGCATGCCCTCTGCCAGAAAGTTGTCAATGGGAAGAAGGTTTACCTTCCAACATAAGGATGACCCAAAGCAAACAACAAAAATGACCACACAGTGGTTGAAGGAGAAAAAGGTGAATGTCCTTGCATGGCCTAGTCAAACTTGAACCCCTTTGAAAATCTGTTGAATGACTTGAAGACTGCAGTCCACAAATGGTCATCATAAAATTTAACTGAACTTGAAGTTCTGTAAAGAAGAGTAGGCAATATTGCAAAGTCTAGATGTGCAAAGTTAGGAGAGCCATAGCCCAACAGAAAAAAAGGCTGTAATTAAAGCAAAAGGTGTTGGCAGCCAGGGAATCATGTGATTGCTATGTGATCACATGATCACAATGGCATCAAAGCTGTTATGAATGAGTTTCATTCATAACAGCTGGGATTCCTATAGTGATGCAGTTATTGGCCCACAGCTATCACACCCACCCGGGCTAATCATAGCACCCTGTCAGGAACAGGTGTGACCAGAAATGTGTGGACTGCTTCAGAGAATATCAGCCTCAAGTAAAGTGTAAAATAATATAATTTATTTAAAAATAAGTGAATAACACAAATGTAAACGCACCTCTAATATACCAAAACTGTGTAAAGCAAAGCCAGATATCCAAACAATAGTGACACACAATGAACAACTGCCCAAACCAAGTATATACAGCAAACAGGATAAATGAATTGTAGTCGTAACAGAGCCAGGGTCATACACAGGAGATCAAGCAGAAAAAGCTGTAAACAAGACAGGGAGAGGGAAACAGGAGATGGAGTGAACAGGTAGGAAGGGATCAGGCAGCAGGGTCAGGATCAGGGTCCAGGATAAGGAACACAGGAACGCAGGTCAGGGGCCCATAGAGACAGAACACCAAGGCAGGAATGAAGAGCACAGACAGGGTTTAAATACACTTCCTGCAACCAGCATCAGGTGGTGACTGATTGCATGAGATGATATGAGCTTCTGGCTGCTGAGGGACACCCGCTGGTGGACACTGGAACTGAAGCCTAAAGATCTGAGAGCCACAGTGCCACCAGCAGGTGAACTCTTTCCTGACATACCCTGTGGCATGTAATTAGCTGTAGCCAATCACAGATCACTAGTAATCATAACTCCTATGAATGTAACCCATTGACCCATGACAGTTCAAACCATTGCTGCTACAGTGATAATCACTGTAACAGCAATCAACATGTATATAAAAAAATCCCTAATCATTTCTATCGAATCGTGGGGAAGGGCATTAAAGAACCATTATGATTTAAGACCTTTCAAAGATCTCATATACCTTTTTAATACCACATATTGAAAGCTAGGGATTGTCTCCCATGAGAGAAGGCAGGTGATGAGGTCAGAGGAATGAGGCGCCAAAGAAGTTCAGAATTGTTTTGCACTTCCCTCAATGCAATCAACACATCTTATAAACACACGTTCTGTTTAATTTAGGTAGGGAGGGTTCGGAAAGGAGTGTGTAAAAACAATGAACAGGGACCATGGCTCCACCATCTGAGACTCAAAGGTCGTAGTTGTATAGAAAGAAGTATTGTTGGCCCAGTGCCTAGCATGTCGTTCTTGATAAGCTAGATTGTAGAGATGGAGATTGAGCAAATTGGTTCACTGGAAGATTTTTTTGTAAGCTATTTTACATTTTTATGTTCTTTAAATCTTGAATCAAGCCTTGCCAGCATTTTTTATGAAACTGACTGCATGGTTGGAGTCTCTATTTTCAATTTAACCACTTCAGCCCTGGAAGGATTTACCCCCTTCCTGACCAGAGCACTTTTTGCGATTCGGTACTGCGTCGCTTTAATTGACAATTGCACGGTCGTGCAACGTGGCTCCGAAACAAAATTGATGTCCTTTTTTTCCCACAAATAGAGCTTTCTTTTGGTGGTATTTGATCACCTCTGCGATTTTTATTTTTTGCGCTATAAACAAAATAAGAGCAACAATTTTGAAAAAAATCGCATTATTTTTTACTTTTTGCTATAATAAATATCCCCAAAAAAATATATAAAAAAACATTTTTTTTCCTTAGTTTAGGCCGATACGTATTCTTATACATATTCTTCATATATTTTGGTAAAAAAAAAATCACAATAAGTGTTTATTGATTGGTTTGCGCAAAAGTTATAGCATTTACAAAATAGGGGATAGTTTTATGGCATTTTTATTAATAATTTTTTTTTTTACTAGTAATGGCGGAAATCAGCGATTTTTATCGGGACTGCGACATTATGGCGGACACATCGGACATTTTTGACACATTTTTGGGACCATTGTCATTTATACAGCAATCAGTGCTATAAAAATGCACTGATTCCTGTGTAAATGACACTGGTAGTGAAGGGGTTAACCACTAGGGGGCGGGGAGGGGTTAAGTATGTCCTAGGGGAGTGATTCTAACTGTAGGGGGCATGGCTATGTGTGGAACGTCACTGATCTCTGCTCCGATGACAGGGAGCAGAGATCCAGTGACACTGTCACTAGGCAGAATGGGGAGATGCTGTTTACAACGACATCTCCTCTTTCGTCCTCTCTGTGAGGCGATCGTGGGTATCCCCACGGCGATCAGGTCCGCGGGACCCGATTCACAGAGATCGCGGCAGGCGCACGCGCGCCGCCGCACACGGCGGCAAATTCAAAGTAATGTACAGGTACGTTACTTTTTGCAGCCGTGCCATTCTGCCGACATATATCTACAGGAGCCGGTTGGGAACCGGTTAAGGCCCCATGCACACTGGACGTTTTTACGCTGCTGTTAGGGGCCTCTGGCGTTTTTTTTCCTGCCTCTAAATGCCCTTGCATGTTACCTATGTGTCCATGCACACATAGGTGTTTAGAGAATTTTAGAGGCAGAAGAAAAAATAAAAACACTTCCAGGGCGTCCAGGAGCAGCAACGTTTTGGCAGAAAAAAACACTTGACATGTAAACACATCTAAATGCGTTTAAGCGCGTGTTAACGCTAGGAGCATTTATCGCTTGAGCTATAATTAATTTCAAGAGAAGACAGCGCCGGAAGAGAAGACGGCATCGGAAGGAGAAGACCGGAGGAAGAAGATACGTTGGAGCTACGACGGGGGACATTCTTCACTTTTAATAAAGGACTTGTCAAAAACCATCTCTTGTTTTTATTTACACTTCAATGCTTTTTTTTTTAGGGTGAATGGGTAGGTGTACAATGTACCCCATGCTCATTCACATGGGGGAGTGGGATCTGGGAACCCCTTTGTTAAAGGGGGCTTCCAGATTCCGATAAGCCCCCTGCCCACAGACCCCCACAACCACCACCCAAGGTTGTTGGGAAGAGGCCCTTGTACCCATCAACATGGGGACATGGTGCTTTGGGGTGGGGGACACAGAGCCCCCCTGCCCCAAAGCACCCACCCCCCATGTTGAGGGCATGTGGCCTGGCATGGTCCAAAAGGAAGGGGGGTGCTTTCGCCCCCCTTTCCTTTCCTGACCTGCTGGGCTGCATGCTCGGATAAGGGTCTGGTATGGATTTTGGGGGGACCCCACGCCATTTTTTAAAAATAATAATTTGTCGTGGGGGTCCCCCTCAAGGTCCTCAGAGCACAAGTCAGACCAAAGTAGTGCAGGAAGCATGTTCAAAGTCGGACCGACAAATGTCGGACCAGCTAAAATGGCTCTCATAGGGAACCATTGATTTTGACATGTCATGAGACTGGAAGTCGGAGCAAATGTCAGATCAATGTGAACTGGCCCTTACTGACTGTCACCTAAAAGGGATGTACTGTGTTTTCTATGTATTTTCTTGCCTTGGTATCAGCCTCTTGAAGCCCTTGTATGGAAATGCTGAGTGTGAGAGGAAGAAGCCAGTCAAATTGGGCAATGGCAACTGAATCCCTCAGATCAGCTAAAAGATTGAGCCACCATGGTCTTCACTGGTTATTTACATTCCACACTGCAAGTTCTCTCTCTTCCGGCCTTGTAGGTGACTACAGCTACATAGACGCCTATGGGTCCTCTCTACCTTCATCTCCCAGCCAGAAAAGAGGACTTGTAGTGTGGGATCTAGGCAAACAACAGAAGCTATGGAGGGGGGGGGATTGGGATAGGTGGGTTCAGGACAAAGGGGCAAAAAGTATAAGTGCACTTATTCTTTAAAGGTAGATAATCAGGGAAAAAACTATGTGGTGCCCCTTTCCCTTGGTGCTTGCACTTATTTTGCCCTGTGATAGGACTTCACTGTCCAGTCACAATCTAGGGGCTGGCTCACGAATGACCTGGGCTCAGAGGAAGTGGGTTGAATGATGCTGCCTGTCATTCACCCTGGAAGGCTGAAGATATCTTGTGCAGAAAATAAGTGCTGCAGGGGACAGCTCCTGACTGAAGGTGAGTATTTCAGCAAAAGCTGCATTTTAATTTTATCGTTTAATAAGCTATTCATTTTTATCTGTAGTTCAGCGTTCAATAATTGGGATGAATATTTAAAATTTACAAATTTTAATTAGTGGATGGAGCTCTAGACACCTCACATATTTACCAGACTAGTACTACTGCTCTTCTGAAAAAAGCCTGTATTTTTTGTGGAATCCATTAGCTGAAACTCCAATGACACGCACATCTGACTGAATTAGAAGAGAAACTTACACAGCACAGCAGCAGATGGTTCCTTTCAGACTGTCTCTCTGTAATTGAAAGGTTATATGGAGCTGTAAGGAGCAGAGTAGGAGGGGGGATTACTCTGATTTGTATGGCTTCATACATACTTTCAATTAAAGAGAGACAGTCTGAAAGGAAACAGCATCTTCTGTATTTTCTCTTAAGAAAACCTGTATGCACTGCAAAACCATTAGTGTACCCTCTAATCAATTTCCGTTGGTAAAATACAAAATTTAAAGTGCATTTTAGAAACTCTCTTTCTTTTGGAAAAGCACAATGGAGCCTATCAATGGGTTGTAGAGTCAAGAGTCTCATCTGAAGTTTCCATTGCCTAGGCAGCTTCACGAACATTATTGAATCTCCAGCAGAAGAACAAAACATCAGGAGCACTTAGAGTGAATCTTTTTGCATATCTTATGGGATTGTTCCCATAGCAATTTCTTCTGGCATGTTCCTGTGTTTCCTTTGGCAAACAAGTCATGGTGCTTTAGGGCTCATCATCCTGCTCTTCCTACAATTCATTGACTTGAATTTCTGGAAATAAAAATACTCTCTCTTAATTAATCCTTTAAATGCTAGTTATACAGAATGAGTTGTGCTATCCCCTTAAATGATAGTAACAAACATGTGATAATATATAAAAACTTTAAACATAACATAGAACCCTTGGTATGTGATTTCAACGCTTTTTGCAAAGTGACTTTACACCAAACCCTCTATAAGTAGCAGTTAAAGCTAAACTCTTAGAAAAATGGTGCTCCCCCAACACTTCAAAGGTTACATTTTAATTTCTGCCATGGGCAACAGGAAGAAGAACTTTTACTTTCACTTTTGCCAGCTCCTCCTTTTCATGCAACTGGTACCCCGAAGCTTCTTCTCTAAAGCTGGCTATACATTAATCATTTTTTTTTGCTGAAAAGGGTTGTAAACCCTTGTGTTTTTTCACCTTATCCCCTATGCATTAAGGTGAAAAAACTTCTGACAGTGACCGGCCCCCCAGCCCCCCCCCTCCCGTTTTACTCACCTGAGCCCGTTTGTTCCTTCGGCGGAGACTCGCTCTTCCTCTCTGCCTGGGGTTCACGGCTCTTGGTTGGATAGATTGATTGGCAGCCAATGGCTCCCGCTACTGTCAATCAAATCCAATGACGCAGGCGGCCAGGGGGCGGGGCCGAGTCCTCCATTCTGCATCTATAGATGCAAATGCTGGACTCGGGAGCACGCCCGCAATGTAACCCCCTGGGAGAGAGCTTCTTCTAGAGGGTTATACGATGTGGGGAGGAGCTGATAGCGCAGCCAGGGGACCTCAGAAGAGGATAATCGGGGCCACGCTGTGCAAAACGAACTGCACAATGGAGGTAAGTATGACATGTTTGTTATTTAAAAAAACAAATAAAACAAGGGTTTACAATTACTAAGTTGAAGGAGAAAAAAAAGGCCAGATTCCCCCTTCCACACATTCAAGGTGGATGTACGAATCACTCCCACTGTGCTATTGTGTTCTGATGACAGGGAGGCTTCTCTGCAGGGCCGCCATCAGGGGGGTACAGACCATACACCTGTAAGGGGCCCAGGCGTCCCTAGGGGCCCAAGCGGGGGCCGCTTCTTTGGGCACTGGTGCCGCAATAAAGCTCTCCCTGTGACAGGTGTCGGCTGCTTATCACAACAGCACACCTAGCCGATGGAGTCTAGGCTCCTCCTCCATTCTGACCAGGGACGGACTGAGGGTCCAGGGTAAGTGGGAGGGGGTGTAATTGCCACTGTGGGGACAGCATCAGTGCCATTGCTTCTAAATACATATACTGTGCCGGCGTGTATGTATTTATAATCTCCAAATCTCCTTTCCTGTCTCCCCCCCATCTCCTGCACTGTGGGAGATCTTTGACTCAACCCCTCCCTCTGATCACCAGTGCGGTGTGCTGAGGGGGCAGAGCCCACTGTAGCTACTGCTGGCTGGTGTTCTATCGGATAGTGCCCGCCATCGAAAAGTGCCTGCGCATGTGCAGTATTGAAGGGCACTCCAGCTGATTTGCTGATCAGCTGGCCTGACGTAACCATGATGCATGTGCAAATCATAGGAGGTATCCCCTGATGGGAGATACCATTTCACGGGCACAATTGAAACCAATACAAACAGTGGAGTGAGACCGTAGTTGTCAGATTAATCCTCGTTGTTGCAAGGTGGCTTTACAGTGTGCTGATGGTCCGGGTTTTGTCTGTGTTGCAGGGCAAGTTTGGTGTGTTGAACAACTGGTTTTGCCTGTGTGAAAGGGCGGGTTGCAACACAGACAAAACCAGCCCATCAACACAACCACAAGCCGCCCTACAGCAGCAGTGATGCACAATCTAAGAACTATGGTCTCCCTCCGTTGTTTGTATAGGTTTCAATTGTGCCCGTGAAATGGTATCTCCCGTCGAGAGATACCTCCTACGATGTGCGCTATAGCTTGCAGCACTGATTACTCAGGAAAAAACAGACAGGCTGTTTGTACAGAAGTCGATCCTTGGATCGACTTCTGTACAACCTCCCTGCCCATACATGGATTGAAATTTAGCTGGTCCCTGCTGAACCAGCCGAATTTTGATCCCTGTATGGCTGCCCTAAGGTGTTCTGACTCTGGCATCAAATACGATGCAGGACCAGTAGTCCTGCAATGTAAATGAGGAAAGCCGAGGGACCGCCCACATCCCAATGTGTGGGAGAGAATGCTGAGTGCTAACAACTGGGGAGTAAGGGATTAGGTAAGTAAAATTCCTTTTTCCTGCTACCAGGCAAAACATAGCATATGATTCCTGCAGGGCAGGAGGTTCCACTCCAAGGGTAGTTTTTCTTTCCCCAGAGATCAGCTTTAACCTCTATTTTAACCTAGTTTTGGTGAGAAGTTCTCTGACTTCCTGCTCTGGGTCAGGGAGTGCCCCCTCACCTTCTGTGCCATGGGCACTGGGAAAGGATTGTTCCTCAGGGAGTGTTCCCTGAGGAATCTCCTCAACCAGACAAATATAAAACATCTGATGGGTATTTCACTATTCCCTAATCTCTCTAAAAAAGTTACTCCATTCAGCGCTGGGAGTGTTTCAGAATGAAAACAAGCATATTCATCCTGGAGCTATGATGTCATTAGATCTGGGATGATCTTCGTCTTCACCCTTACAACGAGCTTGAACTGAGGAAATGGAATTTGAGCCACAAAATGTGTTTTAGAAAGAAACTATTTGTTCAGTAAAGCTGATGATGTCTATCTTTTTTACACATCGTATTCTGGGCGCCTCGGCCGGTTGGACTACTACCTGGTTCTTTTTCACAAACTCCTTTTGCACACAACCTACAAGTTATGATTCCAGCAACTCATATCATACCCAGGATTTTACATGACTCTCAGTGGCTGAATGGAGCTGCTGAGGAGCAGAAAAAAGTACACGAAAGGGCTAAGTTAAAGTGAACCTGTTGCTTTGCCCTTCATGGACAAAGCATAGTTTTACTTTAGGCAATAATTTGCAGCATAGAGATGTAGAGCGACAATGATGGAGGCCAGCATTAAAGGGGATCTCTTTTCCAGATAAGTGAGACATAATATGCAAATATTTTGTTATAAATATTAAACATTATGGTAATATATTCCTGGGGGCCCAAAATGTTTTTTTGGTGGTTTTCATTACAGTATATCTGCTTAGCATTCCTTTTAAAGTAGAACTATGACCTCTCATGAAAAAATAACATTTGCTTCAACAATTATAAGTGCATCAAAATAGCCACAAATGCCTGTTACATAGTTACATAGTCTGGTTGAAAAAGACACAAGTCCATCCAGTTCAACAAAGAAAAGGAAAGAAAAAATTACAATCCTATATACACAATCCTATACCCACAGTTGATCCAGAGGAGGGTAAAAAAAAAAAAAAAAACACAGCAAAGCATGATCTAATTTGCTCCGGGGGGGGATGGGGGATCCTTCCTGATCCCCCAAGAGGCAATCGGATATTCCCTGGATCAGCTTTACCTATACATGTTGGTATCCAGTTATATTATGTACATTTAGGAAATAATCCAGGCCTTTTTCAACGCAATCTACTGAGCTGGACAGAACCAGCTCTTGAGGGAGTCTATTCCACATTTTCACAGCTTTTACTGTGAAGAAGCCTTTTCGTATATGGAGATTAAGTTTCCTTTCCTCCAGACGTAAAGAGTGCCCCCTTGTTCTCTGCGATGACCTTAAAGTGAATACTTTAACACCAAGTTCACTATATGGACCACTTATGTATTTATACATGTTGATCATATCCCCCTTAATCTCCTCTTCTCAAGAGAAAATAAATTCAGTTCCTCTAATATTTACTCATAGCTGAGCTCCTCCATGCCTCTTATTACTTTGGTTGCTCTTCTCTGCACTTTCTCTAGTTCCCCGATATCCTTTTTATGAACTGGTGCCCAAAACTGAACTGCATATTCCAGATGAGGTCTTACTAATGATTTGTACAGGGGCAAAATGATATTTCTCTCTCTGCAGTCTATACCTCTCTTAATATAAGAAAGAATTTTGCTTGCTTTATAAACCGCTGCTTGCCATTGCATGCCATTATTAAGCTTATGATCTACCAGATCTGTTGAGAGTTCCAGTAAAGTTCACCTAATGCAGCTTCCTATGATGGTGTTACAACAAAACTGCACTGCTCCTGGATTCAGACCATAGTTGCCACTCTCATGTAGGCTGTGCCTGCTTGCATTTGAGTGGGAAGAAAACATGTTACAAGGGGTGTGGCTATCAGTTTTGTCACTGCTGACTCACAAGCCTATAGCTTATCAATCAGCACCTGATCAAACCCAGTCCTGCCACTGCTGTCTAGATTGTCAGCACTGCCATTGTTGCTAAAATCCTCCCGCTGTGAGCTGCAGTGTCAGGGAAGGGGAGTATGTGAGACACAAATGAAGGAGAATTTAGATCAGCCAGGTAGGGTTTGTTTATTTTATGAAGCTTATGCATTACATAGTAACTGGATTTGACACTTGTTTAGACTGTCTTACAGGTGCTTTTATGTTTAGTCTCTGTCAGAAACCATGAACCAGACCAAGGCAGAAGTACAGCAAAATCACACTTGTTTATTAATAAAAATAAAAAGGTAAGTAGAGTAAGCGTAGTCAAAGCATAGCCAGAATCCAGTAACCGGATCGGGTAGTAAGCCAGGCCAGAAGTCAGGGATCCAAGTAGAGGAACAGCAAGCAGGATAAGGAGCCAGAAGGGATGTCAGCAAAGCCAGACTTTAAACAGGAATGCAGGAGATGGTTTCTTGTGATGTCACCAAGGCAAAGGCAAGAATGAAGTGAGCTGGAGATCTTTAAGTAGGCGGGACTGACGAGCAGATCCACAACAGCTGGTTAACTGTGGAGAGAGATGATAGATAGCAATTAGCCGACCAAGGCGAAGGCAGAGATGAAGTGAGCTGGACAGCTTTAAGTAGGCAGGGCAGACGAGCAGTTCTCGTACTCTGTTTGATGGACATGAGGCACTTGGCAGCAGAAGCGTGGCATGCGGGAACGTCAAACACCATTTTAAAGGAGGCCACAAACTCAGGGTAACTCCAGACAACAGTTTTTTGCGTCTCCCATAGAGGATTAGCCCAGGCCAAGGCTCTCTCAGAAAGCAAAGATATCACAAACCCTACTTTGCTTCTGTCCTTGGGAAACGCCTGGGGCAGCATCTCAAAATATATCTCAACTTGGTTTCTCTGCATTGAATTGGATCTCAACCAAATTGCTGGGGAAGTGGGGTAGAACCAGACATACCTCTTATAGAGGTAATACTCAAGGCGAGTGCCTGCACAGAGACTGGCGCAGCAACAGGGACGGCCTGCAACTCAGCAGCCACAGTGGGGGATTCCAGGTGAGCCGTGCGACTCAGGAGCGTTTGTAACGCCACGGCAAACTGATCCATGAGGTGATCTTGCTCATCCGATCTGGAAAAAATATTACCAACAAGTGGATTGACTGTATCTTCTGAATTCATGGCCTTCGCCTACTGTCAGAAACCATGAACCAGACCGAGACAGAAGTACAGCAAAATCACACTTGTTTATTAATAAAAATAAAACGGTAAATAGAGTAAGCATCAAAGCATAGCCAGAGTCCAGTAACCGGATCGGGTAGTCAGCCAGGCCAAAAGTCAGGGATCCAAGTAGAGGATAGGGATGAGCTGAACACCCCCTGGTTCGGTTCGCACCAGAACCTGCGAACAGATGGAAAGTTTGCGCGAACTTTAGAACCCCATTAAAGTCTATGGGACTCGGATGTTTGAAATCAAAAGTGCAAATTTTAAAGGCTAATATGCAAGTTATTGTCCTAAAAATGGTTTGGGGACCTGGGTCTTGCCCCGGGGGACATGTATCAATGCAAAAAAAGGTTTCAAAAATCGACGTTTTTTCGGGAGCAGTGATTTTAATGATGCCTAAAGTGAAAAAAAAAAGGTGAAATATTCATTTAAATATCGTACCTGAGGGTTGTCTATAGTATGCCTGTAAAGTGGCGCGTGTTTCCCGTGCTTAGAACAGTCCCTGCACAAAATAACATTTTTAAAGGAATAAAAGTCATTGAAAACTGCTTGCGGCTTTAATATAATGTCGGGTCCCAGCAATATGGATGAAAATCAGTGAGACAAACGGCATGGGTACCCCCCCCCCCCCCCCAGTCCATTACCAGGCCTTTTGGGTCTTGTATGGATATTAAGGGGAACCCCGCACCCAAATTAAAAAATGGAAAGGCCTGGGACCCCCAGGCCCTATAAACTCTGAACAGCAGTATACAGGCAGTGCAAACAAGACAGGGACTGTAGGTTTGTTGTTAAGTAGAATCTGTTTGTAATTTTGAACTGGTACATTTTTAAAGTGTAACTCCAGTCAAAAAATCTATTTTTAAGCTTTTTGGAAAACATAGGAAAGGGTTATCACCCCTGTAACATTTGTTTTGCTGTCTGTGCACCTCTTCAGAAGATTTCACCTCACTTACTGTCCCAATGACAAATGTTTTTTGAAAATTTGGGGTTTTTAGTGAAACAAGGATTTGTGATAAAGCATCAGTGAAGTGGAGACATGCTTTCCCCATATTAACTCTTACAGGAGAGAATTTCCCTTCCTAGGGGTAGATTTCATCCCACTTCCTGTTGTCTCCTTGCGTTTGTAAGTTGGATGTTTGAAAGTAGGGGCCTGCCCTATATACTCTGCAGAAATTTGGGCCTTAGGTGTTGGTGTTGCCACAACACTGTAAGCCCTCACAGTTACTCTTGGTGGGCGCAGGAACGGGCTGTGAAATATTAGATCAAGAATTGTAATTACATGCCATTGTTGAACAGTGGTAGAAATATTGGGCCTTTGGTGGTGGTGGTGCTGGTGCCACAACACTGTAAGTCCTCACAGTTACTCTTGGTGGGCGCTGGAACAAGCCCTGCTCTAAAATATTATATCAAGAATTGTAATTACATGCACCTGTTGAACAGGGGCAGAAAAATTGGGTCTTTGGTGGTGGTGGTGTTGCCACAACACTGTAAGCCCTCACAGTTACTCTTGGTGGGCGCAGGAATAGGCCCTGCTGTGAAATATTAGATTAAGAATTGTAATTACATGTCCCTGTTGAACAGGGGCAGAAAAATTGGGCCTTAGGCACTGGTGCTACAACACTGCAACCCCTCACAGATGCTATAGTTGGAGCGCAGGAATGAGCCCTGCTGCAAAGTATTGCATCAAGAATTGTAATTACACACCCCTGTTAAGCAGGGGCTCAAAAATTGGGCCTTGGGCACTGGTGCTGGTGCCACAACACTGCAACCCCTCACAGATACTCTAGTTGGAGCGCAGGAATGAGCCCTGCTGCAAAGTATTGCATCAAAAATTGTAATTACACGCCCCTGTAAAACAGGGGCAGAAAAATTGGGCCTTGGCCACTGGTGGTGGTGCCCAGAACCAAAAATGTTCTTACAAGCTATCAGCATGAAAATTGAGGAGGAAGAGGATTTTCACTCAGCATCAGCATAGGCAGTCTTGAAGGGATCTCACATTAAAAAAAAAAAAAAAAAAAAATCGGTTACATCAGCATCAGGTGCTTGGTAGCTGGTGATCCAAGACTGATTCATTTTTATGAAGGTCAGCCGATCGACCGATTCGGTGGACAGGCACACCCTGTGATCGGTTACAAAGCCTCCAGCAGCACTGAATGTGCGTTCCGAAAGAACACTGGATGCAGGACAGGCCAGTAGCTCAATTGCATACTGTGCAAGCTCTGGCTGGTGAACCATCCTCAAGACCCAGTAACCCAGAGGATTTTCGGTGGGAAAGGTGTCCAAGTCTGATCTTGCTCCTAGGTAATCCTGCACCATGTGAATCAGACGCTGGCGATGGTTGCTGGGACTGATCAGACCTTGGGGCTGCAGACTAAAAAATTGTCTGAACGCATCGGTCAGACGGCCACCTTCTCCACCGCTCCTTCTGTGACTGACCGAAGCCTCAGCAACACGTTGTCCAGGAGGACCAGGAAATTGTAACCTCCCAGGCTCTGGAAACGCGTTGCACAAACCTTTCTGCAAGGCCTCCCTCTGCGACGGCAAGATAAGGCCCGCAACCTTACCCTTGTAACGTGGATCAGGGAGGGTTGCCAGCCAGTAATCATCCCTCCCCTTGATACCACGAATACGAGGATCCTTCCGCAGGCTTTGCAGGAGGCCATGCAGCGTAGGTTTGCTGAAGCATTCGGTCCAGAGTCCTCTTGGTCACTAAGGACGACATGATCTGCAGCCACCTCCTCCCAGCTACATACAAGTCCATGGGTTTCTTCAGACTGTAAATGATCCCTTGAAGACTGCTGCTGATGCTGAGTGCCAGGCTCCATCTGCATGCTAACACAATCCTCCTCCTCCTCCTCCTGTCCTCCTCCTGTGTGATCGGCGGGCACGCAGGAACACTGTCTGGATAAAGGGGGCCTTGAGAGGTAAGGAAGTCCTCCCTCTGTTCTGTTTCAAGTGCCCTGTTCATTATTCCACGCAGCGTGTGCTCCAACAGGTGGACAAGAGGGACAGTGTCACTGATGCATGCACTGTCACTGCTCACCATCCTCGTGGCCTCCTCAAATGGTGACAGGACAGTGCATGCATCCCTGATCATATCCCACTGGCGTGGGGAAAAAAAAACAAGGTCTCCTGACCCTGTCCTGGTGCCATAGTCGCATAGGTACTCATTGATGGTCCTCTGCTGCATTTGCAGCCGCTGCAGCATGGCCAACATTGAGTTCCACCTGGTGGGCATGTCACAGATTAGGCGGTTCTTGGGCAGGTTAAATTCCTTTTGGAGGTCAGCCAGCCGAGCACTGGCATTATATGACCTGCAGAAATGCACACAGACTTTCCTGGCCTGCCTCAGGACATCCTGTAAGCCCGGGTACCTGCCCAAGAACTACTGCACCACCAAGTTAAGGACGTGAGCCAAACAGGGCACATGGGTCAGTTGTCCCTGTCAGAGGGCGGAGAGGAGGTTGGTGCCATTGTCTCAAACCACCATACCTGGCTTAAGCTGGCATGGCATCAACCCCCTCTGAACCTACCCCTGCAGAGCTGACAGAATCTCTGCCCCAGTGTGGCTCCTGCCCCCCAAGCACACCAGCTCAAGCACCACATGGCATCTTTTTGCCTGCGTGCTTGTGTAGCCACTTGAACGCCTACGGAGCACCGCTGCTTCCGAGCACAAATCAGCACAGGAAGAGGCCATGGAGGAAGAACAAGAGGAGGAGTGGAGGAGAGAGGTGTGGCAGAATCACTACTAGTAGAATTTTGGAGGCGTGGTGGCGGAACAACCTCCAACACTACTGCACCCTGTCCTGCATCCTTCCCAGCTGCCAGAAGAGCCACCCAGTGCACGGTGAAAGATAGGTAACATCCCTGTCCATGCCTGCTGGACCATTAATCAGCGGTAATATGCACCTTACTGCTGACCGCCCTGTCCAGCGAGGCCAAGACATTGCCTTCCACATGCCGGTAGAGAGCCGGAATTACCTTCCGTGAGAAAAAGTGGCGTTTGGGAACCTGCCACTGAGGAACCGCCCATTCCACAAACTCACGGAAGGGGGCAGAGTCTACCAACTGAAAAGGTAGCAGTTGAAGTGCTAGCAATTTAGCCAAGCTATCATTCAACCGCTGGGCATGTGGATGGCTGGGAGCGAACTTCTTTTGGCGGTGCAGCAGCTGGGGCAGGGAAATTTGCCTGGTACAATCTGAAATCAGTGTACCGATAGCAGATTGCCCGCAAGTACTTGGCTGTGATACACCTAATTCTACACCTTCATTCCTCTCAGTGCAGGTTTCAGAGAGGACTGAAGGTATAGTAGGGTTGGAGATCCCAGTTGATGAGGAGCAAGGAGAGGTCCGCTTTGTTCTTTGGTGTGGGTCTTTTAGGTACGCTTGCCAACGAACTGCATGGCAGGTCGACATATGTCTGGTCAAGCATGTGGTGTCCAAGCGGGTGATGTTTTGGCCACGCGAGATACGATTGAGACATATGTTGCAAATAGCAGCGGTGGGATCTGATGATCTAGTCTCAAAAAAGGCCCACACCAAAGAACTTTTGGAATAACGCGCAGAGACAGCAGTGCCCTGCACATGCGGAGCTGTGTGGTGTGATGTAGTCAGTGTGCTGCCCTTAAGCTGGCCCCTGGAGGGCATCCTACCTCGTTGGAGATGTGCCTCCTCCTCCTCCTCCTCTCTCCTATCAGGCACTCACATGGAGTCAGTGACCTCATCATCCCCTGCCTCCTCATCACTGGAGCAAACCTGACAGTATGCTGCAGCTGGGGGATCATGACTGCCAGATTTCTGTCCTTCTTGGACACCCCCTCTCTCTGGGCTCACGTTACTGCCTTCCTCTAGCTGGGTACCATCAGAGCCTTCAAAACGCTGGGCATCCTCCTGGAGCATGTACCCAACACTGTGGTCAAACAGTTCGGGGGACTCCTCAGGAGGACATGGTGGGGCTAGGGAAGGAGTGACTGATGCCATTGAGCCGAGGGAAGAGGCCGTGTTGGCAGCTGCTTTGCCAGACAAAGTACCCTGAGCCTGGGTAAGAGAGGATGAGGAGGATGAGGATGGCTTGGTCATCCACTCTACCAAGTCTTCCGCATGTTGCAACTCAACACGGCCAGCAGCCAAACAGGAGGACAAGTGTGTCCCGCGGCCACGTGCTGATGAGGATGCACCGTCTCCACGACAAGCACTGTTGCCTCTAGACACAGAGCCTGCTTGCCCTCTTTTATTGGCTTGTGACTGTCTGCCTCTCCTTGCTGGCCTTCCAGACATACTAATGGCCTGCAGTGAGATGTAGCTGCATATAGCTGGGATGTATATATACACTGATACTGCAGCTAGCAGAATCAACTGTCTGCCTGTAGTATTATTAGTATGAGAACACCAGCAATTGTCTTCAGCTTTAGGTGCACACTGTGCAGAGGACACAGTACACTAACTGTAAATACTGCAGCTGCCTGCCTGTGGTATTAATAGGATCAGAACAACAGCAATTGTCTTCAGGTAGCTTTAGGTACACACTGTGCAGAGCACAAAGTACACTAACTGTAAATACTGCACCTGCCTGCCTGTGGTATTAATAGGATCAGAACAACAGCAATTGTCTTCAGGTAGCTTTAGGTGCACACTGTGCAGAGGATGCACTACACTAACTGTAAATGCTGCAGCTGCCTGCCTGTGGTACTAATAGGATCAGAAGAACACCACCAATTTTCTTCAGGTAGCTTTAGGTGCACACTGTGCAGAGGACACAGTACACTAACTGTAAATACTGTAGCTGCCTGCCTGTGGTACTAATAGGATCAGAAGAACAACAGCAATTGTCTTCAGGTAGCTTTAGGTGCACACTGTGCAGAGGACACACTACACTAACTGTAAATGCTGCAGCTGCCTGCCTGTTGTATTATAAGGATCAAAACAACAGCAATTGTCTTCAGGTAGCTTTGGGTGCACACTGTGCAGAGGACACACTACACTAACTGTAAATACTGCAGCTGCCTGCCTGTGGTATTAATAGGATCAGAACAATAGCAATTTTCTTCAGGTAGCTTTAGGTGCACACTGTGCAGAGGACACAGTACACTAACTGTAAATACTGTAGCTGCCTGCCTGTGGTACTAATAGGATCAGAAGAATACCACCAATTTTCTTCAGGTAGCTTTAGGTGCACACTGTGCAGAGGACACACTACACTAACTGTAAATACTGCCGCTGCCTGCCTGTGGTATTAATAGGATCAGAACAATAGCAATTTTCTTCAGGTAGCTTTAGGTGCACACTGTGCAGAGGACACAGTACACTAACTGTAAATACTGTAGCTGCCTGCCTGTGGTACTAATAGGATCAGAAGAATACCACCAATTTTCTTCAGGTAGCTTTAGGTGCACACTGTGCAGAGGACACACTACACTAACTGTAAATACTGCCGCTGCCTGCCTGTGGTATTAATAGGATCAGAACAACAGCAATTGTCTTCAGGTAGCTTTAGGTGCACACTGTGCAGAGGACGCGCTACACTAACTGTAAATACTGCAGCTGCCTGCCTGTGGTATTAATAGGATCAGAACGACAGCAATTGTCTTCGGGTAGCTTTAGGTGCACACTGTGCAGAGGACGCACTACACTAACTGTAAATACTGCAGCTGACTGCCTGTGGTACTATCAGACTTCTCACTTACCAGACCGGTGAGTCCGCTTGAACAGAGGGTAGGCTCCCTTACGCGTCCGACTCGCGGCCCCTGGTAGAGTATACAGGGAGCGCAGGAGTATGGAGTGGTATGGGAGCCTGGTAATAGAGTCCAGATGCTGGTGGATGAGCAGTCCTAAACAGCAAGGTGCAGGCTGGAATACAGGCCAACAGAGACTGAACAGGAAGGTCTGGAGACAGGCTGGGTTCGGCAACAGGCGGGCAGCGAGGTACAACGGAGCAGGTAGAAGAATAGTCAGACAGGCCAGAGGTCAGGTGCAGGCAGAGTTCAGAGGAATCCAAGAGACAAGCCGGGTTAGTCAGGAGATCTGGTTACAGGCACAGGAAACAGGTACAAGGGAACGGCAGAGCTGTTGATCAGGCAGCACTGATCAGAGAGTGAAGCCAGCTTAAATAGATGGATTGGCGCCAAACGGCATGCGCGCGCGCACCGGCACGCACAGGCGCGCACACCCGCACACCGGCATGCACGCCAGGCCCCGCCGGATGATGCAACCTAGTGCCCAAAGGAGCGCACGCGCCCGTGCCCGAACACCAGCACGCACCCCACGGCCAACCGAGTCGCACATGCCAGTGCAGGCAGGAGCACGCCCAACAGGATCAGCAGGAACACGTGCGCCAGCGCACGCCGGCGCACCTCGACGCACACCACCGCGAGCAGCACCATGAGCACTGAGGTAGGCTCTCTGAAAGTGCCCCCTCCTCAAGGGCAGCCTCCGGAAGCCCAGTTGGGCCAATCTGGTTGCATGTGAATCTTTGAATGCTTGCAGTAGTTCCTTAGCGTGGAGGTTACTCTCGGGTTCCCAGGAATTGTCTTCAGGTCCATATCCCTTCCATTTGATTAGATATTGGATTTGTTTGTGCCTTTTCCTGCAATCCAGAATTGCTTCAATTTCGAATTCTTCCTCATTATTAATCATGACGGGTTCAGGTGGACCGGTACTACGGCCAGTAAAGGGATTAGGGGCGACCAGAGACGCAGAGACACATGGAAAACTGGGTGCACTTTAAAAGAATCAGGCAAGTCAAGTTCATATGCCACGTCATTAACATTCCTCTTTACCGGAAAAGGCCCCATGAATTTAGGCCCCAGTTTCCTAGAGGGACAGGCCAATTTTAAGTTAGCAGTAGACCAGGGCCGATCCTAGGCGGGTGCACGGGGTGCTCCGCAGAGGTGGGAGCGCCGAAGCTCCAGAGTGCGAAGCTCCAGAGTGCTCCCCTCCCTCCTCCTCATATGTGTCCAGAGGCGGAAGCGGATCCGCCGGCAACTGACAAGAGCGCATACCGCTCCCGCTGTCCCCAGAGTCCGTGCTGGGTACCACAGTGGAGCCTAGTACCGGAACACCTGAACATATTTAAAAAATACGGGGGTTTGGTCACACTATATGGTCATATAGTCATATAGTGCTAAGCCCCCTCCTCATTACCTCTTATTTAGTGGCTACCAGTGTATAGGATGTATCCCCTTCAGTTCTCCCACATGGAGGAGTTTAGCTCCCATGGTTGAGACAAAGGATTTTCCATTCTATTACTAGAGTAGGACCCACTAATTCGGGGTACTTTGTCGCAGTAAGTGGGCTTAGCACTATTTGACCATATAGTGTGACCAAACCCCCGTATTTTTTGAATATGTTCAGGTGTTTTTAACTAGCCCTGCAGGAAATGTCATTCTTGTATGTGTGCGCTGTAAAATATTTTGTACTGTTTGTAGGTCTTATAGCAGCACCATCTTGAATTTAAACGCATTGTAGGGTGTGCCCCCCAAATATGTACTTGTATATTGGAATAGACCCTGACCAGGTTTTTTTGGGATGGAGCACCCCTCCCCCTCCTCATTACCTCTTATTTAGTGGCCACCAGTGTATAGGATGTATCCCCTTCAGTTCTCCCACATAGAGGAGTTTAGCTCCCATGGTTGAGACAAAGGATCTTCCATTCCATTCCATTCCATTACTAGAGTAGGACCCACTAATTCGGGGTACTTTGTCGCAGTAAGTGGGCTTAGCACTATATGACCATATAGTGTGACCAAACCCCCGTATTTTTTGAATATGTTCAGGTGTTTTTAACTAGCCTTGCAGGAAATATCATTCTTGTATGTGTGCGCTGTAAAATATTTTGCACTGTTTGTAGGTCTTATAGCAGCACCATCTTGAATTTAAACGCATTTTAGGGTGTGCCCTCCAAATATGTACTTGTATATAGGTACTGAATGGGGACACCTGCTATGGGGGGGCCTCTGATGGGGGACACCTGCTGTGCGGGGACTCTGATGGGGGACACCTGCTGTGCAGGGAATCTGATGGAGGGACACCTGTTGTGGGGGGCTCTGATGGGGGACACCTGTTGGGGGGCTTTGAAGGGGGACACCTGCTGTGGGTGGGCTCTGATGGAGGGAAACCTGCTGTGGGGGGCTCTGATGGAGGGACACCTGCTGTGGGGGGGCTCTGATGGGGGACACCTGCTGTGGGTGGGGCCTCTGATGGGGGACACCTGCTGTGGGGGGGCTCTGATGGAGGGACACCTGCTGTGGGGGAGCTCTGATGGAGGGACACCTGCTGTGGGGGAGCTCTGATGGAGGGACACCTGCTGTGGGGGGGCTCTGTTGGAGGGACACCTGCTGTGGGGGGGCTCTGATGGAGGGACACCTGCTGTGGGGGGGGCTCTGATGGGGGACACCTGCTGTGCGGGGACTCTGATGGAGGGACACCTGTTGTGGGGGGGGGCTCTGATGGGGGACACCTGTTGTGGGGGGGCTCTGAAGGGGGACACCTGATGTGGGGGGGGGCTCTGATGGAGGGACACCTGCTGTGGGGGGCTCTGATGGAGGGACACCTGCTGTGGGGGGGCTCAGAAGGGGGACACCTGCTGTGGGGGGGCTCTGATGGAGGCAAACCTGCTGTGGGGGGGCTCTGATGGAGGGAAACCTGCTGTGGGGGGCTCTGTTGGAGGGACACCTGCTGTGGGGGGCTCTGATGGAGGGACACCTGCTGTGGGGGGCTCTGATGGAGGGAAACCTGCTGTGGGGGGCTCTGATGGAGAGACACCTGCTGTGGGGGGCTCTGATGGAGAGACACCTGCTGTGGGGGGCTCTGATGGAGAGACACCTGCTGTTTGGGGACACCTGCTGTAGGGGGGCTCTGACGGGGACACCTGCTGTGGGGGGGGCTCTGATGGAGGGACACCTGCTGTGGGGGGGGGCTCTGATGGGGGACACCTGCCGTGGGTGGACTCTGATGGGAACCCTGATGTAAGGAGGGACTCTGATGGGGACTTTGATATAAGCTGAACGTGCTGCAGGTCACTCTCTCCCAGAAAGTCCCTCATTCTCAACTTTAAAAGTTGGGAGGTATGCAGGAGCGGATCAGGGGAGGAGAGACTGTGCCACTGTCGTCACTGTTATCAAAGGGAAGAGGGCTCTCTGTGTTTACTGCCTGCCCCCTCCCTCCTCCTGTCAGAGGAGGAGAGCGAAACAGCTGTAGATCGGAGCACCCGTGTCTGAGTGGAGAGAGAGCAGCCGCGGGCTCTTAGACCCCCCTCCCTCTCCTCCTCGCACTGCTGTACTAGTGAGTGGCAGTCTCTGACCATCTCCTGTATCATGTCTGCAGTCTCTGACCATCTCTTGTATCATGTCTGCAGTATGTCTGGGGGCTCTTTCTAACAGACTCTCTAACAGAAGCCCTCTCTGTGTGCATCAGAGAAACTCCCCTCAAGGTCCCATTAGTGTATTCATTTTCTTTATTGTTAAAAGATCACGGGAAGATCCCAGGGTAATGAAGACTTCTTAGGGGAGCAGCTCTGTGTTTGAGTTGTAGCCATAAAAACATTTGTAAAGGGGAGGAGTTAGTAAGATGACCATGCCCATGTGGGGGCGCCAGAAATATTTTTGCACCCAGGGGTCTGTGACCCTAGGATCGGCCCTGCAGTAGACAACCACACTTGATTGCCAGGTTCCAAGATGAGTTCCCCACGTCTCTTCTTGTCGAACATTCTTTTGTAATAGGCCTGGGATTTGGCCATGGTCTCCTGCAGAAGTTTGCTATTGGCAGAGAAGAACTCCATTGTTTCGGACACTGCAGGGATGGCACATTCGGGAATAGAGCTGGGTAGAAAGGAAGGATGAAATACATAATTGGCGAAGAATGGCGTTTGGTTGATGGCAGAATGTAAAGAATTGTTGTACGAGAATTCCGCAACAGGTAACAGGGAGACCCAGTCATCCTGGGAGAAGGCAGAGAAACAGCGGAGGTGTTGCTCCAAAGTTTGGTTGGTTCTCTCCGTTTGGCCGTTTGTTTGGGGATGGTAGGCTGAAGAGAACGCCAGTTCAATTTCAAGAGAACCACACAGAGCCTTCCAAAACCTGGAGGTGAATTGGACACCTCAATCGGAGACAATATTCGAAGGAACCCCGTGCAATCTTATGATTTCCTTGATGAATATCTTCGCCGTTTCCATGGCTGAGGGTGTGCCCTTCATAGGAAGAAAATGTGCCATCTTGGATAATCTATTATGACAAAGATGGTAGAAAAGCCTTTGGATGGGGGGAGTTCCACGATGAAATCCATCGAGATAATTTTCCAGGGTCTGTCAGGAATGGGTAAAGGTTTCAATAAGCCCCAGGCCCTTGTCCGGTTACTTTTACTTCGGGCACAAATGTGACAGGAATTAACGTAACTTTTACAATCATCGACAAGTTGTGGCCACCAGAAGGTGCGCTGTATCATATCGGCCGTCTTCAGGGCCCCAAAATGACCCGCCAGCTTGTGGTCATGGCAAAGTTCCAATACCGGCACCCTCAGGTCCTTAGGGACCATAATCTTGCCCTTGTGCCATAGCAAACCGTCCTTTAGGCTGGTCTCAGCAGGTTGGGGTATTCCTGTAGAGGCTTGTCTTATTCTAGAGATCAGATCCCCTTGAAGGAGTAAGAAGTTTTCCGCAGGCAGGATAGTGTCCAAAGAAGCAGTCTCTTTGGAGTCATGGAACATGTGGGAAAGTGCGTCCGGCTTGATATTTTTAGAACCAGGTCTGTAGGTGATGTGAAATTGAAAGTGAGAGAAGAAGAGTGCCCATCTAGCTTGCCGTGGCCTTAGTCTCTTGGCGGATCTCAGATACTCCAAGTTTTTGTGGTCGGTGTAAATGAGAATGGGATGTACAGCACCCTCCAATAGGTAGCGCCACTCCTCCAGAGCCGTCTTGATTGCCAGAGGCTCCCGATCTCCTACGTCATAGTTCCTTTCCGACACGGAGAGTTTGCATGAGAAGAAAGCTACTGGAAACAGAAGAGCCTTGGCGCCTTGACATTGGGAGAGTACTGCTCCTACTGCAATTTCGGAGGCATCGACCTCCAAAACAAATGGCAAAGCAGGGTTAGGGTGTTTGAGAATGGAGGCCGATGTGAAGAGTTCTTTTAATTTCTCAAAGGCCGATTGTGCCCCGGTAGTCCAGCAGAATCGAGTTCCCTGCTTCGTTAATTCTGTAATGGGGGAGATAATTTTAGAGAAGGCCTTGATGAATTTTCTATAAAAGTTGGAAAATCCAATAAAGCGTTGAATCCCCTTTTTGTCTGTGGGTGCAGGCCAGTTCAAGATGGCGGACACCTTTTGAGGGTCCATGCTGATGCCGTCAACTGAAATGATGAGACCCAAAAATTGAATGCTTTGGCGTTCAAACTCGCATTTATCGAGCTTAGCATACAGTCCGTGTTGTCTGAGCCGAGCAAGGACATTCCAGACGTGCCTGCGATGGTCAGCCAATGAAGAGGAGAAAATGAGGATGTCGTCAAGGTATACAATAACGTAAAGGTCCAGGAATTCACGAAAGATATCTTTAACAAAGTGTTGGAATGTTGCTGGTGCGTTGCAAAGACCGAAGGGCATAACAAGGTACTCCCTCTCAGATACGGATTAAGTTATAGGCTCCGCGAAGGTCCAATTTCGTGAAGACTGTTGTGGTTCCCAGCCTCTGAAATAGCTCAGGCACCAGAGGTAGCAGATAACGATTTTTACTCGTTATCTTGTTTAGCTCTCGGTAATCGATTGCATGGTCGAAGGGAATGATCCTTCTTCTCTACAAAGAATATGCCGGCACCTGCCGGGGAGGTGGAAGGACGGATGAACTTCTTTTTCAGGTTTTCGTCAAGGTATTTCTTTAATGTGTCTAACTCCTGCTCCGTTAATGGGAAGATCCTTCCGAAGGGTACCTCGGTTCCGGGTAAGAGTTCTATAGGGCAATCATAGGGCCTGTGCGGGGGAAGGATCCCTGCACCTTTCTTGCTGAAAACATCCGAGAAGCCCGGTAGGGTTCTGGAATAGCTTGGCGTAGTTCTGTATCTGGATGTAAGCAGAGGAGTTGAGGAGTCTTGTTGGTTACCCCTTGCAAACAATGCTGTTGACAGTATTCAGAGAGAAACTCAATTCTTCCTGAAGCCCAGTTAATACGGGGGTTGTGGGCCTGAAGCCACAGCATTCCCAGGAAGATAGGGAAGAGAGGGGAAGAAATGGCATCTAAGCAGAGAAGTTCTTGGTGCTGGGGATCCATGATAGCCAATAGAGGGACGGTCTCTTGAATGACAGGACCGGAACAGAGGGTGGAACCATCTGCAAGGTGCACAGCGAGGCTCTGGGTCTTGGGTCGAAGTGGGATATCATGATGAGCAGCAAAAACCAGGTCAATGAAGCAGCTGCATGCTCCGGAGTCAATGATGACTGGTGCCTGAATAGTCCTTCCTGGAAGCTGCAATGTGATAGAGATAGTAAGGTGAGTACTTGGCTTAGGCAAGACAGTTGCACACATACGAGCAGTAGAGTGGCACTTACGCATCTTGTTGGGGCAGACGCTTGCGTAGTGCCCGGATTCTCCACAGTACAGAAACAGATTGTGAGCACGCCTGCATAACTTCTCTTCAGGGGTCAAGGAAGGATGAAGCAGGCAAAGCTGCATGGGTTTTGGAGCATCAAGGACCGGAGCAGTCGGAGGAGCAGAGGGCTGACTGGGAGGACTGGGAACTTGTGGAAGCATCTAGGTGGGGCGGAAGGTACTGGTAGACCTCTCGGTGCGTCGCTCTCTCAGGCGACGGTCAATTTGAATAGAAAGATTAATGAGCTCCTCCAGAGTTTGAGGCACTCCAACTCGGTCGGACAATCATATCCTAAACTGGTGACGCAGGGCAGCGTCGTTCCAGGCCGTGTCAGAGCTCCAGCGCCTGAACTCAACCGCATAGTCTTCAGCCGCCCTACGGCCTTGTCGGAGGGAGTGCAATGTAGCTTCAGCAGTTGCATCAAACTGAGGGTCCTCGTAGAGCTGTGACATGGCTAGAAAGAAGGCATCCAGACTTTCCAAAGAATCAGACTTCTGTTCCAGAAGACGGTGGGCCCAGGTTTGAGGCACACCGGACAGCAGGGAAATGACAAAGCCCACCTTGGTAGCTTCTAGAGAGAAGGTACGGGGCTGCAAAGCGAAGTAGAGTTCACAGGCATTTCGGAATGCACGGTATTTGCTACGGTCTCCGGAAAACCTTTCAGGTATGGGTACTTTGGGCTCTGGAGGGAGCATAACTATGGAGGGTGTGGAAGGTGCAGACGAAGTCCCCTGGGGACTGGTGGGTGCAGATAGAGCCTGGACACGTTCCTCCAATCTTGTATAGCCCTCTTGTAGGCTTTTTACCTCTTGGGTTAACCCCGCCAGATGTCTGCAGAGTTCATCCATAGGGGAAGCCCGCTGCCCGGACTCGGTCATGGCTGCCTGATACTATCAGACTTCTCACTTACCAGACCGGTGAGTCCACTTGGGCAGAGGGTAGGCTCCCTTACGCGTTCCACTCGTGGCCCCTGGTAGAGTATACAGGGAGTGCAGGAGTATGGAGTGGTATGGGAGCCTGGTAATAGAGTCCAGATGCTGGTGGATGAGCAGTCCTAAACAGCAAGGTGCAGGCTGGAACACAGGCCAACAGAGACTGAACAGGAAGGTCTGGAGTTCGGCAACAGGCGGGCAGCGAGGTACAACGGAGCAGGCAGAAGAATAGTCAGACAGGCCAGAGGTCAGGTGCAGGCAGACTTGAGAGGAATCCAAGAGACAAGCCGGGTTAGTCAGGAGATTTGGTTACAGGCACAGGAAACAGCTACAAGGGAACGGCAGAGATGTTGATCAGGCAGCACTGATCAGAGAGAGAAGCCAGCTTAAATAGATGGATTGGCACCAAACGGCACGCACAGGCGAGCGCACCCGCCCGCGCGCCCGCGCACCTGCACACCGGCGTGCACGCTAGGCCCCGCCGGATGATGCAACCTAGTGCCCAAAGGAGCGCCCGTGCCCAAACACCAGCACGCACCCCACGGCCAGCCGAGTCGCACACGCCAGTGCCCGCAGGAGCACACCCAGCAGGATGAGCAGGAACACGCGCGCCGGCGCACACCACCGCGAGCAGCACCATAACCACTGAGGTAGGGTCTCTGACAGTTACTAATAGGATCAGAAGAACACCACCAATTTTCTTCAGGTAGCTTTAGGTGCACACTGTGCAGAGGACGCACTACACTAACTGTAAACACTGCAGCTGCCTGCCTGTGGTACTAATAGGATCAGATGAACACCACCAATTGTCTTCAGGTAGCTTTAGGTGCACACTGTGCAGAGGACACAGTACACTAACTGTAAATACTGCAGCTGCCTGCCTGTGGTAATAATAGGATCAGAACAATAGCAATTTTCTTTAGGTAGCTTTAGGTGCACACTGTGCAGAGGATGCACTACACTAACTGTAAATACTGCAGCTGCCTACCTGTGGTACTAATAGGATCAGAAGAACACCACCAATTTTCTTAAGGTAGCTTTAGGTGCACACTGTGCAGAGTACACAGTACACTAACTGTAAATTCTGTATATCTGCCTTTCCGTGGTATTAAAAGGATCAGAACAACAGCAATTGTCTTCAGGTAGCTTTAGGTGCACACTGTGCATACGGCACAGTGCACTAACTATAAATACTGCAGCTGCCTGCCTGTGGTATTAATAGGATCAGAACAATAGCAATTGTCTTCAGGTAGCTTTAGGTGCACACTGTGCAGAGGACACACTACACTAACTGTAAATACTGCAGCTGCCTGCCTGTGGTACTAATAGGATCAGAAGAACACCACCAATTTTCTTCAGGTAGCTTTAGGTGCACACTGTGCAGAGGACACATTACACTAACTGTAAATACTGCAGATGCCTACCTGTGGTACTAATAGGATCAGAACAACGCCACCAATTATCTTCAGGTAGCTTTAGGTGCACACTGTGCAGAGGACACACTACACTAACTGTAAATACTACAGCTGCCTGCCTGTGGTACTAATAGGATCAGAAGAACACCACCATTTTTTTCAGGTAGCTTTAGGTGCACACTGTGCAGAGGACACAGTACACTAACTGTAAATACTGCAGATGCTTGCCTGTGGTATTAATAGGATCAGAACAACAGCAATTGTTTTCAGGTAGCTTTAGGTGCACACTGTGCAGAGGACGCACTACACTAACCGTAAATACTGCAGCTGCCTGCCTGTGATACTAATAGGATCAGAAGAACACCACCAATTTTCTTTAGGTAGCTTTAGGTGCACACTGTGCAGAGGACACAGTACACTAACTGTAAATTCTGCAGCTGCCTGCCTGTGGTATTAATAGGATCAGAACAACAGCAATTGTCTTCAGGTAGCTTTAGGTGCACACTGTGCAGAGGACGCACTACACTAACTGTAAATACTGTAGCTGCCTGCCTGTGGTACTAATAGGATCAGAAGAACACCACCAATTTTCTTCAGGTAGCTTTAGGTGCACACTGTGCAGAGGACACAGTGCATTAACTGTAAATACTGCAGCTGCCTGCCTGTGGTATTAATAGCATCAGAACAACAGCAATTGTCTTCAGGTAGCTTTAGGTGCACACTGTGCAGAGGACAAAGTACACTAACTGTAAATACTGCAGACACCTGCCTGTGGTATTAATAGGATCAGAACAACAGCAATTGTTTTCAGGTAGCTTTAGGTGCACATTGTGCAGAGGACACACTACACTAACTGTAAATACTGCAGCTGCCTGCCTGTGGTACTAATAGGATCAGAAGAACACCACCAATTTTCTTCAGGTAACTTTAGGTGCACACTGTGCAGAGGACACAGTACACTTACTGTAAATACTGCAGCTGCCTGCCTGTGGTATTAATAGGATCAGAACAATAGCAATTTTCTTCAGGTAGCTTTAGGTGCACACTGTGCAGAGGATGCACTACACCAACTGTAAATACTGCAGCTGCCTGCCTGTGGTACTAATAGGATTAGAAGAACACCACCAATTTTCTTCAGGTAGCTTTAGGTGCACACTGTGCAGAGGACACAGTACACTAACTGTAAATACTGCAGATGCCTACCTGTGGTACTAATAGGATCAGAACAACGCCACCAATTATCTTCAGGTAGCTTTAGGTGCACACTGTGCAGAGGACACACTACACTAACTGTAAATACTGCAGCTGCCTGCCTGTGGTATTAATAGCATCAGAACAACAGCAATTGTCTTCAGGTAGCTTTAGGTGCACACTGTGCAGAGGACACAGTACATTAACTGTAAATACTGCAGACACCTGCCTGTGGTATTAATAGGATCAGAACAACAGCAATTGTTTTCAGGTAGCTTTAGGTGCACATTGTGCAGAGGACACACTACACTAACTGTAAATACTGCAGCTGCCTGCCTGTGGTACTAATAGGATCAGAAGAACACCACCAATTTTCTTCAGGTAACTTTAGGTGCACACTGTGCAGAGGACACAGTACACTTACTGCAAATACTGCAGCTGCCTGCCTGTGGTATTAATAGGATCAGAACAATAGCAATTTTCTTCAGGTAGCTTTAGGTGCACACTGTGCAGAGGATGCACTACACTAATGCCCCGTACACACGGTTGGACTTTGTTCAGACATTCCGACAACAAAATCCTAGGATTTTTTCCGACGGATGTTGGCTCAAACTTGTTTTGCGTACACACTGTCGCACAAAGTTGTCGGAATTTCCGATCGCCAACAATGCGGTGACGTCAAGCACGTATGACGAGACTAGAAAAGGCCAGTTCAGAACCAAGCGCGGCACCCTTTGGGCTCCTTTTGCTAATCTTGTGTTAGTAAAAGTTTGGTGAGAGTCGATTCGTGCTTTTTCAGACTCGTGGTTTTCAGATCGTTTTCTGCCATTCAGTTTGTGCTTGTGGGTTTGTATCTGCTCTTCAGTGCAAGCAAGCAAGCAAGTTCCGCGTGACTTAGTCATTGTGTTCTTGTGCGTTCCTTACTGTTTTTCAGGTCGCTCTTCACAGGCCTTGCTGTTCTAAAGTGCGTTCTGTTACTTCGTTCTGAGCAGCCGACCGTTTTCTAGCCATGTTTCGTATGCGTACTCCTCGTAGAGTTCGTGCTGTGCGGGGGCTTGGTGTTGGGGTCCTGACCTTGACACAAGTCCAGTCCATGAACAGGGTGGGGAGGAGTTCATGGACCAAGAATTGGTTGCTTCAGCGTGACCAGTTCTCTCATATGCCTTTGCTCCGTGAGATCCGTGAGAATAATCCTGATGATTTCAGGAACTTTCTCAGGATGACGGACCCCGTATTTCACCGTCTGTTGGCTTCTCTGACCCCTTATATTAGCAGGCAGGATACCTGCATGAGGCAAGCCATCACTCCGGCGCAGAGGCTCGTCGCTACCCTGCGGTATTTGGCGACAGGGAGAAGTCTGCAGGACTTGAAGTTCTCGACAGGCATCTCCCCCCAGGCTCTGGGTATCATTATCCCAGAGACCTGTTCTGCCATCATGCAGGTCCTGCAGAAGGAGTATATGAAGGTAAGATTTTTATCCTTTAATGTCACATTTTATTGTATTTAATGTTTGATAATGTATTGTATTTCTTTCCTCATTCCCTAATTACCATGATTGGAATATGCTGTGAATGTCCCCTTTGTCCTCATGCATGCTGGATTTTTGTGTAATTAATTTTTTAGGTCCTTCATACAGATTGGCCTTCAATAACCTCCCCAGCATGCTCTACGGGCCCTATATTCACCTAATGTAGTCACTTAAAACAATGTATTTATTTTATCAGCTCCATAATAGTGCTTTACCCCAAACACCCCCTAAAATGTTTTGAAATGTTATTTTCGCTTTAAATTCAGGCAGAGTGGCAGAGGCTTTTTTTTTTGTGGTGTCCCCAAATCATTTTTAGTAACCCTCCCTCCCCCAACTGCTAAGTCAGCTGATCCCAATTCTCTATCTATCCTCAATCATCTATCTAGTGACTTTGCCAAACCCATACACACTATACCCATCTCTTTTGTGGTCAGATTTATGGATGAATTCCCCAAAGCATGTAGTGCAAGGGCCTGCCTGTATACTTTCCAATGGTAGTGTTTAAACTTTATAGATCCTATTATTATCTTGATAGGTAATAGCAGAATGTCCAAATGTGCTCAAATGTGTACAGTGTGTATTTATATCTTTGTATTATGACACTTCTTACCTGTCCAGTGGGCTGCCAATAGTGTAACTAAGGAGGGGCTGTTCCAAGTAATACCCTGTATTTAGGCATTCATCTCTCAATAAAGTGAAGAGGGTTACCTGTCCACGATCCCCCCCCCCCCTATAATGTTAGAAATGGCCCATGAGAGGGGGGGGAATATGATAGGTGTACCTTATACTTTGGTGTTGTTAAATTCCCCTTAATAAATGCTATCTGGAGGTTGCCCCAGAATGTTTGTGCCTAATCTGCTTGCCATGTTTCTGAGCAAAAATATTAATATTTATTTTTTTCCCTCAACAGTTTCCTTCCACGCCACAGGAATGGCAGACTGTGGCCTCCCACTTTGCCGAGCGGTGGGACTTTCCTAACTGCAGAGGGGCAATTGATGGGAAACACGTCCACATCATCCCACCACCCAACTCGGGGTCGTACTATTTCAACTATAAGGGGTTCAATAGTATTGTGATGTTGGCGGTGGTGTCGGCTAATTACGACTTCTTGTATGTGGACGTGGGGAAGAATGGCCGGATGTCCGATGGTGGAGTCATCGCCCAGACGGAGTTCTACAGGCGTCTCCAGAATGGCAGCTTGGACTTGCCAGCTCCAGAGGACAATGTGGAAGGACTCCCATTTGTGTTCGTTGCTGATGAAGCATTTGCGCTGGAGGACCATCTTATGCGGCCATTCCCGATGAGGACCCTCACCCCGGAACAGAGGGTTTTTTAATTACCGGCTGGCCAGAGCCCGAAGAGTGGTGGAGAACACATTTGGAATCCTGGCCAGCCGGTTCCGCCTATTTCTGACACCTATCCATATGGCGGAGTATAAACTTATTCATATAATCATGGCGTGCTGTATTCTCCATAACTTTTTACAGAAACATTCGGCCAACTATGCTGGCCTGAGGCCGGAGTGATCCCTGAAACAACACTGACGGCGCTTGAAAGCGGCCGTCCTGGCTTGCCCTCCCTGAGTGCCCGTGATGTCCGGCTACGATACCTGGAGTTCTTTGCGGGTAGGGGGGCCATCAATATGCCTGCAAATTTGTGAAGCCTTTTTCAAATAAAAAAGCAAAAAAAAGAAATTTGTTGTGGACATTTACTGCTTGTGTTTGTTTTAGCTGAGCCTGACAGCAATGTGGGGAGTCCGGAAAATGGCGTGATTGTGTAACCTTATACAAAGCACTGTTGGCTGTTATTTACTAAAGGCGTATACACTTTTTATACTACAAGTGCTCTTGAAACTGCAATGAAAATGCTCTTGTAGTGCAAAGAGGATTTGCCATTAGGAAATAACCACCATTTTATCCGAAAACAGCTATTACATCACAACAAAAGTGTTGTAGCATTGAGACAATAAACCACACATTCTTGATTAACAAACTTTTTAATACCTGCACAATCACATGTGCATTTAGAAAAGGTTTTTAAAACAAACCAACATGTTTGTTGTATAACAATTTTTGGGGTGGCATTATCAAAAATAGAAATGTCCATTTACGATAAAACAGGCCTGTGTAAAACCAACAAGAAAGACAAAAAACTTGAACTTACAAAGTTCACATATGGTAAAACTTGAAGGCAATATCAGACATCAGTATTTAGGAACTGTGTTTGATATTGCGTTCAGATGGGGTCAAATCACCCCTTGAAAAGCCAAATTGGAACATGCACACCAATTTACGAATGTCAACATGTGCTAGCTGCCATCACGGGGGATCAAGGGACGTGTTTTGGTGGTGCAACCCCTTCCTCACAGCTACTGTATTATTGAGGAAGGGTTTGCACCCCCAAAACGTGTCCATTGATCTCCCGTGATGGCAGATAGCACATGTTGGCACACTGTGTGCATCCTCCAAATTTGGCTTTTCGAAACATTGCAAAAAAATTTTAAACATTGTACCACACAAAAACAAAAGTGATTTTGTGGGGTATTAAATTCGCCCCAAAACATCAATGATGTTATTATTTTTTTTAATCACATCATTGATTTTTGTCTTGATGTTTTCTAATTCTAAATTACACCCCATGATCTCCCCGATCAGCATCTGGGCACTTTCTGATGTGAAAGGATCTCGATCCCTAACATCACGATCACCTAAAAAGAGAGAAACCAAAAACAGGTATCAAAAATCTGCCAGCATCCATCTCTTACCTGAGCCTGTGGTCGCAGACACTCACCTGTTGTGGTGCCAATTTCAACCACATCTTCTTCCTCCTCCTGCTCCACTTGGGTTGGGGGTATTTCACCTTCTTCCACAGGAGGGGGGTCTCTGTTCTCCTCGGATGAGGGGTGTCCCCCGAGTCTTTTCTCCCTTATGTAAAACAATAATGGTATAATTAGCACACATTGATTTGATGGCAGAACTATAAATAGGAAACAATGCTTGGAAGTGGGGTACAATCGTCAATTTTAGCAGAGTTCCAAGATGTCACTTTTTTATTGTCCTTTGTCAACCTGCAATACTTACCTGTTTAGTACAAGCTTCACAGATGGAGACCCCCCTATAGTATACACTGGAGCACCTGTGTGCCCCCCCTAATAAAAATGGTGTTCTTGTGTTCCACACTAGTGCTCCAGTGTCCAAATGTGAAAACATATGCTGAGTGTCCTCTCCTTACACAGAATCTAGTTTGCATTTCATTCTAGTAACAAACCTATCTACACAACCAAATATTTTGCATCCAAGTAGGCCCTAAAAAATTTTGGCAAATGCATATGGCCTAAACAATGGCGTTTTAGAGGGCGAAAAAAAAAATGTTGGATACGAACGAATAATGGGCCCATGAACATTAAAATTAACATTTTAAACTGTACAATTAAGGTAAGCATATGGAGCAGCACGAACGTAATAAACACAAAAAGAATAGGAACACAGCACAACTACTTACTTTTTTGCAGCACTCTCCAGATCTTTCGGTACTGCTCGGGCTCTCTTAATTTGAGGTCTGACCACCGCTTCCTGAGCTGATCTTTCGATCGTCGTACCCCGAAATTCCTGTGCAGACTTTTGACCACTTTCGCCATGATCTTGGCCTTTCTGATATTGGGGTTGGGGTAAGGTCCATACTTCCCGTCATAGTTGGCCTTCTTCAGGATGTCTACCATCTCCAACATCTCCCCAAAGGACATATTTGTGGCCTTAAATCGTCTCCTTCTGGATCGGGATGTGTCCGGATCCGGGCTTTCCTCCTCCTCCTCCTCGTTGCTATAACTAGCACGCACCTGCTCTGACTCCGCCATGTGCTCTTCACCCACTGCGCCGAACGAAAAGGGGCGGGGAATAGACTAGAAAGAACGTCAGGGGCAGGCGGTGTTACACGCATGCGCAGTGTGTATAAAGCGTAACACGCGTGCGTAGTACGTACGATCTGTGAGCGGACGAAGGAGCATTGTACGCGCCGATCGTAAGAACGAAGGTAAGAGCCAAACTTGTGCCTATACTGCTATGGCCTATATTGTAACAAGATTAGGAGAGTTTTGTCTGGCATTAGGCTTTGTCTTGTGTTGTGTCTTGCAGTGAACATGGATATCTTATTAAAAGATAATGACTTCATGTCACTATTCATTGATATGTTAAGGGAGCTGCCATGTCTGTGGGAGATCAACAACCCACATTACAAGAACCAAAATATACAAGAACCAAAACCAAAGATATTGGGGTTGGGGTAAGGTCCATACTTCCCGTCATAGTTGGCCTTCTTCAGCATGTCCACCATCTCCAACATCTCCCCAAAGGACATATTTGTGGCCTTAAATCGTCTCCTTCTGGATCGGGATGTGTCCGGATCCGGGCTTTCCTCCTCCTCCTCCTCGTTGCTATAACTAGCACGCACCTGCTCTGACTCCGCCATGTGCTCTTCACCCACTGCGCCGAACGAAAAGGGGCGGGGAATAGACTAGAAAGAACGTCAGGGGCGGGCGGTGTTACACGCATGCGCAGTGTGTATAAAGCGTAACACGCGTGCGTAGTACGTACGATCTGTGAGCGGACGAAGGAGCATTGTACGCGCCGATCGTAAGAACGAAGGTAAGAGCCAAACTTGTGCCTATACTGCTTCTAGATTGAGGCCTATATTGTAACAAGATTAGGAGAGTTTTGTCTGACATTAGGCTTTGTCTTGTGTTGTGTCTTGCAGTGAACATGGATATCTTATTAAAAGATAATGACTTCATGTCACTATTCATTGATATGTTAAGGGAGCTGCCATGTCTGTGGGAGATCAACAACCCACATTACAAGAACCAAACAAAGAGGAAGGCAGCACTGGATAAATTGTTGGAAATTGTGAAGCAGGTGATCCCCACGGCAGACATCACATTTTTGAAGATCTTAATTGGTGGCCTGAGGAGCACTTATGTAAGGGAGCGCCAGAAAGTCCAGGATTCGCAGAGATCCGGAGCAGCAGATGACATCTATGTCCCCAGGATGTGGTACTATGACAGGCTGCATTTTCTGGCAGGCCAGACCGAACCCAGGTCATCACTCTCCAGTAAACCGATACAGAAAAAAGAAATTGACTCCTGCGCACAAGTGGTCAACCAGATAGATGGAAGGACGACACAGGCCTTGCTGCCCTCAAGGATGGGGAATCCTAGCAGACAAAGAAATAAAAAGAGAGAGGGGCGCACCGGCCATGTGCATTATCTTTTGTAAAACATTTATTGAATAAAATGATAATAAAAGAAATTACTCACAAGCAGTAGTAAAATCTGGTGCCATAAAACTCGAGCAACAACAAGCAGCAAGTGGTAGTGATGATGAGTGAAGCCTTCCAAAGGTCTTAGAGGAACATAAAAGCTTCACTACTAGCTGACGCGTTTCGAAGGGCACGTCCCTTCTTCATCAGAGCTCAGCAGTGAACCCTCCTTCAACAGTCCCTGTATATATAGTGTCATGTATGTGCCAGAAAGCACAGTCAGGAGGAAAGGGGCAGAGTATAAATTGCACTCATGCCACTATTAAAATTTATAATTTGTCTAGTTCTGTGTTCACTGATGCTGAGCTAGATTTGCTTAGAAAAGGTCTCAACTATGCCCCCCCTAGCGTTCCCAATTTATTTGAGCTATTTGTCGATCTCAATAAGTATATACGTAAACTTACCCTCCAACGATATTACTTATTGAAGGACAATGGCAAGACCCCTGCAATTATCAATAAGATCGCTGAGCCATCACCCTGTTCCTCTACGAGCAGGAACACAGAAGGTGACTCTGCTCTAAATATCTTAGAGGAACTATATGCAGAAGCAGAGCATAATGAGCTATCACCATCCCTCCATAAGCATCCTATCGATACAGCCATAGTCCACACTTCCTTTGCACCTAAATCCTCGTTCTTCCCACATTGGGCCAAAGGCAAATATATATCGACCTTCTATGATGTGGTCTTTGAATCCTTTAAAAAGAGATTTCATCACACCAATACTAAAGGTAATAAATTTAACAAACATCTTGATCCGCTGGGGCTATCCGTCAATAGTCTTAAGCAGAATCAGGATGTCATCATTCGGAAAGCCGATAAGGGCGGTAGCCTGGTCATCCAAAATAGAGAGGACTACATTGCCGAAGCAATGAGACTATTGGGGGACACAGACACCTATGTCAGACTCAATAGAGATCCCATTATTGAATACACAAAAGATCTGAAACTACTCCTAGATAAGGCCCTACTGGATGGGGTCCTTACTAAAAACGAGTATCACTTTCTCTACAACAGACATGCTCTAACCCCACATTTCTATCATATACCTAAGGTGCATAAGAGTGAGGTCAATCCTCCGGGTAGGCCTATTATTGCAGGTATTGATAGTATTACAAGTAATGTGGGTTGCTATATCGATCATTTCTTGCAGGGAATTGTGACCAGCCTTCCATCTTTCGTCAGGGATTCGAGCCATATGCTGGAAATACTGTCCCATTATGTTTGGCATCCTAGGTACAAATGGCTTTCCCTAGATGTAGCCTCGCTCTATACATCAATTGACCATATCTATGGCCTTAGGGCGGCCAATTACTACCTGTCCAAAGAGGGTGCACTCAATTCAGTGCAGGCTAAATTTGTACTTGACTGTGTTGAATACTCTCTCACGCACAACCACTTTTCCTTCCTTGGAGAGCACTATTTGCAGAAGAAGGGCACTGCTATGGGGACCAGGTTCGCCCCAAGCTATGCCAACATTTTTATGGGATACTGGGAAGAACAGTATATTTGGAACAATAACCCATATGGGGCGAACCTGGTCCTCTACGCCAGATATATTGATGACATCCTTATCATTTGGGATGGGTCTGATCAGGAATTGCATCTTTTCCTTGACCACTGCAGAGAGAACCCCTTTGGGATCAGTTTCACTCATGTCATCAGTAGTGAGAGCCTTGTCTTTTTGGATCTTGAACTTAGGAGTGACTTTGATGGTAATATCCTCTCTAGAACACATTTTAAACCCAGTGGTGGTAACTCCTTCTTGCATGCTGATAGCAATTACCATCCTAGATGGATCAGAAACGTCCCGTTTGGGCAGTTCTGCCGCCTGAAGCGTACTTGCACTAAGAAAAGTGACTACCTAGAGCAGAGCAAAGTCCTTCGTAACAAGTTTTTGGACAAGGGATATGATCCCACCCTCATTGAGACTGCCTTCAATAAATATGCCCTTTTGTATGATGAAACTGCGATATATGATCCACCATCTGTTCCCATCAACCAGGACACCATACAAACCCGGTTTTCCACACAATACACCAACAAAGCCTTTGAAATACAAAGTATTTTACAGAAAAACTGGAGTATTTTAAAGCGCGATCCAGTGCTAAGTGAGTACCTTTCTGACGGACCAAATATAGTATATAGGAAACCACGAGACCTGAGAGGTCTTATAGCCCCCAGTATGGTGAGGGAACCCATAAATAGGTCCACAAACGCATGGTCAACTATTTTTGACCAAAAGGGCAGCTACAAATGTAGTGTCAGGAACTGTGGCACATGTCAATACATGTGGCACAGAAAAAAGACAGTCACTGGCAGAGACGGGAGGATCCACTATCTGAAGCAGTTCATCAACTGTGAAACGGACTACGTAGTCTATGGCATTCTTTGCCCATGCGGTCGCCTTTATGTTGGCCGCACTTCCCGTCCCATGAGAGTACGTATTGGCGAACACAAATGCGACATCACGAATACACGGGTCAAATATCCAGTCCTCCGGCATTTTCAGGAAGTCCATCACGGTGACCCGTCAGGCATGAAAGTTTTTGGGATCGAGTCTATTGGAGCCCCCTCGATAGGGGTAGAAGACACCAGAGGCTTTGCAAACGCGAAGCCTATTGGATCTTCACCCTCGGGAGTATGACCCCCGGGGGCTTGAATGAGGACCCTGAGGTTCACAAAATCACGTGACCCTGCAGTGCCCACCCATGGTGCTCCCATATGCCATTGTCATTCTTTCCACACATACTCACACATACACACCTTTCCGTGCCCCTTCTGCCTTTGAAATCAGGTCGGTTTTGTCTGCTGCTATCTACTAGGTTTTTCAATCAGTGTATTATTTTGCACACCTTCTAGTGATCTATGATTAGTGTATTATTATTAGTGTATTCCAATTCTCTACTAATTTTTATTATAATTTTATTATAATAACATTATTATTGTGTTACCATTAGTGATATGTTTAGCATCCATATGATAAGGGTATCCTCTTGCTAGTGACAAGTTTGTCACTCCGCATATGTTGCACACAGTGACGAGGAAGGGACCACTTGGTGTTTTGCCTATGCTAGGGAAACATGCTTCCTCCCCCCCCCCTTTTCTGTGGGGTATGCAGGTATTTTTACCTGCATAATAATGCCAAGTGGTCATCATGCCAGTTACTGTTTGTGCCACATGTGTCCACTCCTTCAATACCATGTGTGGGTAGCGCAGCTGCAGTCAGAGGGGCGGACCTATGGTTGGGCTGGCGTCGGGTTGATTCTGCGCTGTGCCAGCCGTGCTCCATCGAGGGTTTGCCCCCAGCAACATGGCGCCGAACGATCCATTGCCGCTTACGTCACTGGTAGTCGATAGCAGGCGTAGAGGAAGTGACGCGCACTGCCTCTTCCTCCTGTCTGGAACGCAAGCACACTGGCGTGCGTTCCAACACAGAAACAACACGCGGAAACGATCGGCGAGCGGCTCTCATACACAGAGCCGCTCGCACAGAGATCAGGATCGGACACTGAAGGTACAGCGCCCAGTTACATTAGCTTGCCTGCTATTTATATGACTACTTCCCCTGCTAAAGGTGTACTTTCCCCGTGCCACTCTGAACATTTTGCCGATATCACTGTATGTTATGTGCACCTATGGTTAGCCTTTGTTGTAGCTTATTGATATTATTCAACCACATTGATATTCCTTTTGATTGTAGATTCTACATTTACATCTTATATCATTCTTAATCCATAATTTACATTCATCTATTTTTATCCAATTTTTCATTTCATTTAATTTATTAATTTATTATTTAGCATTTATCTATTCACTTGTACAAGTGAGTTGCTCATGAGGGAGGGATCCACTGAGGGGGAGGGGCTCTACATGCCCTCCCTTCTCCACTGACTGTGCTTTCTAGCACATACATGACACTATATATACAGGGACTGTTGAAGGAGGGTTCACTGCTGAGCTCTGATGAAGAAGGGACGTGCCCTTCGAAACGCGTCAGCTAGTAGTGAAGCTTTTATGTTCCTCTAAGACCTTTGGAAGGCTTCGCTCATCATCACTACCACTTGCTGCTTGTTGTTGCTCGAGTTTTATGGCACCAGATTTTACTACTGCTTGTGAGTAATTTCTTTTATTATCATTTTATTCAATAAATGTTTTACAAAAGATAATGCACATGGCCGGTGCGCCCCTCTCTCTTTTTATTTCTTCATCACTCTCCAGTCTTCCTTCCACGCTTCCTTCCCCCCCCAGCTGAGACTTCTGACGCCCAACCTGGGCCTTCCAGGCAACAACATGTGGAGGAGCCCAGCTTGAGCCAGGTATAGCATTCCTCTAAATAGTTCAGGTTGTCCAATCAATGATGTTAACTAGATGTTAGTTTGGAGTACTAATTTATGATTGTGATTGATGATGCAAAAACTAAAACCATGTCCCTTTTTCATATAGTCGCAGCCAGGAGGTGGCCGGGCCGAGCAGGCTGCCTGATATGCCGGTCCCTCCCCAACACCTAGAAAGAGAAAGTGGCAGGAGGAGGAGTGCCCTAGAGGAGGCTACCATAGGCCTCTTTTGGAGGGCTACAGAGGCCCTGGGAGCACCACACACCGTGGAGGAGGACATTGCTGCCATCATTGCCTCAAAAATGCAGAGGATGGAGGAGGGACAACAACTCATGTGTGATTCGCTCATATTGGAGGCTCTTAATAAAGGTATGAGGGCCCAAATTACATCTCAGACACACCTTTGCAAACTCACAGATGGTCTTCCTCCTCCTGCAGGTCCTCCTCCTCCTGCTCCTTCTCCTCCAGGTCCTCCCAGTCCTCCTCCTCCTCCAGGTCCTACTCCTCCTCCTGCCACATCTCCAACAGCACAGCCACAGCCCGGAATGAAGCGTGGAAGGAAGACCAGAAAGTGAGGACCCTGGATCCAGTCTGGTCGGCCAAAAGATGCAGCCTCTTGTGGTACCACAGCCTGGGGACACAGATGTCATCTGCTGCTTTCCGGATCTCTGGGACTTCTGGACCAGACTGCCCTCCCTTACATATGGACTCCTCAGGCCACCAATTTTGATGTTCAAGAATTGATGTCTGCCCTGGGGGTCCCAGGCTTCGCTAATTTCTCATGTTTATCCAGTGTTGCCTCCCTCTTTGTTTGGTTCTGAGCCCTTAATAAAGGATTTTTGTTTTGAATTATACTTGCCTACGTGTGTTTTACTTCAAAAAGGACAGTTTGTTTGTGAGGATTCAGGTACATTTCAAAAATACAATGTGAAATTAACAAGGGACACCAACAACAAACAATCTCCTTGAGATTAAATACTAAAAGATATCAATGGTGTTGTGGTAACTTGACACACAAAACACACACAAAAATAGTCTGGAGTAAAAAAAAAAAAATAACATTAAACAAAGATCAGCCTTGGAAAAAATACAAACATAAAATCTAAACCAAAAATGGCCTTAAAGCCAAAAAAAAATAAAAAAATAAAAAAAAACAAACATTCTGTCAGATGTGACAAATAACAATATATTAAGGGAATCCCAAGAAAAAAAAAAAATAAGTTTGTGAGAAGTGTGTGTGAATATGAGCAACAAAACTAATTAATTCTTGTCACATTATAAAGAAGAAGAGAGTGCGCTGTATTAAACCATTTTTAACATTGCACCGTGACGAAAATGCTGTATCCATTGCGAACGCTAATTTTACCAGACCGAGCTTTTCCGTGTAGAAATTTCTTCTGAGCATGTGTGGCACTTTGTGCGTCGGAACAGGCCACACACAGTCGCAATTGACGCGATTGGATTTTGTTGTCGGAAAATCCGATGGAAAATGTCCGATGGAGCCCACACACGGTCGGAGTTTCCGACAACACGCTCCGATTGGACATTTTCCATCGGAAAATCCGACCGTGTGTACGGGGCATAACTGTAAATACTGCAGCTGCCTACCTGTGGTACTAATAGGATCAGAAGAACACCACCAATTTTCTTCAGGTAGCTTTAGGTGCACACTGTGCAGAGGACACAGTACCCTAACTGTAAATACTGCAGCTGCCTACCTGTGGTACTAATAGGATCAGAAGAACACCACCAATTTTCTTCAGGTAGCTTTAGGTGCACACTGTGCAGAGAACACAGTACACTAACTGTAAATACTGTAGCTGCCTTCCTGTGGTATTAATAGGATGAGAACAACAGCAATTGTCTTCAGGTAGCTTTAGGGGCACACTGTGCAAAGGACACAGTACACTAACTGTAAATACTGCAGCTGCCTGCCTGTGGTATTAATAGCATCAGAACAACAGCAATTGTCTTCAGGTAGCTTTAGGTGCACACTGTGCAAAGGACACAGTACACTAACTGTAAATACTGCAGACACCTGCCTGTGGTATTAATAGGATCAGAACAACAGCAATTGTTTTCAGGTAGCTTTAGGTGCACATTGTGCAGAGGACACACTACACTAACTGTAATTACTGCAGCTGCTTGCCTGTGGTATTAATAGGATCAGAACAACAACAATTGTCTTCAGGTAGCTTTAGGTGAACACTGTGCAGAGGACGCACTACACTAACTGTACTGCAGCTGCCTGCCTGTGGTACTAATAGGATCAGAAGAACACCACCAATTTTCTTCAGGTAGCTTTAGGTGCACACTGTGCAGAGGACACAGTACCCTAACTGTAAATACTGCAGCTGCCTACCTGTGGTACTAATAGGATCAGAAGAACACCACTAATTTTCTTCCGGTAGTTTTAGGTACACACTGTGCAGAGGACACAGTACACTAACTGTAAATACTGCAAATGCCTGCCTGTGGTATTAATAGAATCAGAACAACAGCAATTGTTTTCAGGTAGCTTTAGGTGCACACTGTGCAGAGGACGCACTACACTAACCGTAAATACTGCAGCTGCCTGCCTGTGGTACAAATAGGATCAGAAGAACACCACCAATTTTCTTCAGGTAGCTTTAGGTGCACACTGTGCAGAGGACACAGTACACTAGCTGTAAATACTGCAGATGTCTGCCTGTGGTATTATAAGGATCAAAACAACAGCAATTGTCTTCAGGTAGCATTAGGTGCACACTGTGCAGAGAATACACTACACTAACTGTAAATACTGCAACTGCCTGCCTGTGGTACTAATAGGATCAGAAGAAAACAATTTATTTTCCTCAGGTAGCTTTAGGTGCACACTGTGCAGAGGACACAGTACACTAACTAAATACTGCAGATGCCTGCCTCTGGTATTAATAGGATCAGAACAACAGCAATTGTCTTCAGGTAGCTTTAGGTGCACACTGCAGAGGACATACTACACTAACTGTAAATACTGCAGCTGCCTGCGCGTGGTACTAATAGGATCAGAACAACAGCACCAATTTTCTTCAGGTAGCTTTAGGTGCACACTGTGCAGAGGACACACTACACTAACTGTAAATACTGCAGCTACCTGCCTGTGGTATTAATAGGATCAGAACAACAGCAATTGTCTTCAGGTAGCTTTAGGTGCACACTGCAGAGGACATACTACACTAACTGTAAATACTGCAGCTGCCTGCGCGTGGTACTAATAGGATCAGAACAACAGCACCAATTTTCTTCAGGTAGCTTTAGGTGCACACTGTGCAGAGGACACACTACACTAATGCCGCATACACACGAGCGGACTTTACGGCGGACTTTGCCCGGCGGACTGGATTTCGTCGGACAATTCGATGTGTGTGGGCTCCAGCAGACTTTGTTTTCTCAAAAGTTGGACGGACTTAGATTTTAAACTTGTTTAAAATTTATCCGACGGACTCTTCTTTCTAGCGGACAAACCGATCGTCTGTGTGCTAGTCCGACGAACTCAAACTGACGCATGCTCTGAAGCAATTACAAGACGGAAGCGCTCGGTCTGGTAAAACTAGCCTTCGTCTTGAAGCTAGCACATTCCTCTTCTGTCGTCTTTTAATACAGCCTTTTTTTTGGATTGATAATGCGAGAGGAATGAAGTTGTTTTTCTGCTTTATATTCACACAGAGTTCTCACAAACTTCTTTCTTCATGATTTATCCTCCTGCCATGACTAATATAATATTTTGTAACAGCCAGATCTCCATAACTTTGAAATTTTAAAATAGATATTTTATTTTATTTTTTTTATTTCCGCACTTTAGCTATTTTACAATGTGTGTTAAATGCTAACCACATTTTTGGGGTGTATTTTCAAGTTACCACAATTAACATTCATATTTTGTGTTGTTTTAAAGAACCTTAATGAGGTTGTTGTCCCTTGTTCATTAGACATAGGGGGGTGTATTTAACAAAGGCAAAATCATTTTTCACTCCAATTGGTAATTATACATATAATTCCACATAAAGAGCATTTTGAAGTGTGTTCGCTGTGGATCCGAGGGGCACATGCAAGGAAGCCCAAACCAAAACAATTAATTTTTATTTGACATGATTTTCGGAAAAAATCAGCAGAGCTTCCCCCGAGCTTGTTTTTGACAAAAGGCTTAAATCATTTAAGAATATCAAGTGAAACGTTCACTTGAGAAATTGCACACCAAGTGCACTTGTTGGAAGTGCAGTCGCTGAAAAACTGAGGGGAAGAGCTTAAATTCGGGGAAGCTCTGCTGATTTATTCCTAAAATCATGTAAAATCAAAATAAATTCTTTTTATTTGACAAAAACACACATAGGGGTTGATTTCCTAAAGGTAAAAAGCCTGTGCATTTTGGAAATTGCATTTGCCCTCTGCAAGAGCAGTTGCTCCAAAGCTTTATTAAATGTGAAGCAGCTCTGCTGACTTCCATCATCCAATCATGTGCAAGCAAAAATCTTTTTTTTTTTCTTTTACTTGCACAGGATTGGGTACTCTTTGCAAAGTCAAGTTTTTAAATAATTTCTGATGCTCTGGAGCAATTGCACTTGCAGAGGGCAACTGCCCTCTGCAAAGTGCACAGACTATTTGCTTTTCTCAAATCAACCCCATAGTCTTTTTGACCTGTACCTGCCGACTCCCAAACAAAATGGCGTTTTTTAATCAAAAGACATAGGCAAGAATGTAAGGTAAACCAAAAAGTATTTATTTTATAAACAAAAAAATTAGGAAGGCAACACTGGACACACTTTTAGAATCTGGGAAGCCTTTCGTCCCCCAGGACACACATCAAGTTTGAGGACAAGAAAATAGGTATCTTGCGACTATAGGGAGCACAGGGAGCACAGTCAGAACAGACAGAAACCAGGCAATCACTTTCGACTCTTCCGTGGAGCCTTCCCTCCACGCTTCTCTGCAGCCTTCCCTCCACGCTTCTCTGCAGCCTTCCTCGGAGGTTGTGCCTCTGGTGGTGTACTTGGGGCAGGAGGAGGAGGAGGAGGAGGAGTAGGAGTGGCTTCATCTGCCAGATATGTGTTAGCAGTAAGCTCCCCTCTCAAGCCCTTCTGGTATGCCTGGAAAAATAGACCCTCACAGAGGAGGCGTTGGCCCTTTTCCAACTCCTGTAATCTGCAGGCTATATAGGTGCCATACGCCTCCTCTGCATTGGGAGGTTTACTCAGGATCCGGCTTGCTTCCCGTATGAGCTCTAGGGATTCCTGCTCTGTTGCAGTCATCCTCCTGGGCCTTTTGTGTAGAATGCGGAGGGGAGGCACCTGGCACTCCGTGCGGCTTCTACTTGGCCCAGCCACAGCCTCCTCCTCTCTCCCACTGGGCAAGGCCTCCTCCTCTCTCCCACTGGGCAAGGCCTCCTCCTGGCTGAGGTCATCCTGTGTAAAAAAAAGGGACATAGTTGTAATTTTCTGTTATGCAATCACACACAATTTTCAGCTCCTAACTTTCAAATATAATTACACAAAATAGTAAAGGCTATCTATTTGACCACACCATTATTTCAGATGATCAACAAGATCTGAAGTTACGTATATATTTGGCCACTACTGTCTAGTGATATGTCTACATATTACTCTTTGTGCAGAAGTGATTTTTGATGAAGCACTTTCAAAATGAACACCTTAACATCATTAATAACATTTACACAATCCCAAAATCTTCAAAAAAAGTATACCTGGCTGAAGCTGGCCGCATCCACTTCATCTATGGTGAAAAGGCCCAGTTCATCCTGGGACTCCTCAGCTGGGGTGGAGGTGGATGGAAGGCTGGAGGGAAGAGTGGATGGAAGGCTGGAGGGAAGGCTGGAGGGAAGGGTGGGGGGAAGGGTGGAAAGGGATTGCCTGGCTTCGGTCTGCTCATCCAGGAATCGCAATTTGTGGTAATACCACAACTTGGGTACATATACTTGGTCAGCTGCTGCCCCGGATCTCAGCGACTCCTGGATTTTCCTGTGTTCCCGCTTATACATATTACGCAAGATACCTATTTTCCTGTCCACAAACTTGAGGTCTGCCTGGGGGAGTCGAGTCTTCACAAACTCTAAAAGTGTGCCCAGTGTTGCCTTCCTAACATCACGATTATAATATTGGGGGTGTTTGACCTCCCAGAGGTTTTTCTTCTGCTCATAGAGATCAATGAAATGGATCAAAAACTCTTCCTCTTTAAAGGGATTCATTATTTCTGCAAGACAAGACACAAGATCAAAACTTAAATGTCAGTCCCAAATCTCAGGATTAGTTTGTGTTGTAATCTAGGGGACACACACGGGGACACACACAAACACACACACACACACACACACACACACACTTACCTTCGTTTGTGACGCTCGCTACTTCCGCACTGACATACGTAGGCCATCGTACTAGCTTTATATACACTGCGCATGTGTCATGCTCCGCCTGCGTCGCCCGCCCCTGACGTTCGTGAGTACGATTTGGCCCCGCCCCTTCACTCTTCGTTGCGCAGTGGGAGTAGATAGCAAAAGATGGCGGAGCGATTAAGTGGAAGTAGCGCGGAGGAAAGCCCGGAGCCCCAAACATCCACATCCCGGAGGAGATATAAGGCCACCAACATGGCTTTTGAAGAGATGGTGGAGATGGTGTCCATATTAAGAAGGGAGGACTACGATGGCAAAAAAGGACCGTACACACGACCCAATCTGAGAAAGGACAAAATAATGTCCTCAGTTGTCACCGCTCTGGAAGATAAATTTGGTACAAAACGTTTGAAAGAACAATTGCGGAAGCGGTGGTCTGACATCAAAAGTCGGGAGCCAGAACAATATTGGCGAATAAAGAAGCTGCTGAAAAAAAGTAAGTACTTGTGTTTTACTATTGAGATACAGAACTTGCATGCTGATCCTTATTTTTGGCGGTTTTTCTGCATCGTTCGTAAATACCGTTCTTTGGAATAGATCGGATACTTTATAAAGTGACGTTATTTTTTTCGCCAAATACGATGGGACAGGGTTGGACATACATTTATGGCTTGATAATTTGGCGAATTCCCACAATGAGTTGATGTGGTGTAGATGTGTTTGAAAATATAATGCTTCATCAAAAATGATTCAGTGTAATGTAGGGACAGGACACAGCAGCTGTTTCCACATCTGGACTCACGAGCACTATAGTTAGTGGGAATGATTTAGCAGTCCCACTATTGTTCTTCGATTTTATTTTTTGAAATATTGAATTGGAATATTATTCCGTACGTTTTTTGGCTCTGCGTAACTTCTGCATACTTTCAGCTATTAAAACCATTCAACTATTAAAATGTTCGTCTCTTTTAGCTGATGTGTGGTCATTTTCAACTTTTTTACTACCATTTATACTTTATTAAATAATCTTTTTTTTTTCACTTTTTTAAACATTGAATTCAATGGGAGCATGCTTGAAATCCTCAAATTCTTCTTCCGCTCCCAAAAGTTTCAGCTCCTTCATACTTTCACCTAGAGACACCAAACAAACTTTACAATGTTCACTAAATATTCAGCTATCTGGCTATATCTTTTCAGTTTGATCTTTTTATAATTTTTGGAGAAAAAGCTTTTTGTTTAGAGGTCATTTCGTGTAATTTTAGACATTAATCAGAGTGTACTGTGTTTGTTTTGTTGCCATGGTTACCAAAGCTTCTGTTATACACAGGGGGGGAGGTGGCCGGAGCATCTCAGCTCTGATTACAGAGCCCGGGGGGAGGGGACAGACACACCATGTACTGATTTATAATATAGGAATATGATGGGGCAGTTTTGATGGCGGCCATTTTAGCCATTTAGCTATTCAGCATTCCCCCGCATTTTGCTAAGGAAATGCATTTTCTAGTGTACTATGTGACCATAACTAAATTTTTGAGGGGTAATACACATAGGAGATCATTGAGGTGTCAGCATCTGTGAAACTTGCCCAAAAATATGCATTCTTTCTAATTGTTGTTCAGAGGTAATGTTCATCCTGTCTTCAACATTTATTATGATGCAAAATTGGCAAAAAAATCATAAACAACATTTTACTTTCTTTATTAAAACATAAAAGATCAGTGTGTTTTAACTTTACCTTTTTTTCTAATCTCATAGGGGAGAAAAGACTCAGACAACAGTCCAAGGATCTCAGGACCCCCCCAAGTCACCAGCCTGAGGCCCAAGATACCCCAAGCCCCAGCCCAAGACCACGCCCACCCGACGACCTTGAGGAAGGAGAGGTGGAGGAAGTGTGCGAGGTTTCAAGCCCACCAAGTGAGTGACTGACACCCCAGCTTGAGTTACTGTATTTTGGCGTGCATATTGTAAACCTTGTTTTTATTCACTCGTTTTAGGTGAGTTTCTGGTTGTGGAAGGCCAAGCGGCAGAGCACTTCACCACAGACAGTGCGCAAAGATTAATTGGCCAGATTATGCTGTGGAATGGCCACATAGATCAAATGCGTGAACAAATTCACAGCATGAAACTTCGCCTGGACTCCATGCAACAGGAAATGAAGAACATGATTGATGTTTTGGGCCGAATATAATCACGTTTGGCCTAAAAACATCAATCATGTTCTTCATTTCCTTGGGAAGTTATTTAGTTTCAAAAAAATGTTTTTAAAGTTTTGGGGTATACCCAAATTTACATTGTGTGATGCACACGGTGTGTCATCATGTGCTATCTTCCATCATGGGTTAGCAATGTACTTGTTTTGTGTTTGCAAACCCTTCATCCTGAAAATTCTTTGGTGGTGAGAGGAACCAAAAATGGGATTGCACACACAAAACACGTACATTGCTCTCCCATGATAGGAAATAGCACATGTTGACTTGACCCTTTAGTAAAGCTCAATTTTGAGCATCTTATAAATGAGCAATTTCTGCAAGGGTGACATTACATGCACCGTTCTCAAAATATTGAACTTTGTAAGTTTTAATGTATTGTAAGTTTTGTTTATAAAAACACTGTTGTGTATGTAAATGTTTTGAGATAAAGGTCTATATATTTTATAAAAAAATGGCTTGAATAATTTAGTAAAAGATAATTTTTTTACACAACGTAAAATATTTTTTTACAAAATAAAAAGAACCAAAAATTTACAAAAATATGATACAAAATGCACCTTTCAATGTGCACCAAGTAAAATTTTTTTCCCTATACAATGTGTGTGGCTGTTTCTTGAAGTCAACATTTGGGGTTTGTTTTTGTGGGCCTGATTAACTAAAGCTAAATGCACTTGACACTACTACAAGTGCACTAGGAGACAGACATAACTTAAAGGTAAACAACAATAAAAACAAGATATTTAGATAAACAAATTTTCTTTTTTATTTTTTAAAAAAAATTATAGCTGTTGCTGAATAGCAATGGCCCCCCGACCATTAAAATAATTGACATAACGGTCACGCACTTGACGTGCGGTTCGGGGGGCCAAGCGAATACGGCCAATTTCTAGGCCTGTCAAAGTGCTAGCCTCTTCCAGTCTGGCCTCAGGCCCAACAGAGGATAGATATGTAGCTGAATGTCTCCTTAAAAAGTTATGCAAGATGCAGCAAGCAAGGATGACGTGGTTGATTTTATAGTCCGCCAAATTAATAGCCGTAAGAAAGATACGGAACCGGCTGGCCAGAATACCAAAGGCATTCTCCACAACCCTTCTTGCTCTGGCCAGCCGATAATTAAATACCCTCCTCTCAGGGGTGAGTGTCCTTTGGGGGAACGGCCTCATCAAGTTCTCACAGAGAGCAAATGCTTCATCAGCAATAAAAACTGAGGGGAGTCCATCCACATTCTCGTCATCAGGTGGCAATTCCAGGCCACCGGTCTGGAGACGATGGCACAGCTCGGTCTGTGCAAAGACTCCTCCATCAGACATCCGGCCGTTCTTCCCCACATCCACAAACATAAACTCCAAATGTGCCGAGACCACCGCCATCAAAACTACACTATGGAACCCCTTGTAGTTAAAGAAATATGACCCCGAATGCGGTGGTGGCACAATCCGGACGTGCTTCCCGTCAATCGCCCCTACACAGTTGGGAAAGTCCCAACGGTCAGCGAACTGGGAGGCCACAGTCTGCCATTCCTGTGGACTTGAAGGAAACTGTGGAGTGTAAAAAAAATAAGATAAGGACTTTAATAAAAAAATTGTATATCAGATTACACCAAAACATTACTAAACAACAGCAGTCAAATATTATGAATATGTGTGTTTGTAATTGAAATGTTGAAAAACATAAGGCACACTTATAAGATTACTCACCCCCTATGATGGCCCATTGATACATTTGAATGTGGGGGGAGGGGTTCTAATTAGGTTAACAAACACACCTGACTGGCTGAAACATTTGTGGGGTGGGGGAGGGGTTCTAATTAGGTTAACAAACACACCTGACTGGCTGAAACATTTGTGGGGTGGGGGAGGGGTTCTAATTAGGTTAACAAACACACCTGACTGGCTGAAACATTTGTGGGGTGGGGGAGGGGTTCTAATTAGGTTAACAAACACACCTGACTGGCTGAAACATTTGTGGGGTGGGGGAGGGGTTCTAATTAGGTTAACAAACACACCTGACTGGCTGAAACATTTGTGGGGTGGGGGAGGGGTTCTAATTAGGTTAACAAACACACCTGACTGGCTGAAACATTTGTGGGGTGGGGGAGGGGTTCTAATTAGGTTAACAAACACACCTGACTGGCTGAAACATTTGTGGGGTGGGGGAGGGGTTCTAATTAGGTTAACAAACACACCTGACTGGCTGAAACATTTGTGGGGTGGGGGAGGGACAAACAAGACAATGGAGCAGACAATATACATTGTTCAATGGACTATAGGCTAGAGATAAAAATGGACCCAGCATTGCATGGTGGGGAGGTTAATGAAAGAAATTATGCATGTAGGGCAATAAATGATTAAAATAGGCATGCACAAAGATAAAGGGGACATTCACAGCAGATTGAAAGCATGGCAATTAGGTAAAGAGGACAGTTCTACAATACATCAAAAAACAGTTAATACATATCATGTAATGTTAAAGGATAAAACTTACCTTCATATATTCCTTCTGCAGGACCTGAATAATAGCAGAACAGGTCTCTGGGATTATGATCCCCAGAGCCTGGGGGGAGATGCCTGTCGAGAACTTTAAGTCCTGAAGACTTCTCCCTGTCGCCAAGTAACGTAACGTGGCAACTAGCCTCTGCTCCGCACTAATGGCTTGCCTCATGCAGGTATCCTGCCTGCTGATATAGGGGGTCAGCATAGCCAAAAGATGCTCAAAGATGGGGTCCGTCATCCTGAGAAAATTCCTGAAATCCTCAGGATTATTCTCACGGAGCTCACGGAGCAAAGGCATATGACAGAACTGGTCACGCTGGCGCAACCAATTCTTGGTCCATGAACTCCTCCTCACCCTGTTCATGGACTGGACTCGGGTCAAAGTATTAACCCCAACACCAAGTCCCCACACAGCACGAACTCGAGAACGAGAACGTCCACTCGACATGGCTTCAAAACGGTCGGCTGCTCAAACTAACAAACTTATAACAAACGCACTGAAGAACAGCAAGGCCTATGAAGAACGACCTGAAAATCAGGAACGAGCGGAGCAGAACGGCCTGCAAGGCAGGTTACGAACTGACCAACACGCACTGAAAAGCAGATACAAACCTCACAAGCACAAACTGAACCGCAGAAAACGAACGAAATAAGCTGAAGTGTGAAAAGCGCGAATCGTCTCTAACCAAACTTCTACTAACACGAGATAAACACGAGATTAGCAGAAGGAGCCCAAAGGGTGCAGGAGTGGGGCTTGGACTTCCTTTTTCTAGTCCCGTCGTACGTGCTATACGTCACCGCGTTCAAAACCAGCGGACTTTTGCAGTGACCGTGTGTGGCCAAGTCCGTCCGTTTTTAAGTCCGGCGCAAGGAGCAAACAAAGTCCGACGAAAAGTCCGCCGGGCAAAGTCCGCCGTAAAGTCCGCTCGTGTGTACGCGGCATAACTGTAAATACTGCAGCTGCCTGCCTGTGGTATTAATAGGATCAGAACAACAACAGTTGTCTTCAGGTAGCTTTAGGTGCACACTGTGCAGAGGACGCACTACACTAACTGTAAATACTGCAGCTGCATGTGGTATTAATAGGATCAGAACAACAGCAATTGTCTTCAGGAAGCTTTAGGTGCACACTGTGCAGAGGACGCGCTACACTAACTGTAAATACTGCAGCTGCCTGCCTGTGGTATTAATAGGATCAGAACAACAGCAATTGTCTTTAGGTAGCTTTAGTTGCACACTGTGCAAAGGACACAGTACACTAACTGTAAATACTGCAGCTGCCTGCCTGTGGTATTAATAGCATCAGAACAACAGCAATTGTCTTCAGGTAGCTTTAGGTGCACACTGTGCAAAGGACAAAGTACACTAACTGTAAATACTGCAGACACCTGCCTGTGGTATTAATAGGATCAGAACAACAGCAATTGTTTTCAGGTAGCTTTAGGTGCACATTGTGCAGTGGACACACTACACTAACTGTAATTACTGCAGCTGCTTGCCTGTGGTATTAATAGGATCAGAACAACAACAATTGTCTTCAGGTAGCTTTAGGTGAACACTGTGCAGAGGACGCACTACACTAACTGTACTGCAGCTGCCTGCCTGTGGTACTAATAGGATCAGAAGAACACCACCAATTTTCTTCAGGTAGCTTTAGGTGCACACTGTGCAGAGGACACAGTACCCTAACTGTAAATACTGCAGCTGCCTACCTGTAGTACTAATAGGATCAGAAGAACACCACTAATTTTCTTCCGGTAGTTTTAGGTACACACTGTGCAGAGGACACAGTACACTAACTGTAAATACTGCAAATGCCTGCCTGTGGTATTAATAGAATCAGAACAACAGCAATTGTTTTCAGGTAGCTTTAGGTGCACACTGTGCAGAGGACGCACTACACTAACCGTAAATACTGCAGCTGCCTGCCTGTGGTACAAATAGGATCAGAAGAACACCACCAATTTTCTTCAGGTAGCTTTAGGTGCACACTGTGCAGAGGACACAGTACACTAGCTGTAAATACTGCAGATGTCTGCCTGTGGTATTATAAGGATCAAAACAACAGCAATTGTCTTCAGGTAGCATTAGGTGCACACTGTGCAGAGAATACACTACACTAACTGTAAATACTGCAACTGCCTGCCTGTGGTACTAATAGGATCAGAAGAAAACAATTTATTTTCCTCAGGTAGCTTTAGGTGCACACTGTGCAGAGGACACAGTACACTAACTAAATACTGCAGATGCCTGCCTCTTGTATTAATAGGATCAGAACAACAGCAATTGTCTTCAGGTAGCTTTAGGTGCACACTGCAGAGGACATACTACACTAACTGTAAATACTGCAGCTGCCTGCCCGTGGTACTAATAGGATCAGAACAACAGCACCAATTTTCTTCAGGTAGCTTTAGGTGCACACTGTGCAGAGGACACACTACACTAACTGTAAATACTGCAGCTGCCTGTGGTATTAATAGGATCAGAACAACAGCAATTGTCTTCAGGAAGCTTTAGGTGCACACTGTGCAGAGGACGCGCTACACTAACTGTAAATACTGCAGCTGCCTGCCTGTGGTATTAATAGGATCAGAACAACAGCAATTGTCTTTAGGTAGCTTTAGTTGCACACTGTGCAGAGGACGCACTACACTAACTGTAAATACTGCAGCTGCCTGCCTGTGGTATTAATAGGATCAGAACAACAGCAATTGTCTTCAGGTAGCTTTAGGTGCACACTGTGCATACGGCACAGTACACTAACTATAAATACTGCAGCTGCCTGCCTGTGGTATTAATAGGATCTGAACAATAGCGTTGTCTTCAGGTAGCTTTAGATGCACACTGTGCAGAGGACGCACTACACTAACTGTAAATACTGCAGCTGCCTGCCTGTGGTACTAATAGGATCAGAAGAACACCACCGATTTTCTTCAGGTAGCTTTAGGTGCACACTGTGCAGAGGACACAGTACACTAACTGTAAATACTGCAGCTGCCTGCCTGTGGTATTATAAGGATCAAAACAACACCAATTGTCTTCAGGTAGCTTTAGGTGCACACTGTGCAGAGGACACACTACACTAACTGTAAATACCGCAGCTGCCTGCCTGTGGTATTAATAGGATCAGAACAATAGCAATTTTCTTCAGGTAGCTTTAGGTGCACACTGTGCAGAGGACACAGTACACTAACTGTAAATACTGCAGCTACCTGCCTGTGGTACTATTAGGATCAGAATAACACCAATTTTCTTCAGGTAGCTTTAGGTGCACACTGTGCAGAGGACACACTACACTAACTGTAAATACTGCAGCTGCCTGCCTGTGGTATTAATAGGATCAGAACAACAGCAATTGCCTTCAGGTAGCTTTAGGTGCACACTGTGCAGAGGACGTGCTACACTAACTGTAAATACTGCAGCTGCCTGCCTGTGGTATTAATAGGATCAGAACAACAGCAATTGTTTTCAGGTAGCTTTAGGTGCACACTGTGCAGAGGACGCACTACACTAACTGTAAATACTGCAGCTGCCTGCCTGTGGTACTAATAGGATCAGAAGAACACCACCAATTTTCTTCAGGTAGCTTTAGGTGCACACTGTGCAGAGGACACACTACACTAACTGTAAATACTGCAGCTACCTGCCTGTGGTATTAATAGGATCAGAACAACAGCAATTGTCTTCAGGTAGCTTTAGGTGCACACTGTGCAGAGGACACACTACACTAACTGTAAATAATGCAGCTGCCTGTGGTATTAATAGGATCAGAACAACAGCAATTGTCTTCAGGTAGCTTTAGGTGCACACTGTGTAGAGGACGCACTACACTTACTGTAAATACTGCAGCTGCCTGCCTGTGGTATTAATAGGATCAGAACAACAGCAATTGTCTTCAGGTAGCTTTAGGTGCACACTGTGCAGAGGACGCACTACACTAACTGTAAATACTGCAGCTGCCTGCCTGTTGTACTAATAGGATTAGAAGAACACCACCAATTTTCTTCAGGTACCTTTAGGTGCACACTGTGCAGAGGACGCACTACACTAACTGTAAATACTGCAGCTGCCTACCTGTGGTACTAATAGGATCAGAAGAACACCACCAATTTTCTTCAGGTAGCTTTAGGTGCACACTGTGCAGAGGACGCACTACACTAACTGTAAATACTGCAGCTGCCTGCCTGTGGTACTAATAGGATCAGAAGAACACCACCAATTTTCTTCAGGTAGCTTTAGGTGCACACTGTGCAGAGGACACACTACACTAACTGTAAATACTGCAGCTACCTGCCTGTGGTATTAATAGGATCAGAACAACAGCAATTGTCTTCAGGTAGCTTTAGGTGCACACTGTGCAGAGGACACACTACACTAACTGTAAATACTGCAGCTGCCTGTGGTATTAATAGGATCAGAACAACAGCAATTGTCTTCAGGTAGCTTTAGGTGCACACTGTGTAGAGGACGCACTACACTAACTGTAAATACTGCAGCTACCTGCCTGTGGTATTATTAGGATCAGAACAACAGCAATTTTCTTCAGGTACCTGTAGGTGCACACTGTGCAGAGGACACAGTACACTAACTGTAAATACTGTAGCTGCCTGCCTGTGGTACTAATAGGATCAGAAGAACACCACCAATTTTCTTCAGGTAGCTTTAGGTGCACACTGTGCAGAGGACACAGTACACTTACTGTAAATACTGTAGCTGCCTGCCTGTGGTATTAATAGGATCAGGAGAACAGCAATTGTCTTCAGGTAGCTTTAGTTGCACACTGTGCAGAGGACGCACTACACTAACTGTAAATACTGCAGCTGCCTGCCTGTGGTATTAATAGGATCAGAAGAACACCACCAATTTTCTTCAGGTAGCTTTAGGTGCACACTGTGTAGAGGACACAGTACACTAACTGTAAATTCTGTAGCTGCCTGCCTGTGGTATTAATAGGATCAGAACAACAGCAATTGTCTTCAGGAAGCTTTAGGTGCACACTGTGCAGAGGACACACTACACTAACTGTAAATACTGCAGCTGCCTGCCTGTGGTATTAATAGGATCAGAACAACAGCAATTGTCTTCAGGTAGGTTTAGTTGCACACTGTGCAGAGGACGCACTACACTAACTGTAAATACTGCAGCTGCCTGCCTGTGGTACTAATAGGATCAGAAGAACACCACCAATTTTCTTCAGGTAGCTTTAGGTGCACACTGTGCAGAGGACACAGTACACTTACTGTAAATACTGTAGCTGCCTGCCTGTGGTACTAATAGGATCAGGAGAACACCACCAATTGTCTTCAGGTAGCTTTAGGTGCACACTGTGCAGAGGACACAGTACACTAACTGCAAATAAGGCAGCTTCCTGCCTTTGGTATTAATAGGATCAGCACAACAGCAATTGTCTTCAGGTAGCTTTAGGTGCACACTGTGCAGAGGACACACTACACTAACTGTAAATACTGCAGCTGCCTGCCTGTGGTATTAATAGGATCAGAACAATAGCAATTTTCTTCAGGTAGCTTTAGGTGCACACTGTGCAGAGGACACAGTACACTAACTGTAAATACTGTAGCTGCCTGCCTGTGGTATTAATAGGATCAGAACAACAGCAATTGTCTTCAGGTAGCTTTAGGTGCACACTGTGCAGAGGACGCACTACACTAACTGTAAATACTGCAGCTGCCTGCCTGTGGTACTAATAGGATCAGAAGAACACCACCAATTTTCTTCAGGCAGCATTAGGTGCACACTGTGCAGAGGACACAGTACACTAACTGTAAATACTGCAGATGCCTGCCTGTGGTATTAATAGGATCAGAACAACAGCAATTGTTTTCAGGTAGCTTTAGGTGCACACTGTGCAGAGGACACACTACACTAACTGTAAATACTGCAGCTGCCTGCCTGTGGTATTAATAGGATCAGAACAACAGCAATTGTCTTCAGGTAGCTTTAGGTGCACACTGTGCAGCGGATGCACTACACTAACTGTAAATACTTGAGCTGCCTGCCTGTGGTACTAATAGGATCAGAAGAACACCAGCAAATTTCTTCAGGTAGCTTTAGGTGCACACTGTGCAGAGGACACAGTACACTAACTGTAAATACTGTAGCTACCTGCCTGTGGTACTAATAGGATGAGAAGAATACCAGCAATTTTCTTCAGGTAGCTGTAAATACTGTAAAAACACTTGCCTACCTGTTAGTAGGAAAGAATAACAGGAACGGATCTAGCTAAACTGAATACAATATATATATATATATATATATATACACTGTATATATGTGTGTATATATATATATATATATATATATATATATATATATATATATATATATATATATATATATATATATATATATACACACACACACACAACACCTAGGATGCATATATATACACAATACACTGTAAGTGTAGCTGACTCTCCTGCCTATCTAACTTAAATCAAATGACACTGTCTCTCTGTCTATCTCTCCGCCGCCTCAACACACTACACAAGGCCACCATGCAGGCGGCCTTATATAGTGTGGGGCGTGTACTAAACCCTCTGAGCCATAACTGGCCAAAACCACCCTGGCTTTGACCAATTACGGCTCTCTGTACAGATAGCGCTGTGATTGGCCAAGCATGTGGGTCATAGTGCATGCTTGGCCAATCATCAGCCAGCAATGCACTGTGATGCCGCAGTAAATTATGGGCCCTGACGCGCCACGCAAATTTGGCACGAACGGCCCATAACTTTCGCAATTCGATGAACGGTCGAACAGGCGATATTCGAGTCGAACATGGGTTTGACTGGAACTCGAAGCTCATCCCTAGTAGAGGAACAGCAAGCAGGATAAGGAGCCAGAAGGGATGTCAGCAAAGCCAGTCTTTAAACAGGAACGCAGCTGTTGGCTAATTGCCAGCTCTCATCTCTCTCCACAGTTACCCAGCTGTTCCTGATCCTGCTCGTCTGACCTGCCTACGTAGCCTCCCTGATGGTTTTCCTGAGTGTGGCTCGGGGTTAAATTTCAGCACCATTAGCGGTAACCCCGAGCCACACTCGGGATTACATTGCAGGATCCTGGTACAGTGTTACTTACCTTGTCCCCAGGATCCTGCGATGTCCCCCGCTGTGTCTGCAGGCTCTGTCTCCTCCAAAGCCTCTCTGTGCCAGACTCTGTTCCCTGCGAGCGTCGCGATGCACAGGGGCGGAGCCTGGCGGCAAATTCAAAAAAGAGTAAAAATAATAACACATACAGTACTGTAATCTTACAGATTACAGTACTGTATGAAATTATTTCACGTCCCTTTTGTCCCCAGTGTTTTGTATAGTGCCCTGCATGCAGTTTTAGATTATATATACTGTTCTTTCTGCCTGGAAACTTGAGATTGTCCACAGCAACCAAAAAGTGTCCCTTTACGTCAAAAGTGGCTTTAGACCAGCTAGAAAACAACGATAGTAAATTAGAACAATAGTTGAGCGATAGTGAATTGTGGGGAAATTTTTTTTTTTTTATTATTATTATTATTATATTATTATTTTTTTTAATTATTTATATTTATTTATTATATTATAATTTATGTTTTTTGTGTTTCAAACTTCATCATACCCGGGATATCTACTAGACTCTTGGTGAACAGATTTAAGTGTGTTATTGTTATGTATTACAGGCCTACAATATAAAACGCCAAATTTCCATGCAAAATAATTGTACCTCTTTCAGCACCTAAAATCCGAAATAATCATACCACCAGGGAGGTTAAAGCTGTCCAGCTCACTTCATCTCTGCCTTCACCTTGGTCACATCACAAGAAACCATCTCCTGCGTTCCTGTTTAAAGACTGGCTTTATTGACATCTCTTCTGGCTCCTTTGCCTGCTTGCTGTTCCACTTGGAGCCCTGACTTCTGGCTTGGCTGATTACCCGATCTGGTTACTGAACTCTGGCTATGCTTTGACTACGCTTACTCTATTTACTTTTTATTTTTATTAATAAACAAGTGTGATTTAATTGTACTTCTGTCTCGGTCTGATTCATGGTTTCTGACAGTAGGTGAAGGCCATGAATTCAGAAGATGCAGTCAATCCACTTGTTGGTAATATTTTTTCCAGATCGGATGAGCAAGATCACCTCATGGATCAGTTTGCCATGGCGCTACAAAGGCTCCTGAGTCGCACGGCTCACCTGGAATCCCCCACTGTGGCTGCTCCAGTACAACCTGAGTCGCAGGCCGTTCCTGCTGCTGTGCCAGTCTCTGTGCAGGCACCCACCTCAAGTATTACCTCTATAAAAGGTATGTCTGGTTCCGCTCCGCTTCCTTAGCGATTCGAGGGCGATCCAGTTCAATGCAGAGGGTTTCTCAATCAGGTTGAGATATACTTCGAGATGCTGCCCCAGGCATTTCCCATGGACAGAAGCAAAGTAGGTTTTGTGATATCTTTGCTTTCTGAGAGAGCCTTGGCCTGGACTAACCCTCTATGGGAGACGCAAAAACCTGTTTTGAGTTACCCTGAGTTTGTGGCCTCCTTTAAAAGGGTATTTGACGTTCCCGCACGCTCCGCTTCTGCTGTCAAGTGCCTCATGTCCATCAAACAGAGTACGAGAACTGTTGCCGACTACGCCACTGAATTCTGTACTCTGGCAGCAGAGGTTGCTTGGAACAATGAGGCCCTCGTGGCTGTTTTTTCTCATGGTCTCTCGGATTCCAGGATTCCATCAAGGATGAGATAGCAGCCCGAGATATACCCACTGAGCTCGAGAGCTTGATCTCGTTTTCCATCCTCATTGACTCCAGACTAAGAGAAAGACTTTCTTTTAAGGAGCGCTTGCGGAAGCCTCCTGTACGTTCGCCTCTGAGCTTTGCAGTCCCACCCGTGCCTCCCTCATCTCCCATGCTTCCTGGTACTAAGTCGGTCAGTGAAGATGAACCCATGCACTTGGGCTTCACGCGTCTCCCTGCGGATGAGAGAGCCTTTAGGAGGAAGGAGAGATCGTGCCTTTATTGTGGTCAGGCTGGTCACTTTTTGAAGTCTTGTCCTACCCGTCCTGGGAACACCCGAACCTTGAGGTCCTGTAATGGACAGACCTTAGGCGGCGTTGTGTGGTCCCCAGTTATCCAGAAGGATAAGCCCCTGGTTTTGGTCACCCTTTCTTGGGCTAAGTCGTCTATCGTGATACAGGCTCTAATCGACTCTGGGCTGCAGGCCTGTTCATTGATGCTGCCTTTGTATCAAAGCACTCGATTCCACTGCAGCTGCGTGACACTCCACTTGCCATTGAGGCCCTTGACAGGAGACCTCTATAGCCTGCCCATGTGACTCATGAGACGGTTCCCGTTGTCCATGGCCGTAGGGATGCTTCACCATGAGATAATCCAATTCCAAGTTATTTCCTCACCTAAGTTTCCGCTGGTTATTGGTTATCCTTGGTTACAGAGGCACAACCCCTCGTTTGATTGGCTCCGTGCCGAGGTACTGTCCTGGTAACCACAATGCAGTAAGACATGCTTCCAGAAGGTAGCCAAGGTCCTGTGTACCTCTTCACTCTCCTCCCTGCCGGAGGAGTACCGTGATTTTAGCGATGTCTTTGATAAAGGTCAAGCTGGTAGTTTGCCTCCACACCGGCCGTATGATTGTGCAATTGACCTTCAACCTGGTGCCATACCCCCTCGTGGCCAGGTTTACTCTTTGTCGGTCTTGGAGGATAAAGCCATGGAGGAGTATGTTGCAGACGCACTTTCTCGAGGTTTCATCCGCAAATCCTCGTCTCCTGCTGGTGCCGGTTTCTTCTTTGTAAAGAAGAAGAGCGGTGAACTGAGACCTTGTATTGATTATAGGGGTCTCATTCATTTCACGATTAAGAATGCCTACCCGATTCCATTGATTACTGAGTTATTTGACCGCCTCAAGGGAGCAACGGTTTTCACGAAGCTTGATTTTAGAGGGGCTTACAATCTCGTGAGGATTAAGGAGGGCGATGAGTGGAAAACTGCGTTTAATACCAGAACAGGCCATTATGAGTACCTCGTAATGCCTTTTGGCCTTCGTTATGCTCCGGCAGTTTTCCAGTAATTTATTAACGATGTCCTCCGAGATTTGTTGCAGTTATGTGGGGTTGGTTTATCTCGATGATATCCTCATATTTTCCAAGTCCCTGGAGAGCCACCACACAGACGTCTGTTGTGTGCTTCAGAAACTAAGAGAGAACAATCTCTATTGTAAACTGGAGAAGTGTGAGTTCCATCGTGAACAGGTTAAATTCCTGGGCTGTAGAATGTCATTTCCACTGCTGGTTTTTCGATGGACCCAGAGAAACTTTCGGCAGTCCTACAGTGGCCTTGACCCGTGGGTTTATGTCCTCTGCAGCGTTTCCTGGGTTTTGCCAACTATTATCGGATGTAATCGTAACTTCTCGTCTCTGGTCAAGCCCCTGACTGATATGACCAGAAGGAACGGTAACCCACAGAGTTGGTCTCCGGAGTCCATTAAGGTCTTTGAGAGTCTCAAGCCTGCCTTTGTTTCTGCTTCTGTGTTGGCACATCCTGATCCTACGTTACTTTTTATCCTTGAGGTTGATGCTTCTGAGACTGGTGTTGGTGCCCTTCTGTCTTAACGTCCTACCTCTGAGAGTGCTATGCATCCTTATGGATACTTTTCCAAGAAATTGTCACCTGCAGAGTGACAGAGAGCTGTTGATGATCATTTTAGCCCTGAAAGAATGGAGACATCTCAAAAGGTACCACTGTGCCGGTTCTCATTCTTACTGACCATAAGAATCTCACATTCTTGTCTGAGGCTAAACGCCTCTCTCCCAGAAGTGCGCGATGGGCTCTTTTCTTGTCAAGTTTCATTACATTACATTGTCTCATTCTTACCCGGTACTAAGAATGTAAGGGCTGACGCTTTGTCACGACAATTTTCCTCCATTTCCAAGTTGGAGTCGGTTTCGGTTCGTGTGATTCCTCCTGATCGTATTCTGGCTACGGTTTGCACCAGTCTTACTTCTCCTTTGGGTGACAAAATTCTTGCTGCTCAGGTCGGTGTTCCTCCTGAGAAACCTTGTGATCGTTGCTTTGTCCCAGAGTGTCTCCGTACTGCCGTGCTCCAGACTTACCATTCTCCCAAGGCAGCTGGCCACCCTGGGAAGAATCAACTCGTTTGGGCCATTTCCCAACAATTCTGGTGGCCTAGTCTACGTGCTGATGTAACTGCCTTTGTAGCTGCCTGTTCCGTGTGTGCTCAGAGTAAGACTCCACAACACCTTCCAATGGGTCTCCTACAACCCATACCCAATGGAGAGAGGCCCTGGACCCACCTGTCTATGGATTTCATTGTGGAGTTGCCAAACTCCCAAGGCAACACTGTTATCCTTATGGTGGTTGACCGATTCTCAAAGATGTGTCATTGTATTCCACTTAAGAAGTTGCCTACTTCTAAGGAACTGGCTTCCACTTTTGATCGGGAGATTTTTCTCTTACATGGGCTACCCAAGGTGATTGTCTCGGACAGAGGCAGTCAGTTTGTCTCCCGGTTCTGGCAAGCTTTTTGTGTACAGTTGGGAATTCAGCTTGCTTTCTCCTCTGCGTGTCACCCGCAGTCTAATGGGGCCGCAAGGGAGCCAATCAGTCCTTGGAGCAATTCCTACGTTGCTATATTTCTTACCATCATAACAACTGGTCAGACCTATTACCATGGGCGGAGTTTGCTCACAACAGTGCCTTGACTTCTGCCTCCCAATTGTCTCCGTTTAAGGCAAATTATGGTTTCCAACCTTCCATATTGCCTGACTCGTTTGTTCCGCAGAGTATTCCTGCATTAGAGGAGCATCTCCATGGTCTTCGTTCCACTTGGGCACAAGTCCAGAAGGCTTTGCCTCATGCTAATGATAGGTACAGACTCCATGCTGACCGCAGACGCCCGCCTGCGCCTTCCTACCAGGTTGGGGACAGGGTCTGGCTGTCATCTCGCAACCTCCAACTTCGTGTTCCCTCACTGAAGTTTGCACCTCGGTTTATTGGGCCTATCCGTATCCTTCGCAGGATTAACCCAGTGGCTTATGTGTTGGACCTTTCTCCTAGTATGCGCATCTCAAATGTGTTTCATGTCTCCTTATTGAAACCGTTGGTCTGCAACAGATATACCACCTTGGTGCCACGTGCTCACCCTATACAGGTTGTGAACCATGAGGAGTAGTAGGTACAATCCATTGTTGACTCCCGTAGGTTCCGTGGGTGCATACAGTACCTGGTACATTGGAAGGGGTACGGTCTGGAGGAACGCTCCTGGGTCTCATTCTCGGACGTACATGCCCCTGCCCTCCTCCGCGATTTCCATAGACGTTTTCCCCTCAAGCCTGGTGGTCCTCCGAGGGGGAGGGGTCATTGAGGAGGGGGTACTGTCAGGACTGGCTCAGCCCTTCCTTCTCTGAGCTGGCCGCTCAGCTGTCGGCTAATTGCGAGCTCTCATGTCTCTCCACAGTTACCCAGCTTTTCCTGATTCTGCTCGTCTGACCTGCCTATTTAAAGCTGTCCAGCTCACTTCATCTCTGGTCACATCACAAGAAACCATCTCCTGCGTTCCTGTTTAAAGACTGGCTTTGCTGACATCCCTTCTGGTTCCTTTGCCTGCTTGCTGTTCCACTTGGAGCCCTGACTTCTGGCCTGGCTGCTTACCCGATCTGGTTACTGAACTCTGGCTTGGCTGGTTACCCGATCTGGTTATTGAACTCTGGCTATGCTTTGACTATGCTTACTCTATTTACCTTTTTATTCTTATTAATAAACAAGTGTGATTTAATTGTACTTCTGTCTCGGTCTGATTCATGGTTTCTGACAGTGACCAAGGCGAAGGCAGGAATGAAGTGAGCTGGAGATCTTTAAGTAGGCGGGACTGACGAGCAGATCCACAACAGCTGGTTAACTGTGGAGAGAGATGAGGGCTGGCAAATAGCCGACAGCTGAGCGGCCAGCTCAGAGAAGGAAGGGCTGAGCCAGCCCTGACAGTCTCGTCTTTATTAAGTTTCTAAAATAACAAGACAGAAATTTAAAATGACAGTACAAGTTTTTGTCTGTAGTTCCACAATCACAATCATCTGTATTTTCCTTGCCGGCGGCATTCCCAATCACTACCGGGCGTCTCACGCGGTGCGCATGCGCGGCATCCATGTGGGTGCACAGTGCATCATGACGTCACGTTTTTTGGCGGAAGTGACGACAGCGGTCGGGGACTTCCACCCTTCGGAACACAGAGGGAGCCACACGTGGCATGCCTGTGGCGACCATTGGTCTCCCTCGGCCGGTCAGGTAAGTGGGGATGGCATCTTCACCTGCGGCGGATTCCAGGATTTGAATCTCAACCACGGTATTGCCTGAACGGAGTTTGCATGTTCTCTCTGTGCCTGCATGGGTTTCTTCTGAGTACTCAGATTTCCTCCCACACTCCAAACACATGCTGGAAATCCACTGCAGCCAATCCTGTCCCCTGATGAAGTCACATGGATGACGTAACGCTTAGGGAGTGGCCGGAAGCGGATGTAGATCGAATACCAGAAGTGACGTGAGAACAGTGACCAAACGCCACATTGGTACATTTTTATGCTCTTTACCTTGTTATTTATGTAAGAGTCCAATCTATTAGATTTAATAAAATTAGCCGATTATTCTGACATACTACACTATTGGAGTCCTTTTCCTCCCCCCCCTCCTCTGAGAGTGTAATACTATTATGGAGATGTGCGGAGCTGGATGCGGAATATCCATATAGGTACAGTATATGTTGGAATGGAGGACACCCTGGTGGCAGTTGTCGGAACAGCATAAAAGATCTTATAATATATATATATATATAATATATATAATCTCTTACTCATAAGGATTTGCGGATAACCTAGCATATTTATGAGAGTGTTTTTGAGAAAACCATTAACTAGAAAGGTCCCTGATTAGAAGAGGATTTATTTTACACTACATGGACTTTTTTATTATTATATTTTATTCCGAGTGTCTCATAATACTTCCTTAATTTATTTTTATTGTTATTATTCATTCACCACTTTTATTTGGACTTTGGAGTATTTTTAATTGGATTTGTTTATACTGTTGCGCGAGATCATTTTTACTTATTTTTGTGTGTGATGTGAACACTATTAGATTTTGCTGCAGACAGATTTCACTTGCAGTTTTACCACACTTATATTGCACTTTTGTTTTTTTCACTACAAACTTGCGGTGGCTATATTTGAATATATTTATTTATTTATTTACTCATTATTAATTATCCTTGAATATCACAGTAGCGTGAAGGCTTTTTTCATTATTTTTTAAAGTACAGTTTGCGTTACAACGTATGTATATTATCATCTTACATGTAAGCGTATATACAGGAGCCTTTGGCTATGCTTTAAATATTTTATTTTTATTTCTGTTTTTATTTTACTAAAAGCTGCAGGATCAGTCTCACAGCACCACAAGATCTTGCGTATGTGTAGTGGGGTGTTGGCTATGAGACATCAGGAAGTCACAGAACTCCCACATACAAGATGGCGGCACTGGGGATCTGAAGCATGGCAAAGACATCGCAACTCCATTGGCTGGTAAGTACCTGTTTGTTAAAAGTTGGAAGATATAGTATTTGTACTTGCTGACCTTTAATTTTTAAGCTGGTTGTAAACCCTTACACATACCCAGTGAAGTGACTGGCCTCAGGTAATACACAGAGATTAAACAAATCCTTCAACATAAGTTGTACCTGTTGATCTGCAGAATTCTCTCCTCTACCGACATTCAAAGTACACAGTTTACACAGCATTTCCGAGCTCTAAAAGGCAGGAATCTGATGTGACACACTGTACAGCACCGAGAAGGGAGAGGAGCCCTGAGTGGAGGGAATGGACACCCCCCATTACATAGGGAAACATGCACTTCTGAGGCTGTCAATCACATGCTGTATGCTGGAGGGGTTCTGGGAACTTCTCCTGGGATTGTTTGGTGTCAGTATAGGCTGTCAGAAGTGACTCATGCAGGTAGAACAAGTATGCGGCCAGTAAAATCAAAATTTCTAATATCAATACTTGCTCTAAATTATAAAGTCCTAGAGTATTAACCTTTTAACTGCTGAAGCCATTTTTTTTATTTTGTACACACAAGCTACAATGCACAGTTTTTACCCTAAAACGCACTTTAAACACCAAAATATATATTTTTGTATGTCATATGATATTTGCACTATTGTTAATTAAAACTATACCGTATATTTTCAGGGGCAAAAACACACAAATCAATTTTAGTACACAAAAATTCACTAGAATCCCCAATATTTTATGGAAAATATAAAAAATTAAGTTGTGTCGAGTGAAGTAGTAGATACTATCAAACATGTGTGCCCCATTCACACTGAAGAGTACACCTATAGTTTGTGAATAGGAGGTGTCTTTAAAAGCTGAAGCTGTGTGCAGGCAGCCCATTCGTGTCTTTGGGAATGAACGGCTGCGTGGTCACAACCCCTCATCCGCAATTGACAGGCATGCGGTTGTCCGGTCCTAAAAGCACACTATCTACATTCAGGGCTAGTCACCTGCACTCGCATGATTGTCAAATTGGAACGAGCATCTGTGTCCATGCAGTCGGTGCATTCCTATAGACATGAATAAGCTGCAACTCCAACTGCTTAAAGACAGTGTTGGCGCCTGAGTGAATCAGTCTAAAGCCTTAGGCCTCATGCACACGGACATTTTCACAGCCACTTTTTTGAGCATTTTTTGCAGCTTAAAAAGGCCTGTCTATGTTAGTCTATGGCTTCATGCCCACCTAGGCGTTTTTGAGCTGCAAATGGCATAGGCGTTTTTAAGCTGTAAAAAAACCCCAGGACCAGTGGGTTCTGAGAGACGTTTTTCAGCTGTAAAAATGCTCTAACGCTGATAAACGCTCAAAAACGCTCAAAAATGTCATTCACCAACGTTTAACTTTTTTGAGCCATTAAAAAAAAATTTGGGGAAAAAAAACGCTAAAAAACGCTAACGCGAAAAAACGCTCCAAAACGTTCAAAAACGCTATTGCAAAAACACTGAAAAAAGCTGAAAAAAGCTGAAAAAAATCACTGAAAAGATACTGGCGTTTTCATAACGTTATTTTAACATCCTGTGTGCATGAGGCCTTAAAATTGCATGCCTCCACAAACCAGTGAAAAACTACAAAATTATAGATAGTAAATGTTTTAAAAGCCTTTACAGCCCATTAACCACTTCAGCTCCGGAAGGCTTACCCCCCTTCATGACCAGGCCATTTTTTGCGATTCGGCACTGCGTTAATTTAACTGACAATTGCGCGGTTGTGCAACACTGTACCCAAGTGAAATTTATGTCCTTTTTTTCCCATAAATAGAGCTTTCTTGTGGCATTTGGTCACCTCTGGGATTTTTATTTTTTACGCTATAAACAAAACAAGACTGACAATTGTGACAAAAAAAACAATATTTCCTACTTTCTGCTATAAAATAAATCCAATTAAATTTTTTTTTTAAATCTAATTTCTTCATCAGTTTAGGTCAATATGTATTCTGTTACATACAGGGTGCAGGGATCTGGTGAGTGGGGAACTGAAGGGGAGCACGGAAGTCACCTAAATTGCTACATAGGCACAAGTCACTTTTGGACAAGCACAAAGTCACTTGAAACCCTGATATTTTTTGCACTACTAAAAGAACTTATAATCAATTTTTATACATATATTTTTAACACCGAAAAACTCTTTTCAACAGAATATGTTCATGCACTTATTTTTGTTTACTAAAGATTTGGATACAATTAACTCATGCTGTACATTTATGATATAGCTGTTGAGATGAACTGTTTAGGAAAAAATTTGGTTATAATTGCTGACTGGGTGAGAACACTCATTATTGCACTAAGCACATTCACTTTCACATTGCAAGCTGATACACCAGTTTGCAATCAGCACCACTTTTAGGGCTTTATCTGTATAAAATTGCCGTAGCCTCCTTGGCGGTTTTCCCGAGTGTGGCTCGGGGTTAAAATTCAGGACCATTAGCGGTAACCCCGGGCCACACTCGGGATTACATCGCAGGATCCTGGTGCCTCCTTACTTACCTTGTCCCCGGGATCCTGCGATGTCCCCCGCAGTGTCCGAGGGCTCCGTCCTCTTCCGAAGCCTCTCTGTGCCAGGCTCCGTTCCCTGCGAGCGTCGCGACGCACGGGGGCGGAGCCTGGCGGCAAATTCAAAGAAAAGTCAAAATCATAACACATACAGTACTGTAATCTTACAGATTACAGTACTGTATGAAATCATTTCACATCCCTTTTGTCCCCAGTGCTTTGGCCCATGCCCTGCATGCAGTTTTATGTGATATACACTGTTCTTTCTGCTTGGAAACTGGAGATTGTCCATAGCAACCAAAAAGTGTCCCTTTACGTCAAAAGTGGCTTTAGACCAGCTAGAAAACAGCGATAGTAAATTAGAACACTTGCAGAATTGAGCGATAGTGAATTGTGGGGAAATTTATTTTATTACTATTTATTTTTATTTTTTTTAATTATTTATTTTTATTTATTATATTAGAATTTATGTTTTTGTGTTTCAAACTTTATCATACCCGGGATATCTACTAGACTCTGGTTTGGACAGATTTAAGTGTGTTATTGTTAAGATTTACAGACCTACAATATAAAACGCCATATTTCCATGCAAAATAATTGTACCGCTTTCAGCACCTAAAATCCGAAATAATCATACCGCCAGGGAGGTTAAACACAGGGTGAAAACACCCATCAGGATATCTATATTATTTTGAGTTTAGCACTCACTGTTTATTCTTTAAAAAGTGATTCACTGTGGAGGATTACTCTCCAGGTGACGGCAGTGTTTTTTCAGCTATTTTACATTCACCTAGAAAGAGTGCCCCATTGCGGAGAAGCACTCTTTAGGTGACGGGCAGCGCCACCCACCCCTATACTCATATAACTTTTACTATTGGCACTCTGGGTGGAGCTCCTTGGGGGAGGCAGCAGCCCAGTCTACACCTAAGCGCGGAACCTAATAAATATTATATTCTGCTACATATTTGTGGTAAAAAAAATCCCAAAAAGTGTATATATTGATTGGTTTGCGCAAATCAGGTGAATTAACATCAGGGGCATTCAAAGGGTTAAATGTGACCCTAGGGAGTGCTTTCTAACTGTGTGTGTGGGGGGGTTGTTTTAATTGTGGGAAGGCAGAGATCCGTGTTCCTGCTTAGCAGAAATACAGGATCTCTACCTCCCCTTCTCACAGAACGGCGATCTGCCTTGTGTACATTGGCGGACCGACATTCTATCTCCCTTGGAAATGATCAACGGGTCCAGCGGACATCGGGTCCAATCTCAGCAGGAGCAGGTCACCTGTGGCGCACGTGCGTGTGTGCCCCAGACCCAGTAGTGCAGAATCACGTACAGGTATGTGATTCTGCACAGGGAAGCAGTTGGCAAGCGGTTAATTTATGGTTAACTATGAATAATCACACTAGAATGATTGGGGCACAATTATTGTTTTCATAGGGGTGTGCACCCGAGGAAGTCATGTTTATACAGTGCCTTGAAAAAGTATTTATACCTCCTTGAAATTTTTCACAGGTGGGGGGCAGGAGGCGGAGCCTAGCGGAGCAGACATGCATTGTTAGAGCTCCACACCGCTGAGGAGAGAAGAGAAGGACAAAGCGGAGCCTGCAGGCTCAAAAGGTATCCATTTGAACCTTTTTGCCCCAGGGAACAAACTGTGAAAGTTTGGGCAGGAAATATGGTACTGGGAGGAAACCGTGGCAGAAATAAAAATCACCTCACAAAGAGCTCACAGGCACTCAATGCAACTGAAGCAGCTCCAGTCACCTCACAAGATACAGCATCAGGGCGCTCTCACAGACAGAAAATGTCACAGCAAGACTCTCCATTTGAGTCAGATACAGAACAAATCCTCTCACAAACTTCTCCACAAGACTCCTCAGCATCCCCAGTAATATTATTACAATTTGAAAAGATGCTTCATAAGGCTTTAAAACAAACCTCAGACCAAATAACAAAAAGCCTAACCAAAGAAATAAGAGAGCTGGGAAACCGCACCCTTAGAAATAAAAATGGATGAAATTGAAATTACAACCCAAGAAAATATAACAGAATTGGAACAATTAAAAAAAGAGAATTTAATACTTCAAACTAAGCTCGAAGATTACGAAAATAGAGCCAGACGTTCAAACTTGCGCATAAGGGGAATACCTGAAACTGTGACAGACCTGCAATCTACTATTACTGCTCTATTACAAGAACTAAAGCCAGATATCCCTATTGAACGTTTAGAACTGGACAGAGTACACAGAGCCCTCACAGCCAAAAAGAAAGATGGACCCCCACGTGATATAATCACCAAATTTCATTATTACAGAACGAAAGAACAAATACTAATTGCTGCAAGAGAAAAAAAGGAACTTAATTTTCAAGGACACAATTATCAAATTTTTGCTGACCTATCCCAACTTATTATTACTAAAAGACGATCCATGAAACCCCAACTAATGGAACTGCAACGCCACAACATTATGTATCATATATCATAGGACAAATATGTTCAATAACCCAGAAGTAATGGAAGCTTTTTCTTTCTTTTCTTAAAACAAATATATTATTACCTAACTAGTTCCTAGAATTATGTTTTTGTTTATTCTAATCTGAAGCAATACAACCTCAATTTTATGAGTTAACATATCTAAACAGTTACATATGAATAAAATATGTAATTGTTTACTCTAAAAGGGTTAAAATCCCAAAATAATTCAAACTATCTTCATCAATACCAAAGTTATTAACAGTACCTTTCTAACTGAATTATTTAGCCTAGGGCAAGACTAACCATATATAACCACCCTGGAATAAATAATTTCAACAAAAACTATATTCTGCACTCCAATTAATGAAACATCATTTTGATGTCTTTTGACATAGCACTTCTCTCCAGTAAGCGGAAGATCCGTGTACCCCCATTAGCCCTCCTCATTCTCCCAACCATATTATGTGGGAGTGTGACGAAGGCACTTATTCCCCTGAGAGAGATATTTATTCTCTTTCACGGGTAAATTGTGATTACTTGCAAAAATAATTTATACAATGTATCATCTAATCTCATATGTTTTTTGTTTACTCTTTACTCCAGAATTCACTGGTTTCTTTTCTATCTATTCATCTCTTCAGTCCACACAGGTTGAGCTGCGCAGTCAGCTCTGCATAACAAAAAGTAAGTCAAAACTATTTGATCTATTACCATGGCACCACTGAATATACTTTCCCTGAATGTTCAGGGAATAAATGTCCCTCAAAAAAGGACCAAAGCCTTCCGTACTTTCTATAACAAGAAGGCTCACATAGTATGCCTCCAAGAAACACACTTCACCAAAGATTCTACTCCAAAATATATTTCTCCTTTTTATCAACAAATTTACACGGCTTCTGCCTGTACCAAGCAAAGGGGAACTCTAATTGCATTTCACCGATCCACACCATTCACCTTATCATCAGAAATTAAAGACCCAGAAGGTAGATACCTGATACTCATGGGTTATATAATGGATACAGCAATCACGGTGATTTCCTACTAAGCTCCTAACAAACAACCTACACCATTCCTCTCACATATATTACAAGTGATTAATACACACAAAATAGGAACAGTGATAATGTGTGGGGATTCGAACCAGGTCCTCCTCCCATTTCTAGATAAATCACCTTTTACACCATCCAAAATAACCTCTAGATTACCTTTTTCTCAACTTCTTTCCAAATACAATCTGGTAGATTCGTGGAGAGAAAGTAACCCAATGAAAAAGAAATTCACTTATTTCTCGCACCCTCATCAAACCTTCACCAGAATAGATCATATTTTTCTAACAATAGGAATGATACCAGAAATTATTGCATCAGATATAATTCCGATTCCGTGGTCTGACCATAATGCAGTATACACTACTATAGCCTCAGCCATACCAAAAGCGCATGACCCAATGTGGTACTTACCGGGCATAATGCTCAAACACCCACTACATCAGATGGCCATTGAACAAGCTTTAAAGGAATACATATCAATTAATAATACAACAGACATCTCCCCAATAACACTGTGGGAAGCTCATAAGCCTGTATTGCGTGGTACAATACAAAGACAAATGGCACTATTTAAACGGGAACGCAAAAATCTAGCAAAAAAACTAGAACTCAATTTTAATGCAGCCTACATAGCATTTCAAGATAATCCATCTCAGAGTACAAAATCTCATCTGGAAAAATCTAGATTGGAATACGATCTATTTCTCACTGAGTCAGTTGATAAATCCCTCAAACGCTCCAAACACAATTTCTACATGAATACAAACAAACCAGGTACATATTTGGCTCGGGCATTAAATTCAACTAACAAATCTTTCAAACCAATACGTTTGAAATTATCAAAAAATGTTTACACTTGTAATCCAGTTAAAATAGTCCATAAATTTCACTCACATCTCACAACTTTATACAAGACAAACAATGAATTTAATCCTACAGAGGCTGAATCCTTCTTCTCAAAAATAACCTTACCTGAGTTATCTCAGAATCAAAAAAACAGTTTGGATGACCCTATAACTATAGATGAAGTTGCTAACGCCATAAAAGACCTAAAACTTAACAAAAGACCAGGCCCAGACGGCTACTCGGCTTTATACTATAAAACATTCTCAGAAATACTCTCTCCCATTCTCACTGAAACTTTTAACAAACTTCTAGATGGACATTCTTTTCGGCAAGAAACACTAATGGCAATTGTTTGTATGATCCCAAAACCCCTTTCTGATGATACTTCCTGTGTGAATTATCGGCCTATCTCTCTGTTAAACCTCGACATTAAATTATTAGCAAAAATAATAGCAAAACGCCTCAATAGCATTATAGGAAAATTAATACATAGAGATCAAGTAGGCTTCATGCCAAATAGACAGGCAGGCGATAATATACGCAGGGCAGTGTTATTGGCACATATTGCTAAAAAACGGAAAATCCCTTTATGTTTTCTATCTCTCGATATTAAGAGGGCATTTGACACAGTATCCTGGCAATATATGCAATATTCATTACAAAAATGGGGTTTTGGACCCCACTTTTTAACATGGATCAAAGCATTATATAATAAACCCAAAGCCTATATAAAATATGCTGGATACAAATCTGAAGCCTTTAATATCGAAAGAGGTACCCGACAGGGTTGCCCATTATCTCCCTTATTATTTGCCCTTATACTCGAACCCATGGCCCAATACATCAGAACAAACCAAACTATAACTGGCATTGAAGTAGGAGGCATTACACACAAATTATGTATATTTGCAGACGATATATTACTTTTTCTATCATCACCACAGGTCTCTGGTCCTAACTTAATACCAGCTCTTGATGGATTTGCAGCCCTATCCGGCCTTATGATTAATCCTAAGAAATGCCTAGTGCTTAATATTTCACTCACAAACATGGAATTGATCCCGGCTAGGGCTGCACTCCCATTCACATGGGCAGAAAAATCAATCCCATATCTTGGAATTCATTTAACAGCATCTCATTCTGACTTATTCTCAACCAATTATCCTCCTGTATTAAGACAGATCACAAATCTAATAAAACAATGGTCGCAACTTCCTTTATCCTGGATAGGGAAGATTAATGCAATCAAAATGACTATTCTACCCAAATTGCTTTATCTATTCAGAGTCCTCCCTATTCCAATTCCTTCCTATTTTTTGAGAATAGTACAAAAAAGAGCAACTTCGTTTATATGGGGCTCTTCTAAACCACGTATACCTATACACACACTACATCTTCCAAAAATAAAGGAGGCCTGGGATACCCTAATTTTACTAACTACTACAGAGCAGCACATTTGGCCAGTCTGTCCAAATACCATGCAAAACAGGAAATCCCATTATGGGTATTTATAGAGGCTTCAGAAAATGACCCTCTATTAATATCAAATTTATTATGGCTTGATCCTAAAGACCGCTTTAAAATTCATAATCCCATAACTAAACACTTCTTATCTCTCTGGGATAAACTAAAAACCAAATATCAGTTACAATCTCCACACAATCCTCTCCTTTCTTTTATCAGAAATCCGGCCTTTTATCCGGCATGGATCTACCCAAATTCTTTTAAAGCTTGGACAACATCAGGCATTCAGACACTAAATGACTTCATAGCATCTAAATCATTCCTAAAGGGGGATACACCATTATCCCAATTATCCATTTTTGAATCAATCTGTACAAAAGATCCATTTGCTAAAGGTACAATTTCATCACTTTATAATCAATTATATGGAGTAGCAAATCTTAATAGACCCTCTTACGTTCAGAGGTGGGAGGAGCACCTGGGACGAACTTTAGAAGACACGGACTGGTCTAACATATGGCTCACATCTAAGTCATCTTCACCCAACATCTTAGCACTGGAGACAAATTATAAAGTCCTAACTGGCTGGTACCTTGTACCCGCTAGAGTGGCAAAATATTCACCTAATACCTCAGCTCTTTGTTTTCGAGGATGCCCAGAAATAGGCACATATTTACACATATGGTGGACGTGCCCAGTAATCCAAACCTTCTGGAAGGAAGTCTTCGTGATTGCATCTAAAATATTTAAAAAAATAATACAACCAGATCCATATTTAACTTTACTTAATCTAAAACCGGAATGGTTAACACTCTCTCAATTCAAACTTATGATCCAACTAATAACGGCTGCAAAACAAACAGTGGCCAAGGCATGGAAATCTCCTACATTGGTACTAGCAGAAACAATTCACAGAATGAATAATACAATGTCCCATGCTAAGATGGTAGCCATCGATCAAAATCAAATTCCAAAATTTGAAAAACTTTGGCATCCTTGGATAAAACAACAGTTCCTGTCAAACTTCAATGACTCTGTCCTGTTGCCATGGTAACAGATTAAATGACTTACAGAGACACCCATTCTAAGGCTTCAAAGAGAACTAAAAAGAATAATAAACTGATGAGCGGGACAACCTTGTGGACCATACCTCTACCTTTCAACCCTTTTTCTTCTTTCTCTTTCCTTTTCTCCACCTTACGATTAAAGCTCATTATCAGAATTTATTTGACCTATATACACTCTACTTGTAAACAATATGTATAGTAGGTATAAATCATTTAAATACCTACAAAAGTAACTAAGGAAATGATATATATCTTTAATTTAGGTTTACGTGAACTCAATGTTTAATATTTGAAATTTCATGATATTTACCTATATAAACCCTACTGTAAAACAATGAGCTTACTTTATAGATCCTTGTAAACTTACTTTATGTATCTTTATAACATTGTATACTCAATAAACTTCTTTTGACAAGGAAATTTTTCACAGGTGGTCATGTTACAACCAAAAATGTAAATGTATTTTATTGGGATTTTATGTGATAGACCAACACAAAGTGGCACATAATTGTGAAGTGGAAATAAAATTATAAATGGTTTTCAAATTTTTTTACAAATAAATATCTGAAGAGTGTGACGTGCATTTGCATTCAGCCCCCTTTACTCTGATACCTCTAACTAAAATCTAGTGGAACCAATTGCCTTCAGAAGTCACCTAATTAGTAAACAGAGTCCACATGTGTGTAATATAATCAATAACAAATACAGCTGTTCTGTGAAGCCCTCAGAGGTTTGTTAGGGAGCCTTAGTAAACAAACAGCATCACGAAGCCCAAGGAACACACCACACAAGTCAGGGATAAAGTTGTGGAGACGTTTAAAGCGTTTGGGTATAAAAAAATATCCTAAGCTTTGAACATCTCATGGAGCACTGTTCAATCCAATATCCGAAAATGCAAAGAGTATGGCACAACTGCAAACCTACCAAGACATGGCCGTCCACCTAAACTGACAGGCTGGGCAAGGAGAGCATTAATCAGAGAAGTAGCCAAGAGGTCCATGGTAACTCTGGAGGAGCTGCAGAGATCCACAGCTCAGGTGGGAGAATCTGTCCACAGGGCAACTAGTAGTCGTGCACTCCATAAATCTGGCCTTTATGGAAGAGTGGTAAGAAGAAAGCCATTGTTGAAAGAAAGACATAAGGAGTCCCATTTGCAGTTTGTGAGAAGCCATGTGGGGAACACAGCAAGCATATGGAATAAGGTGCTCTGGTCAGATGAGACCAAAATTGAACTTTTTGGCCTTAAAGCAAAGCGCTATGTGTGGCGGAAAACTAACACTGCACATCACCCTGAACACACCATCCCCTCCTTCAGCAGGGACAGGGAAGCTGATCAGAGTTGATGGGAAGATGGATGGAATACAGGGCAATCTTAGAAGAAAACCTATTAGAGTCTGCATAAAGACTTGAGACTGGGGTGGAGGTTCACCTTCCAGTAGGACAAGGGCTCTAAACATACAGCCATAGCTGTACAGACAATCGAATGGTTTAGATCAAAGCATATTCATTGTTAGAATGGCCCAATCAAAGTCCAGGCCCTAAATCCAATTAAGAATCTGTGGCAAGACTTAAAAATCGCTGTTCATTCAATCTGACAGAGCTTGAGCTATTTTGCAAAGAAGAATGGGCAAAAATGTCACTCTCTACATGTGCAAAGCTGGTAGAGACACCCCCAAAAAGACTTGCAGCTGTAATTGCAATGAAAGGTGGTTCTACAAAGTATTGACTCAGGGTGGCTGAATACAAATGCACGTCACACTTTTCACAAATGTATTTGTAAAAAATGTTGAAAACCATTTATCATTTTCCTTCCACTTCACAATTATGTGCCACTTTGTGTTGGTCTATCACATAAAATCTCAATAAAATACATTTACGTTTTTGGATGTAACATGACAAAATGTGGAAAATTTCAAGGGGTGTGAATACTTTCTCAAGGCACTGTATGTGCATGTATATGTGTAGGGGGGCTTTTACAATACTTTTGGGGATTTTTAATTATTTTGGTAAACTATTTTTTAAGGATTTTTTTTTTTTAACTTGGTTGTTAAGCCCTATTTGATAACATAGTGCATATGACAAACTCTCTTTAAGAAGACATCAGGGATTTAACAGACCCCCCAATGTCACCTCTGCACTCTGCTGAAGGCAATTGAGCACAGTCAGAGCTGAGTTTGCCATCTCAAAACTCTGAGTTGAAAAGATCTGAGCTTTACAGGGGAGATCAGTGAATAGATGTCACCTAGCGCCATGTGGGAGGTCAGATGGCACATTCCCCATCATTTACTGTACAGTGCTGGCAGCAACAAAAGTGTAAACTCAAAGTACAGCATAGGAACCAGGCATCTAGCATTTTCACAAGGGGGTCATCAATGCCAGTCTACACTTGTGTATTTGTTCAATATGTTGTTTTTCTGAGGCTGAAGGCACAAATAGTTTAGAAAAAGAAATAATGTACTATAAAAAATCTTGAATAACAAAATGCTCAGAGAAAGCTGTTGTGTATGAAATCTTTAGCGTGACCCAGAGTCAGGAGTTCCTATTATTATCCAGCTCTTATCAAGGCTTCCACCATAAACATAGCCTCCAAAGAGCACGCACAACGAAGTTCACATGGAGAGGACATTGAACCTGCTAAGATCGGGGCCCTCGCCCTTAAACCAGGGAGTCTCAAGTCCAGGTCGGCTCACCACACCTTAGGTGTGAAAGATGGACAAATGACGCATAAAGCAGCAATAAATCAAAATCCTGCAATAAAGTGCTGCTATCCTGGAAGGAGGGGTAAGACATACTATCTCTAATCTCTATACAAGATTGTTTGTGGGTTATCCCCCTGTAAAGATGATTTATTTCATTTGACTGTGGCTTGCATCTATTTGTCTGAGCCAATTGGGCCCTATTTGGGATTTTGAATTATTGCTGCTTTATGCATCATTTGTCCATCTTTCACACCTGAGGTGTGGTGAGCCCCTCAATCGCAGTACATGCACTATAATCTACTTGGACTTCATCTTTGACTCATTATGATATTATATACATATCAACCCTTGATCCTTTAACCTGATGGTTACCCTCCCATGGGCTGGAAGGCTATTTTTTGGCATAATTGACCCTTTTCCCCCCATAGTGCTATACTATACTACATCCATTTTGGATCTGTTTTTAAATTGTTTAAATCTCAATGTGCCTAATTCTACTGGCCCTGACGAAGCGTGTTATTCCGCGAAAAGCAGTGACCCTTCTAGAAGACCCTATGCACAGACTTGTTTGTAATGTACTATATTGATAGCAACATATGCTTTTTATATTGTGTAAAATAAAGACAAAATTCTTTTAGACACATTGAATGTTATTAGTATTTGTTTATATGCAATTGCGCACAAGGGGGTATATTTAAAGTCCCAACAACCATTCTCCCTCTTTGCTCAGGTTAGAGCAGTAATAGGCACCACAGAGCCAAGGGAAGTCTTTGACTACTTCTTGGCTCTCACATGTCCTATGCCACAGCTGAGGAGAGACCTGGGAAGATTTCCCTCACTCTGCTAGGCGCAACTGCATCCGTGGTCTGGTGAGTGAATTCTACAATGTGAGGGGGTAATTTGTGCTGTGGGCAACCTTTGCATTACACGTTATGTACTATTGACTTCTGCACCTCTCTGATGATATTCAGGTAGCTCTCCACCTCTTTAGCCCCGGTTCACGCTGAGGCAGCGCGACTTGCAGCGCGACTGCCTCAGGCGACCTGGACACGACAGGGGCGGCGACTTGCAAAACGACTTCTATATAGAAGTCTATGCAAGTCGTCTCAAGTCGCCCCCAAAGTAGTACAGGAACAAGTCGTCCTAGTGTGAACCGTCCCTTAGGGTTGCCTACCCCTGGTTTAGATAGAACGGAATACTAATGCACTAGTTAGCAATATCCCAGATATTTTTGGAGGTTGTGTGCCCTGGAAACAGAGATAGCCAAGGCAGCTGCCTCATGTGCCTCTGCTAAGCTGCTTTTTATGCTAATCACAATGAATAAAGAGTTAAATATACTTTTTCATATTCATACAAAATAAAAAATACTGAATTTTGGCGCATTGAAGTAAAAGGAAACAAAACTAAAACCACTGAGTTTCAAAACCCTCCAGTACTAAAAAGGTTAACTCAATGCTTTGTTTAAAAAAAAGTCAGATTCTGCCAGCAATAGATAAAGACACCTGCAAAGACCTGACACATAATTGGAAAGTGGGAGGACTTTAAATGGAACATCCTGTGGTTCTAGCGTGTTGCGAGAAAGTATTTAAACAGATGTTAAGCTCCAAAATGCAATCTCTGATGATAGCTGTTTTTGAAACGTTATTATCCTTTATGGTCTATTTCATTTATGCTGAATAAATACGATTTTTGTAGCTCTGTAATTTATTTACCTCCTGTTACCTTCATTGCTGTATTTTAATTTGATTGACTAGTTTTACCAGGTGGACAGATATCACTACCGCCTATCTGTCAACTATGACATTAGCATTGGAAGCAACACTCATATTCCTCCAACACCCTCTATTAACATAGATGTTACCCAGACTTTATAAATGCTGCTGTGTATAACGCTCCCCTGCTAGGTTTAAAAATCCCATTCCTACTCTTTATTATAATAATTACTATAGGTTTGGGAAGCACTACCATCTCCAACAGAGTTGTATAGAGTAGCGCAGAGCATTTTAACAGCAAAAAAAAAAAAAAAACAGAGACTCACAGGGAAAGTCATGGAACTTTATATATACAGTTGTTAGTTTCATTCAAAAAATGTTACATTTCACAGACAAACTGAAATTAAATCCTCATCCTTTTTCCTGTACAGTATCAACTGTCAAAGGGGATCACATTCTGACTATTAGGCAGGGGGGGGGGGGCATGGGCGGCCCCCTCCAGGTCCGCACTCACCCTGCGGCAGAGCTCCCCTGGACTGTCCGACGCCGCAGCTTGTGTCCTCACCCGGTCTTCTTACTAGGTTCTAAATGGCCAGGAAGCCGAAAGCTGGTTCGTTTTGCTCAGGTGTGCAGGGAGCTTAAGGAAACGATTTTTAGGAAAGTTTAGCTCCTTTTGCAGTCATCTGAATTGAATACTCCCAAATCTTTTTCCTCTGTAATGTTGGCCAGCATTGTACCCCCAATATTGTAGTCTATCAAGGGATTCTTTTTCCCTAGGTGCATTATTTTATATTTAGAAACATTGAACTGCAGTTTCCACTGCTTTGACCAATCTTTCAGCAATGCCAAATCATGTTCCATTTTAGAGACACCTCCAGGGATATCAACCCTATTACACACCTTTGTATCATCAGCAAAAAGACATACCTTGCACAAAAAACCTTTAGTTATATCACTTACATATAGATTAAATAGAACAGGACCTAGTACAGAGCCCAATGGTACACCACTAGTGACTGGTCTCTCTTCCAAATGAACATCATTTACAACCACATTCTGGTATCTCCTTTAGCCAACTGCATATCCACTGAACCACCCAAGGGTTAAGTCCTAGCTTGTACAACTTTGTTTATTAGATCATTATGTGGAAAATTCTTTGCGGAAATCAAGATAAGCTTTGTCTACAAGACCACCCTGGTCCAAAACATTAGTGATATAGTAAAAACATTTGTCTGACATGATCTGCCATGCTGCTTTGGATTCAGCAAATTGTGTGTTTTTAAAGAAGAGCTCCAGGCTCCCACCAAAAAAAATTTAAGTCAGCAGCTACAAATACTGTAACTGCTTACTTTTAATATAGGGACACTTACCTCTCCAGGGAGCCCGCAATGTTTTCACTTGAACCGATTCTTCAATCGGCTTCAGGTGTAGACACCGGCATAGCAACTAAGGGAAACAGAGTGAAGACTTCACAGCTTCACATCCAGTTTCCTACTGCGTATGGGTGGGCCGCAATACACCTTATGAATGGTCCCGTAGTCTTCTGGGACCTGTGATGTGTCCCAAAAGACTGCGGGGGAAGGAGGGGGCTAAAATTCCAGGTCAGATCGCAGCGGCTCGTGTCACATTAATCTGACTTTAACGCCACAGCGATCTGAGCCAAAGGTGGGAGCAGGTACCTGTCAAACCAGGTACCCACTCCCCCCCCCAAAAAGTGCCAAATGTGGCAGTGAGTGAAAGGGGAGATACAAACAAGCATTGCTTCCTGTTTTTGGTGGACCTCTGCTTTAAGTGATAATTTATCCTATTTTTCAGGAGTGATTCCATTGCCTTGACTACAACTGATGTTAAACTCACTGCCCTGTAATTACCAGCTTCTACTTTGCTACTCTTCTTGTGGATAGGTACAAATATTAGCTGTTCGCCAGTCATGAGGAACTTCTCTTGTTAGATAAGATTGATCAAACTGATCTGTTCATGGTCCAACAACTATACCTCCAAGTTCCAAAAACTCTGGGATGAATACCATCAGTCAAAATATAGGTGTCTTGCGAGCCACAGATGGACTAATGCCTCTAAGGAGTAAACTATTTAAGCTGCAAGCACTGAACCACGTTTCATTGCGTGTAGATAGATAAAAAATATATAATAAATGTGCCCGCGCTAGTATAGTGTCACATATAAAATATATAAAAAATATTTTCACATATAAAACACATGTAATGTGATAAATAAAACCATACAGGTAAAATATAATGCAAATAACTATAAATGATAAACCACCAAGTGCATATAAAGGTGCAATCGTGGTAGTAACTAATAAAAGTGCAACGTGCTAAAATATAAATATCAAAACACTTTCCAGTGACAAATGAGTGTATATCCCAATTAATAAATACAAATCACAAAAAACGTGAATAAATAGTGTCCATAAAATGAATAAACATCATGCTTCTTCTGATGGGTGTATAAATCACAACACGTGAAAACTGTGCTCTCCCGTGACACCCCACATGTGCTTGCGCTCACCTTCAGTCCTGTGACACAGTAATTAAACGGTGTCAAAATAAGCATTGGGGCCACTCCTAGGCTCACTCAGGATACAATGATGCAAAGACACTCCTCCCAGGTGAAACTGCTAGGCTCACTCAGGTTACAATGGTGCAAAAACACTCCTCTCAGGTAAAACCAAGATCCAAAATCATAGAAAAAACAAACAGAGGGACTCCATAGTGCAATATAGCCAGGACATTTATTAAAGAATAAGCCCTCCAAGAGGGTACTCACATTGGATGTGTGCTAGAGTGCACCAGACTGTACAGGTAAAATAATAAGCAGCTGATCGTATGGCGTGCGGTATGGCATGTGCAATCCTCCTCCTCTGCTGACAGCTCCGTCCTACCCCTCCCCGACGCGTATTCGGCACAGGGGTTTCGTGCCTTTCGTGCCTCCCCCAGAGGAAGGCACGAAACCCCTGTGCCGAATACGCGTCGGGGAGGGCTCCAGCTGACTTTTTTCCCCCAAAAGTTTGACGGACCTAGAAATGAAACATGTTTCAAATCTTTTCAGCAGACTCGAGTCCGGTTGAAAAGTCCGCTCGTCTGTATGCTAGTCTGACGGACAAAAACTAACGGTAGGGCCAGTGGCGTAGCGTGGGTTGTCAGCACCCGGGGCAAGGCAAGTAATTTGCGCCCCCTAACATGCGTACTTTTAGCTATCCCTGAGTCCCTTCAAATACAAGTACTACTGGCCTACCTGATTCCTATACTGACCACTACACTGAGAACTACACTGTCCACTACACTGACCACTATACTATACTGTCCACTATACTACACTGACCTCTATACTGTCCACTACACTGCCCACTATACTAACCACTATACTACACTACACTGTCCACTATACTACACTACACTGTCCACTACACTGACCACTATACTATACTGTCCACTATACTACACTGCCCACTATACTGTCCACTACACTGCCCACTATACTAACCACTATACTACACTATACGGACCACTATACTACACTACACTGTCCACTATACTACACTGCACTGTCCACTATACTACACTATTCTACACTATACTGACCACTATACTACACTATACTACACTGTCCACTGACCACTATACTACACTCCACTGTCCACTATACTACACTACACTGACCACCATACTACACTGTACTGACCACTATACTACACTATACTACACTACACTGACCACCATACTACACTACACTGACCACCATACTACACTACATTGACCACTATACTACACTGACCTCCATACTAAACTACACTATACTAACCACTATACTGACCACTATACTACACTGTTTGTTTTACTACACTGTCCACCATACTACACTGTCCACCATACTACATTATACTGACCACTATACTACACTGTCCACTATACTACATTACACTGACCACCATACTACACTATACTGACCACCATACTATACTGTCCACTACACTACACTGACCTCCATACTAAACTACACTATACTGACCACTATACTATACTACACTAACCACTATACTGACCACTATACTACACTATACTGACCACCATACTACACTACACTGTCCACTATACTACACTGTCCACTATACTGACCACCATACTACACTTCACTGACCACTATACTATACTGACCACTATACTACACTGTGCACTATACTGACCACTATACTACACTGTTTGTTTTACTACACTGTCCACCATACTACACTGTCCACTACACTAAACACCATACTAACCACTATACTACACTGACCTCCATACTCAACTACACTATACTGACCACTATGCTAACCACTATACTACACTAACCACTATACTGTCCACTATACTACACTGTCCACTATACTATACTGTCCACTACACTACACTGACCTCCATACTAAACTACACTATACTATACTGACCACCATACTACACTGTCCACTATACTGACCACCATACTACACTACACTGACCACCACACTACACTGACCACTATACTGACCACCATACTACACTACACTGACCACCATACTACACTACACTGTCCACTACACTAACCACCATACTAACCACTATACTACACTACACTGACCACCATACTACACTGACCACCATACTACACTACACTGACCACCACACTACACTGACCACTATACTGACCACCATACTACACTACACTGACCACAATACTACACTACACTGACCACCATACTACACTACACTGACCACCATACTACACTGACCACTATACTACACTACACTGACCCGCATACTGACCACTACACTACACTGACCTCCATACTAAACTACACTATCCTGCCTACAGTCTCTCTCTCTCTCACCACCCCTGGCCAGTAACAAGACTCTCACTCACCTTCTTATCTTGGCCTGCATCGATCCGGAGGAGGAGGAGGAGGAGAAGACAGCGGTGGCTCACATTCCTCTCTCCCCTGCGCTCTGGCTGCAGCCATGTTCAGTGTCCAGCGCCCTGTGATTGGGCGTATGGGGGGTCATGTGCGGAGGCGGGACTTCAGGAGCGATCTAGGACAGGCCAGCCCTACGCCTCACATGACCCCCATACGCCCAATCACAGGGCGCCGGACACTTAACATGGCGGCCGGGCCGGGGACACAGGATTGAGAAATTAGGAGGAGGCAGCCAGTGACACATACTGGCGCCCCCCTAAATTTCGCGCCCGGGGCCACGGCACTCCCTGCACCCCCCACGCTACGCCACTGGGTAGGGCAGCTATTGGTTACTGGTTATGAACTTCCTTGGTTTAGTCCAGTCGTACGTTATCACTTACGAATCCGTCGGACTTTGGTTGATCGTGTGTAGGCAAGTCCGTTCATTTGGAAAGTCTGTCGTAAAGTCCGTTGAAAAGTCCGCCGAACCAAGTATGCCGCAAAGTCCGGTCGTGTGTACGCGGCATAAGGCCTCTTTTACACGGACGATCCGTTCAGGCCCGCCTGTCAGTTTTTTAGGCGGACCTGAACGGACGCTCCATAGACCTCTATGGAGCGTCGGATGTCAGCGGTGATATGTCCGCTGACATCCGACCCGCTCCGATATGAAAAAGTGTGACGGAGGAAAAACCTACTTTTCCATCCATCTTCGGAACGGGTGACAACGGACTCTACGGTCCGTTGTCATCCGATCCCCCATAGGGGAGAGCGGCGCTTTGACAGGTCCGTCACTGCACAGTGTGCAGGGACAGACCTGTCATCCGCCTGCTCAGTCGGGATCAGCGGATCCCATCCCCCGCTGAGCAGGCGGAGTCCGTCAAGCGGACAAGCCTGTGTAATAGGACCCTTAATGCATTCTATGGATTAAGATGAAAAACCTTCTGTGCTGGCAGCTTCCCCCCAGACCCCCACCTCTTTTACTTATCAGAGCCCGATCTGATCCAGATGTGCGATGTGCATGAACGCAGCAGCTCCAGCTGCTGTCTTTCTCCTCATTGGACAGATTGATAGCAACAGGAGCAATTGGCTGTCATTCACATCCTGTGACACGGGAGCGGGAGGCAAGGCCGAGTCCCGCTGTCTGTGTCAATGGACGCAGACAGCCCGCATGAGTGCCTGCGGCTTTTCGTGAGGGCACCCAATGAAGGGGAGGAGCCAGAAGAGGAGGATCCCAGAAGAGGAGGATCGGGGCTGCTCTGTGCAAAACCCTTGCACAGAGCAGGTAAGTACACCATGTTTGTTATTTTTATGAAAAACAAAGGTTTACAAACACTTTAACATTGGGCTTATGCTATTTTTGACATATAATGGCAACTCCACCTACCCTCTTTCTTACTCTAGCTTTCTTGTATAGTGTGTACCCTGGTATTGTTATTTCCTAACCATTTGAATCCTTGAGTCAAATCTCTGTAATCCCAACAAAGTGCAAATTGTCCCTAGATACAAGAGCTCACAAAGTTTGTTGCCTTAGTCCCAGTTCACACCGGTGCGACTTGTCATGTCAGTTGACAGTTCCAAATCGCATGACAATTTGCAGCCTATTTTCAGCAATTATGAAAAAGCTTCCTGTACTACTTTTTGAGGATTTTATTGCGATTTGCATAGACTTCTGTTAAATTAAGTTGCAATGAAATCGTCAGTGCAAATTGCACTGATGTGCGGCTTTGAAACTATGAGCAGCATTGCACATGACATGACAGATACTGCTGTATTTTTAATACCAGAAACTTTAAATTAAATAACAACTCCACCAGCCAAGTCCTTAGTAACACAAACCCTCACATTTGTTTTAACCTGCTGGGGACAGAAATACTCCTCATCAATTAAATATCTGCCCTCATTTCTCACTTTCAATGCATGTCCAAAAATCTCTTGAATTTCATACTAAGAAGCTCGGTGCCTTTGTGTGAGGAATGCAGATCATCTCTTGAGTACCAGACCACCTGCTAGCACCATGACTAACATAACCAAAACCTTTCCATCAATCTTTTAACCAAGTGTTCAACTCTGCTTTATGAAAGAACTTTCCTTGTTGTACAATATGAACAAGTAAGGCCTCTGAAAATGTAGTACACTCTAAATGGTGAAGATCCTGACCCAACTTCTGAAAATCATTTTGTATAGAACCCACATCATTCCTGGATAAATCATTGGAGCCAAGGTGCAAAACAACATTGACACTATACTCTTCACTAGCTTTCTTGACTATATCTATCTTGATGTTTTTTAATAGGTGCTTCTTATCACTCCTGACAGTAGCACCAGGTAAACACCTAACTTCCTTTGACATTTAAACAATTCCACATAATTTCCTAAAGAAACACCTCATGCTAATGAATCACCAGCAAGAAGGTGACATCTCCTTTTAGCAGCCTTATCCACAGCACTTGCCTGGTTTTCAACATCATATACAAAAGTTGCTTTTGGCTAAATAATTTCTTTCTCAGAGACCTCCCTATGCACAGAAGGGTTGCCATTCTTACAAACAATGTAACATCAAAAACTGTATATTTATGGTCCACAGTCCTAACTCTTCCAGACCCAACTGACCCTGATCTCAGACTAAAGGGCACAAACCAATTAATTTAGACAAGCAATGTCACCACAAGGCAGGCCATACATGGTCGAATTTCGAAAGAGTTTTGAAAATCTGAAATTTTATGCATTTTGTGATCCGATGGTGCCACCATTGATTTCAAAATTCAACCAACCAAGAAATTAAATTTCACCTCCTGTTGCTACAGAAAATAATTTTCCTGGCTGGGAATCTTCTTTTCTTTCCGGGAATTTTCTTTTCTTGCACATGCGCAATTCTTTTTCGATTACATTTCTCACACGATTCTCCCATCATTGATTAGAAAATCTTACGTTTTAAAAAAAATTTACAACATGCCTAATTACTCAAATTCGATGGCCGCACGAAAATTGGCTGTTGCTGCAGTCCACTAATGGTGCGAAATTTAAACAAAAATGCTTAGATAAAATTTTCTAAAGAAAATTCTTTCGAAATTCAACCCATGTATGACCTGCCTTACGGTGGCCATACACTAGACAAAAAATCGTTTGAAAAGCTGTCATTTAGACGTTTTTGAGCTGAAAAATCGAAGGAAAAGTTTGGAAAACTTCGGACAAATGGACGATAAATTGAAAGATTAATGTGTTTCTCGCCTGAACAGTTTGCACTGGGCTAAGGTGACAAAACAAATTAAAAATTGATTAATTTATGTCAGTTGAAAGATTTATCGATGAAATTTCGGTCATTACATGATGGCAAAATCGTTTGCTCTCACGACCATGTGTTACGTGAAGCTACGCAGCGCGCCCGCCCTGTAGCTGTAAAAGTGTTACAAAGGCTGTCGGCAACTGGTTATCAATGATAATAACACAATTTAGCATACAAAGTAATTAACAGTGGGAACTAGGCAAAAGATTACATTTTTCATCCAGATCAGCATAAACAGTAACAAGGTCACATTAAGTACAGCAGTGAGCAGTAGTAAAGTTTAATCTACTGGGTGATGGAATTATCCTGCCAGAGCGTATTTATGGTGTTGATGCTCATCCCAGACTGACTGGGTATGCACTGTCCAAAAGAAAAGGAGGATATGGTAGCAGAGGGGGCAGGGGAGTAAGGGGGCTTGCAGAATAATTTTTATGGGAGGGGCAGTGCTTTGAGATGTTCTTCCGCCGGCTATCATTAGGGCACCTAAATTTTATATATTGCAGCTTACCAATTCTTAAATGTGATGGCTATGTTAGTTTTAGCAAGTATGTTGTTTTTCACAGCACTGATCACCCAAAGGGGAATATTTCTTCTCAGAAGTGGAGTTAGGCTGCTTTCACACTGGGGGCGGTAGGGGGCGTCGGCGGTAAAACAGCGCTATTTTTAGCGCTGTTTTCCCGCGGTATTCGGCCGCTAGCGGTGCGGTTTTAACCCCCCCGCTGGCAGCCGAAAAAGGGTTAAAACCACTCGTATAGTGCGGCTATAGCCGCGGTATTGCCGCGGTATAGCCGCGCTGTCCCATTGATTTCAATGGGCAGGAGCAGTTTAGAAGCGGTGAATACGCTCCTTCACCGCTCCAAAGATGCGGCTGGCAGGAGATTTTTTCTTCTCCTGCCAGCGCACCGATTCAGTGTGAAAGCCCTCGGGCTTTCACACTGAACAAACAGCGGAGGCTGTTTTGGGGCGGTTTGCAGGCGGTATTTTTAGGGCAATAACGCCTGCAAACCGCCCCCAGTGTGAAAGGGGTCTTACTCTTAGCTTGCCACTACATAGCTGTTGGATCTTCGTAAGCATCAGGTGCACTCCAAAACGCCATTGTGAATTTGCTGTTACAACTTTTACAGTCCTCCGCAACTTCATAAATCCCAGGTAACATTTATTTTGGCGTTTGCTAGTTAGTGAGTCACTGGCACATTTGCTATAGCCATAGTAAATCAGTCCCACTTGAATCATAATCGACAGTGCATCATGCAGGTAGCAAGAGATTTAATGATGTAACAAGAATAGGGGAGCTTTGAGATGCTTTTCCTGGACAAGGCAGCTTTTCTAAATGATTACATTGATAACAAGGAGAGGGATAAAGACTCTTTCTTGAAGTGATGTGGTTAACAAATACATTTTTTTCTCTTGACTTCGTTTAACCTAAGGCTTAGCTCTTAAATGGAGGAGCTTACAGTAAGACCCCTTTCACAATGGGGCCACCTATGCGTTAGCAGTAAAGCTCCTCTCGTTTTAGCAGCGCTTTACCGCTGTTTAAGCAGCGCTTTTTGGCCGCTAGCGGGTCGCTTTTAACCACAAAGAAGAGGTTAAAAATTAGCTTTTCAGGCACCTCAGAAGCGCTGCCCATTCTAATGTCCCGCAAGCACATCGCACCAGTGTGAAAGCACTCTGGCTTTCACATTCAGCGGCATGGGAGGCAGTTTTCAGGTGCTTTACAGGCACTATTTCTAGTGCTAAAACACCTGAAAACTTCCTCAGTGTGAAAGGGGTCTAAGTGAGTAGGATCTTATTAAGACTGCACTAGTGTTAAAGTGGAGTTCCACCCAAAAGTGGAACTTGCGCTAATTTGTCTCCTCTCCCCCTCCGGTGCCACAATTGGCACCTTTTTGGGGGGGGGGGGGACAGGATACCTGTCTTTGACAGGTATCCTATTCCCACTTCCGGGGGTCCGGGCCGCAGCCCGTGACATCACTGTGGGGCTCCCTCCTTCTCACCCTGTCGCTAGGCAGGTAGGAGAGAGAAGCAGGGCATTGCGCATGCGCAGTAGGGTTAACTATGTGAAGCCGTAAGGCTACATTGTCGACTCTTACCCGCAATGGCGGTGGCAGCACCCGACAGCTGATGGAAATATCAGCTGCGGTGCCGACATCGCTGGACTCCAGGACATAGTGTCCTATAGATAAAAGCCAGCAGCTACAGTATGTGTAGCTACTGACTTTTAATTTTTTTTTTTTTTGGGCGGAACACCGCTTTAGGCAAACAATTTACACACAACTATGCTATAATCACATACTTACCAAAAGAAAATTAGGTTTTGTTTAGTTTTAGTAAATTTTTTTTAAAAATTATCTTTAAAATAAACATCTAACATTATATCTGAATTGGACAGATTCTACATCCATAGTCACTAGAGCTGTAATTGGTGGTAATTGCTGTATATTGTGGAGCTTGTTCAGGAAATCGGTTAAAAAGTGTCACCCGTGCAAAAAGGATCTTCAATATAAGAGTATCATGTATCTGTACCTCCAGTAATGTGGTGCACCCCATTTAATGCAAAAAACACAACCAAGGATCTTATATTAGGGAAACAGGACAGAAAAAAAAAAGAATGAATTTACACAGATACACCATAAAAGAACATAAGCAAGACAATTACTACACACATGTGGAACATCATTTCTCATAACCAGACCACCACATGGAAGACATGAATACTTTAGTTCTTAAAGGGAATGTTGAAAATACTGTACTCAGGGAAGGATAAGTTTTGAAGTAGGAATAATTCAATTGCACACCAAAGATAATGGAGACCTCTATTTTCTAAAACTTGGTATGCATGTACCGAAAGTCAGCCGGTTCAGCAGGAACCGGCTGACTTTCAGTATGTGTGTACCGCTGTTTGTTCAACAAAAGCTGGTCTACTAAATGGCTTCTGTCATACTGGACAACTAGAATTCAATCAGCTCTTGCAGTCAATGGCTGCAGCTCTATTCTGTCTATTCTGATAAGGGAGAGATCCCTGCATTACCATCTCTTGTGTGGATGTAGGGATCTGTGATTTATTTATTTTGGTCAACCTGATGGTTGAACAAAAAAAAAAACTCAGTGTGTATACCCAGCTTTAATGACTATCCAACAGATTTGTGACAACTCTCGCATCTGTGACTGCCTACCCCCTCCCTTTCTCCAGCCCACTCCTTTCCTTATCTCACCAACTATCCCAGTTTAATTACCTTTGGTGTGTGTGTATTTTTGTCCCCAGAGATTGTGATTGTCCTATTTAACAACTTGCTAAAACTTTGTGTATCAAACTGGTGGCCCTTAGAAGAAGGGGGTACACCCTAAAAGCTTGCCCTGAAAATGTAAATATTAGTGCAATTAAAAAAAGTATCATGGATAGTACTCAAGTGTTTTTGCTACTTTCTTTTGCAATTCCTTATTGAAAAACGATAATCTGAAGTTACAACACTATTGACAATGTATTTGTGGACTTTTATTTTTGCTTGCAGAACACTATTTAATAACATACATAACAACATGAATTGTATTTTTAACTATTTTTGCTTTAGTTAACAGTTTCGTAGTGTGAATATTTGTATTGTTATTTTTTTTAATTTAGGTTTCAAATATTGGAAAGGTTAGGTACACTATTCAGCTCTAAATAGTTTTCCAGCGAACCTTTTGGGATCTAACAACTAATTTTTCCTCTTAATTTCCACATTTTAATTAATGAAATGCTTACACAGTGCTGGTATTTATTTTATTTTGACATGAATAATGCATATGCTTTTAAAACTTGGTTCCCAAAAAGAGCATACTATATTCTTTCAGTGAAGTTATTTATCCTGTCCACACATTTATATTAATAACTATCCATCTAAAGTTCATTACATTTTATGTGGGTGTCTGTTGTTAAATTATATACAGTAACAGGGCTAGAGTTTTTATATTTCTGCAATATATTCTCCAATACATTATCCTTAAAATACACAGCAAGATCCTCTACAGCTGTAGTGAGGTGATAGGGGCATTTTTTTTATTATTATTTTATCAAAAGGTGCATTTTACTTTAAAATTATAGCCAGGCACTTATACATTGCATACAGCCTGGGTGGCCATAATTTGGAGAGTAGGGAGCTTTCACCTCCCTCCTGTGAAAAACCAGGACACTTGTCTGTCAACACTGGGGGTGGGGGCTTGCAAGGAGTGAAAGGCACCTTGTCCCTATGTGGACAGGAAAAAAAGACCTCATCCCTGCATCCTGTAGCCAGAAAAGGATATCTTACAGGAAGGGGGATCTGGAAGCCCCCTTCAGAATAAGAGGGGCACTGATATCTCCACACACCTAGGGAAATGAGTACAGGGTACATAGGTACCCCTTATTACTCATTTCAAGAAGGTGTTCAGTGTTAAAAAAAACAGACATTTTTCAAAAGTCCTTTAACTGAGCCTAGGTTCACACTGAATGCGGGTTCAGCTGAACTTACACGATTTTAAACTGGCAATTCATTCCGACTTCAGGGGTGATTTGAGAGACATCTGTGCGAGTTCATGCACAATTGTCTATTGAAATCGCCCCCGAAGTCACCAAATGTAGTGCAGGAACTACTTTTGGGAATCAGTGCGGCGCCAGAAAGTCGGCGTCGCATGGATTCAGGCGGTGCCGTTGCCGGGAATAGTCCGATTTGGCATTCGATTTTACATGTCAAATCAGCCCATGTGATTGAGGGCTCAAAGATATATAAAAAAAAATCCTTTTATTTTCATTTATTATACAAGATGTACAGTATATAGCGCCAACAGTTTGTGCAGCGCTTTACAATATAAAGGGAGACAATACAATTCAATATAAGTGGGTTAGGAGGGTAATGCTCCCTATTGCAATCCAGGAACAGTCCCAAAGTCCAGCGATGTAAGCCATAAAGCCATATCATTCATGCTGTTCTGCTGCATATCAGTCTGTGCCCAACACATTACTGCTAAAAAATGACATTCCTGGCACTGCAGAAATATATATATATATATATATATATATATATATATATATATATGTACATATACACAGTGGGGATGGAAAGTATTCAGACCCCCTTAAATGTTTCACTCTTTGTTATATTGCAGCCATTTGCTAAAATCATTTAAGTTCATTTTTTTTCCTCATTAATGTACACACAGCACCCCATATTGACAGAAAAACACAGAATTGTTGACATTTTTGCAGATTTATTAAAAAACGAAAAACTGAAATATCACATGGTCCTAAGTATTCAGACCCTTTGCTCAGTATTTAGTAGAAGCACCCTTTTGATCTAATACAGCCATGAGTCTTTTTGGGAAAGATGCAACAAGTCTTTCACACCTGGATTTGGGGATCCTCTGCCATTCCTCCTTGCAGATCCTCTCCAGTTCTGTCAGGTTGGATGGTAAACGTTGGTGGACAGCCATTTTTAGGTCTCTCCAGAGATGCTCAATTGGGTTTAAGTCAGGGCTCTGGCTGGGCCATTCAAGAACAGTCACGGAGTTGTTGTGAAGCCACTCCTTCTTCGTTATTTTAGCTGTGTGCTTAGGGTCATTGTCTTGTTGGAAGGTAAACCTTCAGCCCAGTCTGAGGTCCTGAGCACTCTGGAGAAGGTTTTCGTCCAGGATATCCCTGTACTTGGCCGCATTCATCTTTCCCTCGATTGCAACCAGTCATCCTGTCCCTGCAGCTGAAAAACACCCCCACAGCATGATGCTGCCACCACCATGCTTCATTGTTGGGACTGTATTGGACAGGTGATGAGCAGTGCCTGGTTTTCTCCACACATACCGCTTAGAATTAAGGCCAAAAAGTTCTATCTTGGTCTCATCAGACCAAAGAATCTTATTTCTCACCATCTTGGAGTCCTTCAGGTGTTTTTTTAGCAAACTCCATGCGGGCTTTCATGTGTCTTGCACTGAGGAGAGGCTTCTGTCGGGCCACTCTGTCATAAAGCCCCGACTGGTGGAGGGCTGCAGTGATGGTTGCTCTACAACTTTCTCCAATCTCCCGACTGCATCTCTGGAGCTCAGCCATAGTGATCTTTGGGTTCTTCTTTACCTCTCTCACCAAGGCTCTTCTCCCCCGATAGCTCAGTTTGGCCAGACGGCCAGCTCTAAGAAGGGTTCTGGTCATCCCAAACATCTTCCATTTAAGGATTATGGAGGCCACTGTGCTCTTAGGAACCTTAAGTGCAGCAGACATTTTTTTGTAACCTTGGCCAGATCGGTGCCTTGCCACAATTCTGTCTCTGAGCTCTTCAGGCAGTTCCTTTGACCTCATGATTCTCATTTGCTCTGACATGCACTGTGAGCTGTAAGGTCTTATATGGACAGGTGTGTGGCTTTCCTAATCAAGTCCAATCAGTATAATCAAACACAGCTGGACTCAAATGAAGGTGTAGAACCATCTCAAGGATGATCAGGAGAAATGGACAGCACCTGAGTTAAATATATGAGTGTCACAGCAAAGGGTCTGAATATTTAGGACCATGTGATATTTCAGTTTTTCTTTTTTAATAAATCTGCAAAAATGTCAACAATTCTGTGTTTTTCTGTCAATATGGGGTGCTGTGTGTACATTAATGAGGAAAAAAAATGAACTTAAATTATTTTAGCAAATGGCTGCAATATAACAAAGAGTGAATAATTTAAGGGGGTCGGAATACGTTCCATCCCCACTGTGTAATACACACACACACACACACACACAGAATAGGCACACATAACAAGAATGCTTTTGCAATAAAGTTGTATTCAGCATTTAAGCATAATTACACAATAGGTAAAAATATATCAATGTCATATCACATCTGGCATAATACAACAAAGGTTTTTGCTACACTGTTAATTTAAATCTACAGTATATCCAAAAAAGAATACATGCATTTACATAAGTAAGCAATAATTAGTCATACAGCAGCTTAAAGCACAACAGAAATAAAAATGTGTATTGTTGGTTATGAAATAGTACTAATAATAGTGGTGCTAATACTAATTAATTCTATTTAATGCAGAAGTATAAACACAGCACGGGGCTTTCAGAGGGATGTAATGTCACTGAGCATTATTTGGTTTTTGACTTCAATGTAGATAACGTTCTGCTAATTGGGTTTAATGGAGGCTAATTTGAACACAAATGCCCCAGATAGAGTTGCCAGTCTCTTGAAACTCCAATCACATGACCTGTGAAAGTCATTTGGCAAACTCTACACCAATCATAGAGTGTGTTGACCTCTGCCAGTGAGATCAAACTTGTGAAAGTGTATTTTTAATCAGTCACTGTGAAAACACAATGCAAAATCAAGCATCTGCCATGAAAGGAGATTTATAAACATTTTTCACTTCCTATCTTTTGTACTTTGCTGATTTTTTTCCCAACCAAGTTACAGAGCAGCTTTAAAAAAAAAAAAAAAAAAAAAAAAAAAGGAAGAAGGAGGTGCTTACAAGATGACATGGCATAATTCATTGGGGGATGCCCCAAATGGTATAGTACCCAATGCAGCCAATACAGGTTGCACATTGCATAGGCTACAATCTTATAGTTTCTCCCCTAAGAATAAAGCCTCAATGATTTCACCGGAGAAATCATTTCAAAGCTAAAGGTGTTTGATGCACATGGTGGAGGGCATCTGCAGCAAGAATATTTTTACACTAAAACCGTCTTCATCAATCCCTATTCAAAGGGACCATTTATACCAGAGTGTACGGGCCATTGTGTATTTTATTGACTGCTGTTGACATGCATTTCATAAGTACTGCAATGTGCTTTTGAAGGAAACCATTTGCATTGACACGGATGGCAAAATACAGGCCAATAGACTAAAATTTAGCAGCGGAACTTTTTTCATAAACCACTTCAATATAGTGCATCAGTGTGACATTGCACTCTTTTTGATTGTATTTGAAAATTAATCAGAAAGACTGGAAATTGTCCTCAGTGCCTTTCTCAACCTTTTTAACAAGGCAGTACCCTTGGAAACAACTTCCCTGCGCATGTTTGACACGCACTCTATATGACAATTTTCAGTAATAATAATGAAATTGTGTAAACATAATAAAGGCCAGGAAAAAAATGCAGATGGTGAAAGTCACTGTGTTCCTTTACATTGGTGGTCAATGAAGTGATTGTTGGTGAAATGTTTATTTACATTGGTGGTCAGTGAAGAAGGGTCCCCATAGTTGGGGGGACTTTACAAGAAGTTTCACCTTACATTGCTGGTCAGTGGCAGAAGAGCCTCATTACACTAGAACTTCAGTATACTCAATAGGAAGAATGCTCCTTACATTGGGGTGTTAGTGTGGTGCTCAGTGGGGAGAATGCTCCTTACAATGGAGGTCAATTTATGGAGCATGTGCCTTAAACTGGAGGACAGTGGCAAGAATTTACCTAACATTGGGAGTCAGTGTGGTGGTCAGTGGCAAGAATGCTGTTTACATTGGGGGGTCAGTGTCAAGAATGCTCCTTACATTGGGGATCAGTGGCTTATGTTGATAGTCGGTGGCAAGAATGGTCCTTAACCTGGTGGTAAGTAGGGATGGGCGAATGGTTCGGCCCGAACTCATGTTCGGGCCGAACTTTTGCTTTTTGGGTGTTCGGCGAACCGTTTGTTTCGGCCCCCCGAACCGACCACAGTGTGAGTACTAAAATTAATGTGCACCAAACACCTCTTTACATTGATTAAAGTGCATCTACATACAGATTTCAACTTCTTCTTTACATTTACTTATAAGCACTGCCCCCTCTCTCCCAATAATGTCTGAGAGGACAACAAGGAGAGGCAGACATTCCCCTGGCACTGTAAGGGCAGGGGCAGATCCGGGGGGCAACGGGCAATTGCTTCTTCCGAGAATGCAGGTGAAAATGCAGGCAGCTGGCTCCATGGATGAGAGAGCAGGCGGCTGGCTCTGCGGGTGAGAGAGTGGGTGGGCCGGGCGGAGGAGAATCTGAGAGAGTGGGCGGGTGAGAGAGGGGCCGGCAGAGTGGGAGTCAGAGAGGGGGCGGGCTGCTGGCCAATCAGGGAGCCGGCGGGCGGGGGAGCAGAGAGATGACATCATCTCTCACCGCCCGCCCTTCATCCCTGCAGTTCCACCCTCACTGTGAAGGCAGCTGCGGGCAGCAGAGAGATTACATCATCTCTCTACTGCCTGACTGGTAATCTGCTGCCTGACTCTCTGGGACACAGCAGGAAAGTGACACAGCAAGCGACAATTGTAGCAGGCAAGTGACAATCCACATCAGGTGGCAGGTGACATGGCAAGTGACAATCTGCAACTGGTGACAGGTGACTGGCAAGTGACGATCTGCATCTGATGGCAGGGGACGTGGCAAGTAAAAATTGTAGCAGGCAAGTGGCAATCTGCATCTGGGGGCAGGTGATGTGGCAAGTGACAATCCGGAATGTGTGGCAGGTGACATGGCAAGCGACAATCCACTTCTGGTGGCAGGTGACGTGGCAAGTGACACGTTCAGGGCTCCCACTGATTCTGCATTATGGTGAGTTGAACCATTTCATTTTATATAACAATGTAATAATAGAAATAATGCATTTCAATCATCCTGACACCATAACAACCATGGTGCCGTGATGATTGAAGCGCCAACACCAGCCATTTCCCCGATAAATTGCCCCCAAAAATGTATTTTCTGGCAGTGCTTCTCCTGAGACTAGACTCTGGACCCGCCCCGTGTAAGGGGGTCAGCAACAATGTGTTCACAGGCAAAGGTGGACATGGTGGTCAGTCCTCAGGCAGGGAATAATTTCATCTGTTTAGTGAGTTTGCCCGTGCTATCCAGCCACAGCATGCAGAGGAGGTGGTGGACTGGCTTACTAAACCTTCCTCATCCTTTGTCACGCAAGCAGAGACAAGTGTGCAGTCCCCTGCAGTTGCCTGAGTGGATAAACCTGCCTCCTTGTCCACATCTATTCCTGCCATAGCCCCATCAGCCATTGAGGAGTCAGCTGATTTGACAACAGCATCAGCCACTTGCCCCTTGATGATGCCCAGCCATTACTGGATTCAGATATTTGTTCTGAGGTTGAGGATGACAGGAACATGAGCCTAAAGAGAGGGAGGAACACTGGTAGACAAATTGGCATTCATGTTCCCCAAGCTGCAGCGTATTGCCAAGTTGTCTCCAGTGGTAATGATGAAGATGGAGGAGATGGAGATGAAGATGATGATGATGATGAAGTCACTGAGGGTGCCAGATAGCGCAGAGAAGGAAACTGAAGGTGAGGTGGCACAACCCCAAGGAGGCCGACATCAAGAAAGAGTAGAGAGCAGCCACCCTATTCCATCACATTCTGCAGCTGTTATCTCCCGGCCCACTCCCCAAAGCTCAGGTGTCTGGGCCTTTTTCAGCACATCTGCAGCAGATGTTGCTATCTGCAAACTGTGTCTCAGGCAGATCAAACGTGGCAAAAACACCAACCATATGCATATCATTGCAATTTTTTTTGCCTTCATCAGGAGTACAGAAGTGACACCAAAATAATCTGGTAATCCAAAAAATCTCTAATCTTATTCCCAGTGCACTACATTGTGGCCTCATCATACACGCTGGCTCCCCAGCTGTTGCTGAGCAAAATAAAGGCAGCTTGCAGGGAAATTTTTTTTTTTTGGCTTTATAAACGCAATTATTGCTGCAGCAGATTCTAGACATACAGATCTGCCACTTTACAGGTAGACTAAGGGAACCCCAGATGCACTATATTAGAAGGAATTTTTCATTTTTATGCTCTCACTTTAAAAAAAAAAAAAAAAAAATCACTGTTCATTTAAAAATGACAATTTTCACAAACTTTTTCTTTATTGATACATGTACCCCAGGGCAGGACCCAGACCCTTCTAAACATCGTATGCCCAATTACTTGCATGTAAGCCTTCAAAATGGGCACTTTTGATTTTTGACGCTCAAGTCCCATTGACTTTAATAGGGTTCGTTATACGGGTCCGGACTTTTGTGGTGTTCGAAAGTTCTGGTGCGAACCAAACAGGGGTCCGTTTGGCCCATCCCTAGTGGTAAGTGGCAAGAATGCTCCTTACATTGGTGGTCAGTGGAAAGAATGCTCCTTACATTGGGGGCAGTGGCAAGAATGCTGCTTACATTGGGAGCAGTGGCAAGAATGCTGCTTACATTGGGGGTCAGTGGCAAGAATATGCCTTACATTGGTGGCCAGTGACAAGACTGCTCCTTACATTGGTGGTCTGTGTGGTCATCAGTGAGAAGAATGCTCCATAATTGGTGGTCAGTGGCAAGAATATGCCTTCAAGTTTTGGTTCACACCTATGCAGTTTGCTTTTGATCATTTCTGCAGGTGCTTTTTGCTGTGTGTTTTTGCAGCGATTTGCATTTTTTATGCTTTTTTTTGGCCAATTTGTTGGTCAGATTAAAAATGCAAAACACAAATTGCAGCTAAAACACATTAAATGCTTTTCTGCAGCTTCTCCATTGAACCAAAAAGCACAGTTTTGCATTTAAAAAAGTCCTTGTCAATTTCCAAAAACGCAGCAGCTGAAAAATGCATTGATGTGAACGTGTCCGATAGGAAACCATGTTAAATGAACTGTAGTGAGTTTCTGCAAAAAGCACCAAAAAACACATAGGTGTGAACAAGGCCTAACTTGGGCATCAGTAGGAAGAATACTCCTTACATTGGTGGTCAGTGGCAAAAATGCTCCTCACATTGGTGGTCAGTATGGTGGTCAGTGACAAGAACTCTCCTTACACTGGGGGTCAGTGGAAAGGATTTCTATTCTTATGCCGCGTACACACGATCGGAAATTCGGCCAGCAAAATACAGATGAGAGCTTTTGGTCGGAAAATGCGACAGTGTGTATGCTCCATAGGACTATTGCTGACGGAATTCCCGCCAGCAAAAGATTGAGAGCGGGTTCTCAATTTTTCAGTCGGAAAAAGTTCATATCCGAACATACGTTCGTCTGTATACAATTTGGACACGCAAAAAATCACGCATGTTCGAAAACAATTCGCATGCTCGGAAGCATTTCATTTTCTCGGCTCGTCGTAGTGTTGTACGTCACAGTGTTCTTAACAGTCGAAAGTTCAGAGGACTTTTTTGTGACCATGTGTATGCAAGGCAAGCTTGAGCGGAATTCCATCGGAAAAACCTTCCAAGTTTTCCGATCGTGTGTACGTAGCATGACAGATAGCTAAAAAGATCATTGCCAATCTGGGTCAGTGGTTACATATCTGAGGAGCAGGAATTTCTTATTGCTCATGTAGCCTCTGATAACATCTGGAAAAACCATAAGAATTCCACAGAACCCTGGTTGAGAAAGACTGCCTAATGCCTTGTGCACACGACCGGTTTTCCCGTTGGAATAAACTCCGAAGGCTTCTCCAATGGAATTCCGCTCAATCGGTCTTGCCTTTACGCGGTCACACCAAAGTCTGACCGTCTAGAACGTGGTGACGTACAACACGCACGACGGGACTAGAAAAAGGAAGTGCAATAGCCAGTAGCCAATAGCTTCCGTCTCGTACTTGCTTCAGAGCATGCGTCGTTTAAGGTCCGTCGGAACAACATACAGATGAGCGGGTTTCCCGATAGGAATTGGTTGCGTCAGAAATATTTAGAACATGTTCCATTTCTAGGTCCATCAGAATTTTCAAAAAAAAAAAGTCCGATGAGGCATACACACGATCGGAATAGACGATGAAAAGCTTCCATCAGACTTTTTCTGTCGGACATTCCGCTTGTGTGTACACGGCATTAGTTGTTTTGTGGAATGTCATTAGGGTGGCTGGGCAGGGTAATACTCTACAAATTTTCTATAAATGAAGTGAATCATTACTAAAAACCAAATAAGCTTTGCTGTCATTGACAATAGCAGGTGGTTTACACCCTACTCCCACCCCTCCCCCCCGTAAAAAATATTGTGCTGGGTCTACTCAAAAAAATTGAGGCAAGTATTTACATCAGCTTTTTAAGTCAACTAAACTTATTTTTGTCTGACTAATTCAACTTTTCATGTTTTCAACTTTGTTGTTTTAAGTGAAGCCAACTCAATTTTTCCAGTTTATAGACCATAGGTTCAAGTAAAGCCAATTAAATTTCTCCAGTTTTTAGAAAAGTTTAAGTTAGGAACACATATATTAATGTATTTACTTCAAGTACTTATATAGCACCATCAATTTACATATACATTGTACGTTCAGATCAGTCCCTGCCCTCAAGGAGCTTACAATCTAATATCCCTAACTCACATGCATGTACATACACATAACTAGGGCCAATTTACACAAGAGCCAATTCACCTACCAGCATGTCTGTAGGATGCAAGCAATGCAGGCACAGGGTAGACAATGCAAACTCCAGGCAGGTGTCGTGGTTGGGAATCGAACTAGTGACACTTTTGCTGCTAGGCGAAGGTGCCAACCACTACACCCCTGTGCTGCCCTATTACTTAGTTAGTTATTTACTTACTTAAAACAAAGTATCTAAGTGATATTAACTTGTAACTTAGTCCCCTTTCACACAAGGCGGACTCCGTTTCTACGGAGCCCGCCTTGGTCCGCCGGCTCAGCGGGAGATCTGTCCGTTGATCTCTGCTGAGCCGGCGGATGACAGGTCCCTCTCTGCTCACTGAGCGGGGAGGGGCTAGTCAGGCGCCGCTGCCGCCTATGGAGGGATCGGATGAAAACGGACAGCATGTCCGTTTTCATCAGATCTCACCCGATCCGCCAGCGATGGACCTGGACGTAGGGACATGCGTCTGCTTTTAGCGGATCGGACCGGGTCGGATGTCAGCGGACATGTCTCCGCTGACATCCGACGCTCCATAGACTAACATGGAGCGCCCGTTCAGGTCCGCCGTCAAAACTGACAGGCAGACCTGAACGGTCTTATCGTGTGAAAGGGGCCTTACTCAATTTTTTTAAGTTGGTAAAACTTATTTTCCAAATGTATTTGATATATGTTTGAAGGGTTTTATATAAAAAATATACAATAATATGTTTTTAAAAAAAAGAATAGTCTCATGAAACAGGCTTTCAAAACAAATGAACATGTATTATTTATAAAGTGTTACAAATGTAATATTATTAAAGCAGCATCAAATGTAAATATAAAAAACAAAAAACAAAAAAAAAAAACACAAATGCCTCTTTCTCAGCTAACAAGTCAAACTGAAACACACACATTTATATACAGTATATCTGTAAAGAACATAGAATACAGAATGTATTAACTTATTTTTTAAGCCTTTTAGGAAAGTAATTTGCACTTTAACCACTTCAGCCCCGGAAGGATTTGCCCTCTTAATGACCAGGCCATTTTTTGGCGATACGGCACAGCGTCACTTTAACTGACAATTGCGCGGTCGTGCAACGCTGTACCCAAACAAAATTAACGTCCTTTTTTTTCCCCACAAATTGAGCTTTCTTTTGGTGGTATTTGATCACCTCTGCGGTTTTTATTTTTTGCGCTATAAACAAAAAAAAGACCGACAATTTTGAAAAATAATGCTATAATACATATTCAAAAAAAAAAAATGTATTCATTAGTTTAGGCCGATATATATTCTTCTACATATTTTTGGTAAAAACATTGCAGTAGGCGTAAATTGATTGGTTTACCAAAAAGTTATCGCGTCTACAAACTATGGGATAGATTTGGCAACTTTTATTTATTTTTTATTGTTTTTACTGGTAATGGCGGCAATCTGCAATTTCTATCGGGACTGCGACATTGCGGCGGACAAATCGGACCCCAAGTGACACTTTTTGGTTGGGGCCCAGTGACATTATATTGATCAGTGCTATAAAAATGCACTTATTCATGTACAAATGACACTGGCAGGGAAGGGGTTAACACTAGGGGGCGATCAAGGGGTTAAGTGTGTTCCCTGGGTGTGTTCTAACTGTAGGGGGATGGGTTACCAGGGACATGACAGAGATGGCTGTTCCCGATCACTGGGAACAGAAGATTTCTGACATGTCATCTGGCAGAACGGGGAATCGCCTTGTTTAAATAGGCAGTTCCCCGTTCTGCCTCTATACACCGTGATCGTGGGTCGCCGGCGGACATGGAGTCCGCGGGACCCACAGGCACACGCCCGCTATCTCCTGCGCAAAGACGTACACCTACGCCGGTTTGCACAGGGGAGACGACCTGTCACAGTATAATTACGGTGGCTGGTGGGCAAATGGTTAAACTGTGAACTTTTGAAGATAGATTCCCCACATCTAGCTCTAAAAAGATCTTCTGAAAAACTTCAAAAAGTATATTTTAGGTTTTCAGGGTAGTTCAGGCTAAAAGCATTCTAATATAATCATTCTTTCTGCCAATATGCCTGTTTTTCCTGCCAATGCAGCATAAATATGGTATATTTGTTTTTGAAATGTAATAACATAGTGCAAAGTGGGCGGGGCTTTAGGTTACATATTCTAACGTTGAATGTCCAATAGCTCAAAAACCGAACAGAAAGTTTGTTTTTGTGATACAAATCAGCACAAACAAATTGTATAATTGTTTTTAAAATGTAATAACATGTGGTGCAAAGTGGGAGAGGTTTCATCAACTATAATGCGCAATATCTCTGAAACCAAACCAGCACATTCGTTCGTTTTTGCAGCACAAATCAGCACAGATGAAGTGCAAACGAATGCTAGCTTTGTTTTTAAATTTTAATAACATTGGGTGCAAAGTGGGCGGGGCTTGATATTACATAATCTGAATTCCAATATCTCAAAAACGGAACCGGCTGAAACATTCATTTTTGTGGCACAAAATAGTTTTTAAGCTTAACAGCTGGCAGTCCCGCACCCTGCATCTTGGTTGTGTTCTGCCACATGCAGTAAGCAGAAACTTTGTGTGTGCACAAGTGAGTTGTCGCAATAGGTGTTTACAACTGACGTATGTCCATTTATTATAAATATATTAATCTGCAAATAAAATAAACATTTTGGATGGTATGTTAAGCAACATTTAAAGCATGCAAACGATAATTTGTTCAATATTCACTCTTACCTTTTAATGGCATTGCATGGCTTTGTAGTGACTTGGAAAAATTGTCACTGGTGGCGCCCTTTTGTCCTGATGGGCCTCAAACGTATGGAAACTGCCTTGTACAGGCTTTCAAAGTTCCAAAAGATGTCAAACTCTTGAAAATATACAGCATCAAAACTCGTGCGGTTGCACGTTTGGCAAATATATGCGTCCTGCAATTTCAGTCAAATGAAAAGATAATTTTTTTAAGTAAATGTAACTCAATTAGGATATGGAAATGCACATACCTTAAAAGTTTTGTCTAGATTACTCAATATTATACATTATATTTTTAAATGTAAAAGGTGTGTTTTAAGAACTAATGAAAATTAAGCAAGGTACTTAAAATATCTAAGTAAATTAACATTTATTTTTATGGTGAAATTATGTTCTTTCCACTTCCAGTTATGGCCCCAACAGTGCTCACTGGAACATTCAGAAATTTAGAAATCCTTCTGTAACCAATGCCATCAGTATGTTTTGCAACAATAAGGTTGCAAAGGTCTTGAAAGAGCTTTTTGCTTTTATCCATCATGAGATGTTTCTTGTGTGAAACCTTGGTAATGAAACACCTTTTTATATTATCAGTTGAGACTGAACCATCTGATATTAATTTGCACTGACAAGGGGCAGGATTGCTTTCTAATTACTGATAGATTTCAGCTGGTGTCTTGGCTATCCTTCCCTTTTTTTGCACCTCCCTTTCTTCATTTGTTCAATACTTTCCCCCTGTGTTATTCCATTTTATTACACATAATGTATATATGGATTGCATGGGATGTTACCGACGTGGTGAAAACTTCATGTCAATAGCACCTTTTAAAAATATATTTATCCAGAAAATTGGTGACGTGTTCAATACTTATTTTACCCACTGTATCTACTTTTAGTAAATATTTACTATTTGAGGGTATTTAACTAATCTTCAGGCCTAAAGTACATTGTTTTAACCACTTAAGGACTGAGCCTCTGAGATTTGTTGTTTACAAGTTAACCACTTAAGTCCCGGACCATTTTGCTGGCCAAAGACCAGAGCACTTTTTGCGATTCGGCACTGTGTTTAACTGACAATTGCGCGGTCGTGCGATGTGGCTCCCAAACAAAATTGATGTCTTTTTTTCCCACAAATAGAGCTTTCTTTTGGTGGTATTTGATCACCTCTGCGGTTTTTATTTTTTGCGCTATAAACAAAAAAATAGCAACAATTTTGAAAACAACGCATTATTTTTTGCTTATGCTATAATAAATATCCCCAAAAATATATAAAAAAATTTTTTTTCCTCAGTTTAGTCCGATACATATTCTTCTACATATTTTGAATAAAAAAAAATTGCAATAAGCGTTTATTGATTGGTTTGCGCAAAAGTTATAGCGTCTACAATATAGGGGATAGTTTTATGGCATTTTTATTAATATATTTTTTTTTTTTTTACTAGTAACGGCGGCGAACAGCAATTGTTATTGTGACTGCAACATTATGGCAGACACATTGGACAATTTTGGTGTGATTTTGGGACCATTCACATTTATACAGCGATCAGTGCGATTAAAATTGCATTGATTACTGTGTAAATGTGACTGGCAGTGAAGGGGTTAACACTAGGTGGCACTTTAGGGGTTAAATGTGTCCTAGGGATGTGTTCTAACTTAGGGGGGATGGGCTAGCTGTGACACATCACTGATCATAGCTCCCGATCACAGGGAGCTGTGACACATCACTGATCATAGCTCCCGATCACAGGGAGCTATGATCAGTGACACTGTCACTAGGCAGAACGGGGAGATGCTTGTTTACATTAGCATCTCCCCGTTCTTCCTCTCTGTGAGACGATCGCGGGTATCCCCGCGGACATCAAGTCCGCGGGACCCGCGTCCTGACTCACGGAGCTCCCGGCCAGCGCGCACGCGATGGCATGGCGGCAAATTCAAAGGGACGTACAGGTACACCCATTTGCCCAGCCGTGCCATTCTGCCAATGTACATCGGCGTGCGCCGGTCGGGAACCATTCAAAAACAGTTTTTTTGCTAGAAAATTACTTCGAACCCCCAAAATTAAATTGATACCCAACATGTCATGCTTCAAAATTGCGCCCCCTCGTGGAATGACGACAAACTTTTTCCCGTAAAAATCTCCATAGGTGACGTTTAAAAAATTCTACAGGTTGCACATTTTTAGTTACATAGGAGGTCTAGGGCTAGAATTATTTCTCTCGCTCTACCGATTGTGGCGATACCTCACATGTGTGGTTTGAACACAGTTTTTATATACGGGCGCTACTCACGTATGCGTTGGTTTCTGCACGCAAGCTCGGCGGGACAGGGCGCGCTTAAAAAAAAAAATGTTTTTTTCTTATTTATTTTACCTTTTATTTTTACACTGTTCTTTTAAAATAAAAATTGTGCCACTTTTATTCCTATTACAAGGGATGTAAACATCCCTTGTAAAAGAAAAACGCATGACAGGACCTTTTAAATATCAGATCTGGGGTAGTACGCTCCTTATATTGGTAGTCAGTGGGTAGATGTATAGTAATCACTTTTTAAATATTTGTGAAAAGATGAACTCACACTTTAAGGCTTGCCATTTTGGGTATCCAATTACTTGGCATAACATCATCTATTTTACCAAAATATTGAGTCATACATGATGTTTGTGTGTCCTAAAATTGCAGTTAGTGTACTTTTTTTCTTAAAAATGTCCACCTGATAAACTGTTGCTCAAATTTCTCATGGCACACATATTTGGAGCCACCACAATTGTATCCTCCCGGATCTCTGCTTTCAGTAAATATACACTGTTTGAGGGTTTTAACCAATCTTCAGGTCTAAAAATACATATTATTTTAAGCATTAGAAAAAAACTAAAAAAAATGTAATATACAAAAAAAAAAAAAAAATTAGCTTTTGGGTCCATTTTCCAGCTCAAGTGGTCCACCCTGACCCCAAAAAAGTAATAAAATTGGTGGTCAGTGTGGTGCTCGAGGGTTAGTACGCTCCTTACATTGGTGGTCAGTGTGGTACAAGGCGAGTAGGACGCTCCTTACATTGGTGGCCAGTGTGGTGATCGGGGAGGGGGTAGGACACTCATGGGACACAGAGTCAGGCTAATATTCATTACCAGCTGGGACAACCCAGAGCAATAGCCTTGAGAGGAGGGTGACACCCTGCCAAACAATAGACATCAGACCCTTATACGGAAGGCCGCAGTAAACTGCGGCCAAAAGCAGAATCCTCGGCTGCTCGAACATCCACTTGATAAAATTTTGTGAACGTATGCACTGAAGACCAAGTAGCAGACTTACAAATCTGAGCCACAGATACCTGATGGCGAAAAAGCCCAGGAGGTTCCTACACCCCTGGTAGAATGAGCTCTCACCCTAAAGGGAGGAGCTTTATGTTTCAGACCATGAATGACCAATGGATGGACCCAATTGGCGCTGCGTAAACTGTAAAAGCGATGCGTATACTGTTGGCGCTATATAAATCCTGTATAATAATAATAATAGGCAATGGAAGCTTTGGAAGCTGCCTGCCCCTTCTTGGGTCCTTTTGGTAAAACAAAAAAGGAGTCTGATCCTCGGATCTCCGCAGATCTAGACAAATAAATCTTGACTGCCCGGACAACGTTCAAAGAATGCAGTCGTCTCTCTTCCGCCAAACGAGGCTGAGAGAAAAAAGAAGTCAAAATAATGTCCTGATATAAATTAAAGGCCGACACCACTTTTGGCAAAAAGGATGGAAAAGGTTGTAACATGACCCTGTTGCGGTGAAGGATCAAGCATAGTTCCCTGCACGAATGAGCCACCAACTCTGACACCCTTCTAGCTGAGGTGATGGCCATCAGGAAGGCTAGCTTGCGTGACAGCAAGTCTAACGGAATTTCCTTGATAGCCTCAAATGGCTGTTTCTGTAACACAGACAACACCAAGTTCAAGTCCCAAGGACACATAGGTGACCTAATGGGGGAAGCAAGTGAGTTGCCCCCTGCATAAAGGTTCGAACCAGTGAATGGGAGGCTAAAGGCCTTTGGAAGAATACTGATAGGGTCGAAACTTGACCTCTGTACTCAAAGCCAATTTGATTTCCACAGTTGACTGTAGAAAAGAGAGAATTCTACCAATCACGTATTTACGAGGATGCCATTTTTTGTCTTCACACCAAGCAATATAAGTCTTCCAGACCTTATGATAGATCTTCCTAGTGACAGCTTTTCTAGCATTCACTAGGGTAGACACCACTGGTCCTTAGATGCCACAGTCCTTTAACACCCTGGCTTCAATAGCCATACCGTCAAATTTAGAGACTGTAAATTGGGGTGGAATATAGGACCTTGAGACAGTAGATCGGGGTGACATGGAAGCGTCCATGGCCCATCTATTGTCAGTCTCGCAATCTCCGTGAACCAGGGCCTTCTGGGCCAGGCTGGTTCCACCAGAATGACTGGAACTGCCTCTCTCCGAATCCTGCGCAACAAATGTGGAAGGTGAGGGATCGGAAGGAAAGCATAAACCAGAGAGTGCTGGCTCCATGGAACTACCAGAGCATCTGCTCCAATTGCCAGAGGATTTCTTGTTCGGGACAGAAACTGCTGTAGTTAGTTGTTGAACCGGGATGCCAGTAGGTCGACCTCTGGCCATCCCCAACATTGGCAAATTTCCGGGAACACCCCTGGGTGTAGGGACCATTCCTCTGGGCAGATCTGCTGGTGGCTGAAATAATCTGCCTTCCAGTTCTCTACTCCCGGGATATGGACTGCCGATATAATCGGCACATGTCCCTCTGCCAGGCTGGTATGTGGTTCATCTCCTTCAGAGCTGAATGACTCCTGGTACCGCCTTGGTGGTTTATATAGGCCACTGCAGTGGCATTGTCAGACTGAACCCTGATAGGGTAGTCTTGAAGCTCCACCGTCCAGGACCGTAAGGGCCAGTCGTACTGCCCGTAATTCCAGGGCGTTGATGGGCAGGATCTGTTCTGTCCTTGACCATTTTACCTGAGCTGTGAGCTCTTTTAGGGTCACTCCCCAGCCTGAGAGACTGGCATCTGTAGTCAATACTCTCCAAGTTACCGGAAGGAAGGATCTTCCCTTTTGCAGGTTCTGATCCTGTAACCACCAGTTTAGGCTTAAGCATGCCCGAGGAGATAAGAACATTGGATAATCCAGGGCTTGTCCTCTCCTGTTCCAAGCCAACAAGATGTCTTGTTGTAGAGGCCTGGAATGGAACTGGGCATAGGGCACCGCCTCGAAGGAGGATACCATCCTCCCTAGAAGACTCATACAACGCCGAATGAAGGGTTGTCTGGTGCCCCTTATCTGACGTACCTGATCCTTCTTGCCGCCCGCAAGGATCTGTGCCCTGAATACTCTAGCTTGGACGGTATCGAGGATGAGACCTAAGTACTTTAGACTTTGAGCTGGTCTCAAGGTTGACTTTTTTCGGTATTTATGATCCAGTCTAAGCTTTCCAAATACCGCACTGTGCAAGTTATATTCTGTTCTAGAGCCTGTAGTGAGTGATCTCTGAGCAGGAGGTCATCCAGATTTCTGAGCACCAAGATCTCTTGGGCCCTTAAAAGACCCAGTACTGGTGCTAGGACCTTTGTGAACACCCGGGGAGCTGTAGCAAGCCCGAAGTGTAGAGCCACAAACTGAAAATGACGTTCCTCTACTGCAAAACGCAGGGACCTCTGATGAGGCTGAAAGATAGGTACGCGTAAATACGTGTTTTTTATATCGATGAAGGCTAGAAAGTCTCCCATCTGCAGTGAGGCTACTACTGAGCAGACAGACTCCATCCGAAAGGACCGGATCAGGGGATACTGGTTCGGGGATCTTAGGTCCAAAATGGGCCTTGTGTCCCTGTTTGGTTTTTGAACCATAAACAGGTTTGAGTATAACCCTGTGCCTTTTTTCGGATACGGGAACCTCTACAATCACTCTTTAATGCACTAAATGATGTAGTGCCGGAAACAATAAGTTTCTTTTTGGAGGATCGGAGGGAACGCTGGATATTAAAAACTTCTGAGGGGGAAACCCCCCCACAACTCCATCTTGTAACCACAGGATATAGTTGAGGTGACCCACTCGTCCTGAATTATTGTTCTCCAAATGTCCGCAAAGTGCAGCAGCCTTCCCCCCACCTGATGGAGTGGGGGTGTCCCCTCAAAAGGAGGGCTTGGTGGTGAATTTAGAAGAATTTTGGACCCAGGGCTTTTTCTAGCCATGGCCTTGCGGCTTTCCCCTGGCCCTAGCGCCCTGTTGGCGGCAGAACTGCCTTGGCGCTGAGACATTTGAGGAAGCAGTCCCTGAAGTTTTAAACGAGGGACGCCTGGTGCTTTTCTGCACAGGAAGTAGAGAACTCTTCCCTCCGGGAATCTTTTGGATATATTTGTTCAAATGATCACCAAATAAACGTTCCCCATAAAAGGGGAAACCTGCCAATAACTTCTTACAAGGAAGCTCGGCTTACCAGTTCTTAAGCCACAAAAGTCTGCGCATATGTACAGACAAGAGAGCCAAATGAGAAACCTGCTGTATTGGATCCTTTAAGGCATCAACAGCAAAACACAGCACTCGAAGAATATCTGCCTTATTTTCAGGCAGATCATCCTGATTAGGCCTGTCAGGCCATCTGATCTGATCCTTTACGGACTGGCAGATACCAATTGCTGCAACAGCTGGCTGACTAGGCCAAAGAAAAGGAAGCCTTTAATAATGACTCCAATTTCTTGTCAACGGGGTCTTTTAAGCCCTGTGTGTTATCTACTTTTCATCCATGGGATATAAAAAGGGAAAACCTCTTAGGAGGAACAAAACTCCTGTCAGGATGTTCCCAATCAGCATACACTGCCTGTTCCAACAGAGGGTGTAAGGGGAAAGTCTGTATGGCCTGAAGAGGCCTCAGGGATCCCAAAGAGGACCAAGGAGGCTCAGTAACCTCTGCATGAGACAACTCAAAGACAGAATGAACCATTTCGGTAAGAGTCAGGATCAAAAGCCTCTGTGATTGAGAGGCAGACAACAACTGGATATCTTCTTGTCCAGATTGCTCGGAACCAGACTCATCCACCAGGCCCTCCACAGAATCCTGAGCTTTAAGCTCTTCCCCATCCTTAACCCATTCCTGCCCCAGACTAGGAGGCTCCAGGGAGGGGGATCTGTCACGCTTCTTGCCACCCTGCGGGATTGGGGCAATCCTGCCAGCAATCCTGTGCTCTAAACCAGCTAGTGCTGAGGACAGTTCATCCTTAGTGATAAAGGGTGAAGCAGCAGCGTTGACTGTAGGCACAATACCAGATAGGCACACCGGCTCAGATAGCCACAAAAAGAGTACTTGGATGTGGTATTAAAACACCTCAGAAGGGAGACCCTTTAATAGGGCCCACCAAGCCCCTATGCAACAATCCTGCTAAGCACCTTTAGCCTGCCAAGCAACACCTGGTGACTCACGTGACCCAGGTAAGGAGAAATGAACCGCTGCAAATGCCTGGTTCAGAGCCTGCTCTGTGTCCCACAGCTGCCTTCTGGAAGCACTGCATGCTTGGCATACACAGCTCAAATAAGCTAGCTGTGCACCAGAACATTCTGTGCGTGCGTGCGGTCCTGGCGAAGGGGCGTGGCTGTATTCGCATATGATGCGAATGTTCATGAGCCCAGATAAAGGTTATGGCGCATGTTCGGTGAAGCCGCGTGCGCCATGGCCGCCAAACAAACTGTTGAGCCCAGTGGCACTCTTGCAAAAGTACGTGCGCCATGGCGAACCAAGGCGAAATGGTGCACCATCATACAAATAAAAAACAGCCAGACACAAGCAGAAAAGTACACTTTGCAAACACCCACAAACTCAGCTCAAAAACTCCCCCGTATGGTCATCAAACACAGGTGTCCAGCCTCTAGCTTGCCTGATTGTTACAATCACTGAGACACCCCACATTAATTAAAGGGATTTCATTTACCCGTCCAGGTGCAGGGCAGCTTAGAAACTAAGAGCCCAATCTTAACCCTTCACAGTGGGTTCCTGTCACTTGTGGACCTTCAAGGACTGGGTACCCTTTCATGTTTAGGGTCCACTCCCTTCGACTTGTACAGCACCCTGCAGGAATGCCTTAGTACTGTGGTGTCCAGGATGCCACTTCGCAGGGTCCAGCGCCCAGAGGCCGCATTACAGGCAGGATCTTGAGTCTTCTTTGCGAGGCTGGGGTACCATTTATCTAAGCATATAAAGCCTGTGTCAAATGGATCCGATTGGTCAATCCCTTGATTCATTTAAGAACCGTTTGTGGGACTAGAGACCTGGAACTCAGAGAGCTCAAACAACCGTGCCATCCACCTTGCAGACACTGGTAAAAAACTGAAGTACTTCCTGTATGGGAGGGATTATATAGGGGATCACTTCCTGTCTAAAGACCTTTGGTCTACCAGTGTCCATTCACCTGGAGATTAAGCATAACCCAGCAGATAATGAATATTAGCCTAACTCTGTGTCCCATGATGTATGAAAAAGAAATTAAAAGAAAATTAAAAGAAAAAAGTTTGTGTACTTTTTCCATGAAAACCTGCGCTTGATAAACGATTGTGCAAATTTTTCATAAAATGAAAAATTTGAACCACCACCACTTTATCCTCCCAGGTCTCTACTTTCAGTAAATATACACTGTGTGGGGGTCTCAACCACTTGCCAACTGCCCGCCGTCGATTGACGGCGGCAGAGTGGCACTCCTGCGTAAATCGCCATAGCTGTACGGCGGGCTCTTTAAGGAGTATAGGGTCTATGCGCGCCTGTCGCGTCCTTAAGGAGCCGATCTGCCGGGCACCCCTGATCGCTCCTAACGGAGTGAAAACGGGGATTTGTGTGTGTAAACACACAAATCCAAGTCCTGTCAGGGCAGAGAAGACAGATTGTGTGTTCCTAGTATATAGGAACAATGATCAGTCTCTTCCTCAAGTCAGTCCCATCCCCCCACAGTTAGAACACACAGTAAGGGAACACATTTAACCCCTTCATCCCCCCTAGTGTTAACCCCTTCCCTGTCAGTGACATTCATACAGTAATCAGTGCATTTTTATAGCACTGATTGCTATATAAATGTCAATGGTTCCAAAAATGTGTCAAAAGTGTTCGATCTGTCCGCCGCAATCCCGATAAAAATTGCAGATTCCCGCCATTACTAGTAAAACAAAAAATAAACAAAAAACACTGTAAAACTACCCCCTATTTTGTAGACGCTATAACTTTTGTGCGAAACCAATCAATATACACTTATTGTTTTTTTTTTTTTAACAAAAATATGTAGAAGAATATATATGGGCCTAAACCGATGAAGAAATTTGTTATGTTTTTTTTTATTTTTGGGATATTTATTGTAGCAAAAAGTAAAAAAGTGTTTTTTTTTTTTCAAAATTGTCGCTCTTCTTTTGTTTATAGCGCAAAAAATAAAAATCGCAGCGGTGATCAAATACCACCAAAAGAAAGCTCTATTTGTGGGAAAAAAATAGGACATACATTTTTTTGGGTACAGCGTTGCATGACTAAGTAAATGTCAGTTAAAGCGACGAAGTGCCGTATTGCAAAAAATTTCTTGTTAAGGAAGGGGGTAAATCCTTCCGGGCTGAAGTGGTTAACCAATCTTCATGCCTAAAATATTTTTTTTTGTAAGGTCTGCAAAATAAAAAAGTTAAATCGCTCTGGCAGTGAAAAGGTTAAAAAGTCAAGTGTCAAGCTGGCATTCATTTTAAAAAATATATAATATACACAAAAATGTACTTTGGGTCCATTTCCTGGCTCAAGTGTCCCGTGATTAACCCCCCAAAAAAGTGACGGCGCTATATAAATATATGTAATAAATAAAAAAATGAATAACCAATCTTCAGGCCAAATTTTTTTTAAATGTATCCCCCAAAAAAATTAAAAAAGTAAAACCGCTCTGGTTTTGAAGGGGTTAAAAAACAACACTAACCGTCCATGAGTCAAACGGTTGCGTAAATATCTCATGGCATAAAAAAATCGGAACCACCACCATTGTATTCTTCCGGGTCTCTATTTTCAGTAAATATACACTGTTTGGGGCGTTAACCAATCTTTAGGCCTAAAAATATATATAAAAAAAAATGTACTTTGGGTCCATTATCTGGGGTTCAAGTGGTGCATGATGAACCCAAAAAAAGTGACGGCGCTATATAAATACCTGTAGTAATTAAAAGAAAAAACAATCTTCAGGCCTAAAAATGTTTTTAACGTGTCCAAAAAACAAAGTAAAGCTGCTTTTGGTTTTGAAGGGGTTAAAAATGATGGTGCCCGTCCATGAATATAACTGCTGAGTGAATTTCTCATGAGATAAACTATTTTCAGTCAATTTTCACTGTTTGGTGGGTTTTTAACCAATCTTCAGGCCTAAAAATATATTTAACGTCTTCAAAAAAAAAAAAAATAGTAAAACTGCTCTGGAAACGAAAGGGTTAAAAACCACCGAGTCAAGCTGGCGTTCATTCTAAAAGATATAATATACTAAAAATATTTCTGGCTCAGCTAGTCCGTGATGAACCCACAAAAAGTGAAGGCGCTATATAAATACGTAATACATAAAAAACAATAACCAATCTTCAGGCCTAAACATTTTTTAAAAGTATCCAAAAAAAAAAAACGCTCTGGTTTTGAAGGAGTAAGGGCTCTTTCACATGGGGTGGATCAGTAATGATCCATCCCGTGAATATCCGCTTGCTCAGCGGGGATCGCTCCGCCGATCCCCGCTGAGCAGGAAAATGACAGGAGTGTGCAGCAACGAACCTGTCAGAGCGCCGCTCTCCCCTATGGGGGATCGGGTGATGACGGACCATAGAGTCCGTCGTCACCCGATCCGATAACGGATGGAAAAGTAGGTTTTTCCTCCGTTACACTTTTTCGGATCGGAGCGGGTCGGATGTCAGCGGACATGTCACCGCTGACATCCGACGCTCCATAGAGGTCTATGGAGCGTCCGTTCAGGTCCGCCTAAAAAACTGACAGGCGGACCTGAACGGACAGTCCGTGTGAAAGAGGCCTTAGGCTTGATTCACACTAATCCGTTTTTTGATGCATTTTGCAGAAATGCAGGGAAATTTTTTAAACATAGGTTCCTATGGAACATGTTCACATCAATGCATTTTTGTGCCTCTGCGTGTTTGGAAAGGGTCAAGGACTTTTTTCCCCGCAAAATGCAGCGTTTAGCTTGTAATAGAATTCAATGGACCCGCATCCAAAATGCAAGTACCGCGTTTTTACCGCAATTTGCGGGTTTTTTTTACACTGTATATAGCTGGTTGCTAAGGAGGGGGCCGGGAAGCCAGCTGCCGCGTCCTTAACAACCGATGAGTCATCAGCTGTCAGCTGGCTTCCCGCTCAATGTAAAAAATAATAGTGAAAAAAAAAACAGCGTGGGGTCCCCACCAGGCCCTTGGGTCTAGTATGGATTCGGAGGGGACCCCCATGCCAAAATAATAAAAAAAATGGCATGGGTGTCCCCCCAAAATCCATACCAGACCCTTATCCGAGCATGCAGCCCGGCAAGTCAGGAAAGGGAGGGGAGGAGTGAGCGCCCCCCCCCCACCCTGAACCATACCAGGCCGCATGCCCTCAACATGGGGGGATGGGTGCTTTGGGGCAGGGGGGCCTCTGGACCCCCCCACCCCAAAGCACCTTGCCCCCATGTTGATGGGAACAAGGGCCTCTTCCTGACAACCCTTGCCCGGTGGTTGCGGGGTTTGTGGGGGGCTTATTGGAATCTGGAAGCCCCCTTTAACAAGAGGGCCCCCAGATCTCGCCCCCCCTATCTGAATTAGTATGGGGTACATAAAAAAGTAGTGTGGTGTTAAAAAATACAGTAGAAAGTTTTTGAAACGTCTTTTATTAAAAATCTTCTTCTTCCTCCATCTTCTCCCGCATCTTCATCCTCCGGTCTTCTCCTTCCACTCTTTCTTCTTTGTCTGGTGTTCTTCTTCCTCTGCCGCCGCTCCCACCGACAACCCTTCTCTGATGCTGCGTCCCGCTGATCTGTCGGCGCCGATGTCCTGCATTTCTTAAATAACGATGGGGGCGTGGCAATCTGATTACATCATCCAGAGGCTACGCCCCTGTGTGACGTCACCGCCCGGGGCATGATGGGTCCGTGAGGGCTCGCTCGTCCCCTCCCATTCCTGACCTGCCAGGTTGCATGCTCGGATAAGGGTCTGGTATGGATTTTGGGGGTCCCCTCCAAATCCATACTAGACCCAAGGGCCTGGTATGGACCTGAGGGGGGACCCCACGCTGTTTTTTCAATTTTTTTTTCCTTTTACATTCAGCGGGAAGCCCGCTGACAACTGATGACTCATCTGTTGTTAAGGACACGGCGGCCGGCTTCCTGACCCTCTCCTTAGCAACCAGCTATATACAGTGTAAAAAAAGAAAGTGACCAAAAACACGGCAAGCACCGCAAAAAGCACTGCAGAAACGCTCAAAAGCAACATACATAGATGTGCATCGAGCCTTAAAGAAAAAAAAACAACAATGAACGTCCATGAGTCAAGCTGGCGTTCATTCTAAAAAATATATTATATACAAAAATATTTACTTTGGGCCCATTATCTGGCTCAAGTGGTGCACGATGAACCCCCAAAAAAGTGACGGCGCTATATAAATACTTGTAATAATAATTAAAAAAAAAAAAACAATCTTCAGGCCTAAAAATGTTTTAAACGTGTCCAAAAAAACAAAGTAAAACCGCTCTGGTTTTGAAGGGGTTAAAAAAACACGGCGACTGTCCATGACGCAAACTATTGTGTAAATTTTTCATGACAAAAAAAATTGTATCCTCCCGGTTCTACGTTCAGTAAATTTACACGGTTTGGGGGTTTAACCAATCTTCAGGCCTAAAAATATATATTATTTTTTTTAAACATGTGCAATGAAAATTAAACCTGCCCCGGCGGTGAAGGGGTTAAAAAAACCCATGGCGCCCGTCCACGAGTCAAGCTGGCGTTTATTCTAAAAAAAAAAAAAAAAAAAAAATTTAAAACATTTAATTTTAGGTCCATTTTCTTGCTCAGGCGGTTTGCGCCAAACCCCCAAAAAGTGCCAAAATGGTGAGTGAGAATTGTGTGTGGTGGGTGAGGAGCCTCCTCAGGGTCGGTGGTGATGTCCCCTGTGGTAACACATGAGGTAATGGGGGTGGGGGGGTGGAGATGGAGTCTCCTCACCAATGGCGCTGTGCCGGGGCAGGACAGCACATGCTCCCCCGGCCTGCGCGCCTCCAGCACACACAGCCAGCCTCGTCCGCCCCACCATTACCCAGCATTCCCCGCACACAGTTCACGCGAGCTCCCGAAATCATAGCACAGCTCCGGCTCCGCAGCGCGTTTTGGGCTCAGGGCGCCCGAGAATCTCCGTGCCGGCCGCTCCTCACATACGGTAAGCGGGCTCTCCCGGTACGGGCTGTGCGGGGAGAGGGGGAGGGTAGTTTCCCTTGCAGGCCCGGGGCTGGCGGAGTGGGGGGTGGGGTAAGGAGCACACAGGAGGCTTCGCCGACCATCGCTGTGTCGGCCGCCATCTTGGCAGAGCCTGGCGTGTTGTTGTTGCCTAAACAAACAGACGGCGGAGCGCTGGTGTCAGGGCGAGGGGGTGTGTGAGGAGCGGGGAGAGGCGATCATTAGGCGTCACACGGACGAATTTCCTGTAATTACATTGACGTGTGGCGGGCGGCTGTGTGCCCTCCGCTAGAGCCCGACACATACAATGGAAGGACATGAGGAGGAGGATGGTGAGGAGGAGGCCAGCCTCTCCTCACTACTACATGATCACCTCATCATATCCATCACTCATCACATACATAGGCAGCAGCGGAGTACACAGGGCCATGGCATGCCATTGGGCTCATTGGAGGAGATTACCACCAGAAATCTGAATTATCCTCATCATCATCCAGCTCCTCACCACCATAAATCATCATCATCCAGCTCCTCACCACCATAAATCATCATCATCCAGCTCCTCACCACCATAAATCATCATCATCCAGCTCCTCACCACCATAAATCATCATCATCCAGCTCCTCACCACAATAAATCATCATCATCCAGCTCCTCACCACAATAAATCATCATCATCCAGCTCCTCACCACAATAAATCATCATCATCTTCCTCACCACCATAAATCATCATCATTCTCCTCCTCACCACCATAAATCATCATCATCATCCAGCTCCTCATCACCCCCCTTACCATCCCTCTCACCACCATAAATTATCAGCCTCCTCATAATCATCATCATCCTCTTCGCCGCCATAAATCATCATCCAGCTCCTCACCACCATCATCACCCTCCTCACCATCCCTCTCACCACCATAAATCATCATCATCCTCCTCACCACCATAAATCATCATCATTCTCCTCCTCACCACCATAAATCATCATCATCATCCAGCTCCTCATCACCCCCCTTACCATCCCTCTCACCACCATAAATTATCAGCCTCCTCATAATCATCATCATCCTCTTCGCCGCCATAAATCATTATCCAGCTCCTCACCACCATCATCACCCTCCTCGCCATCCCTCTCACCACCATAAATCATCATCATCCTCCTCCTCACCACCATAAATCATCATCACCCTCCTCACCACCATAAATCTTCCTCCTCCTCATCATAATCCTCCTCACCGCCATAAATCATCATCATCATCATCATTCTCCTCCTCCTCACTACCATAAATCTGAATTATCCTCATCTTCATCCTCGCCACCATAAAGCATCATCCTCTTCACTAAGGGTCCTTTCACACTGAGGCGGTTTGCAGGCGCTATTGCGCTAATAATAGCGCCTGCAAACCGACCCGAAACAGCCGCTGCTGTCTCTCCAGTGTGAAAGCCCCGAGGGCTTTCACACTGGAGCGGTGCGCTAGCAGGACGGGGAAAAAAGTCCTGCTAGCAGCATCTTCGGAGCAGTGAAGAAGCGGAGTGTATACCGCTCCTGCCCATTGAAATCAATGGGACAGCGCGGCTGAATACCGATGGTAGCGGCCAAATACCGATGGTAAAGCGCCGCTTATAATAGCGGTGCTTTACCCCCGCCCCAGTGTGAAAGGGCCCTAAGGATGAGCTCCGGCGTGTTTGCACACCCCAAGTGCAGAGCCCGCCAGGAAGTCGGCACTGCAGAGCGCTAATCACAAGCAGTGAGACATTTCCCGATGTGCGGCTGCAGAGATCTGGAAATGTCTCACTGCCTGTGATTAGTGCTCCGCAGTGCCGACTTCCTGGCGGGCTCTGCACTTGGGGTGTGCAAACACGCCTGAGCTCATCCTTACTCACCACCATAAATCTTAATTATCCTCCTTATCATCCTCCTCCTCACCACCATAAATCTTAACATCATACTCCTCCTCACCACCATAAATCTTAATTATCCTCCTCATCATCCTCCTCCTCACCACCATAAATCTTCCTCCTCACCACCAAAAATCATCATTATCATCCTCCTCCTCCTCACCGCCAAAAATCATCATCATCCTCACTGCCATAAATCATCATCATCCAGCTCACCATCCCCCTCACCACCATAAATCATCAGCCTACTCACCATCATTATCATCCTCCTCACCGCCATAAATCATCCTCACCGCCATAAATCATCATCATCATGAATTATCATCATCCTCCTCTCCAACATAAATCTTCATCATCACCCTCCTCCTCACCACCATAAATCATCATTGTCCTCCTCACCACCATAAATCATCATCCTCTTCGCCATCTGATTTCACGAATCATGAACTATACAAATGTACATGTCCTTCTCTCCAGAACCCGCAATATTATTATTATTCAGGATCTGTATAGCGCCAACATGTTGCACAGCAGTGTACAAATAAAGGGACATATGCAAGAGGCCTGCACCGAAGAGCTTACAATCTAAAATGTGGAGAGATGCACATACATAAAACGGACAACTCTGCAGCAATCAATCAGCAGGACAGCTTCGCACTGCCCCAGGAGGTCCAACTCCTAAAACACACCAAAAATACATCCCTCCATTAAAATGAATGGAAACCACATCAAAAACGCAACGTACTTATGGGAAGTGCTTGTCCAGTGGGGAAAAACACAAACTAATCAAAAACACATATGCATTTGTGATACGTTTTTTCAACAGAGCAGTGTAAAAGTTGCTTTAGGCTCAGTTCACATATATGTGGTGCGGGCATTGCAGCCGGTGTCAATGTTAAGTTACTGACACTGCAAAACACATTTTGAACTGCATCTGATTCACGAACACCCCTTTCACACTGGAGGCATTTTTCAGGCGCTTTAGCGCTTAAAAAAGCACCTGAAAAAAGCCTCAGCTGCAATCCCAGTTTGAAAGCCCAAGTGCTTTCACACTGGGGCGCTGCGCTGGCAGGGCGCCACAGAAACTCCTGCAAGCAGCTTCTTTGCAGCGTTGTAGGAGCGGTCAATGGGCAGCGCTGGCAAAGCGCCACTGCTGCGGCGTTTTGTGGGCGTTTTTAACCCTTTCACCCTTTCTCTTCACCGCCGGCGCTGGCAGTGTGAAAGTGCCCTTAACGTGAACCAAACCAGCTTTCAATGGAGCCGGATCACATATATGCGGGCCAGTTGCAGTGCGCATTTTAAAGGAGAAGTACTTCTCCTATGGATCACAGGAGTGCAGTTTGTTCTGCACTCCTGGGGCTTGTCCAGGCTCACAGCCATATGATCGGGATCCGTCCACATGCCTGGACTGCCACCCGGCTCAACCTCTCAGTGAGCCGATGAGAAGCCTGAGCCAGCTGCTCCCACCCCTCCATAGCTCTATTGAGTGCAAAGGGGGGGGGGGCAGAGCAGAGAGCCAGTGACTGGCAGTCACCAGCTTTCTGCTCAGGGAGCTTTGTGAACTGAGCGATCTGTGGTGTTAGATCGCTCGGTTCTTAGTGTTAGAGCCGTCAGGGGACAGATGCTGCATCGCACTGCAGCTGCAAACCCACAAGAGCGTGAACCTAGTCTAATGCCGCGTACACACAACCGGTTTTGCCTTCGGAATAAACTCTGAAGGTTACTCCGACGGAATTCCATTCTAGCGGTCTTGCCTACACACGGTCAAACCAAAGTCCGACCATCCAGAACGCGATGACGTACAGCAAGTACGACGGGACTAGAAAAAGGAAGTTCAGTAGCCAATAGCTTCCGTCTCGTACTTGCTTCAGAGCATGCGTCGTTTGTGGTCCGTCGGAACAGCATACAAACGAGCGTTTTTCCATCAGAGGAATTGGTTCCATCAGAAATATTTAGAACGTGTTCCATTTCTAGGTCCGTCAGAATTTTCGAAAAAAAAAAGTCCGATGAGGCACACACACGATCGGAATATACAATGAAAAGCTTCCGTCGGACTTTTTCTGTCGGACATTCCGCTCGTGTGTATGCGGCTTTAGGAGTGATACTGTTACACCATTTCATCACTAGTCAGAATCAAGGGTGGCTTCTCGCTGCCCCACTGCACTCTAACCCGCGGTTTTCGTGTGAGTTTGCGGCCCTTTCCCGCAGACTTCTATGAGGTCCTGCAGTTTTGGTGTGGTATAAGAAAGCGCACCAAAGATGCAGCATGCAGGAGTATGGTCACATATGAGATATACACACACAATGCCAGGTTTCTTCAGCCTCTCAGTCATTTACCTGCTCATACCTCTCGTACTCACCAGCTCCCTCATAGTTCATTGAGAACTACAACCTGTTTGCCGCAGTAAATGATGGTACTTTGTAGTTAATTCATTTATACAACTTTGTGAATGAATGGCACATCCATGTGAGCCCCGCACAGCCATGGTATTTTTAAATTGTGACAGTAGGTGCAGGGAGAGGGGTGGAGGGTCCCCTGCCTACTGCCACAAGGGGTTGCACCTGTAGGTGTGAACCAAGCCTTAGGTTACTTTCACACTGAGGCGCTACAGCGCTAAAAATAGCGCCTACAAAGAGCCACTCCTGTCTCTCCAGTGTGAAAGCCAGAGGACTTTTCACTCTGCGGTGTGGCGAAAAAAAGTCCCGCAAGCCGCATTTTTGCAGCGCTGTAGGAGCGGGTATACACCACTCCTAAAGCGCCCCTGCCCATTGAAAACAATGGGGCAGTGGTGCTTTGCGGAAGGTTTTAACCCTTTTTCGGCCACTAGCAGGGGTTAAAACCACCCCGCTAGCGGCCGAATAACGCCGCTATAAATATCGCTGCTTTACCACCGACGCCTGTCCGCCCCAGTCTGAAAGTAGCCTTAGGCTTCATCTACATGTACATATGTGTCATTTTTTGCACACCAAAAAGGTTCTTGCTGGCAGAGGTAGCAGTACATCCAAATACACTCGTAAAATACTTGCATTTAGACACATGCAGTTCTTCCAATGGATTTGTGTGTAAATGTGTAACATGCATTTACACATGAAAGACTTTCAGGTATGCACGGCCCCGGGCACAGCTGTGTCTTGTTTTGTTTGTACTCTGCTAAACACCGGCCCGTTGAATCCTATAGTGCAGGGATACGCAATTAGCGGACCTCCAGCTGTTGCAGAACTACAAGTCCCATGAGGCATAGCAAGACTAACAGACACAAGCATGACACCCAGAGGCAGAGGCATGATGGGACTTGTAGTTTTGCAACAGCTGGAGGTCCGCTAATTGCATATCCCTGCTATAGTGCTACGTATAGAGGCGCACAAAACTATACGCTATATGCATCTAAACACAGCTGGCTGGCCATTGCAGCGGAAGATCCTGACTTGAGTTTAGACATATACACCATTTAGACATGTACATTTATTCTATTGACCATATACGTGTTTACATGTATATAAGTATAAAATCTGTAGATATATACAGCCCCAGACGCAGTTGTGTCCTATTTTCCTGTGTGTGTGTGTAAATGTAAATGTGTAACTGTGCGTCCCCATTGATTCCTATAGTGCTGTGTTTAGATGCGTACTAAACTATATGCTGTACACATCTACATGTAGGCGCCTCTGTGAATGACCCTTTAAAGTGATAAACCTGTTTTTTGTTTTTTTTTTTGTTTTTTTCTGGCACAATCCAGCTTTTGCAAGAACAATAAAAAAAAAAAATGTGCATGTATTAGGTTTTTGCACTGGCACCTGCAGAGCTTTGCAGATGTGATCAGTGGATGATGGGTGCAGCGCACAGGCTTCTGCATTGTTTACATCCCAACCCCAGGTCTGTATGGAGGTATATGGGACTAGAGGAGGTAATCAATGGACTACAAGCCTGGTGATGTCACCATAGTTGTTCTCCGCTGAGATCTGCGAATCCTTCTGCCGAAGGCATATGGGACTTCTCTTCTTTCCATTGGTAGGCCTCTGTGAATGCATGATGTGGCTGTGCTGACAGAGCTATGCACAGCTGCATCAAATTCAAACACAGAAGGCTGTAGGGAGAGGAAGCCTTTGATTTAGCCAAGGGGTGCATGTGACTTTTAAGCAAATTCACGTATGGTCATCTCATGCAATTTTTTTTTTCTATTAATATCACATATGATAACAAAAGATAAAGGGTCAGTTTAAGCTGGCCATACATTATACATTTTCTTGTTCAATTTCCTTGAGATTTACCTTAAACTATGTAGTGCAAGGGCCTGCCTGATTGCTTACAAATAAAAACTGTTTAGGTTTGACCTCATATTATATGTTTTTGGTAAATGTAAAGGAAAATTGAACAAGAAAATTGTATAATGCCGTAATCAAGGTAAAATTTTGTATGTGAGATAAATACTGCAAAGGTGAATCCTCCAAAAATTGAGATAAATCATTAATCTGAAATCACACATGATCAATATCAAATGGCTGCAAAACGTTGGGTGCATTTACTTCCAGTCGTGCCGTGATTTTGATTTTGCCACGATTGTCACGTGGTAAATCGTGCTGCAATCGCATCGCACGATGCTTGTCGTTCAAAAAAGGAACATGAGATTCTTTTGGGCAACAGCAGCAGCAAAATTGTGGCACAATTGGTGTGCCATTAGAAGTAATGTCACCGCAAACGTGTCCCGTGTTTTGCAGCCATTTGTATTGGCGGAGCGGAATCATGGCGATTGCAGAGCGATCGTGTGTGAATGCAGCCTAAAGTCAATTCACTAAGGCTTCTTGTACACGGGACGTTCTTACAACCTCTGCTGAACGATTTAACCTGACAGATAGTAACCCACGTTTAAAATGTCCGTCTACATGCCGCATTTAGCGGTGTTTTGCCGCGTTTTGCTTTTACAATAGTTCTTTTTTTCAAAATAGCCCAAAACGAAAAATGCCTGTAAACAAAACGTGGCTAAACACGAGTTACCGTGTTTAGAAGTGTTTGGAGCTTGAAATGCCTCTAAACTCAGATTTTGAACCCATTTTTTTGCGTTACAAAAAAAGCTTCTAAACTCAACTGCCTAGAAACAACTATAAACGACCCTGTGTACATGTACTGAAACGATAACAGAGGAGAGTTCAGGGGCAGTTGGAAATAAATGCCCAACTGCTCCTAAACGTCCGTTTATCAGCAGCAGTGTACATGAGGCCTTAGGCAGAGGCCATACACGGGTCGAATTTCCAAAGAATTTTCTTTCGTAAATCTTATCTAAGAATTTTCGTTTGTATTTCGCACCATTTGTGGGCTGCAGCAACAGCCATTTTTGGAGCGGGCATCCAATTTAAGTAATCGGACGTGTTTGAAATTTATTGAAAAACAAACGATTTTCTAATCAGTGATGGGAGAATCGTGCGAGAAATGTAGTCGAAAAAGAATGCATTTGTGCAAGAAAAGAATATTCCCGGAAAGAAAAGAAGATTCCCAGTCACGAAAATTCTTTTCTGTAGCAACATAAGGTGAAATTAAAGGCTTGGTTGGTCAAATTTCAAAATCAATGGTGGCACCATCGGATCACAAAATGCACTAATTTTCTGATTTTCAAAAGAAAATTCTTTCTAAATTCGAGAAGCAAACACATTTATCTTCTCAATCTGGGCAGTCAATATTTTAGAAATATACTTAATAACAATGAGGGGAACTCTGCACTGGCCAGTAAGTTATAAGTATACAATTGTGTTAATTCTCTGCTCGTAACATTTTGCTAGGAGATGGTTCTATGAATGAGGGCACACTAATGCCTGGCAGAAGAAAAGCAATGTCAAAAACATGCCTAAAGCCAGGTACTATTTTTTATTTTTATTTTCAACCCAGCTGGTTGAATAAAAGAGAGCTGACAGCTGCGGTCGGAATTGGTTGGATCTCCCCCGCTGAACTGTGCTCTGACAGAGGGCATGCCCCCCACCAGAACACTGCAGTCAGCGCTCTCAGCCATTGGTTTTCCAGCATGCTCGTCTGACAGAAGCCGGCCAAATGGCCAGCTTCTGTCAGACTGGGTGCCATACACACAGTCCGATGTCAGACGGTTTTTATAGAACCGACCTATTTCGCCCAACATTTGGCCCTTGTGTACTAGGCTTAAAGAGGAACTGCAGTCTGCTCACATAGTTTGTAATAAAAACATCTTTGCCATTCTAAAGCTTCCCTCCAACCACTTTGCAGATTATTTTATATATACTGTGATTCTGTACTTGCCAAATATGCTGCAGAAATCTCCCTCCACTGAGTCTGGCTGCATCCATTTTAACTGTGGGCAGCTGAAGCTGCTGCCTGTTCACTTCCTGGATTTACACACACAGGCAGAGGCACACCTCCAGCTCTGCAGCTCTCATTGGACCTCCTATGACTCATCCCCCCTCCCTTCCTGGCACACTCTCAGGAGAGTGAGAGAGAGCTGTGCATGATGTCATAAGCCTAGGCTAATGACCAGACAAGAAACAGGAAGTGGGCTGTATAAGGTTTACTGGCAGAAAATAAACGTTTTACTATCCAAAGTTGAGCCAACAAGGGCAGAAGATTTAATAGATGGAAAAATGAAAAAATCACTGAAGGTCCGCTTTAAGGCTGGCCATGCACAGTTTATATCTCAGCTGGTTCAGCAGGAACTGGCCGAGAATCAAACCATTAATGGGCAGGCTGAATGTACCAAGTTGATCAATCGATCAACTTGGGTAAAATCAGCCTGCTGAATTCACTTGCCGGCGGCGGCAGCTAAATTTGCTAGTAAACATCACTGACTTCTCCCGGTGGGGACAGCTTCCACCTCCCCAACCCCCCCCCCCCCCCCCACCGGGGGAAGACAATTGCTTGGCAGGAGGGATTCCCCTGTCAGCACTGTCTGTGTTGATGGGGAGAATCATGCAAATTTCTTCTCTGCAACCTGTGGTTCACACTGGTGTGACTTGTCATGCGATTTGACAGTTCCAAATCACTTGACAAGTCGCAGCCTATTTTCAGCAATGAAACCGTTCATATCGCTACAGCGATTATGAAAAAGGTTTCTGCATTACTTTTTGATGATTTAATTGCAACTTGCATAGACTTCTGTTACCTGATGAAATCGTCAGTGCAAATCGCACTGATGTGGACTTTGAAATGACGCTGAAGTAGTGTAATTTCAAAACTGCACTGGTGTGACCCGGGACTAAGGCCGTGTTTTTGAGAATGTGTTTAGGCTTGTCAAGTGCTTAGATGTTCATTTATTCTGGCCTTTGAAATGAATGAGTGCCCAAGCACTTGACGCGCCTAGTGCTTAAGCATGCTTTAGGCATGTCAGGTGTTTTTCCTACCAAAATGCTGCTGCTCCTGAACTCGCTGGCAGTGTTTTTTTTTCTGCATCTAAACTACCGGTAAATGCCTATGTGCATGGACACATAGACTAACATTGAGAGGCATTTAGAGGCAAAAAAGATAACGCAAGACACCTCCATAAGCAACATTTAAAGGAGAAGTCCAGCCTGAGTTCGTTTAACTGGGCTTCTCCTATGGATCACAGGAGTGCAGTTCGTTTTGCACTCCTGCGACCTGTTTTTAGCAGAGAGCTGACTGAAGTGCGCTCTTTGCTGACGTCACAGAAATCAGTCAAGGCACCGCGTCATCGCGACAATAAAGTCTGGATCCCCCAGGTGTCTGGACTGATGCCTGTCTCAGCCTCTCAGCGAGCCACTGAGAGCCTAAGAGAGTGACTCCCTGCCCCTCTACAGCTCAGCGCTCCAGTGAGCAAGGAGGGAGCAGAGCGGAGAGCTGCTGATTGACAGTCGGCTGCTCTCTGCTCGGGGAGCTGAGAGAACCGAGCCATCGGCAGTGTTGGATCACTTGGTTCTCAGTGAAGAGGCATCGGGGGACAGATGCAGCAACGATGCTGCATCCACCTAGGTAAGTATAAGGCCCCTTTCACATGTGCGGACCGTTCAGATCCGCCAGTCAGTTTTTTCAGGCGGATCTGAACGGTCGCTCCATACAGCTCTATGGAGCGTTGGATGTCAGCGGTGACATGTCCGCTGACATGCAATCCGCTCCGCAAAATCCAGACGGATGGATGTCCTGTTTTCCATCCGTCTGGCAGATCGGATCAGATGAAAACGGACAGGCGGTCCATATTCATCCGATCCCCCCATAGGGGAGAGCGGACTCTGACAGGTCCGTCCCTGCACAGTGTGAAGATGGACTTGTCATCCACTGGCTCAGCGGGGATCAATGTGTGAAAGGGGCCTTAAACAGTAAAAAAAAAAACAAAACATACTTGTCTTTTAAAATACCGAGTGCGCATGAGACCTGAGAATGTTTTCATACATTCACAATATTTCTGTGTACCTTTTATTCATAGAACAATCTGATGCAGTGTAAGTTCTCATGTACACAGAGCATTAGTTAGGCTCCATTCACACCTGAGCGTTTTGGATCGCGGGCGAAATCACCGCAATTCTGCCCGCGATTCTAAAATCGCAGTAAACCGTGGAATGCGTTGCAATGGCTTTATTTCTTAATAGCACCCCAAACGTGCGATTTATCCACAATTGCGCCACAATTTGCGATTGCAAACACTCCTGGCTCTGTGACAAGATTTGGTACGAGCTTCTTTTGGAGTGGAGGGAGACCCATTTAAATGAATGGTGCCGCTCCAAAAATGTTCAACTAAAAAGCAAAAAAAAATACGCTGCAGCAGTTGTCAGCTGCTCTACGCTTAGGTGTGAATGGAGCCTAGAAAGCCCCTCTGACCACCAGAACTCCTGGCAGGGAAGAGGCTGTTTAAAAATATGGTAAAAGCCTCGGATTTCACATGCATTTAGGCTGGCCATACATGTTCAATTTCCTTGTACAATTTTCCTTTTAGATTTACCAAAAAACATATAATATATGGTCAAAACTAAACAACACTTTAAATTGTATCCAATTAGGCAGGCCCTTGCACTATATAGTTGAAGATAAATCTAAAGAAAATTGTACAGAAAATTGTATAATGTATGGCCAGCCCACGTATGGCTAAGTCCGGTCTAACGTTTCAGTATTTATGTATTCTGTTCATTTATTCTGGCTACTGGAATGCATTAATACTCAAATGCAAAGCACATCATGATCTCCTCTTCCCTCTGTGTATGACCCATATAATAGTAATAATAAACTTTATTTTATATAGCGCCTTTGAAAGGTAGCTTCTCAAAGTGTTTACCCGTTTCTATAACCCATATGTGCTGTATGTAGTGCCCCGTTACCAAGTTCGTGATTTAACCCCCCCCAATACCAGCATGTTTATTTGTTTCCAACAATTGTGGCAAAAGATGAGATCAACTTTAGGCATCTAGTGTCTGCTTTTCTGAAAGGGGTCATTTGGGGAGCTTTTGTACTGTTCTGGCATTTTTTATTTTAACAGAAGGTAAGGGAAAAATATTTTTTATCTATTTTTATTATGTATTTATTTATTTTGTTCTTTTTTTCTTTATATATCGTAGTAAAATTTCAAAAAACAATGGTTATTAAATGCCATCAGAAGAGCTCTGTCTAAAAATATATTCAGTTATATTCAAGTATACAGTATTTGAACACTCCCATTCAATGTTTGTGTGTGTGTGTGTGTGTGTGTGTGTGTATTTATGTATATATAGATATTTGGCTCTGGTGGTCCCTGACATTTGGCTCTGGTGGTCCCTTACATTCATCCCTGACATGTAGCACTGGTTTGCATTTAAAAAGCTGTGACCCATCATACCGTGTGTTATGTATGGCTTGCTGGCTGCAGAATGAGGGGTGTGATTTATGTTGAAGTGGACGAGTTCACATTTACATGTACAAGCCTAGTGTACCTCCCACATTCACTCCCATCCCAAAGATTCATGGGAAATGTAGGCTGATTACAGTTAGAGAGAGAGAAAAGGATATGATGTAATCACTGTTCTAACACCTCCTACCTGCCAGAAAAGATGATGCATTTTCTGAATCATAGAGCTGCTTACCTCCCAACTTTTTGAGAAGGGAATGAGGGACACCTATTAGCAAAAGTGTGTAGGCATAGGACACACGCCCTGCCACATCCACTTAAAGGTGAATTAAAAAAAAAAAAAAAAGATTAGTTATACCCACAGGTGTTTTTTTTACCATTCACTATTCCTTTATATTGGCTTTTTAAATTTACAAATGGAGCAATTTAGAAATCAGATGAAAGGTTTAGCACTGGGAAACACTTTTTGATAGATAAATAATGCATTTTATATACATCTATATGGATCAGACCAAAATGAGGGACAAATGAGGAGGGAAGAGGGACAGAGGGGCTTTGTTCCAAATCAGGGACAGTCCCTCGAAATCAGGGACAGTTGGGAGCTATGGAGCTGACTTCCTGAAAATTTAAATCACACATCTCTCTTAAACGGTAAGAAATTTCACAAATGTAATAACTGTTTAGTGTTTTGTGTGTGTGTGGGGGTGTACTAATGGGGTATTTTTTTGAAAATCACGGAGTTCTGCTTTAAAGCAGTAAATTATAACTAAAAAAAAAAAAACAAAAGGGTTTATTCATTATCGTATGCAAAAAAATAAAGTGACCGGTGCTTAGAAGTTAATAAACAGTTAGCCCTGGTTCACACAGGGGCGGCACGACTTGCAGGTCGCCTCACAGAGGCGACCTGCACACGACTGCCACGGCGACTTGCAAAACGACGTCTGTATAGAAGTCTATGCAAGTTGCCCCAAAAGTAGTACAGGAGCCTTTTTCTAAGTCGGAGCGACTTGCGTCGCTCCTATTAGAACGGTTCCATTGTACAGAATGGGAGGCGACTTGTTAGGCGGCTAGGTCACCTGACAAGTCGCCCCTGTGTGAACCGGCACTTAAGCTTCATGTACACTAGCCTACACTGGCAGCTCCTAAACTTGAGTTTAGGAGATTTTGGCTTTTTTTTTTTTGCCAAAGCTCCTAAACTTAAAGGGGTTGTAAAGGTAAAAATTTTTTCACCTTAATGCATTCTATGCATTAAGGTGAAAAAACTTTTGACAGTACCGCCGCCCCCAGGCCCCCCGTTTTACTTACCTGACGCCTCGAATCTTCGCTGCTCGTCCTCGTCATCTTCATTGCAGCTCAGCCTGGTCGCTGATTGGCTGCAGTGGATGGATTGAAAGCAGCGCAGCCATTGGCTCGCGCTGCTGTCAATCACATCCGATGACGCGGCGCGCCGGGGGGGCGGGGCCGAGTGATACAGCGAGCGGCTATAGCCGCCGGCTGTATCACGGGAGCGTGCCCGCAAGCACTCACCACCGTGCGAGGGAGCTCGCATTAAGGTGGTAAATGCTTGCGGGGAGGAGCTGAAACAGCCGCCGAGGGACCCCAGAAGACCAGGTTCGGGGCCACTCTGTGCAGAACGAGCTGCACAGTGAAGGTAAGTATAACATGTTTGTTATTTTTAAAAAAAAAAAAATTAACTTTACAACCCCTTCAACTCCATAAATGTGTCTGATGTGTCATAGTGCACATTGGCGTTGATTACTAAAACTGGAGAGTGAATAATCTGGTGCAGCTGTGAATGGAAGTCAATCAGCTTCTAACTTCAGCTTGTTCAATTAAGCTTTGACAATAACACCTGGAAGCTGATTGGTTTTCTGTGCAGAGCTGCACCAGATTTTGTCCTCTCCAGTCTTAGTAAATCAACGACGCAGGCTTTTAGCAGAGTTTAGGAGCCACGGTTAGGTGAGCTTCAACCTTCCTCTCCTGAACGTGGAAAAACCACTTTCAGGACAGGCAGAAAACCGCAAAACACGACAAAATTGCAGCGCAATTTTTTTCCGGTATCCGCAGTGAATGTAGGCTTGTGTACATGAAGCCTAATACAGTGCTTAAAAAGTGTCTCTGCAACAAAACATAATAAACTTGTGAAAACAGTGTCCATGTTATTAAACTTCAATTTCACAAAATATCTTCTCTCCATGTCCATTCCAAAGTCCAAAACTTCCCACCAGTAGCACAGAATAACTCACCAGCATCAAAGACCCTTTAATGACTGAGTCAAATCAGGCTCAGTCGATTCCCCGCAATGATGTGTCCTCCCAGGGTTCTCTCATGTATTGGGAAAATCTCAGCATAAAAGAAAAAGAGAGGGTAAACCTCACCACATAAAACCATTTATTTAAAAAAATGACAAACACAGTAAACAATGCGTACCGACATTTCAAATGGAATAATGCAGCATAAAATAATAACACTATTTTTTATTTACTAAAACTGGAGAGTGCAAAATCAGGCTCACTTCTGCAATCAGCTTCCAAGTTTTATTGCCAAAGCCTGATTAAACAAGCTGAGGTTAGAAGCTGATTAGTTTTTATGTAGAAGTGAGTCTGATTTTGCACTCTCCGGCTTTAGTAAATAAACCCCTATGACTTCAAGCGGTACCGGCTCCAGCCACATGCAAGCAGATCTCAAGACGACAAGCCTTGCCCCATGCATTTTTTTTGTGATGACATGAGCCTAGTATACTATTTATGTTCTTTTTTCATGTTACTCATTCCGGTTTTTTGTGATACATTGCATGATGGACCGGTAATGACAATTGTGTGCTGCTTAGGGTACAAGGGAAAGCAGTTCTGTGTCCACCGCTGTGAGTGCAGCCCAGGGAGGGAGCTTGTCTCGGCTCCAAACAACTGTTAGGGCTCATTTACACTTCAGCTTCAACACACGTTAAGGGCTAGTTTACACTTGCTTCCAAACAAGGCTTCGGAGACACTTTGTTAAAGCTCTCTGAACGCTAGCCAAAGCCCACGTCACTAAATAAAATGGTTAGCTTACAGTCCTGTTTACAGCTTGGGTTTTCTTTGCTTTGCTTAGGCTTCGCTCCAAAAGTTATACCCCGTGTCGCTTTTGTGGTGCTTCAAAGAGTCTTCAAAGTCTCCACAGGAGTCTATGGGCTCATTTACACTTGCTTCGGCTTCAACGCACATTAAAGCTTCTACTGCTTCAACAAGCTTGTATGATGTGTTTTTGATGCTTCGGTGGTGCTCTTTTGAAGCTTTGTTGAAGCTTGGCAGATGCCCTGTGTGTGTGTTGATATCTCACACCTGCAATTTCTCCAAAACAAAGCGAAGCTAAAGCAGAATTAAAGCCTCTCAGAATCATGGGGATGATTAAGCTCCGAGGGGAGGAGTGAGACGCATTGGGTTTGTGGCCTGGCGGGAGTCTAGGTTGAGACTGCTTTTCTTTCCAATACCAGCAGGTTTGCATTGATGTGCGGCTTCATGGGATCTATACTTTTCTTAAAATTGCATGATGCGACATGTAGTCCTGATCAATGTGATCTAAGGACTGCTAACAACGATATAAGTGCATGCTGTCTGGCTAAAAGTTCAGGGAAGCGACAAACAGCTGGAAGATGTGACAGCAAATTGAAAGTAATGTATTTGGGTACTTTTCTGAACAGACTATATTTTTGACTTGCAATACGTACATTAATCGCAGTGTGTTGTTAAGCGGAGTTCCACTCAAAAGTGGAAGCACCGCTTGTTTGCTTCACCCATCTACCCCCCCTCCTCCCTTCCCTTGTGGTGCCATATTTGGCACCTTTCGGGGGAGAGGGGGGAACAGGTACTTGTTTTTGACAGGTACCCTTCCCCACTTCCGGGAGACCCCAGAAGTTTGGACCCCCACCTCCCTCCTCCAATGCCAGGCCAGTTAAAAAGTGCAGCGCGCTTCGCACATGCGCAGTGGGGAGCCGGCTATGAAGCCGAATGGCTTCACTGCCGGTTTCCCTTACCACGAATGGCGACGGCAACACCCAAGAGCAGACCGGAAATTCGGCTGGGGTGCCGAGATCGCTGGATCCCTGGACAGGTAAGTATTCTAATATTAAGTCAGCAGCTACAGTATTTGTAGCTGCTGACTTTTAATTTTTTGGTGGAGGGGTCTGGACCTCCTCTTTAATAAAAAAAGTGCAAGGGTTTGCTTTCACGTAGTTCAGCAGAGCTTTCCCACATTCATTAAGCTAAGTGATTGTTCCCTTGCAAAGTAAAAATGCTCTACTCCTTTAGTGCATCAGGTCTATGTCTATTCTTAAACATTCTTATCTATCTGCTCCCGAATTTTTTAAAGAACATTCTTTGCATATCTCAGTACTGTGATAAATAAACTCCCATTTACATGAGTGCCCGGCCGTGACACATATTAAATGGAAGATATGACTATTTTAACTGGTGATGTACTATATATTGTTGGTTCATCTATAGCTCTGTACACACTCAAAAATCTTTACCTGCAATAATTATGGAATTATTATGGAACCTGTTGTGGGTATTTTAGTGTCTTTCTACTTGCAGTAGTATCGTAGTAACATAGGTTGAAAAAGATTTCCAATATTCCATTTAGTTTAACCAACAGACATAAAATAAATAAATGTAAATCCTGCACCCACAGAACCCCAAACCCGCAGTTAATCTAAAGGTAGTAAAAAACCCTTTTAAAGGATGAGTTCACCTTTCATAACATGTTGGTTACACCCATATTCGAGATGTAATATGTTATGAATGCATCGGCCCCCGCACCTCCCAGATCCCTGCTGTGCTAGCTAGTGGGGGTTCTTCTCCACCTGCTAGCTGTCAAAATTGTCCACCTGGCTGTGTCGCTCATTCATAGCTCTGTGAATGGAAAACTACAAGATCCAGCAACTTTTGTGGCTGTCTGCTTGTAGTTTTCAATGAAGAGCACTGTGAGCGCTGAAGCCGATACACTGACAGGTCTGCAGGAGACCTACATGGCATCAGCGATCTGCTGATTACTGGTGCATCGCTTTACAGGCTCCTGCAAAACATAATAAAAGCAGATTGCAAAAAAAATGTGCATTTATTATTTTTTCTGAAAAGGTGAACTTTTAGGCAGGGTTCACACCTATGCGAATTGGATGCGGATTTCGCCGCATCCAGTTCGCATAGCAAGAGATTGTGACCGGCTGTCTATGGAGGCAGTGCAAATTGCATGGGAGTCCTGTGTGTCTTTTGGTCTGTTTCAGGTCGAATTCAGCCCAATTCGGGCTGAAATCGGACCTGGAATGGTGAATGGAGACGCATCGGACTCCTGCTGTGAGTTCTCAAGTGTGAACCCAGCCTTACAGAGAGGTTCAGTTTACTGCAACAGGCCGGGTTAACACTGGCACAACACGACAGTCATACCACTGTGGATCCGACTTTGTCCTGCGACTTGAAGTCAGACATCCGTCCAACTTCAATGAACGGGGATCCGACTTTGATCCCGACAATACCAGGCACTTTGGGTCTGGTATGAATCTTTAGGGGAAACACCACGCTACATTTAAAAAAAACAAAGCGGTATGGGTTCCCCTCCAGGACCATACCGGGCCCTTCAGTCTGGCATGGATTTTAAGGGGAACCCCCCTCCCACCGAAAAAACAGAGTGGGGTCCCCCCCAAAATCCATACCAGACCCTTATCCAAGCAGGCAGCCCGGCAAGTCAGGAAAGGTGGGTGGGGATGAGCGAGCGCCCCCCGAACCGTACCAGGCCGTATGCCCTCAACGTGGGTGGTGGGTGCCTTGAAGCAGGGGGGGCCTTGCGCCCCCAACCCAAAGCACCTTGTCCCCATGTTGATGAGGTCAAGGACCTCTTTCCAACAACTCTAGCCGTTGGTTATCGGGATCTGCGGGCGGGGGGCTTATCGGAATCTGGAAGCCTCCTTTAACAAGGGGGCTCCCAGATCCCGATCCCCTACCCATTCACCAAACAAAAAGTGTCAAAAAAAACAAAACGCAGTACACAGGTTTTTAAAGTAATTTATTAAGGCAGCTCCGGCATTGCTTCTGGTGTCTTCTCCCCTCTCCGGCTCCCCTGCTTCCTCCGCTGACATCTTCTACTTCTGCTGGTTCTTCTCCCCTCTCTGGGTCTTCTACACTCTCCGCTGATATCTTCTAGCCCTCTACGGTTCTTCATCCTCTGTCCGCTGTCTTCTGCCTCTTTTTTTTTTTTTTTTGGCACTTTTTTTTTTAGGTGAATCGGTAGGGGTACAATGTACCCGATACTCATTCACATAGGGTGGGGGATCTGGGAGCCCCCTTGTTAAAGTGGGCTTCCAGATTCTGAAAAGCCTCCCGCCCGCAGATCCCGATGACCAGGGTTGTCTGGAAGAGGCCTTTGTCCTCATCAACATGGGGACAAGGTGCTCTGGGGTGGGGGGCGTCCCAAAGCACCCCCCCCATGTTGAGGGCATGCGGCCTGGTACGCTTCAGGAGGGGGTGCTCGCTCGTCCCCATCCCCTTTCCTAACCCGCCGGGCTGCGTGCTCGGATAAGGGTCTGGTATGTATTTTGGGGGGGACCCCACACCATTTTTTCGGTGTGGGGGGGTTCCCCTTAAAATCCATGCCCGACCAAAGGGTCTGGTATTGTCTTGGAGGCGGCTACCTGTGCCGTTTTTTTTGTTTTTTTCTGTAGAGTTCTCCTTCAAGGTCATCAGAGCACAAGTCGCATGCTAAGTCAACAAAGACTGTGAATACTTATGTACATTTGATTTTTTTTTTGGTTTTTATTTTTAATAAATTTGCAAAGATTTCAAACAAACTTTTTTCATGTTGTCATTTATGGGGTATTGTTTTTAGAATTTTGAGGAAAATAATGAATTTACTCTGTTTTGGACTAAGGCTGTAACATAACAAAATGTGGAAAAGGTTAAGCCCTGTGAATACTTTTCAGATGCACTGTAAAAATTTTATTCTGTAATTTGTCCTGTTTAAAACCACACTAAAATTATGATTTTGGTACAAAGCATTGCAAAGTTATTTACAACTAAAGTAAAGTAGGTTTTTTAAATTTTGCGCTTTTTTTTCAGTGTGATACGTGTAAAAATATTGAACAAAGCAAACAAAAACAGAAAACCAGTTTAACCACTTCCCGCCTGGCCTGTAGCAGATTGAGGGACGGGAAGTGGTTCTGTTATCCTGACTGGGCGTCATATGGGATAGGATAACATGCTGGGGTGCGTAGTGCGGCAATCGCATGTGCGGCGTGTCAGTCTGACACTCCACATCTCCGATCGTGATAAGAAGCCTCTCTGGGAGGCTTCTTACCACGTGATCAGATGTGACCAATCACAGCTGAGCATTGCGTGAACCAGGAAGTGCGGGTAAACGGCATTCCTCGGTTTGTGCTGGCAAGGAGAGCAGAACGGAGTCGATCGGCGGCTCTCCCTGTCAGAGGGGGGGTCTGTGCTGATAATCAGCACATTGATTATCAGCACAGCCCCCTCAGTTGTCCCAATCACCTGCCAATCAATCCCCAGCAACACACACAATAATAAAGTCTCCCGGTGCCCACCACAGTGCCAATCAGTGCCCAGCAGTAATACCTGTCAGTGATCTATCAGTACCTCATCATCAGTTCTACCTGTCAGTGCCAATCAGTACCGCCTATCAGTGCCCATCACAGCCGCCTGTCAGTGTCGCCCGTCAGTGCCCATCAGTGTCACCTATCAGTGCCGCCTATTGGTGCCCATCAGTGCTGCATATCAGTGCCCATCAATTCTACATATCAGTGCCACTTTATCAGTGCCAACTCATCAGTGCCTGTCAGTGAAGGGGAAACCAAAATTTTATGACAGAAAGTAAGAAAAACTTTATTTTAGTTTGTTTAGCAAAAAATAAAAACCCCAGAGGTGATCAAATACCCCCAAAAGAAAGCTCTATTTGTGGGAAGAAAATGATAAAAATTTTGTTTGGGTACAGTGTTGCATGACCGCGCAATTGTCATTCAAAGTGCAACAGCGCTGAAAGCTGAACATTGTCCTGGGCAGGAATTGCCAAAAGTACCTGGTATTGAAGTGGTTAAATATTAATAAAATAGAAAAATAAATCACCCAGAAAATTATAATTGACATCACGTCCGGCGTTGGCAGATATAAACACTGCCAATTTTTTTCTACCTGAAAAGCAGAGATCAGTGCTTTATCTATTTATTTATTTTGATCTAATGTTTCCCAGGGTAGAGAAGAGATTTGGGGGTCTTTTAGACCCCAGATGTCTCCATAAAGGGGGCAAGTTGTAGCTCAGTTACTGAGCAATTCAATTTTCGCAGCGTTTGGAGCTAGTGACAGAAAGACAGCTTCAGTTGCTACTAATGTAATTCAATGCAGCAGCTGTTGACCATGGCAAATACGAGGATTTGTACAGTAGCTCCATAGATAAGCATTGTGGTCAACTATAGCAGCAACTCTGCATCCAACTGCAAATTAAAAGAGAAATTAAGCTGAAATTTGTAGGTGCTACAAAGTTGCTAGTGTGACATGGGCCTATTGGCCAACAGCTTCAGTATAACCACAGCCCCTCTACTTATTTCCACCAGTTTTTAATACATCAATCACTAGGCATCATAGTTTGTCACATCACGTTTCAGAAAGCAGACCAGAAACAAGCTCTGCAGACTTTTCCTCTCCATGTAGCCAGTTCCCCACTGCTCCATCTGACAATGACATTCTGACATCATCACATACAATGCAGGACTGCTGATCCTGCATTGGATGTGAGGATCTCGAGGAGCTGTGCACAAGCTGGAGTATCGGAGGGAAGAGGTGAGCACTGGCTACCAGAGGAGTGAGGGATAAGCTGAGTAAAAACTGCATTTGTAGACAAAAAGGCTCAGTGTGGGGTAGCCCCACTTCATAGGCCGTTAACATTTTTTGCTGGTGTCAGTTTAAGGGGAGATGCATTAATCAGAACCAGTATACCCAGGTTGGGCTTGTGTATATCATTTAAAAATGCATACTGTATACAGTATTTTTTTAAATTGTAAATGTTATTCTTTGGTAAACTTCAATTTAAAGTATGACTAAAGACAAATCTTTTTTTTTTTTCTTCTTTTTTACGTTTTAGATAGAATGGTGATTAGACCTGTCAGATTTGTATTGCTATCTGTTAGTTAGATTTACCCTCCCTGTTTTTCCTGGCTCCTTTTATCATTGAAAGTGAAAGAAAATCCCACATTTTGCATTCTTACCAGGAAATGGGGGGGGGGGGGGGGTCTTCCAATGGGGGTACTAGATCTGGTGACAACCAAGCATTTACACACTTTGGCGGCATCTCAACTTACTTCCTGTTTTGCCTATGGCACAGGAAGTGAAGGGAAATCTCCCCAATGTGACACAGATAGCAAAAAATACCTGACGGGGTCATACCCTTTCTTACTCTGTTCAAAGTGGGAAAAAAGTTTTGCTTTTAGCTCTACTTTAAAGCTGTTAGCTCACCATTATAGAGGAAATGAAAAAGTAAATTAACACTATACACACTCTCCTCTCCCGGCCCCGGCTGTACTTACCTTCCAGTATGCTGTGCTGTCAAATCCCATGTAGCAGTTCCAGCAGTATTGGGATTTGAAATCTCTGCTCTTCTCCCACTTCTCTGTGTAGTGCTCCTGGGATGAGCCATACTTGTCAGTGCCATCACAGTGAATTGCTCTGGTCCATCCAGAAAGTGCTGCACAGAGAAGAGGAAGAGGAGCAGGGATTTCAAATCCCCAGTCTGCTGGACCTGCTCCATGGGATCTAACTACTAAGCATCCGTGGTGGCTGGTGCTAAAAAAATGGTGGGGTGGGGGGGCGGGCGCAAACAAACAAACCCCTTCAGGTCCTCACTCACCATGGTCATGGCCACACACACACACACACACACACACACACACACACACACACACACACACACACACACACACACACACACACACACACACACACACACGATCCTCAAAAACTTTCCCCACTTTTAATATATTTAATTGAGTTAAAAAAAGTGTGGAAACTTCTTGAAGTCCCCTTGTAAACAAACACACACACACACCAAGACTTATAGCACTGACATATTCCGTGACACCTTACGAAGAACCATATCCTCCAAGCTCACACATAAGAAACCTACAAACTCCATGCAGACAGGAATTAATCCTAGTACCCTGCAACTCAAACACAAGCAACCTACAAACTCCATGCTGGAAGTGAGTACCCCACAGCTCAAACACAATAACCTACAAACTCTGTGCAAATGGGAATCAATCTTAGCACCCCACAGCTCAAACTCATGACCCACCAATGAGCTGAAAGCCCCCCTGAATACATCAAACCCAACACAACTGCTAAAGAAGCACAAGTCCCAGCAGAGCCACCATAACAATCTCCAGCAGCCAAGAACTACATCATTATAAAAGAGAACCTGCCTCTGTCCATCAAACCCAGCCTGCCCCAAAACTCAACAGCACCAACTTTACAGGAGAGCTGTAGTAACCCTGGTTGGCAGGACATGCTTGCACTTGTAGTTCACCAACAGCAGGTGACTGTACTGGTCCTGATCAGAGCCATGCTGGAGGAACAGAGAGAGCTCACATCATCCATCAGCAAAGAGCACTACTGTACTACCCAGGCAGGGTTAACCCTGTCCATGCCACCTGAGCCAGCAGCAGCAGCTAGGCAGGCAGGGAAGGCTGGATCCCCCTCTTGCTGCCTGAAAGTCATACACTGGTGAAATAGGTCAGGCAGTCCCCCTCTACTGACCTGAATAGCAGATGCAGCCTCCTTGTTGGTGATCTGCAGGCAATGCGGGGCACAGTGTGGGGGCACCTCCTTTCTGTCAGCGGCGGCTGGTGGGACGGTCGGTCAGCAGGCATAGCGGGGACACCTCTCAGCGGTGACTGTTGGGTTGACTGGTCAGCGGGGACACAGTGTGGGCCGGGACACCTCCTCTCCAGACAGTGCAGCGTGCTATTCTGAAATAGCTCTGATCGGGCAGTGCGTTCAATGGAGCTGTGACGTCGCTTCCGGTTTATCACTGGCACGGGGAAACCGGAAGTGAAGTCGTAAGTCGGAGGGAAAGCACCGCCCATGTCCTAGGGTGGTGCCAATCTAGAACAAAGCAGCCGTAGTGATACTACGGGCGGAAGTATTCTGTCGCAATGGCGCAATGGATTGCGACACAAGGGAGGTCAAAACCCTGCAAATGAAGCGTCTCGTCTGCAATCTCGTGATTGCATAGACGTCACGCTTCCCATAGTGCACTGTGTCCGGAGCCCGAACATAGGGGTGGGGGGCGCATGCGCTCCCTGTGGACGGGCCGCCACTGCTCAGCATTCCTGGAGGTACAGTGCCTTGCAAAAGTATTCACCCCTCTTGCCATTTTTCGTGTTTTGTTGTCTCACAACCTGGAATTAACATGGATTGTTTGAGGATTTACATCATTTAATTTACAGAACATGCCCACAACTTTGAAGATTTTTTTTATTGTTAAGCAAACAACAAATAGGACAAAATAACAGAAAAAGTCAATGTGCATAACTATTCACCCCCCTAAAGTCAATACTTAGTAGAACCACCTTTTGCGCTATCATAGCTCCAAATCGCTTTGGATAAGTCTCTATGAGCTTGCCACATCTTGCCACTGGGATTTTTGCCCATTCCTCCTTGAAAAACTGCTCCAGGACCTTCAAGTTGGATGGTTTGTGCTTGTGAACAGCAATCTTTAAGTCTGACCACAGATTTTTTTATTGGATTGAGGTCTGGGCTTTGACTAGGCCATTCCAACACATTTACACGTTTCCCCTTAAACCACACAAGTGTTGCTTTAGCAGTGTGTTTGGTGTCATTGTCCTGCTGGAAGGTGCAGGTTTTGCTCAAGAATATCCCTATATTTAGCAACATCCATCTTTCCCTCAACTCTGACCAGTTTCCCAGTCCCGACTGCTGAAAAACATCCCCACAGCATGATGCTGCCACCACCATGTTTCACTGTGGGGATGTGTTCTTTGGGTGATGTGATGTGTTGGGTTTGCACCAGATATAGCGTTTTCTTTGATGGCCAAAAAAGTTAAATTTTAGTCTCATCAGACCAGAGCACCTTCCTCCATACATTTTGGAAGTCTCCCAGATGCCTTTTCGCAAACTCAAAATGTGCCATTTTGTTTTTTGCTGGAAGTAATGGCTTTCTTCTGGCCACTCTGCCATAAAGCCCAGCTCTATGGAGCATACGGCTTATTGTCATCCTATGTACAGATAGTCCAGTCTCTGCTGTGGAACTCTGCAGATCCTCCAGGCTTACCTTAGGTCTCTGTGCTGCCTCCCTGATTAATGCCCTCCTTGCCCTGTCTGTGAGTTTTGGTGTACGGCCATCTCTTGGCAGGTTTGCTGTTGTGCCATGTACTTTCCATTTGGTTATAATAGATTTGATGGTGCTCCTAGGGATCATCAAAGATTTGGATATTTTTTTATAACCTAACCCTGACTCGTACTCCTCAACAACATTGTCCCTTACCTGTTTGGAGAGTTCCTTGGTCTTCATGGCAGTGTTTTGTTAGTGGTGCCTCTGGGGCCTTTCAAAAAGGTGTGTATATGTAATGACAGATCATGTGAAACTTAGATTGCACACAGGTGGACATCATTTCACCAATTATGTGACTTCTGAAGGTAATTGGCTGCACCAGAGCTTTTTATGGGGGTGAATACATACGCACATGCCAATTATCATTTTTTTATTTCTGAAAAATAGTTTTATGTATACATTTTTCTAATTTTACTGTACCAACTTAGACTATTGTGTTCTGATCCATCACATATAATTCGTATTAAAAAAAATATTCAACTAAAGGATGTAATGTAACAAAATAGGTAAAAAGCCAAAGGGGGTGAATACTTTCGCAAGGCACTGTAAGTACAACGGGATTGGGGGTGCAGGGAGAGTGTACGGTGTTAGTTCACCTATTTGTTTTCTTTGCAAAGGTAAATTTAGACTTCAAGTTACCACAAACATCATGCTAAGGCTACATGCCCACGGACATTTTAAAAAACGGGCTGTAAAGCCAGTGCAGACGCCAGGAAAAAAGTGGCATCAAAAGCGCGATTTTATCCGCGTTTTGAATTGAATTCAATGCATGTTACTCCACGCTGGCTTTCAGCTGCATTTCTCTGTCTCTATTCTAAATCAATGGTTCCCTATGGGAGCCCATTGATTTGAATAGAGGTCGCACCAGAAGTCTGATCAGGAGGATCTGACTTGCGATGCGACTTGTGTGCTGAGAATCTTGAGGGGGGAACCCAGCGAAAATTTGTAAAAATTCCACCAAGATAATACCAGACCCTTCGGTCTGGTGTGGATCTTAAGGGGAACCCCCCACACCAAAAAAAATGGCGTGGGGGTCCCCCCAAGATCCAAAGCAGACCCTTGTTAGAGCACGCAGCCCGGCAGGTCAGGAAAGGGGGCCCCCCTCCTGGACCATACCAAGCCACATGCCCTCTACATGGGGGGTTGATGCTTCGGGGTAGGGGGGGCCCTGCACCCCCCCACCCCAAAGCACCTTGTCCCCATGTTGATGAGGACAAGGGCCTCTTCCCGACAACCCTGGCCCTTGGTTGTCGGGGTCTGCGGGCAGGGGGCTTATCGGATTCTGGGAGTCCTCTTTAATAAGGGGGCACCCAGATCCCGGCCTCCCACCCTATGTGAATGAGTATGGGGTACATCGTACCCCTACCCATTCACCTGGGGAAAAAAGTGTCAATAAAAAAAACACACTACATAGGTTTTTAAAGTAATTTATTAGGCAGCTCCAGGGGTCTCTTCCAACTTCTCCGCTCTCCGGCCTCTTCTCCCCGCTCTCCGGCTTCTTCTCCGCGCTCTCCGGCCTCTTCTCCCGCTGTCCAGTGTCTTCTGCTGGGCTCCTCCGCTATCTTCTGCCTGCTCTTTTGCTAGCTCTTGCCTGGTCTTTTCCGCTGTCTTTCTTCCCTCTTTTCTTCTTCCGATGTTGAATCGACGCTCTCTCCCACTGTAATGCCGCATGCGCGGTGCGCAGTGACTTATGTAGGCTGCCTCTTATGACATCACAGCCCCATCATACCCCGGGACATTTACAGCTCAAAAATTCCTTGGTGGGCATGGGGCCATAGGCTAACATGGAGAGGCGTTTTTAAGCTGCAAAAAACACTCAAAAAAGTGGTTGTAAAAACGTCCGTGGGCATGAGGCCTAATATTCATATCTACTGTAGCCCTCTCACACCCATACATAAACAGATATACTGTTACCTACATTCACTACAGCCTGTTTTTATTATTCTAATGTTGGACTGCTGTTCATTTTCAGGGTGAATTTCTAGATTCTGTTTGATGTAAAGATTATTGCTTTGTAGACCTTCAGAATTTCATAACACTTCTTGCTGTTTCTTGCTAAGACATAGCTAAATGTGATTAGGGAGCTTAATTCCTCCAACGTGCCCAGTGAAACATGTCCCTACCTGTTTTAAATGTAGACTGACTTTTTTGTGTGGATTTTTGGTTCTGTTGCTGGTTTGCAAGAGAACTTTTACTTTTCAGTTTAATAAATAATGTAAGCAGAGAACCTAGTATTTACTGTTAAAATACAACTAAAGGCTCCTGCATAAAAGCCTAAAATTCAATTACTAAGGGATGCACAAGTCTCATAAAGTAAACAAGAAAGTTCCTTTACCATCCCTGACAGAGGCAAATTTCCTTTATTTGTGTCTCAGATGTTCTCCCTCGCGGAAACTGCAGATAACAGTGGGTTCAGCAACAGAGGAAATTGGAAAGCAGTGGACAGGACTAGGTGTGCCCAGGTGCTGATTGATAAGCTACAGGCTTGTGGCTTATGCTGGCCATACACTATACGAAAAATCGTCCAAACACATTTTCGAAAAACGAACGTTCGACCGTGACCGCAAGCGATCGTGCCATCATGTAATGACCGATAAATTGTTCAGTGGACATAAATAATTTTTTGTTCGTTTTTTACATATACCTAGTGCAGTCAGTTCGGACGGGAAACACATTAACCTTGCAATTTATTGTACGTTCGGCAGAAATTTTCCAAACTTGCCATTCGTTTTTTTTCCACAAAAACGTCACAAACGATTATCGATTTGTGCCCATTAACTTGCCAGAAAACGAACGAAGTGTCTATATGAACGATTTTTCAGCTTATTTTTCGTATAGTGTATGGCCAGCATTAGCAGTAACAATGCTGATAGATCCACTCCCTGCAACATGTTTTCATCTCACTGTAGTGCAAGCAGGCACAGTCTAAATGAGAGTGGCAATACTCGCCAGATCAACTTTACCTATACATGTTAGTACCCAGTTATTTTATATACATTTAGGTAAAAATCCAGGCCTTTTTTAAATGCCTTTCACACACATCGCCGTGGCTCGGTCCCACCCCCTGTGGCTCCAGGCTGTGATTGTCCTCATTGGCTGAGAGAGCAGCGGGAGCTGTCAATCACAACCAGTGAGCAAATGAAAAGAAAGAGGGGGCAGGTCTGAGCCTCGACTCTGTGTGAGAATCGACATGCAAAGCAGCAGCTCGGGAGCGAGCCTGTTTGGGTGCCCCCACAACAAGCTGTTTGCTCTGGGGCCAGTTGGTAAGAGGGAGTGGCCAGGAGCACCGGCGGGGGAGGTTCAGGGCTGCTCTCTGCAAAACTGCTAGAGATGTGAAGGCCCGGAAAAAAAACGAAACATTTGGGAAAAAAACCTTTTTTTTTCCGTTTTCTTTTTCTGAAGGCTTTTTTGTTTTTTTCCGAAAAATTTAAAAAAGAAAAAAAAAATTGTGGAATATTTTATTTTAACATGATGAATAAAATATTTTAAGACAGGGTGTTCAAATATTTTCCAAATCATTTCTAAAAAAAAATGTATGATATCAGATTATTCTAATTTCTGTGCACTAAGTGAGGACAAGCAAGTCCTAGGTAACAAACTGAACCCTCCAATGCAAGAACAGTATGCATTTCTTCCTTTAGGAGGTGCTGTGCTGCTATTGTAACAAGAGTCGGTCCGGTCAAACCTTACATTTTTAGAAGTTCCTAATTGTGATGATGGACGAAAAAGAGTAGCTGCAGAAGCCGAGATGGATACTGACAATTTCAACTCAGAAAATGATTCTGATTAAATGTCCATTGAAACTTAGTCCCACTCTCTTAACACTTCCTCCATCTTTAGTTCTTTTTATGAGAATGGGGTTTTTATTTTTATTTAATACTATGGAGAGGAAATATGAAAAATTGTTACTTTTGATTTTGAAAATTGTTCTGTGGAGGCTTTTTGTCTGTTCCACATAAACTAGTAAGCAGTTCAGGAGATTGTTGCTTCCTTTGTTACAAATAAATATTATAAAAAAGTAAATTCTGTTTGTGATAATTGTTTGGCTACACTAAATTTTTAATATGCTAGTTGTGATAATTTTATACCAAGTCAAATTGTCCATAGTCATATTTTATGTTCCTAAAGTAACAGAATGACTTTCAATCTTAAAAAGACAAAAAAGTGCTAATGTAGCATTTTTTTCAATTTTTCGGAAAATTCCCGTTCCCCCCCCCCCCCCCCCCCCCCCCAAAAAAAACGGGAAAAAAAATGTTTTTTTTCCGAGCTTCAAAATTTCCGGAAATTTTACATCTCTAACCACTGCACAGTAGAAGTATAACATGTTTGTTATTAAAAAAAACAAAAAAAATGCCTTTAACTGGTTCCCGACCGGCTCGCGTACATATGCGGGGGCAGAATGGCTCCCCTGTATGAATCCCGTACAGGTACGGGGTTCCTTTAACAGCTGCCAGAGGGCACACGCGCCCGCTGCACGACGGGGGACACGATGTGCGTGGTCGCGATTGTGTGCATGAGCGCCAGCACGGGGATTTGTGTGTGTATACACACAAATCCCTGTGCTGTCAGAGGAGTGGAGACATGTCGTTTTTCCTACTATGTAGGAACAGCGAAATGTCTCCTCTCTTACTCAGTCCTATCCCCGTACTTTTACACTCACAAGGGAACACATTTAATCCCTTGATCGTCCCCTAGTGTTAACCCCTTCCCTACCAGTGTCATTTACATAGTAATCAGTGCCTTTTTATAGCAATGATCGCTGGATAGATGTCAGTGGTCCCAATAATGTGTCAAGTGTCCGATATGTCGCAATACAGCTACAAATCACAGATCATCGCCATTACTAGTAAAAATAAAAATGCCCTAACTCTTTCCCATAGTTTGTAGATGCTATAACTTTTGCATAAACCATTCAATATACGCTTATTGTGATTTTTTTTATATTATTTATATTAGCAAAAAGTACAAAATATTTTTTGTTTTTTCAAAATTGTTGCTCTTTTTTGTGTATAGTGCAAAAAGTAAAAAAACGCAGAGGTGATCAAATAGCACCAAAAGAAAGCTCTATTTGTGGGAAAAAAAGGACGCAGGTTTTGTTTGATTACCGCATTGCATGACCACGCAATTACCAGTTAAAACGACACAGTGCCAAATTGTAAAAACTGCCCTGGTCAGGAAAGGGGGTAAAACCTTCCGGGGCTGTGGTTCAAGACATTTTTCTACTTGACTGCCAAAACCTTTGCAAATGCTCTGAATGTTGTGATTGGATTTTGGAAGGCTTCCATATTCCTATGATCTATATTACCCACCGTTTATAAATTCTTAATTTAAAACAGCTATATGACCACTAACCCTTTTTTTTTTTTTTTATTCTAATGGAACCGATGTAGCAGTCAGTAAGCTTCCACCTTTTAATGTCCTCAGTTAAGGTTTGAAAATGAAATATAGCATGTTATTGCTATAGGAAATAAGAACATTTCCTGTTCGCACACAACCACACCAATGCATGTAGAGCTTTACAATGCAAACAACAAGTAATCAAAAAGGCATCAAGCCTATTCAGAGCTTACAGAAGAACAATAGAGGCTCATTAAGCTGAAGGACTCAAGCTGATTTATTCCTTCTTTGTTTTACGGTAAAAGATGATTGGTGGGTATAGGTGTCTGGAGTTGTTTTATTACACACATTTCAAAATGATTCAGCTTTACAAAGTTAACATGTGGCTGCATAAAGTAAATACTATTCATAGGCTTATTCATAGCTTTTGTCTGCCCTTTGTTAGAACAATCAGGTGCATCTTACACACAACTTGCCTTCCAGCACTTTCTCCATAGCTTTGCTGCACTAGTGCAAGTCTTCATCTATCTGTTTGAAATAATGGAACGGACATTCACAGAGCAAGCGAGTGAGTGAAGATAAGGACATTGGCCTCCGAAAGGAAACATTCCCAGGACTTTTTTGATTATCAGAATGGTAGTTGCACCTACTTGCATTGTGTGTTAATAACCTGTTCCATTCATCTGTAGAAATGAATGCAGCCTGTTCATGCAGGAGACCCATTTAGCTACTGAGGAAGTACAGATAGATGAACTTGTGAGAGTATTAAACATCTTAAAGTGGGGTTCCACCCAAAAAACCAAAAATACCTGAAAAATTCTAAAAAATAAAAAACAAAAAAAATTTGGATTTTTATTTTTTTAACTTGCCTCTAAATGCCTGTTGCTAGGTGGTCCCTCGTAGTCTGCCTCTTCCTTTGCCTGGGCTGGTGACATCACTTCCCCCTCGGCACAGGAAGGGCTCCACTCTGCTCCCTCCCTTCTGTCAATCTGGGACCCATTACAGGTCCCAGGTGATTGAGCGGCCAATCACGGCGTGCTGCGCCGCTCACGCATGCGCAGTGGGTGCCAGGCTGTGAAGCCACAGCCCGGCGCCGACAGTTGAAATGCCGGCGCCGACGAGCGGAGGGGGGGGGATGAGCGGGGCTTCGATCCCCCGCATCGCTGGACCCAGGGACAGGTAAGTGTCCAATTAAAAGTCAGCAGCTGCAGTATTTGTAGCTGCTGACTTTTAATTTTTTTTTTAATGGACCCCCTGGGTGGAACTCCTCTTTAAATTTGACATTCTGCTTATATACTGTAGATTACTTTCTATAGCAATTCTTCTACTGACCTGCCAATTGCTGCTAATATTCTGTGACTGATGGTGCACGGTATAAAAAGTAACATGCATATATGAATTTCTACAAAAAGTCTCAGAGATGTGTTGCACAGGTGTTCTAATTTAATCATACTTTACTAATTATTATATTTTTGGAATTTAAATGATTTAGCTAAAATTATTTAGCTAAATGTGGTATAACATTGTTTTGATAAATATTCTCTTTCACATCTGAGCTACATTTATGAATCATATATTTTTAGGAAAAGCCTGTTAAGTGATTATAATTGCAGGGTCTGTTCATCTAAAACTAGTATTTCAATTATGGGTAGATGTCAAGAGGTTGAGTCTTCCACCAACTTTATGCAGTTGGTAAAATTAAGTATTGAACATGTCACCATTTTTCTAGGCAAAAATATTTCTAAAGGTGCTATTGACATGACATTTTCACCACATGTTGGTAACAGCCCATGCAATCCATACATATTAGGAAACCAAAACAACTAAGTTCAGAAATTAAGTTATATGTATTACAATGGAATGGCACAGGGAATAGGTATTGGAACACATGAAGAAAGGGAGGTGCAAAAAGGCATGGAAAGCCAAGACACCAGCTGAAATCTATCAATAATTAATTAGAAAACAATCCTGCCCCTTGTCGGTGCAAATTAAGATCAGCTGGTTCGGTCTCAACTGATAGCCTATAAGAAGGTCTCTCATTACCAAGATGTCACACAACAAACATCTCATGATGGGTAAAAGCAAAGAGCTCTCTCAGACCTTTGCAACCTTATTATTGCAAAACATACTGATGCCATTGGTTACAGAAGGATTTCTGAATGTTCCAGTGAGAACTGTTGGGGCCATAATCCAAATGTGAATAAAACATTATTTTACCATAAACCGGCCACGACCCAAGATTTCTGACAGAGGAGTGAAAAGAATTATCAGAAAATTTGCCCAAGAGCCAAGGACCACTTGTGGAGAGCTTCAGAAAGACCTGGAATTAAAAGGTACAATTGTTTTAAAGAAAACAATAAGTAATGCACTTAACCGCCATGGCCCGTATGCATGTTCACCACGCAAGATTCCATTGCTGAAGAAAAAGCAAGTTGAAGCTTGTTTAACGTTTGCTCCACAACATTTAGACAAGCCTGTGAAATACTGGGAGACTATTGTCTGGTCAGATGAGACCAAAATTTAACTCTTTGGGTGCCATAATACACACCATGTTTGGAGGTCAAATGGTACTTTACCCCAAAACCACCCCCATACCAACAGTGAAGTTTGGAGATGGGAACATCATGGTGTGGAGCTGTTTTTCAGCATACAGTACTGGCAAACTTCATATCATTGAAGGTAGGATGAATTGAGAAATGTACCAAGACATTCTTGATAAAAATCTGCCATCTACCAGTATGATGAAACGAGGGTGAACATTTCAGCAAGACAATGATCCCAAACACAAAGGCAAGAAAACTCTCAATTGGTTTCAAAGAGAAAATAAAGCTGCTAGAATGGCCCAGCCAATCACCTGTCTTAAATCCAATAGAAAATCTATGGAAAGAACTAAAGATAGAAGAGATACCTTGGAACCGTCAAGACTTGAAGACTGTTTGTGTGGAAGAATGGGCAAAAAAATCACCTGAGCAATGCATGCCATTAGTTTCTCCATACAGGAGGCATCTTGAAGCTGTCATTACCAACAAAGGATTTTTGTACCAAGTATAAAATAATATTCAATTAGCGTGTTTAATACTTTTTCCCCATGTCATCCCATTTTATTACACATAACTTAATTTCTGAACTTATTTATTTTTTATTTATTTAGTTTCTTTGTATGTATGGATAGCATGGGTTGTTACCGACGTGGTAAAAATTTCATGTCAATAGCACCTTAGAAATATATTTACCTATAAAAATGGTGAGGCGTTCAATACTTATTTTACCCACTGTATATCTCTTTTTTATTTGTCTTTGTTTATTTTTTTCCTTAATTCAGGACTTTTTTTTTTTTATCGCAATACTGGCATTATACACCCCTTCCTTTCCAGGTAATTTTTTGGTTTTCAGTGCTGTGATATTTTTGGCTGACAACTACTCGGTTATGAAATCGTGTACCCAAATTCATTTATGTACTTTTTTGAGACAGATAGCTTTCTTTTGGTGGTATTTAAAGTGGTCCTTATGGTAAAAAAAAAAAACGTTAAGACTTAATTAGAGGTGCACCGAAATAAAAATTTTGGTGCTGAAACCGAAAATTCAGGATGCACTTGCCCGAAACTGAAGATGACAGTTTTTAAAAAATATATATATTTTTATATAAAATTGTATTATGTTTGACTTTTTAATTAATCTCATGAATTTAAATGAATATGAATTTATTTTTGGCCATTATTGGCAGCTTTAGCATAAGAAAAGCTCAAGAAAAATGCATCCCTGTAAAATCTTTGTATGTCTTCTGTTATTTTTGGTCAGTTAGAAAAACGCACCTCCCCATTGAATGCATTGAAAATGCAGCAAGAACGCATCAATAACACACCCGTGTTATGTTTTTGGATGCAGTTTTTGAGTCACGTGATCACACCAAAAGCACAGTAAAATCGCTCAAAATTGTGTTAGTTTTTGGTGCCGTTATCGACAAAGCGCTGACAACCCTATTTTCGGTGGTTACTTTTCAGCGGCTGAAATTTTGGTGCATCTCTAACAAGTAATGCATTCTCTGCATTAGGGTAAAAAAAAAAAAAAAAAACATAGGCTCTGTACTGCAGGGTCCCCCCCCCCCGGTTATACTTACCTGAACCCAATGTTGATCCAGTGCTGTGCATAAGATCAGTGGCTCTCCCAGTTTTCTGCCTCCTTACTGGGCAGAATAATGACAGCGGGAGCCATTAGCTCTCACTGCTGTTAATTAAATTCTGTAATGAGGGAATGGGGGGGAGGCCCAACCCACACTGTCTGTGTTATGTGCCACAGAGGAGGAGCTAAGAGAGTCACAGGGACCCCAGAAAAGAAGGATCAGGGCTGCTCTGTTCAAAACTACTGCACAGAGCAGGTAAGCGTAACATGTTTTTTTATTTTGATTAAATACCCAAACTTTTGAAAAACATTGGTTTCTCTTTCTTTATGTTACAAAACATTGAATACAAACACTCTCAAAATTACCTTTTTTTTAACTACTTCAGCCCCGGAAGATTTGTCCCCTTAATGACCAGGCCATTTTTTGCGATTCAGCACTGTGTCGTTTTAACTGACAATTGTGCGGGCGTGCGACTTTGTACAAAAACAAAATTGATGTCCTTTTTTCCCCACAAATAGAGCGTTCTTTTAGTGGTAATTGATCACCTCTGCGATTTTTAAAAAATTTTTATATTATAATAATATATAAAAATAATTTATTATTTTTATAAACAAAAAAAGTGAAAATTAAAAAAAAAAAAAAAAAATATTTTTTACTTTTTGCTACAATAAATATCCCCATAAAAATAAAAAATAAACAAATTTCTTCCTTCGTTTAGGCCAATATGTATACTTCTACATATTTTTGGTAAAAAAAAAAAAAATCATCAGTGCAATAAGTGTATATTGTTTGGTTTACACAAAAGTTATAGCGTCTACAAAATAGGGGCTATATTTATGGCATTTTTATTATTATTATTATTTTTTTTTTACTAGTAATGGCGGTGATCTGCAATTTTTATCGGGACTGCGACATTGTGGGGGACAGATCCGACACTTTTGACACGTTTTTGGGACCATTGACATTCATACAGCGATCAGTGCTATAAAAATGCACTGATTATGTATAAATGACAATGGCAGGGAAGGGGTTAACAGGGGACGATCAAGGGGTTAACTGTGTGTCCTAGGCAGTGATTCTAACTGTGGGGGGATGGGACTGCCTGGGTGAGGAGACCGATCATTGTTCATACTTAGTATGAACAACAGATCGGTCTCCTCTCCCCTGACAGAACGGAGATCTGTCTGTTTACAGTATAACTAGACACCTCAAGATGATCTCATTTTTGTATGATGGTATTGAGGTTCTTAAAGTGGATGTAAACCCGCAGTGACAAGGTCTCTGAGATGGGAGATAGAAGTGTGTGTGCGTGCGTGCGTGTGTGTGTAGGGGGGGGGTTTGCTATAAATAGATTGGCAGACTGCTAAACTATTCACAGGCAACCTCTGCTTGTGTGTGTGTGTGTGTGTGTGTGTGTGTGTGTGTGTGGGGGGGGGGGGTGCCTATCCTCCAATCAGCTGATCAGCTGTCTTACAGTGTCATACAGTGTATAGCAAGCATTCCCTTCTACAGGGGAACCAGGAAGAGTAACTTCTAACGGGATGTGCACTTTCTAAACAGTATATAAAGGTGAAGACAGCAGATATACATGTAAAACCTATGTAGGGAGATGTGTCCCATCATGCCTCTGCCTTTGGCACTTGTAGCTGTCAGTGGCTTGCAGTGCATCATGAGACTTGTAGTTCCGCAACAAGTAGAGGGACACAGGTTGAGCACCCATGATCTAAGGAGTTGATTTACAATAAGCCTTGTCTTTACCTGAGCTTTTGTTCCCTTTAAGAACAAACACAGCAAGAGTTTGAAAATTAAACTAGTGATTACTTACCACTGCTTAAAATTTTGATATTTCATTTATTTTTTTTTAGGATGAAATGGCTGAACTTTTGATGGAATGTGAGGAGGAAGAACTTGAACCATGGCAACAACAAGATAAAGATAACAATGATGAAGATGAAGACGATGATGAACTTATCTTTGTTAGTGAAATTAGTGGTTCAAAAACCACCAACACAGGTACGTTTTATTTTACATTATATAAAACAAAGTAACATTACAGTATAACAGTAAGACTTACCATACCTGCAAAGCAAATACAATAAAACATAGTAAAAATAAAACATTGCAATCTGTGCCTAAAAAAATATATGCCGAAGCATGGGGGCAATCCGTGTTATGATGAAAGTTAGGAGCAAATCGCTCCTCCACCCCTGCTGCCCCCATACTTCGGCATATATGCTCTTTTTTTTTTAACTGTGGTGAGAAATCGCCTCCAACAGCGCTGGAGTCACGGCTTTATGTATCGTGGGAGCAAATGCTGTTGCTGTCAAGATAAACAAACCTGTGCTGCAGCTGAATGGCGTACCTGCTAAGCAAATGATGGTTAACAATAAAACAAACATTACAGTATAACATACCATACCTGCAAAGCAAACACAATAAAACATAGCAAAAATAGAGAGAACAATAGATATAGAACAATAGTGAGCGGATAATAGAGAGAGAGGAGAAAAATACAACCACGACTATTTTTGGATTTTTTTATTTTATTTTTTTTTTTTTGTGTTTTTTTTTATTTTTTTTTTTCACTTTTATAAAAACTATAAACTGAACGTTGCAAACTAGGGTCTCTCAAAATGTGATGGCCATCACATCTTTCCAGACCTTGAGACCCTGTGTTAGTATGCCTAAGACTGTGTGGTGCTGTACTCTACGCTAAAACTCCACTAGTGTGTGGTAGCATTTGAAACATTCACCAATGCAGAGACCAGGTTGGTCAGGACAGGAGGGACAATAAAAGCGCCTAAAACTGCGTTTGCTGCAGACACTACATCTTTTTTGGGGTTTCTTTGGGTAGGGGTACCAGGAAGGACAAAAGGAAAATGCCTCTCATGCAGCCGGCTCACTGCATTTGGATTGGGTAAGTTGGGTAAGAGCACCGTCTGGAAACATAAGGGCTCTGATGATCTCTTCCTGGAATTTAAGGAAGTATCCAGTCTGTCCGGAAGCTCTGTATAGCACATGAGCGTTCAGCAAAGCGAATTGAAATAAGTATACAGACACTTCTTTGTACCAGCGTCTGGCCTTATGGGCAATTAGGTACGACGCCAACAACTGGTCGTTGAGGTCCACCCCTCCCATGTTAAGGTTGTATTCGTGGACACAGAGGGGTTTCACCACAACACCAGTCGCCGTAGGAATTTGGACAGCCGTGTCTGCAGGAAGCGAGGACAGAACGAAAACATTCAGTGAATTCCCCCCCACTTCACTGCTAACAAATTATTACATCTCAAGCAGGCTCTGCCCCCCTGTCAGGATTCTACAAGACGTTGGGGTAAGCCCCAGCGATTAGATTTCACGGTGCCACATGCGCCAATTCCATAATCAAAAAGGTGACTAAAAAGTGGCATGCTCATGTAATAATTGTCCACGTACAAGTGGTACCCCTTTCCGAATAAGGGTGACACCAAGTCCCACACTATCTTACCAGCGCTCCCTATGTAATCTAGGCAGTTCTCCGGCTCTACGTGACTGTCTCTTCCCTCGTAAACCATAAAACTATATGTATAGCCTGTGGCCCTGTCACAGAGCTTATACATCTTGACCCCGTTTCTGGCATGTTTGCTGGGAAGATACTGTTTGATAGACAAGCGGCCAGAAAACTTAATCAGGGACTCATCAACTCAGACAACTTGATCGGGAGTAGACAAGGCTGCATCTCCCCCCACTAAGCGCAAGGACCCCCCAATTGAGCACCAGTGATCCCTTTTGTCCTCCTTGAAAAAAATGGAGATATTTATTATAGCAAAAAGTAAAAATATATATATTTTTTTTCAAAATTGTTGCTTTTTTTTTGTTTATAGCGCAAAAAATAAAAAACGCAGAGATGATCATATACCACCAAAAGAAAGCTCTATTTGTGGGGAAAAAAGGACATCAATTTTGTTTGAGTACAATGTTGCACGACTGCGCAATTGTCAGTTAAAGTAATGCAGTGCCGAATTGCAAAAAATGGCCTAGTCATTCAGCAGCCAAATCTTCCGGGGCTGAAGTGGTTATGGGAGCGAGGTTATTTTTAATTCAAAGTTCCAGTAAAGTGTAATAAAAAGACACTCACCTGTCTCACAATCCAGCGACGTGGCCACCCGAACCCTCCCTTCTAACCCCCGCCTGTCCACGGCGCTGGCAATACTACTGTGGGCATCCGGCTGTGGCATCCGGCTGTGACAGCTTGCAGCTTCACAGCCGGGTGTGCCTGTCTCACTGCGCTGTCCTGAATGGCTGGGCAATCTTTTGGGACCTGTGATGTGTCCCAGAAGATTGCAGGGAGGAAGGGCCGCCTAGGCGGCCCAAGCAGAAGTGGGAGTTCGTCGGTGATCGTGATGCATCATGGAATCGAATCGTTGACCAGATAATCGTAATCGAATCAAATCGTGAGACCAGTGAAGATGCGCACCTCTAGTCTCTACCGTTTTGTGTTTTTTTTTTTTTTTTTTTTTTTTTTTTTTTTTTAGTAAATTGCTAGTTAAATTACTGCAGGAACTGAAGTTCATTTTATGTGCACCAGCAATGTTCCCTTCAACACATTAATTTACTGTGTTTGTAATCAATCAAACAGGCAATTCTTCAGGGGCCCAGCCTACTTCAGTTGGAAGGGCTGAGAATGGAACACCTGCAAGAGGTAATTGTCTTTTAATATAAATTTAGGTTTATGTTCTAATTTGTAGACTTTTTATTATGGATTTAACATTATTTATTTTTTTTTTGCAGGCACCAACACTACATTTCAATCGCCAAATAAAAACTACAAACCCACTACTGCAGCACACAGTGTTGCTAATGTCAATCAACCGGTTGCATCTATGTATCAGCCTGTTACTAGACAAGCAGTTAGTTCTGCTATTGTTCAACCACTACCAAGACCTGTTGGCATACAAGAACCAGTAAGGAGACCTATTGGAGGACTTCCATTTCAGCAGCCACCAAGACCGAGTCCGGTTATGCAGCCCATTTGCAGGCCTGTGGCATTCACACCAAACAGTCCACCAGTATGTCGAAACATCACATTTCCTACTGTGTCACAACAGCCACTTCGACCTGTTGCCACCATCCCTGCACAGCCTGTAATGTTAAACCAGGTATATGTCTTATGCCTTCAAGCTGTATTGTCCAATGGTCAATTAATAAGATATAATATATATGCAGTTAAATTATTTTGAAAGCTTATTGATCATATCTTTTGTATTTTAGGGTTATATTATGACCTCTCCCCAGGTTTCTGCTAATAACTCTCATAACGTATTGTATGCTCTGCGGCCGAGTACAACATTAACGCAATATCAAGGTGTACAGACACTTACTGCAACAGGTATGTGTAGACTACATCTGTATATGTGTGTGTTCAGTTTTTAGGTATTTGCTTGTTCAAGGAGGTGAATGATATATGGGGAAAGATGTGAAAACCCTCTGTTGCATTCAGTTCCTGTGCCAGCTTTGCTTTGGCAAAATGATAGTTAAAAAGTATGATAGTCCTCTCTGCGGTTTACAGGGAGTTTTCATTGGTTATTATAGTTGAGGATCAGTTCTTTTAAGGTCTGGTCACCTATGGTAGCAGTAAGATCCTCTACATGCAGGCTTTGAATGTGGTCTCAGCCCTGTCTCTCTACAGTGGGGAGAGTAACCAAGTAGGAGGCATCTCTCGATGGGAGATACCATTTCACTGCCACAATTCAAACCTATACAAACAGCGGGGGGAGACCATAGTTCTAACATTGTGCCTCGCTGTTGCGGGGCGGCTTTACAGTGTGCTGATGGTCCGGTTTTGTCTGTGTTGCAGGGCGGGTTTGCTGTGTTAAACGGCCGGTTTCGCCTGTGTGAAAGGGCAGGTTGCAACACAGACAAAACCAGCTCTTCAACAGCCACTAGCCGCCCTCCAGCAGCAGCGATGCACAATCTGAGAACTATGATCTCCCCCGCTGTTTGTATAGGTTTAAATTGTGCCTGTGAAATGGTATCTCCCATCGAGAGATACCTCCTACGATGTGCGCATGCTCCCTGGTTACGTCAGCCCAGCTGATCAGCAAGTCAGCTATTGTGCTGTTCCGTACGGCGCATGAGCAGTACATCCCGGGCACTATTCAATGAGGGGCACTCCTCGACAGAACACCGGCCTTGTGAACTGATTGCTTCATTCACTGTGTGCCTTGTACTGCTTGGAAAGACAATTAAGAGTCTTTGTGACCAATGAGCAATTGTTCTGCTTTCAACAAGGGAAAGTGACTGATATCTCCTTCACATGCACTAGTGATCTGCCTCTGCAGGCTCAAATGAAAAAGTCTTGGCTGTGATAGTTTTTTAGCTTCCTTTGTTAGATGTATATGTAATCTTTTAGCATTTGGTTTGTTTGTCAAAGTTAACCCCGTGTCAAGAAATATTGGGGTTATTGCTGCTTACCTTTCCTATTGTGCTTTCCCTGGTTGTCATGATAATGTATTGACTTTAGTAAATAACAGAATAATTTGCCTTTTTGACTTTCATTTGCTGCATGCTCATTCTGGGCCTGTAAATTGGAGGTATTAAAGCCAGACAGTCATTTTCAGGAGTCAACATATTTCTTTCCTGACAGATGTTTTCAATGCTTTAAAGAATTGGTTCACCTTAATTGCCATTTTCCAGAAAATTCCCCATTCATTCCAGCATCCCCAGCACATTACATGCCACTCCTCCACTGTTCAGATAGTTGCTGCTGTCCCCTCCGTCGTACATTTAGACCTCGTGCAGCCTGTCTGAAAAAACTCCTTTTGTAGATGACTCTTCTCTGCAGCAGGACAGGCTGGACATTAGAAGTGCTCGTCCAGCGTCACCCCTTGGTGGTTCGAACCCTTCACATGCACAGTGCATTCTCTCAGCTGCTGCCGTTACGAGGGAGTGCACTGTTTGAACAAGCCAGGCAGCCACAAGGATGTACTTCTAAGGTCTGGCTTGTCCTTCAAGGAAAGAGGGTGAGGGTTTTTTTTTGTACAGGCTGCGCATAAGCCTACCTTAATAGAAGTGGACAGGAGCGACCGTTTGAACAGCTGAACATGCTGAAATACATGGGGGATTGATTGGAAAATGGCCATTAACCACTTGACAACCAGCGACATACTGGTGCATCGCTGGACTTCAAGTGGTTACACCAGATGTAAAGTGGATTCAGGCATTATCCAGGTATTGTTTTTTAGGGCCAACCGCTCTCTTGTAAAAGCATACCTAGCAACTACTAACTAGCTGGATTACTTTTACAACTGGCCTCATTCCCCCCAGGCCACAATCCAGGTATTGTTTTTTTTAGGGCCAGCAGTCAGCTCTCTTGTAAAAGCAATCCTAGCAGCTGACTAGCTGGATTACTTTTACAGGTGGCCTCATTCCCCCCAGGCCACAATCTAGGTATTGTGTTTTAGGGGCAACAGTCAGCTCTCTTGTAAAAACAATCCTAGCGGCTAACTAGCTGTACTACTTTTACAAGCGGCCGCATTCCCCCCCAGGCCACAAGCCAAACATCCCCCCCAGCTGCCTTCTGCCGCTTTCTCAACCCAATCGACCAGCCAGCAGAAGCGACCCCCCTCCCGTGCTCGCTTGTAAAGGTCCCGCACGCATGCAAACTGCGATTGTCCCACACATAAGGTATTACTGAGAACATCAAATCATAGGCAGTAATTCTAGCAGGATACTTCCTCTGTAAACCTAAAAAAAAAAAAAAAAGATCCTGTTCCTTTAAAGCAGGGGTCTCCAAACTTTCTGAACAAAGGGTCAGTTTGCTGTCCTTCAGAGTGTGGCCAATGGGAGTAGAAAATGCCTTGGTGTCAAAGGAATGAAAGAATTCCCCATCAATTGTATTAGTTGGAGTAATATTGCCCCATTGTTGATATGAGGGGAAGGAATAGTGCCCCATCCTTGGAGGAAATAAACCCCATTGTTGGTGTCAGTGGGAGGAATAGTGCCATGTAGTTGGTGCCTGTAGGAGGAATGATGTCCCATCATTGGTGTCAGTGGGAAGAATAGTTCCCCATTGTTGGTATAAGTGACAGGAATTGTGCCCCATTGTTTGATGTAGAAGGAATAGTGCCTTGTATCAGCAGAAAGAATAGGGTCCCAAGGGCCGGATAAAGGCATGCAAAGGGCCTTTTGTGGCCCCCCGGGCTGCAGTTTGGAGGCCACTGCTTTAAAGCGTGATAAATAGCATAGTGCTTCTGCAGTGTAATTTGTCCCATTCTATGCTGTAAAATACCTGGTTGATCCTGCCTATTCCTGTGTCCCCCTGTGTGTGCTGATTATGGTAATCATGGCTGCTGATCCTTGATACCATGGTAAGTTTATGTGCCTCTGTCATCCTGCTGTGTGTTCTGAGTCTCTCCCCTCTCCCCCTCCCTCCCTGCCTCTCTGTGTGAGAGCCAATCTCCTCCCTGGCCCTCCCACCGCCTTTCTGCTGCATTATGTAACATAATGACTTGTATCCCATCTGGTTTATAAAGAGATAGACTACTGTATGTGTGTTTTTTTTTAAATGATAATGCTAAATACTTTTTCTCACACCGCCGCTATGCAGTCACACGATCTACCTCTGCTGGCTGGCTGACGTCAGAGGAGAATCTCAGCCCCTCCCACTGCTCTCCTTAGATCAGGGAAGGAGAGCATAGGGGGAACGCACAGCGGTGGTGTGAGAAAAGGTATAGAGCATTATCATTTTCAAAAACCACACACACTGTGGTTTTTGTCTTTATAAATCAGAGGGGATACTAGTAAGTACATAATGTCACTTTACAACCACTTTAAATATAGATAATATTTACGTGTGTGTAATAAAAGTGTAGCCGAACTTCTTTCATTCTTTTTCTTTTTTCTTTTTTTATCTTTGGGTATAGTAGACAAGGGTTAAAACGCCTACCTGACATTTTACTGCCTATGTCTTGGAACTAAACCTTCCTATTCTTTTAAGCCAAGGAAGCGGTCATCTTAGCCTGCTGACAATTCAGTTGAGCGCACAAGCGACAGTGACAGTTCTCATTCACGGCATGCCTTAAATTAAACCAGCAAATTAATCTTTTTTTTTTCAGCTTTGACAGAATATTTTTTTAAACTTTGATTTTGAACTTTATTTATTGAACAGTGTCAGTTGATGAAAAACAGGAGCAGTTAACAATTGGTAAAATAAAATGCCTCCTATTGTTGGACACTAAAGTTATTGACTGTAGTTCTTCCTTTTCCTTTTAATCTTAGTTAAAAGAATATCTTGACTAAATAGATCCAGTTGGATATCTGTGGCTCAAGAATAGTATATACACAGAGCATTCCAAACTTACCATAATGATATATGTATTTCCCTTTTTGTTGATGGTAAAAACTAGTGTGTTGTGTTTGTTACAGGAAATTCTACTCCGTTAATTCGACCACTACAACCCCTACACCAAATCCGCCCAGTTTCTACACCAGCAAGAACAGCACCCACTTTCATTTATAGGTCTCCTCCTCCTACCCCATCGAAGCCGCAAAACAACCTAATACCAGTACTTCAACAGCCTTTACTGCAGAACTCACAGAAAACCCAACAAACTATCCTTACACAAAGCTCCTCAGGTATAAGAATGCCTTCCACATCTCAAAAAGGATGTACAGTAAATTGAAGAATTTTAACACTTCCCCATAACTACTGGAGGAATTGGCATAAGCAGTGGTGACACACATAAGATATGACACAGGAAAATAAAAATGTGGGACAATTGGCTGTAAATATGGGATAGTGTCATGCATGTGACAAGGTGGTCCTTCCTTAAAGTACTGAGCACGAAACAAACCTTTTTTTTTTTTCTTTTCTTTAAAGCAAACATAGGTCGAAATGAAAATACACCAGTTGGGAAACGACCATCAGATACTATTGATCTCACAGATGATCCACCGAAAAAGCAAAAAACCAACGAAAATATAGCAGATAATAGGCCCGTTGGAGCTTCTCCCACAGTATCTTTGTCTATGCCTGGGAGACAACAGCAAACCACTCCATTGCAGGATACACCCACAAAAGGTAAATACCTATCTAATTATTTATGTCATATACATATATGTGTTTGTGTGTATGTGAGTGTGTGTGTAGATAGATAGATAGAAATATAGTGCCTTGAAAAAGTATTCATATCCCTTGACATTTTCCACATTTTGTCATGTTAAAATGAAATTTAAAAGTGTGGCGTGCATTTGTGTTCACCCCCCTTTACCTTATTACCCCTAAATAAAATCTAGTGGAACCAATTGCCTTCAGAAGTCACCTAAATAGTAAATAGAGTCCACCTGTGTGTAATTTAATCTCAGTATAAATACAGCTGTTCTGTGAAGCCCTCACAGGTCTGTTAGAGAACCTTAGTGAACAAACAGCATTATGAAGGCCAAGGAACACACCAGACAGGTCAGGGATAAAGTTATGGAGACGTTTAAAACAGGGTTAGGTTATAAAAAAATATCCCGAGCTTTGAACATCTCACGGAGCACTGTTCAATCCATCATCCAAAAATGGAAAGAGTATGGCACAACTGCAAACCTACCAAGACATGGCCGTCCACCTAAACTGACAGGCTGGGCAAGGAGAGCATTAATCAAAGAAGCAGTCAAGAGGCCCATGGTAACTCTGGAGGAGCTGCAGAGATCCACAGCTCAGGAGGGAGAATCTGTCCACAGGACAACTGTTAGTCGTGCACTCCATAAATCTGGCCTTTTTTGGAAGAGTGGCAAAAAGAAAGCCATTGTTGAATGAAAGCCATAGGAAGTGCATTTTTCAGTTTCTGAGAAGCCATGTGGGACACAGCAAACATGTGGAAGAAGGTGCTCTGGTCAGTTGAGACCTAGATTGAACTTTTTAGCCTAAAACAAAATGCTATGTGTGGCGGAAAACTAACACTGCACTTCATACTGAACACACCATCCCCCCGTGAAACATGGTGGTGGCAGCATCATGTTGTGGGATGCTTTTCTTCAGCAGGGACAAGGAACTGGTCAGAGTTGATGGGAGGATGGATGGAATATAGGGCAATCTTAGAAGAAAACCTGTTAGAGTTAAGGAAGGACAAGGACCCTAAACATACAGCCAGAGCTACAATGGAATGATTTAGATCAAAGCATATTTATGTGTTAGAATGGTCCAGTCAAAGTCCAGACCTAAATCCAATTGAGAATCTGTGGCAAGACTTGAAATTGCTGTTAACAGATGCTCTCCATCTGATCAGACAGAGCTTGAGCTATTTTGCAAAGTAGAATTGGCAAAAATTTCACTCTAGATATGAAAAGCTGGTAGAGACGTCCCCAAAAAGACTTGCAGCTGTATTGCAGCAAAAGGTGGTTCTACAAAGTATTGACTTAAAGGGGCTGAATACAATGCACGCCACACTTTTCATATATTTATTTGTAAAACATTTTGAAAACCATTTAGCATTTTCCTTCCACTTAACAATTATGTGCCACTTTGTGTTGGTCTATCACATAAAATTCCAATTAATTTTTTTTTACGTTTTGTTTGTTATGAAATTTCAATTTCAACCACTTCAAGACCCCCCACCGCATATATACTGCGGCAGGGCGGCTCTATCTCGCGAAAAACGTACCTCTACATTGTTTTGTGCAATGGATACTGTGGGCATGCGCCCGCTGCACTAAAGGGGAGTCAATCTGCAGGTCCAGCGGACCCGATGTCCGCCGGCCACCCGCAATCGCTCCACAGAGAGGCAGAACGGGGATCTGCCTATGTAAACAAGGCAGATCCCCCTTCTGACAGAGAAGTACACAGAGATCTTCTGTTCCTAATAATCAGGAACAGTGATCTCTGTGTTCTTCCTGTCCGTCCATCCCCCACACAGTTAGAAAACACTTGCAGGGAACACACCTAACCCTTTGATCGCCTCTGATGTTAAGCCCTTCCCTGCCAGTTTCATTTATACAGTGTTCGGTGCATTTTCTTAGCACTAATCACTGTATTGGTGTCACTGGTCCCCAAAAAGTTTCACTTAGAGTCAGATTTGTCTGCCGCAATGTCGCAGTCCCGCTAAAAATTGCTCATCAGCGCCATTACTGGTAAAAACAATAAAAAACAATTAAAATCCATAAATCTATCCCAAAGTTTCTAGACGCTATAACTTTTGTGCAAACCAATCAATATACGCTTATTGAGATTTTTTTTTTTTTTTAACCAAAAATATGTAGCAGAATACATATTGGCCTAAATTGATGAAGAAATTAGTTTTTTTTCCTTTTTTTTTTTTTTTTGGATATGTATTATAGCAGCTAAATAGAGAGGTACACAATCAAAAAGGAGGAGGTACCATCATCCAAGTAATTTGAAAATTGGGGGCAGAGACAGTTCCCCAAACTGGTCTCCAAGGATAGGAGAATGGACTATCTCGGTACCAGTATGACAAAATACATATTTGAATAAAAATGTTATTTATACACAAGGATAAAAAACAGGATATCCATCATGTTCAGTGTTCAAAACAAGACAATATAAGAATGCAAGGATGTCTGTACAAGTGTATTACTGATACTTAAGGACCTCCCACCACGTATACCTGTACGTTGTTTCATGCAATAGATAGTGTGGGCGCGCACCTCCGCCCGCTGCAAGGAGGAGGAGACGATGCGCATGTCAGGCAGACCCGATGTCCGCCAGCCACCCACGATCGCTTCACAGAGGCTGAACAGGGATCTGCCTATGTAAACAAGGCAGATCCCCGTTCTGACAGGCGAGAACATGGAGATCGTCTGTTCCTAGTAATCAGGGACAGCGATCTCTGTGGTGTTCCTGTCAGTACTTCCCCCACACAGTTAGAAACACACTGAGGGAACACATTTAACCCTTTGATTACTCCTGTAGTTAACCCCTTCCCTGCCAGTGTCATTTATACAGTGATCGGTGCATTTTTATAGCACTGATCACTGTATTGGTGTCACTGGTCCCCAAAAGGGTCACTTGGGGTCAGATTTGTCCGCCGCAATGTCGCAGTCCCGCTAAAAAGCGCCTTTTGCTGCCATTACCAGTAAAAACATAAAGTCAATAAAGCTATATATTTGTTTTGTTTTCTTTGGATATGTATTATAGCAGAAAGTAAAAAAAGTTTTTTTTTTTTTTTTTTTATTCAAAATTGTTGGCTTTCTTTTGTTTATAGCGCAAAAAATTAAAAATGCAGAGGTGATCAAATACCACCAAAAGAAAGCTCTCTTTGTGGGAAAAAAAGGACATCGATTTTATTTGGGTACAGTGTCACACGACAGCGCAATTGTCAGTTAAAGTAACGCAGTGCTGTATCGCAAAAAAATGGCCTGGTCATTAAGGGGGTAAAACCTTCCGGGGCTGAAGTGGTAAAATACTTTTTCAAGGCACTGTATATAATGAATATGAGAGCATCCACTAAGAACTCTTGATTAATGGGTTACTTTTTTTTCCCAAAAAAAGCTAATGCAGGCCCCGGTTCAGGAACAACTCCAACAAAAAATGGAATGCCTTTTCCTCGAGCTTGTCCAAAATGCAATATACATTTCAACCTTTTGGAACCCATGAAGAACCATATGAGGGTAATGAAGTCTAATAATTTGTCTGTTTACTGTTGTAAAGGTGCAGTTTACAAGAATGTAGCTCATCATAAATATCGTAACAGAAGTGAGGTTAGAAAATATTCAGAGATTAGTGAAGTTGGTGTTAAAGTGATATTAAACCCTCAGTATTTTAAGCATATGCAGCAGCTGATTTAATCACTTACTATTCTTTTCCTAAGCAGGGAATGAAAACAACTAGATCCCCAGTAAAAGCAGCAAACAGTACACATAAAAACTTGTTAGGCACATATTTAACCCCTTGAACGCCTTAGATGTTAACCCCTTTCTGCCCAGAGTCATTAGTATAGTGACAGGGCATATTAGCACTGATCACTGTAATAATAGCACTGGTGATGTCAGTGGCAGTTAGATCCCCCCAGCGCCAGTTAGTGTCAGATTGTCCACCACACTATCACAGTCCCGTTATAAGTCACTGATCGCCACCATTACTAGTATAAATAAATAAAAATTCTGTTATACAGTTGGGATCGAAAGTTTGGGCACCCCAGGTAAAAATGTGTATTAATGTGCATAATGAAGCCAATGAAAGATGGAAAAATCTCCAAATGGCATCAAATTACAGATTAGACATTCTTATAATATGTCAAAAAAAGTTAGATTTTATTTCCATCATTTACACTTTCAGAATTACAGAAAACAAAAAAATGGCGTCTGCAAAAGTTTGGGCACCCTGCAGAGTTAATATCTTGTACTGCCCCCTTTGGCAAGTATCACAGCTTGTAAACGCTTTTTGTAGCCAGCCAAGAGTCTTTCAATTCTTGTTTGAGGTATCTTTCCCATTCTTCCTTACAAAAGTCTTCCAGTTCTTTGATATTTCTGGGCTGTCTGTCACGCACTGCTCTTTTAAGGTCTATCCATAGGTTTTCAATAATGTTGAGGTCAGGAGATTATGAAGGCCATGGCAAAACCTTCAGTTTACACCTCTTGATGTAATCCCCTGTGGATTTTGAGGTGTGTTTAGGATCATTATCCATTTGTAGAAGCCATCCTCTCTTTAACTTCAGCTTTTTCACAGATGGCATCAAGTTACCATCCAAAATTTGCTGAAATTTTATTGAATCCATTTTTCCTTCTACTCGTGAAATGTTCCCTGTGCCACTGGCTGCAATACAACCCCAAAGCATGATTGATCCACCCCCATGTTTAACAGTTGGACAAAGGTTCTTTTCATTAAATTTTGTGCCCTTTCTTCTCCAAACGTACCTTTGCTCATTCTGGCCAAAAGTTCTATTTTAACCTCATCGGTCCACAGAACTTGTTTCCAAAATGCCTCAGGCTTGTCTATATGTTCATTTGCAAAGTTCAAACGCTGATTTTTGTGGTGAGGACGTAGAAGAGGTTTTCTTCTGATGACTCTTCCATGAAGACCATATTTGTACAAGTATCTCTTTATAGTGGAATAGTGTACCACAACTCCAGTGTCTGCCAGATCTTTCTGGAGGGATCGTGCAGTCAAAACGGAAAATTGTATACTCACCTTTCCGTAATTTTCCTTTCCTATCGCATCTCATGGCAGCATACACCTATGGGTTGTGGCTCCGCCCCCGCCACCTGATAGGACCACGTAGCTATTAAAGTCTGAGAGAGCCCCTGCCCCAGCATTCTCCGTGTATATATACTTCACCTCAGATGGGTGGGCATTTGTATGCTGCCATGAGATAGGAAAATTACGGAAAGGTGAGTATACAATTTTCTGTTTTCCTGTCGCATCATGGCAGCATACACCTATGGGGAATAACTCGCAAACTGGGTGGGTATGAGAAAAAGATAAGTTTTATTTAGAAGGTATTGAGGAGTTAGCCTGAATAATTGCTCTCCCAAATTCTACCGTGGACAATCTAGTGGAGTCCACTTTATAATGAGAAATAAAGGTGGTTTTTGAAGACCAAGTGGCTGCTCTGCAGATGGTTTCGACTGATACCCTGCAGTAGGCCGCCCAGGAGGTCGCCATTGCCCTTGTGGAGTGTGCCCTTAAGCCCTCAGGTACTTGTGTGTTGTTAGATGCGTAAGCTCTCTTAATGATCTTCACCAACCATGCTGCGATGGTGCGAGAGGTTGCTGCTTGCCCTCTTCTAAACCCATGAGGAATGACTAGTAGGTTCTCTGTCTTCCTCAGATCGCTGGTTGCCAAGAGGTAGGCCTGGATATTAGTCTTTATGTCAAGCGGATGTGGATCACCCTGTTCTGTGGAGAGGGTGGGGAGACATAGCTCTTGGTTAAAGTGGAAAGATGATGACACATTCGGGATGAAGCGATCCGATGGTTTTAAGACTACTTTGTCTGGATAAAACATTAGGTATGGTTCCTTAGCTTGTAAGGCCTGAATTTCCGATACCCTTTTAGCTGATGTAATTGCTATTAGGAAAGTGACTTTGAGAGTTAGGTCCCACAGGGAAACATTCTCTAACGGAAAAAATGGCTCATGGGATAAGGCTTCCAACACTACTGAAAGATCCCATGTCAGGAAGGAAGGTTTTCTAGGTGGTCTCAACTTTAGGCAAGCCCTCTGAAATTGGATGATGAGAGGTTCTTGAGCCCATTTCACTCCTGTCATAGCAGATAGGGCTGATACATGTACCTTCAGGGTACTAGACCGAAGACCTTTATCTAGACCTAGCTGGAGAAACTCGAGGATCTGAACAACTGATGGAGATGCCGGGTTCCAGGATTGCTGTTGTGCGATTAAGAGAAAACTCTCCCAGATCCTTTTATAGGTTTTATTGGTCGTGGATTTTCTGGCCTCAAGGAGAGTGTCTATCACTTTCTGGGAGCAACCTTGGACTAAGAACCTAGTCCTTTCAATCTCCATGCTGTTAGATGCAGCCTCTCCGGAAATGGGTGAAGGAGTTGCCCCTGCGACAGTATATCCGCTGTCATTGGGAGTGTCAGTGGTTCTGCTGTGCTCAATTGGAGGAGCGTCGTAAACCATGGTCGTCTCGGCCAAAATGGGAGGACTGCTAAAACTGTGGCTTTCGACCTCTTGAGTCTGAGTAAGAATCTCGGAATGAGTGGCGTTGGCGGAAAGATGTACCCCAAACGGAAGTTCCAGTCGTGCTGTAGGCAATCCGTGCCTTCTGCCGATGGGAAAGGAATTCTGGCTAGATACCTCTGGCATTTCGTGTTGACTGGTGTTGCCGCCAGGTCTATATCCGGTATCCCCCAGGTTTGGGTTATGAGGGTAAAGGCTTGGTGACTTAAGGCCCACTCGTTGTTTGATACAAAGGTCCGACTTAGAGAGTCGGCTAGTTGATTTTGGACTCCTGGGACATACGTTGCCGTTAATCCCGACAGGTTCAGCTGTGCCCACTCGAAGACTGGATGGACTTCCTGCATCATGGAGCGACTCCTGGTGCCCCCCTGCCTGTTGATATAGGCAACTGCCACCCTGTTGTCCAGTTTTAGCAGGACCTCTTTCCCCCTGAGGAGGGGGCTGAAGGCTAACAGAGCTTGAAATGCTGCTTTCATCTCCAATATATTTGAAACCACGTTCTGTGTTCCGAATGTCCAAAGGCCCTGGACTGCGTGATGGCGGTAGTGTGCCCCCCAGCCCTTCAGGCTGGCGTCTGAAGTGATTACTTCTTGAGGAAGAGGGACTATATGCCTGCATATTTTCAGATTGTTCAATCTGGTCCACCACCAGAGTGATTGTTTTATTTCTTTCTGGATTATGATTGGCTGAGACAATGATACCCCATTCCATTGTTTTAATAGTGATGCTTGCAGAGATCTGGTGTTCCATTGGGCCCATTGTACCATTGGGATGGTTGCTGAGAATGACCCCAGTATACTGAGGTACTCCCGGGCTGGTAGTGTGGTAGAGGCTAATAACTTTCTTGCCTTCTGAATGAGACTGGGAATTTTTTCCTGCGGAAGTTCTACTGTGTTGAGACGGGTGTCTAGTTCCGCCCCCAGGAATATCATTCTCTGAGTGGGCTGCAGATTGCTTTTCCCCCAGTTTATGATCCAGCCGAAGTTTTGTAGGGTGGTAATCAGAATGGATCGATGCAGTAGAAGGGAATCCTGATTGTCTGCTAGCAAAAGGATGTCGTCCAGGTAATGATGGACTCTCAATCCTTGTTCTCTTAGTAAGGCTATTACTGGAAGTAAGATTTTTGTGAATATCCTTGGAGCGATGGAGATCCCGAACGGGAGACTGCGGAATTGAAAATGATGAAGACCTACCGAAAGCGGAGAAATTTTTGGAATGAGATGTGAATGGGGACGTGCAGATAGGCGTCTTGTAAATCGACGGAAAGCACCCAATCCCCAATATTCATGGCCCGAAGAATTGACTGGAGGCTCTCCATTTTGAATGTCTCCACTAGGATTGAGCGATTGAGATTCTTTAGATCTAAGACAGGGCGGAGATCCCCTGATTTTTTCTTCACCAGAAACAACGGGGAGTAGAATCCCGTTGACCTTTGGGATATTGGAACTTCCACTATGGCTTCCTTTTGTAACAGGTCCTGGATGTATCTTGTCAGTAGCATCCTTTTTTCCCGAGATGCCGGTAATCTGGTTACAGAGAATTGGTCTCTTGGAGCCCGTGTCTTGAATTTCCATTTGTGCCCAAACTGGACAGTGTCTATCGTCCATGGGTCTTTTATTGTATCCGCCCAGACCTTCTTGAAACTCATGAGTCTGGCCCCCACTATAGCTGGTTGGGCGGACGCACCTTCAAAAAGACTTTTGTTCCCCTGTGGTAGGGGTCTTAGACTTTTGGAGCTTGAGGAATGATGACTGGGGATTCTTCCAGTTCCTCCTATACTCTTTCCCAGGCCTGTAGGATCTTGCCTCTCTGTATTTATCTGGTAGATTTCTTCTAGAAACTGGTGGTCTCTGCTGTCTGGGCCTCCTATCTGAAGGAATGAGTCCCGATTTTCCTCCGGTGACTTTAGAAATAGCCGAGTCCAGTTTTTCTCCAAAAAGGTTTACGCCATCAAAGGGTATTTTACACCAGTTGGACTTTGAGGAGGGATCTGCCGACCAGGGTTTTAACCAAAGCGCCCTTCTGGCCATTACTGAGCTTAACATTGCTCTTGAAGTGGTTTTAATTATATCCACAGAGGCTTCTGCGACAAAGTCGCCTGCGAGACTAAGTTCTTGGAGGGCTGAGATAACTTTGTCTTTTTTCCACTCCTTCTGACACCAGCTTCTCGGCCATCGTGGACCAGCTTGAGATAGCCTTGCCGACAGCAGCCAATGCTATTGCTGGCCTGCAAGCGCCACCTGCCGAGAGGTAGGTTCTCTTAAGATCCAGATCGATCTTTCTATCCAGGACATCTTTGAATGTGACTGCATCCTCTATTGGGAGTGTTACGTGCCTAGCGAGGCGCATTAGAGAGGAGTCGACCGCTGGAGGAGATATTAGTGGGTTGACGTTAGGCTCTTTAAGTGGATAGAGTTTTGCTAATCTGTTGCTGAGGCCAGTTTTTTTCTCTGGCTTTTGCCACTCATCCTTAATTAGATCTTCAAGTTCATCAATGAACGGGAAGTTCTCTGGGTCTTTTTAAGATTTGGAAAATATTTCCTCACTTTTTGAGGAGTTTCTTTTTCCTCCACCTAGTCGATCGCCTCCTTTACTGACTTTACAAATGGACCGATCAGTGAAAAGTCAAAGCCGGTGGATGCCTCTAGATCATCAGTGTCAGAGAGAGGGTCTGACGTCTTTGATGATGATGGAGCAGTGGATGAGGTATTTTGTATGGGTCTGCTGGCCTCTGGCCCTGCGACTTGTGGTGATGGTTCGTTTGGTTCCCTTGCCTCTGTTTCTCTGTCCTTAGTTGCCTCAATGAAGCACGTACGACAGGCTAGTTTGTCTGGAAGTGCTGTAGCACCGCAAATCCAGCAGGAGTTCCCGGGTGGACGGGAAGGCTGGGTGACAGGAGATTTCCTGCGCGCAGGGGATTTCTTGTGGTGGGAGCGACTATGCCTTGATCTTGATCAGCTTCTCCTGCGACTTGATCTGCTCCTCCTGCGACTTGAGCGGCTTCTGCGACTTGAGCGACTTCTGCCGCGCTCTGAGTGACTCTGCCTGTGGCTTGAGCGGCTCCTTCTTGAAGGCTCCCCTCGTCTTGAATGTGACGATCTGGAAGACCTAGTGGGGCTGTTCAATTTAAACAGCATTAGTGAGGGCTCTCTTTTTTCGCTTTCTTCATACTTACCCATCATCCCCTCTTACCTAGTAGGCTGGTGATGGTCTACCTGGGCAGCGGTCTCCATGAAAAGGTGATGAATCAACCTATAACATATAGGTGGCTTAGCATGCATTGGATAGCAGTTAGTAAGCAAGCAAAGAAAAAAACAGAGATCTTACCTGGGCGTGGAGATAGTAAGAGAGACACAGGGTAGTACAGCTGGGTAGAGTAGCAAAGAGATCTGGTCAAAATTCCTCCTTACAGGCTCAGGAGAGAAGAGACAAGAAAATGCTGACATTTACAGTGTTTTTAAACTTGCCGCCGTCGCGGCGGTGATGACGTCACGCTCGCGCATGCGCAGATGCGCTCCGAGGCCTCCAACGCCATTTTGGAAGCTGGAAAGTGGGATGCCCTGACTAGATACCGCTGTCTGCGCATGCGCGAAGAGCTGAGACGCTCGGCGCTAGGCACAGAGAGCGGAGCGGAGACAAGCTGGAGCTATGGAGACAGACAGGAGGGGAAGTTACCCACAGGTGCACTGAAAGGAGCTGGAGACCGCTGCGATACATAAACCTATTTAAGGTTTGTAATGCATAGTAACATACCCCTGAGACCATCAGAGTGGGGTTCCTTCCATTAAGCTCATTTAGAGGCTGTACAGGATAGGACTTCCACCCAGGAGAGGCTAGAACCTGGCTGGGGCGAATGTTGGTAAGGGATGCATGTTTCGGTCCTTGACAGGTGAGGAAAAAAAGGAGAATGCTGGGGCAGTGGCTCTCTCAGACTTTAATAGCTACATGGTCCTATCAGGTTGCAGGGGCGGATCCACAACCCATAGGTGTATGCTGCCATGATGCGACAGGAAAGGTGGGTTTTGAATTGCTTTTCTCACAATCGTGCGAGCTGTTCTGTCTGATATTTTTCTTGGTCTTCCAGATCTTGCTTTAACTTCCACTGTTCCTGATGACTGCCATTTCTTAATTACATTCCGAACAGAGGATGTTGACATTTGAAAACGCTTTGCTATCTTCTTATAGCCTTCTCCAGCTTTGTGAGCGTCAACTATTTTCAGTTTCAGTTTTCTAGACAACTGCTTAGAAGAACCCATGGTGCTGATTGTTGGGGCAAGGTCAGATGAGTCTGGCCATTTAAAACCTTTGAGATTGACATCACCAGGTCTTTCCAGAGGATGATTGAGAACAATCCATGACACTGGCAGGTCTCAGCTTTGCAAAGGGGGCAGTGCATGCTATAAATTCTGCAGGGTGCCCAAACTTTTGCAGATGCCATTTTTTTGTTTTCTGTAATTTTGAAAGTGTAAATAATGGAAATAAAATCTAACTTTTTTTGACATATTATAAGAATGTCTAATTTGTAATTTGATGCCATTTGGAAATTTTTCCATCTTTCCTTGGCTTCGTTATGCACATTAATACACATTTTTACCTGGGGTGCCCAAACTTTCGACCCCACTGTATATCCCATAGTTTGTAGTTGCTATGACTTGTACGCAAACCAATTAATATACACTTATTGGAATTACAGTGGGGACGGAAACTATTCAGACCCATTTAAATTTTTCACTCTTTGTTATATTGCAGCCATTTGCTAAAATCATTTAAGTTCATTTTTTTCCTCATTAATGTACACACAGCACCCCATATTGACAGAAAAACACAGAATTGTTGACATTTTTGCAGATTTACTAAAAAAGAAAAACTGAAATATCACATGGTCCTAAGTATTCAGACCCTTTGCTGTGACGCTCATATATTTAACTCAGGTGCTGTCCATTTCTTCTGATCATCCTTGAGATGGTTCTACACCTTCATTTGAGTCCAGCTGTGTTTGATTATACTGATTGGACTTGATTAGGAAAGCCACACATCTGTCTATATAAGATCTTACAGCTCACAGTGCATGTCAGAGCAAATGAGAATCATGAGGTCAAAGGAACTGCCTGAAGAGCTCAGAGACAGAATTGTGGCAAGGCACAGATCTGGCCAAGGTTACAAAAAATTTCGTCTGCACTTAAGGTTCCTAAGAGCACAGTGGCGTCCATAATCCTTAAATGGAAGACATTTGGGACGACCAGAACCCTTCCTAGAGCTGGCCGTCCGGCCAAACTGACCTATCGGGGGGAGAAGAGCCTTGGCGAGAGAGGTAAAGAAGCACCCAAAGGTCACTGTGGCTGAGCTCCAGAGATGCAGTCAGGAGATGGGAGAAAGTTGTAGAAAGTCAACCATCACTGCAGCCCTCCACCAGTCGGGGCTTTATGGCAGAGTGGCCCGACAGAAGCCTCACCTCAGTGCAAGACACATGAAAGCCCGCATTGAGTTTGCTAAAAAAACACCTGAAGGACTCCAAGATGATGAGAAATAAGATTCTTTGGTCTGATGAGACCAAGATAGAACTTTTTGGCCTTAATTCTAAGCGGAATGTAAGGAAGATAGGGGGCGCTAGATACCATATTATTCAAGTGCTCTAAATAAATAAATAAATCTCCTGCATTACCAAAAAAATGGAAATGTAAGAAAGCTAGGGGGCGCTAGATACCATACTATTCAAGTGCTTTAAATAAATAAATATCCTGCATTACCAAAAAAATGAAAAACATAATAATGACTAATCATAATTAGATTACACATTGGAGTGCCCACAATAGTGAAACAAATATATAGTGATTGATTGTCCACATAAAAAAGTGTTTTGAAGTGGTTGAAATGATATCTTTCAATAATATCCCAATCTTGTTGCTGTAAACGAAAGGTTTTCCATCACCAAAGGAAAATAAGAAAAAGGAAAACACCTCGAAGTAGTAGATATCTGCTTACCAGATACCAATGACTCCTTTAGTTAAAAAGAGAGTCACTAGCGCTTGTGCAGGGTTGTGCCTGCTCACATGGATGGCCGGACTGTGGTTGGTATTATAGGCATGGATCGTTCCCGTCAAGCTCATTCAAGATAGGATAAGGATACATAGGAAACAAAAACAGTCTCCATAGCGTAAAACCATTAATTAAAAAAGTAAACAAATTAAAAAGCCAAATGGCCGCTTACATTGGTGGGTGCCTACCCGGCACTGGGGCTGCTTGCATGTCAGGGTGACTTCACAGTCAGAAAAAGCCTTTCATGTCTCCTCCACGCTGGCGTGCGTTCCAGCTTACACAGGGGGGCAGCCAAAGGATCCGGATGTTGTTGGGTGATAGGACATGTGACCACGTACCGCTCCGACGTACGTTTCGTAATGAACGTCTTCAGGGAAGCTTCCCTGAAGACGTTCATTACGAAACGTACGTCGGAGCGGTACGTGGTCACATGTCCTATCACCCAACAACATCCGGATCCTTTGGCTGCCCCCCTGTGTAAGCTGGAACGCACGCCAGCGTGGAGGAGACATGAAAGGCTTTTTCTGACTGTGAAGTCACCCTGACATGCAAGCAGCCCCAGTGCCGGGTAGGCACCCACCAATGTAAGCGGCCATTTGGCTTTTTAATTTGTTTACTTTTTTAATTAATGGTTTTACGCTATGGAGACTGTTTTTGTTTCCTATGTATCCTTATCCTATCTTGAATGAGCTTGACGGGAACGATCCATGCCTATAATACCAACCACAGTCCGGCCATCCATGTGAGCAGGCACAACCCTGCACAAGCGCTAGTGACTCTCTTTTTAACTAAAGGAGTCATTGGTATCTGGTAAGCAGATATCTACTACTTCGAGGTGTTTTCCTTTTTCTTATTTTCCTTTGGTGGTGGAAAACCTTTCGTTTACAGCAACAAGATTGGGATATTATTGAAAGATATCATTTCAACCACTTCAAAACACTTTTTTATGTGGACAATCAATCACTATATATTTGTTTCACTATTGTGGGCACTCCAATGTGTAATCTAATTATGATTAGTCATTATTATGTTTTTCATTTTTTTGGTAATGCAGGATATTTATTTATTTAAAGCACTTGAATAGTATGGTATCTAGCGCCCCCTAGCTTTCTTACATTTCCATTTTTTTGGTAATGCAGGAGATTTATTTATTTATTTAGAGCACTTGAATAATATGGTATCTAGCGCCCCCTATCTTCCTTACATTCCTTTTTTTGATTATCTATTTTTTTGATTATTCAAAAATTGGGGAGCAGCTTACACTGATTGTTTATATATTTCCACAAATTTTCTTTATTGTTGGGAATGTTTTTTTACTAGATGTATCACCAGTATATGTAATTCATATATATTATCTGCTATCGACACCATTGGCGCGAAGGTTTTTACTATTTTCTACTTAATTCTAAGCGGTATGTGTGGAGAAAACCCAGGCACTGCTAATCACCTGTCCAATACAGTCCCAACAGTGAAGCATGGTGGTGGCAGCATCATGCTGTGGGGGTGTTTTTCAGCTGAAGGGACAGGACGACTGGTTGCAATCGAGGGAAAGATGAATGTGGCCAAGTACAGGGATATCCTGGGCGAAAACCTTCTGCAGAGTGCTCAGAACCTCAGACTGGGCTGAAGGTTTACCTTCCAACAAGACAATGACCCTAAGCACACAGCTAAAATAACGAAGGAGTGGCTTCACAACAACTCCGTGACTGTTCTTGAATGACCCAGCCAGAGCCCTGACTTAAACCCAATTGAGCATCTCTGGAGAGATCTAAAAATGGCTGTCCACCAACGTTTACCATCCAACCTGACAGAACTGGAGAGGATCTGCAAGGAGGAATGGCAGAGGATCCCCAAATCCAGGTGTGAAAAACTTGTTGCGTCTTTCCCAAAAAGACTCATGGCTGTATTAGATTAAAAGGGTGCTTCTACTAAATACTGAGTAAAGGGTCTGAATACTTAGGACCATGTGATATTTCAGTTTTTCTTTTTTAATAAATCTGCAAAAATGTCAACAATTCTGTGTTTTTCTGTCAATATGGAGTGTTGTGTGTACATTAATGAGGAAAAAACATAAAAAATGAACCTAAATGATTTTAGCAAATGGCTGCAATGTAACAAAGAGTGAAAAATGTAAGGGGGGTCTGAATACTTTCCGTCCCCACTGTATTTTTACTAACAATTTTTAGCAGAATACATTTTGCCCAAAATTTATTATGAGATTTGATTTTTTTAGTTTTTTAAGGGGTATGTTGTATAGCAGAAAATAAATTAAAATACCACCAAAAGAAAGCTCTATTTGTGTGAAAAAAATGATATAAATTTTGTTTGCGTGCAGAATTGCATGACCACGCAATTGTTAAAGTGGCACAGTGCAGAAAAGAAAAAAATGGGCTGGTCATGAAGGGGGTATAACCTTTTGGAGCTGAAGTGGTTAAGAAGCAGTACAAATCCAAATCCAGATGAAAGCATAGCCAGTTATTTTGTGGGGGCCTGTTGGAAACAAAAATAAGCCTGTGGTGTGCTTGTGATACAATAACCTTTATTGTGTAGGGAACTTCTATAGCTCCTTCCACATTTTATAGTGTGTAACTAAGGCTTAGTATCTCACCTAAAGATAATGACTGTACTTTGCATATCAAGTAGAGCATAAAGAAAAAATCAGAAAGTCTAATTCTTATTCATGTAATTATGTGACAACAATTCTCTTCTTTCTTGATTACAGTATTGTTGTCCAGAAAGGATGCAACTTTTTTTCCCCAGAATAGGAAATGTAGAATTTTCAAGACCACAAAATACAACAGAGGAGAATGACAAAGGAAAACTAATAATGCTTGTCAGTGACTTTTATTATGGAAAGCATGCTGGGGACCCTCTGCTGGTACAACAAGACCAGAAGACAAACACAACTTTCAAATGTTTCAGCTGTCAAAAAGTTCTCAAAAACAATATAAGGTATGTAAATATTTGCAAAAATGTTGTTACCATATAATAGTGTTCTTTTTAACAGCAGTAGAGAAATGTTATATTTTTACATTTCTTGAAACGAAAAGAGGTTTTGCATACTGCCTGTACAAAATATGCCCAGTTTTTTCCTGATTCTCTTTGACCTTTTAATTGTAGAATTTTACTAGATGCTATATTCACACATTAAATGAGTCGCCTTGTGGCCTGAGATGTTACTTGGAGAATACCCTTACTAATCATCCTGTTACCTATGGCCAAAAGCTATAAATCAGTATGGTGGGTATGGGAGATTTGTATTTTTAGAAATGAAAGCACCAGGGCTTGACAAATTTGCTTTAAATCTAGGAGCCAGCTAAAAAAGGAGCCATTTTTTTAAATAACAAATCTTATGCGTGGAACATGTAACATGTTCCCAAAGGTAAACTTATCTCTTAATTTTAACCCTTTTACAGCTGTTTTTTAATTTTTTGCACATGTTTAAAAAATCATTTTAGGCCTGAAGATTACATAAAACCCCCAAAACATTATATATTTTCTGAAAACTGACATCCTAGAGAATAAAATAGTGGTAGTTCCAATTTTGTATTTTACACGATATTACCGCAAAGGTCTAGGAAAATTTCAGTAAAAAAAAACACATTAAAAGTTAATTTTAGGGGGCACAATATTGCAATAAATTACCCAATTTTTTGGTAAAATATAAAAGCCGAGGTTGCACCAAGTAAATAGATACCCAACCCTATATTTTCCGTAGGCAACGAATTAAAAGCCCCCTATGAGTCATCAGTTTAGCATTATGAAGGAAGTTTGGTGCTAGAAGTATTGTTCTCACGCAGGCATGTGCGTCAATATGTAACATGTGTATCGCAGTGTACATTTTCAGGCGTAGGCTCCCTGTCGCGTGCATAAATGTGTGGGAGGGGTGTTAAAAAAATTTGGGGGGGGGGGGGTGTTTGAGTATAACGTTCATTTTTTTACAATTAAAAAAGTATATATATATATTTTTTTTTACTTAACTTTTTTTTTGCATTACATAAAGTCCCCTATGTAATGATTTTTTTTTTTTAATGGTGACAGGTTCTCTTTAGCCCACATTCATGTCGTTTTGACATGTCAAATCATATGCCAAATCAGCGCCTGTTGCCAGCAATGGCAAAAGTAGTTCCTGTACTACTTTTGGCGATTGATGTCTATTTCAATAGACATCAATGCATGAACCTGCACATACAGTCAGGTCCATAAATATTGGGACATTAACACAATTCTAATCTTTTTGGCTCCATACACCACCACAATGGATTTGAAATGAAACGAACAAGATGTGTTTTAACTGCAGACTTTCAGCTTTAATTTGAGGGTATTTACATCCAAATCAGGTGAACAGGTTAGAAATTACAACAGATTGTATATGTGCCTCACACTTTTTAAGGGACCAAAAGTAATGGGAAAATTGGCTGCTCAGCTGTTCCATGGCCAGGTGTGTTATTCCCTCATTATCCCATTTACAAGGAGCAGATAAAAGGTCCAGAGTTAATTTCAAGTGTGCTATTTGCATTTGGAATCTGTTGCTGTCAGATCTCAATATGAGATCCAAAGAGCTGCCACTATCAGTGAAGCAAGCCATCGTTAGGCTGAAAAAACAAAACAAACCCATCAGAGAGATAGGAAAAACATTAGGTGTGGCCAAATCAACTGTTTGGAACATCCTTAAAAAGAAAGAATGCACCGGTGAGCTCAGCAACACCAAAAGACCCGGAAGACCACGGAAAACAACTGTGGTGGATGACCGAAGAATTCTTTCCCTGGTGAAGAAAACACCCTTCACAACAGTTGGCCAGATCAAGAACACTCTCCAGGAGGTAGGTGTATGTGTGTCAAAGTCAAGAATCAAGAGAAGACTTCACCAGAGTGAATACAGAGGGTTCACCACAAAATGTAAACCATTGGTGAGCCTCAAAAACAGGAAGGCCAGATTAGAGTTTGCCAAACAACATCTAAAAAAGCCTTCACAGTTCTGGAACAACATCCTATGGACAGATGAGACCAACTTGTACCAGAGTGATGGGAAGAGAAGAGTAAGGAGAAGGAAAGGAACTGCTCATGATCCTAAACATACCACCTCGTCAGTGAAGCATGGTGGTGGTAGTGGCATGGCGTGGGCATGTATGGCTGCCAATGGAACTGGTTCTCTTGTATTTATTGATGATGTGACTGCTGGCAAAAGTAGCAGGATGAATTCTGAAGTGTTTCGGGCAATATTATCTGCTCATATTCAGCAAAATGCTTCAGAACTCATTGGACGGCGCTTCACAGTGCAGATGGACAATGACCCGGAGCAACCAAAGAGTTTTTAAGGGAAAGAAGTGGAATGTTATGCAATGGCCAAGTCAATCACCTGACCTGAATCTGATTGAGCATGCATTTCACTTGCTGAAGACAAAACTGAAGGGAAAATGCCCCAAGAACAAGCAGGAACTGAAGACAGTTGCAGTAGAGGCCTGGCAGAGCATCACCAGGGATGAAACCCAGCGTCTGGTGATGTCTATGCGTTCCAGACTTCAGGCTGTAATTGACTGCAAAGGATTTGCAACCAAGTATTACAAAGTGAAAGTTTGATGGATGATTGTTAATCTGTCCCATTACATTTGGTCCCTTAAAAAGTGGGAGGCACATATACAAACTGTTGTAATTCCTACACCATTCACCTGATTTGGATGTAAATACCCTCAAATTAAAGCTGAAAGTCTGCAGTTAAAGCACATCTCGTTTGTTTCATTTCAAATCTATTTTGGTGGTGTATAGAGCCAAAAAAAATAGAATTGTGTCGATGTCCCAATATTTATGGACCTGAATGTATGTCTGTCAAATCGCCCCCGAAGTCGGACTGCATTGCCGGTTTGAAATCGACTGATTCAGCTGAACTCGCATGATTTCAAACCTGCATCAGTGTGAAACTAGACTTAATGAGATAATCCAGGGCCAAAAGACTCTACATGTCTCCACTGTGCTCCACTGATGTGCACTGCATTACATTCTTTCACGGCCATGATGGCTGGGGAAACTGTCAACGGGGACCCAAGTGACATCATGCTCTCCTCCACCGGGCGGCACCCGCTATATACGTAGCTGGGGGTGTGCGGGGTGTGGGTAGCATTTTGGTGGCTGCCCAGGCGCCAGGATGAAACTTCTTGTCGCCATTGGCGACCTGGCGCTTGATGTTTTTCGAGCCCTGGAAATCTGAAAATCTGATATTTCTTATAGAACATCACGGGACACAGAGCCATAGTAGTTACCATGTGGGTTATAGGCCACCTTCAGGTGATGGACACTGGCACGCCCTAAATTAAAAAGTGCACTCCCTATTTAACCCCTCCCACTGGTGGGAGTACCTCAGTTTTTTCACCAGTGTCTAAGGTGTTGGTCACGAGTGAAGATGTGCTGTGCTCCACTGGAGCAATCCTTGCTGGGGCTAACCATGCAGCCGGATCCATTCACAGTGTCTTTTTTGGCCAAATTGAATGGTACCCGGGCCTCGTATCTGAAGAAACGAGGTCTTGCCTGTAACGCTTCTCTTTTGGAGAGCTGGACCCTGGGATCCAGTACTTTTTGGTATTCAGGCCATAGAGTTTTTACTGGTGGAGGTGCTATTACAGGTCCAGGATTGTGGGTTTCCTCGAGGATCCTCAGTTCCTGAAGGTTTAACGGAACCCACTATGAAGGGTGAAGATTGGGTCTGTTGGTTTACCACAGAAAACCCTGTGGCGTGAAAGGTATGTGGAGTTTTCTAAGAAATTTTTTTAATTTTCTTATGAATGTCTCCTTTAATTTAGTAACTGCTGTCATGCAGAGCACTCACCGTCTCATGCTTCTCAGAAAGCCCACGCTGTGTCTTGAAAGCTGCAGATGCTTCTTCCTCTGGCCAAACAGCAGACCTCCGGTAAGTCTGGGAGGGTTCCCTCTCCCCACCAGACGCCCGCCTGTGCTGGTTCTCTTCCCCTCTTCAGTGGGGAAAGAGCGCTGAACATTTTAAAAAAAATAAATAAGACGGAGCGAACGGCATGTCGTTTGGCGGCTTCCAGACCCCCACTTGCCATTTCTGCTTCCTTCCCTTGATCCCATAGGATCAGAAGCCCACGCTCATGCGGGAAAAAGCTATTTTTAAGAAAGAGGGGAAGGGCCATAAGTGACGCGAGGGGGGGGGGGGGGGGGGGGGGGCTTAGTGCGGCGTTGGACTAGGAAGAGGCTAATGTCTCCTCTTCCGAAGAACCTGATACGGAAGCGTCAGGTTCGCAGGAAAGGTTGCTGGTACAGTCTCTCACTGAATTGGTCCGCTCCACATTTTTACTGCCAGTAACGCAGTCAGTGGATGAGCCCACTTCTGGGTGGGAGCACCCAGATAAACAGTTTTTTCCTCCGAAAAAAGTTTTCAATATTTTATCCTATGGAGGAAGAGTTTTATAATGGGGAATTCCAGCAATTGACGCTACTATATCCTCTGTAAACATGACTTGTCCAGTAGACAATGCTCATATGCTAAAGGATCCAACAGATAGGAAATTGGAGTTCCTTTTTAAAAAAAAAAAAAACGATATTTCGCTCGCAGGTTCAGTCAGCGATGGCAGCGATCGGAGTATCTTAGTCCTTATAGGACCAGTTTATAGAGGTACTCTAAGTTATTCCTGATCAGCAGGCCCAGGATTACAGTAGACGCTATGAAAGATTCTATTCTCCAGGCCTCACGGCTCATGCTAGGGCTGGTACATGTGCGTAGAATCCTATGGTTGAAAAATTGGTCAGCCGAAGCGCCATGCAAAAAGCTCTTGGCTAGTTTCCCCTTTATGGTGAACGGTTATTTGGAGACGATCTGGATAAGTATATCCAAAGAATTTCTAATGGGAGAAAGTTCCCTTTTACCGGTTAAGAAAGTTTTTTCTTTTAAACGTGCTTCTTGTCCTGTGCCAGGGGCATCAGCCTCCAGGCAGTCACGACGGCCTCCACCGTCAGGTTTAAGAAGTAAACCTCAGGGTCAGCCCCAGGGTCAAAGGAGGATCTGGGGGAGAAAACCCACAAAACAGAATATTCAAGCCTCCTTATGAAGGGACGCCCCCCGCTCGCTTGAGTGGGGGGGGCCTCTACAGTTTTCAAGGGTCTGGCAGGAACAATGTCAGGACAAACGTTCCTAGAGATCCAGTGAAAAAAGAAGTCTCTCTTTATAGCTTGGATCATCTCTTGTCTCAAAGAGTGATATCAATGGTCCCCCTGGAAGAAGCAAGGTTTAGGGTTTTATTCAGACCTGTTCATGGTTCCAAAACCAAATGGGGATGTCAGACCCATTTTAGGTATCAAAGACCGTTTTTTGAATATCCGTTCTTTTCGCATGGAGTCAATCCGATCAGTAGTCTCCATCCTACAAGGGGGAGAACTTCTGGCGTCAATCGACATCAAGGATGCTTATCTCCGTGTGGCGATTTTCCCCGCTCACCAGAAATTTCTACGTTTCGGGGTAGAAAATCTTCATTTCCAGGTTGTAGCTCTGCCTTTCGGTCTAGCTACTGCACCTCAAGTGTTTACAAAGGTCCTGGCTCCACCAGGTTAAGGGCTCAAGGTATAACAATGCTAGCCTACTTAAACGATCCTCTCTTAATAGCTCAATTGGTAGCCCACTTAAACCAAACTTGGTCACTGCAGTTAGCTACCTGGAATACCTAGGTTGGATTCTCAACCTGGAGAAATCCTTCTTAAAACCATTAAGGAGATTGCAGTACTTGGGGCTGATCATAGAGATACATCTCAGAAGAGAGTGTTTTTTGCCCCGGGAAAGGATCAGTTCCATAAGGAACTTGATCAGTTCCATAAGGAAACTGATTCAGTTGGCCAAAACGAAGAATCGTTCCTTATGCGCAGTTTCATTCAAGACTGCTGCAAAACAGTATCCTGTCAGCTTGGAACAAAAAAGGTCCAAGCTCTGGACCTTCCAATGCATTTATCCCCCGATGTGTGTCAGAGCCTCAATTGGTGGTTGATATCCAAGAATCTTTCTACCAGTTACCTGGAAGGTGGTAACAACAGATGCCAGCCTTCTGGGCTGAGGAGCAATCCTTGAAGAAGCATCTGCCCAAAGGAAATGGTCCAAATCAGAGATGACCTTGCCCATCAATATTCTAGAGATTCGGGCAGTACGCCTGGCCCTCAAGGCCTGGATGCCCAGACTACGGAATTGTCCTGTCAGGATCCAATCTGACAATGCCACAGCTGTGGCCTATATCAATCACCAAGGGGGCACGAGAAGTCGTGCGGCCCAGAAAGAGGTGAATCATATTCTATCTTGGGCAGAAAACAACATTCCTTGCCTATCAGCAATTTTTCATTCCAGGGATAGAGAATTGACAGGTGGACTACTTGAGTCTCCAACAATTGTTCCCGGGAGAATGGTCCCTTCACCCCGACATCTTTCTGTCAATATGTCAAAGATGAGGAATTCCGCATGTGGATCTGTTTGCGTCCAGGTTCAACAACAAGATCGACAACTTTGTTTCAAGGACAAGGGATCCGATGGCATACGGAACAGATGCCTTGGTTTTTCCGTGGGATCAGTTTTTCACTGATCTATGCATTCCCTCCTGTTCTGCTGCTTCTGCGCCTTCGCGCAGGATCAAGCAAGAAGGGAAGGAGGTGATTCTTGTGGCCCAGGAGATCTTGTTTTGCCGAGATCATAAAGATGGCGGTAGGGGGGACCCTTGGACCCTACCACTATGGCCAGACCTTCTCTCGCAAGGTCCGGTATTCCATCCTACCTTACAAGCGCTAAAATTAGCGGTTTGGCTATTGGGACCCACATTCTGAAAGATCGTGGGCTGTTAGTTCAGTAGTTTCTACTTGGTTAATGCTGGGAAGCTGGCCTCCAGAGTCCTATACTATAGGAAATATGTCATAGGTAGGATCCTTGAATTCCTACAGATAGGATTAGAAATGAAGCTGGCCTTGAGTAGTATCAAAGGCCAGATGTCGGCCTTATCGTTCTTTTTTCAATGACCACTTGCTTCACTCTCTCTGGTTCGTAACTTTGTTCAGGGGGTAACGAGGATTAATCCTCCAGTTTGGTCACCCTTGAACCCTTGGGACTTAATTTTAGTCCTGTTGGGTAACAGAAACAGCCAATACGAGATATTCCCTTGGTCCTCTTGACGGAGGAAAAATAATTTTCTTGGTTTCCATATCTTCTGAAAGAAGAATATCAGAGTGGGCTGCTCTTTCTTGTAAAGAGCCATATTGGTTTATTCATAAGGATGAGGTTGTATTCGCGGCCTCATCCTGAATTCCTATCGGGTTTTCATTTAAACCAGGATATTGTTCTGCCTTAATTTTTTTCCAGAACCTCGTTTCTGTGGAAGAAAGGTCACTACATTCTCTTGATGTGGTGAGGACGGTCAAGGTCTGTTGAAAGTGACCACTCAGATTCATAAAACAGATGTTTTGTTTGTGTTGCCAGACGGTCCTAAAGGATGACAGGCAGCGTCGAAATCTACCATTTCTAAATGGATTCGTCAAGTGATTGTGCAAGCTTATAGTCTAAAGAGGTAAATTCCTCCTTTTCATATTAAAGAGCACTCCACCAGGGCTGTTAGTGCTTCTTGGGCAGTGCATCACCAAGCCTCCATGGCTCAGATCTGCAAGGCCGCAACTTGGTCTTCAGTCCATACATTTACCAGATTCTATCAAATAGATATTAAAGATCCTGAGGATATTGCCTTTTGGCGTAGTGTACTGTAGGCTGCAGTATAAGTCCTCTAGTCTCTTGGTGCCCTACTTTGTTGTGTCTCCCTCCCTTCAGCTGGCATTGCTCTGGGACATCCCACATAGTAACTACTATGACTCTGTGTCCCGTGATGTACGATAAGAAAATAGGATTTTTATAACAGCTTACCTGGTAAATACTTTTATTTGAAGTACATCACGAGACACAGAGGTCCCTCCCTTCTTTGGTATGCATGTGTGTTGCTTTGCTACAAAACTGAGGTACTCCCACCAGTGGGAGGGGTTATATAGGGAGTGCACTTTTTAATTTAGGGCGTGCGAGTGTCCATCACCTGAAGGTAGCCTATAAGCCACATAGTAACTACGATGGCTCTGTGTCCCGTTATGTACTTCAAAGAAAAGGATTTTACAGGTAAGCTGTTATAAAAATCCTATTTTGTGGTATGGGGTTCTTCAGCACATACCGTAAATCACAAAGCAATGGTTTTTCCACTTTATTACAGTAAAGCGGTTTTACTGGAAAGAAAAACTCTGACTATCCTGTTCTTAGTTAGTGCAGTGTGTCATAAACTTCTGTATCACATTTAATAAATTCTCTTCAAACAGCGCCACACCAGGATCAAGTCACTTACTCTGCACTAAGCTATTAAATTAATTATGTTGTATCCCAGTATTCAGCGCCATTGTCTTAGGGGATACACATGAATAATTGTTGTATTTTTGCCTGTGGTAAGGGCTGCTATTAGATGTTGCTTTGATTGAATAACTTCTAGTTTCCAAATCAGCAAAAAGGAAATGTGGATCTTCTTTATTAGGCACAATAGCTTGTTTAAGGACCTCTGCCTGGCAGCAAAGGTCATGGTACTTCCACATAAGAACCTGAAGGAGAAGCTGAAATGGCAAAATGTGCAGCTGAAAAATGTCTCAAGTCTACAAAGGGCATCGTTTGCAAGTTGAAATGAACAGACTTGCCTTATTTCGAATCATTAAGGAAAACAAAGTCTGTTGTAATTGCAGGCTTTAAATTACGATTACATACACTTACAACCACACAGGTTGAAGCTCGGGCAATTTATCTTGTAAACAGCAGGAAACTAATGTATGTAGTCAAGAACTGTTATTCTTGAAAATGTGTTGCAGCCTTGCTTTTGGTGAAATCATTTTTAATGGGTGAAAACAGATAAATTTTAATGACAGAATCTGTATTTATAAATCCTTTTCTTTTTCATACATCATGGGACACAGAGTCAGGCTAATATTCATTACCTGCTGGGTTATACTTCATCATTAGGTGAATGGACACTGGTAGACCAAAGGCCGTGAAGGGCCTTCATGGCCGTGAAGGGTGATCAGCCTTCACGGTCGTATAGGGTGAAGATTGGGCCCTTAGTTTCTAAGTGGCCCTGCGCCTGGACGGGTAAGTGAAACCCCTTTATTTTATTATTGTGGGGTGTCCCAGTGATTGTAACAATCAGTCAAGCTAGCTAAAGGCTGGACACCTGTGTGCGGTGACCATACAGGGGAGTTCTGGGCTAGCTGTGGGTGTTTGTAAATTTACCTTTTTTGCTTGTGTCTTGCTGTTTTTTACCTGTATGATGGTGCACGATCGGTGCGTCATTTTGCCTTGGTTCGCCATGGCGCACGTGCGTTTGCAAGAGCACCGCTGGGCTCAGCAGTTTGTGTGGCAGCCATGGCTCACGCGGCTTCACCGCACATTGCCATAGCCTTTATTTGGGCGCCCGAAGATTTGCATCGTACGCAAATACAGTCACGCCTGCTTGCCGGGACCGTGCACATGCGTGCGCACTAACGCATAGAGCATTCCGGCGCACATCCAGTTAATTTAAGCTGTGCAGGCCAAGCATTTCCTGCCTTCGGAAGGCAGCTGTGGGACACAGAGCAGGCTCTGAACAGACACTTGCAGTGGTTAATTTTTCCTTACCTGGGTCACGTGAGTCACCAGATGTTACTTGGCAGGCTAAAGGTGCTTAGCAGGATTGTTGCATAGGGGCTTGGTGATCCCTATTAAAGGGTCTCCCTTCTGAGGTGTTTTAACTACACCCAAGTACTCTTTGTTTGCAGGCATTGAATGTCTTCCAAAAAGAAGAGTGGGACTAACACCATAGGGAAGGGCACACCTACATCATCAGTAGTTACTGATGAACCTAGTGTTGTATCCCCTGAAAGACCAGAGGCTCCCGGGCAATCTGAGCCGCTGCGCCTATCTGGTATTGTGCCTACAGTCAACGCTTCTGCTCCACCCTTTTTCACTAAGGATGAACTGTCCTCAGCCCTAGCCGGGTTAGAGCACAAGATTGCCAGCATGATTGCCTCCATCCCGCAGGGTGGCAGGAAGCGTGACAGATGCACCTCCCCGGAGTCTCCTACTCTGGAGCAGGAATGGGTTGAGGATGGGGAAGAGCTTAAAGCTCAGGATTCGGTGGAGTGCCTGGCAGATGAGTCTGCTTCCAAGTAAACTGGACAAGAAGATATCCAGTCGATGTCTGCCTCTCAGTCGCAGAGGCTTTTGATCCTGACTCTGACTGAAATGGTTCGTTCTGCCTTCAAGTTGCCTCTTGCAGAGGTGACTGAGACCCTCTGGTCCTCTTTGGGTTCTCTAAGACCTTTTCAGGTCGCACAGACTTTCCCGCTACACCCCCTGTTGGAACAGGCAGTGTATGCTGATTGGGAATATCCTGACAGGACTTTTTTGCCTCCTAAAAGGTTTACCCTTTTATATCCCATGGAAAATGGAGCATGCCAGCTGTAGCAGTCTCTTCCTTAACAAGAACTTAACTTGTCCGGTAGATAACGCACAGGGCTTAAAAGACCCTGTTGACAAGAAATTGGAATTATTATTAAAAGCTTCCTTTCCCTTGGCCAATTCAGCTATTCAGCCAGCTGTTGAGGGAATTGATATTTGCCAGTCCGTAAAGGATCAGGTCAAACGGCCTGATAGGCCTAACCAGGAGGATGATCTGCCTGAAAGTAAGACAGATATTCCTCGAGCACTGCTTTTTGCTGTTAATGCTTTAAAGGATTCAATACAGCAGGTTTCTCATCTGGCTCTCTTGTCTGTACATATGCGCAGACTTTTATGGTTTAAGAACTGGTCAGCCGAGCTTCCTTGTAAAAAGGTTATTGGCTAGTTTCCCATTTCATGGGGAATGTTTATTTGGTGATCACTTGGACAAATATATCCAAAAGATTTCCGGAGGGCAGAGTTCTCTACTTCCTGTGAAGAAAAGCACCAAATGTCCCTCGTTTAAAAACCCAGGGACTGCTTCCTCAAATGTCTCAGCATCAGGGCGGTTCCGCCACCAACAGGGCGCTAGGGCCAGGGGCAAGCCGCAGGGCCAGAAAAGGCCCTGGGTCCAAAATTCTTCTAAACCCAGCACCAAGCCCTCTTTGTGAGGGGACGCCCCCACTCCATCAGGTGGGGGGAAGGCTGCTGCACTTTGCGGACATTTGGAAAACAAGAATTGAGGACGAGTGGGTCACCATAATTTCCAGCGTTTGCTCGGATGCTCCAAAAAGAAACTTATTGTTTCAGGCACTACATCATCTAGTGCATCAAGGAGTGATTGTAGAGGTTCCTGTATTTAAAAGGGGCACAGGGTTTTACTCAAACCTATTTACGGTTCACAAACCAAACGGTGACACGAGGCCCATTTTGGACCTAAGGTCCCTGAACAAGTATCTATTGATACAGTCCTTTCGGATGGAGTCTGTCCACTCTAACCTCACTCCAGAGGGGAGACTTTTTAGCCTTCATCGATATAAAGGACGCGTACTTACACTTACCTATCTTTCAGCCTCATCAGAGGTTCTTACGTTTTGCACTAGAGGAATGTCACTTTCAGTTTGTGGCTCTACCCTACGGGCTTGCTACAGCTCCCCGGGTGTTCACAAAGGTCCTGGCACCAGTACTGCGTCTTTTAAGGGCCCAAAGGATTCTGGTGCTCGGGTATCTGATGGTGGAGCTTCAGGACTGCCCCATCAGGGTTCAGTCCGACAATGCCATGGCAGTGGCCTATATAAACCACCAAGGCAGTACCAGGAGTCGTTCAGCTCTGAAGGAGGTGAACTAAATACTAGCCTGGGCGGAGGGACGTGTGCCAATGATTTCGGAAGTTCATATCCCGGGAGTAGAGAAATGAAAAGCAGATTATCTCAGCCGCCAGCAGATCTACCCGGGGGAATGGTCCCTACACCCGGAGGGGTTCCAGGAAATTTGCCAACACTAGGCATGGCCATAGGTTGACCTACTGGCATCCAGGTTCAACAACAAGCTACGGCAGTTTGTGTCTCGAACAACAGATCCTCTGGCAATTGGAGCAGATGCTCTGATAGTTCCATGGAGCCAGTACTCCCTGGTTTATGCGATCCCTCTCCTTCCACATTTGTTGCACAGGATTCAGAGGGAGGGGATTCCAGCCATTCTGGTGGTACCAGCCTGGCCCAGAAGGCCCTGGTTCCCGGAGATTGTGAGACTGACGATAGACGGGCCATGGGCACTTCCACGTCGCCCCGATCTACTGTCTCAAGGTCCTATATTCCACCCCAATTTACAGTCTCTAAATTTGACGGCATTCACTGATCCGAACCTTTCTGCGAGAGGCAACTCGCTTGTTTCCCCCCATTAGGTCACCTATGAGTCCTTGGGACTTGAACTTGGTGCTGTCTGTGTTACAGAAACAACCATTTGAACCTATTAAGGAAATTCCATTAGACTTGCTGTCATGCAAGCTAGCCTTCCTGATGGCTATCACCTCGACCAGAAGGGTGTCAGAGCTGGTGGCCCTTTCATGCAGGGAACCGTACTTGATCCTTCACCATGACAGAGTCATGGTTATGACCTGTTCCATCCTTTTTGCCAAAGGTGGTGTCGGCCTTTCATTTAAATCAGGATATTATTTTGACTTCTTTTTTCTCTCAGCCTCGTTCAGCAGAAGAGAGATGACTGCATTCTTTGGACATTGTCCGGGCAGTCAAGGTTTATCTGTCTTGATCTGCGGAGATCCGAGGATCAGACTCCTTTTTTGTTTTACCAGAAGGACCCAAGAAGGGGCAGGCAGCTTCCAAGGCTTCAATTGGGTCCGTCAGTTGATCATTCAGGCCTATGGTCTGAAACCTAAAGCTCCTCTTTTTAGGGTGAGAGCTCATTCTACCAGGGGTGTAGGAGCCTCCTGGGCTTTTCGTCGTCGGGTATCTGTGGCTCAGATTTGTAAGGCTGCTACCTGGTCTTCAGTGCATACGTTCACAAATTGTTATCAAGTGTATGTTCGAGAAACCGAGGATTCGGCTTTCGGCCTCAGTGTACTGTGGGCTGCCGTATAAGTTCTGATGGCTATTGTTTGGCAGGGTGTCTCTCTCCCCTCAAAGCTATTTCTCTGGGACGTCCCAGCAGGTAATGATTTTTAACCCTATCTGTGTCCCATGATATATGAAAAAGAAAATAGGATTTTTACGTGCTTACCTGTAAAATCCTTTTCTTTGAGTACATCATGGGGCACAGAGATCCCTCCCCTCTTTTCTGAGGATTTAGTGCTTGCTACAAAACTAAAGTACTTCCTGTATGGGAGGGGTTATATAGGGGATCACTTAATGATGGAGTATAACCCAGCAGGTAATGAATATTAGCCTGACTCTGTGTCCCATGATGTACTCAAAGAAAAGGTTTTTATTTTTTCTAGTTTGCTTTGTCTGTTTAGACAGATTTGTGAATTGTTTTCATTTGTTTTATGTGACAGATCAACATTTAACCTTTTTTCTGCCAGAGCCGTTTTTGCACACGTTTTAAAAAGTAATTTTAGGCCTGAAGATTACACAAAATCCCCCAATATTATATATTTTCTGAACGCAAACACCCGAGAGAATAAAATGGTGGTAGCTCCAATTTTTTATGTCACACGATATTGCCGAAAAGGTCTAGGAAACACAAAATTTCAGTAAAAAACACACTAAAGTGAATTATAGGGCAAACCAACACAATAAACTATCCAATTTTTTTGGTAAAATATAAAAGACAAGGTTGCATCGAGTAAATAGATACCCAACATGTCAAACCTTAAATTTGTGTGCCCCGTGAAATGGCAACAAACTTCAGTACCCTATATTTTCTATAGGCGATGCTTCAAAAGCCCCTATAGGTTATCAGTTTAGTGTTACGGAGGAGGTCTTGTGCTAGAATTATTGCTCTCACTGCGGCGCACGTGGAGATATGTAACACGTGTAGGTGCCCAAGACACATGTGTTTACGTTCGTATATGTGGACCTCAAAAAAAATTTGGGGATTGGGGAATTTTATGTTCTTGGGTGTAACTTTTTTATTTATTTTTTTCCAATAATATATATATATATATATTAAACTTTTTATTTTATCACATAGGGGACATAACTCCCCTATGTGATGATGTTTAGGTGACAGGTTCTCTTTAATGTATCCTCTGTGCACCACTGAATGTTTTGCAATGTAGATCACATTGTAAGACATTGCTTCCCTGCTGTGCTAGCCGAGGAAACTGACTTCTTTTTCCGGAACACAGCAAGAAGGCGAGGGGAGCAAATGTGTGTCTGCTCTTCTCCCTCCCCTCCTTCTGCCAGTACCCGCCATGTCGGTCCCGGGCCCGCAGATGGGCAAGCAGAGCCCGGAATACATGGTGGGGGTGCACGTGCGCCAGTACCGGGGGGGGTGTGTAGGAGACTGCCAGTCAGTTTTACACACAATCCCAGTGGTTGCAGCCACTGGATTGTGTGTGAAACCCCCAAACAGACCTGGTAGTGAAAGAGTTAAAGTGCACCTAAACCTAAAATAAAAATGTAATATATTACAGCTTAGATATGTGGTGGGTTCCTTTAGATTTCTTTATTGAGATAGTTTCTTCTTTTCTTTTTTGCCTGCTTTTTCTCAGTAAATAACAGACGTCTGTCTCGTTGCGGCTACTCTAATTTTCTCACGGTATTAATAAAATTAGCTTTTAGGACTGCAAAGACATCTTCATCTCTCCAACGAAGCCCCAGATTGCAGTAAAACTTGACTCCAATCTTTCCCCACTCAGACTAAAAATAAAAAGTTTTGGCTGGACATAACCTTTTATTGCTCAAAAGCCCCGTTGTGTTAAAGCTCGGATAATACAAAAGGCATCTTCAGCAGGAAGTGGCTGGTTCTGTCACTTTTTAGCTAAAATTAAAGTAAAATTCCAGTTAAAATGAAAAATCTCCCCTTTGTTTATATGAAGAATATACAAAACTTTTGTATTAACCACTATTTGGGTTGCTAAATATCTGATTAGAATAAAACATTGAATTCAGACATTCAGAAACCCTCCTCGACAATGGTTGCCCTGTGTATTTAAATATGGCTGCACACAGGCACTTCCTATTACTGTTGCCGGCAACACAACAAAAATCTGCCTAGCCCCGACCCCATCTAGACGTCATAGGCTCTCATGAAGAAGCTTCTAAAAAAAAAAAGTAAGCCACCAATGCTGTAAGAAATAAAAAAAACAATCACTCACATGGGAGGGCTGGGAGAAGGTCCAGTGCACATATACGGTATTGCTGTGCAGGGCTTTGAATCGAGACTGTCAGCAGTGGATCCAACTGTTATTTTTGTGATTTTGGACATAAGGCTGAACTTGGCTTACGTTTATGATTGTGGTACAGTATTTTAAAGTGGTTCTAAATGCAGAAGGTTTTTTTACCTTTTATGCAGTCTATGCATTAAAGTAAAAAACCTTCTGCACGCAGAGGCTCTATCTGCTCTCTCCCTCCTCATTGGCTCAGACACAGCAGCAGGAAGCATTAGCTTCCTGCTGCTGTCAATCATAATCAGCGACAAAGGGGCGGGGCCCAGTCGAGGAGGACTGGGGCTGCTGTGTGGACAACCATTGCACAGAGCAGGAAAGTATAACATGCTTGTTATTTTAACCACCTCCCTACCCAGCCGTAGTAATATGACGTCCACAGATGGGATCTCCCATCCTGGGTGGACGTCATATGACGGCCTGGGATTCCTGGCCGTCTAGGGGGCGCGCGCCCGCCTCGTTGCTCGGGACCCGGTGCGTGTGCCCGGCGGCCGCGATGTCCGTTACCCGGGCCGGACTGTGGATCTGTGTGTGTAAACACACAGATCCACGTCCTGTCAGTTGTGAGGAGAGCGATCTGTGTTCCTAGTACAGCGGAACACTGATCGGTCTCCTCCCCTTGTACGTCCCCGCCCCCTACAGTTAGAAACACTCTCTTAGGAAACATATTTAACCCCTTGTGTCCCCCTAGTGGTTAACCCCTTCACTGCCTGTCACATTTACACAGTAATCAATGCAATTTTATAGCATTGATCGCTGTATAAATGTGAATGGTCCCACAAATGTGTCAAAAGTGTCTGATGTGTCCGCCATAATGTCGCAGTCACGAAAAAAAATCGCGATCGCCACTATTACTACTAAAAAAATAAATACATTTTTTTTAAAAAATGCCATAAATCTATCCCGTATTTTGTAGACGCTATAACTTTTGCGCAAACCAATCAATATATGCTTATTGCGATTTTTTTTTTACCAAAAATATGTAGAAGAATACGTATCGGCCGAAACTGAGGAAAAAATGTGTTTTTTTTTTTTTTTAAATTGGGATATTTATTATAGCAAAAAGTAAAAAATATTGTGTTTTTTTTTTTTTCAAAATTGTCGCTCTTCTTTTGTTTATAGCGCAAAAAATAAAAACCGCAGAGGTGATCAAATACCACCAAAAGAAAGCTCTATTTCTGGGGAAAAAAGGACGTCAATTTTTTTGGGGGTACAACGTCGCACGACCACGCAATTGTCATTTAAAGTGCGACAGCGCTGAAAAATAAAAATTGGCCTGGGAAGGAAGGGGGTGAAAATGCCCTGTATTGAACCGGTTAAAGAAAAATAGAATTACATTTAGAATCAGTTTAGGTATAAGGCTTTCCTTCCACTTTAGGAAGGAAGGAATGTGCAGAGCTGTGCTGTGTATAGACCAGCTCTCTGCTAATCTATTTACAGCATCCACCCCGACACAAATTTTCAGCTGCATTTATCTCGCATCTCAGAGAACTTGTCAGAAGTTATCATGCTGATAACAGAAGAACGGCGTAGCATAAAGACAAAGGGCTTTGGAGAGAGATAAGTAAACACTACAGATGCAAAGAAAGGGGGTTGGATAGGGATTATATCAGTGCCCAATGTAAAGAGGCGACAGTTTTTACTTAAAAAAATATAAATTTTATTACATAAATATACAGCGAACAATAAACATAAGGTGCATAAAACATAAGCAGAGTAATATACAAATCGTGGTACTGGCCAAAGTATCCATATGCATGGAATGGTCACTGATGCATGTCAAGTCCCTACATGTTTCACCAAATAATGGCTTCTTCAGGGGATTATGTAGTCACCAGTGTTCAACAGTGGCTCTGAAAATAGTAAACACATAATCAATGTTACAAAATCAAAAGAATGGAAATAATATAATATGACAAAATTACAAAAAAAACACAAACCGAGTGTCATGGCTCATAGACTCTCCCACCCCACAAATCCCACCTAACTTACCAAAGGGACCCTCACAATAGGGCACAAAACCGGACAACCCAACAATCACAGCAAAGGGAGGTATCACTCGTGTGACCACAGGGGGCATACAGAATCCAGGCTATATTAAAATTAAGGAGAAAAATAAAAAGAGTGATGTACATTATTGGACATAACACAGTCCAATATTATGGGCTAACATAGCCTCAATTAGTACTTGCATATACTCTGCTAAGAAAAAGTATGGGTACAGGGGCGCCAGGAAAGCCAAGCAGCACTGTAAGGTTGTAACGTCACCATATATAACCCACTGTAAGTAAAAAGGAGGAACAAAATACCAATAAGGGTAAGGGAATCAAACGTATTTTGATAGAAAAAAGAATATGAAAAATATATATTGAAGACAAATAAAATATTGTGTTGAAGGATATATATTGCTAAAATATATTGCTATATACAGATATATGTGCCCAAAATAGGAATTTTATTTTTAGTGCAATATTTGCAATGGTTAATTACTTCTAAAAATATGCATTGTCAACTGGGGAGCTGGAGATCACCAGCCAAGCAGGTTAGTAGAAGCAAACAGTCCTTTTTTTTAACTTGCCGCCTGCCCGCCTGCGATGTACTGCGGACGAGCAGCCACTGTAGGCAAAGCAATGTACCCATATGTTGCTGCCTATTTACAGGTTTAGGGCATGCACAACCCCCGCCTGGCTCCTGCTTTCCGGCCAGTGTCATTAGTACAGTGACAGTGTATAATATTAACACTAATCACTGTATTAATGTCACTGGTGATGTCAGTGTCAGTCAGATTGTCTGCCACAATATCGCAGTCCCATTATAAGTTGTTGATCGCCCCCATTAGTAGTTTAAAAAAATAACAATTCTAGTATATATACTATAGTTTGTAGGCGCTATAACTTTCATGTAAACCAATCAATATACACTTATTGTTTTTTTTTGTTTTTTTTTTTTTATCAAAAATATGTAACAGAATACATATTGGCTAAATATTTTTTTTTTTAAATTGGATATATAAAGTAAAGTAAAACAAATACGGTATTTTTTTTTTTTTTTTCAATTTTTTATTTTTTTATATTTCTATAGCAAAAAATAAAAAGCCCAGTGGTCGCCAGTTAAATTAGAGCAGTGCCAAATGGCAAAAAATGTCCTGGTCATGAAGGGGGTAAAATCTTCTGGAGCTCAAGCGGATAGTTATAGTACCGTGAGTGTATGTTGTCAACATAGAACAGAAAGTGTGTTATTTAATTTGTAAATAATTTCTTATTATAGTTAATTAGTTAACAAAATGCATCCCACAGTTCTTTGTCAAAGGCAGAAAGACACATCATTGTAATGCCCCGTACACACGGTCGGACTTTGTTCGGACATTCCGACAACAAAATCCTAGGATTTTTTCCAACGGATGTTGGCTCAAACTTGTCTTGCATACACACGGTCACACAAAGTTGACGGAAAATCCGATCGTTCTAAACGCGGTGACGTAAAACACGTACTTCGGGACTATAAACAGGGCAGTGGCCAATAGCTTTCATCTCTTTATTTATTCTGAGCATGTGTGGCACTTTGTCCGTCGGATTTGTGTACACACGATCGGAATTTCCGACAACGGATTTTGTTGTCGGAAAATTTTATATGCTGCTCTCAAACTTTGTGTGTCGGAAAATCCGATGGAAAATGTGTGATGGAGCCTACACACGGTCGGAATTTCCGACAACAAGGTCCTATCACACATTTTCCGTCGGAAAATCCAACCGTGTGTACGGGGCATAAGACAAACACCTGAATCTGTCAGGCATACTATGCTTGCAGTGACTTAAGTAGCAGTGTCCATGCAGGGGATTATTTATGTTTCATATTGTGCTTTTGTAAGCTAATAACGCCAAAATATTTCAAGATAGAGTAGAACTATAAGTTACTCCTTAAAAATAAAGCACTAACTATTATAAGTTTCATCATGTGGGGTTTGGTAGCGTCTCAATTATTTAATGTTTTTACAAAAGCGAACTATTAAGAGCTATTGACAACATGGAAATATAAATGATTGTCATTGGGTTCACATGATAAAAGAGGCTGAATAAAAGTCGTCCTCTTGAATCTATCATTCTTCTCTCCATACACTGAACCTACACATGCTTGGCACTGAGCATATCTGGGTTCTTACCTTCATTTTACCACTGACGTGTATTAACTCAAATTTGGATTGGACTCTCTGTCCCTGATCTGTTTCTGATGGACCCAGCGGAGGCATGAAGGTTTTAATGGACCCTGCCATTCTTTCTATAAAGACAGCCTATCTCCACAGTAAAAACACAGTAAGAGGAATTCATAAAGGATGTTGTAGACTCCCTTTAGAATTCTATCGGCCGTCGCACTAAAATGCCTGTCCTTCCTCCCGATTCATGTACGTGTCAGAGACCGATACATGAATCAGTCGGAGCCAAGCACTGAGGTTGGAGTGTTCATACTGGATATTTCTTCTTCTGTGTGTTCCCTCCTCTGCCACTGCATCTGTCACACTGACAGGCAAATAGCTGAGGAATTTTGTAGTGTGGTGAGTGGAGCCTGCTAGGGATCTGAGAAACGAGTTCCTCAGTAGGTCCACTTTGCTGTTGCTTGGCCATGCACGGCAGTGGGCAGATCCATAGTTGTTACTGGACTTAAAGTGGTTGTAAAGCCTTAAGATTTTTCACCTTAATACATTAAGGTGAAAAACCTTCTGTGCTGTAGCCCCCCAAGACCCTCCCTTTTTCTTACCTGAGCCCAATCCGGTGATATGCACGAGCGCAGCGGCATCAGCTGCTGTCTCTCTCCTCATTGGACAGATTGATCACAGCAGGAGCCATTGGCTCACTCTGCTGTCAATCAAATCCTATGACACGAGAGTGGGGGCGGGACCGAGTCCCGCTGTTTGTGTCATTGGATGCAGTAGCAGGACTCGGGAGCGAGCCCGCACAGGTGCCCCCCAGGGAATGCAGCTTTCCGTGGGGGCACACGATGAAGAGGAGGGGCCTGGAGCGCCAGCAGTGGACCCCAGAAGAAGAGGATGGGGGCTACTCTGTGAAAAACCATTGCACACAGCAGGTAAGTATAGGCATGTTTGTTATTTTTATTTTTAAAAATCTGAAGGTTTACAAACACTTTAATAGAGGGTACAGATCTTCCCACTGTCATGCACTGTCAATCAGCAGCAAAGCAAACCTGAGAATAAACTAGTCTCTCACTTTCCCATCAAGCTCTGCCCTCTAAATGAGATAAGCCATTTCCAAAAAATAGGCATTGCCAAATTTGAGTAATGACATCATCACTATCCCCGACTTAATTGTTTACGTTGAGCCCTGTGCCGAAAGTCTGCATGCCCACCTTTGTACTGGCGTACATCTGTAACCAGCTCAAAGTTGGTTACAATTACTGCTACTTTTGTAATCTGCCAACTGGTGGTACTTCTTCAAGAAGCACAGTGGCTAAGTGGTTAGCGCTTCCGCCTAGCAGCACTAAGGTGATCGGTTTGAATCCCAACCAGAGCACTACCTGCCTGGAGTTTGCATGTTCTCGCTGTGCCTGCGTGGGTTTCCTCCAGGTACTCCGATTTCCTCCCAGGCTCCTAAGACATGCTGGTAGCTTAATTGGCTTCTGTCTAAAGTGGCCCTAGTAGGTTTCTGAATGTGAATTAGGGACCTTAGATTGTAAGGGACCTATGTGAATGTGCAATATATATGTAAAGTGCTGCATAAATTGACCTCGCTATATAAGTACCTGAAATGCATAAAAATCTACTGTTGCCATAGCAATAGGTTCTTAAAGTGGCAGTAGTTAGAGCTACTTGAATTTGTTGTCCATGTGTCTGACTTAGACACTGTGGTAGTTTGCTTGGACATACTGCTTGCTTTAATATACATTTCTGTCCTGCATGTACTACCTGCTAGAACACATCTTTAGCATAGTTTGAAATATCCCAAACCTGGAGAAGGAACACTTATGCTAGTTATTTTTTCACTAGCCCCATTGTAAATGTTTGCCTCTCCTTAGAAAATAGTAATACCAGTCGTCCTTTCTTTTTTATAGAGATATTATGTATTTAGTAACGGCAAAACTGTGTACAGTCTACATATGCTCAAATAACACTTGTTGCCAAATTCAGTGGCCATTTGTTCTTCTGAGAAACGCACATTATTAAAGAAACCAGAGGGCACCTTTCTTGTCTGCTGCTTACATAAACATAAATCTTTTGTCTCAGCTAAGCATTCTTATTGCGTTAAAGAGGTATGGGGGAGCAAGAAAGCAACAATGGCCTTCATCGTCAGCAATATTTATCTCAACGAGTAACAATAGGGTTGAGGATTCGTTCATATGTGATGCATTGACATTCATTCTACTTCATTTTTCAGTTCAGTTTAAAAAGTGTAAATACACCCAAAAATTGAACAAGCATTAAACTTCATTAATTAATGTATATTTCGGTCTGAGCATGGACATGGATGATTGTTTCATCTAATAGACTGTTATCCAGTGTTTATGGGCAGCTTATTTCTGCAAAGATCCGCCTGAATGCAAAACTGTGTAAGGTTGAGTAGCCTTACTAGTCCATGGAGTTGAGCCTTGTTCAGTTCAAACTCTGAAGTTGGTAAAGATCTGCAAGGCATTAAAGTGCCATATATGTGCCTAAAATCTGTAGATTTCCTTTACATGTTATAGAGGGAACCATAAGCAAATGTTCAGTGTTTATGTGTTTAATTTGCTCTTAAAGTATTCTTTGTTAAAATGCCTGTTACTGGTTTGCCTAAGCTCTTTAGAAAATTAAACCTAACATAGAGGGGTTGATTTAATAAATATGATGTTAACTTTGCAAGGGAATTTTCCTTTGTGAATGTTGTAAATCTTCTCTTTGTAAAGTATACTCAAGGAAAATTAAAGAAACAAAAAATAGTTTTGGATTGGATGATGGAAATCTTGGCCCTCAATAACTAAGCTAAGAAAAAATTCAATTTCAACACGAAAATTCCAGTTGCAACATGAACTAGCCTATTTGCCTTCAGTAAATCAACCCCATGATGTAGCTTATGTAATGATTAAGAGCCCTTTCACACTGAGCCACAGGCCGCGTTAGCGGTGAAGCACCGCTAGTTATAGCGGCCCTTTACTGTCCTTTTATCGGCGCTAGCGGGCCGCTTTTAACTCCCGCTAGCAGCCGAAGAAAGGGTTAAATACGCTCTAAAAGTGCCACTGCCGAAGCGATTAGCAGGCGCTTCGGCAGCGGTGCCCATTCATTTCAGGGGGCAGGGGTGATGCTGCGTGCAGGACTTTTTTAACATCCTGCCAGCGCACCGCCCAGTGTGAAAGCACTCAGGCTCTCACACTGGGGCTGTGGAGAAGGCGTTTTTCAAGCGCTTTACAGGCACTATTTTTAGCCCTTTAGTGCCTGAAAAATGCCTCAGTGTGAAAGGGGTCTTAGAGCTATTTGAATTACTTTTGTGCGTGTGTGTATATATACACACTATATTGTCAAAAGTATTGGGACGCTTGCCTTGAACTTTAATGGCATCCCAGTCTTAGTCCATAGGGTTCAATATTGCGTTGGCCCACCCTTTGCAGCTATAACAGATTCAACTCTTCTGGGAAGGCTGCCCACAAGGTTTAGGAGGGTGTCTATGGGAATGTTTGATCATTCTTCCAGAAGCGCATTTCTGAGGTCAGGCACTAATGTTAAACTAGAAGGCCTGGCTTGCTGTCTCTGCTCTAATTCATCCCTAAGGTGTTCAATGGCGTTAAGGACAGGACTCTGTGCAGACCAGTCAAGTTCCTCCACCCCAAACTCGCTCATCCATGTCTTTATGGGCCTTGCTTTGTGCACTGGTGTGCATTCATGTTGGAACAGGAAGAGACCATCCCCAAACTGTTCCCACAAATTTGGGAGCATAAAATTGTCTAAAATGTCTTGGTATGCTGACACCTTAAGATTTCCCTTCACTGGATCTAAGGGGCCAAGCCAAACCCCTGGAAAGCAACCCCACACCATAATCCCCCCTCCACCAAATGATTTGAACCAGTGCATAAAGCAAGGTTCATATTAGACATGGATGAGCGAGTTTGAGGGGGAGGAACTTGACTGGCCTGCACAGAGTCCTGACCTCAACCTGATAGAACACCTTTGGGATGAATTAGAGTGGAGACTGCGAGCCAGGCCTTCTCGTCCAACATTAGTGCCTGACCTCACAAATGTGCTTCTGGAAGAAAGGGTGGGCCAACTCAATATTGAAACCTTCAGACTAAGACTAGGATGCCATTAAAGTGTGTGTGTGTGTATATATATATATATATATATATATATATATATATATATATATATATATATATATATATATATATATATATATATATATATATATATATATATATATATATAAAAGGCCGGTGTCCCAACACTTTTGACAATATAGTGTGTGTGTAGATAAGGTTGGCCAGTTTAATAAGTATTTTAAGTTAGGCTTATAATGCAGATTTTTTTCCTTGCTTATTTATTTTATTTGTTGTTTCAATATTTTTGCCTGTTGTTATTTTCTTGGTTAGGTTCATGAACCACATGAAGCATCACTTGGAACTTGAGAAGCAGAGTACAGAAAGTTGGGAAAACCACACCACCTGCCACCACTGTTATCGCCAGTTTCCAACTCCCTTTCAGCTGCAGTGCCACATTGAAAGTTCACACACGCTCTATGAATCCACAAGTAAGATCAGAGGGCTCTACTCTGTGTTATAGATCTGTGTGATTTATCCATTGGTGTTAGTATCGTTATTAAAGCTGACAAGAGTAAATTTAATTTCATGCTCAGCAGTCGTTGTAATGCACTTAATTTTCCAATTAACACAAATCTGCAAATTGTTATCAGCTTGCACCTTTATTTTGAAAGAGCTATAATGTGTACTGAATTGACCCTACAAAAAATCTAAATGTCAATGAAGCTTTTTTTGGTGTAAGCCCTGGTTCACAGTACAGCAATTTGGCATGCGATTCGACATGTCAAATCGCATGCCAAATCGGCGGCTATTGCCAGCAACAGCACCGTCCGATTCGGTACGGCCTTGCATCGATTCCCAAAAGTAGTTTCTGTATTATTTTTGGCAACTTCTGGGTGCAATTTCAATAGACATCTGTGCAGAAACCCACACAGATGTCTCTGAAATCGCCCCCGAAGTCGGGACTGACATGCGGGAATGAAATCGCGCGAGTTCAGCTGAACTTGCACGATTTCATTCCCGCTGTCAGTGTGAACCTGGGCTAAAGCTAGAAATGCATCAGTGCAGTCAAATGTTTATTACATAGTTTTAAAAGAACCATTAATGCCTATGTATTTTTGCCCAAATCTGGAAAAGCAGCATAATCATGTTAAATTGTATTTTACCCATAAAGTATAAACACTAAGCCAGGTTGGATCAAAAACCTAATTAATTGTAATTGTACAGTTTATTTTCTCTTATGTTTTCCCAACCCCTGCAGAAAACTCTTGGTTCTGGAAGGCACGTGCAGCTAAAGACCTCTGAGCTGTGTGAGAGCCGTGGTCTCTGCAGAGTGGTCTAACTTGCCCCCTTACTGATTGCAGAGTTGTAGTGATGACAACTGCACACTCATGCCAGGAGTAGGAGTTTTCTTTTTGGTTTGGGGAAATGTAAAAAAAATATAAACAGTAAGACAATTTAGTACTTTCCGTTTTGATCCAACCTTGCTTCATTTCTATAATTTTTGGACAAACTACATTTGGGTTTTTAAAAAGTTCCACCTTTTGCAAAAAAAATTTTAAAAAATGCATCCATAATGCAAAAGTGTGCATTTATTATAATTTTTTTGTATTTGAGCCTGCAAAGCATTTCTATTGTGTTCAGTGAATAGTGAGTGCATTGCTCTGGTTCCTGACTACTATTCCTCCAGCTTCGGTCCATACGGAGGTACAGAATTTTATCTATAGAGCTAGAGGAAGTATTGATGGACTACAAGTGCATTGACTCCATGGCACTAATGTTCCATTGAAAACTACGAGTCCCTATGCCAGATGGGACTTGTAGTTTTTTCTTCCATAACTCTGTGAATAAATGATGTGGCTGTGTGGCCAGAGCTATGCATAGCTGTACCAAATTCAAATTTGACAGGAGCCAGTGTGAAAGAAGAACCTCCAGATCCTGTAAGTTTTGGGGGGGGGGGGGGCTATGCATGCTGATCTTCCTTCATGTTATATCCTAAATATGGGTGTAACATGAAACCTGGTCAGAAAGGTGGAGTTTTTAAAGCTGACCTCTGTATAAGTTTACTTGCATCCCCTTTACCCCCGTCTGTTTCATTGCTGGCAAGTGTGAGGAACACCGAGTCTATCATCAGCTCATCATGTACGTAAATACCCGACTGTACAATGTTTGTACAACCAAATTTGCATTGGCAAAGCACAGATTCGATTAAAAGTATAACTAAAGCCAAAAGTATTTTTTTAGTTTTGGACAGTGTGGAGATGGATTAGAATACCTGTCAGTTTTTATTGCTGTCTGTTTCCCCCATTAAGGAGATTCCCCCTCTCTATTTGTCCTGTTTACTATTATAGTTTTGCCCAGGTTCACACTGATGCGTGTTAGAAATCAGCTGAACTCGCCTGATTTCAAACCGGCAATGCAGTCCGACTTCGGGGGCGATTTGACAGACATCTGTGCGGGTTCATGCACAGATGGCTGATCAAATCGCCTCAGAAGTCACCAAAAGTAGTACAGGAACTACACTTGGAAATCAGTGCAGCACCACACCAATTCAGACAGTGCTTTTGCTGGGAATAGCTGCCGATTTGGCATGCGATTTGAGATGTCAAATCCCATGCCAAATCAGCCCAGTGTGAATGTGGGCTTAAAGTGAAAGTAAAAGAAAAAGCCCAAATTTTGGGTTGTCCCCAGAGAATTAATATATGGGAAATCTTCCAATGGGGACACTAATTCCCTTAATTTGCAGGGATTTCCTCACACTTCACGTTTGGCTATGGGACAGGAAGTGAAGGGAAATCTCCACAATGAGCTATAGGTGAGATACAGGTGGCATATAAACCTCCCTTGCTCTATCCAAAATAGAAAAAAAAATGTTTGCTTATAGTTTTACTTTAAGTTAAATTGCATCTGGTATGCTTAGTGCTCAGCTTCATGATTGTAATATAGGATTAACAAATTATATTGTCATTTCTGACCCTGTATACAGTAGTGGGCTCTACACATCATTGTGTTTGAAATATAACAAATATGACCTTCGACAGAATAAGACTGGGTTCACACTAGTGGGAATTGGATGTGGGTTTTCCCGCATCCAATTCGCATGTCAGGAGACTGGGACCAGCTCTCTATGGAGCCAGTTCACACATCCCAGGGACGCCTGCAGAGCGGTTTGCAGAAGAGTCCTGTGCGTCTTCTGGGCCGTTTCAGGTCCGAATCCATCCAAAAATTCGGGCCTGGTTCGTCCCTGAAACTGAGAACAGAGACGCACCAGACCCCTGCTGTGAGCCTCTCCGCACAGCAGTGTGAACCCAGCCTGAAGTGATTTGTTTGGTATTTTAGGAAGCATAAGGGCGAGTTCACACTGGAATGCACAGCTGCCAAGGCTGTAAAGTGGCTGCGGAAAGGGACAGTGTGTGAGATTCAGCGCATCATATGGCTCCTTTTTTGTACAAATTTTATTTGAACTGTACAAATAGCTTAAGCTGCAAAGAAGTGTACACATACCAAGGCCACAATTTGACATGCAGCACACACAGTTGCAGCATGGTGGTGCAGTTTTTTAGGGGGTTAAAACAAGTAAGGATGAGGCGACTTATCAATACCTGACCTCCTGTGAAGCATTCTCTGAAAAGTAAACCACCATGGATTGCTCTTAAGCAGGCAAAGCTTGTGTGAACTAGCTTTTGGTTAGGTGTGCTTGTTTGGTATTTTGGTAAACTGGCCCTTAGTTGCGTGTGCTTGCTGGTAATTCAAATACAAATAAGTAAGATCAAACATAACAGACATTTCCTGAAATTCGCACAGGAGCCGATGCGGAGATGTGTTAACCGGCTTCATAGAGAGCTGGTCACAATCTCCTGCTATGCGAATTGAATACGGAGAAACTCGCATCCAGTTCGCAACAGTGTGAACCCAGCCTTACTTCGACACTATGCTACATTTTATGTTTGTTCCTGAAACAGCATCTCAAATTATTATTTTTTTCTTCATCTTTATTTTCTTCAGCCATGTGCAAGATATGTGAATTATCATTTGAATCTGAGCAGGTCCTGTTGCAGCATATGAAGGATAATCATAAGCCTGGAGAAATGCCATATGTTTGCCAGGTAAGAATAATTAGACCTTATGGGTGGGTGTGTTTGTTAGTATATGTGTGAATATATACCTTTTTAAATGCTTTCACAATACTCTGTGATTCTGATAATCTGCAACTCGTCAATACTACATTAGCTTGTGGCAAGCACTAAAGGCAGAACTAAAAGTGAACCTATCATGTCTGTTCAGGGTAAAGTATCAAGCTTAGTGACTGCTTGTATCTGAACTCACACAGGGCTAAGAACCCAATTCCTACCCCTTGGCAGCCCAAGCTTTTATTACTGTGATTTCAGATTTTGAGTTTTTTTAACATATGCAATAATTAACCACTAGCAAAATGACGGCTGCAAAGTGGTTGCGATATCCTGACCGGACGTCATATGACGTCACATCACGGCGATCGTTGTTGCGGTGTGTCAGTCTGACACACCGCAACACTGATCTAAGTAAAGAGTCTGACGGAGACTCTACCACGTGATCAGCCGTGTCCAATCACGGCTGATCGCAGTGTAAATAGGAAGAGCTGTTGACCGGCTTTTCCTCACTCGCGTCTGTCAGACGCGAGTAGAGGAGAGCCGATTGGCTGCTCCTCTGACAGGGGGGTCTGTGCTGATTGATTATCAATCCCCCGAGGATGCCCACACTGGACCACCAGGGACGCCACCAAGACCACCATGGATGCCCACCACTAGATGCCACCCATGGCCACCAGGGATAACAATCAGTGCCCACAATGATGCCCACCAGTACCATCCATTAGTGTACATCAGTGCCCATTCATGCCCATCCGTGCCACCTATCAGTACCCATCCGTGCCGCCTATCAGTGCCCATCCGTGCCACCTATCAGTGCCGCCTATGTGTACCCATCAGTGCCGCATATTAGTGCCCATCATCAGTGCGCATCAGTGAAGGAGAAAAGTTCGTTATTTACAAAGTTTTGTATCAGAAACAAAACAAAAAAAACTTTTTTTTTTTTCAAAATTTTCGACCTTTTTTTATTTATTTAGCAGAAAATAAAAATTCCAGAGGTGATCAAATACAACCAAAAGAAAGCTCTATTTGTGGGAACAAAATGATAAACATTTAGTTTGGGTACAGTGTAGCTTGACCGGGCAATTGTCATTCAAAGTGCGACAGCACTGAAAGCTGAAAATTGGTCTGGGTAGGAAGGTGTATAAATGGCCTGTATGGAAGTGGTTAAAATGAGTTTGCTTACAAGTACATTTGTTTTGTTTTTTCCCCAATGTACATATTTACAGCGTTTTATATAATTGCTGTAGAATGAAGTATCCAGTCAGGTCAAGCAAAGATTCAGCAAGGAGCTTAAAGTATAGTGAATATTTTAGTGTGTAGTACATATTTTGAGTTATTTTTGCAATTTTTACTTTTGAGGTAATTTTTGTGATTTTCAGAAACTTACATGTTTGCTCTATTTCATACTTTTGTTGGTATATTAAATGCAGAGGTTTATGGATTATCTGCTAAAAAATAATGCACATTGATAATATTTAAAGTGAAAGTAAAGTCAACTTTTTAACTTGGAGCTACAGGTAAGCCTATAATGAGGCTTACCTGTAGGTACAGTGAATATTTCCTAAACTTGCACTGTTTAGAAGATATCCACACAGAATGCAGCCAGTGAAGTCACAGTGACATGCAGTTTGAAGGGACGGCATACCCGTGCCGTGACCTGGCTTGTGCAGGAGTGATGTCAACCCGGAAGGAAGACTAAGTAAAGATGGAAGTGCCGGGGGGCCATGACAGCCCTACACAGCGCTACACTTGAGGGCCCTGTGTGCATGGTCAGTAATTACAAGTCTGTCATAATGTCCTAGTATGCAGTGCACACTAGTGCATTGGGCTCCATTCACAAAGCAGGATTTCCCTCTTTACAATTTGCAGTAAAATAGCTTATAGTTTGTTTTTTTTTTAGAAATTATTTTGCAATTTACAAAAAAAGCTACTAAAATACCGCATTCGGTATTTCATCAAAATATGTGGTATTTTATCTCATTAAACCACCTGGTATTTTATCTCATGTGATATCCAGTTGGATGAATACAATGGAGAAGAATTAGAACCACTATAAGTTTTTATTGCCAATAAAGAGGTAAAATGGTTTAAACCGTAAAAATATGCCAACTCACAAATTCGGTGCGGCCCCTGCAGCATATGTATTCATACAAAAGAAAAAAGGTGACCAGAATATCTGTTTTCCCTTTAGTTACACTTTAGGTAAATCAACCGTAATGATTTCCATATTAAGGTTTCTATGCATTACTGTTGAGAGAACCGATCCAAAAAGGCAGAGACTACTCAAAATTGGCTAATATATTTTTACATTCCTGAACCACTTCTCGCCCGTGGAACGTTCTTAGCTTGAAGACGTGATATCTGAATGATGCCTGCAGCTACAGACATCATTCAGATATCTTTGTTTTCAGCCAGATTCCCTCTAATGTAAAAGTCACCCTAGTGGCTATTCAGCCGTTGGATTGCTTTTACAGGCAGCGGAAGGGGAGGCCCCCTTCCACTGCCCTCCAGTGCCTTTCTGGGCTCTCCCGTGTGATCGGGAAGCTGGATTTACGATCCGGCAGTTAGCCATAGAGATGGCCGTGGACCGGATGGTCCCCAGCCATCTCTATGACCCTGGAAGGCCAGAAGCGATGTCATGACAGTACTTCCGGCACTGGCAGATGTAAACACTGCCAGTTTTTTTTACCTGGAAAGCAGAGATCGATGTTTTGTTTTATTTTTGTTTTTTTTATCATGCTTTTTACAGTAGAGGAGATATCTGGAGCCTCATTGACCCCAGATGTCTAACTAAAGGAATGTTTACATTTCTTGTAATGGGAATAAAAGTGATAAAAAAAAAAAAATTAATGAGACAGTGTAAAAAAAAAAAAAAAAAAAAAAAAATTAAAAGCGCCCCACCCCCTTGTACTTGCATGCAGAAGCGAACGCATACGTAGGTTGTGCTCACATATGTAAACGGCGTTCGAACCACACATGTGGAGTATTGCTGCAAACGGAGCGAGAGCAATAATTCTAGCACAAGGCCTCTTCCTTAACTCTAAACTGTTAACCTGTAATAAAATTTAAAACGTAGCCTATGGAGATTTTTAAGTACCAAAATTTGGCGCAATTCCACAAGTGTGCGCAATTTTAAAGCGTGACATGTTTGTTATCTGTTTACTCGACGAATCATCATCTTTCAAATTATACAAAAAATTGGTAAATATTGTGTTTTTTTTTATTTATTAAAGTGTATTTTTTCAACAAAAAAAAAAGCATTTGAAAAATTGCTGCACAAATACCGTGTGACGTAACAAATTGCAAAAATCGCTAGGGTCTCTGCTAAAAGTATATATAATGTTTGTTGGTTCTGAGTAATTTTCTAGCAAAAAAATTGTGATTTTTACATGTAGGAGAGGAATGCCAAAATTGGCCCAGGATGGAAGTGGCTAAATACCGCATACCTGGACAACTACTTAATTACTGCATGCTTTTAATTATTTATTTCCTTATGGTAATTGACTTTAACCCCATTTCAAGCAGTATGTACCGACAGTTTTGAGAGTTTTGCTGTAAATACCGCTAAATGGTATAGTGAATTGACGATTTCACGATCGCATTTAATATTTAGGGATATTGTGTTTGTATACCTAAATACCGCATGTGAGATTCTTTTGTGAATGGAGCCCATTATGACTTAAACCTGCAAGGGGCCCTTTTTTTATGTGGTGGTTTACTACCGCTTTAAAAGCTTCCTTCTTACATATGCTCATCCAATGTACAGCACAGTAGAGCCTTCTTGGAACAGAAAATAATGGAATGAGATGTGAACACCTCCTGTTTTAAGAATTTCTTTACTGTGTTGTGCTCTGCTTCAGTACAGGGCTCTTTTCCTTTAGTCCCTTCTTACTATAACCTTATGGGTTATACTTTAGCAGGCTCATCTAGAAAGCATTGGAAAAAAAAATGTAATTAGAAGTAATTTGTGATAAGACTTTTAGGGTGTTATTTACAAAAGGCAAATCCACTTTGCACTACAAGTTCAAACTACAAGTGCAAAGTGCACTTGAAATTGCAGTCGGTGTAGATCTGAAAGGAGGGGAAGCTCTGCTGATTTTATCATCCAATCATGTGCAAGCTAAAATGCTGTTTTTTATTTTCCTCGCATGTCCCCCTTGGATCTACAGCGACTGCACTTCCAAGTGCACATTCAGTGCAATTTCAAGTGCACTTTGCACTTGTAGTTTGCACTTGTAGTGCAAAGTGGATTTGCCTTTCGTAAATAACCCCCTTAGTCTGTTTACAATCTTGCTTGCATATATTTGTGTTATTCTAATAAATTTATAGATTTGTAGATTAGCCGCTTGAAGGAACTCTCAATGGCCTAGGCTAATTATTTTTTTGGTCTTCAAAACTCTTATGATTTGATATTGGCCACATGGAGACAAAAACTATTGCCCCATGTACATATATAGTTAAACATTTTATATAGAAACAACTGTGCAGTTTTTCAGGGATCAGTTCTAGATGCGAGGTATATTTCCCCACTGTTTGTGTTATGGTCCCTTAAAGGAGAAGTTGGGAACACATATTTAGTACTTGGGTTCTGGGGTAGTCTGATTGGAGAGGACTGGTTTATAGTGTTGTCTGGATCGGTAAGTCCTTATCTGGGACCTGAAATTCAGAGGCTCAGAAAGGCTTTAGTTGGGAAACGGCCTCCAGCCTTGATTACAGGGACTTGGGTCCCAAACAGATTAACCTGTCTGCAGGAGGGGCCAAACAGCCAGCAGGTGGCAATGAGGTGGAGTGGAATAGTTCACAGCTGTGAAAAAGTGTGGACTGTCTGACAAGTGAGACATTCGTTTGCTGAGCCCTTTAGTCTGTGAGGTTCCCCCTCAACTTTTTTTGGAGCTGGTGGCCACCAGCATCTTGAACATTAGCTGGTTGTTAAGAAGCAGGCCGGTATGCCGGTGGCCGCACCCTTAACAACGGATGACTCCTCAGCTGTCAGAGGAGTTCTCCACTGACAGCTGAATGTAAAAAAAAAAAACATGGCCGGCAAAAACAAATTGTGGAAAAAAAAACCGGCGTGGGCCCCCTCCCCCCAATTCATACCACATCCTTAGGGTCGTGCTTTAATAGAGCAGTTGCAGCACTTACCTTCTGTTCTGCTTTTCTTTTTTTTTTTGATGCTCTCCTAGAACATGTCATGAGACAAATTTCACAGAATGGCCCTAAACTTCATTCTTCATAATCCTGCAGCTTTGGAAAGCCCCTGACTCACCCTCTCACAAAGCGTGGGTAACTAATGTAAATAATAGCCTTCTTTTTGAATGCTACATATGCAAACACTGGTTGCCCTGGTAATTCTGAGAAGCTGTGAGCGCCACGGCTTGACACTCTGGTGGAGGTTTACTAAAACTGGAGAGCGCAGAATCTAGTGCTGCTCTGCATAGAAACCAATCGGCTTCCAGGTTTTATTGCCAAAGCTTGATTGAACAAGCTTAAGTTAGAAGCTGATTGGTTACTGTGCATTACACAGCTTCACCAAATTCTGAGTGCACAACTTTTAGTAAATCTCCCCCACCGTTCTGACAGGGGAGTACAGTGTGATCGTCTGTGCCTAGTGATCATGAAAAGCGATCTCTCTGTACTCCCAGTCAGTCCACTCCCCCACCGTTAGAAAGCACCTCCCTAGGACACACTTAACCCCTTGATTGCCCCCTAGTGTTAACCCTTTTCCTGCCAGTATAATTTATACAGTGATCAGTGCCTATTTTTAGCTCTGATCACTGTAATAATGTCACTGGTCCTAAAAAAATGTCTGATCTGTCTGCCGCAATGTCGCTGTCCCACTAAAAATCGCTGATTACCGCCATTACTAGTAAAAAAAATGATAATAAAAATGGCATAAATCTATCCCCTTATTTGTAGACGCTTTAACTTTTGTGGAAATCAATCAATATACGCTTATTGCTATTTTTATTTTTTTTTTAACAGAAATATATAGAAGAATACATATTGGCCTAAACTGATGAATACATTTTTTTTCATTTTTTATTGGATATGTATTATAGCAAAAAGTACAAAAAAATGTTTTGTTTTTTTTTTTCAAAATTGCCGGTCTTTTCTTTTGTTTATAGTAAAAAAAATAAAAACTGCATAGGTGATCAAATACCACCAAAAGAAAGCTCTATTTGTGGGGAAAAAAAAGGACATCAATTTTATTTGGGTACAATGTTGCACGCCCGCGCAATTGTCAGTTAAAATAATGCAGTGCCGTATGAAAAAACATGACCTGGTCATTAAAAGGGTAAATCCTTTCGGGGCTGAAGTGGTAAAAGAGAATTTGACTTACCTGCAATTTCCAAATCTCGGAGTAGCACAGCACAAATACCACCCTCCCTTCCATTCCTGCCTTCAAAAGCTTTGCCAGTCACCAGTCACCTGAAGGTACAAGCATATATACAAATATTTTGCTTGTGTCCTATAGTGTACTCTATTCCAAGATATGGAATTTACAGGGAAGTCAAAATTCCTTTTTTTTTTTGGGGGGGGGGGGGGGGGATGTTAGAATCTCTCTTTATTTGTGAGGGGAAATCTTTCTAAAGGAACCTCAGATAGCAGTAAAACCTGACAAGGTTTCTAACCGTTCCCCATTCTGGCCAAAACTGCCTAGAAGTAGGTACTAGAATTGGGTAGAGATACACTTTAACCCAGGGCTCAAAATTTCAAGTCCTGAGCTACTAGCCATGCCTTAAGGTTTACTCGCCAACAGTTGCCTCACCAAACCCCTACCTTGCCCCACCCCTAAACACGCTCTCATAAATTATCTCATGAAATGACACCTAAATGTTTTATGCAGAATTAAGTTACAAAAATAAATATGAACAACAACTTTATCAGTGCCTATCAATGCAGCCTCACCAGTGCCCATCAATGCAGCCTCACCAGTGCCCATCAATGCAGCCTCACCAGTGCCCATCAATGCAGCCTCACCAGTGCCCATCAATGCAGCCTCACCAGTGCCCATCAATGCAGCCTCACCAGTGCCCATCAATGGAGACTGACCATTGCCCATCAATGCAGTCTCACCTGTGCCCATCAATGTAGCCTCTCCTGTGCCCATCAGTGCAGCCTGACCTGTGCCCATCAATGTAGCATGACCAGTGCCCACCAATGCAGCCACACCTGTGCCCACCAATGCAGCCTCACCTGTGCCCATCATTGCAGCGTGACCAGTGCCCACCAATGCAGCCTCACCTGTGCCCATCATTGCAGCGTCACCAGTGCCCACCAATGCATCCTCACTTGTGTCCATCATTGCAGCCTCGCCTGTGCCCGTCATTGCAGCGTGACCTGTGCCTATCATTGCAGCATTACCTGTGCCCATCAATGCAGCCTCGTCTGTGCCCATCATTGCAGCATGACCTGTGCTCATCATTGCAGCGTGCCCTGTGCCCATCAATGCAGCCTCGTCTGTGCCCATCAGTGCAACTTCACCTGTGCCCATCGGATGGTGTTTCGTCAGATTAGGCAACCCGTCAAAATTTGTAACGGAAGTGACGTTCCGTTGCCGCCATCTTGCTACACCCCACCCTCATCCACAGTAAGGATACAGTGAGAAGGCGGCAAGCAGACCTCTTGTTACACCCACCGGAATCTTGCATTTCACACTTATTTTTAAATGAGCTTATATAGTGAAATTCAGTATTTTCAAATCCCTCAGACTGTTTTGATGCGATTTTTCAAAGCAGTGGTGTTTTGTCAGATTAGCAAACCTGTGAGATCAGCAGGTTTGCCACTGCTTTTAAAATTCAGCATCTAAACAGGCAGACGGATTTTTAAATACCATATTTCACTATATAAGCTCAGTTTACTATTAAAAATAAGTGTGAAACGCATGACTCCGGTGGGTGTAACAAGATGTCCGCTTGGCGTCTTCTCACTGAATCCTTACTGTGGACGAGTGCGGGGTGTAGCAAGATGGCAGCGACGGAACGTCACTTCTGTTACAAATTCTGACGGGACGCCTAATCTGATGAAACAACGTCAATTCTAATGTAAGGTGTTACAGTGGGGGTTTCTCGCTCTGTGATCCGGCCAGCTTGCCTCTTCCTCCACTCCCTCTTCCCCTGGGCAATCGCTGGGAGAACAGCTCCCATTCAACCCTGCGGGAGGTGCTCCATCCCCCCCCCCCCCCCCCCCACTCAGAAACCATTTTCCAATGCTAGTGGAAAATTTGAGGGCTGCTTTAACCCACAATTTATTTAAATCTAATTTTTAACAAGGTGACCACTTGTTTATCTACAAATCAATAAAAGGGCCTACATTTTCTTTTTTCAAGGGAACTTGTTCTTTCAGTGACCTTAATAGGCCTTCCAGAGTTTAAGTGGTTCTAAAGGCTCAAGGTTTTTTACCTTCATGCATTCTATGCATGAAGGTAAAAAACCTACTCTGTGCAGCAGCCCCCCTAATAATTACCTAAGCCCCATATCAATCCAGCGATGTGCACGAAAGCCTTTAGCTCTCCGGGGGACTCTCCCTCATCATTGGCTGAGACAGCAGTGGGAGTCATTGGCTCCCACTGCTGGCAATCACAGCCAGTGAGCCAGTAAGGAGAGAGGGGGAACGGGGAGTTGTGGCTGTGTGTGTGAATGGACACGCAGAGCCGTGGTTCAGGAACCAGCCTGCTCTGGTGCCCCCCAAGCTGCTTGTTCTGGGGGCACTCCACAGGAGGGACCCAAGAATAGGAGGATCAGGGCTGCTCTCTGCAAAACCATTGCACAGAGCAGGTGAGTATGACATGTTTTTTTTTTTTTTTTTTAAGAAAACCTTTAATATAACTTTAAACGTTGGCTGAAATTTACTCCTAAGTTTTGTGTAACGGCATACAGGATTTTAGAGATATGACATGTTCTACAGCGGCGAAAATAGTTATTTAATCCTGCAGATTTTGTAAGTTTGCCCACTTGCAAAGAAATAAAGGGTCTATAATTGTTATCATAGGTGTATTTTGAATAATAGAGACAGAATATCAACCAGAACTCCAGAAAAACACATGATATAAATGTTATAAATTGAGTTGCAGTTCAGTGAGCAAAATAAGTGTTTGATCCCCTACCAACCAACAATAATACTGGCTACTGTATGTGCTCATGTGGTACACAGAGTAGACCCCTTTCACACTGGGGCGGTTTGCAGGCACTATTGCGCTAAAAATAGCGCCTGCAAACCGACCCGAAACAGCTGCTGCTGTGTCTCCAGTGTGAAAGCCCTAGGGCTATCACACTGGAGCGGTGCGCTAGCAGGACGGGGAAAAAGTCCTGCTAGCAGCATCTTCGGAGCGGTGTGTATACCTCTCCTTCACTGCTCCTGCCCATTGAAATCAATGGGGCAGCGCAGCTATACCGCCGGCAAATCGCCTCTGCAGAGGCGCTTTGCGGTGGTTTTTAACCCTTCCTCGGCCGCTAGCGGGGTAAAACTGCCCAGCTAGCGGCTGAATACCGCCGCTAAAACGACGGTAAAGCGCCGCTAATAATAGCAGCGCTTTACCGCCAACACACTTCCCGCCCCAGTGTGAAAGGGGCCTTAGTGCTGTCAATTTAAGAAGGTGCCAATAACGACAACTCGTTATGTGTATAATAGACACCTGTCCACACAATCTCTTTCTTCCATTCTAACCTCACCATCATCTGCAAAACCAAAGAGCTGTCAAAGGGCATCAGGGACAAGATTGTAGACCTGCTCAAGGCTGGAATGAGCTACAAGACCATCAGCAAGAAGCTTAATGAGAGAGAGACAACTTTTGGAGCGATTATTCGCAAATGGAAGAAATACGAAATAACCATCAATCGCTTTCGATCTGGAGCTCAATGCAAGATTTCACCTCATGGAGTAAGGATGATTATGAGAAAAGTGAGGGATCAGCCCAGAACAAAATGGGAGGAGCTTGTGAATGGTCTCAAGACAGTTGGGACCTCAGTCACCAAACAAACCCCTGGTAACACAATGCGCCGACATGGATTGAAATCCTGCAGCGCCCATAAGGTCCCCCTCCTCAAGAAGGAACATGTACAGGCCCGTCTGAAATTTGACAATGATCATCGAAATGATTCAGAGAAGGATTGGGAGAAAGTGCTGTGACCAAAATTGAGCTCTTTGGCATTAACTTGACCCGCTGTGTTTGGAGGAAGAGAAATGCTGACTATGACCCTAAGAACACCATCCCTACAATCGAGCACAGAGGTGTAAAGATGCTTTGGGGCTGTTTCTCTGCTAAAGGTACAGGCAAACTTTGCCGCATTGAGGGGCCAATGGACGGGACTTTTTATTGTAAAATCTTCGATAAGAACCTTCAGCCAGAACACTGAAGATGGGTCGTGGATGGGTCTTCCAGCATGACAGTGACCCAAAACATACCACCAAAGCATCAAATAAGTGGCTCAAGAAGAAGCACATTAAGGTCATGGAGTGACCTTGTCATTTTCCAGACTTTAATCCCATAGAAAATTTATGGAGGGAGCTGAAGCTTCGAGTTGCCAAGCGTCAGCCAATAAACCTTAAGGATTTAGAGATCTGTAAAGAGTGGACCAAAATCCCTCCTGAGATGTGTATAAACCTGGTATCAAACAACAAGAAACATCTTACCTCTGTGCTTGCCAACAAGGGTTTCTGCATGAGTACTAAGTCATGTTTTGCTTGGGGATCAAATACTTATTTTACTCACTGAACTACAAATCAATTTATGACTTTTGTATCATGCGTTTTTTCTGGATTTTTGGTTGGTATTCTGTCGCTATTATTTCAAATACACCTATGATAAAAATTATAGACCCCTCATTTCTTTGTAAGTGGGCAAACTTACAAAATCTTCAGGGGATCAAATACCGGTAAATATTTTCTCCACTGTGATGTGTAATCCTTCTTATAGGCAAAATTGTGAATATTTTCTAGGTGTATAATATTTAGCTTTTTAACTTTTAATTTTTTATTTTCCCTCTTACACCATAGGTGTGCAATTATAGGTCTTCAGTTTTTACAGATATCGATAATCATTTTCGAAATGTCCACGAAAACACTAAAAGTTTGCTGTGTCCATTTTGTCTGAAAGTTATTAAATCTGGAACTCCATACATGCAGCATTACATGAAGCACCAGGTTAGTTCCTTTTATTAAATTATTGTTATGTCTTGGCTGAATTAAAAGTTATTTGTAGATCATGTAAACTGTGGAACCAGGAGTGATGTCATCCTTATTCGTAATATGTTTTCCCATTTTAGAATAAAGGTGTGTACAGATGTGCAAAGTGCAGGCTGCAGTTTTTGTCTTGCAAAGAAAAAATGGATCACAAAGCTCAGCATCACAGAACATTCAGAAAGCCAAAACAACTAGAAGGTCTTCCTCCGGGAACAAAGGTATTGGATTTCACTTTTTGAAGACTGATAACGGATGACTTTTATACTTTTATGGATATTTCTATATTATAATTTATGTGCCTTGTTGCTGATAATATCCAAAATATCAAAACATAAGTCAAGTTCATAAAACCCAGTACTGGAGGCAGCTGTGCTGCAATATCTTAGTAGTTTTTTTCCAAAATAGCACAACATATAAATTACATTTATCCCCCATAGTTACTTTGAAACTTGAAAATGTGCACTTTTCATGAGAACTTTCCCCCAAAGCTTAGTGGATGTGGTGAAGTTTTACTTTACAAAGAATGTCATGCAGAAGAAATGTAAAAAAGCAGCATTTTTGCTTGAACACGATTGATATATGAAAGCAGAGCGTCACCTCTACCCCAATGGTTACATTTTTTTTAAAGGAAACATACTTACCTCGGTGGATGCAGCATCAGTCCGATGCTGCATCTGACCCCTACACCTGCACTGAGAACCGAGCGATCGAACACCGCTGATTGCTCGGTTTGTAGAGCTCCGTGAGCAGAGAGCTGTAGACTGTCAGTCACAACTCTCTGCTCTTCTCCCTCCTCGCTCATTGGAGCGCTGGCGTGGAGGGGTGGTTGCGGCCGGCTCAGGCTCTCAGCGCTGAGAGCCTGAGCCAGGTGTCAGTCCAGGCACCTGGCGGATCCAGACTTTATTGTAGCGATGATGCGATGCCTGGACTGACTTCTGTGACATTAGCAGATAATGGACTTCAGCCCACTCTTTGCTGAAAACGGGTCACAGGAGTGCAAAATGAACTGCACTCCTGTAATCCATAGGAGAAGCACAGCCAAACGAGCTTTGACTTGACTTCTTCTTTAAGGATAATATGAGCTCCCAAACCTTTAGTGTAATAGTATGTCATATCACATGCTATAGTTTTTTTTAAAAACTTTTTTCTTTTTTTTGTGTGTGTTCAGGTCACAATCCGAGCATCTTCTGGAGGAAATACAGAGTCTGATTCCTCACCTACCACTTCCACTCCAAGAAATCCACCATCCACTCCGAGAAACCCTCAGTCCTCTCCCAGAAATCCTCCTTCCTCTCCCAGAAATCCTCCTTCCTCTCCCAGGAATCTTCCTTCCTCTCCTAGAAATCCTCCCTCTTCTCCTAGAAATCCTCCCTCTTCTCCTAGAAATCCTCCCTCTTCTCCTAGAAGTCCTCCATCCATTCCCAGAAATCCTCCCTCCACTCCTATAAGTCCCCCTTCCACTCCCATTATTCCTCCCTCTACTCCGATTAATCCTCCCTCCACTCCACCCAGGCCACCCACCCAGTTCCTGCCTTTAACAGCACCTCAGCCAATTCCTAAACTCAAGACTTTTACTCCTAAGAACAATCAGGCTTCTCCACCCAAAGTAAACACACTGTCACCTAAACCTAAATCACCTCCAAAGAAGTCTGCGACTTCAAACACTACAAAAAGAATCAAGATGACCAATACAGCATTGCGAAATATAAGGTAATTATTTTTTCATTTTTTAAAGCAAGGTCTTTATTAGCACAGATCTCTAGATTAGCAGTGTGCTGTTTTGGAACAAGTTTTAATAATCTTTCTACTGTAAGGGATCTTTCACATGGGGCGGATCAGTGATGATCCGCCCGGGGACATCCGATTGCTCAGCGAGGATCGCTCCACCGATCCCCGCTGAGCAAGAAAATGACAGGTCCGTCGCTGCACACCATGCAGAGTTGGGCCTGTCAGAGCGCCGCTCTCCCCTATGGGGGATCGGGTGATGACGGACCGTAGAAAAACGGATGGAAAAGTAGGTTTTTCCTCCGTTACACTTTTTCGGATCGGAACGGCTCGGATGTCAGCGGACATTTCACCGCTGACATCCGACGCTCCATAGACCTCCATGGAGTGTCCGTTCAGGGCCGCCTAAAAAACTGACAGGCGGACCTGAACGGACAGTCCGTGTGAAAGAGGCCTAAGAGGTGTATGCCAATGAGTCACATATTTTGATTTACCTTTTCAAATATTTGCTTAAATAATTTTCTTATTCAGTATTCTGTAACACACCTGTTCATGGTCAAATCTTCTACTTCAGGCAAAGTTAGGAGAATTGAGCCAAGAACTTGTAATGAAATTATGGGAATAACATTACAGGGTGAGGGTGTTTTTTTTTCCTGGAGGCTATTGTATAGCACTTCAAGCAGTGTGTATTCAAGTGAAGTAATGGATTTCAAGATAGCAGGGCCAGAAAAGAAACCTGAATCCAGAAAAGGTGTAAAAGGTAACCCCTGCTGGTAAAACCATACATATCATCACAACCACTTTGTTCATCCAGGTGGATTATACTGTACCTTGTTTATTTTCAGGACAGATTGGGCTTTCATTTGGTGGTAAATAATAATGGATAAAAAAATATATATTTTAAAAATGTAGCTGTATATTTTTTGCTACTACCACAACCTACCACCAAAGAACAACCCGAGATAAATTCTCCTGCTCCCGACGATCACAGCGATATCACATATGTGTATGTTAGCTGTTGTTTGTACCCATAGTAAAACCCAGAAACAAAAGTACACATTTTGCTTTTTTTTAATCCTACCTAAAACATACTGATGCCAATTTAGAAAATGTTTAAATTTATTTAAAATCTTGACCAAAATATACTGACCGTGACTTTTGACCCTGACCTTGACTTTTGATCCTTAGTTGACCCAAACACTAACCCTGACACTGACCTAGATCAAGCCTTGATCTAGCTGTTTTTTCTTTTTTTCTTTTATACACACAGTTGTGTTTAATAATTTCTCCCTGCAAGAGGAGTACAGTGTATCTCTCCCTTCCACTCAGAGAGAAAGAAAACACAGGGACGGGCTTCACAGTGACTGATGACTGTTATAGCCAATCAGAGGCTATCACGGTGATCAAGTGACCCGGAATCAGTATGGGGACCCTAGGCTCCCGGTGAGACCCTGGACTCTGTGCTGGGAGTGAGCTGTGTGCCGTGCTCCCAGCACAAGACAGATACGCATATATGTGGCTCCACGGGAAAAAGCTCAGTCCAGTGAGGCCGCATATATGCTTACTGTCGGCAGGAAGGGGTTAATAAGAAAGATGGCAGAAAAGAGTTGAGAAAAGGAGGTACCGTGGACTTTCTTATATTGTCCCTCATGTTCCACTGCTGTTTAATGACAGCAGGCCTTTGTTATCATGGGATTATATACTGATAAAGTAGACGTAATATTACATTTCACATAAATCAATAGAACAGATGAGCATGACTTAAAATAAAATTATTTTTTGAAAGAAGAAGTATGACCAAAGCGGGCCAAAGCTCTGCATGGCCAGGCTCTGTGCCCTCCACCAACCCTCTCCACAGTCCAACACTCAAGTGAACACTCGAGGAGCAGAGCTAAGAGCCAGTGACTGACAGTCGCCACTCTGTGCTCAGAGCAGACCCAAGAACTGAGCATTCAGCGTTCTTTAATTGCTTAGTTCTTGGTATAGAGCTAGCGGGGGACAGTTGCAGCACCGGATTGATGCTGCAGCTATCTAGGTGAGTATGTATGTTTGTTTTTTGTAAACTTGCACTTCTCTCTTATACATTTTAAACTTTCTACCATGAAAAAAAAACAAGATGCTGTTTTTTCAATGCATTAAATTAAATTGACCTCCATTAAATTGTAAACATGATTATGTCTGCTTTAGCTCTGCAAGATGCAGTCCTCTGTGATATTTTTTTTTTTCTGATATTTGCTTGGTTGGCAATGCACTAAAGTGTGGCATTTTGTATTCAGGTTTTTTGTGACTATAGGCTCAACTCACAAATCTAACACACCAGGACAAGTGTAGATTTAGACGTGCGCTCCCTTTCCTCTAAAGCCCAATTCGCAGTCAGATTGTGCTTCAGAGGCTACTGACAGGTGGTGAGGAAGTGATGCAACGTTTTTTTTTAACGCCTGTTTTAACCCCATTTTTGCCGATTGCTATATGTTTGGTAAACTTCTGCCGATTTGCTATATGTCGGGCGCAAAGCATTGTGATTGCGGCATGTGAATACCCCATTTCGCTGCCTGTTTCAGCTTGGGGGGGGGGGGGGGGGGGTTGCATTGAGGCTTATGTGTTTCTGTAAAAGAGTCACACAAGGATCAGATCCTATATGTGTTTATTGGAGACTAGAGCAAAACCTATCGACTGGGGGCAAGGCGACCAAATGTACTTAACTGTTTCTTTTTACTTTGCCATCTTAATATAAGTTTGTGATCAAATTTTTGTAGTTAGTATGCTAACAGAGCATATGTCCAGCCAGATGTTCTTCCATTCTCAAGTACTAGGGAGGTTATTTGCACATATTTTTTGTGTCAGACACTGGGAATTTTTATGTGTTTAATTTTGTGCTTTTTTTTTTCCTTATTGCTTTTTGTTCATTGTCACTTTATATACTGCAAAACCTTTAGCGTTCCAAAGGTTAAAACAAAGGAATCTCTAAGGGCTCATTTACACTTGCTGTGACTTTACCACACATTAAAGCGCCTACAACATGCATTTTTTTATGTGCTTTTGATGCTTTTTTTTGAAGCTTTAATGAAGCTTGGCAATGCCGTGTGTATGTCGATTTTCTATTTGTTTTAAAGAGGCTCAGTAGTACCCCCAACTCATTAGTACGCCTGTTCAGCAGATCCCCAGATCTTTATTACTCCCACTCAGCAGATCCCCAGCTCAGTAGTACCCTTGTTCAGCAGATCCCTGGCTCAGTAGAACCCCCAGTTCTTTAATGCCTCACTCAGTAGTAACCCCCAACTCTGCTGATCCCCCACTCCGTAATAACCGCCAGCTCTGCTGATTTCCCACTCAGTAGTAACCCTCAGGCTCTGCTGATCCTCTGTTTTGCTGATCCTAATCTCTCTCTCCAGTCCCTGCTAACATCCGTCTATATTGCTCCCATGCTGCAACCCATGTGTGACGTGCTAGTTTCCCTTGCCTTATTCCCCCAGCTCACCTGATTCTCCGCCACTCAGTCCTTTCTCTCCCCCGTCCCTGCTCACCTCCTGTTATATTGCTCCCATGCTGCTCACCACGTGTGACATCTGCTAGTTTCTCCTGCTCTGGTTCCCCAGCTCTGCTGATCCTCCGCCACTCAGTCCTATCTATTTGGTTCCGCTCACCTTCTGCTATAGCGTTCCCACGTTGTGCACCACATGTGCCGTCTGCTAGTTGCTTCGCTCCAGTCTGGACCCAGCTTACCTTACTTGCTGTTCCATGCTGCACACCAGATGTGATGTCTGCACCAGACACTCCAGAATATATACACATGAACCGGAAGTGACTGCTGATAATGTCTTTCTGGTTGCTTGTTGGTTTCCCAGTGTATCCTGGGATATCTTATACCTCCAAAACAAAACAAAGCTAACTCTAAACAAATGCCCCTCAAATGCTGCAGGTGCTGTTAGCGAGCGTTGATAGACTTCTCTGGCTTTGGATAGACTTGGAGGCTTTGGAGATGCTTTGAAGCACAAAGAAAGCGACATGGGGTATAATTTTTGAAGCAAACGCAACAGTGTGAACAGGACTGTAAGGTAACAATTTTATTTACTGAGAGATGCTTTGGCTCTCAGTGCTTTAAAAAAATTTTGTCTTGTCTTGTCACATTTCCAAGCAAGTGTAAACGAGCCCTAATACTGTCATTAAAAGATATGGTCAGCATTGAAATATGTTATTAGTTTGGGGTGAATGATTACATTCTGGTTTACTAATTTCATTGAGTAGCATGGTCTATATTACACTGCAAAAAATTTTATTAAACATAATTTACCTAAAATAAAAAAAGAGTAGTTTTGGAGGTGCCAGGCTTTACAGAAGCAGTTTAAATGATCTGTAATGTAAAGTGCAATTCCAGCTTTATAAATTATGATATTGTTGTGATGGAGGCATCATTGAAGACATTCTCTGGCCTGTCTGTTGCCTTACTAGTGTATTGGCTACTAAAGTTAAACTTGTTCATTTAAGGATTGTCTTGGATTTAGTGCATAAATAGAAATAAAACAGGTGCTCTGCTTCATTGTAGAGTCTCTCGATATGTCAGGCTGAACCATGGGTGACTTTCTTAGTAGAGATGTGGGAGGTTTGAAGCAACTAAAAAGGATTTTACAGGGAATAGACTAGACAGACACTGTTTAATATACATTGTCCCTTCTATTTATGTATGTGGATAATGGCACTGTCATTATTTTAATAAAAGAAACCTCCAACTACCTCTTTCCTAATCAATCTACAGCTGTCACATGACCCAGATATTTCCCAGCCTGTCTGAAGGAAAACTTACGCAGGAGGAGCTTCTAGTCCTCTGCTGCTGGTCACATGTTCAGCATAAAAAACAGCCTTTGGGATACAGAGTAAAATAAATAAATAATATCAATAAACTGTTTTTAATTGTCATACAAATATTTATTTGAAATTAAATCTTTTTTATTTTGTGGCAATAACATGATAAGGGCGGATTTCTGCCGGTCACAGGCTGTGTCACGCCCCTCCAACCTGCATCATAGAATAAGAAGGAGGTGAAGCCTCCATCAATCTACATGTAATATCCCGTACCCATTGTGTTTAGCTGGTTCGTGGGCATGGAGAAGGAGGGAGGAAGTGGGCTGTCATTTACCACTGTGTAGATGCCCTCATGTGAGTCTGTAGTGATATGGGCTGCTCAGATGTGATAGAAAGGAAATGCTCAGCATAGAAACTCAGTGAAAACTGAGCATGTGCAGAGCCACCACAGCTGCAAAATCCATAGTTGAATTGGGGACGGGGCAGAATACAGAAAACAAATATGAACACCATGTAACACAGCATTTATTGATAGTTTTTTATGATGTGTGTTTAGTGACACTTTAACACCCTAAACGTACCCAAACGCAAGAAAAGGAGGGCAAGAATGCAACTGCAAAAAATTACAATAGGAATGGAATGATAACCAAGATAAAAAGATAGTCTTTTTAGTCCTAGAGAAAAGTCCATATAAAATCACTTTGGCTTGAAGTTCACATTATGGCAGCGTCAGCAGTCTCTCTACCAAGTAGGATCTGGGGAGGTTTAAGTAGAAGGAAGGTCCTAAAATGGATATCATAGGCCAGATTTTCATTCACGTTTCTGGTCATCTATTGTTTAGAAAGAAGCATCTGTAAACATTTGTAAATTTTGTCAAATATATTAGAATATTTTGTAACTTGCATTACACTAATAACTAAAGCAGGGTATATACACACAACTCACTGGTTGAACAAAAAGAAAAAAAAAAAAATCCCAGATCCCCGCATCAACACAAGCAATGTTGATGCTGGGACCTCTCTGGCTGTATCTTTATTCGGACAGTGGGGGCTCCTCTCTCACTGATCAGCCCTGCTGCACGCACTGATCGAATGCTGGTTTTCCAGCATGACAGTTCAACAGATGCCGTTTATTATGCCTAGTACACACAGGCCGAATATCGGGCAACGTCGGCCGGTTCAATAAAAACTGGGCGACGTTCGGCCCGTGTGTATGGCAACCATTCCGACAGAAGTCGGGCGTTTGGCCAGCTTCTGTCAGATGAGAATGCTGGAAAACCAGCAGCCAACCAGCTTCCGATCAGCGCTCTTAGCCAATGGAGTGTTCTGGCAGGGGGCCGTCCCCCTGTGAGAACACAATAGAACAGCAGGGGAGATCGCTGTACTAACATTGGATTGTTAGTGCAGCGGCTCCGACCAGAGCTGTCAGGTTTTTTTTTTCATCCAACCCAGACTAGTAGTGTGTACATGGCTTTAGGGTAAACAACTATATTGTACCATATTTGGATTGCTATAATTTATCCACCTTATTAGTATTGCTTGTAATATGAAACCTGAGCAATATGGATTAGGCTGATTGTGTTTGTTGTATTCAGGTACATTCCTGGGTTACATAAATGCATCGAATGTCATCGTCAAGTGGTGGATTTTGAGGGTCATTACCACACTTATGTCCACTGCAGCAAATGCAAGTTCAGTACCAGCTGCAATAAAGCTTACACTAGCCACATGCTGAGGTGAGTAGAGAATAAATGTTTCATTCTGAAAGTACAGTGGTAAAAATGTATTTCTTTATCATACATCATGGGACACAGAGCCTTAAGTATTTACTTTAATGGGTTATAGCCTACCGTCAGGTGTTGACACTGGTAAACCCTAATTAAGGAAGTTTACTCCCCTATATAACCCTTCCTCCTTCCAGGAGAACATCAGTTTTTTCGCCAATGTCTAAGGTGTTGGTCACGAGTGAAGAAGTGCTCTGGGGAGCTCCAGGAGGGATCCCTGCTGGATTTAAATTCCTCCTTAAAAAGAAACCAGATCCATCCAGAAGTGACACTGAGGCCTAAAATGGATGATACTTGGGACCTCGTATCCGAAGCACAAGGTTTTGCCTGTAATGCCTCTCTTAGTAGGGCTGGAACCCAGGGCTTAGGCCTTGTTATATTACCTCAAGCTTCCTGATATGGGGTGCTATACAAGGCCCAAGGCAGTTGGGCCCCGTTTTAACGGACCCAGTCTCTGAAGGTTTGTTAAATGTAACGCGCCGTGATGGGTGAAAGCTGGATTTTCTGTTAAATCAGCAAAATCTTGCGGCGAGGACAAGGTAAGGAAAGAGAGACTTAGATATTAAAAACATCTATACATTTCATTTAAGGAAAGATGTTGTCATGCCTTAAAATCTCCACTAGATCAGAGTCTATGCACATACCTTACTCGGTTGTCTTTCACTGTTTGCTCAGTTCCGTGTCTGGCTGTACAGCGTGTGGAAGCAGATTTTTTGCAAGGTAGGAAAAGCTGCAAAATATGTGTTTTTTCTTCCCCTGATGGGACCAGAGGGTTAGGGGGACAGCAGCGCTCTCCCCGCCGTGGGGGAGACAGAGGGTCCTGCTATTATACCGCTGAAAGTTTGTTACTGTGGCTGTATTTTCTACACATGTCTATGCTTCACTGCAGTAGGCTCTGACGCCCCCCCCTCGTGTTGCGTCTGGGACCCGAAAAATGCCACGCTCGGGAGCCGGAAACATTTTAAATAAAAAAGGGGCAGGATTTTTTCGGAGGGGGCAGGGCCTAATGCAGGTGCCATCGTTCACGGACGAACGGCAGGCTAATAGCAGATAAATACAGCTGTGTCAGCCTCTCCTCTGCTGATGAGGAGGAAACAAGCTGCCTGCACACAGGGACACATGAGCTGTGGGACACGTGTGGGTTGCAAAACTGGCATTTCTTGATTCAGGAAGGACACCCTTTTCCAGCACTAAGCTGAACTGTATAGCAATTTTAAAAGTATTGACTATTTTCAGCGATTGTGTATAGCGCTTCTGTTTTTGTACTTAAGAGGAGTTCCACCCAGGGGGGCCGTCAAAAAAAAAAAAAAATTAAAAGTCAGCAGCTACAAATACTGCAGCTGCTGACTTTTAATTGGACACTTACCTGTCCCTGGGTCCAGCGATGCGGGGGATCGAAGCCCCGCTGGTCCCCCCCCTCCGCTCGTCGGCACCGGCATTTCAACTGTGGGCGCCGGGCTGTGGCTTCACAGCCTGGCACCCACTGCGCATGCACGAGCGGCGCCGCGCGCCGTGATTGGCCGCTCAATCACCTGGGACCTGCATTGGGTCCCAGATGATTGACAGGAGGGAGGGAGCAGAGCGGAGCCCTTCCTGTGCCTGGGGGGAAGTGATGTCACCAGCCCAGGCAAAGGAACAGGCAGACTACGAGGGACCACCTAGCAACAGGCATTTAGAGGTAAGTGAAAAAAAAAAATATCCAAATGTTTTTTTGGTTTTTTTTTTAGAATTTTTACAGGTATTTTTGTTTTTTGGGTGGAACCCCACTTTAGGACTATGCCTGCCAAAAAAGACACCACAAAAGACAAAAAAGTAAAGGTTTCACCCCCAGGTATTGGGATTTCAAGCTGTATTTCCACGCTGTCTTCCTCGCCTGAACTACCAATTATGGCAACTCAGGGTGAGCCATTAGAGCAAATTCTTGGTGCAGCTGCCTCTCACATCTCAGCACCTGCATACGTGACTGAAGAAACCCTTTCCTCCTCACTCCAGGGTCTGGAAGAAAGACTAGCGGCTTTAATCGCATCCTCCATTCAAACTGATAGGAAACGTACTAGGTCCCCCTCCCCCCGCTTCAGCTTTACAAGGGGAACAGTGGGCACACAGTGAGGTTTTACCCTCAATCAAGAAGAGCTTACCGATAATTCTTCTACCTTTTTCAGCGTCTGAATCTGAAAAATTGCTGATACAAACTCTTACAGAGATGGGTCCGTCCCTCTTTCATGCTGCCTCTAACAGAGTCTCATGAAAACGTGGCCTCATCCTTAGGTTCCTTAAAACCTTCCAATCCTTTGCATGCGTTCCTGCGCATGCATTACTTGAACAGCTTATTTTTTCGGAATGGGATAAACCGGATAAACATATTCTCCCTCCTAAGAGGTTCTCAATTCTCTATCCTCTGGAGGAGAAATTCTCCAAAAAATGGAAAGTACCAGCAATTGACGCTGCGATTTCTAATGTAAATAATAACTTAACTTGTCCTGTAGACAATGCACAGATGCTTAAAGATCCAACAGATAAGGAGTTGAAATCCCTGCTAAAGTCTGCTTTTTCCATAGCAGGTGCCGTCACCCAGCCTGCAATCGCCGCGATGGGCGTCTGCCAATCCCTAAAGGACCAATTCAAACAGGCCCTTAGAGAGCTTTCTACACAACTAGCTCAAGATTTGGCTGAACTACCTAAGGCATTATGTTTTGCCATAGATGCCATTAAAGACTCTATTCACCAGGCATCCTGCCTCACACTTATGCTTGTACATATGCGCAGAACCCTGTGGTTGAAAAAATTGGTCAGCTTTCATGGGGAGCGACTATTTGGAGAAGACTTGGATAAATATATCAAGACAATTTCTGCTGGGAAAAGTACCAGTCAAGAGAAAATATAAACGTCCTTTATTTAAAAGGACTCTTTCCCCTGCGCCAGGGGCCTTCGCCTCTAGGCAGTGGCGACGGCCTCCGCCATCAGACTCTAGAGGAAAAACTCAGGGTCAGACCCAGTCTCAAAAGAAGCCATGGGGTAAAAGGTCTGCAAAACAGAATCCTAAAGCCTCATCATGAAGAGGCAACCCCCCTCACCAAGGCGGGGGGAAGACTTCTGCAGTTTTCAGAAGTCTGGAAAAAGGAAATTCAGGACAAATGGGTCATCTCCACAGTAACGCGGGGATACAAACTGGAATTTCGGGACTTTCCACTGTCTCATTTCCTAAGATCAAGTGTTCCCAAAGATCCAGAGAAAAAACAATCTCTGTTTCAGGCATTAGACCGATTAATATCTCAAGGGGTGATCTTACAGATCCCCACCAAGGAGCAAGGTCGGGGGTTTTATTCAAATCTTTTCATGGTTCCAAAACCAAATGGAGATCTCAGACCCATTCTAGATCTAAGAAAGCTAAATCAATTCCTGAAGATCCGCTCCGTTCGCATAGAGACAATCAGGTCGGTAATTTCTATCCTTCTAGGAAGAGAACTTCTGGTGTCAATCGACATCAGGGATGCATATCTGCAAGTCCCTATATTTCGTGCTCATCAAAAATTTCTGCGGTTCGAGTTTGAACAACAGCATTTTCAATTTGTAGCCCTGCCCTTCGGGCTAGCCACAGCACCTCGGGTGTTCACAAAGTGCTGACCCCACCTCTAGCCAGGTTAAGGGCACAGGGCATAACAGTCGTAGCGTACCTAAATGATCTATTACTTATAGATCAATCAGTGACTCGTTTGGAGCAAAACGTACACACTACAACCAATTATCTGAAGAGTTTGGGTTGGATCCTCAACCTAGAGAAATCCTCCCTAATACCGCTAAAAAGGCTGGAGTACTTGGGTCTAATCATAGACACAGCCCAGGAAAGAGTGTTCTTGCCTCAAACAAAAATCAACTCCATTCGCCTCTGCATGAGGTTGCTAGGAACCATGGTAGCTTCATTCAAAGCAGTTCCCTATGCCCAGTTCCATTCAAGACTGTTGCAGAACAGTATCCTGTCTGCTTAAAACAAAACAGTTCAATCTGTAGACTTGCCAATGCGGCTGTCCCCAAGAGTGGCCCAAAGCCTCACTTGTGGTCATTAACCCAGAATCTGCTGAAAGGAAAACCCTTCAGACCAGTCATCTGGAAAGTGGTGAGGGATACCCGCCTTTCAGGCTGGGGAGCAGTACTAGAAAAGACAACTGTCCGGGGACAGTGGTTAAGAACCGAAAGAACCTTGCTCATCAGTATCCTAGAAATTCGGGCAGTACGTCTGGCTCTAAAGGCCTGGACTTTCAGGTTACGGGATTGTCCTGTCAGGATTCAATCCGACAATGCCTCAGCTGTGGCCTATATCAATCACCAAGGGGGCACCAAAAGTCTCTCAGCGCAGAGAGAGGTGAACCATATTCTAACTTGGGCAGAAAGGAATGTTCCATGCCTTTCTGCAATCTTCATTCAGGGAGTAGAGAATTGGCAGGCGGACTACTTAAGTCGCCAACAGTTATTCCCAGGGGAATGGTCTCTTCACCCCGACATATTTCGGTCTGTTTGCCAAAGATTGGGGACTCCGGACGTGGATCTTCTAGCATCCAGGTTCAACACGAAGTTAGACAACTTTGTGGCCAGGACAAGGGATCCATTTGCATGCGGGACGGATGCGTTCGTGACTCCATGGAATCAGTTCTCACTGATCTATACATTCCCCCCCTATTCAGTTGCTGCCTCAACTTCTTTGCAGGATGAAGCTGGAAAGAAAGCCGATAATTCTGGTGGCACCAGCATGACCCAGAAGGTCATGGTACGCAGAAATCGTAAAGATGGCTGTGGAGGGCCCATGGTCCCTCCCACTACGGCCAGCTCTCTCAGGGACCGATATTCCAGCCTTCCTTACGGTCTCTAAATTTAAGGGCTTGGCTATTGAAACCCAATTCTAAACGTGGGTCAGTTATCTCTACCCTGATTAATGCTAGGAAGCCAGCTTCAAGAACTATATATATTATAGAGTCTGGAAGGCTTATATTTCCTGGTGTGAATCCAAGGGCTGACTCGGAGATATATCATAGACAGAATTCTTGTCTTTCTACAATTAGGGGTAGAAATGAAATTGGCCATAAGTACTATTAAGGGCCAAGTCTCAGTGACACAGCTTAATCCGCCCGTCAAATCTCCCTTGAACCCTTGGGACTTAAACTTAGTTTTGTCTGTGTTACAAAAACAGCCATTTGAACCAATACAACAGATTCCTCTAGTCCTTCTGACAAGGAAGTTGGTATTTTCGGTTGCTATATCCTCAGCAAGGAGGGTTTCAGAACTGGCTGCTCTTTCTTGTAAAGAGCCATATTTGATTTTTCATGAGGACAGAGTGGTGTTATGCCCTCGTCCAGGCTTTTTGCCAAAAGTAATTTCAGGTTTTCACCTGAACCAAGATATTATCCTGCCATAGTTTTTTTTCAAAACCATGTTCCAGGGAAGAAAGGTCACTACATTGTCTTGATGTGGTGAGAGCAGTGAAAATCTATTTAAAGAAAACGTAAGACTGATGTCTTATTTATTCTGCTGGAAGGTCCTCAGGAAGGACAGGCAGCATCGAAATCCACTGTTGCTAAGTGGATTTGGCAAGTGATAATTCAAACTTGTGATTTGAGGGGTAAGATTCCCCTGTTTCAAGTTAAGGCGCATTCTGTTAGGTCAGTTAGGGCTTCTTGGGCAGTGCGTCATCAGGCCTCCATGGCTCAGATCTGTAAGGCCGCAACTTGGTCTTCAGTGCATACATCCACAAAATTTTATCAGGTGGATGTAAGGAGGTATGAGGATATCGCCTTTGGGCGCAGTGTTCTGCAAGCAGCAGTATAAATCCTCAAGTCTGGGTGTACCCTGCGGGTTGTTTTCCTGTGGCATTGCTGTGGGACGTCCCATTAAGTAAATACTTAAGGCTCTGTGTCCCATGATGTATGATAAATAAAATAGGATTTTTTTTACAACTTACCTGTAAAATCCTTTTCTTGGAGTAAATCATGGGACACAGAGGTCCCGCCCCTCTTTTGGGATACAAGTATATTGCTTTGCTACAAATACTGATGTGCTCCTGGAAGGAGGAGAGGTTATATAGGGGAGTAAACTTCCTTAATTAGGGTTTACCAGTGTCAACACCTGACGGTAGGCTATAATCCAGGTATAATACAGGTAAGCTGTAATAAAAAAAAAATTATTACATTATTTTATAACATATTATTTTTTTTTGAAAAAATGTGTCTGTGTTCTCTATTTGTACATTACATGCTGCTTGCATATAGGTTGATGATTATACACGATGTCTCTTTTTATCTAGTGTTTGATTAATCAGGAGTTATAATCATGGTACCAGTTTCATACCTATTTCCTCTGCTGACATCTTTATTGTATTTTTGCAGCTTCCATGGCAGAAATTCCAGCAAAAAATCCAAAGCTTTGAAAAAACATCCTAAGGACAAAAGGTAAGATGTGAAGCATTATAGTGTTTTTTTTTTTTTTTTTTTTTCGTTTTTCTTACAATACACATGTACATTGTATTCCTGTTGCTCACTTTCTGAGTAATCAGTGTTGTGGAAATTCTAAAGTAGATGCTTCAGTTTCGAAGCATGTTTATAAGTGTCTGCACAAAAAAAAACACATTTACTCACATTTAACTCTTTTGCTGCCATTGACAGTATGTATAGCAGCCAAGAGTTTCCTTACATTTCCTCTACACTGTCAGCTTTCTAGAAGAAGTAATTCAAGCAGCCTTGCAGCTATAATAGTGCTGCGCACCTCAAATACCAAAAATGTGCAAGTTTAGGAGGGAATTTTAGGGGAAAAAACTTTTAGGAAGGAAGTTTAAGGAAAAAACTTACATTTAAATGCCCAACAACGCAGCCTTATCAGTGTCCGTTTGTAGTCTTGTCAGTGTCATTTGCAGCTTTGTCAGTGTAGCCTTGTCAGTGTAGCCTTGTCAGTGTAGCCTTGTCAGTGTAGCCTTGTCAGTGTAGCCTTGTCAGTGAAGCCTTGCAGTGCAGACTTGTCATTGCAGCCTTTTCATTGCAGTCTTCCAGTTGAAAAATGGCGCCGGGTCCTCTCGGCGGCTCTCGGGTCCTCTCGGCGGCTCTCGGGTCCTCTCGGCGGCACTCGGGTCCTCTCGGCGGCTCTCGGGTCCTCTTGCAGTCCCGAAAGGAGCCGAGTGTGCTCGGCTCGGCTCCGCTCACAGTCACGCCCAGTCCCTGTGTTATATCCATCATAGGGCGGGACTGGGCGTGACGCAGAGCCGAGTACACTGGGCTATGTATCTCGGAGGCTCGATCCTCCGCTCACAATCAGCGGGGGATTGGCATATAACATGCACCCACAATTTTCCCCTGATTTTAAGGGGGGAAAAGTGCGTGTTATACGCCGATAAATACGGTAATTAATGAAATAAACCGCTATATATCAGTACTCTCATAAGTGCTTCAGCATACAGAAAAATATATGCATATGGAATCTAAGCATAAATATATAAAGTCCACTGAGTTCCAATGTGCTTGAATCAATTCAGTGCTGTTCGTGACTTCCTTTTTGGCACTTGGGTGGATTCACCAACACACTGGGGATTCATTGAGCCTCAGCACTGAAGGATTTGGAATCGATTTGTTGTATGGTTTTGTCTTGATCAAGAACATTAGGACTGAGTAGACTTTATATTTATGCTTAGATTCTATTTGCATATATTTTCTGGATGCACAAGCACAGTGAATGCACACGCACTTATGATAGTACAGATTTATAGTGGTATATTTATTTCATGATTTATTTTTTGTTTATATATCAATCATTTTTGGAGGAGCACTGCACTATTATTTTCTGGAGAAGACAACTTCAAGGAGCTTTGTTAGAAGTTTCCAGTGCAGTAAAAAGCAGCCACATTACCTGAGAGAAAATAGTGTAGGGTGAGAATGTTATTAGATGGTTCTACAGTTTAAAAACATGTCATGAGGGTTTTATATGTAGTAGAACTCATGCCTTGTATGTGATTAGTACACATGGGGAAAGAAACCAACGTGCCTGGTGGCTATAGAGGACACTAGTTGAAGAACGTTTAACCACTTCATTACCAGGCACTTAGACACCTTCCCGCCCAGGCCAATTTTCAGCTTTCAGCGCTGTCGCAATTTGAATGACAATTGCGCGGTCATGCTACACTGTACCCAAACAAATTTTTTATCATTTTGTTTCCACAAATAGAGCTTTCTTTTGGTGGTATTTGATCACCTCTGCGGTTTTTATTTTTTGCGCAACAAATAAAAAAATACCGAAAATGTAGAGAAAAAAAACAAGTTACACTTTGTTAACATTTTTTGTAAATAAGTACGTTTTCTCCTTCAGTGACGGGCACTGATATGGCTGCACTGACGGGCACTAATACGGCGGCACTGATGGGCACCGATGAGGTGGCACTGACGGGCACTGATGATGGGCACTGATAGGCGGCACTGATAGGTGGCACTGATGGGCACTCATAGGCGGCACTGATGGGCACTCGTAGGTGGCATTGATTGGTACATATGGGTGGCACTGATAGGTGGGCACTGATGGGCAATGACAGGTGGCACCAATGGGCAATGACTGGTGGCACTGATAAAACATATTGGGGGCATTGCTAGGCAGATCTGTAACACATACCTGGCCATCCACATGTTGCCCCTTTCCTGTTGGTCCTAGTGGCGATCCCTGGTGGTCCAGTGTGGTGATCTGAGGGGGGGCTGCGCTGATAAACAATCAGCGCAGACCCCCCTGTCAGGAGGACCGCCGATTGGCTCTCCTCTACTCGCGTCTGTCAGACGCAAGTGAGGAAAAGCCAATCATCGGCTCTTCCCATTGACAGTGTGATCAGCCGTGATTGGACACGGCTGATCACGTGGTAAAGAGCCTCCGCCGGAGGCTCTTTACCAAGATCGGTGGAGCGGTGTGTCAGGCTGACACACCGCTCCACCGATCGCCGCGATGCGCGCCCCCGGGGGCGCACGGCGGCATGTTATCCTGCTGGACGTCATATGACGCCCAGTCAGGATAACTGAACCACTTCCCGGACGTCAATCCACTATAGGGCGGGCGGGAAGTGGTTAATAATTAAAAGCAAAGTATTGTGTGTGTGTGTGTATATATAATATATATATATATATATATATATATATATATATATATATATATATATATATATATATATATATATATATATATATATATATAAATATACAGGTGCATCTGATGAAAATTAGATTATCATCAAAAAGTAAATTTATTTCAGTAATTCAATTCAAAAAGTGAAACTCCTATTTTATATACGTGTGTTACACACAGAGTGATATATTTCAAGCATTTCTTTCTTTTTTTTTTTTTTTTTTTTTTTGATGATTGATGGCTTACAGCTAGTGAAAACCCAAAATTCTATCTCTCTAGAATATTACATAAAACCAATTAAAAAAAAGGACTTTTAATGCAGAAATGTTGGCGTACTGAAAAGTATGTCCATGTACAGTATAGTATGCACTCAATACTTGGTCGGGGGCTCCTTTTGCATGAATTACTGCATCAATGCGATGAGGCATGGAGGTGATCAGCCTGTGGTACTGCTGAGGTGTTATGAAAGCCCAGGTTGCTTTGATAGCGGCCTTCAGCTTGTCTGCATTGTTGGGGTTTGGTGTCTCTCATCTTTCTCTTGGCAATACCCCACAGATACTCTATGGGGTTAAGGTCAGGTGAGTTTGCTGGCCAATCAAGTACAGTGATACCATGATCATTAAACCAGGTATTGGTACTTTGGCAGTGTGGGCAGGTGCTAGGTCCTGCTGGAAAATGAAATCAGCATCTCCATAAAGGTAGTCAGCAGAGGGAAGCATGGTGTGCTCTAGAATTCCCTGGTAGAAGGCTGCGCTGACTTTGGACTTGGTAAAAGACAATGGACCAACACCAGCAGATGACATTGTACACAAATCCTCACTGACTGGAAGCTTCACACTGGACCTCATGCAACTTGGATTCTGTGCTTCTCCACTCTTCCTCCAGACTCTGGGACCTTGATTTCCAAATGAAATGCAACATTTTCTACAGTCCATGATGATTTGGGAAGCCATGTCATCTGCTGGTGTTGGTCCACTGTGTTTTATCAAATGTATATATATATATATATATATATATATATATATATATATATATATATATATATATATAATATATTAGGCGGACTATTGCAGAACTGGTTCTAAGTGTGCTAGTTGCCTCCTTGTGATGTTGATCCTTTAATGCTTTGTCACTGATCTGAAATCTGAAACACATATGCAGGTCTGGCATAATGTTATAATTGCATGTTTGTTACAGGTCATTAAAAGCTAACACTGCCATTTTAGACCATGTTTCATGGTAAACCCAAAAATAGGGTGTATCATGAAACATGGTCAGCGTGCTTAGTGTCCACTGATTACAGGACTGCAGAGTTCCTGTCATTTTGGAATTTGGTGCAGCTCCACCCACACAGCCACACGTCGTTCATTCACAGGAAGTTGTGAATGAAAAAAATGACAAGTCATATCTGCCACAGTAGCAGAGGGATGAATTTTCAGTGGAGCAGAAGTGAAGTGATATCATAACAGTTGTTGTCCATTGTCGGCAGGGGCCAGAACATTGTTCTGGTTAATCACTGATCGCAGTTGCAGTGTTTTGCAGGCTCAAATGCAAATAAATTATTAATGCACATTTTTGCTTTTTGCAAAATGGGTGCATGTGTCTTTTTGCAAAAGATGGAATTGTCATTTAAGTGTATCTATGGTCAAAATTTTAAATCATATAATCATTTCCACATTGCATTTTAATTATTCTTAACCTACTTTTAATCTGAACGATCATGAAGTTTGTTAGCGTACTTTCTGAAGATCCCCACACATTTACTTTCTTCAATTTTGTGACACATAATCACTTATGCCATATGAATAGTTCCTGCTGTGTCACACATTTCACAGAGACTGCTTTCTGAACTTTAGAAGTGCTGGAGGCAAAGTTAGTACAGGAATCATTGCTTGCAGACAGCAAGGTACCATGGGATATGTAGTCCTTACAAATTGAATGTAGACAGCAGAGGCAAAGCTGCAGAGCTGACAGGGAATCCAGGTAGACAGGCAGCATACACAACATAAAAGGAGGTTTTTCATGAAAGCTTATATGAGATTGTCAAAAATAGCTATTTGTATTGATACTAAAATGCTAATGTTATAAAATGAAAATGTATGCTGTGACCATACAATTTCCTAATTCTGAAGCAGTTGAAGTTAGACATTTAGTATTCTTTGCAGAAGCCCATACTTTCTTTAGTGCCTGTTTCGACTAATAATCTATTAATACATACAGTGTGTCTCTATATGTGTGTGTGTGTGTATATAAATATATATATATAAGGCCAGTATGGTGGCCTGAATTTATGGGAGGAGTCCGGGGGGTATTTAAAGCGGATGTAAACCCAATGTCATCCTTTCTAAACTACTGCCATAGGGGTTATCTATAAGGATATACATGCCTCCTGCATGTATCTTTACCTGTCAAATGTCTCCCCTCTGTCTGTTATGAGAACGGAAAAACTGCATATTCTGTGGGCGGGTCTGTTGTGCGGAGCTCGGTGGGTGGAGTCGTGATGTCAGTAGACTCCCCGCCCAACTCTACACTCCTTGTCAATATGCATTTTCTCCTGTGTATTTCTAACACTGAACTTCTGCTATGATCTCTAACATCCAGTGAAAAGACAGGGAAGTAACCACATGACTTCAGCATGCCAAATCATGCTGAGGTGTGGAGCAGCCAATCCTTGCAGAGCTGCTGAAGAAAGGAGTGGGAGGGAATTAAAAAATAATGCCTGTGTCTTAGGTTAGTGCACGAGATGTAAATCACCTGTCACTCACAGCAAGGGGCTTTTCTCAGTTTGTCAATATTTTTCTCACTGAACAATAAAAGAGGATTGCTCAGAGATGGATTAACTCTGTGTGGCAAGACTGGGCTCAAATGATAGGAAATCTTATACTCTACATTATGATAAAAAAAAAAAGTTTTGGGTTTTCATCCACTTTAAGCAGACCGCTCAAATGTGGTCTTTGTCGCTTCCAGTGTGCGATACTCTCCCTCCCCATTCACCTTTTTCAGGGCACTTCTCAGCACATTTCTCTCCACATCATCCATTACTTATCTTGGGTATGCCCCCTTTCTTGGCATGCCGACCAGGGCACACCTCAGGTCTGTGTTATGTTGTAAGTCTTGTGGCGTGTTTATGTGGTTCATATCTGTCTCGGGTCAAAGTTCAACAGTTCTATAAGAATTGTACATTTTCTCGATACACCTCAATAGAAGTGTCCCCCCCCCCCAGACCGCACCCACCGGGCCACAAGTATAAAGTACAGAGCAGCATCTCACAATACAAACTTCAGTGTGTGTAGGTGTATGTTGTGGCAGTGTGCTGGGGCAGATCTAACATTAAAAAACCCTCCTGAACCTATCTTGGTTTCCTAAATTTCTTACATGAATGTGTTAAAATAATGTGTAATTCCCATATTTAAAGTTATGTGAAGTTTTCTTTTACAGGGTGCAGTATATACAATCCAACAGACAATTTTTTATTTATTTTTTTTCCCCACAAGGCGTATAACCGTAGTATGCCTGAACTGTGATTTCCTGACCGATGTTTCTGGTTTAGATGATATGGCCAAACATTTAAGTGAAAGTCACACTCATTCGTGCCAAGTGGTTACAGAGAATGGTAAGAATTGATTTGCTTTGAAAGCTTTACTCTGTATTCCTTTCTCATCCATCATTATTAGTTGAATCGTTGTTATTGTTAACAGTGACATTTTTTTAAAGTGAATTCATTTTTTTTTTCTTTTGATCTCAGTTTCCATATTTTCCTCAACTCATGAAGGAGACATGTCTAAGTAAGTTAGCTTTTTGCTTACTGCCCTTAAGCTACTATAAACTTAGTGTTTGGCTTCTAAGCTTTGGATAAATAGTCGCCTGTAGCTTAGCGCGTACTTTGCTTTATTAGAGCCTACTTAAATTTGTCTTTGTTGTCCATAATCAAGACTATTTATAAGCAATGATTCACTATGTACTAGCCACCTAAAAAGATTCTATAAAACATGTAAACAAATATAAAATACTTAGAAAATCCTAACTTCATAAATTATCAGTTTCTGTACTGGGCTAACCTTGTGCAGCACATGCAGGTAAACAACTTCTAGAAAGCAGTAATGCAACAACCATATTCGTAGAGAGATTTGTATACATTTAACTTGACCAAGTAACTGCATTATAGATTGACATAAAAGATGATTATCCAGATATCTTATCTAATCCTAGTTTTGAACACCCACATTTTCCCACAAAGTTGCACCATCTTAAAGCGGAACTGATAAAAAATTATTTTTTTTTATTTTTTTTTAAAAAAGGAACATACATTCCACATGAATAATTGTGTGCTGTATATTGCCTCCAGCATTGCTCCGGTTTCTTCTTGCTAGAGGCTGCCATTTTGCTGAAGCCCAAAGCCCCTGTATAGCAGTAAATCATAAAGCAGAACTAACCCATCGATTTAATGGTTTAAAAAAACAGTTACATTCCTGGAATGCCGGGATTGCTAATTGTCACATTTGCTTGTGTCCTCAACCAAACCGTCAAACCATCAAATGGCTGGTGGCATAACTGATCACATGTGCAGCACCATGGCGGTTGCAGATCAAACAGAAGCAGCTTCCTTGGCTGTAAAGGATAGGAGGGTTTTATTTCCGTTTAAAGGCTTTGTCTCTACAAACTCGGCAGTACCTAAAAATGCTGAGCAGAGCAGGATGAGACAGTATGTTACTGGATTTTACACAGTATAGGCACTTATGTTTAATGTTTTACATAGCTATACCTGCAAAAGGGGCCTGAAGTCATCTAACAGGACTTAATTTTCTGACTAATGTTCCACTTTAATGCATTTAGAATAAATGACCATTTTAGTGAACCTAAACCTCAGAAGCTCATACATGTATAAACATGTATACTGTCTGTACATTACAGTAGAGGATCTCATTTAGTAAACTACCTTAACATTAAATATTTGTGATATATGTGATCAGTGTTCCAGTGTTCAGTATGAACTCATCCTCATACTTGATCTTCATCTAGCAACAAACATTCGAAGTAAATGTCTTTCAAAAGGCTATTGGACATTTGAGTCCAAAGCTGAAGACTTTGTTGGTGACTCTGAGATAACTGAGGAATGTTATGTCCTCCCTGATGCTCTCCTCTATTACACCTCTATATTTAGCTTGGTTTAGCAGTTTTTCTTACTCTTCCTATTTGTCATCTTGATTGCTGATGTAGCAGTCTTCGCTTAATGGAATCCATTTTTAATCCTCAGCCTGATCTGTTACAGATTTCACTCGCAATTTGTTGCTAAGACTACTTATACACCGCCATTTGCAATTAAAGTGAAACTTTAGTCAGAAAATTAAGTCCTGATAGATAACTTCAGACTGGCTCCATTTGCAGGTATAGCAATGTAAAACATTAAAAATAAGTGCCTATACTGTTTAAAATCCAGTAAGGCGCTGTCTCACCCTGCTCTGTGCCCTTGGTTGTCCTGCAGTCTCGGCACTGTGCCGAAAATTAATGAGTCAATAGAGACTGATTAGCTGACAGCCTAAAGATGTACTGCTGCTGAAGTGGAGGAAAGAACAGGAATGATAGACTATGACCAGGGAACACAGATTAAAGCGTTTGTTAACCCCCCAAAAAAAAATCCTTTTCCTTTAAAGCATTTTATACAGCACAGTGCTTGTGCTGTGTCATTTGGCCCCCTGTAACACCTGTAATACCTGGCTGATCCTGCCTGGCTAACCCCCCCCCCCCTCCCCGTACACTGACTTTGATATATTAGGACTGCTGAACCCTGACACCGGAGTCGTGCGTACATGCCTCCATCATCCTCAGCCTATCTGTCTCCTCTGTGCTCTCTCCCACTCCCCTTTCTGCCTGTCAGCTTGTGACAGTGCCTGCCCCCTCAACTCCTGCTGCTCAAATAACTTGAACATCTCCATACCATCCCCTCTCTGTTCAAATCCTGTGTGCCCCTGTGTGAGTGATTTATAATAAAAAAAAAAGTCTGCTATACCTCATTCTCTTCTCAGCAATCACATGACCGGTTGGCTCTCTCTCCCCTTTCCTCTCCCAAGTGATGTCAGCGGGGGGAATCTTGGCCCTGCCCGCTGCATCTATCAGATGTGGAGAGAAGAAAGCCAGCCGATCATGTGATAGCTGAGAAGAGCTCTGAAATGAGGTATAGCAGACTTTTTTTATAAATCACTCACACAGGGGCACACAGGATTAGAACACAGAGGGGATGGTATGAAGATGTGAAAGTGTCTTAACAACCACTTTAAGGAGAGAGAAAAAAAAATCAGGAGAGGTGACAAGACAAACTCTACTGCCAGAGTTAAACTTACAAGGATAGTGTCTTATCTCCCTGATTCACTCTCTTTTCTCCCTTGGCAGAGGCAGCTCTTGTCAGCTACTGCTGCCTTCCTCCCTAGATGAGCCGAGACATACAATCAAGGCTGGAAAGGCACACATTTTAATTACAGAAAGTGACATATAGTTTTTAAGACTAAGGCCTCATACACACAGTACGAAAATCAGAAGGGAAAAGTCTGAAGACGAGCTGTCTGTGGATTTTCGGATCGTTAGTACGGTGCATTCGACAGACAATTTGACTTTTATATCAGACAAAAGCTGGATGTGCAGGCTATAAAAGTCTGATGTGAACTCAATGTCTGATTTTCGAATGGTCGGTACAGAAATCCGTCACACAAAATTTGAAAGTACAAACATGCATGCTCAGAATCAAGGAAGCGACTGGGAAGAGTTCGGTCTTGTAAACTACTGTTCGTAATCTAGAATTAACATTCGTGACGTGGCAGTTTATGAAATGTCAAAATTCTCATCTTCTTTAATGGGATAATAATATAGTTGCATGTAGTTATGCCAAACATATTTTAAAAGGCATTTGTTTTGTATGATCTGAAAATCGCGAATCAACGCTCACCAAACTTCTACTAACATGAAATTAGCAGAAGGGGTCCAAAGGGTGGCGCTTGAGAAATTAACTTCCTCTTTATACTCTCATAGTACGTCACTGCAGCACACACTCTTCTTGGTAGGATAATTATTATTGTGGAATGTATGTTCCTTTGTTAAAGAACATTAATTGTTATTAAACTGTTAAGGATATAGTTTCGCTTTATTAACATATTATTATTATTTATTGTCTGCTTTTTGTACATAATGTACAGTAAGAAAGTAAGGTAAATCGTCAAAACACTTTTTTAAAAGTTGCAAAATAAAAAAAAATCCAGATTTTGACACCCTATGTGTGTTGTGGACATTGGCTAGTCATCACACAGAGCATAATTTGAGTAACCAACAGATTCTCCCTTGCACATGGATTACTCATTTTCGCACCCTTGCTCTGAGTGAAATAGTGCACGTAAACTAATGATTGTTATTAAGTACTGGAGGTGCTTCTTAGGAACTACAACTCTTACAGCTGGATTCCACACTTGTATTTAGTAGTGTTTGTTTTAGATGTTTTTTGAAGTCACAAATGGCTGGATTAAGAATCTATTACAGCAAACTGTAGGGTGGTAAGTATATATTGTGAGCATCTGGTAAAGATTTTAGAAATGGGAGCTGAACATTGAGTATTTAGTAATCCACAACAATTCCGTTGATGCCGCATGCCCTTGTCCCAGTTTACTTGCCAATAATAGTTTTGATCTCACAAACCTTCAGTGGCTAAGTTTATTTTTTTTAATTTATTGTCCTTACTGAAGTCTATGAACTTGATTACAGCTGCATTCTTTTTGCTTAGGGTTTTGCAAACCTGTCTTCAGCTGACACAAAATTGCCATATCTTCGAGTAGTTGGTATAGTCAGTAGCTGAACAGCTTGGTTGGTAGACACTTCGTAACAAGTGACTGAAAGCTTCTAAAACTTTAGAGCAAAACTGTGGCCTGAAACTAAAAAATTGCAAGCAGAAATGTTTTTTTTTTAAATTATTTTATTACTAAATGATAATAAAAATAATCTTCAGTAATGTCTTCTAAGTTCTTACCTTCCTTCTCACAATCTTAATTAGACTATACACGGAGCTGCACATGCGGCATCTGCCAGGTCCCAGGATGAATCCTGGTATCTGCCAGGCATCCAAGCATCTGCCATGTCCTAGGATGAATGACTTCTCATGCACATTTACAGGACTGTAGCCATTGGGTTATAATGCCACCTACACAAGGATTGGACACTGGCAAATAAACAAATTGTAGGCCAGGATAACCCCTCCTACCACCAGCATGCCTCAGTTTCTTCCATTGTCCTAGGAAGTCAGACATCTTTTTCTTTAGCTCTGCTGGGAAAAGACTAACCTATTTTCACTAGCACCATTTTTGCTCTTTACTTCTTTTTTTTTTTTTTACAATGAAGACATTGTTGCTTGAGTTAGTCTTTATTATAGCAGCTATCCAGCCTATCCTCAACTTGGCTTTGGAGTTGCGTAACTGGACCCCACTGCACTGGAAATAGTCGGGCTAGCCTGGAAATGATCTTCAGGGCACTGGACTCTGCATGAGGCACTTTTAGGACCCTGTCTGGTAACACGTTAGCTGCATTTTAGGTCCATAGCCATTGGACTTGCCTCCTTGCTTGCCCTGTCTGTATAGACTCACTCAGTGAGTAGGCCGATTAGAGTTAGCACCAAAAGCTACTTAGTGGTTTGGATTGCTTGGCGCCTTTAAAACCTCTGCTTCCCACTGGTGCCTACAATGGAAGGGGTTAACGCCGAGGGACTGAGCACAGATATCGTCTGCTGGGTGGAATGTTGCATACTCTGTGCTTTTTCCACATTGAGGAAGCATATCGCGACTGCTGCTCCTGCATTGCATGGAACCAAGTGGAATTCTCATGTTTGGTCTGTTCTTGCTGCCCTCCTTACAGTGTCTCCTCTGGTCATCCAGTCTTTACTTGCTACCAGTGGTTGTGCTTTGAGAGCACCTGATATTATGCTTTGCTTTGTACACTTAGCTATGTTGCTTCATTGCCACAGTTGTAACATGTCTGATTCTAGACACGGAGACAATCCCACTGCCCCCAGTTCCCCAGCTCACACTCTGACAACTCCATTGCTGCTTGCAGTATGCCTACCGATGTGTTTGATGCCTGCCATTGGCTTCTAAAGTCTATACCATCTTTGGAGACTTCTCTAGCTCTGTCAGCAATAGCAGCCTCCTCTACTCTGTCTTAGAAGGTTGTTATTTCAGTCATGCACGAGTTTCTAGACCAAATCACACAAGTGTTGGCTGACTAAACACAGAGGCCTCCCACACCTTCCTCCACATAGTCTACATCAGATCTTCCTGCTGTTTCTCAGTCTTCAGCTTCTAAAACTCAGAAGAGTTGCAGTTTTCTGCCATCACTCAAAAACTGAAAGAGACTGCTTCTGCTCTTATTTCCATAGTGTGGACCACATTGAAGCTAAAGGATCAGTCTGTCGCTTCTGTCATTGCTATCCTTACTCTGGGGTCTTTTAGAGCTCCTAATACTTCCAAGAATATGCTGTTGCAGGTTTACCTTTGATGGACACTGCAAACACCCTGACATGAAGTTTGTTTCTCCCCCAAGACCTTATTAGCCTTGTACCTGTTTACAGAGGACTTTGTACTGTGTTTGGACTACAGTTCTGACAAGCTGTTGGAGGTTTCATGTCTCATTTCCCACATAAGTCTCCTATCCATCCACATGTGGTTAAAGTGTTGGACAGAGGCTGCATCCAAAAAGTGCTTACTCTGCATGGCCTTCAAGGGTCTATTCTAGCTGCCATCATCAATTACGCCACAGGTGGCAAGACCACCTGTCTTCCTCAACCAGAGAAGCCTAAGGCTCAGTCTGGGAAGGCTCACTCCTTGCTGAAGATTAAGAAAAGTCCTTTTCACCACTCTTCATCCATAAAGTCCAAGCCAAGAGTGCTCTAAAATGGGGGGGAATGTGTGTTAGCCTTTGCAGGCAAGCTAGAATTTTGTTCCCAAACCCTCCCCTTCCTTCCGTTCATCATATTTAACCTTCCTGTGCCCCTGCACAAGTTAACAGCTATCAGGTCTTCTGTCCCTGTGACAAAGTGGTTTTAAGGGTTTTACACCAAACTGTTTATGGCCCCCAATCCCAAAGGGGGTATCCATCCCATTTCAAGCTCAGAAGATCTTTATGGAATCCACCAGGTTTTTATAGCCTCTTTCCACCAGGGAGACTGCTTAACATCTGTGGATATCGAAGTCTGCCATTCAACCTCTCTTCAGGTTTTTACCATGGTGCTGGCCCCAGTACTAGTCTTGCTGCACTCTTAGGGCATTTCCATTGTTATCAGGCAGACTTCTTTAGTCGGCATTGTCTGGACCCAGGGGAGTGGTCCCTACACTCTGAAGTGTCCAGGAACCGTGTCACATATGGTGGACATCAGATTTGAATCTTCTGACTTCAGACTTAACCAGAAACTAGACAAGCTTGTCTGCGAGGTCCTGTCTAAATTGTCCCTAGGGACCTTGTAAACTCCCTGAGGGATGGGACTGATGTGAATATACAATATATGTAAAGCACTGTGTAAATTTTAAATGCTATATACAGTTGTGCTCATAAGTTTACACACCCTGGCAGAATTTATGATTTCTTGGCCATTTTTCAGAGAATATAAATAACACAAAAACTTTTCTTTCACTCGTGGTTAGTGTTTGGCTGAAGCCATTTATTATCCGACAACTGTATTTACTCTTTTTAAATCATAATGGCAACAGAAACTACCCAACTGACCCTGATCAAAAGTGTACATACCCCAGTTCTTAATACCATGTATTGCCATCTTTAACATCAATGACAGCTTGAAGTCTTTTGTGGTATTTGTGGATCATGCTCTTTATCTTCTCAGATGGTAAAGCTGCCCATTCCTCTTGGCAAAGAGCCTCCAGTTCCTGTCAATTCTTGGGCTGTCTTGCATGAACTGCAAGGTGACTCCCCAAGGTGACTCAACGATATTGAGGTCAGGAGACTGAGATGGCCACTCCAGAACCTTCACTTTATTCTGCTGTAGCCAATGACAGGTCGACTTGGCCTTGTGTTTTGGATCATTGTCATGTTGGAATGTCCACGTACGTCCCATGCACAGCTGATGTAGCTGATAAATGCAAATTTTCCTCCAGTATTTTTTGATAACATACTGCATTCATCTTGCCATCAATTTTGACCAAATTTCCTGTGCCGTTGTAGCTCACACATCCCCAAAACATCAGCGATCCACCTCTGTGTTTCCCAGTAGGAATGATGTACCTTTTAACATAGGCCTTGTTGACTCCTCTCCAAATGTAGCGTTTATGGTTGTGGCCAAAAAGCTCAATTTTGGTCAGCACTCCAAATTACTTTGTGCCAGAAGGTTTGAGGCTTGTCTCTGTGCTGTTTGGCGTATTGTAAGTGGAATACTTTGTGGCATTTGCGTAATGGCTTTCTTCTGGCGACTCGACCATGCAGCCTATCTTTCTTCAAGTACCTCCTTATTGTACATCTTGAAACAGCCACACCACATGTTTTCAGAGAGTCCTGTATTTCAACTGAAGTTATTTGTGGTTTTTTCTTTGCATCCCAAACAATTTTCCTGGCAGTTGTAGCTGAAATTTTAGTTGGTATATCTGACCATGGTTTGGTTTCAACAGAACCCCTAATTTTCCACTTCTTTATTAGAGTTTGAACACTGCTGATTGGCATTTTCAATTCCTTGGATATCTTTTTATATCCCTTTCCTGTTTTATACAGTTCAACTACCTTTACCTGCAGATCCTTTGACAATTCTTTTGCTTTCTCCATGACTCAGAATCCAGAAACGTAAGTGCAGCACTGGATGTAAGATGCAAGGGTCTGTCAGGAGTCCAGAAACTCATTGACCTTTTATACACACACAATAATTGCAAGCAAATAGATCACAGGTGAGGATGGTTACCTTTAATAGCCATTCAAACCCCTTTGTGTCAACTTGTGTGCATGCTATCAGGCCAAAATCACTAGGGTATGTAAACTTTTGATCAGGGTCATTTGGGTAGTTTCTGTTGCCATTATGATCTAAAAAGAGTAAACACAGTTGATTGAAAATAAATTGTTTCAGCCAAACTCTGACCATGAGTGAAAAAATGTTTTTGTGTTATCATTTATATTCTCTGAAAAATGGCCAAGAAATCATAAATTCTGCCAGGGTATGTAAACTTATGAGCCACTGACAACTGTAAATACTTGTTATAAATAATAAAAACAGAGGTTGAAATTTTCACTTGGGACACGTGAACTCTTTTTGTAAAAACTGTCAACTTTATTAAGAACAAAGATGGTAAAGTAATTGGTCAAACTAATTTTTAAAAAGTTTTAGGTGCTGCAGTTTCTACTTCTGTAAGAGAACGTGGTTATACTGTATCTGTTGTTTCACTTAAGGGAATGGCTCTCTTGAATTGGTTTATTTTAAATATTAGAACTGTGGGATATAAGATTATTACACTGCATATCTTTAGCAAACTTCTTTGCATGATACATAGCATGGCAACATTTACCAGCTTTAGTTTTAAAGAGATAGGTGTTATACATCAGCTGTAAAATACTGGTTACTGTTTTTCTGTGCATCAGAACTGCTGGATTAGACCTGCTCTCCACTGCAGATGTCAATCACCATGAGCATTATTCAATAAAATGATGCTGTACATTGTAAATCATAGAAACACATATGATTTTCACTGTTATTTTTTAAGGCAACCTTGTGGTTGTTTTACAGCACATTTGCGTTACTTTATTAAACAAAGCATTTCACTTACATTTATGAAGAACACAGTGCGGCTATTTGCAAATAAACACATTCATTGCATGTGAAATAACTTGCCTCAACAAATCAGAAGGTAGTGTCCTAACAGAATAAACACAGGGTGCGCTGCATTTACCAGCTCACATGTTCATTGCTAGCACTTGTTTACTGATAAAAATAAATTACAGATTACTTTTGTTTTGTACATTATGCAAAACATCCTTAGGCCTCATGCACATGGGCAGAAAAAACATTGCTTATGGAAGCATGTTTTTTTCATTTTTTTTATTTATGCCTCTGAATGCAGCTATATTTTAGCCAATGTGAATACACACCTATAAGCACAAGTAATTACACTCAGAAACAAGCATTTATTACACCTCCTGGTATAAGGATCCAGCGTAGAATGTGTCTTTTACTTTTACTAAACATTTACTGCATTGATTCCCAGAGCACTATGGTCTATCTGAAGAGAACATGGCAGTAAAACAGGCTTTTTACAACAAAAATGCCAAGAAGCTTCAGGAAGAATGTAAAAATCAGGTTAAAGCTGCATCTGCTGGTAGAAAATAAGTTACATGGTTACAATGCAAAAATGTATTTACCTGGCTAAAAAAAATAACTTTGCATAAAAATTAGAAATGCATCAAAGTGCTCCCCCTTTAGCCAGAAAGGAATCACTTTAACACAGCTGACTAGCTTGAACAAATATTGCAATTTATGCAAACCAAGAATCCTTGTTTATGCAAATATTTGTTAGAAATATGTAAGGGTGTATAGCAGTGTGCATAGGGTTAATTAAGAATTTAAAGTTACAAGAACACTCATTCCTGCAAAACAGTGCTTGTAATTCTTTAAGGACACCCTAGTCCAGTATTTAACAACCATTTTTGTGTTTGGGGTCTCATATGCATTTTCTCTCACCTATTATTGTCCACAGTTAATATTTATCAATAAAGGCATATATTACAAGATTGTCTCCACCTCTATGCCAGTATACGCAAAAGAGATGTACGACTTAACAGCTGAGGTTCCTGCACACCTCTTAAGCACAAATTTGAAGAGAGAGTTGGAGTCTGTCTGACAACAGTCCTATATATATAATAAATAGTCCTTTATTTGGTAAAAGATGAGCAATCTGGGACAGCAAAAAAAACAGCAGAACGCTAACGCATTTCAGCCAAATATCGGCTGTAGAGCTTTAACGCTCTTCTGCATTTATACAGATGATGCAGATCACTTTTCTTTTACCAAATAAAGTATTGTGAATGACTGTCATCAGACTCCAGCTCTCTCTTGCAGTTTATAGAGGATTAGCATTGTATCCACTGAATTGTGGGCTGTTTTTTAAAGTTGCAGAACAAGAAATATGTTTGTCTTCGTTTGGTCTTAACTAAGTAGGCTGCTGTTTTAAAGGGGAAGTATAGCCAAAGTTATACTGGCAGTACTTCTCCTGGGGATCACAGGAGTGCAGTTCATTCTGGTTTTCATTCAAAAGCCTGCTTTAAGCTGAAGTCACTCAGCTGGTCCAGACTCTGGATTGATCCCAACTTTACAGTCAGTATCCACCCAGATGCCTGGACCGGCAGCTGTCTCAGCCTCTCAGCAAGCCGCTGGGAATCTGAGTCAACCACTTCTGCTCCCTCCACAGCCCAGCGATCAAGTGAGCGCTGGAGGAGCAGAGAGCTGGTGACTGACGGTCACTGGCTCTCTGCTCACTAAAGGCTGAGAACCGAGCGATCAATGGTCCTTGATCGCTCAGTTCTGAGTCTTAGAAGCAGCAGGGGACAGATGCATACATATACACATACATCTCCTTATTCGACTGTATTTACTAAATGTAATATGTCCTTGTGATTTGTTGTGAATTTCTGTGCTCTAATCCAGAAAGGACTAGTGTCAGCATGATGTGGCAGAGGGTTGCGAAAACGCAATTTATTTATTTATTTCAGGTACTTATATAGCGCCGTTAATTTACGTAGCGCTTTACATATACATTGTACATTCACATCAGTCCCTACCCTCAAGGAGCTTACAATCTAAGATCCCTAACTCACATTCATACATACTAGGGACAATTTAGACAGGATCCAATTAACCTACCAGCATGTCTTTGGAGTGTGGGAGGAAACCGGAGTACCCGGAGGAAACCCACGCAGGCACAGGGAGAACATGCAAACTCCAGGCAGGTAGTGTCATGGTTGGGATTCGAACCAGTGACCCTTCTTACTGCTAGGCGAGAGTGCTACCCACTACACCACTGTTTGTCATTCAACTGGACTTTTTGCTCTAAACTTAAAAAAGACCTTCAGAGATTCTGTGGTGGTTTTTCATTAATAAATGAAAAAGTGCCCTGGATGTTTTGTGGGTCTAGAAAAAAAATGGGTACAAATCCACACATTGCTTTCAAAAGTCTAAAGATGTAAAAACACTCATTATTACATACAGTGCCTTGAAAAAGCATCCATTCCCCTTGAAATTTTCCACATTTTGTCATGTTACAATCAAAAACTTAAACGTATTTTATGTGATAGATTAGCACAAAGTGGCACATAAATGTGAAGTGGAAGGAAAATGATAAATGGTTTTCAAAACTTGACTTGAGATCAGGGCGGAGGTTCACCTTCCAACAGGACAACAACCATAAACATACAGCCAGAGCTACAATGGAATGGTTTAAATTAAAGCATATTCATGTGTTAGAATGGTCCAGTCAAAGTCTAGACTTAAATCCAATTGAGAATCTGTGGCAAGACTTAACTACTTCCCACCCGGCCAATGTACATAAACAGCCGGGTGGGCACTCTCTCCTTCTGAGTGGAACGTCCCTCAGAAGGAGCGGGATTGCACGCGTGCCCGCGCAGCGGCGCGATCCCGATGCACTTGTGTCACCCGGACACGGCGCATCTCGGATCGGCAGGAGGGCTCTGTGATTGGCCCTCCTGATCACATGTCGGCCATGTCCAATCACAGCAGTCATGCAGCCGGTTGCTAGGCGGTCAGCTGTCCTCTCCTCAACGGAAGTTGTCGCTGAGGAGAGGAAAGGGGATCACTGCAGCCGGCTGATAATCAGTGAGTATGAGCTGTTTTTTACAGCTTTTTACTCACTGATCACCAACCTAGTGTCAACACACATGTCCCCACATAATGTAAAACACACATGTCCCCAAAACACATGTCCCCAAAACACATGTCCTCAAATAATAAAAAAAGCTGTCCCTCACATGTCCCAATGGTAATCTGCACACATATGTAAATCACCTGCGCACATCTGTACACGATCATTTGTGTACATATGTCCGTGATCACACAAACCAATTCTTATACACTTAACAGGATTTTTTTTTTTTATCAAAAACATGTAGCAGAATACATTTTGGCCTAAATTTATGACAAAATTCGATTTTATTGGATTTCTTTTAAAACAGAAAGAAGAAAATATTGTTTTTTTTTTCCAAATTTCCGATATTTTTGCGCTTATATCGCAAAAAAAAAAAAATGGAGTCGTGAATAAATACCACCAAAAGAAAGCTCTATTTGTGCAAACAAAATGATAAAAATTTAATTTGGGTACAGCGTAGCATGACTAAGTAATTGTCATTAAAAGTGCGAGAGCGCTGAAAGCTGAAAATTGGTCTGGGAAGGAAGGGGGCAAAAGTGCCCGGTATTGAGGTGGTTAAAAATGTATGTTCACAGATGCTCTCTATCCAATCTGACAGAGCATGAGCTATTTTGTAGAGAAGAATGTGCAAAAATATCACTCTCTAGATGTGCAAAGCTGGTAGAGACATCCCCAAAAAGACTTGCAGCTGTAATTGCAGCAAAAGGTGGTTCTACAATGTATTGACTCGGGGGGGCTGAATATAAATGCACACCACACTTTTCACATATTTATTTGTAAAAAATTTTGAAAACCATTTATCGTTTTTCTTTCCACTTCACAATTATGTGCCATTTTGTGTTGGTCTATCACATAAAATCCCAATAAAATACATTTACGTTTTTGGTTGTAACATGTCAAAATGTGGAACGTTTCGAGGGGTATGAATACTTTTCAAGGCATTGTACAATATGTTTTCTGACAGTGCTTGTATTATTCTACAGATTCCCAAAGTCTAGTGTTTAACAACCATATACATTTTGGGGGTCACACTTGCAATTTCTGTTATCACCGAATGGTCCTGGTTAATGTTTACTGACAAAGGATTAGCATATTTTTAACTTTATTATTGATTAATCTCGTGTTCATTTGGGACAGTCAGAATTCTAGAATAATAATACCAGCTTTGCCATGGTGGCTTGTAAGTTGCACAAGATAGTACTGTGCAGGCTCAAATTTCAGTTCTCAGGTCTGAGAGAATAAAAAGTTTTGTGATGAAATCACTATTTACTGTATATCATGGCCTTAAAGTATATATAAACTCCAAAACAAAAATTAATTCTGTTGCAGCTTACCAGTCCATAGCTGCAATGGCTGCATTAGTTTTCTCTTTTTCCCCACCTTTTCCTTTGTGTTCATTTTGTGATCTGGCAAGTGCATCTGTTCTTTTTTAATTTCCATACACAGACCAAGCTGTATAACAAAATTGGCAGATAGAGGGTTGGGAGAACCCATTAATAACAAAAGGAAAACAATCTGTTTCTGAAACTGCTTAAAAATGTGTTGTCTGGAGTTTAGCTTTAATTTGTTTGTCACATATGTAAAGTCCATCTAAATCTACTGGTCTAACACGACCCTCTCCACTGGTTGGCAGCACTGCTGTCCAATAATGGCTATGTTGCTCTTCCATAGATAGAGTGGAGAAGAGAGTGTTGCCACCGTAAGACTAAACGGCCAGATCACCAGGTTAAAATAAAGGAGAAAGAAAGCCTTAAAAAAATAGAAAAACAAACGTAGGCAGCACATCTAATGTTTGGTAAGCTGCAATATATTACATTTTTGGTTTTGGGTTTAGATATGCTTTATGAGTTGTCAAAGTCTTAGAATTTGGCTGCATGAATGCATCTTGTAAACTGTCAGTTAAGCCTAATCTCAAAAACATGTAAAACAAATTTCCAAATGACGCTAAATGCATAGAAATGTTGCCTTCGTTTAGCGGAACATAATTTGACACCTGTATCGCCCTACAAAAATAAGGTCATATAAAGGTAGAAGTTAAACAGCTGTTAAGAAACATTAAGATGGACTCTTATTGATGTGCCATCATAGACCACAAGTGGTGTTCAGTACTGGAACTTATGGCCTTACAGGGCTTTCAGCCATATTGCTATTGGTCTGTCTCTTGACATAAATCATTCATGATGATGGGGAAGATATTGGGTAATTAGGGTTTTAGAACTTAAAGCCATTCTCCAGTCACTAAAAAAAAAAGAAAGAAAGGTTTGCAGCTATATATACTGTAGCCGATGACTTTTATTAATAGGATGCTTACCTGTCCAGAGATCCAGTGATGTACTCACCTGGGCCGGCTCTTTACTAGTCTTTGGGTCCTCAGCGCCACCATGCTGAGTGTGGAAAGCCCGCAACCACTGCACATGCGCAAATCATGCTACACTGTATGAATGGTCTCGCGGGTCCTGGGACCTGTAACGTCTCCTAGAAGGTTGCGAGCAGAGAGGGAGGGGGCGAACATTTGGTGGAATCACCCAGGTAATTTCAGAGGAAGTAGGGAATTTAAAAAAAAATTATGTTCCAAAAGTAGAAGGGTGAGGAGGAGGAAGAGTGAAACTTTGTTTTTTTCAGTGAAGTTCCGCTTTAAAAAATGTATATGTTTGCTATATATCTTTTAGTGGTCTTAACGAAGTGGGCTGTAATTTTAAATATTGCCTTATTTAAACACTGAAGCGCCACTCAAATATATATCATCATATCATCAAATATATATCATCCTTGAAAACGTATTCAGCTTCATTTTGCAATGGTCACAACATTAAGTGGGCATGACTGTTTTTAATAAGAGCTGCACTAGGTACAGTTTATATGTGCAGTAAATACATACCCTCGGACAGGGGTCTCCAAACTGCTGCCCAGGGGCTGGGTGTGACCTTTAGCGTGCCTTTATTCAGCCCTTGGGGAACTAATCCTTCCACTGATACAAGGCAGTATTCCTTCCACTGACACCAAGGACTGGGCACTATTCCTCCCACTGACACCAAAGATGGGCCACTATTCTTCCTACTGACACCAATGACAGGCCACTATTCTTCCCACTGACCGCAACAATATGGGACTATTCCTCCCACTGACACCAGAGACAGGAAACATATTCTCCCACTGACACCAATTATGGGGTACTATTCCACCAACTGACACTTATAATGGGTCCCTATTCCTGTTACTTACACCAATCATTTTTTTTACTCCTACTGACCACCAAGCTATGGCATTGTTTACTCCCACTAAGTGTCAGTCAACATGATTTAGCAGAGGGATAAGTAAACGTATACTAGGAGTACCCCATTTTGTTGTTAAAGTCAGGACTTATTGCTTTAAACAATAGACAAAAAATAATAATTTTGAGATTATTTGATGGTTTAACCCTGACTAATGATCCAGCTGCCTAGTTGTACTGTAAACTGAAGAGACCCATACAGCCATCTCTGTATCAATGCTACATAGGAGGCAGAGCCATCTATAAATCAGCATTACACTGGAGGCATGTCTGTTAGATCCACAGAACCATCTTTAAATCAGCATTGCATAGGAAGTACGTTTGTTAGACCCACTTAGCCATCTATATACCAGCAGTACATAGGAAGAATGTTTATTAGGGGTCAGCTTAACCACTGGAATATGTGTTTTCCATACAAGATGCTTATGAACCTTCAAGCCCATTTATCACAGGCAGAGAACAAAATTGTGTACAGCATTTTCTACAGTTATGAGCAAGTTATAAGCAAAAGGCTCCTGACCAATACTTTCCATCCACTTGGTCATTTGATTTGGTTGTAGTACCTTCAGGTTATTTGCTGCAGTCGTGTATGTCCCCTAGATCCCTGAAATTTCTCTGGACCTGTTTCATTCTGTTAATTCTAATATGGTTATTAACAAAGCTGTTAAATACTGCCTTCCGCTTGTTTTCATACATAATGCTTGACATGCTTCTTTTTTTCAGTTTATGTTGTTTTAGAGACCAAAACATGAGAATGTTTTTTGTTCTGTATGTCATAACCCACCGTATTTTATTTAAAAAGGACATGCACTGTCTTATTTTCCTTTGTGTATAGCATTGTTTACTACTTATCCATTTGAATATATTTCTTGGATTTGCTTTGCATGTTTGTATTTTTTTAGTGTGAAGTTTGCAGTCATGATTTTTCTGCGGGAGTGTTTGAATGTAGATCAAAATTGTGTGGCATGGGTTTGATTTCCTGACCACTTATTGCTAACAAAAAATGTTCAGCACCCTTTTTATTAAGATATATTACTTTTCATTAACTATCACTGACTTGGTTTTTCCTCTGTAGATCAAGACTTCATCTTCCAGTAGAGCAAGTTAAAATTGGTAATCAGGTATGATTTGTTTTATTTTCTTTGTTTTTTACAGTTAAAGAAAAGCTACATACATTTTTTATTGTATTACACTCTTCTGACACATTTCAGCATTGAAATTTAACCACTTTACCCCCAGGCCAGTGCTGACATTTCTCACATACATGTAAAAATCTTCATTTTATTTTATTTTTTGCTAGAAAACTACTTAGAACCGCAAAACATGTGTTTTTTTAAGCAAAGGCCATGGAGAATACAATGGTGGGTGTTTCAATTTTTTATGTCACAATATTTGCACAGCGGTTAATTAGATGCAAATTTTCTGAAAAAAACCCTCAATGAATTTTAGTGAACACAAACTCATTATAAAAGATAATGTTATGACGAGTAAATAGATACCAAACATGTCCTGCTTTAAAATTGTGCACACTTGTAGAATGGTGACAAACTACGGTACATTACATTATCTGTAGGCAGAGCTTTAAAAGCCTTTACAGGGTAACAGTTTAGAGTTACACAGGGGGTGTGGTGCTAGAATTGTTGCTCTCACTCTAAAGTTCATGGCGATACCCACTGTTGCCAACCTCCTGCATCATTTTTTTACTGAAAAACATGGACAATTTATTGATGGAACACATTTTTTATTGGCAACCTGAAAAATAACAGAACTCCAGTATTTAAACAGTATAAACACAATATAGAAACACTGACAATACACATAACAAGTAATTTGTCTGGTTTACACTTAAAATGTCAACACAGCATGCCAAATTATCATCCCCTGATATTTACAGATGGTTGTTAAACAATCTATGATTTTTATAAGCTGTCCAAAAATTTACTGATGGTTGGCAACCTTGGCGATACCTCACGTGCGTGGTGCAATTGCATTTACATATGCATGCAGGGCCGACAGAGCGTTGACATTTGTGCAGGCGGATGGGGACGTTTAATTTTTATTATTATTATAAATAAATCAGGCGGTCACCTTTTAGGAAAAAATAATAAATGGACATATTCTTGCAGGAAAACAATTTGCAATTACTAGTTTTTCTACAGGAACATGCAAAGCATTTCACCTACAATCAGTGGTTTAGGGGTGTAATATCAGGCTCCTGTGCACTCTCCCCTCAGCTTTCTGCCTGTCGCTCTGTACAGGCTTTCAGTTCAAAAGCTGGAGGAAGAGTGAATGGACTGCAAGCACCCTGATCAGCATGCTTGTAGAGTATTGAGAATTACAAGTCTGTCTGGCAGTGACATTTACAGATTGCTGTGAATGAATGATAGGGCTGTGCACAGAGTTTAAATGTGACAGCGACTGTAGGGGAGAGGATCACCCGCCGGCTGTCACAAGGATAGGGAATCAGGGGAAGAGGTGGGCAGGAGCTGGAATGGGTGTAAGGTGAACTTATCCTTTAATGCACACTTCTTGCATCGTAAAGGAACCTTAAGCATAGAAATATGGGCTGCTATTTGCATGCTCCATGTCAAATATATCACATGCTGCACCAGGCAGGATCAGGCCCCATATTCCACAATTACATCCTAGGCGCTGGCTTGGTGCCTCTGCACCAAAGTAATCAGTTTTCCCAGCAACGGGAATATTGCATGCTGAGATGCAAAATAATATTTTTTATTATTAATATTATTTATTTGTATTGCGCTAGGCATAGTGCTTTCTCATTTTGTTTTGGGAAATTGCTGAGCCAAGTGCAAAATGTGTCAGAATAGAATTTGTTCCTGCTGCCCATTTTAAAAAAGGAAGAAAATAATTTTGCACCTTTTTGTGTGTTGTATTCCTGTTGCTGGCTCAGTTGATTGCATGCTCCATTGCTGTCATCTTAATGGTTGCTTCACTACCTAGTGATCAGACATGCAGGACAGGAGTTCATAAATTTACAGACTGGACTGGCTGGGTGTGTTTTCCAGGTCAGTGAAGAAAGGAGTATGACGATGGCCCTAAACCTTGCACCTTTTTGAAAATGAGACAAAAATGACAGCTCTTCTATTTCTTTCCTCAGTGTTTCTTTAAGCCCAGTATCTTGTTTTACAAAACAAAAACAAAAAAGTTTTAAATACACGAATTGCTGTTTTTCCGGACATATGATAAGAAAACATGGCTATCTGCAACTGCTAGCTTGTGCTTGTAATTCTGCGCATGAAAATGTCTTAACAGGTGCTCTGTTCAAAATTATGTTTCTTTCTGAAAACGTTTCACTGTTGTTTGCTTATGAGAAATCAATGCAAAGCATTGTCATTGCATGTAGGTTATTATGAATTTTAACAGATGTAGTTGTATACAATTCCATACTTCATTATTAAAACCTGGGGTAAAGCAAATTTAGAGCGGTTTCCCATGGCAAGGAATTCGTGTGTATTAGCTAATCAGCATCAGAAGATTTGTAATCCATCTGCACAAAAAACTATTGTTAGAAGGTTTCTATTCAGTTGAGATTCCCACCTACATCGTGAGAGGAATCCTCCCTATTGGGAACACAGATGACAGCAGAGACTACTAAAAAAACAAAGTGGACTTTAACTGGATCCTGCTTACAATCTATGGATTCTATAATCCTCAGCATAATACCCGTTTCTCCGTGAATGTTCTTCTAATAGGGAGCTAGATCGGTGTCGGCATTAGTGCGAAAACCTTAGCAACAATGGTATCCCTAAAATGATCTGTATTCACTTTGATCATATCATCATTCTGACAGCCAATCATAATGATCACATGGATTTGTTTAACCTGTTGACTCTACTGTGATTGTTACCAACTGATACAGTATGGAATGTGTTCACCAAATCCACCTGTTCGTTATCAGGTACCAAGTTGTGCAAATAAATGTCAATGTAAAAACTTGCTTCTAGTCTTCAAGCTGAAGTTTTGTGATTTTTATTTTTTTTTTAAGTAGTACCTGGAATGGTACTTGCCATGAATGAACAGTGTCCCATGTGCTGATGGCTGCTGTGTTTGGTCAAAATCTTATGTCCTCTGGCCCTGTATACTTTGACAAGGCCCTGTCACAGATGCAGATTCCCATATTAACCCCCTCAGCACAAGAAGATTACTACTGCAGGAGTTAATAAGAGCTGCTGCGCCTGCGACATGCATTCTTCACTTTTTTGCAGTGCACCCTGTTACACTCTAGAACAACAAAGGAAGTGCTACAACCCCAAAATCCCATAAGGATTGACAGGATGAGATAAAGACATCTGTGCCCGGGCCTACGTACTACTGAACTTACAAAATCCAGTGAAGAACGTAAAAATCCAGCACCGGGACGTCTTGGCATTAAACATTGATATATTATTTAATCCATCTAACCAGAAAAAATCAATTTCTAAAAATTTACAAGTTTCAGACTCCTACATAGGCCTTAGTCATAATGATGACTAAGGCCTATGTAGGAGGCTGAAACGCGTAACTTTTTAGGAATTGATTGCTTTTTATGGTTTGATGGATTAAATAAAGATATCAGTTTATAATGCCAAGACATCCTGGTGCTGAATTTTTACTCTCTTCACACTGTTAAACTATGTGGCCACTTGAAAGAGAATGGGAGGGTATTAAGCAGTGATAATGCAGATAACCCTCCCAAATGTTCATAACAACTATCCCTGTGTGGCTGCTAATTGTGATAATGATTCAATCGGGTCACTGCAGGCCAAACTTTAGCTACAGTACGTTTAATTATGATTTTATATGGGATGATTACATGGAAGATTTATTTTATTTTGGGTATAGGTGTACTTTAATTCTTCTGACTCCAGTTGTAATAGTGAGTTATCCCTTTCTGTGTCCTATATGCCTGGTCTGGAAAAAAGCAGAGACAATAACTGCAGACAATCTTCATCAGATGGCTGAACTCACCAAACACTTTATTATTGCATAAAAAAGGTTTAAGCAAACAATATGATTTGGTAGATGTTCGTGTTTCAAGATGGAAAGGGATATTTCTTTCCTAACCTCAATATGTGTCTTGCAGGAAGCATAGCAGGAACTTAGAATAAGGAATGGGGGAATGGCATAATAGAAAGGGGAGGATTTACAGAAAATAACTGCAAAAAAGATCACAGGGCAGCAGCATAACAATGAACAGATAAATGGAAAAACATAGGCAGTGTAAATGAGAATTGCATTGCCTATATACAGTAACTGCTGATGGTAGCACATGAACAATCTATTAAACGGTAACCTTGTGTAGGATCTTCTAGTCGACAGTGGCCTAAACCAAAAGAATAGGATAAAAATGATATTATACAAAACTGTTACGCAAAAACAGTATGTTTGCCCAGATGTGATTAACTTTAAAATGTCATGAGTTGACTACCCAGTTGAAAGCAGGGTTACCATGTGCCAATATTAATGTCTTTTTGTATTTGGTTTAAAAGGTAAAAATTATGATTTACTGTTCAGTTTGGTAAAAATGGGTTTGGTACTGATACTGCAAGTACTGTAGATAAATACATCAATAACTGCAGCGTTCTGCATTATTTTCTGCCTGGAATGTTGATGTTCTGTGGGTCTGACCATTTGTGCATGCTATGAATGCCAACTACATTGATTAATGGATTGTCAGAAACTATTATTCTAGTAATGTCAGTGTTGAAAAGGTACGTCTTTTGAATCTTTTAATTAGAAAGTGCACCAAAATGATGAACTCATATACTTTAAAATTCAGTGTGAATATTTCTATATACATTAGTCACATTTTAGAGGTCTTTGTTTTTAGTTTCTGGCCTCCTCCTAAAAATAATTCTAATGTATGTGGAAATGCATTGCTTTCTTCACAGGTCTTCAATGAAATTATCAAATTAGCATTTTTAACTAAGGTTTTCATATTTTCAGGAAGAAAACACTGACTCAGACAATTATGCAGTAACAGTTGAAAGGTAATTTGTTATGACATCTTTAAATTCAAAATCCAAATGTCTGCTCAATTATTTATAGTAGATCTAAACCATAAGTGGATGACATTTAGTTTGTTGAAGCTCTGGGTATCTTTTTCACCAAACGTTCCCAAGTAATAAATCAGCAGGTTTTATTTTAATAAAAGCCGCAGATTTAAATAAATGGAAAACAACTTTTGAAATTACATTGTTATGTGAATGTCTATGACATTCTAGTGGTTGTGTTTAGATCTACTTTAATGTACTCTGCGTATGAACCTGTTTGTTTACTATTGCAGTTGTGTGTTTAAAGGATTCGTTCACCTTTACTGAAAAAAAAAAAAAAAAAAAAAACTGCCTATGCAGATATGGTGTGGCTGTAGATAACAAATTGTGCTTTGACCAAAGTTGGATAATACTGTTGCTATAAGGTGTAGGCCATTTACATACTTCCTAAATTCTGGCCAAAAATCTCCCGGAGATGGCATCCCCCTGTACTGCCTTGTTACTAGGACATTGCTAAGACACTCCTATTCATATCTGTTCACCCCCACCATCACATGAGCAAGCTCATTTTCTGATTCAAACTGTCTCACTTGCTCGTTCTGTCCCCTGACACATTAGCAACGCTCTGAACTCAGCATTGTGAGCTCACTCCTGTGATGGTGGGGGTGAGCAGTAACAACTGGGAGTGTCTTAGCAACATCCTAGCAACAAGGCAGCATGGAGTGATGCCATCTCTGGATGTTTTCCAGTCAAGCTTCAGGAGGTACGTAAATTGGCTACACCAGTCTTCCTCAACCTTTTCACCCCAGAAGAGCCCCTAAAATAGTTTTCAGGTCTTGAGGAACTCTTACTTAAGAAAATTAATTGGGGGTCTATGAGAAAAATAATAAAAAGGAAATAACCGCGCTAAATTTAAGTGAAACACGTGAAACAATCTCCAAGACTTCCGTGAGGAAGTACATATATAAATACAAAAATGTTGAAAATTATTAACAATTAAATTATGAAAAGTACATGGGTCAACACATGTATGTATAAATCAAACATGAGTGTCCATATGTGATATTTGCGAATAAAAATAAGTGTCCATATATAGTAATAGAAAATAAAAATGTGAAGTAATGATCTGAAAACAGTCCAAGAAAGACCCCTTGGATGAATCCAACCAGAGTCAATGGTGTAAAAAATTTGAGTGACAACCCATACAGTATCCGCAAATACCCAATAATTGTGCTTACCGCAAGGCAAGCGTACACCAGCCTGTATCACGTCTTGGGTTGGAGAATCCAGATGGTGCTCTTAGACTGTATACATCGTAGCTGAAAGGATGCAATGAGGACACCAAACTTCCATCTCATGGACATGTAAATAAAAGGAAACTGGCCATAGTGTAATACTGCCAAACTAGTTAAAGTTTATGTTCAATAGCAGTATGAGAGATCCATTGGCGTTCTGGACTGCTTGCGTCAGGAACCGGGGGATACAGCAGAGACTCCAAAATGACATCTCACAAGCATGTAAATAAAAAGGAACTGGCCATAGTGTAATACTGATAAAAACGATTTAATAGATAAAGGTAGAAAACTCACATGAGTATGTAAAACTACAGCAAACAGCCGGCCGGCATAGCGAGCACCCGTCCACACTGAAAATGGCGATGACGTCAGAGCGTCAACCTCCCGACGTACGTTTCACCACAAATGGCGTCGTCTGGGGAACGGGCGACGCTCTGAATCATCGCTCTAAATAGTGTACAGCTGAGCTGTGATTAGGGAGAGGCGGCTCGTATGGCAGTATGAGCTGTGGTTAGAGAGAGGCGGCTCGTATGTCTTCCTTCCGCTGCTAAGATCTCAGAACGAGGCGTGGTTTGGCTGTACACTATTTAGAGCGATGATTCAGAGCGTCGCCCGTTCCCCAGACGACGCCATTTGTGGTGAAACGTACGTCGGGAGGTTGACGCTCTGACGTCATCGCCATTTTCAGTGTGGACGGGTGCTCGCTATGCCGGCCGGCTGTTTGCTGTATTTTTACATACTCATGTGAGTTTTCTACCTTTATCTATTAAATCGTTTTTATCAGTATTACACTATGGCCAGTTCCTTTTCATTTACATGCGTGTGAGATGTCATTTTGGAGTCTCTGCTGTATCCCCCGGTTCCTGCCGCAAGCAGTCCAGAACGCCAATGAATCTCTCATACTGCTATTGAACATAAGCTGTGGTTGGCTTGCCTTGCAGCCTTGGACTGTTTTCAGATCATTACTTCACATTTTTATTTTCTGTTACTATATATGGACACTTATTTTTATTCGCAAATATCACATATGGACACTCATGTTTGATTAATACATACATGTGTTGACCCATGTACTTTTCATAATTTAATTGTTAACAATTTTTAACATTTTTGTATTTATATATTTACTTCCTCACGGAAGTCTTGGAGATTGTTTCACGTGTTTCACTTATATTTAGCGCGGTTATTTCCTTTTTATTAGTTATTTTAGTGCACATCTCACTGTTTAACTGCTGCTTTTTGGGGGGATATTTTCTATAGGTAGCGCAGTATTTTTTGGGGGTTTTTTTTCTATGAGAAAAATGTCACTTACATTGGTAGTCAGTAGTAAGAACTCAACCCTTACAATGCTTACAGTGGTGGTCAGAATGCCACCATTACAGACAGCTAAAAAGATAACGTGGTGTCATGCTGTTAGTTTTCTCAAGTGTTGCTGGCCCTGGAACTAAGAAGTCACCAGCAGATGGGCGGTCAATCAACCCTCACGGATCGAGCTCAAGGAACCCTGGTTGGGAATGGTTGGCCTACACCTATATCAAGGGTATTATCTAACTTTAGTCCAAGCTGCACAGTGTGTTTTTCTTCTACAGGAGCCCCTTACCTATATAGGCATTTTTTTTGGTAAACGTGAGCTAACCCTTTTAATAGTAAGCATGGATGTTGAAATATGTACAGTATTCTTTTTCCTTTTGGGGATTCCTTTAATGTTGCAGTAATTAATGTGCGCTGCTTGTGGTTCCTTTTACCTGTGATAGTCCTACCTATTACTTTAATGGTGATCTTTGTCTTTCTTTCACCTGTCACATAGCACTGCTGTGCTACAATGTGCATGTGATGCTTGTAAGATTTTTGACACTTTGTGATAGTTATGTCCACCAAGCAAACTACCATCAGCTTCCACTTGTTTGGCTGCAATAATTACCAGTATTGATTTGTAAGTCTTGCACATTTTGTGTGTTATATAACTGCACCTTGTTTTGCCAAGCTTGTGGTTTATATTTCAGCAAGTTTATAAACTAGAACAGCACAAAGTGCAATAAATAGCAGCAGGCTTTCAGAAATCCCTCTACTGGAGTCAGTTCATGGGTGAATGCTGGATGGGTGCTAAGGGACAGTGCACCTACATATGTATACATCAGTGACGGAAAAGTCACTGTCACTGACGAAAAAATCATTAGTGAAGGAAAAGTTCCTCAGTGGGGGCAAACACAGACGTAAAATCCTGACAAAAGTTCTACCCCGTCCAAAACAAAGAGAAAGAGATGGGCTTCTACATTACACTTACTAGCAAAAGTGTGCTTGTTCCAGTACAGGAAGGGTTGGGGATCTAACAGACTAAAGAAGTATCTTAAGGGACCATATACTCTAGAGAAGGATAGCTCAAAGCAAAATCTACATGAGCTGAGTACTGAGGGCTTAACATACATGCCTGGTGACTGGGAACAGAAGAAATAACACACATGGCCTGAGAAATGGGCATTGAGAGGTTATCAAATATGATGGGGACAGAACACTGAATGATTAACGCACTTGAGCTGGATACTGGGCATCAGGGTTTAAAGCGGATCTAAATTGTATATGAGTACCACAAACTGAAAACACTATTTATATCATTTTCTTCAAAACTTGTATTGCAATCTGTAAAGAATGTTACAAGATATGGTAATTACATACACGGACAGCAATTACATTTTAACATTAGATTTACATTTAGATTGATTCACATTTGTAACGTATATGATAAAAGGTTTGCTTGGTTACATTTTTGTACCTAGAAGCGTCACAGCTAGAGTTAGACATAAACATAATGCTGCCCAGATCAAAGGCAGTAACAGCCACTCAGTGTAGAGATAAGACTGCAGACTGAAGAGCAGGCATGCCATTAAGTTCTTGCAAATCATCCTAAGATAAGCACCCACGAATATTGGTATATCTCTAGTAAGTGGCAACTCTTTTTTAATATTCAGAGCAAACTCACCCATCCAACTGAATCTGCATGTTTTATTTTGTTGAGAAATCACTTTGAAAAACACCCCCTAGCAATTTCTAGCTGTGGTCATCCTAAGTAAGGGCATACAGTGTCTTGAAAAATTATTCATACCCCCTGAAATTTTCCACATTTTGTCATGTTACAACCAAAAACATAAATGTATTTTATTGGGATTTTATGTGATAGACCAACACAAAGTGGCACATAATTGTGAAGTGGAAGGGAAATGATAAATGGTTTTCAAAATTTTTTTACAATTATCTTAAAAGTGTGGCGTGCATTTGTATTCAGCCCCCTTTACTCTGATACCCCTAACTAAAATCTAGTGGAACCAATTGCCTTCAGAAGTCACCTAAGTATTAAATAGAGTCCACCTGTGTGTAATTTAATCTCATTATAAATACAGCTGTTCTGTGAAAACCTCAGAGGTTTGTTAGAGAGCCTTAGTGAACAAACAGCAGTATGAATGCCAAGGAACACACCAGACAGGTCAGGAATAAAGTTGTGGAGAAGGGTTAGGTTATAAAAAATATCCCAAGCTTTGAACATCTCACAGAGCACTGTTCAATCCATCATCCGAAAATGGAAAGAATATGGCACAACTGCAAACCTACCAAGACATGGCCGTCCTCCTAAACTGACAGGCCGGGCAAGGAGAGCATTAATCAGAAAAGCAGCCAAGAGGCCCATGGTAACTCTGGAGGAGCGCAGAGATCCACAGGTGTTGAGGTGGGAGAATCTGTCCACAGGACAACTATTAGTCGTGCTCTCCACAAATCTGGCCTTTATGGTAGAGTGGCAAGAAGAAAGACATTGTTGAAAGAAAGCTATAAGAAGCCCCAACACTGCACATCACCCTGAACACACCATCCCCACCGTGAAACATGGTGGTGGCAGCATCATTTTGAGGGGATGCTTTTCTTCAGCAGGGACAGAGAAGCTGGTCAGAGTTAATGGGAAGATGGATGGAGCCAAATACAGGGCAAGTCTGCAAAAGACTTGAGACTGGGGCAGAGGTTCACCTTTCATTGGGACAACGACCCTATACATACAGCCAGAGTTACAATGGAATGGTTTAGATCAAAGCACATTCATGTGTTAGAATGGCCCAGTCAAAGTCCAGACCTAAATCCAATTGAGAAGCTGTGGCAAGACAGAAAATTGCTGTTCACAGACGCTCGCCATCCAATTTGGCAGAGCTTGAGCTATTTTGCAGAGAAAAATGGGCAAAAATGTCACTCTCTAGATGTGCAAAGCTGGTAGAGACATCCCCAAAAAGACTTGCAGCTGTAATGACAACGAAAAGGTGGTTCTACAAAGTATTAAATCAGGGAGGCTAAATACAAATGCACGCCACACTTTTCACATGTTTATTTGTAAAAAAATTTTAAAATCATTTATCATTTTCCTTCCACTTCACAATTATGTGCCACTTTGTGTTGGTCTATCACATAAAATCCCAATAAAATACAATTACGTTTTTTGGTTGTAACATGACAAAATGTGTAAAATTTCAAGGGGTATGAATACTTTTTCATGGCACTGTATGTTTCATGTAGCATTTTCTTCCTGGAATCCATCTGCCCTTAGCTCAGGCATGCAGTTAGGAGGTGTGCTTATCTGAGAAAGCCCCTCTTCTCTTGAAGACTCATGGGATGTATGACATAATTTTGGCCTAGCCCAAATCTCAAGGAAACAACTGAAGAAAGGTTAAAAAAAAACATGTTTTAAAACAAGTAAATATAATATACCTTCCTTTATATTACTCATGCTAGCAGCATAAGGGTTAAAAATAGTGTTGATTGGGAGAGTTTAGATCTGCTTTAATTCTTATTTGCTGGAGCCAGAATACTGAGGGATAGATGCACACACGTTGAATATTTGACACCAAGGAGCTGATGCAAATGCCTTGAAGCAGATCATACACTGCAGACAGGTCATTAGTGGGCACATTTTTTTAAGCTAGGGGTATAAAACTTAATGGTATTTCTGTGTTAGCTGATATTAACAATGTACACTGATTACTGACTTCTGTCGTTTCACTCCAACCTTTCAATTAATTTTTTAGAAATTTGTTTTTGAATATGATTTTTCAGTTCTTGTTTCAACATCAAACCAAAAACATTGGTGATAACTAGAACCCACATTTTCTCCCACCCCAACATCAGCCAATTGATCCCCATGTGTCAGTACTAGGTCTAGAAAATGATCACCTTGGGTTGGGCTTTTTACTGTTTTAGAGAAACTCTATTCATTGCCTCCATTACATCCCAGCTCCTGCTTGTAATAGCAGTTTGAGAATTCCAGTTATTGTCAGGCATGTTGAAGTCGCCCATAATATTGTACCAGAACATTGTATAATATATGGCCAGCCTGAGGGAAGATTCCTCTTTGGTTGGAAGGCAACCCCCAGAGACTTTACAACTCCTTTAAGGAGAAAGGAGTGGCTGATTTTCTTGCTATGTGCTAATTGCTAAAGGCTAAAAAAAAAGAAATATTGTGATTAGGCCAATTCATCTGACTGTCCTTAGGGGGATTAGGAATTATTATAATTTTTATATAATGTGTGACAAAATTGTCTCCAGTAGTACTGGAGTTTTATTTTTCCCTTCTTTGGCGCAAAAACAGCAGGAGTTAAATGAAGGCTGAAATTGATGGTCATTAGTCTTTTGTTCAATCTGATACCTATATAAAGAGCAAGTACTGTATAACTTGGTAACATTAATTAACCATTTGTCAAACTAAAAGATTGAGTGCAGGGTATAGTGTGGTATTTTCCAATACAAAAATTACTTAGCAAAGTTGTGTTATAGAACTGGGTTTTTCTGCTTAGAATCTTAATGTATGTTTTCTGAATGTTGTGTCTCAAGAACAGGAAGCGTGGGGAAATCTCCCCTAATGGGACATGGCAAAAAATCAAACTGGGGTTCTAACCTATGCCTGCTGCAGGAAAAAAAATTTGGTCTTTAGATATGCTTTAATTATATGGCCCTTTTTTTTACGAAAATATTTCATTTTACGTTTGTATATGGTGTTAATAGCTTATCACTTGATATAACAAGAATTTGTGACCAGTTTTTGTCAGATCTAATAAAACAAATGCTGCTCATGAATAGAGAATGATTAAATTGCTGGTATTACTTGTATCTTGAGTGGATGTCTTTGCCTTTATTTACTGATTTATGTTGTTGTTTTTTAGCGTAGAGAACAAGCTCCCAACTGAGGCAACCGAAAGTGAAAGTGATGCATGTGGAAATAGTAGGACCTCCCAAGGCCAAAGAAGCACATTGTTAGTTAGCAGTGAAATTAATAATCTTGAGCATGTAGATGTGACCACTGAGAGTTCAGAAAGCGGTTCTCCAGATCCAGAGGAAGCAGCTCAGCTGATGGATACAGACCGTAACGACAACATTGTCCTCACTGAAGAGAAGGGGCCTTGTAAAGAGCCTATACCAGAGATTGATGAGCCTTCTGATAACGAAGCGGCCATTACAGATGTTTATGAAGTAATGTCCTCTCCTATGGAAGCTGAAGATCAACACGATTTAAACCCTGATGATAATAGTATTGGTTTTGAACAGTTTTTAAGAAAGGATGCAGTAGACTCTGTAAGTTCTGATGTCAGTGAACCTAGTAGTCTACATTTGGATCCCTTAACACCTTCTGAGGTGTTGGAACATGAGACCACTGAGATATTGCAAAAGGGGGCAGTTAATGTCTGTATACAGACTGGATCAAATGATGAGAAAGCGGAAGAAGGTAAAGACAGCTGTACAGATATATCCAATGCTGTTCAAACTGAAAAAAAAAGTGAAGATGCTTTGTAAAAGATTGGGACATTCCAGGTGATGGATTATCCGCTACTGTTTGAATGCATGGTCAAAGATCCATGGACTTTATCTCCGAACACTGCTGAATAGTCACTGTGTTTTGGAGGCAAGACTTGGAAAACTTGATGACCTTTTTCCCTTACTGCTCTTAAATCAGTATTAGGAGTGAACATAACGGGGCAGCTAGGGAGGAAGGAAGGACAGTATGGTAATACATTTCGCTCTGACTTGATTATTCTTGGACATATAGATTTTGTATGCTTCAGTATCCTACCACAACTAAACAGGATAAATCATTAGTACTTTTTTAATGTTAAAAATTTCTATGGAAAGTATTGAGCTGTAACAGCTGTGATACTTTGAAAGTCAGTCAATTTGTTTAAGACTATACATCTAGTTTTAAAATATTTTACTTTGAAAAGTAACACATTTACACATCTCTGAACAGGTGTCCTGTCATCCAGCTGACCTTATTTTAAACTTTCAATGAAAGTGGAAAATACGTTGTTGACATGATTGTGTATATAATCTTAAATATATTTAGGAAATATTTCACATTGGCAGTTTTTTTTTTGTTTTTTTTTCTTATTGGACCAATTATTCCAATTAAAATCCAGAGAACATACAGGTGTTTTGACAGTGGCAAAGAGCATATCTATTGCAGTCCATGCTGCAGCATTGGGCCCGGAAGCATAGTGGACCGAGTATAGATGGAGAAAATGTGTTGCAAAGGTCTGATTTTTTTTTTTTTTTGTACAAAAAGGAATAGTATTAACAGATGAATACATTAATGTATACATAGACAAGAAACTTGTGCCACATTACTATACTACCCTGCAGTATTAGTTATAGGTTCAGAATGGCAGATGTTTCAGTAATAATGCCTTTAAGATTGAGCTTTGAATGCTTGGTCTCTGTCTTCTATAGCTGTGCCTATGGCAGGTGATATTAATGTGCCTATAGTGATGCCAGTAGTAAGGAAAACAGATAATGCAGTCTCCTTAGAATAATCAGTACGAATAGAAGCTTCAGTTTGAGGGGCCATCTTGTACAGTCATTAATATTGCTACAAACTCAATTTGGTGATTTAAAAGCTACTCTTAAATGGATGGCTCCCTTAAAAGGATGTAGGTAATGAGACATGCCAAAGGCAGAATAATAACAAAGGTAATATTTCTTATTTGTACATTACAGGACACAGGATCCTAGTCATGGAGCATTGGGTTATACAGCTACTCTCAGGTGATTGGACACTGGCAAACAAGGCTGTAAGGGAAGCCCCTCCCACTCCCAGCAAGTCTGTTTCTTTTTTGTTTGTTTTTTTGCTAGTGTCCTTTGGTGCATGGATATCTTCTCTTTCTGCTTTGAGAGAAGCAAACCTTTTTTTTTGCTTCTATCAGGCCTAGAGCTGCCTATTACCACTGTGGCTTCCATTTAGCAGATTTCTGGATTGGCTGACTCCTTGACTGCTTCTCAGAGTACTTTACCCAGACACTACTAAGAAGAAGAGCTTTGCTTCTTTGGCATCTAAAGCGGCGTTTCACCCAAAAATGGAACTTCCGCTTTAAGGGGTGGTGACCTCCTCACATGCCACATTTGGTATGTAAATTTTTTTGGAGGGGGGAGCGGATACCCAGTTTTTATGGGCATCCAGCTCCCACTTCCTCCCTGGGATCCGCGGCGCTGAAAGGAAGTTCACCTCTTCCCCCATCCCTCCCTGCAATCTTCTGGGACACGTCATAGGTCCCAGAAGATTGCCCGACCATTCGCAGCACGGCTCGCGTATGCGCAGTGCGTGCCTGGCTGTGGAGCCACATTCGGGCGCCCACAGTTAGAATGTTAGCGCCTCGGAGAGGAACGGGGAGAGGACCCTGGGACAGGTGAGTGATTATTAAAAGTCAGCAGCTACACTTTTTGTATGTATAAATGGGTGGAACTCTGTTTTAATCCTGCACTGGTGACAACATAGACATGTAGTTCAAATGATGAGTTAGCCGCAGGGTGCTATACTAGTCCTGGACCATGACAATGTTGCCTGGGATTACCCAGTCCCTGAAGAATCCCCTGTAAGGTATGTCCACTGGGAGGGCAAAAAGCTGGAGGGAACATGTCCCGGGGACTGCAAGACTCAGGGGCAAGTAGGGGTTATGTCTCTTTCAAGGAAGCCCGGGGTGCTGCTGCCCTAGTCCCTTAGGGGTGAATTTGGGGTGACAGAGCTGCATCTTCCTTTGGCTGCAGCCTGTGATGGGAGTTGCAGGCATTGCCCAGGAGGATTGCCCCCAGTCTAAGTTGGCCCTACAGTAGTTACTTCCTCCCAATGTCCACATGTGGTGCTGGGTTGCATGTTTTTCGGTCGCAGCCCATGATGGGCTTTTTTTTCCTTTGTAGTATCTGTGCGGGTCTGGGGATGTTTCTGTACCTGCATAGTCTAGTTCTCACCAGAACATGTTTGACAGACTCGTGCCTTTTTAGCCATTAGTGTGCAATTGGCTGGCACATAAAGGTCCTCCTCGTCTCTGATTCCTCCTGGCTACAAAGCAAAGATATCATTGGATGCTCTGGGATTTCTCTGCCAACAATGACTGGTCACACAAGCCATATACTCTCTCTTTTATTCCAGGTGGTACTCCATTAGATGTATGCTGTCTTTCCCTTGCCATTATTTTCCAAAGACCGCTTTTCTCTCACTCATTGCTAAAATCTTTTTGTGCACATCATTCACCCTGTATGGTGACTCCATGGTACTTCAACTTTGTTTTATCAGTTATTCAGAATTCTTTCTTCAGACTTATCAGAGATATCCTACTGTCTTTACTCACAAGGTTGCTTTCCTCATGACGATCACATCTGCAAGACGTGTTTCAGGGTTGGCGGCCTTATGCTTTAAGGAACCCCTCCTAATGTTACACAAAGATAAGGTTGTCTTACGGCTTAAGACTTCTATTTTTGCAAGGGCAGTTTCCTCCTTCCACCATAACCAGGACATTGTACTTTCTTTATGTCCTGCTCTAAAACATTTCTTTCCACTGTCTGGATGGGGTATGAATAGTGCAAGTTTTCCTCTCAGCTATGGCTGCTTTCAGTTGAATTCACTCTTTGTCATTCCTGTAGGTTCCCATAAGGGACATCCTGCTTCTTGTTCCATCATTGACACGTGGATTAGACAATTCATCAACATGGCCTACAGTCTGCAGACTAAGGTTATTCCCATTCCTGTTAAGGCATACCCTTTCAGGTCTAGTCGGGGAGATTTACTATAACTGGTGCACTAAATCTGTTGCAGCTGTGTTTGGTAGCCAATCAGCTTCTTACTTCAGCTTGTTCAATTAAGCTTTGACAAAAAAAAAGAAATGGAAGCTGATTGGTTTCAATGCAGTTGCAGAGCTGCACCAGATTTTGCACTCTTCAGTTTTAGTAAATCAACCCCAGTGTCTTGTAATGTACAATTAAGAAAATAGGATTTTTGATGTACCTGTACATTTTTTTTCTTCGAGTACATTACAGGACACAGATACCTTCCCTCTGTTATGATTCACTTCTACTTTCTTGCTACTAAACTGAGGCTTGCTGGGAGTGTGTGTGTATTGGGGGGGGGGGGGGGGGTTTGAAGCTGTCCCTATAGCTTTGTTTGCCGGTGTCCAATCACCTGAAGGTAAGCCACAGAACCAAATCATCTAATACTAAGATGTTGTGTCCTGTAATGTACTTCAAGAAAAGGATTTTACAGGTACGTCAAAATTCCTATTTTGATCGACAAACATAGGAAAGACTGACCATGTCATTTTTTTTTGTTGTTTTTTTTTTTTTTTTTTTTTTTTTTCCCTAATGTTCAGTCTTCAACTTTAGCATGTATATATGATCTCAATATAACCTGCCCCTAGATACTATACAATGCCTGGAATATTAAACTACTAGAATGTAGTTTTGAGAACATAGGATGGATGTCTTGTTTTCAGATGGGAATACTGTTTGCTGTAAATATCCATTCTTTTAGTAAATGTTTGCAACAAAGTTGTGCCTTTGTGGATATGTTCTTTTTTCAAACACACTGCGAGTATTAACTATTAGTAACACACACACCTAAGGTAACATCTTGTTGTTGTGATAACTTGCTGTTTTAAAGTGGAGTTTTCACTAAAAAACAACAGTCCTCTATTCATTAGACCCCAAATGCAAAATTGCTAGCTGACTACATAAATAAAAATTATCAATAAATAGTACCTATAATAGTAACATAGATCTCGTCTTACAGTTCTTCAGTCTAGGCACTCAAAATTCTGGGTGTCTCTAGGAAACTGTTGCATAGCCTCCAGGAAAGCCTGCAAATTCCAATTCCACAAATTTTCCAGGAAGCTGTGGGAAGACAGCAGCACATTCTTACCAGATTTTGAATCATCAGCTTTTCAAGGAGGCCGTGGGCAGGCTGTTTGATGTCTCTGGCACTTAGACTGAGGGTCTTGAAACCACAATATATGGAAGTGTACTTTTACTGTTTATTACTATTGGAAAGTAGTCCACTAGTAATTTTTGCAAGAAATGCAGATATACCTTACCTTTACGCTTTTCTTTCCTACCTTTTCTTTTTGCTTTGGAAGTTTTCTCTAGGACTGAAACAATTAATCAACATAATCGATTATAATCTATAATAAAAATAGTTGTCAACTATTTTCATTATCAATTAGTTGGTTAGCCGATTAGTTGGCCTGCATACAAAATGTATTATTTGTTTTAGATGTCAGTATACACAGTCTACATAGTTACATAGTTAGGTTGAAAAAAGACACAAGTCCATCCAGTCCAACCATAAAAAAAAAAAAAAAAAAAAACGTACAATCCAATATACCCAATACTATACCCACAGTTGATCCAGAGGAAGGCAAAAAACCCCAGCAGAGCATGCTCCAATTTGCTACAGCAGGGGAAAAAATTCCTTCCTGATCCCAGAGAGGCAATCGGATTTTCCCTGGATCAACTTTACCTATAAATGTCAGTACCCAGTTATATTATGTACATTTAGGAAAGTATCCAGGCCTTTCTTAAAGCAATCTACTGAGCTGGCCAGAACCACCTCTGGAGGGAGTCTATTCCACATTTTCACAGCTCTTACTGTGAAGAAACCTTTCCGTATTTGGAGATGAAATCTCTTTTCCTCCAGTCGTAAAGAGTGCCCCCTTGTCCTCTGTGTTGACCGTAAAGTGAATAACTCAACACCAAGTTCACTATATGGACCCCTTATATATTTAAACATGTTGATCATATCCCCCCTTATTCTCCTCTTCTCAAGAGTGAACAAATTCAGTTCCTCTAATCTTTCCTCATAGCTGAGCTCCCCCATGCCTCTTATCAGTTTGGTTGCCCTTCTCTGCACTTTCTCCAGTTCCCCGATATCCTTTTTGAGAACTGGTGTCCAAAACTGAACTGCATATTCCAGATGAGGTCTTACTAATGATTTGAACAGGGGCACAATGATATCTCTCTCTCTGGAGTCCATACCTCTCTTAATACAAGAAAGAACTTTGCTCGCTTTGGAAACCGCAGCTTGGCATTGCATGCTATTATTGAGCTTATGATCTACCAAAACCCCCAGATCCTTCTCCACTACAGATTCCCCCAGTTGTACTCCCCCTAGCATGTATGATGCATGCATATTCTTAGCCCCCAAGTGCATAACTTTACATTTCTCAACATTAAACCTCATCTGCCACATAGTCGCCCAATTAGACAGAGCATTGAGGTCAGCTTGTAAATTGGAGACATCCTGTAAGGACGTTATTCCACTGCATAGCTTGGTGTCATCTGCAAAGACAGAAATGTTACTTTTGATCCCAGATCCAATATCATTTATAAAGATATTAAAGAGTAAGGGTCCCAGCACTGAACCTTGGGGTACACCACTGATAACCTTAGACCATTCAGAGTAAGAATCATTAACCACTACTCTCTGAATTCTGTCTTTTAGCCAGTTTTCTATCCATTTACAAACTGATATTTCCAAGCCTGTAGACTTTAACTTACACATGAGCCGTGTGTGCGGAACTGTATCGAACGCTTTTGCAAAATCCAAATAAACCACGTCCACAGCCACCCCTCTGTCCAAGGTTTTACTTACCTCTTCATAAAAAGAAATCAGGTTTGTCTGACAACTTCTGTCTTTCATGAACCCATGCTGTCTGTTGCTTAAAATGTTTTTTTCCAGCAAGAACTCGTCTATGTGGTCTTTTATTAAACGCTCCAGTATCTTCCCGACTATAGAAGTTAAACTAACAGGTCTATAGTTACTTGGTAAAGACTTTGATCCCTTTTTAAATATAGGCACCACGTTCGCCCTGCGCCAATCCAGCGGTACTATTCCCATCATTAATGAGTCCCTAAAAATTAGATACAATGGCTTTGAAATTACAGAGCTCAATTCTTTTAGGATCCGTGGGTGGATGCCATCAGGTCCAGGTGCTTTATCCACCTTTATTCTGTCTAAATATTTCTGGACCATATCCCTTTTGAGCCATTGTGGATCATTGGGGGCTGTGTCAATACCACCCCCCTTATGGACATGAGCTTCCCCATGCTCTTTTGTATATACAGAGCTGAAGAAAGTATTTAATAAATTAGCCTTCTCCTTGTCCCCAGTCACCCACTCTAGATTATTTTGTAAAGGGCCTACATGCTCAGACCTGACCTTTTTACTATTAATATATTTGAAGAATTTTTTGGGGTTTGTCCTACTATTTTTTGCGATCTCTCGTTCATTTTGAATTTTTGCACCCTTGATTTCCTTTTTACATATTCTGTTAAATTCTTTGTAGCATTTAAATGACGCTAGTGTTCCTTCATTTTTATATTTTTTAAAAGCTCTTTTCTTATTGTTTATAGCTTTTCTAACTTTGACCGTGAGCCACATAGGTTTTCTTTTTAGCCTTTTAAACTTATTGCCCATGGGAATATACTTTGCAGTGAGGTCCCAAACAGTCTTTTTGAAGAATTCCCATTTCTGTTCTATGTTTATCGCTGCCAATATTCCCTCCCAGTCTAAGTCCTCGAGAGCAGCCCTCATCCTTGGAAAATTTGCTCTCTTGAAGTTAAGTGTTTTTATCTTTCCCTTATGTATTTCTTGTTTACAGCTAACATCAAATGAAATCATGTTATGGTCACTGCTACCCAGGTGTTCCTTTATCTGCACATTAGTAATAAGCTCTGCATGGTTTGAGATTACCAGGTCCAACAGAGCTTCATTCCTAGTTGGGACCTCAATAAACTGGACCATAAAATTGTCCTGTACTAGGTTTATAAATTTTTGCCCTTTAACTGTCCCAGCAGTGCCATTACTCCAGTCAATTTCTGGGTAGTTAAAAATCTCCCATTATTATCACTGTCCCAGCCCTTGCAGCCCTTTCCATCTGTGCAAGGAGCTGAGTCTCCACCTCCTCGTTAACATTGGGTGGTCTATAACAAACTCCAATGATTAACTTTGAACTACGCCCATCTATATGTAGTTCCACCCATAATGCTTCAGACTCATCACACTCTCCATCAATCAGGTCCTCTTTCACACTTGCTTTGAGATCACTTCTCACATAGAGACGGACCCCGCCACCTTTCCTTTTTACCCTGTCTCTCCGAAAGAGTGCATAGCCAGGAATATTAATAGCCCAGTCATGTGAGGATTGAAGCCAAGTTTCAGCAATACCGATTACATCATAGTTCACTTCATGCACCAGAGCTTCCAACTCACCTATTTTGCTTGGCAGACTTCTGGCATTGGTGAACAAACACTTTAATGCATTATTACATTTTGGTCTGGTGTTTTTCATATATTTTTTAGTAGTACAAATGGCACTACAGTTTCCAATGGCTGTTTGCAACATGGGAAATTTCTTGACACCTGCCATAACCCTCCCCCCATCTGTCCCCATTCCACCCTCCATTAATGTCTGACCCCTAACTGACCTGTCTTCTTGATGTAATTCTAGTTCACCCTCCCCCCTCAATCCTAGTTTAAATACTCCTCCAGCCTTCCTATAAACCTCTCCCCCAGCACAGCAGACCCCCTTCCATTCAAGTGCAAACCGTCTTTAGCATATAGGTTGCACCCAAATGAAAAGTCAGCCCAGTGCTCTAGAAACCCAAATCCCTCCTCCCTACACCAGGTCTTGAGCCATGCATTCAGCTCTCTAATCACCCACTGCCTTTCCTGTGTTGCGCATGGCACAGGCAATATTTCAGAGAATATCACCTTGGAGGTCCTTCCCTTCAACTTGCAGCCTAGTTCTTTAAATTGATTCTTAAGGAGCCTCCACCTTCCATGTATACTGTCATTGGTTCCAACGTGGACCAAGACAGCTGGGTCATGCCCAGCCCCTCCCAGTAATTTATCCACCCGGTCCACCACATGCCGAACCCTAGCACCAGGGAGACAGCAAACCATTCGGTTGAGGCGATCCTGGCGACAAATTAGTCTAGCGCACATAGAGCTCAGTTCACTGTCCATACATATCAGTAAGTGCCTGAGAACTTGTAAATGTGTAAGGAGCAACTCCTCATGTGACATGGGACTGGGCAGGAAAAGGAAGTGATTTAAAGTGATTCTAAAGACAGAAGTTTTTTGTTTATTTTTTACCTTAATGCATTCTAGAGACCAGCTCCGCCTGTATACTTACCTGATCCCCATCTTGATCCAGCACTGTGCCCGAGACCGGCAGCACTGCTCTCCCTCCTCACAGGACTCAGATGCAGCAGCCTGCTGGAGGCTGATAGACGGGAGGTAAATTAAAGTGGTTGTAAAGGCAGAAGGTTTTCTACCTTAATGCATTCTCTGCATTAAGGTAAAAAAACCTGTGTGCAGCTCTCCTCCCTCCCTTCTGTTGCCCCTTAGTTCCAGTGAAGGGAACTCTTAAGGAGTCAACATACCAAGACATTTTGGACAATTTCATGCTCCCAACTTTGTGTGAACAGTTTGGGAATGGCCCCTTCCTGTTCCAACATGACTGCGCACCAGTGCACAAAGCAAGGTCCCAAGAGACATGAATGAGCAGATTTGGGATGGAGGGACTTGACTGGCCTGTACAGAGTCCTGACCTCAACCCAATAGAGAGGAGACTGCGAGTCAGGCCTTCTCGTCTAACATCAGTGCCTGACCTCACAAATGCGGTTCTGGAAGAATGGTCAAACATTCCCGTAGACACATTCCTAAACCTTGTGGACAGCCTTCCCAGAAGAGTTGAAGCTGTTATAGCTGCAAAAGGTGGGCCAGCTCAATATTGAACCCTATGGACTAAGACGAAGTTCATGTGCATGTAAAGGCAGGCATCCCAATACTTTTAGTAATATAGTGTATATATAGTGGGGACGGAAAGTATTCAGACACCCTTAAATTTTTCACTCTTTGTTATATTGCAGCCATTTGTTAAAATCATTTAAGTTAATTTTTTTCCCTCATTAATGTACACACAGCACCCCATATTGACAGAAAAACACAGAATTGTTGACATTTTTGCAGATTTAATAAAAAAAGAAAAACTGAAATATCACATGGTCCTAAGTATTCAGACCCTTTGCTATGACACTCATATATTTAACTCAGGTGCTGTCCATTTCTTCTGATCATCCTTGAGATGGTTCTACACCTTCATTTGAGTCCAGCTGTGTTTGATTATACTGATTGTACTTGATTAGGAAAGCCACACACCTGTCTATATAAGACCTTACAGCTCACAGTGCATGTCAGAGCAAATGAGAATCATGAGGTCAAAGGAACTGCCTGAAGAGCTCAGAGACAGAATTGTGGCAAAGCACAGATCTGGCCAAGGTTACAAAAAAATTTCGTCTGCACTTAAGGTTCCTAAGAGCACAGTGGCCTCCATAATCCTTAAATGGAAGATGTTTGGGACGACCAGAACCCTTCCTAGAGCTGGCTGTCCAGCCAAACTGAGCTATCGGGGGAGAAGAGCCTTGGTGAGAGAGGTAAAGAAGAACCCAAAGATCACTGTGGCTGAGCTCCAGAGATGCAGTCGGGAGATGGGAGAGAGTTGTAGAAAGTCAACCATCACTGCAGCCCTCCACCAGTCAGGGCTTTATGGCAGAGTGACCTGACGGAAGCCTCTCCTCAGTGCAAGACACATGAAAGCCCGCATGGAGTTTGCTAAAAAAAAACACCTGAAGGACTCCCAAGATGGTGAGAAATAAGATTCTCTGGTCTGATGAGACCAAGATAGAACTTTTTGGCCTTAATTCTAAGCGGTATGTGTGGAGAAAACCAGGCACTGCTCATCACCTGTCCAATACAGTCCCAACAGTGAAGCATGCTGGTGGCAGCATCATGCTGTGGGGTTGTTTTTCAGCTGCAGGAACAGGACGACTGGTTGCAATCGAGGGAAAGATGAATGCGGCCAAGTACAGGGATATCCTGGACGAAAACCTTCTCCAGAGTGCTCAGAACCTCAGACTGGGCCGAAGGTTTACCTTCCAACAAGACAATGACCCTAAGCACACAGCTAAAATAATGAAGGAGTGGCTTCACAACAACTCCGTGACTGTTCTTGAATGGCCTAGCCAGAGCCCTGACTTAAACCCAATTGAGCATATCTGGAGAGACCTAAAAATGGCTGTCCACCAACGTTTACCATCCAACCTGACAGAACTGGAGAGGATCTGCAAGGAGGAATGGCAGAGGATTCCCAAATCCAGGTGTGAAAAACTTGTTGCATCTTTCCCAAAAAGACTCATGGCTTATTTAGATCAAAAGGGTGCTTCTACTAAATACTGAGCAAAGGGTCTGAATACTTAGGACCATGTGATATTTCAGTTTTTCTTTTTTAATAAATCTGCAAAAATTCTGTGTTTTTCTGTCAATATGGGGTGCTGTGTGTACATTAATGAGGAAAAAAAATTAGCTTAAATGATTTTAGCAAATGGCTGCAATATAACAAAGAGTGAAAAATTTAAGGGGGTCTGAATACTTTCTGTCCCCACAGTGTATATATATATATATATATATTCTGGTATTTTGAGCCGTGGATTGGATATGTTGTTCCCTAACCATATGGCTGGTTATATTTATATTTACCCCTCCATATTTATATTCAAGAATATTTTTTTTTTTTTAACTTTACATATTAATGAAGTTGCACACCACTTTTTTTTAAGGTTTTTATCTGATTAATCGATTAGTCGACCCAATAATCAACCAAGCCCAGGCTAGCATAGACATTTCTTTGTTTACATTCAGCCTGCACTGTACAGTGTTGATATCAACATGACTACAGACTAGGGCTAAGAACAGCGCAAAAAAGTGCTCTCCATACCTGTTTGACTTAGTGTGCTTAGTGCCAGAAGCGATAAATACAAAATGCAATTTACACACAGAACAAAAGAATTTACAGTTGTATGCAAAAGTTTAGGAACCCGTGAAAATTTCCATGATTGTCATTTATAAATATTTGGGTGTTTGGATCAGCAATTTCATTTTGATCTATCAAATAACTGAAGGACACAGTAATATTTCAGTAGTGAAATTAGGTTTATTGGATTAACAGAAAATGTTCAATATGCATCAAAACTAAATTAGACAGGTGCATAAATTTGGGCACCCTTGTCATTTTGTTGATTTGAATACCTGTAACTACTTAGCACTGATTAATTGGAACACACAATTGGTTTGAGCTCATTAAGCCTTGAACTTTATAGACAGGTGCATCCAATCATGAGAAAAGGTAATTAAGGTGGCCAATTGCAAGTTGTTGTTCTCTTTGACTCTCCTCTGAAGAATGGCAACATGGGGGCCTCAAAACAACTTTCAAATGACCTGAAAACAAAGATTGTTCTACATTATGGTTTAGAGCAGGGGTCTCAAACTGGTGGCCCTCCAGCTGTTGTGAAACTACAAGTCCCATGAGGCATTGCAAGGCTGACAGTTACAAGCATGACTCCCACAGGCAGAGGCATGATGGGACTTGTAGTTTCACAACAGCTGGAGGGCCGCCAGTTTGAGACCCCTGGTTTAGAGGGAGGCTACAAAAAGTTATCGCAGAGATATAAGCTGTCAGTGTCCACTATGAGGAACATAGTGAGGAAATGGAAGACCACAGGCACAGTTCTTGTTAAGGCCAGAAATGGCAGGTCACATAAAATATTGGAGAGGCAAAGGCGAAGGATGGTGAGGTCAAAAACAGCCCACGGACCACCTCCGAAGACCTACAACATCAACTTGCTGCAGATGGTGTCACTGTGCATCCTTCAACAATTCAGCGCACTTTGCACAGGGAGAAGCTGTATGGGAGAGTGATGCGAAAAAAGCCTTTTCTGCACAGATGCCACAAACAGTCGCTTGAGGTATGCAAACGCACATTTGGACAAGCCAGCTTCACTTTGAAATAAGGTGCTGTGGACTGATGAAACAAAGATTAAGTTATTTGGTCATAAGAAGGGGCGTTATGCATGGCTGCAAAAGAACACAGCATTCCAAGAAAAACACTTGCTACCCACAGTAAAATTTGGTGTAGGTTCCATCATGCTGTGGGGCTGTGTGGCCAGTTCCGGCACTGGGAATCTGGTTAAAGTTGAGGGTCGCATGGATTCCACTCAGTATCAGCAGATTCTTGAGAATAATGTTGAGGAATCCGTCACAAAGTTGAAGTTACGCCGGGGTTGGATATTTCAACAAGACAACGACCCAAAACACTGCTCAAAATTTACTCAGGCATTTCTGCAGAGAAACAAGTATTTCTGGAATGGCCATCCCAGTCCCCAGACCTGAATATCATTGAACATCTGTGGGGTGATTTGAAGCGGGATGTCCATGCTCGGCAACCATCAAACCTAACTGAACTGGAGATGTTTTGTAAGGAGGAATGGTCCAAAATACACTCATCCAGAATCCAGACACTCATTATAGGCTATAGGAAGCGTCTAGAGGCTGTTATTTCTGCTAAAAGGAGGTTCTACTAAATATTGATGTGATTTTTCTGTTGGGGCGCCCAAATTTATGCACCTGTCTAATTTTGTTTTGATGCGTATTGCGCATATTCTGTTAATCCTATAAACCTCATTTCACTACTGAAATATTACTGTGTCCTTCAGTTATTTGATAGATCAAAATGAAATTGCTGATCCAAACACCCAAATATTTATAAATGACAATCATGGAAATTGTCTGGGGTTCCTAAACTTTTGCATACAACTGTATATAAAATGGCTCAGATGTTTTATATTCTTACTTTCAGTGTTTTTGTTCTTTTAATAAATTATTTTTTATTCACTTGCAACATGTCTTTGAACTTGCTAGAAACTTTGTTCTGTCAGTTTCTTAGCACAGTCCCCTCCCTCCTCAAAAATGTTAGCCAGATCTTCTGAGAGTGTCTAATTACTGTCTTTGCTGGCCAGGGTTCTCCACCTCTCCCTTCACCTCCCTATATAATAATTTATGTAGCTGCTGGGGTGGGGGATTTGGGAATATTATAAAGTGCCACTTATTTGTGCTGGAGCTGCTGACATCACAACCAAGATGGTGGTGCCCAACAGAAATCTCAGGACTTTGGATGTCTACACAAGGGAAGCTTTTACAGGTAAATAAAACACACAAGATACATTAAATGTGAAGAGAATAAAACGGTATTTCCGTATACCTGACAAGACCCGCTAGGTATAATTATCCCTTTCATGACTAAGCCTATTTTTGAAATTTGGTGTTTACAAGTTAAAATCCGTATTTTTTGCTAGAAAATTACTTAGAACCCCCAAACATTATATATATATTTTTTAGCAGAGAATCTAGAGAATAAAATGGCGATTGTTGCAATATTTTTTATCACACGGTATTTGTGCAGCGGTGTTTTAAACGCAAATTTTTGGAAAAGTGACACTTTCATGAATTTTAAAAAATCCAAACAGTAAAGTTACCCCAATTTTTTTGTATAATGTGAAAGATGATGTTACGCCGAGTAAATAGATACCAAACATGTCACCCTTTATAATTGCACGCACTCGTGGAATGGCGACGAACTACGGTACCTTTGAATTTCCATAGGCGACGCTTTAAAAAAATTTTACGGTTACCAGGTTTGAGCTACAGAGGAGGTCTAGGGCTAGAATTATTGCTCTCGCTCTGACGATCGCGGCGATACCTCACATGTGTGGTTTGAACACCGTTTACATATGCGGGCGCGACTTCCGTATGCTTTTTCTTCGCTGCACGAGCTCGCGGGGACAGGGGCACTTTAAAAAATTTTTTTTTTTTTAATTTAATTTATTTATTTTTGTACTTTATAAATTGTGTTTAAATTTTTTTTTTTTTTTTTTACTTTTATTGCTGTCACAAGCAATGTAAACATCCCTTGTGACAGTAATAGGTGGTGACAGGTACTCTTTATGGAGGGATGGGGGGTCTAAAAGACCCCCCATCCCTCCTTTACACTTCAAAGTATTCAGATCGCCGAAAACGGCGATTCTGAATACTGTGTACTTTTTTAAATTCGGCGCCCCATTGGCAGCCGAGTAAACGGGAAGTGACGTCATGACGTCGCTTCCGCGTTTACAACAAGAAGGCTGGAACGAAGCCGCTCGCAGCTTCGTTCCAGCCCGCCCCCAGCCGCCGAAGGCAGCCGAACGGACACCGGGCCTCCCGATCGCACGGGAGGCCCGGTAACAGCGGCGGGAGGGGGGGGATGTCCCCTCCCGCTCCTCCGGTATAACAGCCGAGCGGCTTTTAGCCGCATCGGTTGTTATACACGGGTAGCCGATCGCCCGCTGTAAACAACGGTACCGGGATGATGCCTGCAGCTGCGGGCATCATCCCGGTATAACCCCGGAAAGCCGAGTACGCATATCTGCGTACGGTCGGCGGGAAGGGGTTAATCACAGCAATTACCACACTCAAAAGACCCTCTCAGTACTGAGGAGATAGCTTCTTGGTGAACACAAAAAGAGATGATGAAGAGTTTATGTCTAAAGCTATCTGATTTTATTTTGGGCGGGTATACAATTTATATATGGCTAATCATTAACCAATCAAAATATGGGAGGGGGAGTGGTTAATAAAGGGATGTACATTTCATATCATTATATATCAAATGACCAACCCCTTAAACTTGGCTGACATAGTAACCATGCCATCTGCTTTCTTTACTCATAGTCATGCCTTTGGTGTTCTCCTTTACACAGGAACATTTCCCAGACAGCTCTACACTGCAGAAGCTTTATATAGAAAGGTACAGAGCAAAGATGCTTCTGTAAGCTATATTTTCTTATATGTGTGCCTTATAGAAAACCTGTTACAAAGCTGAAAAACAGAACTAGTTGACTTAACTCAAGTCTGAATATACAAGTTAAAATATATGAATTTGTATGACTTTATGGCCGCACAAAATGGAGTCACTTTTGTTCAGTCATATTACTACAATCCCCTCTTTCAGACATGAAGGTGACTGACTTCTCTGCATTGTGACACACACATAACAAACTTAAAGCATTGATGCCAGAAGCAAAGTCACTATAATACACAGCAATATTCTTGATCCAGGAAAATACTCCATTGAAACCAAATGACCCCATGTTACCCAGGGGGTTCCCAAGTAATTATTTATCCTTTTCATCATGTCAATACCGCCTCCGGTTCCCAGGGGAACCATGCCCAGGTCATGTCCTTTTCCAAAAACAATGACCTGGCATAAACGGTGTTTGAGGGGGCATTTAGGATGAACACCAGCCTTGAGCAAGTGACTTCCCTCACTGTCCCCGAGAATTCCCATTATCGGAACCAGTGAGGCCAAGTAACACCATCTCTTGGGATCACTCGGAATCCATGGATGGCATGTCTTTCCACAACAAATGTACGTGCTGTTGCCCAAGGCTAGTGGCTGTCTACTAAGGACCCGTTGGGTACCTTCAGAGAATCCTGCAAGGGCAAGCTGTGAGAGTAGCCTTGCCATCTCTGTATGGGGGTCAGAGGTATGCATGAAGGTATATATAGTGTGATTTAGGGCAGGATCCGAGGTGTCAAACACTGTTGAGTTCCCTCAGACTTTGAATACACATCCCCTCTATGTCTAATGAATGTGTTATCAGTTGGGCCACATATAACCTTAAGGGCCCCCCCCAGAACACAGGCTGGCGGATGACACGTGAACCAATACATATATAGTACAGTGCTCATGCCAGCATCCCTCCAAACATTATCCAACAGCTGCAGATTCAAGCCATCTTACACACGGAAGTGGTCGAGCACGTCCTGGGCATACAACAACAATCCCAATATGCCCCCGGACCACCTTGCCACAACCCCACCATCACACTAAACATGCAAAAATAGAAAACAATAAACACGTAATCTTAGCTGCATAGCAATTGTCCATGGAATGCAAAGGGAGGAAGGGGCGTGACAGTCCATAAAAGCAAGTGGGAGGGGCATGACAGCCTTTAGGCCAAACAAAAATAGTCCCAAAGAAATACACAAAAAAAAAAAAAAAAGTTTCTTGGATGGCTTCTGAATGTCCATTAAATTCGCAAAAAAGGAAGGAAAGGGAAATGTCCACATTATAACTCTCAACATGTAATCTATTGGGATTTTTATAGCTGAAATAGTTGGTCTGATGACAGAGCCTCTTTAAAACTGGTGCAGGATGGGACAAGGATTTTGTCACACCATCACTGAATATTTGGGTAATAAAGAGCCAATAAATATTCTGACCAGGACCCCGTTTCCTGCTCTGTGAAGAAAGCTTTAGGCATGGCAGCTATTTCCCGGAATGCAATTTAAAATCTTTTAGATTTACCCTTGTTGGAATTTCTTCTCCATGCCTTTACTGACATAACATAATTGTGTAGTATTCCTAAAACTCCTTTTTCCCTTTTAGTATTGTTAAACATGTTACATCCTGAAAAAAATAGACACTCTTGAAACTGTAAAGATGCATGTGGCAGGTATTTAGGAGCCCATAGGTGTAGGCATGGGAACTTAACTAACACTCTTGTACTTTACATTGATTGCAAATTAATAAAACACACATTATGGTGTATTATAGCTGCAGAGAGCACTACAAGTACTGAGCTTAGCCCAAGTTCTTCATGGTGAGAACAATCAAAGATGTGTCTCATTGTCACTGAAAACACACAGCTGCCACTGAAGAAGTTTGCTACACTCTAGTAAACAGCAGGAATCAAACAGCAGGTATTTGTAAAATGCGGCCTTTCAATCTATTGTTCTACAGCTAGAATTCTCAAGCAGTAACCTAAATTGATATTCACTGATTTTATTGGACAAAACTAACCAGTCGAATTAAGCTGCTAATGTTTTGTATACAAGCCATATGAAAGCAAGGGTGAAGAAAACAGTTAAATGTAAAACGTTTCATCCTCCAGGAGTTTCATCTAATTGCCGTTGCCTGCAAGCTACAATAAAGCTAATGCATCTACGCTCATAAAATACTACTGTTTTTTTTCTCTTTTTGGTGAGGGTTATTTACTATTCTAATGGTTATTTCTAAGAGGCCAAGAATTTAAATGACATCCACATGGATAATGGCAGCTTAATGTGTTTGCATTTCAATTTAGCCTCCTTCACTCTATATCTACAAACAAAACTAGAACTGACTGTATGCAGGCACGATGGTCCTGTAATATTAACTGGCCTATCAAATTACCCTTACCTTTTGGTTTTATTGCAAAAAATAATGTTATTTTGGATCAATGCAAGGCCATATTAAAGTGGTTCTAAAGCCTAAACATTTTTTACCTTAAAGTGATTGTAAACGAGCGTCTTGTCAAACAACCCATTCAAGTGGTTGTAAACCCACTTTGAAAGAAAAAAAAAAAAAACGAACACCTGCAAGACAAAGGCATAATGAGCTAGTATGCATAGCATACTTATTATAGGCTTACCTGTAGCACAAAGTGGTCTGTAATGGTTTACAACCACTTTCAGTTTAAAATAGAGATGAAAAGCAAAACAGAACAGGACGAGTGGGTCACCTCAATTATATCTTACGGTTACAAGCTGGAGTTGCAGGGGGTTCCCCCTCAGAGGTTTTTAAAATCCAGCGTTCCCTCAGATCCTCCAAAAAGAAACTTATTGCTTCAGGCACTACATTATCTAGTGCATCAAGGAGTGATTGTAGAGGTTCCAGTATCCGAAAGGGGCACAGGGTTTTACTAAAACCCGTTTACAGTTCAGAAACCAAACAGGGACACAAGGCCCATTTTGGACCTAAGTGTCAGGGCTGGGCTCAGCCCTTCCTTCTCTGAGCTGGCCGCTCAGCTGTCGGCTAATTGCCAGCTCCCATCTCTCTCTACAGTTACCCAGCTGTTGTTGATTCTGCTCGTCAGTCCTGCCTACTTAGTCGTCCAGCTCACTTGATCTCTGCCTTGGATGAGCAAGATCACCGCATGGATCAGTTTGCCATACAAACGCTCCTGAATCGCACGGCTCACCTGGAAACTCCCACTGTGGCTGCTCCGGTACAACCTGAGTTGCAGGCCGTCCCTGCTGCTACCCCAGTCTCTCTGCAGGCACTCGCCTCGAGTATTACCTCTATAAGAGGTATGTCTGATTTCGCTCCGCTTCCCCAACGATTTGGGGGCGATTCAGTTCAATGCAGAGGATTTCTCAACCAGGTTGAGATTTACTTTGAGATGCTGCCCCAGGCGTTTCCCACGGACAGAAGCAAAGTAGGTTTCGTGATATCTTTGCTTTCTGACAGAGCCTTGGCCTGGGCAAACCCTCTATGGGAGACGCAAAAACCTGTTGTCTTGAGTTACCCTGACTTTGTGGCCTCCTTTAAAAGGGTATTTGACATTCCCGCACGCTCCGCTTCTGCTGCCAAGCGCCTCATGTCTATCAGAGTATGAGAACTGTTGCCGACTATGCCAGTGAATTCCGTACTCTGGTAGCAGAGGTTGCTTGGAACAATGAGGCCCTCTTGGCTGCTTTTTCTCATGGTCTCTTGGATTCCATCAAGGATGAGCTAGCAGCCTGAGATATACCCACTGAGCTGGAGAGGTTGATCACGTTTGCCACCCTCATTGACTCCAGACTCAGAGAAAGACTCTCTTTTAAGGAGCTCTTGCAGAAGCCTCCTGTACGTTTGCCTCCAAGCTTTGCAGTCCCACTCGTGTCTCCCTCACCTTCCATGCCTCCTGGTACCGAGACGGTCAGTGAAGATGAACCCATGCACTTGGGCTTCACGCGTCTCTCTGCAGATGAGAGAGCCTTTAGGAAGATGGAGAGATTGTGCCTTTTTTGAAGCCTTGTCCTACCCGTCCAGGGAACGCCCGAACTTTGAGGTCCTGTCATGGACAGACCTTAGGTGGCGTTGTTTCGTCCCCAGTTATCCAGAAGGATAAGCCCCTGATTTTGGTCACCCTTTCTTGGGCTGAGTCGTCCATCGAGATACAGGCTCTAATCGACTCTGGGGCTGCAGGCCTGTTCATTGATGCTGCCTTTGTATCGCAGCACTCGATTCCGCTGCAGCTACGTGACACTCCACTTGCCATTGAGGCTCTTGACGGGAGACCTCTACAGCCTGCCCATGTGACTCATGAGACGGTTCTGTTGTCCATGGCCGTAGGGGCTCTTCACCATGAGATAATCCAATTCCAAGTTATTTCCTCACCTAGGTTTCCGCTGGTTATTGGTTATCCTTGGTTACAGAAGCACAACCCCTCTTTTGATTGGCTCCCTGCTGAGGTTCTCTCTTGGTCACCACAATGCAGTGAGACATGCTTCCAGAAGGTACCCAAGGTCCTGTGCACCTCTTCACTCTCCTCCCTGCTGGAGGAGTACCGCGATTTTAGGAATGTCTTTGACAAAGGTCAAGCCGGTAGTTTGCCTCCACACTGGCCTTATGATTGTGCAATTGACCTTCAACCTAGTGCCATACCCCCTCGTGGCCGGGTTTACCCTTTGTCAGTCTTGGAGGATAAGGCCATGGAGGAGTATGTTGCAGACGCACTTTCTCGAGGTTTCATCCGCAAATCCTCGTCTCCTGCTGGTGCTGGTTTCTTCTTTGTGAAGAAGAGCGGTGAACTGAGACCTTGTATTGATTATAGGGGTCTCAGTCGCTTCACGATTAAGAATGCCTACCCGATTCCATTGATTACAGAGTTATTTGACCGCCTCAAAGGAGCAACGGTTTTCACAACGCTTGATTTGAGAGGGGTATACAATCTCGTGCGGATTAAGGAGGGCGACGAGTGGAAAACTGCATTTGATACCAGAACAGGCCATTATGAGTATCTCGTAATGCCTTTTGGCCTTTGTAATGCCCTGGCAATTTTCCAGGAATTTATTAACGACGTCCTCCGAGATTTGTTGCAGTTATGTATGGTGGTTTATCTCGATGATATCCTCATATTTTCCAAGTCCCTGGAGAGCCACCACACAGATGTCTGTTGTGTGCTTCAGAAACTAAGAGAAAACAATCTCTGTTGTAAACTGGAGAAGTGCGTGTTCCATCGTGAACAGGTTAATTTCATTTCCACTGCTGGTTTTTCGATGGACCCAGAGAAACTTTCGGCAGTCCTACCGTGGCTCTGACCTGTGGGTTTACGCCCTCTGCAGCATTTCCTGGGCTTTGCCAATTATTATCGGAAGTTTATTTGTAACTTCTCGTCTCTGGTCAAGCCCCTGACTGATATGACCAGAAAGGACGGTAACCCACGGAGTTGGTCTCCGGAGTCCATTAAGGCCTTTGAGAGTCTCAAGGCTGTCTTTGTTTCTGCTCCTGTGTTGGCACATCCTGATCCTACGTTGCCTTTTATCCTAGAAATTGATGCTTCTGAGACTGGAGTTGGCGCCCTTCTCTCTCAACGTCCTAACTCTTAGAGCGCTATGCATCCGTGTGGCTACTTTTCCAAGAAATTGTCACCTGCAGAGTGCAATTACGAGATTGGTGGCGGAGAGCTGTTGGCGATCATTTTAGCCCTGAAAGAATGGAGACATCTCCTTGAAGGTACCACTGTGACGGTTCTCATTCTTACTGATGATAAGAATCTCACATTCTTGTCTGAGGCTAAGCGCCTCTCTCCCAGAAGGGCGCAATGGGCTCTTTTCTTGTCGAGTTTTAGTTACATTGTCTCATTCTTACCGGTACTAAGAATGTAGGGGCTGACGCCTTGTCATGACAATTTTCCTCCACTTCCAAGTTGGAGTTGGTTCCAGTTCCTGTGATTCCTCCTGATCGTATCCTGGCTACAGTTCGCACCAGTCTAACTTCTCCTTTGGGTGACAAAATTCTTGCTGTTCAGGTCCATGCTCCTCCTGAGAAACCTTGTGACCGCTGCTTTGTCCCAGAGAGTCTCCGTACTGCTCCTGCTCCAGACCATTCTCCTAAGGCAGGTGGCAACCCTGGGAAGAATCAACTCGTTTGGGCCATTTCCCAACAATTCTGGTGGCCTAGTCTATGGGCTGAAGTAACTGTCTTCGTAACTGCCTGTTCCGTGTGTGCTCAGAGTAAGACTCCACGACACCTTCCAGTGGGCCTCTTACAACCCATACCCAATGGAGAGAGGCCCTGGACCCACCTGTCTATTGATTTTCTTGTGGAGTTACCCAACTCCCAAGGCAACACTGTTATCCTTATGGTGGTTGACCGGTTCTCAAAGATGTGTCATTGTATTCCACTTAAGAAGCTGCCCACTTCTAAGGAACTGGCTTCCATTTTTGCTCGGGAGATCTTTCGCTTACATGGACTACCCAAGGTGATTGTCTTGGACAGGGGTAGTCAGCTTGTCTCCCGGTTCTGGCGAGCCTTTTGTGCACAGTTGGGAATTCAGCTTGCTTTCTCCTCTGCGTATCACCCGCAGTCTAATGGGGCCGCAGAACGAGCCAATCAGTCCTTGGAGCAATTCTTATGTTGCTATATTTCTGACCATCATAACAACTGGTTAGACCTATTACCGTGGGCAGAGTTTGCTCACAACAATGCCTTGAATTCTGCTTCCCGATTATCCCCGTTTATGGCTTCCAACCTTCCATGTTGCCTGACTCGTTTGTTCCGCAGAGTATTCCTGCATTAGAGGAGAATCTCTGTGGTCTTTGTTCCACTTGGGCACAAGTTCAGGAGGCTTTGCAACATGCAAACGATAGGTACAGACTCCATCCTGATCGCAGATGCCTACCTGCACCTTCCTACCAGGTTGGGCACAGAGTCTGGCCGTCGTCTTGCAACCTCCGACTTTGCGTTCCTTCTTTGAAGTTTGCACCTCGTTTTATTGGGCCTTTCCATATCGTTCGCAGGATTAACCCAGTGGCTTACGCCTTGGACCTTCCTCCTAGTATGTGCATCTCAAATGTGTTTCATGTCTCCTTTGGTCTACAATCGCTTTACCACCTCGGTGCCACGTCCTCACCCTATACAAGTTGAGAACCATGAGGAGTATGAAGTACAATCCATTGTTAATTCCCGTAGGTTCCGTGGACGCATACAGTACCTGGTGCATTGGAAGGGGTACGGTCTGGATGAACGCTCTTGGGTCTCATGCTCGAACGTACATGCCCCTGTCCTCCGTGATTTCCATAGACGTTTTCCCCTCAAGCCCGGTGGTCCTCCAAGGGGGAGGGGTCGTTGAGGGGGTACTGTCAGGGCTGGGCTCAGCCCTTCCTTCTCTGAGCTGGCCGCTCAGCTGTCGGCTAATTGCCAGCTCTCATCTCTCTCCACAGTTACTCAGCTGTTGTTGATTCTGCTCGTCAGTCCTGCCTACTTAAGTCGTCCAGCTCACTTGATCTCTGCCTTCGCCTTTGTCAACATCACAGAGACTTTCTCCTGCGTTCCTATTGAAGACTTGCTCGGCTGACATTCCTTCTGGCTCCTGATTCTGCTTGCTGTTCCACTACATCCCTTACATCTGGCTTGGCTGACTACGTTTATCTCTGGCTCTCTGACATTTGCTTGGCTGACTACCTGATCCGGTTATTGAACTCTGGCTTGTTTTGACTATGCTTACTCTGTTTACCTTATTATTATTATTAATAAACAAGTGTGATATAACTATACTTCTGTCTCGGTCTGATTCATGGTTCCTGATACCAAGATCCCTGAACAAGTATCTACTTATACAGTCCTTTCGGATGGAGTCTGTCCACTCAGTAGTAGCCTCACTCCAGTGGGGAGACTTTCTAGCCTCCATCGATATAAGAGACGCGTATTTACACATACCCATCTTTCATCCTCATCAGAGGTTCCTACGTTTTGCAGTGGAGGAATGTCATTTTCAGTTTGTGGCTCTACCCTTCGGGCTTGCTACAGCTCCCTGGGTGTTCACAAAGGTCCTAGCACCAGTACTGGGTCTTTTAAAGGGCCCAAGGGATCCTAGTGTTCGGGTATCTGGATAACCTCCTGCTTAGAGATCACTCATTACAGGCTCTAGAACAGAGCATAATATGCACAGTGCAATATTTTAAAAGCTTAGGCTGGATCATAAATACCGAAAAGTCAGCCTTGAAACCAGCTCAAACTCTTCGTGCAGGGAACCATGCTTGATCCTTCACCACGACAGGGTCATGTTAGGACCTGTTCCGTTCTTTTTGCCAAAAGTGGTGTCGGCCTTTCATTTAAATCAGGACATTATTTTGCCTTTTTTTTTCTCTCAGCTTCGCTCAACGGAAGAGAGACGACTACACTCATTGGACGTTGTCCGGACAGACAAGGTTTATTTGTCTAGATCTGCGAAGATCCGAGGATTAGACTCCTTTTTTGTTTTAACAAAAGGACCCAAGAAGGGGCAGGCAGCTTCCAAGGCTTCCATTGCCAATTGGGTCCTTCAATTGATCATTCAGGCCTACAGTCTGAAACATAAAGCTCCTCCCTTTAGGGTGAGAGCTTATTCTACCAGGAGTTTAGGAACCTCCTGGGCTTTTCGCCACCAGGTATCTGTGGCTCAGATTTGAAAGGCTGCTACCTGGTCTTCAGTGCATACGTTCACAAAATTTTATCAAGTGGATGTTCGAGCAGCCGAATATTTGTCTTTTTCGGCCGCAGTGTACTGCGGGCTGCCGTATAAGTTTTGATGGCTATTGTTTGGCAGGGTGTCTCCCTCCCCTCAAGGCTATTGCTCTGGGACGTCCCAGTAGGTAATGAATATTAGCCTGACTCTGTGTCCCATGATGTATGAAAAAGAAAATAGGATTTTTTTTTCATACCTTTAAAAATCCTTTTCTTTGAGTACATCATGGGGCACAGAGATCCCTGCCCTCTTTATTGAGGATTCAGTGCTTGCTACAAAACTGAAGTGCTTCCTGTGTGGGAGGGGTTATATAGGGGATCACTTCCTGTCTAAAGACCTTTGGTCTACCAATGTCCATGAGAGGGAGTTTAACCCAGTAGGTAATGAATATTAGCCTGACTCTGTGTCCCATGATGTACTCAAAGAAAAGGATTTTACAGATAAGTATGACGAAAAAATCCTATTTTTCATACAAGTACAGTACCTGGTACAGCAGGCACATATCAGGAATATGAAGTGTTGGGGTAACAAACACTTTGATGCATTCCTTGCATTCATTAAGATAAAAAATGTTTTCACATCGAATTTGGCCCCTCCCCCCCTTATACTTACCTGAGCCCTCATTCGATCCAGCACTGTGCACATCTGCAGCTCTTCTCTCCCATCACTTCCAGGTCTCGCTAGCTTTGCTGGGTTCCCTGGGAGCCATTGCCACCCAGAGCTGTCAATCAAAGCTAGTGACGGGGGAGCAGGCAGAGTCCCGCTGTCTGTCAATGGATGCAGCAGCAGGGATTGGGAGCAAGCATGCACGAGTGCCCTCATGGAAAGCAGCTTCTCATGGGGGCAATGGACAGAGAGGAGGATCCAGGGGCGCCACTGGGGGACCCGAGAAGAGGCGGTTCAGGGCCGCTCTGTTCAATTCCTTAGCACAAAGCAGGTAAGTGTAGAGATTTTTTTTTTTTTTTCATTTACAATCGCTTTAAGTTCCACATAATGCAGGACTTTTTAGGGTGTACCCACACTAGGCCTTGCTTTGTACTAGGCCAGAGCATGATTGTCCCCAATCTCTCACTGGCCTGCACCCAGCCCTCGGTATGCTTATGTCATCAGTGTTTCATTAAACCATGTCCAAGCCTAGCTCTTCAAGAGGCCAGGGCACATGGTACTGTGAACTGTAGCCGATTCTTCACACTAGTCAAATGAACTGCACTATGGTAGTCAAATATGCTCAGGCCTGGTATAGATTGCATAGTGCGAGTATACCTTAAGTCATGGTATGTTTACAGCAACCTAATGGGACAACTAAATGCTACTTAAAGTAGAACTATAGGCAAAACTTTTTTTTTATTTTGCATAGAGCAAGGGAGGGTTATAAGCCCTGGCAGATTTTTTTCGCCATCTGTGTCCCATTGCGGAGATTTCCCTTCACTTTCTGTCCAATAGCCAAACGGGAAGCGAGAGGAAATCCCTGCAAATGAAGGGAATTCCTTTAGTTATACTTTAGTATATCACGTTGAACATCAGTTCCTTGTAGGATGCTTGCCACCATATGCAATAGACAGCTAACATGCTGCATACACGTAAGGGTAATGGATATGCCTAGCAATTGCACCATTATCTCAGTTAGCAGGTATAGGGTAGATGTATGAACTGTCCTTCCTACCAAAAGGAGGCAAGATTCAGAGAATTTTTATACTGGTCTTGCATGGATGTTGTAGAGGGTAAGCATTTGGCGCAACAGATTTGTAAAAAAAAAAAAAAAAAGGGATCTGGCCTTGGCTGCTGTCGGGAGTGTTATATAACACTTCAAATACTGTATATCTGTGTTGGAGTGCCACATTTTTTTTTAATTTGCAGGGGCTTCAATGCATAATAAAGGGCATTGAACCCCACACCATTTTTTTACCTCTATAGAAGAACTGCATGCTGCCACACTGTTTACTTCTTCTCAGACAGAAAACCTGAGCCATGACCATCCTGGACACTGGAGCTGTTTCCTGAGATGGGCCATACAATCTGAACACTCAGTGTCCTGGCACTAAGGAGGATTCTTGCCCACAAAGTAAACATTGCAGGGCACACAGCTCTGCTACAGGGGTAAGTAGAAAGCAGAGGAAAGTCAAAGAGTTCATTACAAAACCATAGTTGTCCTTTAAATGTCTACAAATTACAGGGCAAATTCAGTTTCAGAGTCCTGTGCCATAAACGCTGACTCCCCTGTTTCCCTGTTGGAATTCTTTGTTTTCTGATAAGTTTCACACAATGTGTTAGTATGCGATGCATACTAGCACATTATGACATTGCCTTTCAGGTCAGAAAAAAAAAATCCCCCAGCCGTTTACTACTGCTTTAAGGTCCTTTAATGCAGATTGGAAGCACCCTGAAGGGTACTGGGTGCCACCTAATAGTTTGATGGAAATAGTTCTCCTTAAGCCGTGTACACACAAGCGAAATGTCCGACAGAAAAAGTCAGACGGAAGCTTTTTATCGTCTATTCCGATCGTGTGTGTCCCTCATCGGACTTTTTTTTTTCGAAAATTCTGACGGACCTAGAAATAGAACAAGTTCTAAATATTTCCGACGAAACCAATTTCTATCGGGAAAATTGCTCATCTGTATGCTGTTCCGACAGACCAAAAACGACGCATGCTCTGAAGTAGGGTTGTCCCGATACCGATACTAGTATCGGTATTGGCACCAATACCGAGCATTTGCCCAAGTACTTGTACTCGGGCAAATGCTCCCGATGCTTCTCCTGATACCTGGACAGTCAGCTGTGATCGGCGCGTGGGGGAGTTACAAGATTCTCCCCCAGCGGCTTTCAGCAGCTTTAGTGACATACAGCGGTGATCGGTCACCGCTGACTGTCACTGCATCCTCCTCCGTTCCTCTGTCCCCCTCCGCTGTCCCCCTCTGTTCCTCTCTCCTTCCCTGTGTCTCTCCGCTGTCCCCTCCGTTCCTCTCTCCTTTTCTGTCCCCCTCTGCTGTCCCCTCCGTTCTGCTGTGTCTCTCCGCTGTCCCCTCCGTTCCTCTCTCCTTCCCTGTGTCTCTCCGCTGTCCCCTCCGTTCTGCTGTGTCTCTCCGCTGTCCCCTCCATTCCTCTCTCCTTCCCTGTGTCTCTCCGCTGTTCCCTCCGTTTCTCTTTCCTTCTCTGTGCCTCTCCGCTGTCTCCTCCGTTCCCCTCTCCTTCTCTGTCCCCCTCCGTTCTGCTGTCTCTCTCCGCTGTGTGAATGGAGAGAGTCAGCTGACTCTGTCCATTCACATAACTGAAACATTGTAATCTCCTGTGATTACGATGTGTCAGTTTATGAATGGAGAATAAAAATTGTAAAAAAAAAAAAAAACACATACACCGTTCACCCCCCCCCCCCCCCAAAAAAAAGAAAACACTGTTAAAAAAAAAAACACTGTCACGTGACATTAAAAAAAAAGTATCGGTATCGGCGAGTACTTGAAAAAAAGTATCGGTACTTGTACTCGGTCCTAAAAAAGTGGTATCGGGACAACCCTACTCTGAAGCAAGTACGAGACGGAAGCTATTGGCTACTGGCTATTGAACTTTCTTTTTCTAGTCCCGTCGTACGTGCTGTACGTCACCGCGTTCTGAACGGTTGGACTTTGGTTTGACTGTGTGTAGACAAGACCGCGTGAATGGAATTCCGTCGGAGAAACCTTCGGAGTTTATTCACGCGGCATTAGAAGGTATTTGTTAGACTGTGGTCTATTCCCACAGGGGATCAACAAGTTGCCCATATTAAGAAGAAAACTACTGAACAGGTAGATAGTGTGCTTACCTTTTATAAGCTAAATCCAGCTTTCTGACCATGTTTCATGTTACACCTAAATTTAGGGTATAACAGAAACATGGTCAGAATCTGCAAATTAAAATTTGGTGGGGCTATTCCACCCTGTCAGGATATGGTTCTGGATCTGGGACCTCTTTGGTGTCTGGCTGTGGCTCTTCTTGCTTTTCCACCTGAAATGCTGGGCAGACCTGTCTGGTCCGTGGACATTCTTGCTTTATACCTTGTCTTTGTTGAACCTTGAACTCTTTGCCCCTCCCATGAACTTCCTATTTAAGCCATGACCTTACACTTCCTGTTTGCCAGATATTTGTGCTCTCTCCAGCTGATATCTTGCTCCTTGCATACCTGCTGCTGTCCTTATCTTTGCTACCACTCTTTATTGACCCTTGACTTGTTCACAGACTACACTTCCGCCTGATCCCAGTCAGCTATTACTCATTACTGACCTTTTGGTTTGTTTATCGAGCAGGCTTCTGCTTGTTACCTATCTGCTTCATCCGCCACCTGACCCCCACTTTCTGTCTTCCTACTAATCAATCCAGAGGGCCGTGACCTGGCCTTAGCGCATGGCAAAAATCTGCTAGGGGGATGTGTTTGTGTATTCATCCAGCTGACTACTACATGAACCTTTTTTACTGCAAATCCCATCTGCCACTGCGACAGAGAGACTCATAATTATCAATAGAGCATGTGTGGTCACCACAGCTCTTCCCCATCAGTACAGATCCCCCTTAGAACAACTGCCCCTGGTATAGATCTCCCCCTTAGTACTGCAACCCCCAGTACAGATCTCCCCATCTTAGTACAAATCTTCCTCCTCCATGAAAAACATACCAGTTTAACCACTTCAGCCCCGGAAGATTTACCTGCTCAATGACCAGAGCACTTTTTACAATTTGGCACTGCGCTGCTTTAACTGGTAATTGCACGGTCATGCAATGCTGTACCCAAACGAAATTTGCATCTTTTTTTCCCACAAATAGAGTTTTCCTTTGATGGTATTTGATTTTTATTTTTTGTGAAATAAATTGAAAAAGACCGAAATTTAAAAAAAAAAAAAGATTTTCTACTTTTTGTTATAAAAAAAATCCAATAAACTCAATTTTAGTCTTTTAGGCCAAAATGTATTCAGCCACATGTCTTTGGTAAAAAAAAAAAGTCAATAAGAGTATATTTATTGGTTTGCACAAAAGTTATAGCGGCTACAAACTAGGGTACATTTTCTGGAATTTATCCAGCTTTTAGTTTATGATTGCATATCTCATTTCTTCAGGTGCTAAAATGGCAGCCCCCCCCCCCCCAAATTACCCCATTTTGGAAAGTAGACACCCCAAGGAAATTCCTAAGAGGCATGTTGAGCCCATTGAATATTTTATTTTTTTGTCCCAAGTGATTGAAAAATGACAAAAAAAAAAAAATACACAAAGTTGTCACTAAATGATATATTGCTCACACATGCCATGGTTATATGTCGAATTACACCCCAAAATTCATTCTGCTGCTTCTCCTGAGTATGAGGATACCACATGTGTAGGACTTTTTGGGAGCCTAGCCGCGTACAAGACCCCGAAAACCAATCACTGTCTTCAGGATTTCTAAGGGCGTAAATTTTTTATTTCACTTCTCACTACCTATCACAGTTTCGAAGGCCATAAAATGCCCAGATAACACAAACCCTCCCAAATTACCCCATTTTGGAAAGTAGATGCCCCAAGCTATTTGCTGAGAGGCATGTTGAGTCCATAGAATATTTTATATTTTGCGTGAAAATGGCAAACTTTTTATTATTTTTATTTTTTTTGCACAAAGATGTCACTAAATGATATATTGCTCAAAAATGCCATGTGCATATGTGAAATTACACCCCAAAATACATTCTGCTGCTTCTCCTGAGTACAGGGATACCACATGTGTGAGGCTTTTGGGAGCCTAGCCGTGTACAGGACCACGAAAACCAATCACTGCCTTCAGGCTTTCTAAGGGCGTAAAATGGTGATTTCCCTTCCTCACTAGCTATCACTGTTTCGGAGGCCATGAAATGTCAAGATAGCACAACCCCCCTCCCCCCCAAATGTCCCCATTTTGGAAAGTACACACCCCAAGCTATTTGCTGAGAGGCATGTTGAGTCCATGGAATATTTTGCCACAAGTTGCGGGAAAATGACAACGTTTTTTGTTTTTTTATTTTACACAAAGTTGTCACTAAATGATATATTGTTCAAACATGGCATGGTTATATGTGAAATTACACCCCAAAATACATTCTGCTGCTTCTCCTGAGTATGGGGATACCACATGTGTGGGACTTTTTGGCAGTCCAACCGCGTACAGGACCCCGAAAACCAATCGCAGCCTTCAGGCTTTCTAAGGGCGTAAATTTTTGATTTCACTCCTCACTGCCTATCACAGTTTCGGAGGCCATGAAATGCCCAGCTAGCACAAAACCCCACCCAAATGACCCCATTTTGGAATGTAGACACCCCAAGCTATTTGCTGAGAGGCATGTTGAGTATTTTGCAGATCTTGCTTTTTGTCACATAGTTTTGAAAATTGAAAAAAGAAAAAAAAAATACATTTTTCTTTTCTTTCTTCATTTTCAAAAACAATTGAGAGCTGCAAAATACTCAGCATGCCTCTTAGTAAATACTTTGGGGTGTCTACTTTCCAAAATGGGGTAATTTGGGGGGAAGGTTGTGCTATCTTGTTGGCGCCGTACCTAATTGCCCGTAAGGCCAGACGCTGGTATAAAAAAAGAGTTTGTATATTTATTCCAATTGGCTCTGCTGAATGCTTTTGTGCTATACAAAGCTTCAGGATGAACTGGATACTTTCTAAAATTCCAGGAATAGATCATTACAGCCCTTCTGTTTCCAGATGGTGCTGTGGCCCACCTTCCCAACGCAAATGCAGTGAACCGGCTGCATGAGAGGCATTTTCCATATGTTCTCCCTGGTATCCCTACCCAAAGATACCCCCAAAGAAGAGGTCGTGTCTGCAGAAAACGCGGATATAGGTGTGACACCTGCTTTTATTGTCCCTCCTGCCTGGTCTCTGCATTGGTTTCAAACGCTACCACACATTGGTGGAGTATTAGTGTAGGGTAAAGCATTGCACAGTCCCAGGGCATACTTAAACAGGGTCTGGAAAGATGTTGATTGTGACATCAACATCTATCAGTGTCCGCCGGTGGCCAATCAACATATGTCAGTGTACCAGTGTCCCACCAACAAATAAATAAAACATTTAAAGCGCCCTCGTCCACCTGTGCTCGTGTGCAAAGGCAAGCACACACGTTGGCCCCGTGCGCATACGTATACAGCAATCGCACCACACGTGAGGTATTGCCGCAAATGTCAGAACAAGAGCAATACTTCTAGCAGCAGGCCTCCTGTGTAACTCTAAACTGGTAACCAATAAAGGCTTATAAAGTTGCCAATGGAGATTTTCAAATACGGAAGTTTGGCACCATTTCACAAGCATGCGCAATTTTAAAGAGTGATATGTTTGGTATCTATTTACCTGGCGAAACACCATATTTTACCGAAAATATGGGAATTACATTGTCTCTGTGTGCATGGAAATCCATTAAAATGTATTTATGCATTTGTGTGTAAAATTGCGTTAAACTGTGCAAATACCGTGTGACCTAAAAATTAGCAAAACCCACCATTTTATTCTCTAGGGCCTCTGCTACAAAAATATATGATGTTTGGGGGTTCTAAGTCATTTTCTAGCAAAAATACAGATTTTTACTTGTAAACAAAAAGTGTCAGAAGAAGGCCTGGTCAAAAAGTGCTATTTAGATGTGCTTCGCTATGTGTCCAGACTGTGAAAAAGTATCACACATGTATCATCGCCATACTCAGAAGCAGTAGCATAATGTGTTTTGGGGTGTAGTTAAAAGTAGTCATATGCTGTGTGTGAGAAATAACTTGTTAAAGAGGAGGGCCAGTCAAAAAAAAAAAAAAAATTAAAAGTCAGCAGCTACAAATACTGCAGCTGCTGACTTTTAATTGGACACTTACCTGTCCCAGGGTCCAGCGATGCGGGGGATCGAAGCCCCGCTCGTCTCCCCCTCCGTTCAGTGGCGCCGGCATTGCAACTGTGGGCGCCGAGCTGTGGCTTCACAGCCTGGCACCCACTGCTCATGCGCGAGCGGCGCCGCGATTGACCGCTCAGTCACCTGGGACCTGTAATGGGTCCCAGATGATTGACAGGAGGGAGGGAGCAGAGCTGAGCCCTTCCTGTGCCGAGGGGGAAGTGATGTCACCAGCCCAGGCACCGGAAGAGGAAGACTACGAGGGACCCCCTAGCAACAGGCATTTAGAGGTAAGTGAAAAAAAAAAAAAAATATCCAAATGTTTTTTTTAATTTTTTTTTTAGGCACAATCATGACTTTTTTTTTTTAGGGTGGAACACCACTTTAATATGAATTTTTTGTGTAAAAAATAAATAATAATTTCTTAATTTTCCGAAGAATTTTGGGAAACAAATACAACTTAAAAAAACTTGTCATGTCTCTTACTAAATATATTGGACTGTCTACTTTCCAAAAAGGGGTCATTTGGGGAATATTTGTACTGTCTTGACATGTTATGGCCTCAGGAAATGAGAGGCTGTCAGCACATCAGGTGTGATCAATTTTTAATGATTGCTACCATAGCTTGTGGCAGTATTAATTTTGGTCAAAATTTATGAAGAGAAATTACTTATTTGCTAAATTTTATAACAGAAACTAAGAAAAACAAATTTTCAACATTTTCGGTCTGTTTTAATTTGTAGCACAAAAAATAAAACCCCCAGTAGTGATTAAATACCTCTATTTGTGTGGAAAAAATTACAAAAATGTAATTTGGGTACAGTGTTGCATGACTGCACAATTCTCATTCAAAGTGTGACAGCGCTGAAAGGTGAAAATTGGACTGGTTAGGGGGTGAAAGTGCCCAGTATTGAAGTGGTTAACAAAAAAACCCCTTCCCATTTCATGCTGTCAGCAATGACACCACATGGAAGAGAAATGTCACAAGGCCTGAGAAAGAAAATAATTTCTTCACACAAGAAAGGTGAAGGGTACAAGATCAGGAAAGCTTTACTTATCAGTCAAAATATTGTAGCAAAAGTGATACAAAAATTTAACAAAGATGGAACTACAACCATCTCACAGAGACATCCAGGCCATCCACGGAAAGTAACACCTCGACAGGAGCATCTTCTGATGAGAAGTGTTGAAGAAAATCGCCATGCAAGTTCACTGCAGTTAGCTAAAGAAGTAGAAAGCCAAACTGGGGTTATTGTTTCCCCATTACACAATACAGCGTACACTGCAGAAGAATGGCATGCATGGGTGTCATCCAGGAAGGAAACCCCTCCTAAAGCCCATGCAAAAAAAGCTCGCCTAGAATCTGCCATGGCCCATGCTGGAAAAGAAGAAGACTACTGGGATTCTACTCTGGAGTGATGAGACCAAGTTAAATGTTTTTGGAATTAATGGCTTCAAAACTGTATGGTGTCGCAAAGGTGAGGTGTACAAAGAAAAATGCATGGTGCCTACTAGGGATGAGCCGAACACCCCCTGGTTCGGTTCACGGCAGAACATGCGAACAGACCAAAAATTTGTGCGAACCCCGTTAAAGTCTATGGGACTCGAACATAAAAAATCAAAAGTGCTAATTTTAAAGGCTAATATGCAAGTTATTGTCATAAAAAGTGTTTGGGGACCCGGGTCCTGCCCCAGGGGACATGTATCAATGCAAAAAAAAAGTTTTAAAAACAGACGTTTTTTCGGGAGCAGTGATTTTAATAATGCTTAAAGTGTAACAATAAAAGTGTAATAATCCTTTAAATATCGTGCCTGGGGGGTGTCTATAGTATGGAATGTGAAAAATGATTGCGCTAACCTGTGTGGAAAGAAAAAGGGGAGCTGCTACACATGAATGTGACAAAAATTCATATAAGGGTGAAAGTAGAAAATGTAGCGCTAAAAATAAACAAAATTAATGAACTATATAAACCCATGGGTGACCATGTATATGTATAAACAATGCCAAATACCACGTGTAAGTAAACAGTACTAAAAAACCTAAATGGGTGCAAAGATAGCAAAAAATAATGAAACTTAAACATAAATAAGTCCCAACAAAATAAAAAATATAAAAGGGCTACATCAGAGACCCAAATATATCAGTCCCAAAAGGCAAACAGCAGATGTGCCACAAACAAAGGATCATTCATATACAGAGGCCAGGGACGGTTGAGTGTGTATCTGGAAGAAACTACATCAATGGTAAAGTAAGGATGGGTACTCTTACCAGAGCCAGTGGACCTGGATGTCACCAACACCAGGTCAAACAAGCATAGAAGCACACCAAGGCAGGATTGGTCAGGAAGGTCCAAAGGATCATTCGGTAAGTCCGGAATGGTCAGCAAAGCATCCGACGGTCCGGTGCTCTCTCGGTGGAATGGTGATGATAATAAGAGCCAGCAAGCATTGAAAAACTGGACGAAACGATCAGACAAGCTCAAAGGCAGAGATTATGTGAAAACAAAAGGAGAGAGCTTCCAGTTGTGTAGGTCAAAAAAGATGGTGTTTATTTTCCATAAAAAACAGGCATACAGATAAAAAATGTGATCACAAATGGTAAAAAAGCAATATGGGGAGCGGAGAAACCAATCCCTACGCATTTCGTCCTAATAGGACTTCTACTGGGGCATGTCTATAGTATGCCTGTAAAGTGGCGCATTTTCCCCATGTTTAGAACAGTCCCTGCACAAAATTACATTTCTAAAGGAAAAAAAGTAATTTCAAAACTTCTTGCGGCTGTAATGTAATGTTGCCCCCCCAGCCCATTACCAGGCCCTTTGGGTCTGGTATGAATATTTAGGTGAACATAGATAAGATAAGATAAAAAAAAAAGGCATGGGGCCCCCAGGCTCTATATACTCTGAACAGTAGCAGTATACAGGTGGTCCCAGGGTTACAAACAAGATAGGGACTGTAGGTTTGTTCTTAAGTTGAATCTGTTTGCATTTGGAACAGGTACATTTTGTAAGTGTAGCTCCAGCCAAAAAAATCTATTTTTAAGCTTTTTGGATAACATAGGGAAGGGTTATCATCACCCTTGTAACATTTCTTTTGCTGTCTGTACCGCTGTTCAGAAGATTTCACCTCACTTTCTGTCCCAGTGACAATTGGATTTTGAAAATTTTGGGTTATTAGGGAAACAAGGATTGGTGATAAAGCATCAGTGGGGAGACACCTTTTTCCCATATTAACTCTTACAGGAGAGAATTTCCCTTCCTAGGGGTAGATTTCCTCTCACTTCCTGTTGTCTCCCTCCGTTTGTAAGGCGGAATCATTTGTAAGTCGGATGTTTGAAAAAAAGGGGACCGCCTGTATATACTATACGGCCTGCCCTATACACTCTGTGGAAAATTGGGCCTTAGGTGTTGGTGGTACCAGAACACTGTAAGCCCACGCAGTTACTCTTGGTGGGCGATGGAACGGGCCTTGCTGTGAAATATTATATATTGGATCAAAAATTGTAATTACGCACCCCTGTTAAACAGGGGCAGAAAAATTGGGCCTTAGGCGGTGGTGGTGGTGGTGGCACAACACTGTAAAGTCACACAGATTCTTTTGTTGAGCGCAGGAACAGGCCCTGCTGTGAAATATTAGATCAAAAATTGTAATTACGCGCCCCTGTTAAACAGAGGCAGAAAAGTTGGGCCTTAGGCAGTGGTGGTGGTGCCACAACACTGCAACCCCTCACGGATACTCTTGTTGAGCGCAGGAACGAGACCTGTTGTTAAATATTTGATCAAAAATTGTAATTACACGCCCCTGTTAAACAGGGGCAGGAAAATTGGGCCTTAGGTAGTGTTGGTGGTACCCTGAACCAAAAATATTCTTAGAAGCTATCATCATGAAAATTGAGGAGGAATAGGATAGTCACTCAGCATATGCAGTCTTCAAGGGATCCCACATCCATAAAAAAATCATTTGGTTACATCAGCATCAGGTGCTTGGTAGCTGGTGATCCAAGACTAATTCATTTTTATGAATGTGAGCCGATCAACAGAGTCTGTGAACAGGCGCACTCTGTGATGGTTACAAAGCCTCCAGCAGCACTGAATGTACATTCAGAAAGAATGCTGGATGCAGGACAAGCCAGTAGCTCAGTTGTATATTGAGCAAGCTCTGGGCAGTGGTCCATCCTCAAGACCCAGTAACCCAGTGGATGTTCTGGTGGAAAGGTCTCCAAGTTTTATCTTGCCCCTAGATATTCCTGCACCATGTAATTCAGACACTGGCGATGGTTGCTGGAACCGATCAGATCTGGGCGCTGAGGACTGAAGAATTGCCTGAAGCCATCGGTCAGCCGGCCACCTTCTCCACTGCTCTTTCTGTGACTGAACAAAGCCTCAGCAACACATTGTCAAGCACCAGGAAATTGTAACCTCCCAGGCTCTGGAAACACATTGCACAAACCTTTCTGCAAGGCCTTCCCAAAGATGTTTCATCTTCTGCTCCCTCTGCAAAGGCTGTATAAGTTTTGCAACTTTACCCTTGTAACGTGGATCAAGAAGTGTTGCCAACCAATAATGATCCCTCTCCTTGATACCACAAATCCTAGGGTCCTTTCGAAGGCTTTGCAGGATCAAGGAGGCCATGCAGCGTAGGTTTGCAGAGGCATTCGATCCTGAGTCCTCTGGGTCACTAAGGATCACATGATCCTCAACCACCTCCTTCCACCCACATACAACTCCATGGGTTTCTGGGGACTGCAAACGATCCCTTGAAGACTGCTGCTGTATTGTGTACTGTGTATACCACCAGGAAAGTAGTAGCAACTGCACTAGGGGTGCATGGTACTGTGTACACCAACAGAAGTGTAATAACAACTATGGGTGCACTGTATGTATTGTGTACACCACCAGGAAAGTAGTAGCAACTGCATTAGGGGTGCACGTTACTGTGTACACCAACAGAAGTTTAATAATAACTATGGGTGCACTGTATGTATTGTGTACACCACCGGAAAAGTAGTAGCAACTGAACTAGGGGTGCATGGTATTGTGTACACCAGCAGAAGTGTAATAAAAACTATGGGTGCACTGTATGTATTGTGTACACCACCAGGAAAGTAGTAGCAACTGTACTAGGGGTGCACGGTACTATGTACACCAACAGAAGTTTAATAACAATTATGGGTGTACTGTATTGACCACCAGAAAAGTATGAGCAACTGCACTATGGGTGCACAGCACTGTATACTGTGTACACCGCCTGAACTATATTAGGAACAGTACACCAGGAACGGCCTGCAGTGAGATATAGCTAAACTGTATGCAGTGGAGATATATATATGAGACTGACTGTTATATATATATATATATATATATATATATATATATATATATATATATATATATATACGAGACTGACTGTATATATGTATTAAATACACTGCAGCTAACTGAATCACCTGCCTGCCAGAAGTATATTAGAAAGAGTACACCAGGAATGGCCTGCAATGAGATATAGCTAAACTGTATGCAGTGGATGTGTATATATATATATATATATATATATGAGACTGACTGTATATATATATATATTAAATACACTGCAGCTAACTGAATCACCTGCCTGCCTGAAGTATATTAGAAACAGTACACCAGGAACGGACTGAAGTCAGATCTAGCTAAACTGGATATAGTGGATATATATATATATATATATATATATATACATATATATATATATATATATATATATATATATATATATATATATACGAGACTGACTATATATATATATATATATATATATAAAATACACTGCAGCTAACTGAATAACCTGCCTGCCTGCTCAATCTAAATGACACTCTCTCTCCGTCCACGCCGGCAACGACACACTACACGAGGCCGACGTATAGGCGGCCTTATATAGTGTGGGGCGTGGCCTTAGTCCCCCTGAGCCATGATTGGCCAAAAGCATCCTGCCTTTGGTCAATTATGGCTCTCTTAGCTGAGGGCGCTGTGATTGGCCAAAGCATGCAGGTCATGGTGCATGCTTTGGCCAATCATCATACAGTAACGCACTGCGCTCACGCAGTGCATTATGGGCCGCTACGCGGCGCTCGAATTTGGCGCGAACGACCCATAATGTTCGGTTTTCGACGAATGGGCGAACAGCCAAACTCATGTTCGATCCGAACAGAAAGCTCATCCCTAGTGCCTACAGTGAAACATGGTGGTAGCAGTGTTCTTCTGTGGGGCTGCATGAGTGCTGCTGGTGTCAGGGAGCTGCATTTCATTGATGGTATCATAAATTCACAGATGTACTGCTCTATATTGAAAGAGGAGATGCTACCATCACTCTGTGCCTTGGTTTTATGCACTTTTTGTTGTGCAACATGACATGATCGAAAACCCACATCTAAGGCCCTGTTGCATTTCTGAAGAAGAACAGGGTGAAAGCGAATCAGTGGCCAAGTACAGTGCCTTGAAAAAGTAATCATACCCCATTTAAATTTTCCACATTTTGTCATATTACAGCCAAAACTGTAAATGTATTTCACTGGCATTTTATGTGATAGATCAACACAAAGTGGCACATAATTGTGAAGTGGAAGAAAAATGATAAATGGTTTTACATTTTTTTTTTACAAATAAATATCTGAAAAGTGTGGCATGTATTTGTATTCAGCCCCCTTCACTCTGATACCTATAACTAAAATCTAGTGGAACCAATTGCCTTCAGATGTCACCTAATTAGTAAATATAGTCCACCTGTGTGTAATTTAATCTCAGTATAAATACAGCTGTTCTGTTAAGCCCTCAGAGATTTGTTAAAGAACTTTAGTGAACAAACCGCATATTGAAGGCCAAGGAACACACCAGACAGGTCACGCCTAAAGTTGTGGAGAAGTTTAAAGCAGGGTTAGGTTATAAAAAAAAAATATCCCAAGCTTTGAACATCTCACAGAGCACTGTTCAATCCATCATCTGAAAATGGAAAGAGTATGGCACAACTGCAAACCTACCAAGACACTGCCGTCCACCTAAACTGACAGGCCTAGCAAGGAGAGCATTACTCAGAGAAGCATTACTCAGAGAAGCAGCCAAAAGGCCCATGGTAACTCTGGAGGAGCTGCAGAGATCCACAGCTCAGGTGGGAGAATCTGTCCACAAGACAATTAGTCATGTGCTCCACAAATCTGGCCTTTATGTAAGAGTGGCAAGAAGAAAGCCATTGCTGAAAGAAAGCCATAAGAAGTCCCATTTGCAGTTCGCGAGCAGCTATGTGGGGGACACAGCAATCATGTGGAAGACGGTGCTCTAGTCAGATGAGATCAAAATTGAACTTTTTGGCCTAAAAGTAAAACGCTGTGTGGCGGAAAACTAACACTGCACATCACCCTGAACACACCATTCCCACCATGAAACATGGTGGTGGCAGCATCATGTTGTGGGGATGCTTGTCTTCAGCAGGGACAGGGAAGCTGATCAGAGTTGATGGGAAGGTGGATGGAGCCAAATACAGGGAAATCGTAGAAGAAAACCTGTTAGAGTCTGCACAAGATTTTAGACTGGGGCGGAGGTTCACCTTTCCAGCAGGACAATGACCCTAAACATTCAACCAGAGCTACAATGGAGTGGTTTAGATGAAAGCATATTAATGTGTTTGAATAGACCAGTCAAAGTCCAGACCTAAATCCTGTGGCAAGACTTGAAAATTGCAGTTCACAGAAGCTCTCCATCCAATCTGACAGAGCTTGAGCTATTTTGCAAAGAAGAATGGGCAAACATTTCACTAGATGTGCAAAGGTGGTAGAGACATACCAGAAAGACTTGCAGCTGTAATTGCAGCGAAAGGTGGCTTTACAACGTATTGACTTGGGGGGGCTGAATACAAATGCATGCCACACTTTTCACATATTTATTTGTAAAAAAATTTTGAAAACCATTTATTATTTTCCTTTCACTTCACAATTATGTGCCACTTTGTGTTGGTCTATATGGGGAATTCTGAAGGGACAAGTTGAGCATCACTCTCCATTCAGCATCCAGGCTCTAAAAGAGGTACTTCCTGAAGAATGTAAAAAGATGTTGCAATATGTCGCCAACTTGTTCATTCCATACCTAGAAGACTTGGTGCTGTCCTTACAAATCACGGAGGTCATACAAAATTAGGGTTGTCCCGATACCACTTTTTTAAGACTGAGTACAAGTACCGATACTTCTTTTTAAGTACTCGCCGATACCGATTACCGATACATTTTTTTAATGTCGTGACAGTTTGATGGGCACTGATAGGTGGCTGGCATTGATTGCACTGATAGGTGGCACTGATGGCTGGCACTGATGGCTGGCACTGATAGATGACACTGATAGGTGGCACTTATGGGCACTGATGGGCAGGCACTGAAATGCAGCAATAAATGACATAAGAGGAAAGGATTTATTTTGCAATGCAATGCTGCGACACCCATATTGGTACACCTTGCACTCGGCCGCAGTAAGCAGCAGCGGACATCTTCATACACCCAACCCGAACTATATGGGCTGGGTGTAACAAGATGTCCGCTGCTGGCTTACTGGCTTAGCTAGTTCCACTGCTGAGGACTCGCTCTCTGCTCTGCCTTCTATGCCCGCTGACTTCCGGTTGGGCGCAGCCTCTGACTCCGCCCGCTGACTTCCGGTTGCACGCAGCCTCTGACTCCTCCTGCCTCTCCCAGATATCGGTTTAGGCGTCGGGATCATTTGTGTAAGTACAAGTACTCTTGCAAATGCTCGGTATCGGGACAACCCTATACAACCCTATACAAAATACTAGATGTAGTAGGTTTTGTTGTGGAGTGTATTCATGTTTGCACCAACTAATTTGAGTAAAACTGAAGATTTTGTAATCTAAGTTATATTATTAACTTAAAATGTTTTGTCAAAATTTTGTAAACTTTTCTTGTGTTTATTGAGATATTGCTTAAAATCTTACTTTTCAAAAGGGGTGTACTCATTTATGCTGAGCACATCATGTAGAGCAGATTTTTGGGGTACCGTCATCCAGAGTATGTGTCTATGACCTAACTGGCAGGAGGAACGTCGCCTGCAATGCTTTGGGTGTCAGTGTGAGTTGCTGCATCACAGATGTTTAGGGTGGGCGGGTGTATCCTCCCCCTTATGTTCACCCTGTCTCTGCTGGTGGTGACCTTCTAGGTCTTGAGCATTGGCATGCTCCCCCCCATTGGTAGAGCTAGGCTTCATCCCATTCAGATTCGGTTCTTGGTTCTTCGGGTAGCTCCTGTGGGGTTTCCCACTCCTCAGCTGGGCTGCTGTTGATATAATCAACAGCAAGATATAATTGGGGCCTATTTGGTCCCATACCCTCCTCCTGCCTCCTCTGCTTTTGTACTGAGGGTTCCTGGGATGGTAAACACAAGGGTGCTTAATCACAATCCTAATAAATGCCTCAAGATCAAAAAGAGATAGCAACGATTATCTAAACATGAGCATAAAATATGCAGGAAAACACAAATAGAATGTTTACAGGTGCACCAATTCAAGTCTATGGGGCCAATAATGCCCAAAAATTTTTTCAAGCTGCCCGTGAAGACGCTCTAGAACTTTTGGAAGTGACCGGCATTTGTGCGCTCAGGTGTGAACAGGCACCAAAGAAAATAGTTTTTTTGTGTTTGAGCCTTTTGTAGATTTGAGCTACCAAATGTTTAGGTATGAATAGGGTCCTTATACCATGGAACAGTAAACATAGCCACCCAGGGATAGGATTATCAGTAGAAAATAAAGAAAAAAAATCAAATGCAGCCAGCACATGCGAGGATTGGTAAACTATATTTTTTGTTTTGGTGTTTAAGATGCATTTTAATTTTGCTTGACAGATTTTTGGACAGAAAGTCTGCTATGTATAAACAAATTTTATAAAGAGCATTCTCTGTGTCTCAAAATGTTATGTCAAACATGACATATTTTTCCTAGAGTTGTTTTGTATGCTAAAATGTGCTTTTTTTTCCACCATTATTGTTATAATACCAGATTTATATAGTCCTAACAGTTTGCTGCTTTTCCAAAATAAATGGAGACAGTACAGTTACAATACAATTCAATACAGAAGGGTTATGTGGGCCCTGCTCATGAGCGCTTACAATCTAAAAGGGAGGGACATGTGGTACAAAAAGCCTTAAAGGGGTTGTAATGTCAGAAGTTTTTTTTTTATTTTAGTGCATTCTATGCATTCAGATAAAAAGCCTTCTGTGTGCATCAGCCCTTCTAACCAGCAAAATTTCGATCCAAGTGTACCCCTCTCTATTCAACAGAAGCCGGATGTTAGCATGTTGCTAATGGAAGTTGCTAAAGGCCAGGTCTGCTTTAACCCTTTCCTTGCCAGAGCCTTTTTTGCACACATGCTTAAAAAATATTTTTAGGCCTGAAGATAACATAAAACCCCCAAAATATATGCTTTCTTTAAAGCAGACACTCTAGAGAATAAAATAGTGGTAGTTCCAATTTTTTTATGTCACACCATATTACTGCAAAGATCTAGGAAACACAAAATTTCAGTAAAAAATAAGTTAATTTTAAGTTTATTTTAGGGCACACAAACAATAAATTACCCATTTTTTGGTAAAATATAAACGAGGTTGCACTGAGTAAATAGATACCCAAATGGCAACAAACTTCAGTACCCTATAATTTACATAGGTGACACTTTAAAAGCCCCCTATAGGTCATCAGTTTAGTGTTACAGAGGAGGTCTGAGGCTAAGAATATTGCTCTCACTCTGGCGTGCACGGCGATATGTAACGTGTATGGCAATTTGCGTTTTCATGTGTAGGCACCCCCAACATGTGTGTTTATGAGCATATATTTGGAGGTGGGAGGCCTCAAAGAAATTTGGGGGGTGGGGGAGTTTTATGTGCTTGGGTGTAACTAACTTTTTAATTTTTTTTTTTTTAACAATAGATTTTATTAGACAATTCAGCATTGCAGAGTAATCAGTTTACAGTGTTACAATAGTGTACAGGTAAAGACATCAGTAGATCATTTTTCCCTACAGGAAGTCACCTCCCAGCAAACAGTATCAATCCCAGGTGTGTCAATCCCTGCTTTGGTTTTGGCAAGTGCTTGCAACCACTATCATTGCAGGTCTCATATACCTTCAAATCTATCATTTGAGGAACAATAACGGGCAGCATGAAGAAACCTGGGGGGGGGGGGGGGGGGGGATTAAACTTTTTTTTTATCACATAGGGGAAAAATGTGATAATTTTTTGGTGACAGGTTCTCTTTAATGAGACATCCAGTGTAAAAGACCCTGGATGTCTCCCCTGTCCTCCACTAACTGTAATACAATGCAGATTGCATTGTATTACATTCTTTTCCTTTTCTCTGGGACACTGAGAGGCGGACCCAGGTCAGCAACAAGGAGGGGAGGAGAGCAGATGTGTTTTTGGGAGGGTAATGGTATAAAGGGGTTCCCAGGGATTCTAGTGTTTGAGTTGTATTGGCCTTATTGAAAAAGTGGGTATGAATTGTATTATTATGGCTTTAGGAAAGAGGAGTTAAAACCTGATGCAGGGAATTTATTATGCCAGGGTTGTTAGATTTTGGAGACTGTATCCTGTCAGGCTACTTCAGTTTTGCTGTGATTCATAACTTGGGTTCTTTGTTTCGGTGAGATTAGTTTGAGAGTTTTCCAGGCCTGGTTTGTTTAGATCAGTGGTTCTCAACCTGGGGGTCCAATGATGATTTGCCAGGGGTCACCAAATTCTGGGCTGTTCCTAAAGCTCGCACCACTCTCTCAGAAATTAGGACAGGGAGAGATAAAAGGGAAAGAAAGAAGAACAAAGAGAAAGAGTGGTACATCACAAAATGTACCATAAGGGGTTTTAATACTGTACGAGTGGAAGGGACTCAGAGAGCGCTAAATGTCCGTGGGTTAGGGGCGCAAATTACTTTATTTATTACTTTATTTACTAATTATTTTACTGTTAGGGGTCCCCACAACGTGGGAAATTTTATCAAGGGGTCACGGCACTAGGAAGGTTGAGAACCACTGGTTTAGATGCAGTTATTATCTGTAAAAAGGGTTTAAGTTGAAAATTGCTGATGTCTGAAGGTCGTTTGTTGAGGAATCTGAGGTGAAGGGTTTTTCTAACAGTGGATTTTGAAGATTTCAGACCAGACTTTGTTTACTATGGGCATGTCCACTATATAACAATTTTAGCAATTCTGGCAGGGATCAAATACCAGCATGATAATACTTTAGAAGAGGCTTCCAAGACAGCCATGTTCTGTGAGCAAGATTTAGTTGCGAACCAGATATAAGACCAGTCTTCAGGTTCCAAATTGACATAAATATTTTTTTAAGTTATGCTATGTCAATGGGGGTATGTAGCCCATATAAAATAGGTGTTATCCCAATTTGGCTGCAAAAGTGGAAATACACTTTAAGGTCGGGTTCACATAAACCCATCATTTATCATTGAGATGTCAAATCTTCTTACAACTTTTTGCACATCCTCTGCTGATGTTATAATCTTGGGTGATATGAACATCCACGTTGACACCCCTTTTTGCCATTTTGCAGCTGAATTTCTTCAACTACTGGATTGTTTTAATCTAAAACAACTTGTTGATGTCCCCCCCACACACCAAGGGGCATACCTTGGATCTGGTCATTACAAACTCTGCTCTCCTTTCCAACTTCCAGGTGTATGACCTAGGTGTGTCTGATCATAAGGCTATTTCCATTGATTTAAATGTAACAAATAATTCTGCACTGCCTAGAAAATAGCAGCTAACACGGCAAATAGATAAGTGCAATAAAAGTGGGTACCAAAAGTGTAGCGCTTAAATATGAAGCAAAATACAACAATGAAATGTAAAACAGATGGAAAATTAACCCCAATGGTCACTAATAAAAAAGCAAGAATACAAATGCAAACAAACCCAGTGACTGGTGATAAGTGTCCAAAAAAAAAGTCCAAGTGAACAAAGTATGAAAAAATGAATAATGAAACAGTATTATTAGGGACAAAATATATTCTAAATAACATAAAAATGAGTCCAAAAACTTTGTGTAGAAATCATAACAGTGAACACGATGTGAACTTGAAGTAGAGAGTGCCACCACCAAACTTAGGGAGGCTTACTAGAGCGTTTGGACACACAAGAACGTATGTTCTGTGGGTCAAACAGGCTTGTGTTGTATGTACAACCAATGGAACTCGACACTGGGATCCTCTGAAGGCTCCAACAGAAACTCACAGCTGTCCTCAAGATAGGTGGTAGTGATGGTATTTCTCATAGAGGTGGTAACCAGGTGGTCGTGGATATGACAGATGAATTCAATGTGGGGAGAACAAAGAAGGGCCACATAACGTAATTCCGTAAAATAGTGCAATAAATTTAATGAAGCTAGGAAAACTTACATTGGGTAGATAAAAACAGCGCTGTTCATAAAACAAATGGCGGCAGTGGAGTCCTTCCCAAAAGACTCCACTGCCGCCATTTGTTTTATGAACAGCGCTGTTTTTATCTACGCAATGTAAGTTTTCCTAACCTCATTAAATTTATTGCACTATTTTACGGAATTACACTATGTGGCCCTCTTTGTTCTTCATTGCCGCCATTTGTTTTATGAACAGCACTGTTTTTATCTACCCAATGTAAGTTTTCCTAACTCCATTACGTTTTTCCCCCAACATATATCGTTTCCAAACACCTAAACTGCCTTCCTGAGGTGTCATTAGAAGAGGTGCAGAACATCAGGAAAATGAAACCCTTTTACCTGTCCCCTGGACCCTCTCCCAACCTCCCTGGTTAAAACTCATATCACTGTCCTAAGTCCCCTGATCACCGCTGTCATAAATCATTCCCTTCAAACTGGTCATGTTCCTTCTGTTTTGAAAAATGCCATCATCAGACCATTGCTCAAAAAAACCCACTCTTGATCCGGAAGTTCTGCTTAATTATAGGCCTATCTCCAATCTCCCCCTCATATCAAAAGTACTTGAGAAAGCCATTAGCTTTCACCTTCAGGATCACCTCAAATATAATAACCTTTTTGAAAAATTCCAGTCAGGTTTCCGCTTTGCTCATAGTACAGAGACTGCCCTCGTCAAAGTTACAAACGATCTCCTTATATTTTCTGATACTGGCTTTCCTTCCCTTCTTATTCTCCTGGATCTTTCCGCTGCATTCGATACTGTTGATCATGGAATTCTTTCAAACTGGCTCCATTGCACCATTGGACTCAATGACACAGCCCTCGGTTCAAATCATACCTCACAAACAGGGCAGAATACATCTCCCTGGGCCACTCCAAATCAAATCCGTATACAGTGTCCCCTAGGGGTCAGTTCTTGGCCCCATTCTTTTTATTCTCTGCCTTACTCCCCTTGGCCAAATTATTAGCCACCACAAAATTTCATTTCACTGCTATGCTGATGACACACGGCTATATGTAAATGTAACAGCTGAAACCCCATCTTCACAGTCATCCCTATCAGTACTCACCAACTGCCTGGAGGAGATAAAGGTATGGATGGAGCACAACTTTCTTCAATTAAATAGTTCCAGAACTGAAGTTATCATGATTGGCACTCCTTACCAGACCAAACCATCATTCATAACCAGCATTACCTTTTCTGGTTCTAATATCCCTTTTTCATCAACAGTTACAAATCTAGGAGTAAAAATGGACTCCCAACTCACTTTTGAAGCCCATATAAATCATCTATGTAAGACTTCTTTTTACCACCTTCGTAATATTTCTAAACTCCGTCCCATTCTTTCCTTCCCAGATGCTGAAAGGCTGGTTCATGCCTTTGTCTCCTCCAGACTGGACTACTGTAACGCACTTCTCATCGGGATTCCTAGAAAGAGTCTGCAGAGGCTTCAGTACATTCAAAACTCTGCAGCAAGGATCCTGATGGGAGTGCCAAAACATGAGCACATTACTCCCATTCTCCACTCACTCCATTGGCTTCCTGTCTACGCCAGGATTGAGTACAAGGTTTCCCTACTTACATACCAATGTATACATGGACATGCCCCTTCTTACCTCAAAGAACTTCTTAAACCACAAAACACATCACGTTCCCTCCGCTCCGTGCACTCAAACCTGCTTCAAACACCAAGAACTAGACTTAGGACAATGGGAGATAGGGCTTTTTGTGCAGCTGCCCCGCGCTTCTGGAATGCCCTACCTGACACTTTGAGGGCCCCTCAATCCATTGACTTTTTTAAAAAAGGTCTTAAGACATTTCTTTTTAGCAAAGCTTTTTCCTCTTCTTAGATGTTTGTTTCTTTGTATAAATTGCTCATTTTAACCTGTAGCGCTTTGAGATCTTTTGGTGTAAAGCACATTATAAATAAAATGTATTATTATTATAATTATTACATATGTGCGAATCGGATGTGTTTTTTACCGATATGCAAGTGTGACCGACTCTCAATGAGCTGGCTCACATATGTACAGGGTGGTCATGGTGCGGATTCCAAAACTGTCCTGTGCGTTTTTGGGTTTAGTTCAGGTGCAAATTCAGACAAAATTTCAGACCTGAATCGCACCTGAACCGGTAAACAGAAACGCAAGCTGGAAACTGAGACCGAACGTGTGTGAACCCCGTCTAAGGCATTGATAGGAGGTACACTGTGATCTCTGTAAGAGGTAATAAATAACTTAAAGTGATACATTTACCCACATTTTCTATCATTGGAAGCTACAGAGAGTCTACTGTTTGCAATTAGGCAGGAATTGTCCTTTTAGCTTGTCTCAGGCAAGTACTTGGAGACTGAAAAAAATGCCATCTATTAAAGCAGTCATCTCCTTGCTAGCTGTGTTGGTTTACCGTGGGTGGAGGAGGGCACTCTGGCTAACCTCACAGCTGGTCTTAAGCCTAGTACCCACTATCCTTTTTTTTCGTTCAACCCAGAAGGCTGAATAAAAAAAAAACTGAAGCGCTCAGAAGTAGGTGCTGTACTAACTATCTGATGTTAGTACAGTGATCTCCCCTGCTGAGCTATTGTGTTCTGACAGGGGGGTGGCCTCCCGCCAGAACACGCTGGTCAGCGCTCTCAGCCATTGGCTGTTTCTACTGAGTTGGTCCATGCCGCCCGATATTTGGCCAATGTGTGCGGACCTTTAACACAGCACCTATGAAAATGAGACAAAGTACTCCATGCACTTTGTCTCCTAGGGAACAGTACCATTTCTTTTCATGGTTTTAGAGACTTTACACTTGTGGTGAGATAAGATGTTCAGCAGTAGGGATGAGCTTCGAGTTCGAGTCGAACTCATGTTCGACTCGAACATTGGCTGTTCGCAAGTTCGCCGAACAGTGAACAATTTGGGGTGTTCGCGGCAAATTCGAATGCCGCGGAACACCCTTTAAAAGTCTATGGGAGAAATCAAAAGTGCTAATTTTAAAGGCTTATATGCAAATTATTGTCATAAAAAGTGTTTGGGGACCTGGGTCCTGCCCCAGGGGACATGGATCAATGCAAAAAAAAGTTTTAAAAACGGACGTTTTTTCAGGAGCAGTGATTTTAATAATGCTTAAAGTCAAACAAAGCAAAATGACATTTCAAAGGAAAAAAGTCATTTAAAACTACTCGCGGCTATTGCATTGCCGGTCCGACAATACACATAGAACTTCATTGATAAAAACGGCATGGGAATTCCCCACAGGGGAACCCCGAACCAAAATTTTTTAAAAAAATGACGTGGGGGTCCCCCCAAATTCCATACCAGACCCTTCAGGTCTGGTATGGATTTTAAGGGGAACCCCGGCCAAAATGGAAAAAAAAACGGTGTGGGCCCCCCCCAAAAATCCATACCAGACCCTTATCCGAGCACGCAACCTGGCAGGCCGCAGGAAAAGAGGGGGGGACGAGAGAGCGCCCCCCCCCGAACCGTACCAGGCCACATGCCCTCAACATTGGGAGGGTGCTTTGGGGTAGCCCCCCAAAACACCTTGTCCCTATGTTGATGAGGACAAGGGCCTCATCCCCACAACCCTGGCCGGTGGTTGTGGGGGTCTGCGGGCGGGGGGCTTATCGGAATCTGGAAGCCCCCTTTAACAAGGGGACCCCCAGATCCCCCCCCCGTGTGAAATGGTAAGGGGGTACCATTTCACTAAAAAACTGTCAAAAATTTTAAAAATGACAGAGACAGTTTTTGACAAATCCTTTATTTAAATGCTTCTTTCTTCTATCTTCCTTCATCTTCTTCTTCTTCTGGTTCTTCTGGCTCTTCTGGTTCTTCCTCCGGTGTTCTCATCCAGCATCTCCTCCGCGGCATCTTCTATCCTCTTCTCCTCGGGCAGCTCCGCACCCATGGCATGGGGGGAGGCTCCCGCTCTTCTCTTCATCTTCTTCTCTTCTTCTCTTCTTCATCTTCTTCTTAATCTTCTTCTTTTCTTCTCTTCTTCATCTTCTTCTCCGGGCCGCTCCGCATCCATGCTGGCATGGAGGGAGGCTCCCGTTGTCTGACGGTGTCTCCTCTTCTGACGGTTCTTAAATAATGGGGGGCGGGGCCACCCGGTGACCCCGCCCCCTCTGACGCACGGGACATGACGGGACTTCCCTGTGGACTTCCCCGTGATGTCACAGGGAAGTCCCGTCAAGTCACCCTGCGTCAGAGGGGGGCGGGGTCATTATTTAAGAACCGTCAGACGAGGAGACGCCGTCACACAGCGGGAGCCTCCCTCCATGCCAGCATGGATGCGGAGCGGCCCGGAGAAGAAAATGAAGAAGAGAAGAAGATGAAGCAGAGAAGAAGATGAAGATGAAGAGAAGAGCGGGAGCCTCCCCCATGCCATGGGTGCGGAGCGGCCCGAGGAGAAGAAGATAGAAAACGCCGCGGAGGAGATGCTGGACGAGAACGCCGGAGGAAGAACCAGAAGAAGAAGAAGATGAAGGAAGATAGAAGAAAGAAGAAGCATTTAAATAAAGGAATTGTCAAAAACTGTCTCTTGTCATTTTTAACATTTTTGACAGTTTTTTGGTGAAATGGTAGGCCCTTACCATTTCACACGGGGGGGGGCCGGGATCTGGGGTCCCCTTGTTAAAGGGGGCTTCCAGATTCCGATAAGCCCCCCGCCCGCAGACCCCCACAACCACCGGCCAGGGTTGTGGGGATGAGGCCCTTGTCCTCATCAACATGGGGACAAGGTGTTTTGAGGGGCTACCCCAAAGCACCCTCCCAGTGTTGAGGGCATGTGGCCTGGTACGGTTCAGGAGGGGGGGCCGCTCTCTCATCCCCCCTCTTTTCCTGCGGCCTGCCAGGTTGCGTGCTCGGATAAGGGTCTGGTATGGATTTTTGGGGGGACCCCACGCCGTTTTTTTTTTTTTTTTGGCGCGGGCTTCCCCTTAAAATCCATACCAGACCTGAAGGGTCTGGTATGGAATTTAGGGGGACCCGCCCGTCATTTTATTTTTTTTTAATTTTGGCCAGGGTTCCCCCTAATATCCATACCAGACCTGAAGGGCCTGGTATGGAATTTCGGGGGACCCCCACGTCATTTTTTTTTTTTTTTTTTTGGTTCGAGGTTCCCCCTGTGGGGAATTCCCATGCCGTTTTTATCAATGAACTTCTATGTGTATTGTCGGACCGGCAATGCAATAGCCGCGAGTAGTTTTAAATGGCTTTTTTCCTTTGAAATGTCATTTGGCTGTCAGACTGTTCTAAACACGGTAAACATGCGCCCCTTTACAGGCATACTATAGACACCCCCCAGCTACGAAATTTAAAGGGATTTTATTGTTTGACTTTAAGCATTATTAAAATCACTGCTCCTGAAAAAACGGCCGTTTTTAAAAGTTTTTTTTGCATTGATCCATGTCCCCTGGGGCAGGACCCAGGTCCCCAAACACTTTTTATGACAATAACTTGCATATAAGCCTTTAAAATTAGCACTTTTGATTATTCGTGTCCCATAGACTTTAATGGTGTTCGCGTGTTCGAACAAACTTTTTTCCTGTTCGCATGTTCTAGTTCGAACCGAACAGGGGGGTGTTCAGCTCATCCCTATTCAGCAGTAGGCAGAGCATGCATGTGTAATGATCAAACATGGCATTCTCCATGTACATAAAAAAATTAAAAGCAATACTTAGAAACAATACTGAAAAAACAGTAAAACCTTTACTGTATATGATTTACATTACACTATTCTTTTACATGACAATCTAAGAAAAAATAGAAAACATTAAAAAGACTGTAGTTCCCCTTTTAATGGGAAAAGATAATGAACAACCTTTTGACTCCTGCTAGGAGCTATGTATTATTTGTGCTAATACTTCTGGTTCGTAAGCTAGGGCTAGTGTACTGCTTTGAAAGACTGGATTTAGATCCATCTACCATATGTCCCAGATTTAAACAACCGATAATACCTACATCACGCAGCATCATTAGTATAATGTGCTTGATTCTCATAATACTGCTGGCAAGCTCAGGATGTGGAAGCTAATGCAGTGCATTAAAGTGCAAGCGTTAAAATACACTGCTTTAAACTTCTTATCTCTGTAGGTGGGAGGAGGGTTTTTGTTCCACCACAGACAGAATACTTGGAACAATATCTTCTACTCCATTATGAAAGCTTTATACTGTATACAGGTTAAGGAAATGGCTTACAAATGACTCACTTGTTGGTACATGACTGCAAGTCTGCAGTTTAGTTTGTGGCCATCTAGGGACATTCAGGGATTTTTGTTGAGAGTGTCTCAAACAAATTCCTTCTGATTCAGGTGTCTATGTTACTTCAGGCTCAGTCAGCATTCCACCACTTCCCCACTCTAATGCTGGCCAATGTGGCCATACATTATAAGAAAAATCGGCAGAAATTCGGTCATTTAGACAGTTTGTTCGTTTTTCGGCCAGTTAATGGGCAAGTTTGGAAATTTTCTGCTGAACAAACAATGAATTGAAAGGTTAATGTGTTTCCCGTCCGAACTGTTTGCACTAGGTATACGTAAAAAAACAAACAAAAAATTGATTAACTTATGTCCACTGAACGATTTATCAGTCATTACATGATGACACTATCGTTTGCTCTCACGGCCGAATGTTCGTTCTTCAAAAATGGGTTTGACCGATTTTTCATATAGTGTATGGCCAGCATAATCCCCCCCAACTTCCTTTCCCAGTGACTACATTCTTAGATTCTCCCAACATCTTGTCCAGTGACCACACATAGAGTGAAGAGAAATGATGTCACAGACAAAAGTAAAAAAAAAAAAAGAGACTTCCAAAATCTCCTTGAAGCCCTGGGCTCACAATAAGTTGGTTGAATGACAACTGGTGCCATTCAACCTGGAATAGGACTGATACTGGATTTCAGTAGAGGTGAGTCTGCCAGGAGCCAGACTGTGGAATTCATTTTTTTAAATTTCTTGGGAAGCTGGAGTTGGTCTTCATTAAGGATTAATAATTTCATTTTGGTGTAATGTTTGTCTTATACTGTAAGTAGAGAAGAGTTAAGCTTATTCAGGTTATAAGCCAGACGTTATAAAGTGTGATGCCTTGGATACTTCTGTAAAAGATCATGGAAGTGGCTTGTCCAATGTATTTTTTACACTTGCCTGGGAAATTTATGGTTCCAGTAAAACAGATCATGGTTCTAGTAAGTTTAGGGAAAAAAATACAAATTGTCTCCAGTGCATTTCTCCATCTCCCCATTCTTTGAAACTGGCATCAGATTCATTGCTATGTGCTTTTTTTAAATACAGTATTTATTTCCCTATAACTTGCAAACTAAATAAGTGTTAACCATTTTGACTTTTTGTCCAAGATCAAGAGCTAAACCATCATAACTATCTCTAACCTCTCCCTCTACCTGTTGGCGGAAATCAGTGGCACAGCACTATCATAAGATGGGTTGTGGCAAGGTTGATCTGTGGACTGTGGCTAAAGCCTCGTACACACAATCGGATTTTTCTTTTGTTCATTGACAGACACAGTAGTAAGGAGTGTTTGTGTAGCTCGGCAGCCATTATATGGTGGATTTTTGGCTCAGGCAACGGCAGCCATTACTGTGTAGCCCGGGATGCCGTTTTTTGCAGATGGAAGCTCCTCTTTTTAACCCGGCACTGACTCCTGTGCTTCCTTCTCCCTTGGACGCCACGTGTGTGCAGGTCGACATCTGAGGTAGCAAGCGGTGTGGGGGGTGTCCCATTGTAGTGGTCACTCTTGGTGTGGGGCTCTCCTCTTATGGAGTCTCAGGAGCATGTTTCCCCGTCTGACCCCCTGTCAGAGGCTGAAGGTCCCTCTGGGTCCCAATCATCCGTTGAGGCACTGACGCGGCCCTGGAGTCCTTTGTGTACCCGGTGGAGGTGCCTCTTGGGCAGTGGACTAGCAGGAAGCATCCCCTGCCTTCCCCTGCTTCATCTGTCAGATCCTGAAAATGATTTGGCTGCCGTGGATGGGGCCCACCTTGCGGGGTCTGCAGCTGCGCTCCTAGATCTCTCAGACAGTGAGGATGATTTTTCTGCCCCAGTGGCTGCGTACGAGAAGGCGCTGGTGAATGCACTGATTGCTTCTGTGTGGGAAACTTTAAAAATGGAGGATGCAGCCATGGCTGCGGTGGAGGTGCCTGTCCCCTTTGGCATTCACAAGCCACCTCGCGCACTATGATTCCTGTTGAGGACTCCCCAGCCTTTAAAGACCCAGCTGACAGGAAGGCAGAGTCTCTGAGCCGCACTATGTTCTCTATTGCGGGTTCGGCGCTTCGTACGATTTTGGCTATTGTTCTGGTGTGGCAAACGCTGACAGAGTGGGCAAAGCTGTTGCGCTGTGACCTGGAAGGGGACCAGTTTCCACCTGCCTTCACAGAATTAGCGGACCAACTGGTCCAGTGGCTGCAGTTTGTCTGCGATGCCTCTTTGGACGCAGCTCCCTTGCTTTCTAAGCTATCTGTTTCAGTGGTAGTGCTTTGAAGGATATTGTGGCTGAAGTGTTGGACAGCAGACCAGGACTCAAAGAAGGCCCTAGCTGATCTGCCTTTTCAAGGCGATCGTTTAGGGCCACTCTGGATGATATCATTAAGAATGTCACAGGGGGAAAGAGTACTTTTCTTCCAAAGTCAAAGGAAGGGAAGGAGCCAAGTCGCAAGTGTGGCCCTTCCTTCTCGGCACACAGAAAGTTTTTTTGTCCCTCAGGGTCCACTGACAAAGGCTTGAAGTCTTTCAAGCCCCCCTCGGGAGGTTCTAATCGGCCCTGGTCGGGCAAACCAAGAGCGGGTTTCTCCAGACCCCCAGATAAGGCTCCTTCGGCCTGAAGAGATGGGTTTGACCGATTTTTCATATAGTGTATGGCCAGCATAATCCCCCCCCCCAACTTCCTTTCCCATTGACTACATTCTTAGATTCTCCCAACATCTTGTCCAGTGACCACACATAGAGTGAAGAGAAATGATGTCACAGACAAATTAAAAAAAAAAAAAAGAGACTTCCAAAATCTCCTTGAAGCCCTGGGCTCACAATAAGTTGGTTGAATAACAACTGGTGCCATTCAACCTGGAATAGGACTGATACTGGATTTCAGTAGAGGTGAGTCTGCCAGGAGCCAGACTGTGGAATTCATTTTTTTAAATTTCTTGGGAAGCTGGAGTTGGTCTTCATTAAGGATTAATAATTTCATTTTGGTGTAATGTTTGTCTTATACTGTAAGTAGAGAAGAGTTAAGCTTATTCAGGTTATAAGCCAGACGTTATAAAGTGTGATGCCTTGGATACTTCTGTAAAAGATCATGGAAGTGGCTTGTCCAATGTATTTTTTACACTTGCCTGGGAAATTTATGGTTCCAGTAAAACAGATCATGGTTCTAGTAAGTTTAGGGAAAAAAATACAAATTGTCTCCAGTGCATTTCTCCATCTCCCCATTCTTTGAAACTGGCATCAGATTCATTGCTATGTGCTTTTTTTAAATACAGTATTTATTTCCCTATAACTTGCAAACTAAATAAGTGTTAACCATTTTGACTTTTTGTCCAAGATCAAGAGCTAAACCATCATAACTATCTCTAACCTCTCCCTCTACCTGCTGGCGGAAATCAGTGGCACAGCACTATCATAAGATGGGTTGTGGCAAGGTTGATCTGTGGACTGTGGCTAAAGCCTCGTACACACGATCGGATTTTTCTTTTGTTCATTGACAGACACAGTAGTAAGGAGTAAGGACCTAGTTCCCTGTTGGGATCTCTTGTCCTGGCAATTTTTATTTATTTATTTTTCTGGTGAGATCTACAATCAACTGCCGGGCTGGGCGACAGGCTGGACATTCGATCCAGTGGTCACCCCAGTCTGGCCAGCGAGCATGTGCAGACTGCAGCTACACGCTAGGTCGGCCGCAACATAGCCCCACTGGACGGGGGCTGGCCCTACAAGTTAAATGTCTCGCAAGGTCGCAAACGACCGGGTCTTGGCTCGAGTCGCAACATCCCTTATGGCCGACAGCCCCCCACTTCGGTGGCCAGGAGGTTCTGTCTGGAGTAATGCCCGCTTGGTCCTAGTATGGTGAGTAAAGGTCCCCTTCTCCCCTTAGGGGTTTTTTTGTGGCGGATGCGGGCCCCTCCCTGGGTTAGTCGGTCTTGTGGGTCCCCTCTCTCCTTGCACCCTCTTTTCCTAGCCCTGGAGGTCCCTTGGTAACCCCCCATCTTCCCCTCCCCCCTCCATATGAAGTAGTCAGCCTGTGGTGGTTTCTGGGGGACGGGGTTGAATACTGGTGGGCTGGGGGTGTGCACCGCCTAGGTGCTGTGCTTACCGGGGGGGAGGCACTGGGTCCGGTGCCCAGATCCTCTCTCTCTTGCGCGCTCTCATCCTAGGAGGCTACAGGGTTCTCCTGCATCTGTAGTAGACTCATGTAGCATGGCCGGCAGCCACTTTGCCGTAGCTGGCGCCCTCTTCCCTAGTGCCTGAGACCTTCCTATTTTGTCATAGCCGGCGTCCTTTTCCCTAGTGCCTGATGACTTCCTATGGCCGGCGGCCATGTTTGTGTAGCTCGGCAGCCATTATATGGTGGATTTTTGGCTCAGGCAACGGCAGCCATTACTGTGTAGCCCGGGATGCCGTTTTTTGCAGACGGAAGCTCCTCTTTTTAACCCGGCACTGACTCCTGTGCTTCCTTCTCCCTTGGACGCCACGTGTATGCAGGTCGACATCTGAGGTAGCAAGCGGTGTGGGGGGTGTCCCATTGTAGTGGTCACTCTTGGTGTGGGGCTCTCCTCTTATGGAGTCTCAGGAGCATGTTTCCCCGTCTGACCCCCTGTCAGAGGCTGAAGGTCCCTCTGGGTCCCAGTCATCCGTTGAGGCACTGACGCGGCCCTGGAGTCCTTTGTGTACCCGGTAGAGGTGCCTCTTGGGCAGCGGACTAGCAGGAAGCATCCCCTGCCTTCCCCTGCTTCATCTGTCAGATCCTGAAAATGATTTGGCTGCCGTGGATGGGGCCCACCTTGCGGGGTCTGCAGCTGCGCTCCTAGATCTCTCAGACAGTGAGGATGATTTTTCTGCCCCAGTGGCTGCGTACGAGAAGGCGCTGGTGAATGCACTGATTGTTTCTGTGTGGGAAACTTTAAAAATGGAGGATGCAGCCATGGCTGCGGTGGAGGTGCATGTCCCCTTTGGCATTCACAAGCCACCTTGCGCACTATGATTCCTGTTGAGGACTCCCCAGCCTTTAAAGACCCAGCTGACAGGAAGGCAGAGTCTCTGAGTCGCACTATGTTCTCTATTGCAGGTTCGACGCTTCGTACGATTTTGGCTATTGTTCTGGTGTGGCAAACGCTGACAGAGTGGGCAAAGCTGTTGCGCCGTGACCTGGAAGGGGACCAGTTTCCACCTGCCTTCACAGAATTAGCGGACCAACTGGTCCAGTGGCTGCAGTTTGTCTGCGATGCCTCTTTGGACGCAGCTCCCTTGCTTTCTAAGCTATCTGTTTCAGTGGTAGTGCTTTGAAGGGTATTGTGGCTGAAGTGTTGGACAGCAGACCAGGACTCAAAGAAGGCCCTAGCTGATCTGCTTTTTCAAGGCGATCGTTTAGGGCCACTCTGGATGATATCATTAAGAATGTCACAGGGGGAAAGAGTACTTTTCTTCCAAAGTCAAAGAAAGGGAAGGAGCCAAGTCGCAAGTGTGGCCCTTCCTTCTCGGCACACAGAAAGTTTTTTTGTCCCTCAGGGTCCACTGACAAAGGCTTGAAGTCTTTCAAGCCCCCCTCGGGAGGTTCTAATCGGCCCTGGTCGGGCAAACCAAGAGCGGGTTTCTCCAGACCCCCAGATAAGGCTCCTTCGGCCTGAAGAGATGCCCTCACCCGCAGTCCGGGTGGGGGGACGTCTTCGCTGGTTTCCGGGCCTGTGGACCTCTCTGATAAAAGACAAGTGTGTCCACAAAGTGATTTTGTCTGGTTACAAGATCGAGTTCCAGACTTGTCCCCCAAGTAGATTTTTTCCTTTCAATCTGTATCTGTCTCCAGACCGCTTGTTAGCCCTCTGGGGTGCGGTACACTGTCGCTCCAGGAAGTGAATTTCCCAGTTCCGGTTGTTGGAACGTTTCCAGGGCTTTTATTCAAACCTATTTACGATCCCCAAAAAGGAGGGTACGGTACGTCCAATTTTGGACCTCAAGGCCCTGAACCGCTATGTGTAGGTGCGGAAGTTCAGAATGGAGTCCATTTGCTCCGTGGTGGCATCTCTTCATCAGGGGGACTTTCTTGCCTCCATCGACATCAAGGATGCCTACTTGCACATTCTGAATTGTGCACAGCACCAGCGGTTCCTCTGCTTTGCTGTGAAGGAGGAGCATTATCAGTTTGCGGCGTTACCCTTTGGTCTCGCCTCCGCTCCTCGGGTCTTCCCCAAAGTGTTGGCGCCGGTTCTGGCGCTGCTACGCCACCGGGGAATTTCTGTTCTGGGCTATCTGGACTACCTGACTACCTTCTGCTGCGAGCAGAGTCCGCAGTGGCCCTGAGGGGCGACATGGAGATCACTGTTCAGACTCTGGCAGATTTTGGGTGGCTAATAAATTACCAAAAGTCTGCGTTGACCCCAGTTCGGAAATTGGTTTATCTGGGTCTGACTCTGGCTTCTGCTCGGGGCAGAGTGGTCCTTCCGCAGGATAAACTCCAGAAATTACAGGCAGCAGCCCGCTCGCTGCTGTCCAGCAGGTGGGTCTCCCTGCGGACTTGCATACGGGTACTGGGCCTGATGGTGTCTACGTTCGAGGCGGTCCCGTTCGCTCAGTTTCATACGATACCCCTGCAAAGGGAAATCTTGATAAAATGGGACAAATGTGCAGAGTCTTTAGACAGTCAAGGGCTGAGTCAAGGAGCCAAAGGGTCCCTGATCTGGTGGATTCGTTCCCCAGCTCTTCTCCAGCTCTTCAGCAGGGGAAATCCTTTCTCCTGCTGTACTGGACGGTGGTCACCACCAATGCCAGTCTGTCCGAGTGGGGAGGAGTCCTGGGCCTGAGCTCGGCTCAGGGTCACTGGATGCTGGAGGAATCTAGGCTACCTGTCAACATCTTGGAACTCCGGGCGATCAGACTCTGTCTGGATCATTGGACAGATCGGCTTCCGGGGCTCCCGATACGGATCCAGTCAGTGGGCAGAATGTTTTGTCCCGGCTATCTCCGCCGTTCACATTCCGGGGGTGGACAACTGGCAGGCGGATTACCTCAGTCAAGTATTGGACCAAGGGGAGTGATCTCTCCATCAGGAGGTAGTATTTCAACAGATCTGCCTATGCTGGGGATCTCCAGAGGTAGATCTGATGGCATCCCGAATCATCAGGAAGGTGCAGAGGTTTGTGGCCAGGTCTCGGAACCCTCTGGCGGATGCCTCAGATGCTCTGGTCGCTCCGTGGGGCCAGTATCGTCTGATCTACGCCTTTCCTCCTCATCAGCTTTTGCCACGGCTGTTGCGCAGGATTGAGGCCGAAGGAATTCCGGTCATTCTAGTGGCCCTGGACTGGCCTCGTCGGTCCTGGTACACTGACCTGGTGCGTCTGGTCACAGATGCCCTCTGGCGGCTGCCTCTCAGGGAGGATCTGCTATCCCAAGGGTCGATATTCCACCCTGCCTTACCATTGCTGGTTTTAACGGCCTGGCTATTGAAAGCCAGGTTTTGAAGGATAGGGGTTTATCTGAGTTGGTGATTCTGACGCTGCTCAGAGCTAGAAAGTCTTCTTCCAGGAAGGTATATTGTAGGACGTGGAAAGCGTATATTTCATGGTGTGAGTCTGTGGAGTTTCACCCACGTTCCTTTTCGGTGGCTCGGATTTTGACTTTTCTTCAGAAGGGCGTTGAAAAGAATTTGGCCTTGAGTACTGTCAAGGGCCAGGTGTCGGCCTTGGCAGGTTTCTTTCAACGATCCCTGGCTTTGCATTCCCTGGTGCGTACCTTCATTCGGGGAGTGCGACATGTGGTTCCACCGGTGCGATCTCCGTAGGACTTGAATCTTGTACTTTCGGTTCTACAGAAGCCTCCATTTGAGAATATTCGAGAAATTCCCCTGCTCACACTATCACAGAAGGTGGCCTTCTTGGTGGCTATTACTTCTGCTCGCAGGGTGTCAGAGTTGGTGGCGCTATCCTGTCGCACTCCCTACCTCGTGATTAACGAGGACAAGGTGGTGCTTCCTTGTCCTTCTTTCCTTCCAAAGGTTGTCTTTGATTTTCATTTAAATGAAGACATTGTGTTGCCTTCTCTATGTCCCCAGCCGCAACATCTGAGGGAATTTGCCTTGCACACTTTAGATGTGGTACGGGCAGTCAGGGTGTATTTGGCAGCCACTGAGTCTTTTCGAAGGTCAGACTCTCTGTTCGTGATCACAGGCGGGCCAAAGAAGGGGCTATCAGCTTCCTTCTCTAGATGGATCAGGCAGACGGTGACTCAGGCCTATTCTATCAAGGGTCAGGTTCCTCCCTTCCCGGTGAAGGCGCACTCAACTCGGGCGCTTCCTGGGCCTTCCGTCATCAGTCGTCAGTAACGCAAGTTTGCAAGGCGGCCACCTGGTCATCTGTGCACACTTTCACAAAATTTTACAAAGTGGATGTGCTGGCATCTACGGATGCTTCTTTTGGCCGCAAGGTTCTGCAGGCTGTGGTCTAGAGGGTTTTTCCCTCGTGAAGGGGGTTTTTTTTGCTAGTCAGGTGGGCTCCAGGTTTTCACTAAGCTCTAGGTTGTCTGGTTGGCCTGGGTTTTTTTTTTGTTTTTGTTGGCTGCCCCATCCCTCATGTTTGGCACTGCTTTGGGACATCCCCATGGTTCTGAATAAAGAAGGCTGTGTCTGTCAATGAACGAAAGAGAAAATAGGATTTTTGACTTACCGTAAAATCAGTTTCTCTGAGTTCATTGACAGACACAGCACCCGCCCCTCTATGGAGTTTTTAATACTTCTGATACTGCTTGTTACATACCTGAAGGCCTGTAGTAGAGAGGGGGGTGTATATCAGCTAGGACTGCCCATACGCATAGCCAAGTCTTTTGTCTGCCTAGTGTCCTACTCCTGTAGGGGGCTGTGTCTGTCAATAAACTCAGAGAAACGGATTTTACGGTAAGTCAAAAATCCTATTTTTCCGCAGACAAAACCTGACTTTTGTCCGAAGACGTGTGCCTGGAGTTTGTCTTGCATACAAACAGCAAGGAATTGTCAGCCAACAAACCCGAACATAGTGACGTATTATGTGGTTTTTCAGCTCTTTAACGCCACCCTTTGGACTCCTTCTGCTAATTTGGTGTTAGTAGAAGTTTGGTGAGTGCTGAATTGCGCTTTTGATTTTGCGCTTTTCATTTAGCTCTTTTCAGTTTGCGCTTTTCAGTTAGTTTCTGAACGGCCGTTAGTCAACCAGACATGTTGCGTAATCGGAGGAGATAACATGTTATTTATTATTGGCCTTGGAGTTATTGCTTTGACCCAAGTCCAGTCTAGGAACTGGAGGAGGAGGATTTCTTGGACCAAAAATTGGTTGCTTTATTAATCGTGACCAATTATGTCATATGCCTTTGCTGCGGGAGCTCCAAGAGAAGAATCCGGATGATTTTCGGAATTATCTCCGGATGACGGACCCCTGCTTTCACCTACTCTTAGCATTGTTGACCCCCTATATTAAGAAGCAGGACACATGCATGAGGCTTTTATTTTATTTTTTGGTTGAATAATGATTTGATTTGGTATATTTTCTATATTTTTGGATGCATAGAATGCACTTTTTAGTTAATTTCTATTGGCAGATGGCATGTCTAATTTTATTTGTTTTCTTTTTTTAATGCACAATAAAAAAATTGTGTAGAACAAGTGTTTTACTTCAAATGACAGTTTGGGAGTAGGCAGTTACATTTAAAAAAATACAATGTCAAATTGACAAGGAACACCAACCTAGTTGTATCGTTGACCTTAACCACTTAAGGACCAGCCTCGTTTTGGATTTTAGGTGTTTACATGTTTAAAACAGCTAGAAAATTACTTAGAACCCCCAAACATTATATATGTTTTTTTTTCTAACACCCTAGAGAATAAAATGGCGATCGTTGCAATACTTTTTTTTGCACCGTATTTGCGCAGAGGTCTTATAAGCGCATTTTTTTTGGACAAAAATTCACTTTTTTGAATAAAAAAATAAGACAACAGTAAAGTTAGCCCATTTTTTTTTATATTGTGAAATATAATGTTACGCCAAGTAAATTGATACCCAACATGTCACGCTTCAAAATTGCGCTCGCTCGTGGAATGGCGTCAAACTTTTACCCTCAAAAATCTCCATAGGCGACGTTTAAAAAAATTCTACAGGTTGCATGTTTTGCATTACAGAGGAGGTCTAGGGCTAGAATTATTGCTCTCGCTCTACCAGTCGCTGCGATACCTCACATGTGGGATTTGATCACCGTTTTCATATGCAGGCGCTACTTGCGTATGCGTTTGCTTCTGCTCGCGAGCTCGTCGGGACGGGGGGTTTTAAAAAAAATTTTAATTTATTTTTATTATTTATTTTATATTATTTTATTTATTTTTACACTGTTTAAAAAAAATTGTGTCACTTTTATTCCTATTACGAGGAATGTAAACATCCCTTGTAATAGAAAAAAGCATGACAGGACCTCTTAAATATGAGATCTGGGGTCAAAAAGACCTCAGATCTCATATTTATACTAAAATGCAATAATAAAAAATAAAAAGTCATTTAAAAAAAATGACATTGAAAAATGCCTTTAAGAGGCGTGGGCGGAAGCAACGTTTTGACGTCGCTTCTGCCCAGCAGTGTCATGGAGACGAGTGGGCGCCATCTTAGCCTCACTCGTCTCCAGGCACAGAAGGGAGATGGACGCAATTGCCTCCGCCGCTACCGACGGCTCCGGTAAACGGCGGAGGGCACCGGATCGCGGCGGGAGGGGGGGGGCCCTCTCCCGCCACTGATAAAAGTGATCTCGCAGTGAATCTGCCACAGGGACCACTTTTATCAGAAAGCCGGCCGCCGCACGAAAACGGGGATATTGAGGTTATGGCAGCTAGCTGCTGCCATAACAACGATATCCACCGTCAAAGTTTGGACGTACATCGGCGTGCGGCGGTCCGGAAGTGGTTAAAAACTACAGGATAATGGTGTTGTGGTAACTTGCCCAAAAAAAAAAAAGCATAATAATATTATTCTTGATATCACAAGAAAATAAAATACTTTTAAAATACGTTTGCCATAACTCCATCAGTATCACCAGCAAAGCAGCTTCATTATTATCCCATTAAATAAAAAGAAGAAAAGAATGTGCACTGCATTTCAAAATTTCATAATTTGCCACATTACGAACACTAGTTTACAAGACCAACCGCTTCCAGCTCGTTCTTGCTTCTGAGCATGCGTGTTTGTACTTTGGACTTTTGTCTGACGGACTTGTGTACACACGCTCGGAAAATCCGACAACAGACATTTGTCCACGGAAAATTTTAAAGCCTGCCATCCACCATTTGTCCGTGGAAAATCCAACAACAATTGTCCGATGGAGCATACAAACGGTCGGATTTTCCGCCAACAGCCTGTCATCACACATTTCCATCAGAAAATCCGATCGAGTGTATGCGGCTTAACAACCTTGCTTCACCTGGCAAGAGGTAAGATGATGGAACCCAATGCAAGAATAACTGGTTCTCCAGGGAAAGGCAGTCATAAGGGTATATTTACTAATGGCAAATAGGCTGTTCATTTTGCAAAGGAATTTTCCCTTAGCTTAGTGAGTTTGGTAAAAATTCACTTTGAAAAGAATGCCCAATCATGTGCGAGAAGAATATATAAAACAGTATTTTTTCTTGCACGGGAATAGATTATGAAAGTAAGCAAAGCTTCATCTCATGCACTAAGCTAAAGGCAAAGTGAACAATCTGTACACCTTTAGTAAACCAATTTCATAGCCCCTCCTTACCAATTACGAACCAGTGAGCTGCTTGTAAGCCATAGGCTATGTTTCCACTAGTGCGACTTTTCATGCGACTTGGGACTGAAAAGTCGCATGACAAATTGTATCCCATGATTTCCAATGAGTACCGTTCATATCTGTGCGACTTCAAGTCGCAGCGACTTCAAAGTAGTCCCTGCACTACTTTGGTCCCACTTTGATGCGACTTGAGGTCCAAAGATACAGGCATTGCTTCAAATCGCGGTAAAAAGTCGCGGTAAAATCGCGGTAAAAAATCGCGGCAAAATCGCGCGACTTTGGGGACGCAATAGTGGAAACATAGCCTTATAGTTCATATGTGGCAGCTCTTTTGTCTCTTTTGGCCAAGAAAACAGGCGATTTAAGAAAGCATATTCAATAAAATCAATAAAACCCTAGTATTTTTCTGTTCTCTATTCAAATCAATCTTAATATAAAGTGAGTGTCAATAATTATTTTATTATTTCTTATTATATTGCTTTTTTACAGTACAGTGACTTCACAGCTACTGCAAACATGTTCTAATTCATTAATACAAACTTTTGTTTTCTGGTAAGTTTTTATTTTCATGTATTTTAAATTGTGTCATATAGCACAAAAAACACCTTGTATATGTTGAATATAGTAATTATCTTAATCATCTCAATTGCCTGGGTGTCAGTACAGAACTGAGGGAGAGAAGAGGGCGCTCTGGTGAAGCTCTGGAGGGTCGTAAAGGATAGAGAAAGGTTCCTCAAAGTGCAGTGGTTAAAAGATTTATTACATGCACAATGGGATTAAAAACACTTACAAGATAGGAAGAGGTCATAGGCATATCATGATCTGTCATCATGCGGATCGCTGTAATCCTCGTCTGTCTGGGGGAGAGAGTCCTCCTGCAGCTGTCAGAGTCCCTGGTGATGTGGATTGGCAAGGAGGTGAAGATGCGATGAGGTGGCCCAGGTTCTGGAACTAAGCTGGAACACACGCGGCCGATGTGACATCAGGTGAAGGTGGTGGGCGGTAACACGTTTCAGAGCATGCACAGCTCCTTCGTCAGACCTGGCCTGTTCTGGTATTAAACTCAGTTTTCCACTCGTCGCCCTCCTTAATCCTTATGAGATTGTATGCACCTCTCAAATCAAGCTTCGTGAAAACTGTTGCTCCCTTGAGGCGGTCAAATAACTCTGTAATCAATGGAATCGGATAAGCATTCTTAATCGTGAAATGATTGAGACCCCTATAATCAATACAAGGTCTCAGTTCACCACTCTTCTTCTTCACAAAGAAGAAACCAGCACCAGCAGGAGACGAGGATTTGCGGATGAAACCTTGAGAAAGTGCATCTGCTAGATACTCCTCCATGGCCTTATCCTCCAAGACCGACAAAGGTTGAATGACACCAGGTTGAAGGTCAATTGCGCAATCATACGACCAGTGTGGAGGCAAACTACCTGCTTGACCTTTGTCAAAGACATCGCTAAAATCGCAGTACTGCTCCAGCAGGGAGGAGAGTGAAGAGGTGCACAGGACCTTGGCTACCTTCTGGAAGCATGTCTTACTGCATTGTTGTGACCAGGAGAGAACCTCAGCACGGAGCCAATCAAAAAAGGGGTTGTGCCTCTGTAACCAAGGATAACAAATAACCAGCGGAAAACTTAGGTGAGGAAATAACTTGGAATTGGATTATCTCATGGTGAAGAGCCCCTATGGCCATGGACAATGGAACAGTCACATGGGCAGACTGTAGAGGTCTCTCATCAAGAGCCTCAATGGCAAGTGGAGTGTCATGCAACTGCAGCGTGATGATGTTCTTCATCTATGCGGCCCTGTTCTCTTATCATTTCAGCTTCACGTGTTACATAAGAAGCCAGTGCACGTGCGGCTTCCACTTTTGCATGGGCCTTGGCGGCTGCAGCCCTTGTGGACATCAGGTTCGAGCAGCTTGCATGTCTAGAGCTAGTGCACTTGGACCTGGCAGCTTCAGCACTAGCTGATGTCTGATCCAATTGACTAGAGACTCTGATGCCTGAGCAGCGTGACCTGGTCTTTGGTATACTGTATATGCTTTCCTCTGCTTGTGTATGCTGAGGGATGGCTGGTGTATTATCCTGATCTGTGTGCTGCATGATGAAACAGATTATTTCTCTGTAGTATTTGTGGCTGCAGAAGATAGCTGATGATTAGAATGAAGCCACTTTTTCTTAGACTAGGCCTGCTGTGTTAAAAGTCGTTTTACTGTTCTGCCCTCACAATGTGTCTGACGTACAAGGCTTGGCAGACAGATAACACCTTCCCAATAAAAACTGAGACCGAAGGGTTAAAGGTTGTAATCTTTGCTGAGAATTATATTTATGTTTGAGTTTAAATCTTTTAGGTTTTTTTAAATTTAAGTTGTAAAACTGCAAAACACAAACATTTACATTAGCATTGAACATTACATTACAAAATGCAAGTACAGTCAGGCATGCTACATTAGTGTAAGGAAAGAGAGAAAAAATGGAACACAGTTTACAGAGAGGTAGAGAATCCACTGACTCACCTGTGTGGTGTGGTTGTGCTTTTAATGATTAGCATAAATTGAATTGAGATAGTGGAACCACGCTATCAAAAAGAAAAGTAGCATAAACCAAGCAATTTAATTTGAATAATTTTTTAATGAAGTCTGTATAATAACAGACTTCCTAAATAGGACACCTTTATACTTTTAGAAAACATAAAACATATAACATGTACAAAACATTGTTAAAAAGTCTATCCGGATTATCAACCCACATGCTGGAAATGTAATGATAAAGATAATTATCTCAGATATAAAAAAACTATAGGAATTCCCATTTATGATAAAGTGCACAGTGAGCAGAGGTAGCAATTGCCAAAATGATATTGAAGACAAAGGGATATCCTTAATAACCAAGACCAAGATCAAACTCAAAAATGGTCAAAAAAAGGAGTCAAAAATAGACACTGATTCTATCAAGTCCCGATGGAGGTAACTTTCCGTGTATAACAGAGTAATATCTCCTTGTAATCATGTGTATTGTAATTGGTCATTGATTTAAAGCAGCAAATATTTCCTCAATATAGATATTGAATGGTTGTGGCAAAACACAATAAATGTTGATCAAAGAATGTATCTGAATCTATAGCTATCTTCACTGTGAAATTTATAAGGAATTGTCTGTACTACATAACTGCCACATTCTTTGATCAACATTTATTTGTTTTGCCACAACCATTCAATATCTATATTGAGGAAATATTTGCTGCTTTAAATCAATGACCAATTATAATACACACGATTACAAGGAGATATTACTGTGTTATACACGGAAAGTTACCTCCATCAGGACTTGATAGAATCAGTGTTTATTTTTGACTCCTTTTTTGGCCATTTTTGAGCTTGATCTTGGTTATTAATGATATCCCTTTGTCTTCAATATAATTTTGGCAATTGCTACCTCTGCTCAGTGTGCACTTTATCATAAATGGGAATTCCTATAGTTTTTTGATATCTGAGATAATTATCTTTATCAATTATTTTCCAGCATGTGGGTTAATAATCCAGATCGTCTTTCTAACAATGTTTTGTACATGTTATATGTTTTATGTTTTCTAAAAGTATAAAGGTGTCCTATTTAGGAAGTCTGTCATTATACAGACTTCATTAATACATTATTTGAATCAAACTGCTTGGTTTATGGTTTTTTTCTTTTTGATGGTGTGGTTCCACTATCTCAATTTAATTTATACATTAGTGTAAGGCCCTAGCTAACATAAATGTGGCCTAGTTGAAAGAAACTCCCTGGCAGGAACTACTATTAAACACACATAAAAATGCTACTTAATTGAATGCTGATGACAGCCTACTTACAGATTTATGCTTCCAAGGCCAGTTTTAAGAAATCATGGCGCTAATGCCATGCTTCTTCACTGCAGGATGTATTAAGCAAAATGTCTGCTGGACAGGAAGTGGGCGTAATATACTACAGTTTCTTGCCAGCAATGGATGCCAATTTAAAGCAACAATGTCATAAGTAAATACATACTGTATGATAACCAGAACATTAAGACTGTCATGTAAGGCCAATATGTTGAAAGAGGACGATTTATTTGCCACAGTTCAGTTATCAAGCATAACAGAAACTGATAAATAAATAAGAAGAAATAAAAAATAAATTACTTTGTTTGGAAAGGGGAGGGGGGTTCCATTAAAAACCACCCACTGCAAGCTCTAAGGTTTGGACCACCAGGAGACACCCATTGAAAACTATGAAGTTTGGGCCCACAGAAGACATCCACTGAAAGCTCTGGATTTTCGACCTGTGGGAGCCCAGTGGAGGACTGGATGGCCATCTAGTAAGCTTCTTTACAGGTAGGTACATACAGTGTAATATGTGGGTTGGTTAGCTCAGTGGTAGATGCATTTTTTAATTGAGCCCACATCAATTCAAACTTTAGTTTGAAGGGCATGGCAGTCCACTTTTATTTAAATAAAAAATCTAAGTAAAAATTCCAACAAAGATTCACACAGGATTTTCCAACTTCAGCAAAACATCCAATCACCGAAAATACTGAGCCACATGGCTCTCTTGTCAGCAGCATCTCTGCTCTCTTTGGTCTCCCAGACCACTAATTATTCAGGCTCTTATCCAGCCTTGATTGCCGTACCTTTTGGTACTGGCCCACTTGTGGCCTCCTGATAGGGTTTTCCAGCCCCTTGAGCTTTCTCTCTGTAGAGACTTGCAGATTCCCTCCAGCCCCCTGGACCCACTATCTGCCTCTGCCTCAGAACTACCAAATCCAGAGAAAAATTTAAAACGCAGTTTTCTCTGCTCACAAAACACATGCTGGAGGTTCTCAAATTGCACCCTTGAGTATACTGTGTCTTTTTTCCAACCATTTTTACAGTGGCAGGGCCTCGCACTGTCACAACAGGAACTTTACACAAATGCTCAGCATAGAAAAGGGGCAGTAAACAGAGTTCAAGAAAGTTACCACAAGGTTGCTTTGGAAAGTCTTACTGAAACTGATGCTCTGTAGGCTAGCTTTAAAAGCTACAAAATAGTGCCCACGTGTTTGAGGATTACGGGGGTTAAGCAGTAAGCTGCATAGTTGTCATGCCAAACTAAGTTGTTTTTTTTTTTTTTTAAACAAGTGCAAGGCATTCCTTATATTTTTTATTGGCTTTTTTCATAGCGCTTCATCCCTCTCCTCCATTCAAAGTTGAATTTAGGTTCAATAAGTTTTTATTGTATATAAAATAAAGTATACGGAGGACAGAGGTAGTCAACTGAAAGCACCACATCCCATGATTAAATAATAAACAGAAACTGAAGGCTGTTTAGCCTAGAGAAGGGGGGGAGGGGAAAGAAATCTTCCCCAGGGACTTTTAAGGTGCTATTTAATAAACAGTATATTCAAAAAATTCTATACAATCATATTGAGTAAAATTAATATTTATTTGTATTAAATCACATTAAAATATTCATGCCTCACTTCAAGAGTGAGACATGTAAGTAAGAACAATACAACATGAACAATGTCACCCAAAAATTATTTTTTTCTCCACATTAGACAGTGTAACAAGAAGCAACTACTTAAAGGTGCCAAGACAATCTGCCGCTCGACATGTTTCGCTCTAATACGAGCTTCTTCAGGAGTTTAAAGGCAATGATTGTGGCGAACTCTAAATGATGGGAAAATAGGCAAAAATCAATACATACATTTGAACATGTATAGAAAACATCTAATAAATTTTTTTTGAATTTACAAAAATTCCATTACCAGAGTAAAGATTGATACAGAGCATTTAAATGCATGCATGTAGGTTTCGATACTAAACACTTTAACCAAATATATGTAAACAATCAAAATTTATACATCTTACCAGGCTGTAGCACATTAATCCAATATAGATACTTCAATAGAATGACAATACTGCTATTGGTTTCAAACCGGGGAATTCTCATATGTGAGGGGTATCGCTGCCATGCTATGACCACAGGGGAATATAAAGTTTAAGAAACGGCCCTTAAAAAACAAAGTAGATTCAAAAATTAGAAGAAGGGGATCGCAACCAGAATCTTTCATGATTTAAATTTGGGGGGGATATATACCCTAAGGTAGAACCAATTCAGGATATATTACCTGGAACATAAAAGTATCACGGCAAATATTATCACGTAGGTGGGGATGGCATCAGAATCAAGTGAAAAAATTCACTGATGGCTGCAAAGGAGAGCGATCACCAGCAGAGATGTTTTCTAAGTGTAGAAAGAGAAAGTGCAATAAGGACCAATAGAGAATCCAAGGTGTAACTTACTGTCAACTAATGACAGTGTCACACAAGGAAAACTTACTTCACAGATAGTGGTCCGGCACGCAGACTTGGAGCATCACGTTGCCTCCGTAGGATCGCACCGGTGACAGAACTGTGGGCGGTGTGTAACCGCCTTTATATACCCCCATCACGGCGGCGTCTGATCTCGCCGCCGGGATGCGGACGCTCAATGAGATTGACTATGTCAGGACGTGGGGGGACGCGGTGACGTCAATTCTGACGTCAGCAACGTATGTAGAAGTTACTGCGCATGTCAGCGCGGTTCTAGAGCCCGTGGAGCATCAGGGCACCAAGGGCGCCATCTTTGTTGAGGGAAAGAGAGAGGTAAAAACAAATGGAGATAAATTGAAGCATTATACCTGCTTTTGTTCTGAAAAACAATAAGAAAATATATGTATTCCCAATGAGTACTTAATGGAGGCTCATATATATCAATAATTAGGTATCCAAACCCCAACCAGACATGATCAGGCTCAAATTTAGGGGCCACCAGCCATAGGGGCGATTGGTTCAACACCACAAATGGTGGGTGCCCAGGGCGTCCGTGTGGTCTAAATTGACAAAGATAATCCCAATATGAGGATAATTCCGGCGAGCAGTTAAAAATAAAAAATATATATAAAACCAAGAAATCTTTTTAGGTGAGATTTGCAGCCACAGCCTGCAAGATGTAGTACAGACAAAACAGTGGAGGTTCAATGATATCAAATATTTTTTAAATAAAAAATCTAAGTAAAAATTCCAACAAAGATTCACACAGGATTTTCCAACTTCAGCAAAACATCCAATCACCGAAAATACTGAGCCACATGGCTCTCTTGTCAGCAGCATCTCTGCTCTCTTTGGTCTCCCAGACCACTAATTATTCAGGCTCTTATCCAGCCTTGATTGCCGTACCTTTTGGTACTGGCCCACTTGTGGCCTCCTGATAGGGTTTTCCAGCCCCTTGAGCTTTCTCTCTGTAGAGACTTGCAGATTCCCTCCAGCCCCCTGGACCCACTATCTGCCTCTGCCTCAGAACTACCAAATCCAGAGAAAAATTTAAAACGCAGTTTTCTCTGCTCACAAAACACATGCTGGAGGTTCTCAAATTGCACCCTTGAGTATACTGTGTCTTTTTTCCAACCATTTTTACAGTGGCAGGGCCTCGCACTGTCACAACAGGAACTTTACACAAATGCTCAGCATAGAAAAGGGGCAGTAAACAGAGTTCAAGAAAGTTACCACAAGGTTGCTTTGGAAAGTCTTACTGAAACTGATGCTCTGTAGGCTAGCTTTAAAAGCTACAAAATAGTGCCCACGTGTTTGAGGATTACGGGGGTTAAGCAGTAAGCTGCATAGTTGTCATGCCAAACTAAGTTGTTTTTTTTTTTTTTTAAACAAGTGCAAGGCATTCCTTATATTTTTTATTGGCTTTTTTCATAGCGCTTCATCCCTCTCCTCCATTCAAAGTTGAATTTAGGTTCAATAAGTTTTTATTGTATATAAAATAGTTTTCCAAACGGAAAATGAAAACATAAACAAGATCAGATGCTCGACATCGGGCAATCTGATTTAGTAATAAAGAAACATACATGGGTAGATCATTACATTGTTATGCGTTCTGTCTTCAATATAAACATAGTGTATTATCTCAACAGCTTTCGGAACTTTTGCTGTTAGCCATGTTGACTAAAATTCCCGAGATCTGGGCGCCCCTATGGGATCATGCTGCGCCCAGGTGTCTAGGAACTCGGAATAAATAGACAAGTAATCTGAATACCATCAGCGTATAAACGTTGGTGTTCAACCAATCTGCTGGAGGTTGTGAGGGGATTGATGTTAAAGAGCAGAATACAATAGGCAAAAAATAAAATCATGACCATTGATAGCCCAAAAGAGTAGTATAAGAGTAAAGAAAAGTGTTGGAGTGACAGGTAGAGAAAGAAAAGAGGTAGGGGGAGGAACAGGGAGGAAGACTGGCAAGGTAGGTAGGGGGGGGGGGAGGGGGGAAGGGGGGGGGAGGGAGGGGGACAGCGAGCCTCATCCCAAGTTGGGGCCTTTATTGTTAGGTTGTTTGTGTGGAGCTAGTAGAATTTATAACTTGGCTAGGTGCCTTCATAGCTGTGAGTCTGCTTTTTAGCTTATCTGAAGTGGAGTAATGCCTCCATATGCTCCAGATAAAGGAAAATTTTGCATATTTGTCTATGGCTCTGGCTTGAATTTCTTCCATAAGCATGGTGTTATTTATCTCACTTACCCACTCTAAAAGAGATGGGGGAGTAGTGGATTTCCAGTGTCTAGCAATTAATTGTCTACCGCTGCTGAGAAAAATTTTTAAGAGGTTGTGTTTTTGTGACTTAATTTTACCCGGTAGTATTGATAGGAGAGCGATGAAAGGAGAGGGAGTGAGTGGTTTATCGTAAATTTCTGTATAGATTTGGAAGATTTGGGTCCAGAACGGACCTATCACATCGCATTCCCACCAGATGTGTCCATACGTACCCTTCGCAGAGTTACATCTCCAACATATGTCGGTGGTTGATGGAAACATGATCCTGAGATTCGTTGGCACTCGATACCATCTGGATAAAACCTTGTAATTTTTTTCCTTGGTGTAGCACGAAATGGCTGATTTGTAGGTGAAAATAAAAGCTTTACCCCATTCGGCATCGGTTATTTCCCTCCCGAGTTCCTCTGACCATGCTTTGGTGTAGTTGGGTAAGGTATCATGTGTGTGTTCAATAATTCGTTTGTAGATCAATGAAAGGGTGTGACGGGGGGTTTCTGAGAGTGTGCATAGTTGTTCAAAGCCAGTCAAGGGTCTGTGAATCTGTTTGGAATCATGTAATTTTTTACAGTAGGCTGTCAGATGTAGACGTGTTAACCATGTTACGTTGGATGATGTGATGCTTAATCCTGACGTGAAAGTACCAAGTGTGTTGTTGACAAATTGTCGTGCTGTGGGCCAAGTGGCTCTGTTGTGATCGTCTATGATTTGTATAGAACTGCCTTCTGGGAGAGCTGGGTTGTCAAATAGAGGGGTAAGGGGACTTGGTTCAGTGGAAAGTGAGTATCTTTCTTTTCTGCGGTACCAGATTAATAGTGCATCTCTGGTCAGTGGAGACAAACTAGTAAGAGATCTATATGTCCGCTCATAACCCCATGGTAAAGCCCGGAGGTCAATTGAAGATAGGTCCTGCTCCACCAAAGTGGAAGCTTTATGTAGTGGGCGAGGGAACCACTCCAGTAAATGGAAGACCACTGCTGCTGTGTGGTAGAGTTCAAAATCTGGGAGGCTTGTCCCACCTTTGGAAATGGGGGTACATAAAAGTTTGTGTTTCAGTCTGGGATGGTTTCCCCTCCACACGAATCGTATGGCCATAGAACGAAGAGTACGGAAGAAGGCAGCTGGCAAGGCAATTGGGAGGGCTTGAAATAAGTATAATAATTTAGGGAGTATGTCCATTTTCAATACGTTCATGCGACCAAACCATGATATTGGCAGGTCCCCTCGGCTTTCAGTGAGGCGTCTAATTTTCGTGAGAAGTGGACTGTAATTTAGGGCGTATATTTCCGAGGCACGGCTTGGGATGGCCGTACCTAGGTATGAGATAGATTTTGATTGCCATTGGAATGAGACGTTGGCCTTAAGAGAGGAAAGGGTCGGCTGAGGTAGGGATATGTTCAGTGCTTCTGTTTTAGAGATATTCAGTTTATAATTACTGAGACCACCGAATCGTTGATCTCGGCAAGTATGGATGGTATACTAATATGGGGATTGGTCACATAGAGGAGCAAGTCGTCTGCATAAAGGGAAAGTTTACATTGTGAGGACGGGGTCTGTATCCCTCGTATATCCGGATTAGCTCTAATAGCTTGGGCTAGATGTTCAATTACTAGGGCAAATAGGAGAGGGGAGAGGGGACAGCCTTGTCTCGTGCCATTGGAAATAGTGAGTGTCTCTGATTGAGTTCCATTAACTAAAATTGTGGCTGAGGGCTTAGAATATAGTGACATGATGTGGGTTAGCATTCTAGGTCTTAGTCCTATTTGGGAGAGAGTAGCCTGAAGAAAGGGCCAACTGACCCTATCAAAAGCCTTCTCCGCGTCACAGGAGAGAAGGCAGGTCGGTATGTGGTTACGATGGGCATATGTCACTAGGTGGATAGTTTTGGTGGTATTGTCCCTAGCTTCACGTCCAGGGACAAAACCCACTTGATCTCTATGTATTAGATTTGGCAAAAGAGGTGAGATACGGTTCGCTAGGATCTTAGCATACAGTTTAAGGTCTATATTTAGTAGGGATATCGGCCTATAATTAGAACATAGAGAGGTATCCTTGCCTGGTTTTGGGATGACTACTATTTGGGCTTGTAATAAAGTATGGGAGGGAGATAAGTTCTCATCTATGGCGTTGAATGCTTTGGCCATCAGGGGGGATAACAAAGGTGCAAACGTCTTGTAGAAGCGTGAGGAGAACCCATCTGGACCTGGGCTTTTACCATTCTTTAAATTTTTTATGGCAAGTTGGAATTCGGAGTCAGTCAGGGGGGATTCCAAGTCTTCTGCTTCAGAGGCTGGGATGGTTGGGAGTGCAGTTTCCTGAATGTATGAGGACAGTGTTTGAGTCGGAGAGTCTGTTTGGGTTTTGGGTGACGGTGTCTGGGGCTTGAGATTGTATAAGGTGTCATAGTATTGACGGAATTCTTCTACTATGGAAGAATTATTTATTATTTTGCCTTTATTGGGTGAGTTAATACAGGGGATAGCCCTCCGGGCCTGTCTGGGTTGCAGAGTCTGCGCAAGATGTCTGCCACACTGATTTGCTTGTGAGTAGTGGACAAATCGCCCTTTATCTATCGCTACCAGTGAGCGTTGTGAAAAGATTTGCAAGAGGTCTCTCCTAGCATTGGTGAGTTTTTTCATCGGGGGATCGTTTATGGTCCTCCTCTAGGGTGGCTATTAGGGACAGAAGGCGTGTGATGTCTGCTGTTCGCGCACGTTTTAATCTGGAGCCGTGTTGGATAAGTTTACCCCTAATGACGCATTTGAGGGCTTCCCATTTCATTAGTGGGTTAGTGTCGTCACGGGCATGGTCTGCAACAAAGTGTTTGATGGTTTGTGTGATGTCCTGGGTGCATACTGAGTCTGAGAGCAGATTGTCGTTTAATCTCCACGTGGCTCTCTTTTTTTGTGTTGGTATGCTTCCTAAATTCATGTGTATGGGGGCGTGGTCAGACCACAAAGTGAGGCCTATCGAAGCGGTAGGTGAGAAATCCAATAGGGACTGGGAAATGAAGATATAGTCTAATCTACTGTAGGTAGAGTGTGCTGGGGAGTAGTATGTGAAATCTTTAGTGGAGGGGTGTAACATCCTCCAGACGTCCACTAAAGATAAGTCTGAAAGAATTGTACGCATTTTGGTCAGGGAAGCCGGGGAGATTGAGGACTTACCCATTGAGGTGTCAAGGCGTGGTATCAAAGCGGCATTGAGGTCTCCTCCCAGGATCATGTTGACCGTACTGAATCTTTTCAGGCGAGTAGAAACCTTGGAGAGGAATTGCAGTTGATCCTAGTTTGGAGAGTAGACATTAATTACAGTGTAGATCATATTCATATATGAAAGTTTTAAGAAAACATATCTCCCTAGTGGATCAATGAGGGTGTCTAGCACATCCGGTGTGAATGAGACATGAAACGCGATCGAAACACCTTTAGATTTCGCTGCGGGGTTGGTGCTGTGGAACCAAGTGGGATATTGCTTATGGAGAAGATGCGGAATGGTGTCTGATCTAAAATGAGTCTCCTGAAGGAGTAAAATTTGGGTACGATTTTTGTGAAAATTATATAAGATTTGCCTCCTTTTCTCTGGGGTGTTAAAACCCCTGCAGTTTAAAGAGGAGACTTTCAAGGGGGTTTGCACTGCCATAGGGAAGAGGATTTGATAATTAGGTATACTAAGACAAGGGAGAGGCTCGCTGTCTCCAGTGGGGTGGGGGAGGGGTGAGGAAAGGTAGTAAAGAAACCTCCGTTAGTATTGAGTTGTGGATTAAATTTAAATGAATAGATAGGGAGAAAAACAGAAAGAAAACAGAGAAAGAAAAACCTTGGCCTCAGAGGCCGCATAAAGAACATTGTGTTCTAAAGTTCAGCTAATGCCTCTAAGGGCACTGAAAATCCTATGTGGGGGGTAGTGGCTAGTCCACAGAGGGGCCCGCACACACCGGGCTACTAAGAGAAAAAGGCAATACATTTTTAAATACTGCTATAACTTTAGCAACTCAGGACTCACAGAGTCGCATGCACCTCGCTAAACTATTATAAGCTGTCCAGCCGGACTAAGCCCCTAGGTGAGGTCAGATGATCTAACTGTCTGCAGGGTCAACAATATGAGAATAACAGTACAACATAAAGCAATGAGGGACGGGGTGAGAAGGGCAGGGTCTGGGGGGGACCCTTAGTAAAGTAGTGAATCACAGTATTGGCTTGGGATCTCTGTTAACTAAGGAAGGACCGTGCTGCTAAGAACACAAAACAAACACCGTGTGTGAGAGGAACAAAATAACATAGCTAAACATAATGTCCCAACAATACTGTAACCATAATACTGGAGCCGCTTCATCGGCGTAGTGCCTGTGAAGGAAAGAAATGGTTAATCAGAAGTTCTGCAGCAGGGGTTCATCCATCTGTTGCTTTGGGGAGATCCGACTTTGAGCGTTTGTTCTTCCTAGATTGCTTTTGCCAGTTCGATGCGATCGGGAATCCAGGAGTCGCTGCATGGATTGGCCAATCAGGTATGTGGATCTGGGGCAGTTCGAAAGTCCCGAGGAACTTTGGGAGGTCACCCAGAGTGCGAAATGTGGCCGACCGTCCTTCATGAGATGCAAAGAGGTTAAATGGGAAACCCCAGCGATATTTAATGCGCTTTTCCTGAAGGGCTCCTGTGAGGGGTTTTAGTGCACGTCGCATATCCAGGGTCAGCTTGGAGATGTCTGGTAATAAAGTCACAGCAGCATCATTAAAGTATATGGCGTCTTGGTTGCGAGCTGCACGCATGATAGCATCTTTAATCGCATAAAAGTGGATTCTGCAGATCACATCTCTGGGGTGTTCAAGATTTGGGTTTTTGGGGCCGAGGGCTCTGTGTACACGATCAAGTTCTATGGGAGATTCTTTATCTTTTTGGAGCAGGTCATTGAATATGGCCGTGACTGCAGGGGCCAGGTCTTTGTTTTCCACAGCTTCTGGGAGGCCGCGTATACGTATATTATTACGTCTGGTGCGATTTTCTTGGTCATCCTGGTGATACATCAGTTGCTGTATCTGTAGTGTGTGCTCCTGCAAGATGATTTCATGTGACTGTAGTGTAGTGACAGTCTCTTCTACAGTTTGTTCCACATCTTCTATCCTGCTTGTGACATCTTTGCGCAGCTCAGAGATCTCCTGTTTGTAGGAGCGTTCAAGTCTCTGTACACAAGCCTCAAAATCATGTTTGGTGGGGAGAGCTTTGATGTAAGCTTCCATGTCCCATCCACTATAAGACCGGTGCGATGTTGGGGAATGACATGCAGAGCGCACAGATTCATTCTCTGAGTCTGGAGGGGATCTAGCACGCTGCCTGGTTGTCATATGTGGTGTGGAGCGCTGTAATGTAGCTCCTTGTGAGGCCGCATGTGAGCCTGAGGAGCAGGTCGACGCCATCTTGGATTTGGGGGGGCCGTGCTGATTTTGTCCCAAATGTATGAAAAAGCGGTCGATTTCCCCTTCGGTTTGTGTATCAGGGGTATGGCGTCCTTCTCCCCCACCTCTCTTCCCCATTACAGACCTGTCTGCAGAGTTCTGGAGTCGCTGAGAGCCTCTATTAGTCCGGTGTGTGCAGGAGCTCCTGAGAAACACGTCTCACTCCTCCATGAGCTAGACCACGCCCTCAAAGTTGAATTTAGAAATAATGAGGGCTCTCTCTAAAATTATAAAAGAGTTCATATCACCACAAAGTGGCACTGTGGATACGATGCATAGATAATAGATGCCATGTCCCGATATATTGGAAATCATTAGAAAGTGGTTGAAATGATGGACTTTATAGGCATAACACAAAAAATTAATCAAAAAAGAGTAGGATATTTATTACAAAAGTTGTTAAAAAACATGTACATTGACTTACATAGATTCACAAAATGTATATACCTAAGAGCAATTTACATACACTGTCTGCATAATAAATATATCTTTAAGGGGGGCGTGGTCTGGACATGGCCGAGTAGAGACGTGTTCTCCTTGAGCTCCCGGTCACTCCTTACCCATCTCGGCTTTTATTGCTCTATCTTTACGGTATGCTCTCCTCCAAGAAGTGGACTTACAGGAGGAATAAAAAGAAGACCAGCTCAGTCGCCAACACACCCGCTATAGGAGATTTCCAGAGACTGTTCGGGAGATCCTGCTCCGGCTCCCCGGAGCTCAAAATGGCGGAACCGCGTGCTTCTGGCTCACAAACACTGGACCTCGTGTTGGATTCTGCTCCCTCGGAGGGTTCCCGGAGTCTGATACTTTATCACGGCTCCCCCATGGCTACAGCTACGGACCCGAGAATCTCCCCTCACCTACCGATCACTTACGGGGTAGATGCGGAGTTGAAGGCTATCCTACAGGCCCTCCCAAAGAGGGCGGATATCGAGGCCTTGGTGGGGAGAGTCGAGGCCGCTCACAAGAAGGAGATCCGAGCAGTCAGACAGGACGTGCAGACTCTATCCACACGCTTAACATCGGGTGAATCATCTCTTGCGTCGCTAGAACAGAGAGTCTCGACCCTTGAGACCCAACAAAAGGATCAGTCTGTCTCTGCAGTGGAACTCCAGCTGCATATGGAGGAGATGGAGGACCAGAGTCGTAGGAATAACTTGCGACTCCGGGGCCTACCAGAAGCCACTGGCCCTTTGGACTTGCTTGCCACGGTCACAGACATTTTTAGAAGGGTAGCGGGTGCACACCTGCCTGAACAGATCGAAGTGGATCAGGTGCATTGGGCTCTGGGCCCTCGCTCGGCGGATCCAGCCAGACCCCGCAACGTGATCTGTCGCCTTCATCATTACATTCATAAAGAGGCCATAGCTCGCGGTGCCTGGGAAACTGGCGAGCTGGAGTTTGGTGCCCATGTGAAGATCCTTCCTGACATCTCCAGACCGACACTACTCCGTCGTGCCATCCCGAAACCCCTGCTGGACCTGGCTAGACGCTGCAATGCTACATATCGCTGGGGCTTCCCTCTTTCGGTCACCTTCCACAAAGAACAGATATCATTCCTTCTGCGCTCGCCGGAGAACCTGCCGGCACTCTTTGAGTTCCTTGGAACAGATCCGATTTCCACCCCCAACTGGCTGGACTATTTGCCTCGTGCCCCGGGTTGCCTTAACGCGATGAGAAGCCAGGCTCCGAGAGGCCGCAAAGGAGCGGTCGTCATCCCCGCTCTTTATCGCTTGATGAACCTCAGTAAATGCGAGTAGCTCCGGCTGTCTTCCTCACACAGTTTCTTTGACTCTCATAGTCCGCCTTTACCCCAACCATTCATGCCTGCATGACTTACCTGTACTGAATGCTGCCGGTTACCTCCTCCAGGCACCTCATCCTGGTATTACCTGCTACTAGTGAACCCCACTTCATCTTCTTCCCTTCCCCACTGACTCTCATAACCTGGAGCCCGTTTCACCCCACTATGTTCTCCACTTGCTTCATTTACATACCCGCTGCTGACCTAAGAGAACGGTGAAGATCCATTCTTCAGCAGAATGGTCTCCACGTCTTCCACCAGGAACCAGTGGTCTCGTGCCTCGGTTCAGAAGCCGCATCGCCCTCACCAGGTGACACTTAGAGACCTCTCGTGGGCACACACCCGCTCTACATCATATGAAAGGGTGAACTAACTGCCTTGTTCCGCGCGGGATTCTGCATGCTCCAGCTGGGATAGCGGATGGTGTGGTGTCGGCTCCCTAAAAGGTTCCTGGGGTTATGCTGTTAAGGACCCATCTATAGTAGGCCATTACGGCACTTGTGGGGAATAATGCATTTACTGCTGGAGTGAAGGGTCTTGCGAGCCAGTTCTTTTAAATATATGCCTTATGAGGTTTTATTATGTTGGGGAGACCCGGAGTGCGAGCTCCGCTTTCTCAGACTATCTTGGGATCCTGTATCACAGTATATTAAAGGATAGTCTTATCATTCTACCTACAGCGGAGGCGGAGTTCAGCTTAATTTACTTTAAATGTTTGCAGGATGCTCACTTTCTGTGCCTCGCCACAGGGATGCCATGGCGGTGGAAGTGAGCATCTAGTTGGTTTTCTTACAGAAAGAATGTTTATATATATTCAATGTGTTTTACTCCTGTTCTTTTGAATATAGTTTATCATTTCATTTTCTTTTGTTTTGCTGCTTCTAATGTTTGACAGAGGTGGGTGGGAGTCCTGGGACCTCACCAACAGATATTGTCTGCCCACACCCCACATAGGCCATTGTATACTCCCGACACCCCGGCTTGGTATACACTTTAGTTTGTAAAACTTACTTATTTAGATTAAATTACTAGCGGTGACAGGAAGTTTGGTCTTTCTTGGCCCCTGTTTCCGCGCCATTTACCCTTCCCCTACTTCTTCCCCTTTCTCTCCCTTTCCTCTCCCTTAACTACCTCTCACCTCACAATCTCTGTGGGGTGCTTTTCAGTTCTCCTTTTCTTTCGTAAGACATGGCGGTAGACTCCATTAAAGTGACCTCCCTTAATGCGAGGGGTTTAAATACCCCGGAGAAGAGACGTATCCTGCTTCATGACCTTAAAAAATCACATACTGATGTTGCCTTCATACAGGAGACACACTTTAAAACTGATAAATCCCCTGTACTCCGGAATAGATACTTCTCCCGAGTATACCATTCGACTAACTGCAATTCCAAATCCAGGGGGTGTCTATCTTGATTTCTAGCAAGTTGTCGTGGCAATACCAGGATATGCTCGCGGACCCCGAGGGGCGTTTTTTGTTCCTTAAGGGTCGGGTGGGAGAAATCCAACTTACTTTTGCTACACTATACGCCCCCAATGTACACCAGGATGGGTTTCTTAGAAATACAATAGACAAGTTGATGGCATATAAGGAGGGTCAGCTTATTCTAGGAGGAGACTTTAATGTACCGTTGACTCCCTCTGTAGACACTTCATCTGGCAATTCTTCCTACCCCTCCTCGCACAGGAAACACATAGCACAGACCCTACATAAGGCCCAACTGACCGATGTATGGCGCCTTCAACACTCAGGAGAGAGGGATTATTCCTTCTATTCATCCCCACACAAGGTCTACTCCAGAATTGACCTCTTTCTGATGCCTCATGACCAGTTACACCTGGTGAGCTCTACCTCAATAGGTCAGATCACATGGTCAGACCACGCTCCAGTTTACCTAACATACACCCTCACTGAGAGGCCTTCACCTAGATCTATTTTTTGGCGCCTAAACGAGAGCCTTTTACAAATTCCTGAAATGCTAGAGGATGTGACCAAAGAGCTTGACCTCTACTTTAGAGAGAATGACACACAGGATTGTGACCCTTGCATATTGTGGGAGGCTCATAAATGCGTCCTCCGAGGGGTTCTCATTAAAAATGGGGCATCTATCAAAAAGAAAAGAAACGAACAACTCACCAGACTACTCTCTGCCTTGACCAAAATTGAAGCACAACATAAACACTCCCCCACTCAGGAGCTTGAGACGAAGCTGAGGACATTGAGACCTCAAATGACGGACTTATTACAATACAAAGCAAAGGCAGCCTTACAGTTCTGCCGCAGGTTGTCCTATGAGTCAGGAGATAAGTGCGGGAAACTTTTGGCCAAGTCCGTCCAAGAAATCAAATCCGCTTCATACATCCCACAGATAACAACCCCTGATGGTCAGAGGGCCTTCATTCTGACGCAAATATCAAAGGGTTTTGCGGACTTTTACTCAGGCTTATATAATTTGCCTAGATCCTCATCCACTCAGGACGCTAACGACCAATATATTACAGACTCCCAACTTCCTTCACCCTCAGCGGAATCCCAGACTTTATTAGATGAACCAATAACTTTGGAAGAATTGCAAATAGCGGTTAACTCCATGAAGATAGGGAAAGCCCCAGGCCCAGACGGCTACACCGCCCAATACTATAAGACCTTTTTTCCAATTTTAGACCCACGAATGGTAACTTTTTTTAACGCTCTTGGTGCCGACTCCAATTTTCCCGGTGAAACCCTTAAAGCCCACATCTCTTTGATTAAGGAGGGGAAGGATCCAGGTTCGTGCGGGAGTTATAGACCCATCTCCCTTTTAAATGTGGGCCTTAAATTATTCTCGAAAATAATAGCGACCAGGTTAGCTCAGCACCTTCAATCCCTTATCCACCTTGACCAGGTTGGTTTCATACCCACTAGAGAGGCGAGGGACAATACCATCAAGGTCCTTAACCTCCTTCAAGTAGCGAATGCCGATAAAATCCCCTGTGTACTAGTGAGTATACAGACGCTGAAAAGGCTTTTGACAGGGTGAACTGGAGCTACATGCTCTCAGTGCTCTGTCATATTGGCCTGGGAGGCAGGATGCTACATTGGATTAGTAATATTTACTCAAATCCTTCAGCTCAAGTGAAAGTTAATGGAGTACTGTCAAGCCCCTTCCCCATAAGAAATGGAACAAAGCAAGGGTGCCCCTTATCCCCCCTTCTTTTCGCCCTTTCCCTCGAGCCCTTTCTTTGCACATCAGATTGAACCCGGATATCACTGGCCTCCAGATAGGTAGCTCGCACTGCAAAATATCAGCGTATGCTGACGATTTGCTATTCTCTCTAACGAATCCCAGAATCTCTCTCCCGAACCTCATGCGAGAATTCAATGTCTATGGAGCAATCTCACACCTAAAGATAAACTTTTGGAAGTCTGAGGCAATGGGTATTGCAGTTCCCCCACATATCTTACTTCAATTGAAATTCAATGTTTGCTTCAAGTGGACTGATATTGCCCTAAAATATCTGGGTACTAGGATCCCCTCTGACATAACACGAACATTTGACCTTAATTTTCCCGCTCTTTTGACAAAGACCCGTGCCCTGTTAGAGAAGTGGCATTCAGGGTACCACTCCTGGTTCGGGAGATGTAACCTCCTTAAAATGAGCATACTACCGAAATTCATCTATCTCATTGAAGCCCTACCCATCCACATTCCACCCTCTTTCTTTCAGCAAATATACTCACTATTCACCAGATTTGTATGGGCACACAAAAAACCTCACCTACGCCGAACACAGATGATACTCCCCAAACATTCTGGAGGATTAGCACTACCTGACGTACGACTATACTACTTAGCCTCACATTTAGGACACATACTGGACTGGAGGAGAAATAAAACATCCAAACTGTGGGTACAGATTGAACAATCCCAAACTTACATACCTTTAAAGAGTGCGTTGTGGTGCTATGGCGACCTACCCCATAGACTGAAATCTCACCCATTAATTGGTACCACCTTGCGCCATAGCCACCAAATTGCTTTCCATTCCTTGCTCACGTTGAAAAAGTCGCCGCTGTTCCCTATACTGGGCAACCCAAACTTTTACCCGGGCTTGCACTCGGCGGAATACTCCACCCTGAGGGACTCAGGCAGTGACCACGCATCTAAATTTATCTCTGAAGGAAAATGGCCATCCATTTCAGATCTGTCCAACCCAGCAGGGACCTACCACCTCCCTTTCTGGAAAGCGGTACAACTACACCACTACCTGCACTCCCTCTCTAGGCCACAGGACTTTACGCGGGAACAAACGTCTTTCGAGGATCTTTGTTCTGGTGAAGGACCGTTAGCACATAGCTTATCCCAAACATACTCGATGTTGATTTCGCTAAATGTACCACCACAGCTGCCCTGCTTGACCAGTTGGGAAAGGGACTTACATCGCACCCTCTCGACAACACAAAGACAGCGTATCATTACCCTCTCCCTCAAGTCCTCGCTCTGCACTAGAGTGCAAGAAACGAATTTCAAATTACTCACACGCTGGTACCTGACTCCTTCCAGACTGCAAAAATGTTTCCCATCCTCCTCTGGACGGTGCTGGCTCTGTTCAGGGGACGAGGGAACCCTGATCCATATCTTTTGGTCATGTCCTCAGTTGAGGAACTTTTGGGAGGAGGTCAGGCGCATTACCCAAAAGTTCACAGACTATGTCATCCCTGATGATGCCGCATTTTTTCTCTTACACCTTTCCACGATCCCCATCAAGGCATACAGGAAATCTCTTGTACGTCATTTACTAAATGCAGCAAAGGGGTGCATTCCCCACCTATGGAAACAAAGTCTCCCACCATCCATAGCATTGTGGCTACGTAAAGTGGCAGAAATCAAGAAAATGGAAGATCTGATCTTCATTGCACAACACAAACAAGAGGCCCACAAGCAGACCTGGGATATCTGGAACATCTTCATCTATTCTGATGAAGGACAACACTTACTAGGATGTTAATCCACCTCTCAATTTCTCACAGGGCCATACCCTCATAATCCACTAACTCAGCTACCGCCATGTCTTTTCCCCCCCCCCCCCCCCCTTTTTTTTTCCTTTTCTTTTTCCTTTCTAATTCCCCTCTGAATTTTTTGTTTTCTTATCTTTAAGAAAAGTTGAAAAAGTAGGCAAGGAATGCCCTGACATTATGTTACCTGAAATAAACGTTGTCCCTAACAGGTGTGAGCTCAATCAGAAAGGTACACAAGCTCTAATGCTCAAGCTTACATATGTAATGTTATCTACCCTATGTACATCTAATCTTTGTTGAACTCACTGTAATCAAGCCTGTATTTGCATTAATGATTGTACTTTGGGGTCCTCGCCCTTGTTTGGAGTTGAATAAACTTTATATTTGAGAAAAAAAAAAATATCTTTAAACAGAGTATTCGATTATTTTTTCAATAACGCTTCCTCAGGAGCTTTGGCATATTATTTTCCAAAGGAAAAGGTAAAAGAAGAAAGTAGTGGGATGAGTTACATGGGTTGTGCTATCCTCAACCCCAATGGACGTCCGAGAAGAGGGTCCCCAGATTAGGTGGTAAAATCCAGCAAGTCCAAAAACAGCCAAGTAGGACAGAAAATTGGCAATGAATTTGTACCAAGGGTAAAGTTATCATCAAACATAGCCAGGTATAGGCTGGATAGGTCTAGGGCATCCCAAGTACAGCGTAATTAAGGTTGCTGCTGGTGTGTCCCCTGACAAGTGCCTTGTGTATGCAGGGTTGAGAGACTTTCCACTTGTTGGCAGCACAGGCGCCAAATGTAGCCAGCTCTTTTACCTTTTCCTTATGGAAAATAATATGCCAAAGCTCCTGAGGAAGCCTTATTGAACGCGTAACATGTAGAGCAACTTGAGCAATTCTGTACACTGTCTTCTTTGAAACCTGTTATGATTGAACAAGTAAAATGATCGAATATTCTGTTTAAAGATATATTTATTATGCAGATAGTGTATGTAAATTGCTCTTAGGTATATAAATTTTGTGAATCTATGTAAGTTAATGTACATGTTTTTTAACAACTTTTGTAATAAATATCCTACTCTTTTTTCATTAATTTTTTGTGTTATGCCTATAAAGTCCATCATTTCAACCACTTTCTAATGATTTCTCTCTAAAATTAATTACTTCATGTTGCATGGTTCAACATCTTCATTGCATAGTACATTTTTTCTGATGCAAGAACCTTAGATAGTTTTTCAACTTTAGATGTTTCTTGTGAGTCCCCATAAGCACAGGACCAATCGTAGCTGGGAAATCTGTTGTTATGCCTTTCTGTCTTGCCATTGTCTGTTTTTTGGCAACAAAATGCAAAGCTGAAAGAGCCAGTGACACCAGTAGGTGGGAGGTGAGTTGTCTTCACCATTGAAACAGTTGTCCAGGATGAATCGGGTTTATTTTCTAAATGCAAACAAGCTGTTCACTTTGCAAGGGAATTTTCCCCTAGCTCAGTGAATGTGGTGAAAACATTGAAAACATAGAATACCCAATCACATGCAAGAAAATTAAAAAGACAATATTTTTGCTTGAACACGATTGGATGATGGAAATGAGCAGAGCCTAGTCTCATTCACTAAATCTGCAGTAAACTTCCTTGCATAGTGAAAAACCTCTTCTTTATAATCTAAGCATTGCTTATTCTTAAGAATAAAAATTCCTGAACATTTTATAATAAGGAGCCATTGATGATGGAAATGAGCAGAGCCTGGTCTCATTCACTTAACCTGTGATAAATTTCCTTGGATAGTGAAAAGCCTATTTGGCTTTAGTAAATAAAACCCAATGTGTGGCCCAGTCTATAATTAATGACATTGTCGAAAGCATGTCAACTTAACAGTAGGGTGTAGATTCTTTAAAGTCTAAGCATCGCTTATTCTTAAAGAGGATGTAAACTTCCTCTGCTGACATTTACCTATAGGTAAACCTATAATAAGGCCTACCTATAGGTAGTGTAAATATCTCCTAAACGTGCACCGCTTAGGAGGTATTTACATTACATGCAACCAGTGACATCACTGGCGCATGCTCTCTGAAGGAACGGCCACGGGTGCCGTTCCTTCCGAGCCCTGTGCCGTTAATGGTGGCTCCCGCGTGCATTCGCGGGAGTAATGTTATCGCGGCTCCGGCTAATCACAGAGCCAGAGCCCACAAACCCAGAAGCAAGGCGGGTGAAAATGGAAGCGGCTGCAGCTCTGACATCGCGGCGCTGGAACAGCTTTGTTTTAATGTAAGTTTCACATAATGTGCTAGTAGCACATTATGACTTCTACCTTGCGAAGAAGAAAAAATATAAAATTACAGCGGTATACAACCGTTTTAAGAATAAGAATTCCTGAACATTTTATAATAAGTAGCCAATTTTTAAATCTTTTAGAAAACTGTAAAAAATTTTAGCCATCCCACCACAACACATAAAGTCATTCAATAAAGTTCTGCCTGTACTAAAAATCTCCCTAGCATGACAATACATTTTTAATGAATCTCACAAAATACCATTTTGAAAATGTGATATTCTGTCCAAGAAAGTTTTACTGCAAAACAGAATGCTCTGGAATTAAAATAAAAATGTACAGATTGTAAATATTCTTAATTACTGTGTCGTCTTTGGCAAATTAAAGGGCAAAGATAACAAGACTAGATTCAGTGCAGCTTTCTGCTTCATCTCCACAAGCATTTGTTGTGAATACTATAATCACACGTGTTATGAGTGGCAGGAGGGTTGGATCCTTGGCAATATCAAGGCTTCATTATAATAATGCAGATATGTCTTCAGGAGCCTGACTTTAACTATCAGGAGATATACAATCTGTGTTGGAAAACTGCCTGTAAATTGTCTTTTTAACAGTGTGTTTATGAAAATCTTGTGCAGACATAACATTTTTGTTGTGTGGAATAAAGACATCCTGCATAAGAAAATGTTTATTAAGTGCAAAGATAAAAAAAAATACATCCTGTTAATTGCTTTAGGGAATACTACGCTCATCCAGAAACGGAGATTCAATATTGCCGTAGAATGAGAAGTATTTAATATTGTATAGGGCAACGTCGTTGAAAACGCGCAAAAAGCTGCCTTGATCAAATGCCATGTAGCACTTCATCTTGGCTGTTCTTCTGTTACTGCAAGTTGTAAACATCTGGTGCGGCATTTTTTTTTTCCCTCTTGCACCTGCAAGTGTAAGGACACACATAAACAAAAGGAAAAAAAAAAAAGGAAATTAAATCTTGCACAGAGCCTGAGAAAAAAAAGCAACCGCAAGGCTCAAGGGAGCAGTGTGACAAGTACTGAGCAGTAAACAAGCTTGAGTGGGATTTAATTCTTGTGACAAGTGCCAGTGGTGGCTTCCCCACATGGACCGAGCATATGTACACATTTCAGCAGAGGAACTCACACAGGGCTTAATTCAAACAATTGAGAGATCACAACATATCACCTTACTTTATAGCAAAAGTTACACAGGCGATTGGAAGAGGTTCCGGCATTAAAAATAACGTTACGGTTTGGGTTTGTTTGCGAGCAAGAAGCGACACGTTTTGGGGGAGATCTCTTACGGCTGCAAATTTGCTTTAGAGCTGATGTACCCGCTTCTGCAAGTGCTTTGTCAGTTTCATTAAGGTAACGCTTATCAAGTGCACGGGGCGATTCTAGATATGGCCACGAGACAAGAAGAAATTTGCTTTGTTCATCTTTGCTTGTCATTTCTGATAAAGATATGTTGCACAGGAATCAAAGATGTAATGTCTCTTAATAAAAGCTGTCTGCTGCGCTCAGTGATGATCACCAGTATTTTTTGCCCCCTGGTATATTCTGATTTAAAAATAGCTGCTTGGAGAAGTCACTTAGCAGCTCAGCTGCAGAAGGGTGCCGAAAATGTTCTGTGGCCACAGTGCAACTGTTGTCACTTGTGTTTTCAAGCTTCAAGCTTTTAACTCTGTATGTGCCATAGAGAGGTACAAGACACTGAAAAATATGACGTATCCCTTTCTGTAGTAGATTTTTAAGTAAGTTTTCATGTGAAGTCACGTGACCTACTCATTCTCTGACATCGCAGGTTATAAAGTCCCCTCTGCAGGGTCCCTTTTTTTTTCAACACTGTTCTGCTGAGTGGGTGTACGGAGGACTTTTGTTGCATACAGGTGAACGGTATTACTGGCTTGTTAATCTGTGCACTAGTCACTAGCAAAAATAAAGTCATATGTAACTGACCTAATGTGTACTGGTAGCAAACTGCCTTTCCTAGCTTTTCCTAGCTGTGTATAAATTAATTAAATGGCTCTTTAATTGAACAAACCATATGTTATACCAATAGCCATGTAGAAATTCGCCATATACTGCAAGCAGCTATTATACTGTTTTTTGTGCTTAACTTTGTTCCCAACCTTACCCTCTTCTCTTTGGACTCATAGTAAAAGTGACACTAAAAAAATATAGTATGTGTTCTTAAAGTGGTAGTAAAATATGCATGTCCTTTTTACCTACAGGTAAGCTTATAATAAAGCTTAGGCTTAACAGTGCTCAGGAACCCTTGATAAATTGAAATTAATCAAAAATCCATTGTGACACACATGATGAGAAGCAAAAATTCAAAAGGGCTACTCCATAAACACAAAGTTCATTTATTGAGCCATAAAAGCATTACATTTAGGTGGGCACACACCCTGAAGATCATAATCACTTCCAGTAACCTACAGGGTCCTAGAAGGAACTAAGGTACAGACATCCAGTCTTTATTTGACCATGGACAGGTGTGTTCCAGTGCAAAAAAGCATGGTTGCCTCACATGCCAGTTCATCAGGCATGGGCATTCTGAAGTCACCAACAATAAAGGCATCAATTCAAATCAAGCAGTTTCCTCACAGTTTATCTATGTACAACGTTGTCCTTGCAACTTACAGTAATATATGTGGGGCGCACTAAACGTACTTTGCGGAAGCACATTGGAGAACATCATAGGCTTATACAAGAAGGGTATGACAAACATAGTGTCACCCACCATTTTCTTCAAGCCCGCAACAAAAACATTGGGTGTCTTGAAGTCATGGCGATTGAAAGCATTTGTGAAGGTTAATTTACAACGAACGAAAGGTATTCCCGCCTACGCAAAAGGGAAACCTTTTGGATTTATAAATTAGAATCCATCTCACCAAAATGACCTTAATGAAGATTTGGAGATACACAATGTGGTTTGAGTTAGTGATAAGTAAATATGAATATTGCTTACCAGTGTCATCATTATTAATTTTTTGGTCTTGTTTTATTATAAATCTTTTTATTCTTAGAACTATGGCCATAGATGATTGGGTACCACTATGTGGTGAGTGGGCAAACTGTTCCCGTAAAGTTGGGAGCATGACATTGTCCAAAATGTCTCTTTTTTGCTGAAGCCTTAAGAGTTTCCTTCACTGGAACTAAGGGGCTAAGCCCAACCCCTGAAAAACAACCCCACACCATAATCCCCCTTCCACCAAATTATTTGAACCAGTGCACAAAGCAAGTTCTATAAAGACAGATATGAGCGAGTTTGGGGTGCAGGAACTTGACAGGTCTTAAAAGAGTCCTGACCTCAACATGATAGAACACCTTTGTGATGAGTTAGGGCAAAGACTGAGAGCCAGGCCTTCTCTCCAACATCAGTGCCTGACCTCACAATGCGCTTCTGGAAGAATGGTCAAACATTCCAATATACACACTCCTAAACCTTGTGGACAGCCTTCCCAGAAGAGTTGAAGCTGATATAACTGCATAGGGTGGGCCAACTCAATATTGAACTGTACGGACTAATGCTGGCCACACACCAGACAAAAAATCGTCCGGAAATCGATCATTTAGACACTTTGTTTTTCGGCCAGTTAATGGGCACAAATTGGTAATTGGTTGTGATTTATATATACAGCAGTTACATAGTTAGTAAGGTTGTATAAAGACACCAGTCCATCCATTTCAACCTGTATGTGTGTTTACATCAATACCATTTCCCATATCCCTGTATATTGCGTTCACTGAGATGCCCATCTAATTTTGAAATTATCCAGACTCCCGGCTGACACCACCAACTGTGGGAGGGAGTTCCACATCCTTACTGCTCTAACAGTATAGAAGCCCTGGCGCAGTTTAAGTAAAGCTCTTCTTGTCTAGCTTATATATGAGGACATCGAGGGACTACCCACATAATAGGAGCAGCTGCTGGGATAAAGAAGAAGGGGAGTTTTACCACTTATTTCTTACCCCCTAGACAAAATGAACAAACAAAATGAAGAATTACCATTTCTGTGACATTTTTATTTCTGTTTGTGTCTCTTACTGAAGTGATGTCCTCACACAAAAAAATGAGAGTGCAGGGGGCTCCAGGACAGGAAGGCATAGACAGCAATAAAAATATTGTCAGATCTCCTCGCCTCTCTAATAAGAATGTGTTTTGTTTTTATCTCTGTCCCCATTGGAGAGATTTCCTATCACTTCGTACCTCAACAGGCAGTAATACAAAATTCCTTCAACAAGGATTCAGATGGCAGTTAATAAAAAAAAAAAAACAGGAACTCTTACCATTTTTCACTCAAAACAAAATATAATGTTTGGTTGGAGGTTGACTTTAAGGCCAAACAATAATCATTTTTAGCAGGCGCAGTCTACATGAAAGTGACAAGTCTTCTCTGAATTCAGGAGCAGTGCAGCATGGTTGTCACTCCATCACAGAAACCTGCATTAGGTGGACTTCACTTGTAGAATCAACTGATATTTGCATGACTTTGCGGGGAGACTAAAAGAAACATATAAAAGCAGATGCAGTAATATTTAAAGCGGAGTTCCAACTACAATCAATACATTTTTTTTTTTTTTTAAACCTTTCCCAAGTGTTTACAATGGCATTGTAACACTCACGTCTTCTGTATAATTTGTCCCCTGATGTCTGGTTTCATCTGTTAAAAGAACTTTGATAATGCAGTGATGGCCGTTTTCATTTTGCTTGTGGGCATGTGAAGCCCACAAGCATCCTGTTCCGGGATACGGTGCTGCTGAGCGACCAGTATGCACCGCCCATTCTCTCCCCGATCTCGTGCATGCGCATTGAGTCATTCTCGCAGCGCCGTCAACTACTAGGTTGCCATCACAACGGGCGGTGGCGGCGGAAGTGCCTGCCCCGTTGTGATGGCAATGAAGCGGGAAGTGACGTAAGGAGCCGCAGTTAGGAAGGAGGAAGATTTCAAGGGACCACATAGCAACAGGCATAAAGAGGTGAGTAAAAAAAAAAAAAAAATGTCCAAATGTTTTTTTTATATTATTTCATGCACAGTAATGCCTTTTTTTGGGTGGAACTCCACTTTATGTGCCGCAGCACATTTTCTTTTTAAATGGGAGGCCACAGTTCTACTTTAAGGGCGAGCATTATCTCTCTTATTCAATATAAGTGCAATGAGCAAGTGCAGTATCCATAGATCATAATCCATCTTTTGCTGATCTGATTTCACTCATGCAATTTCTGATTAGTTTATCTTGGGATACTGTTTCTTTTATTGCTCTCTTAATAAGCCTGTCTTTGTGTACTTTTTTGACAAATGTGTTCAGGATAACTGAAGTTCAGCTGGTATACAGTGATTTAAAATATGAGACATTGCATATCAGGACTCTTATATTCCCCATAGATGAATAAATATGTTCTTAAAGTGGTTGTAAACCTCAGTCATGGAATCTTCAATCATCATATCATGTCCCTCTATCAACTCTATAGCCCACTCTATTTCTATCTTTGTCCTTTACAACATTTAAAGTGTATCTAAAGACAAAGCTTTGGATGCACATTTTTTTTAGTTTCAGGCAATGGTTAAAACCCCTGTCAGTAAAAAAAAATCTATGGTTGTCTGTTCTGGGTCTTGCACCAATCCCTTTAAGAACACAGAGATTAGTATCACAATAACCATGATTCTGACCCTCTATAATATATTCTTCAGGATGGTGTGGGTACATGAATAAAATGTATTTCAAACCAATTTATCTTCTAGACCAGGGGTCTCCAAACTGCAGCCCGTGGGCCAGATGTGGCTAGACTTTATCCAGCCCTTGGGGCTCTATTCCTCTCACTGATATTTGGCATGATTCCTCCCACTGACATCAACAAGGAGGCACTATTTATTCCATTGATACCAATGATGCGATACTATTCCTCCTACTAATAGGGCACTACTTCTCCTCCGCCTCCTACTGACCACAAATCCTGAGGCCATATTTATCCTCACCAATGCTGGGCCCGGGACATTTTTTGCCCCCGCTGTCCACAATCTGACCCTCCTTAAGGCTGAAGGACAATAAACTGGCAGCCTCTAGGTGTAAGATTCATCCCCTGTGTCTGTGGGCTGCCAGGGTGTGTAGTTTTCCCCTAGGGTTTACAGTGGGGCAGCATGTGTTTGGGGACTACATGTCCCAGAATTCCTTGCTGCTACTGCAGTACTGTCTCCTCATAGGTTCACCCCCCCGTGAGTCCCAGTTCGCACTAATACAGACAGGCAATGATTCCTTTGTGTTTCCTGCACCGCCAAACATTCACACTCTGTTCATGCGAACCACTCTGAGTCTCAAAGTTAAGTTAATGGCACCCCAAAAATGGTTTGCAAAACACAGTGCGATTTGGCTGAATAGGATTGCATGTGTGTGAAAACTTGTGCTATCCAATTCCAGTGCTCCAAAAAAAATGTGCATGGACCTTTTTCGTGCATGTGTGATGCTATTTGAGCCATATAAAATTAATGGGCTCAGATCACACTGCAAAAAATCACATTCATGTCTGAATCTCATGCGGTTTCCCACACCGCATCTGTGTGAACCTAAGCTGAATCTCCTCTTTAGGAACACAGAAAGCAATAAAAACTTAGCAGGGGCACTCTTACCCTCTCTATCCAAAGCTGAAAAAAGTTTTGGCTTTAAATAAATGTAACCACTTTGCACCAACAATTTTAGCTCAGAGCCAGGATCCATGCATTCATGCAAAGACATGTAAGTTGCCTTAAAGTGTAAAAGAGCATTTCCACTTTTGCAGCCAAATTGCCATAATACCTACTTTGTATTTCTGGCATGTCCCCATTTCAGGGGCGGATCCAGGGGGGGGGGCAACAGGGCAATTGCCCCCCCCCCCCCCCCCGAAGCACACACTGACACTCTGAAATTGAATGTTATTTATATCCTGCCGCTCCGCTCCGGCCGCTGTGCCGGCCCGAGTCTCTCTCTCTCTCTCATGTGCCGATCATCAGCGAGAGAGAGACTCGCGTGTGGTACGGGCGGCGGCGGGCGGTCAATAACACTGAAGGAAGGAGGTGGGTGGAGCCTCTTCCCTGCACTCGTTGCTAGACGCCAGGCGGCCCTGGCGTTAGCAACGAGTGACGTCAGTCAGGTCAGCGTCAGGCACACTCTCAGCCGAGCCGACCAGCGGCCGGTGTAAGTGTGACTGTGATGTGACACAGCCTGCCCTGGAGCGGCGCCTCCTAATCCTATACATACAGCATACAGCAGAGTGAGTCTCAGAGAGAGCAGACAGCAGCCAATAACTCAGTGAGTGTGGCTGAGTCTGTGACACAGCAGGCAGCCTGGAGCGGCGCCTCTGAGGAGTCCTATCCTATATGATACAGCAGACAGCTGAGCTGAGTGTCCGGCAGCTCCGTGTGAGGGCGGGCAGGCAGGCGGGAGAGAGAGCGGATTGGACGGGCGTCTCCGTGTGTGGATGGGCGGGTGAAACTAAGGCTGAGCAGGCTAGGTGTGTGTGTGGGGGGTGGCTGGCCAATCAGCGAGCTGACGGGCAGGGGAGCAGAGAGATGACATCATCTCTCACCGCCCCCACATCTCTGCATTAACTTCCGCCCTCACTGTGCAGGTAGTGTGGGCAGCAGGGAGATTACATTATCTCTCTGCTGCCTGTCTCTGGGACAAGGAAGCAAGAAAAAAGCAAAACACCACCTTACCTGGCACGTGACAATCCACATCTGGTGGCAAGTGACAATCCGCATCTAGTGGCAGATGACGTGCAAAGTGACAATCCGCATCTAGTGGCATATGACGTGGCAAGTGACAATACGCATCTAGTGGCAGATGACGTGGCAAGTGACAATCCGCATCTAGTGGCATATGACGTGGCAAGTGACAATCCGCATCCAGTGGCATATGACGTGGCAAGTGACAATCTGCAATGTGTGGCATTTGACATGACAAGTGACAATCCACAATGTGTGGCATATGACGTGGCAAGTGACAATCAGCATCTAGTGGCAATTGACGTGGCAAGTGACAATCCGCAATGTGTGACATATGACTTGGCAAGTGACAATCAGCATCTAGTGGCAATTGACGTGGCAAGTGACAATCCGCAATGTGTGGCATATGACGTGGCAAGTGACAATCTGCATCCAGTGGCAGGTGACGTGGCAAGTCACAATCCACAAGGTGTGGCAAGTGACAATCCGCATCTAGTGGCAGGTGTCAATCTGCATCTGTGGCAGGCAAGTGACAATCCACAAAATGTGGCAGGCAACGGTGGCAGGTGACACGCTCGGGGTTCCCACTGATTCTGCATTATGGTGAGTTGAATGATTTCATTTTATATTACAATGTAATAATAGAAATAATGCGCTTCAATCATCCTGACACCATAACAACCATGGTGCTGGGATGATTAAAGCACCAACAACAGCCATTTCCCCGATAAATTGTCCGCAAAAAAAATGTATATTTCTGGCAGTGCCCCTCCGGAGACTAGGCTCTGGATCCGCCCCTGCCCCATTTACATAACTTTAAAAAAATATTTAAAATTCGCAGGTTACCTTTTTAGTTGTTCTTTTCTGGAACTTCCAGCAAGGATAAATTCTACTCTAGTTCTCTTTGTTATGAGAGGGGCTGGAAAGCTGTGTTTACCATAATTAGCCATATCAGGAGGCAGATATTTCATCAGATGTACTATATTTGAATGCTTGCCTGTCTTAAAGTGGGAGTAAACTTCCATGGACGATTTTTACCTAGGCTTACCTATAGGCACAGTAAATATCTCTTAAACATGCACCTTTTAGGAGATATTTACTTGCGAAGCCACCCTTGATGTCACTGGCGCATGCTCTCTGAGGGAACAGCATACCCGTGCTGTTTCTTCAGAGTCCTGTGCTGTTATCAGCGGCTCCCACGCTCATGTGCTGGAGTGACATCATCGCTGCTCATCCAATCAAAGGACCAGAGCCCGCTAATCCAGAAGAAAGACCGAGCGAAGATGGAAGCCATGTCAGCCATGTCAGCCGTGACAGCGTAGCGCTGGAGGGCTTAGTTTCAAGATAAGTTTCACATAATATTACTTCTTTGCCTTGCAGGTTAAAAAAAAAAAGATGACGGTTTACTACCGCTTTAACAAAAGGTTAAATGTTTAGGAGCTGGACTTCTCCATTAGACATGTGCACACTGAAATATTTCATTTTGGATTTTAGTTTTCATCCAAAAAATACATTTATTTAGTTACTCCCGAAATTCGTTTTCATTTATTTCGGTTTTCGTTAAAAATTGCATTCGTCCGAAAATCCTAATTAAGGTCGAATCTGTCATTGTATGCTTATGGTGTCTGTCGAATGTTCAAAGAAGATTCGACGGAGCAGCTAAACTGTGCGACGCCGTATAGTTTACCTGCTCCGTCGAATCTTCTTAGAACTTTCAACAGACACCATAAGCCAAAGTACGTGTGTACATAGTTCTAGCTATTTTACTGCTCCTCCTCTTTGGTTACAATCAGCCAATAACATTCATCATCATCATTATTTTTATTTATCTTTCCTCCCCTACGTCGAATCTTTCCTCCCCTACGTCGAATCTTTTCTCTCTATGTAGAATAATCTTGGACTAATAGAGCTAAGGTTAGGCACATTCGACAACAGGTTTGATGGACAGATTGTTATTGTCATCATCATGTCGAATCTCCTATCTATATCGAACTGTTGTAGCAATGAAAACGAAAATAAAGCATTTGTTTATGTCGGATCTTTCGTTTTTCGGACTCTGCACTTTCGTTATCGTTTGTTAAAACGATAACGAAAATACCTGAAATTCGGACGAAAATGCATTCGGACGAAAACGAATGCACATGTCTGTTCTCCATTGTATGTTAATAAGAACTCAATTCCTGCCTAGCTACTGGAACAGATCACACTGAGCTAGCTGAAAAATGCTTACAGTCAGGGCTTTATTTTCTCAGAGCATAGGTGCACAAACTCCCCATTTCTGAGTGACCTCCTTTCTCCTCCCCTACCCACCTCCGATCACTGTTTCTTGGTTCCACCCCCTACCCACCTCCCATTACTGCTCTTTTAGAGAATACAGAACCAGGTATAATTTTGTGGTGATAAGTAATTTGTATGGAATTTGTTAATGATAACAAGAAAAGCAGTAAATAATATCCCCTGTAGCCAGTAACATTAGAGCCCCCTCCAGCAAGAATAGATCCCCCCATCAACAATGGACCATCCGAAACAACCTCCCCACCCCAACAACAGATCTCTCCACTGCCAACATCAATACTCTCCAGCAGCCAGCAACAATAGACCCCTACCTCAGCAGTAGATCCCTCCCCTCCAAAACAATAGGTCCCCCACCAGCAACAATAGACCCCTCTGCAAAAATAGATACCCTCCAGCTAGAATAGATCCCCCCAGCAGTAAGAATCAATAGACCTTGCAGCACACCCCAGCACCCCTTACCATCACATACTGTCAGGTTTCTGCATCAAGGAGACCGACATAGTTACACATAGAAACTGTGACCAAACAAACAAGTATATATCCTTAACAGTGAGATTTATTAACAGTGAACACAGCAATAAGCAAACACAGTGAACATGAACAACCCCAGCAACTAGAACCAAACCCTACCTACAAAATAGCTAAAGAACTAACCCACTGACGAAGTACAACTTTATAGAAGGCACTGACAAGGGTACAGGGAATGCAGGCATACAAGGTAGCGGAGGACAAACTGGGTACTAAGCAGGGAGCCAGAGCAAGGCAGAAGAGGACAGGAGCAAGGCAGAGGGGTGCAGGCTGGAACATGACCTCTGGCAACAAGGGGGTGAACAGAATAGTGACGCGCTAGGGAAAGGGAGGAACAGCCTTGAATAGCCACCTAATGGCTGTACCCAGGTGTGGCTGATTATTACAGCCTGCTGGCTTCTGGAAGACACCCGCTGGTGGACACTGGAACTTTCTCCTATGGATCTTGGAGCCACAGTGCCACCAGCAGGTGAGTCCTTTTCTAACTGTACTCCCCCTCTAAGGATCGGCCTCAGGACGCTCCAAACAGCAATAGCTGAACCAGTCCATAAAAGACAGTCTTCCGTTACGTAAGTCCAGAGAAAAAGTTCCTCGTAATCTGAAGCGGTGCCAGGTTCCAAGCAAGATGCCCTACTGCCAAGATCCGTCAATAGGCAAAGTGTCCCACCACAAATGGCACTGAAACACAACTTCTTCCAATTTGCGGGTCACAATTACCAGCAGCTGTGAGGAACATCCATGGGAGCCCCTTGGGCACCCACATATGCCTGCCTCCATCTCGGATGGTGGGAGGAGGAAGTTGTCTTTCTTCCGTCGATGTACCTTGGCCATGCACTCGCCTGGCTAAGGTACATCGACGATGTCCTGATGGTCTGGTCTGGCACCCACTCTGAGTTGGTTGAATTTGTGGAGGAACTGGGTAAAAATACCAGCAACATACGTCTTACGTATCACATCAGAAGCCACCTAGGTCTCTCCGAGGTACTGGTTACCCGACCTGGGTCCCCTAGTACACCTGGAGTTGTGCCACTCACCCCTGGATCATGGCAAGGCACAGATCATACTCTGCCATTCCCCGGGAGCTTACCACCACCAGGGCCATGAAGTCAAATGCAGCTACCAGTTACCAAGGGTAAGTCCAGACCACAAGGCTTTGGCGCCATAGGAGCAACATACTGCCAGAGGGACTCGACCTAGGCAACCGTCAAATGAATCTCAGGCCAAGCAGGTAACCCATGTAAGGCACGTGAGGATTCAGAGCTTTCAGACCCATTAGCAGGTGGACACTTAGCCTTTGCACAACAACCCAACTGAGCAGCTGACATAGAGTCAGTAGAACCCGGCTGTGTGGTAGGGAGAAGATAAATAAGATCATCAAAGGATAACTTGTCATTTGGCAGCGGACCATCAGAGGCAGGTTGTTGAGTACAAGATGTCCAGAGGCAGGCTGAGCATCGGGGACTGGCTCATCAGGCTGGGCATCAGAAACTGGATCATCAGGCTGGGCAGCGGGCCAAAGTGCATCAGGCTGGGAATTGGGCAGAGGCGCATTAGGCTGGGCAGCAAGCAGAGGCATATCAAGCTGGGCAGCGGGCAGAGGAACATCAAGCTGGGCAGCAAGCAGAGGCATATCAAGCTGGGAAGCGGGCAGAGGCACATCAAGCTGGGCAGCAGGCAGAGGCACATCAGGCTGGGCAGCGGCAGCCCGGGAACCAGCATAGTCCAGATGGGGCGGCAGGCTGCAGGTCACCCGTGGCGGGCTTGACAACAGATGGCCACATGGAGAAGTCATGGACCCCATCGGCAGGTGGCAACTTGGAGGAGGCATGGACCCTATCGGCAGGCGGCAACATGGAGGAGGCATGGACCCCATCGGCAGGCGGCAACATAGAGGAGGCAAGGACCCCATTGGCAGGCAGCAACATGGAGGAGGCATGGACCCCATCGGCCGGCAGCAACATGGAGGAGCCATGGACCTCCATCGGCAGGCAGCAACATGGAGGCATAGACACCATCGGCAGCAATCAGCAGCATGGAGGAGGATGGGATCTCATCGGCAGAAGTCAGCACCATGGAGGAGGACTGGGTCGCATTGGTAGCAGTCAGCAACATGGAGGAGGATGGGATCTCATCGGCAGGAGTCAGCAACACGTAGGAGGACTGGATCTCATCGGCATCAGTCATCAGCATGGAGGAGGACTGGATCTCATTTGCAGCAGTCGTCTGTATGAAGGGGAGAACTGAATCTCAGCAGCAGCAGCAGTGTTGCCAACCTACCAGATTGAAATTTACTGACACAACACCCAAAATTTACTGGCACAGCCAAGTTTTATATTGACATTTCCAAAAGTTACAAAATTACATTTTTAAGTGCAAATTAGAGTATTTAGGCTAAAAACATATACAATATGCAATTAGCAATATGTTTTAAGATAGATAATAAGGCAAAAAACATATTTCTTATTTTATTTTCGATATAGTAAGTAAGTAGCTCAGGGACAGGACTCAGGAGGGCAAGAAATTAGAATGAGCTGCACACACACATAAAATTCACTCTCACAGTGACACTGACAGCAGTGTGCAGCAGCATAGATGAGGATGAGGTCTCACTGACACAACATGTCCCATCCTGAGTCACAGTGACAGTCTCTCTCCAAGCCAAGTGATCCCTTCAGTCCACTCCAGTTTAAACAGCACTGACATTCCCAGTCTTGCTCCCATACCGCAGACCCACACACGAGGCTCTGGCCGCTCTGCTTGGCTCCATTGCACCCCCTCACCAGAGCCGCCTGATCACACTGTAGAAGGCGCTCAGATGGTCTCAGCTGGCTCCGGACCAAGCCGAGCGTCACAGCCATATTTTTTACTGGCAACCTTTTACTTTTATTGGCCAGAGAAAATTGCCTGTTTCTTACTGGCTGCCAGTAAAAATACTGACGGTTGGCAACACTGAGCAGCAGTTCTCTGCATGGAGGAGGACTGGACACCATCAGCAGGCAACCTGGATAGTGGCAGAGTAGTAAGAGTAGGAGAAAAGTCTTGTTTCATTTTGTGCTTAGATACTGCTGACCAGAGTGTACTGCTCATGGAAAGGTAGTAAGAGTAATGGGGATAATAGAGGGAAAAGTAGCAGAAGTACAGGAAGAGGCCTGAGACGTTGCTAGGTAATGGCACTGCAGGGGGAGCTTTTAATTGATTGCATACAGAGTAAGTGTGGTAATTAGTGCCGGGTACTGATCTACAGGGAGTAAAGAACACTCAGTAGCAGCAGAGGTTGCTAAGGGTAACAGAGGAACAGATTCTTGCATTTTAGCAGCTCATATTACTTTATGTCACTCATCTAGCACTGGGGATATGATCTCTGACCAACCTTGTAGCAGAGATTGAACTAAAGTTAGTTTGTCTCTCCCTTTCTCACATTGCAGCACTTGTTGCGAATAGACTGAATACAGCTGGAAAAAAAGAACCTGCACAATGTTCCAGCAACCATCCCAAAAATCCAACCCGGTACATAGTAAATGGAGGATTGAAAACATTGTGGTTCTGAGAGATAACCGGAAATAATAGCTCAGAACAGACCTGAATCAAAGGTTGTACTTTGCTAAGGTAAAATCTGCCCTCAACAGCTAAGACATGTGCTATCAGAATGCTTCCCAGCCGTTCCTCCAAAGTGAGATCCTGCCACATGAAGCGACAATGATCTTTATCTACTTCTAGTGCGAGCTGCATATGACAAATAACACAAGCTCTAAGCATCTTGACCAAGGCAAAGCAAAAAGTTCAAAGCAACTGGCTCCCAGTTCCCAAGTGTAGCAGATCTGGTCGTTGGTGGGCGTCACTATTATGTCAGGTTTCTGCAGCAATTGGAGACCAGACACGTGTAGCTACACGTGTACACGTGTAGTACATAGAAACTGTGACCAAAGTATATATCCTTAACAGTGAGATTTATTAATAGTGAACACAGCAATAAGCAAACACAGCAAACAGTGAACATAAACAACCCTAGCAACAAGAATCAAACCCCACTGACAAAATAGCTAAAGAACTAATCTAAGTACAACTATATACAAGGCGCTGACAAGGGTACAGGGAATGCAGGGATACCCATGGAGCGGGGGACAAAATGGGTACTAAGCAGAGAGGCAGAGCAAGGCAGAGGAGGACAGGAGCAAGGCAGAGGGGTGCAGGCTGAAACAGGACCTCTGGCAACAAGGGGGCAAACAGAATAGTGAAGCGCTAGGGAAAGGGAGGAACAGCATTAAATAGCCACCTAATGTCTGAACCCAGGTGTGGCTGATTATTACAGCCTGCTGGCTTCTGGGAGACACAAGCTGGTGGACACTGGAACTACATCTTATGGATCTGGGAGCCACAGTGCCACCAGCAGGTGAGTCCTTTCCTGACACATACAGTCTGTGCTGGAGGTGCCAGAACAGCGTTCCTCCACGTTCCCACTGAAAAAAGCCCTGCTTGCAGTCAGCCATGACACCTCATCCTCAGAAACATCTAAAAGCTAAGAAATATTTAGAAAAACATACTTTTTGGTATGCTGTGTCAAAAGGAACACATAACAAACATATAGTGGGATTTTCTCAAATTTGTCTACAAATATTTGCATAATTTTTGTACCTTTCCTACTCAAAAAGGACAGGGCTAAATCAAACATGTAGTTATTGTATACTGCTATCAATAAATAAAATAAAAATGTATAGTTTAATCTCATTCAGAACTGAAAAAAGAGATGGGGAGATCAGATTTTATTGATTCAGATTCCTCCTGGTACATCTGAGCTCACTGCACACCAAAGCCACACTCACATCTGTGCATTCAGGGTTAAACTGCCCTGTGGTATAAGCACTATAAAAAGCCAGACCTCTGCTCAACAGAGTGCAGCAATTCGACACGCTCCATGCCCAGTGCTCCAACCAGCAGTGCTCACGTTTTTGTTGATTGGAGCACTGAGCATAGGGATATTGGACCACTGCACCTATTGATGAGCAGAGGTCAAACTGTTCAGTGTTCTAGTAGCACAAGGTATTTTAACCCTTTTTGTAGCAAAAAATAGGATTGATAATAAAAAATAAAACATATTTGTTTTTACAGTTTATTCAGCCTGACTGCATTACAGTAATAATATAGTATAATACTGGACTTTTAGCTGCTATATAAAATGTGCAGTTAACACACAAAATGCCCAAGCTTTTATATGTACATAAAAATAGGAACACTTGACAAACACTGGAATACAGAGCAGTACCCTCTGTGAGCAGTATTAATGCAGGGCCCTTGAATACATCTTATATTGATTTGAACGCATTATTATTCCCTTGATGCTTATGTGCAGAAAAAACACAAGCTAGTTTATTGTAACTGTTGTGTTGCTGAAAATCAATGGTGCTACATGCTCTGTCACTGTGCTCCCCATCCTTGCTTTACAATTTCTGTAAGTGGCCTTGAAATAAAAAAATATATTCCAGTTGGTTCGGTATGGTTTAACATCAGATGCTGCCTCTCCAACACTCACAAATAGATTGTTTAACTTTTGTATTGTGACTGAATCCCACCTTTTTGTTCAGATCATCTGTTCCATGGTAGTGGTCATTGTATGCAAATTATTAAACTAAAAAAAAATCCAGCAACTACAAATATATATAAAATAACTAATTTGAAATCCTGAATGTAATTATTATTCTCCAAAATATTACAGAGTGACATATTTACAACCCTTGTCAAAAAGTGGAAACTGTTCATTCAATTGCTTACTAACAATTACTACTTAGTGTTACTAAACCCAGTAATATGAAAATAGTTCATCCGCCCACCCACAGTGCCCACAGCTTAAAGTCTTCTTTTTACATTAAAATACTATATACCTTTTTGGCTGATCTGTATACGACGGTCACATGATAACCTGCAGAGTTTGTCCAGAGCTGTGTGTTCAAGTAGGAGATTTCCACTATAGCCTGTATACACACCCACGTGTGTGATGTCAATATCATGTGACCTGTCTAGATCTGAGAACCAAGAAATGTTCTCTCCAGCATAAAAGACACAACTGAGCATGTGCAGGTTGGCTACCCCTCCTGTGTGTTAGCTGGCCTTCCCAAGATTGACAGTGCAGGAGGGAAGGATCTATGCATACAGGATCAAACAGCCTTTCTACACAATGCGGAGGATTAACCCCTTAAGTTCCACAGTGACTATAACAAGCATGCTATTCTGCATATACAGACTGATTTTACTGTTGTGGATTTAGTAACACCTTAATTGTGTAGAAAAGAAACGAATCACAGACATGCCTCAAAACTATTTTCATTGAACATTTAACCTTCTGGCTTTAAGAAACAGTTAAAAAAAATTAAAAACAAAAGAAAACTGTAGTCAGTTGCAACTGTTTTTGCAGATCAAGCAGAAAAAAAATATATGGAATCACTTAATTCTGAGGAAAATATTATGGAATCGTCATGTACTTTGCAGTTCTAAAACAAACATCTGCATCAGATTACATCCTGAAAAATGGTGTCATCACCAAACATCCTTTCAATTGATGGAATAAGAAAAGTGTCCAAAATCTCAATATAAACTTGTGCATTTATTGAAGATTTAATGACTGTCATCTCCCCCGTAACTTTATCTGACATGCAACCCCATATCATCAATGATTGTGGAAATGTGCATGTTTTCTTCACTCCCATTTGATAAAGATACAGGGGAGATGACAGTCATTAAATCTTCAATAAATGCACAAGTTTATATTGAGATTTTGGTCACTTTTATTTTTCCATCAATTGAAAGGACGTTTAGTTTAGGATGTAATCTGATGCAGATGTTTGTTTTAGAACTGCAAAGTTCATGGTGATTCCATAATATTTTCCTCAGAATTTAGTTATTCCATATTTTTTTTCTCTGTTTGATCTGCAAAGCAGTTGAAACTGACTACAGTTTTCTTTCTTCTTTTATTTTTTTAAGTGTTTCTTAAAGCCAGAAGGTTGGAATGTTAAATGAAAATAGTTTTGAGGCATTTCTGTAATTAGTTTTTTTTACACAATTAACCACTTCACCCTTCTTTTTTTCCCACAAATAGAGCTTCCTTTTGGTGGTATTTGATCACCTCTGCGGCCTTTATTTTTTGTGCTTTAAACAAAAAAAGAGCGACAATTAAAAAAAAAAAAAAAAAAACACAATATTTTTACTTTTTGCTATAATAAATATCCCCCCCCCCCCAAAAAAAAAAAACTAATTTCTACATCAGTTTATGCCAATATGTATTCTTCTACATATTTTTGGTGAAAAAAAATCGCAATAAGTGTATATTGATTGCTTTGCGCTAGAGTAGATCACACTAATACGTAAACTTCCAAACGTGAATATAGATATCAAAATTATATCAGAAAAATATTAAGACTAGAAAACCCTACAAAGTGCATTCACGAAATTGCATAAAAGTGCAATGTGCATACAGATATAAATATAAAATATATAAAAATATACAAAAAAAGTGCATATATCAATGTCCAAAAAATGCATATAAAATGTCCAAATTAAGTGTCATCCAGCATGCTCATTCAAGTGCTGTAAAAACATGCTCCAGTGTGCCTCGGTGACCCCCCCAAAGTGGTTGCGCTCACCTCAAAGCGTGTGACACAGTGACTAGCTGTGTCAAAACACGCTGTGGAGCCACCCCCGGGCTCTATACTGCTAGTTTGGTACCGATCTCCAACCTGGATCAATGCAGCTCCATGCCATAAACAGAAATAGACTAGATAGTGTGATACCGTAAAAAATGTATTTATTTATAAATAAACCCACTCCCCGCAAAGGGGTACTCACATTTCCCCGGTGCATAAGTGCACCGTTCTATACAGGCTTAAAAAAAAACGCCAGTCGGTGTGTAGTATGATATGCGCTTCTCCCGATCAGGTTCAGTGCTGCTAACTCCGTCCTGGCCCCTCCCCTACGCGTGTTCAACACAGGGATCACGTGTCTTCATCAGGGGGATATGATTGAACGGATGCTCTATGGTTTAAATATAGTAGCGGCGACCATTTTGTCAGGGATCACAGACATACTAGCAGTGGGCTACACTTTCCTATCACACGTCCAATGTGAATATCTACAAAACGAAAGGCAGCACGTAGCTAGGTTATATTAAAGATCTGTCACATAGCTAAAGGGCATATACCCATGTGTGTGGAAGGAATTAAAGTAATCCAGGAAGGAGCTCAGGAAGATTGGTCTACCATACCACACCTCAATGGCGTACATTACATAAATACCTGTTATAGCATAATATAATATAAATGTACAGTGAATAAAAAGAAAGAAAAAACGCCAATGAATGAATTATAAAAACCACAATAAAAAACCACATTGCCATATGCCTTATGATACTACGGACTATAATTATAATTTAATGCAATACCATTATCTGTTATATCCTCACCTAAGAGGTATTGCACCTGTCCACTATGTCCAGTAGACATGACAAATGGATATTAAATCAAACAATATATGAAAAAATATAAGAAAAAAATCAGAAAACGTATATAAAAATAAAAAATAAAATATAAATTCAAAATTAAAGTATAATAATAGTAAAAATATATATATTTTAATGAATTTAATAAAATTGCTTACATATATGTGTACACACATACACATGTATCCATATAAAATGGGTTAAAAAATGAAGAATAAAACTAATTCCAAATGAGTCTCCTCAACCATAAATGATGGGAGAAGAACCAATTATACCAGGTTATGTGGAGGTTTCTGGATTACTTTAATTCCTTTCACACACATGGGTATATGCTCTTTAGCTATGTGACAGATCTTTAATATAACCTAGCTACGTGCTGCCTTTCGTTTTGTTGATATTCACATTGGACGTGTGATAGGAAAGTGTAGCCCATTGCTAGTATGCCTGCGATCCCTGACAAAATGGCCGCCGCTACTATATTTAAACCATAGAGCATCCGTCCAATCATATCCCCCTGATGAAGACACGTGATCCCTGTGTCGAACACGCATAGGGGAGGGGCCAGGGCGGAGTTAGCAGCACTGAACCTGATCGGGAGAAGCACATACCATACTACACGCCGACCGGCGTTTTTTTTTAAGCCTGTATAGAACGGTGCACTTACGCCCTGGGGAAATGTGAGTACCCCTTTGCGGGGAGTGGGTTTATTTATAAATAAATAAATTTTTTACGGTATCACACTATCTAGTCTCTTTCTGTTTATGGCATGGAGCTGCATTGATCCAAACTAGCAGTATAGAGCCCTGGAGTGGCTCTACAGCGTGTTTTGACACAGCTAGTCACTGTGTCACACGCTCTGAGGTGAGCGCAGTCACTTTGGGGGGGTCACCGAGGCACACTGGAGCATGTTTTTGCAGCACTTGAATGAGCATGCTGGATGACACTTAATTTGGACATTTTATATGCATTTTTTGGACATTGATATATGCACTTTTTTGGCGACTTTTTACATATACTCTATAAGAAATATACATGATAATTTAATATATATGTTGTTCACTGGGCACTTTTCATCTACCCATGCACTTTGTGATTTTTTGAAAATGTATATGCATGTCGCACTTTGTGTGGTTTTGATGAATTTGTTACACTTTTTTTATGAATTTGTCACATATGTATATTTTTATATATTTTATATTTATATCTGTATGCACATTGTACTTTTATGCGATTTCGTGAATGCACTTTGTAGGGTTTTCTAGTCTTAATATATTTCTGATATAATTTTGATATTTATATTCACGTTTGGAAGTTTATGTATTAGTGTGATCTACTCTAGCGCAACGCATTTTTTCTTTATACGGATTTGCACGGTTATGAAACGTGGTCTACGTTTGCTGCTGGGTATTAATATCTATGTACATTTTTCTTGGGCACTGGATTATTGTGGCTCGTAAGATTCTCTTTTTATTAATTTTATTTTAAGTGTATATTGATTGGTTTGTGCAAATTTTATAGCGTCTACAAGATAGGGGATATATTTATGGCATTTTTATTATAATTTTTTTTTTTTACTAGTAATGGCGGTGATCATCGATTTTTAGAGGGACTGCAACATTGCGTCGGACAGATCGGACACTTTTGACACTTTTTTGGGACATACAGCAATTAGAGCTAAAAAATAGCCACTGATTACTGTATAAATGTCACTGGCAGGGAAGGGGTTAACACTAGGTGGTGATCAAGGGGCTAAGGGTAGTCTACAGAGGTGTTTCTAACTGTGGGGGGAGTGGACTGACTGGGAGTACAGAGAGATCGCTGTTCCTGATCATTAGGAACAGTAGATCTCTCGCTACTTCCCTGACAGAATGGGGATCTGTCTGTTTACATTGACAGATCCCCATTCTGGCTCTCTGAGGAGTGATTGCGGGTCGCTGGCAGACATTGCAGCTGCCGCCCACATGCATTGGCTCTGGCATCGCACCCCTCTATAGCTCTTAAAGCGGCCACTGTACACCTATGGCGATTCGCGCAGCCGTGCCAACCTGCCACAGTATAATGATTTCGGCTGGTCGGCAAGCAGTTAAACAATTGAATGAACATTTTCCAAGAGTGGTGATTCCATACTTTTGTCAGGGGTTGTACTTTCTAGAAAATCATAAAAATGCAATAATGGGCACTGGTTCATTACATTCAAAAATTCAACCCAAGTTCTGTATCCTTCACATCGCACACAGTGCACTTTCCAACCACAGTGCTTAAATTGTTTATGAATTTAATTTACTGTATAGCTAACTCAGGCCACACCTCTGACATCACAACAGATGCAGAGACATTTCTATGTACAGATAATCCGTTCTAAAGGTCAGTTCACACAACAGAAACCCAGTCCAGAAGTATTCGGTATTTATTCATGTGCGTCTTTGGTGCATTTCCAATGTGGGTTTTTTCCCCTCTTTTTTTCCCCAATGTTTCCTGGGTCGCTGTAATGTGTTTTTGATGTGCGTAGAAGTGTTCCAGTGTATTCCCGGAAAAAATGCAGCATGTTCTACTTTTTTTTCTGCACTGGAGCGCACTGGAACTGATTACACTGGTGTGAACTAGGCCATTGGAACCCATATAATCTTCCATCCATGCGCCCTGGACTGAATCTGGTGTGAACTGAAATAAATCTGTAGGCCTACCTGTGCTAAGCTCCATTTGAAAATACTATTTGTCTGGCCTATTCTGGCTTCGAAATTGTATAGGCTTATCTGCATAAATTACTGCAATCAAACATAAAATATTCTATTTTTTTACGGCTCTGAATGCATCACTGCATTTTGGATCTTTGGGCAGATTTGTGCATTTCCCCATCAAACAAGAATTGACCTGTGTTCAGATCTGTAAAAAACAAAAAACAAAAAAAAAAAACTCACATCTATAAAAACTCAACCATGGACAGTAACTCATAATCTTTCATGATTTAATGAGAATCCTTAAAAGATAAATCACATGATTAGAGTTCCAGCTGTACAGTGCATCTGAGGGGTATGCTTTGCAACTTAAGTTTTCCATTGCTGGTTAGCCTGTCTCTGTTTTTGATTGTACTATGCACTGTAATAGTTATGTTCCTGTCTCCGCCTTTTGCTGTTTAATTATCTTCTAGCACCACGCATTGTTTTTTCGTCTCTGGCCTGTCTGTTATACTTCCTGCTTATTGTACCTGTTCATAACGCATTTGGCTTGCTTTGATCACTAAATGTAGAACCCCATTAAGGAAAGATCTCTATGTTTAGACTTCATAATATGGTGCATAGACCTAGGAGCAGTTGAGTATAGACAAAACATTTCAAGAGTCTCCAAGAGGTAACTGCTGTAGTAGAAGTTATGAAGTTTGAACAGTTGTCAGACCATTCCAATATTTATGAGATCTGGAATTTGTTAGTGTAAGTGAGTGAAGTCCCTGACTTATTTTCGTGTCAGTGACATCGTTGGACCATTGGATCAGCATGATGGCCAGGAAAAAACTTTTGCAGAAAGAAAGGTCAGCAAGGGCAGCCCATATATTTTTCTTATTATAGATTTTCCTTAAATGTTTAAATTCGCCAAGGCAGCCTAAATTGTGGAGCAATAAGAACTACAGCAATAATATTAAAAACAAAATACTAGGGGCGTGGCCGCGATATGGACGAGGAAGGACATGCTCCGTTCAGGCTCCCGCCATCCGTCTCCCTAATCCGCCAGTATCCTATCTTTTCCCCGGCCATCCTGCTTAGCAAACATCTCCCTGTGGTCTGGGGTCAACCCCCTTCCTTCCCATGACAGACAAACGCAAATCCACCAAGAAGGCAGCTGTTCAGACATCACGGCTCCCACCGCTGAACAATCGTACGGCGGCCATCTTGCCCACTACCTCCTTACCTACAGCATCTGTTGCAGTACAGACGGACTCAGCGATGGCAGCTCTCGGGACACCGGCCTGGGAGGGGGCCTCGGCAACACCTCAGGCGGACCCAGAGCTATTGGGGGAACAGTCCACTGCGATGATCCTGGCAGCCATCACTGACAGTAAGTCCTCTGTGGAGGGTAAAATTGATACACTGACTATTGAATGCGGGCTAATAAGACAAGACATGTACAAATTTAGAGGCCGCCTTACTGAAGCAGAACACCGCATCTCAGCGGTAGAAGATTCAGCTGCCTCCACGGTACAATCAGTGATTGAATTGCAGCAGCAGGTTAAAACTCTTATGGGCCGCTCAGAGGATGCTGAGGACCGCCTCAGGTGTAACAATGTGCGGGTGGTTGGGCTCCCTGAGGGTGCGGAAGGCCAGAATCCTGTTGTGTTTGCTGAGGCCTTTTTCAAGCAACTCCTGGGCCTGCAGCACTTGTCACCTGTAAATGTTGTGGAGCGTGCACACAGGGTTCCCACTGGTCGGAGGCCTGCTGGCAGGTGGCCACGTGCCTTTCTGTTTCGCCTGCTCAATTTCAGGGATAGGGATCTCATCTTGGCAAAGGCCCGTAAACACCCTGAACTGAAACATGATAATGCTGTCATACATTTATATCCTGACTTCTCTCCGGATATGCAAAAAAAGAGGCGCTCTTTTACTGATGTCTGCCGGCGCCTGAGGGAGAAGAATCTGGTGTACAGCATGCTATATCCCAGTCGCTGAAGGTTATCCATCATGTAGCCATCAAATTCTTTGACTCCCATGCTGAAGCGGCAGACTGGCTTGACTCCATTGCAAAGAGATGTGAGAGTGTTACATGTGCAAAGTGACTGATGCCTGAGACCTAGTAACACTGGGCTACTTACCTATTTGCTGAATGATTTACTGGGAGTAATATTACCTGATGTCAAAATTATCCGCGAATACCCTGCTCTTCTGTTGTGACTACTTTGTCAGATATGGGGAATGTGAGACCATTTATCCGTTAACTGCGGGAAGTTCTGGTTCTGTTTTGGATGCACTGAACTGCACGTTTATTTTCAAGACCCCCCACTGAGTGGATGAACTGTTGGAACTATCCACTATTGTTTTTTTTGTTTCTGGGATCAAGGTTTCTCTGGCAGTTTTTTTTGTTCGGTTTGCCTGGAGCAAACAGGGCGTTGGGTTCTTAAACTGTTACCTTTTTGTACTGCTTTTTTGTTTTGTTTTTTTTTCTTCTTTTTTTTCAATTTTAGTTTTGGGGGTTTTTTTATGCTCCATCTGCGCCCTGCTTTTAAAGCTGGTGCAGATGGATGCTTTGCTTGCCCAGTATGGTACATGAAATTTAACTGCTGTTATTTGGTGGTCCGTAGCTCTCTGTGTTCAGGCTCCTCCTCCTCAGGTTTTCCCTCTCCTGGGTCCCTTTCCTGTCCTCATGCTATACACTACCCAACCTAATGAGTGATCTCAGACTTCTCTCATGGAACATCCGTGGATTAAACCCAAAATTTAAAAGGTCACTGGTCCTGCAATAATTTAAATCTCTGCACCCCCACATTATCCTTTTACAGGAAATGCACCTAATGGGTAGCAGGATATTGTTCCTCAGTCAGAACTGGATACGGAGAGCCATACACTCAACCCACTTCTCTAATGCTAGAGGGGAGGCTATTTTGATCCACAAAAAGCTGACATGTGCTATTGAACATGTGGTAACTGATCCTTTTGGACGCTATGCTATCATAGTCATGACTGTTGAATCCCAGCTAATAGCCATTGCTAATGTATATGTCCCTCCTCCTTTCAAAAATGAGGTGCTATACCAGGTGTTGGAAAAGGTTGCCACCTTTGGCCCTTTGATTCTGCTTGTGGCAGGCAATTTTAACAACATCCTAGATTATTCCTTAGACACTTCAAACCCGGCCAGGGCGCAGAATCTGGAACTTGGGCACTGGGCGGAGTCTGTGGCTCTGGAGGAGATCTGGCGGTGGAAACATCCTGGTGAGAGAGGTTACTCCTATCTTTCCCACATCAGTACCTCCTCCTCCCGCATAGATTTGGCATTTGCTAATCCAGTGCTGTTGCCTCACATTGTGGAGGTCCGATACCTGGCTGGGGGTCTGTCAGACCACACACCCTTGCAGGTGGCATTGACCCTTGCCACGAGTGGCCGTAGTAGGTCCTGGAGGCTGCACCCTGGTTGGGTAAGTGAGTCCTCGGTCGAGGCCCTGGTTTCACCTCATCTGCAAGAATATTGGGAACACAATGAGGGCTCGACAGGAGGGCCTGTAGTATGGGACGCATTCAAAGCGTCCACTTGAGGGGCATATGTATCGGCCATCAAAGCTGCATGGGCTGAGAAAAATTCCAAGTCTGAAGAGCTTCAGGCTCATGAAACACACTGTGCTAAAGCACATGCTGAAGCATCCTCCCTAACCGAATTGCAGATGGCTAGAAGGGCATTACTGGTACATTTCCAAAACCTTACCCAATGTAATTGCAAAAATAGGACTGAGGAACTGTTTGAGAAGGGTGACAAAAACGAGAAGCTGTTGGCATGCCTGACTGCAGATGCATGGGTGCACACGGCCATACCTTGTGTTTATTTCTAACATGGTGAAGGATAGGGAGGGTATCATGCAGGCTTTTGTTACATATTACTCGGACCTGTACTCTGCTGTCCCACCATATGACCATCAGCTACTGACTGACCTGCTGGGCCCCCTTCAGATCCCGGTGTTGCCTGATGAGGTGGCGGCCAGTCTTGCGGCTCCCTTCACGGACAAAGAATTGGTGACTGCTATTGCATCCTTTCCTAATGGTAAGTCACCAGGACCTGATGGACTCCAAGCAGAATGGTACAAGCAATAACTAGATATCTTTTCAGCCAGGCTTTTATGACTTTACAGTGACTGATTTGAACAAGGGGGTTTACCAACTTCCTTCTATGAAGTACATGTAGCGTTACTACCCAAACCTGACAAGGACCCCCTATGTTGTTCTTCCTACAGACCCATAGCCTTGCTGAATATGGACCGAAAAATACTCACCAAGATGCTTGCCAATAGACTCATGAAAATCATACACCACTTAGTATCACATGACCAGACCGGATTTATGCCCAAAAAAGCCACAGATATCAACATTCTGAGAGTATATACTCATACACAGTTGGGGCGGAGATGTCCTCTGGGGGGGGGGCACTGGTGTTTTTTGACCTGGAAAAGGCCTTCAATTCCATTGACTGGGGCTATATGACTCATGTACTGCAAAGCATGGGGTTTGGCCCTACTTTCCTCAAATGGATATCGCTGTTGTATGAGCGCCCGGTGGCGGCATTTTTGCATTAGTAATGGAGCCCTTGGTGATTGCACTGTGCTCCTCTCCTAAGATCCAGGGCATTAGAGTGGGCACCCTAATTGAAACTACAGCACTCTATGCGGATGACTTGGTTCCATTTGTCAGTGACACCGGACCTTCTTTACAGGCTGCGTTGGCACTTTTAAATAGATTCACATTGGTCTCTAGGCTCAGGGTTAACTGGTCTAAATCCAAAATACTTCCCTTGCACTCCCATCCACTCCCTGAACAAGCTGACCCTAACACTTCCCTACAATGGGTCTCCCGAATCAAGTACTTAGGGCTCCAGATTACTAACTTGGTGACTAACTTCATCAACCTTAATATTTCCCCGCTGCTTGTTGTAATGTCTAAGATGTTCCAGGCCTGGAAAAACTTCCCTCTGTCTCTCATTGGGAAGATAAACTTGATAAAAATTAAAATTCTGCCTCTACTATTGTATAACCTTAGGAATTCTCCGGTTTTGATTCCTAAGTCCATTTCTAAAACAATAGATGCCACAATCTCCTTCTTTTTGTGGAATGGAGGTATACCCTGCCTTAAATTAGCGATACTGCAACAGCCATGGGGGGAATGGGGCCTCGCGGTTCCTAATTTTCACAAATACTTCCTGGTTGGACAGTTGACAGTGGCCCACCGCTAGCTGACTGTTCCTCTGGATGATGCCTCAGTGTCCCTTGAAGCTGCCTGTGTGGGCTCTTACGAGGCGCTGTCTCATCTGGTATACAGGGGTCTAAAAGCTCCATACCCGCTGACATCCTCCATGCGCTCAATGATGAGGGAATGGGTTATGGCCCAGGGATTGCGATCGCCAAGCTCAAACAGATTTTCCGTAATACCCCACTGTGGAGGAATCCCAATTTAACTCACTTTTTTGGTTACCCGGACCCGGTAGTGTGGACCAGGTATGGTATTAAGATCTTGCTCCACATTGTATCGAACGGTACTTTATTGTCATTTGATGAATTAAAACTAAAATATAATCTGCCTAATACACATTTTTTCAGGTACATTCAATTGCGGCATGCTTTCTGCTTGCAATTTGGTGGGGAGCCATTTGACCTTGAGCCCAGTGACCTAGAGCTGCTGACACGCAGTGAATCACTGCCCAAACCAGTCTCCCGCCTATATAAAGACCTATTGCATGAAATGACCCTCCTGTTGGGGCCCTGCAGGAGAGCATGGGAAGCTATAGCTCCGGGGCTGGACAGAGACGATTAGGACGATATGTGGGGGACTGCGTTTCAGTATCTAGTATCTAGCAGAGATAGACTGATTCATAACAAATTCTTGCATAGGGTCTATCTCACCCCGGCTAGATTGGCAAGGCTGTTTGGGAATCAACACTCCCTGTGTTGGAGATGTGCTGCTCCCTTAGCTAACTTTATGCATATCTTTTGGGAGTGCCCACTAATTAAACCCTACTGACAAGCCATTGCCTCTTCTATCAGGTCAGTCACTTCCATACATATCCCCATGTCGATTGAAGTATGTCTTTTACATTTGGTGGAGCCCCTGGCCACTACCAGGGCTATACGGACCCTCCTTACCCTGTTACTATTTTATGCTAAAAAGCACATTATCCTATCATGGAAGAGCTCTGTGATGCCCACTATAGAGTCTTGGAAAACGTTGGTCAACAAGGCAGTACCCTTTTACAAAGCTACATACTTTGTATGTACTAGCAGAGGGGCTCTGACTAAGTTTGAGAAGGTTGGGGCAGGGTGGATGGCTTCCATGGATACTGCATCTGACTAACCACAGTGTGGTATAGAACAGGGATCCTTAGCAGGTACTATAGCACCGAGAGGTGAATGTTCTGGGGGGGTTAGAGGACTAGTGAGTAGTTGAGGAGTTAATATACTGAACATTTGGGGGACAGGAATCTCTCCTCTCAATTAGACCCTGTCTTTATAGGAGGGGGGGTTGTGGGGGGGTGGAGAGCACATGGGGAGCCGCGGGACTGTATCCCTGCATCATGGTGGATCGCCTCCGGCCGGAGGTTGAAATGTTTGTGTACCTGTCTGGGCAAAGTTTTGGGGGGATGTATCACAAGTTTATGTGATAACTTTTATGTTGTATTGTTTATGTAATGTGTGTCGGCAATTTTATGGCCGGTTGTTGTCCACACTGTGTGGTTTGTTAGAATATGTATTGTATAAAATGAAATAAAAAAATAATAAAAAAAAAAAAAATACTAAAACTCTTATATATACACACGTTACCAGAATGGGATGAGTCTCCCCCACTATATCTAAAACTGTATCACAACTTACAGTACAAGCCTTGCCAATTCATTTTTTATCCTCCAGATTGTTCTAGTGATTAAACATTTACTAGATCCTATAAAACATAATGAAGCTATATTTTACCAAAAGCTGTACAGTTGACTGCTAGAAATGTATCCAACTTACAATTATTTTTAATGGGTACTATTATATGTATATTGTTTTACTGCAGAGCTTTATGGAAGTGTACCCTTGGGAACATATTTTCTGAAAATTGTGGAAATAAGATGAATATGCTTTTGTACAAGGTGATATTAATGACCTGGTAGTACTGGCACTGTGTTCCTTTTTATTATACCTACATGTATCAATAAAAACATACAACATGTTACAACAACAAAAAAACCTATAACATTTTTTTAAAAACTACAACATACACTACACACAGACAGTATATTATACAGATAGATTGATAGATAATGTAGATAATTATAGTCTAACTAGTCTAAATATCAATAGAACAGTTTTGAAGAAGGTAGCAAAAAAAGTTTTGTGGTCTTCCTTTTTAACATCAATGTTATGCATTTTCATCATACGTTAGTTTGCACACCATTATATGCAGTAACACAAATTAATATAACTTTACTTGCAATAGCTTACATGCATTTTAAGGGCTCCTTCATCCTTTGCATTGCATTACCGCACACACCTTATTGCATGTTATGCTGCATATTTATGTGCATTGCATTAAGGCAGCTTATTCACCATAGTACACCCTCAATTGGACCATAACCCTTTTTGGCAACACAGTGCACTACAGTGCATGGTAATGCATTACTGTACAGTATGGTGCAGGCAGATCTGTCGCTTTAAGGTGCCCCTGCCCCATGTTTTTCCTTAATTATAGATATAATTTGATGGTTAGAATTTAAAACCTCACAAAACGATATCCTTATTTTCCAAATATAATACATACACATCCACTACTTAATGGCCCTGTAATCTATCTTTCATGAAATTGTTTCTTACTGTGTTTTTCTGCCTACTTTTAATGTCCTCTACAACGTACTTCCAGCGCTTGTTAGTTGAGGTCATGTACACTGCTCTATGCACACTACACATCCCATAATCCATAGTCCATCTCAGGAGTGAGCAAGAGAGGGTGGCTACGTTCCTACATACAGTGGGACCATGGAGAAAGAATGTAGCCACCCTCTAACAGGAAGTAAGATCACAGCAGCAAAATTAAAGGAATTCTGAGATTTGGAGGAAGCTGAGAGCAATGTAAGCTGCTTTAAGAAGTTAAGAATGCATACTTGAAAAGAATTATATCTTTTTAAACCAGGGTTTAGTGTCACTTTAAGCATGCTCAAAGTGTCACTTTGTCTCATGAAAAACTCTGGGAACCGATAACAAATATTCTTGCAATTGGCTTTGATCCATCAATCGATTCATTTATCCATAACCTGCATGTCAATAAACGCAATAGAGTTGATTTACTAAATGAGTACAGAATGTGAATGTTCATATTGGCTTGTGAAGTTGTGTTCAGTCCTATCATCCAATCAAATACAAGCAATAATCCATTAAAAAAAATCATATGCCTATAATTGGATATTTTAAGTTAACACAGCTTCATCTTTTCCCCAATAAGTGGTTGAAGCAAAGTGAATATTGTCTACTCGGTTAATAGATCAACCTAACTGAGTTGCTTGTCTGCATTTGTAAATAAAAGAACAGAGCAATGCATTTTGGCTGATCCACCAACCTCTACCTTTATTGGATCAAGTACATATTTATAAGACTGCCAGGTCTCAGTTTAATGTATCTAAAAGGGGTGTTAATTCACCAGGAAATAAGGAACGTCTGAAAATGGGATAAAAAGCAGCACAAAGACCAGTAAGTAGGAGAAATAAGTTAAAATGCAAATAAAAGTTAAATTGCACATTGCCCTGAAAAAATGCATTCTGCTTTAGATTTGCCCAAGTCTTCCTGTTCTGCAAATTGCAAATCATGGACGCTGAAATTGAATTCCATTCTGCCTTTTGAACATTATTTTTTCTGGCAACCAAAATAAATATAAGGATAAGCAAATCAGGCCGTGCAAGCAGTCATCTAAAGGGAGAGAAAATAGCACTGATACGCTGTTCTCTGAGCCTCAGTCCATTAATTTCCTGTACGGGTAGAACCACAAACCTCACATTAGTAACCTGCGAGATTTGTTTAAGACTTTAGCCTTCAGATTCCCAGGTGGGTGTTTTAATGTTGACAGCTGTTATAATTCTCAAAGTGGAGCTTAGGATCTGTATAACCCTCCGAACAGACACCTGTAATGTGATTCATTTGTTTTCTCTGCTGTTCCCTATGCTCATTTAAAAGTAATTTGCATCTCTTGCCATATTGTAGCTTGAACCCTTCCAGTGCTGGAAAGGACTGGATCTGCAATAATATATGGGACACAGGTTGTTAAAGAGGCACACACATGGAACTTGAAGCAAACCCCTCTTTGTAGAACATCTCAGTTGTTGTTTTTTTTTTTTTATTATTAGACTAGGGGAAACCATGTTTTGGTGTGAGCCTCTGAACTTTGTATTCTTTCTCACTGTATTAATGTTAGTGCTCTACCTAATATGAAGATTAAAGAATAAAATTCAGTTCTAATGAATCTGGACCACCCCTTTGAAGAGCCACAGTAGGCATCATATGTTCCTGATCAACAGATACTTCCTGGGATAAAAGAAGCTCAAATTGCCTGATTTGGTGTTGTGTTGCATATTAAATATGTTGACTGTGCCTTATTGGCTTTAGAGGAAACCAAATGTTCACCGACTGACGTTCTATCAAATTGAAACATTGCAGATGTACTTTTAAAAAAAAGAACTGCCTTTGAAAGGTCAGAGGAATGTTTTTATTGCCTAAATACACTATTTCTTAGCACTAAAATAAATAATGGTCTATGCAGCTCAATGAATGAACACAGAGTTTCTGTTTAAGCAAAATCTCACTGATGGTAAAATTGGTAATTTTGTGGCAAAATCAATTTCTGTCAAATCACTCTGCTAATTCCTATTTCTCAGTACTTTTACTATATATGTTTGAGGCTGGGTTCACACTTATACAAATTGGATGCAGGTTTCCGAGCATCTAATTTGCATGACAGGAGATTGTGACTGGCTCTCAATGGAGCCGCTTCACACAGCTCCATGGGGGCCACAGAGCGGATGGGTCCTGTCTGTCTTTGGCTCCATTTCAGGTCTGAATTTTAGGCAAATATTCAGTCCTGATTCATCCCTGGAGTGGAGAACAGGGATGCACCTGACCCCCTGCTGTGAGCCGCATCCGTATTAAGTGTGAGCCCAGCCTGAAGGCTGATAGACCACTGTGCCAACATTTTAGCGCCCATTTTGTCTCCTCATCTACCATCATGTTTGTGAATGGATCATAGCTTTAAATAAACTATATTACCAAAAGTATTGGGGCCCTGCCTTTACACACACATGAACTTTATTGAGCTGGCCCACCCTTTGCAGCTATAACAGCTTCAACTTTTCTGAGAAGGTTGTCCACAAGGTTTAGGAGTGTGTCTATGGAAATGTTTGACCATTCTTCCAGAAGCGCATTTGTGAGGTCAGCATTTATGTGGACAAGAAGGCCTGACTCCTAGTCTCCACTCTCATTCATTCCAAAGGTGTTCTATCAGGTTGAGGTTCAGGACTCTTTGCAGGCCAGTCAAGTTCTTCCACCCCAAACTCGCTCATCCATGTCTTTATGCACCTTGCTTTGTGCACTGGTAAACAGTCATGTTGGAATACACTGAGGAACGGAGCGTCTCACAGCAGGGGGTCCGGTGCGTTTCTATTCACTGTTTCAGGTCCAATTTTAGCCCGAATTTTTGGCTGAATTTGGACCTGAAACAGACCACAAAATGCACTTGACTCCTGTGCAATTCTCACCGGAGCCACTCCGGAGATGTGTGAATCAGCTCCACAGAGAGCCAGTCACAATCTCCTGATTTGTGAATTGGATGCGGTGAAATCCACACCCAATTTGCACTGGTGCGAACCCAGCTTAAACCTTATCTAAGCCTAAAAACAAATAAAATATGTTGCAGCACTTAAATGTGAAGGTTGCATTTCATTTATTTTTTGTTGTTTTTCCTTTACTTTTACCTGGTGATCCTGACAATAAGTCTGTTATTTCAATTTTCAACTGGCCAAGGTGTCCAGCAAAAGTGGCAGCTGGAGGGTTGGGAAAAGCCATTTAACACTGACAGGGGTGCTTGCAATGAATTTTTTTTCATTCATGTAAAACCTTTATCCCTTTATTCTCTAATTGCCTTAAATTTGTTAGTTGTAGTGTGGCGTAAATTTGTTAGTCAAATCAATCTAATTTTGCTAGTGCATATAACACTACCCTCTCTGCCATTTGACAATACCGCTGTCTAAGGGTGGCTCCGTTGCTCCTCCATAGATTGCAGGCACCTTAAAGATAAGTTCACCTTTTGACAAAAAATTTGCAGTTATTATTTTTTGTTTCAGCAGCCTGTAAAGCATTCCACTAGCACTCAGCAGATCTGTCAGTGTATCTGCTTGCTCGTACCTTGTACAGGTAAGCTGATACACTCTGACAGGAGGAATCAATGAACTACCGCAGCACCCACACCGCCATAGGTGCTAAGGTTGTTGGGACTTGTAGTTTTCCATTCACAGAACACTGTGAATGAATAACACGGCCAAGCTGCGGGGCCCTGTGCGGCCGCTTTTTGTTTAATTTGTGAGGGGAGTGGGAGGCCGGTTCTTTCATAACATGTTACATGTTATACCTTTAATATGGGATAACATGTATTATGAAAGATGAAATTATCCTTTAAGACTGGAAGTGTGTTAATGGCTAGAACACCTGGTAAAAGTTAGGAAATAAGCCTAGAAAAAAGAAACAAATGCCAGCACATTTAAAAGGGAATTATGGGATTTTCTTTTAATCATACTTACCTAGCTGTATGCAGCATCAGTCCCCCGCTGGCTCTAACACTGAAAACCGAGCAATCAAACACCGCCGATCACTCAGTTCTCACAGTCACATGAGCAGAGAGCTGGTGATTGTCAGTCACTGGCTCTTTGCTCGCTGAGAAGCTGAGCTGGGTACCGGTCCAGATATGTGGGCGGATCCCGACCTCGCAATCTTTCATGAGCCTGGACTGGCTCTGTGACGTCAGCCGACAGTGGGCTTCAGCCCACTGTCTGCTGAAAATTGGTCACAGGAGTGCAGAACAAACTGCACTCCTGTGATCCACAGGAGAAATACAGCCAAAGCTCATTTGACTGTACTTCTCCTTCAAGGACTGGTAAGCTGCAATATATAAAATTTTTGTTTTTTTGGTTTAGATACACTTTAACCTGAAGTGTTCACACCAAATCCTGCTGGGGACCAGTAAGTAGGTGGTCCAAACATTTGAGCATCTAGACTCCACCAACTGCTGTGTGTATGTGTTCTCCAAGGGGTACTTCCAACACCTTCTCGCAGTATTAAAATAAATTCACCCCAACAGAGAGAGTTTAGCAAATAATTAAACAAAAAAAACATATTTTACCAAATATCTAAATTGATGCCAGGTGGTACTTGTGGTTACGTAGCCCCTACCAGTGGGTACTTGGTAAACACAACCTTTTATAAACCGTGCATCCTTTTATGTAGTAAAGGATCTACAAGAGTAGGCTTTGGGGCTAGAACATTAGTGACCGAGCGGTTCATTCAGTCATCCCCAGCAGAGGTGCTGAATATAATTAGTGGACTGAAGCAGAGGAATTATTCGGTATGCATTCTCTTTGATATGGTACTAGAGAATGTTATCACCTAGGCAACATACAACCCCGGCTACATCTATAACAAACAACAGCAGATGCTGGAGCAAGATTATGTAGCGATATTGTAAGACCTAAGGATAACTCAAGCCAAAATTTCAAGAAAGGTTTTTTTTTTTAGTTAACTAGGAGACACCTATGTAAATTTGTATGTTTGAAAGGAATGAAAAAGACAAAAACACATCATTCACTCCTATGATGATAGATGCTATTAAGATTTTATTTACCTTGCAACAAAATCAAATCTTTAGAAAAATATTAGTGAAGAAATTAAAAATTTTAATGACTGCCACTAGAGGACTTTAGCCTTCGAAAATAGCTTCAGGAGACTCTGTTACTTTAAGAATACTGAAAGCTGCTTCCAGATATAAAGTGCAAGGCTCGCAGAGATGCAGGTTTTATTATCCTGTCTTTCACCCAAATGCCTCAAATGATTTTACAGGAATAAAAAAATAGCAATTGTAACTTACATTCTAAAGTTTAAAACATCCTTAGTAAATTGTAATTGGTTAACAGATCTATACTCAGGTTGAGGATTGTATTATGAGCAGCAAAACATCTGCAATGCATCTTCATATGAGTATTTTAAAGGACAACCTTCCAACTCTTCTAATTGCAATAAGCAGTTGCAGGCACTTTAGATCCATTAATTGAACTCCAAAGTCAATGGCAAACAATAAACCCATTTCCAGCACTATAGACAGTCATAGACATCATTAAGGCAGTAAAGAAAAGCAATGATAATGCACAAAGTGCAATAAACCATGCCAATCAATCTAATTTCTTTTCACTGTAGGAAACCCCTTTTAATACTGTTTCTTATTAATTGCTATGGGTTTCTGCACTTATCATATTACCACTTGAGTGATATTGAGTATTCCTGTTAGTATTCAATCTGAGGAAAGTTTTAAAAATAAGTTAATGACTCAGTCCACCTACACATGATATTTTAGATATAAGAGGAGCATGGTGATCTTAGTCTCTAGCTAGTTTTATATTTTAGATACTCCAGCAGATACTGTCATTATTTCAAACACATTTTTTGTCCAACTTGGAATTTTGCATGTTCCTGTTTCAAATTTCATAATATGAAAAAAATAAAAAATCCAACAGGTAGAGTTGATACCCCTTCATGATATCAACAGCAGGTGTGGAGACCCAGAAGCTAAAGCTGGCCATACACTATATGAATGTTGGACAGTTCCTGAGCAACCAGCCAAAATTCACTCAGTGGCTCACCCTGCTTGCATCCTCCCATTCCACAAAGCAATCACAAAGGAAACTGAAGACACATCATGCAGTGGCACCTTTAAAGTGACACAGAGCGGCAAGCCACGCGGCTGGTGCATAGACCTTCTTCACAAATCTTGATTACAGTGCAAAAGACAAAGTTTTCCTAGCAAACGGGAAAGGCATCACATCAGAAGGTAAAGGCGAGGGCTTCCTGAACTGCATTGCACCACAAGGCAAGTACAGAATCCTTGTAAAGAAAGTGATGTATGTTCCAGAACTAGAAAGCAGTCTTCTATCTGTGAAAAGTCTTGCAAACAATGGTCTCACAGTTAAGTTCCAGGGTGATGAATGCACAATTCACAATAACAAGCGATTCCTTACAAAAGGAAAACTGGATGATCACCTATACAGGCTCATCACCACAAACCAGCAAGCCAATATAGTCTCTAATGACCTACACAGAAAATGTATTCACTTATGGCACAGGCAGCTGGAGCACAGAAGTCCAGAAGCTATATAGGACATTATAAAGGGAAGCTTATTAGTAGATTTGACAATGGCGCCTTCCAAAGTGCTCCTGAAAGGCAAGCACTGTATTGAAGCAAAACCCACACGTGCTTCCCTTCCACAGGCGTCTCAAAGAAAAACTACCCACCCCTGTAGCTCATAAACAGTGATGTATGTGGTCCAATGAAAACTCCCACGCCAGGTGGGAACAGATATCTACTGACTTTCATTGATGATTATTACAGGTACACAACTACTTGTCTGATGAAACACAAGAATGAAACATCAGAAAAATTTCAAGAGTTTGTTGCCATGTCTAGCAACAAATTCCAACGGAAACCGGGAATAACACGCACTGACAATAGGGGAGAAAACATAAGCAAAGAATTTGCCTCATATCTGAAGAGACCAGGAATAGTACACCAGACAATCACACCATATACTCTTGAACAAAATGGTGTAGCAGAAAGGAAAAAAATCGCAATCTTATAGAAATGGCCAGGTGTATGTTGTTGGATGCCAACCTACCTCACAAGTACTGGGGAGAAGCGGTCATGACTGCAACCTACCTACAGAACAGACTACCCTCAAGAGCCATTAAAAGTTTGAAATGTGGCATGGATCAAAGCCTAGCATAGGGCACATCAGAGTGTTTGGATGTAAAGCATATGCCTATATTGTGAAAAGCGATCCAAGCTGGAGAACAGAGCCATAGAGGGCATTCTAATAGGCTACAGCGAGCAAACTAAGAGTTACAGAATCCTACACCCAAAGACTGACAAAGTGACAAAAAGCTGTAGTGTTTATTTTGATCACCAGAAACACCAATCCCTGAAAGCTGTGAAGTGAATATACCAAGCAAACCAGAAGAAAAGGTTGACCAAAGCAAACCTGTGTAGGAGTCAGAAAAAGAGGCGGAACTCACAATGCCTAAATCAAGTTCCCCACCAGATCCTGCTGAACTGCCTGAATTCAGAAGATCCACTCGGACTACAAAGGGGATACCACCTCACAAGCTGCCATACACTGTCAAAACACACAGCATACTTAAACCAGCATCCTGGGAAGACATAGAAAACTGACAAAACATGAAGCCAATAAATTAAGAAAGGGAGCAGAAGAAGAATTAAAGTCACTTCAAGAAAATAAAACCTGCACACTTACAGAGCTTCCTCCTAACAGCAAAACTATAGGAATTAAGTGGACTTTCAAAGTAAAGTCAGACGCAGAAGGGAAACACAAATACAAAGCCAGACTAGTTGCCAAGGGTTACTCCCAGAAGATTATGATGAAACATTCGCTCCTGTCATAAAATACTTCACCATCAGAGCGCTTCTTAGCGTTGCAGCCGGGAAGGGCATGCAAGTGAAACACCTAGACGTTAAAAATGCTTTCCTATATTCGTCTAGAGGAAAAGAGATTTCATCTCCAAATACGCAAAGGTTTCTTCACAGTAAGAGCTGTGAAAATGTGGAATAGACTCCCGACAGAGGTGGTTCTGGCCAGCTCAGTAGATTGCTTTAAGAAAGGCCTGAATACTTTCCTAAATGTACATAATATAACCGGGTACTAACATTTATAGGTAAAGTTGATCCAGGGAAAATCCGATTGCCTCTTGGGGGATCAGGAAGGAATTTTTTCCCCTGCTGTAGCAAATTGGAGCATGCTCTGCTGGGGTTTTTTGCCTTCCTCTGGATAAACTGAGGGTATACATTTGGGTATATTGGATTGTACGATATTTTTTATTTTATTTATTGTTTTTAAGGTTGAACTGGATGGACTTGTGTCTTTTTTCAACCTGACTAACTATGTAACTATGTAACTATGTAACTATATGGAGATATTAAGGAAGATCTCTACATGGAGCAAACACCAGGATTTGAGCAAGGAGACAACCTTGTGTGTAAACTTTAGAAGAGCATCTACTGTCTTAAGCAATCTGCAAGGTTGTGGAATCAGAAAGTAAATGAAGTATTTACCAGAGAGGGATTCTCAAGAAGTAAAGCAGACTCCTGTCTCTACTTCAAGAATCAAGAGGACAGATGGATATACATCCTTATCTATGTTGATGACACTATAACCTGTTTTGAACAAGAAGGAGATTACAATCAGATAGTTCAAAAGCTAAAAGAAAATTTTGAAATCAGAGAGATAGGGAACATTAGCTACTATCTGGGAATCCAAGTAGAGAGAGGAAGAAGATGGAAGTTATCTTCTCAGAAAATCTCCAAAATATGCAAGTTGCAAAGGAAGTGGAAACTCCTATGAAACCAGGCTATCAAAAGAGCAATGAAGCAGAAGACTTGCTACCAAACAATCGCATGTATCGCAGAGCAATCGGTAAGCTGCTATATGTTACCACCGTGACAAAACCAGACATAGCCGCAGCAGTGGGTATACTATGTGGGAAAGTTTCAGCTCCCTGTCAGCGGGACTGGAACGCAGTAAAAAGAGTGATACAATACTTCAAAGGAACAATTCAAATGAAGTTACTGTTACCAGCAACATTAAATCCAAAACTGGTTAGATATGTGGATGCTGATTGGGCCGGGAACTGCACAGACCACAAATCCACAGGTGGATTAATCTTCCTGTATTGGGAAGGAACCGTAAGTTGGTCTAGTCGAAAGCAAGCAACTGTTGCTCTATCTTCTACTGAAGCAGAGTACATTGCAGCAGCACACGCTTGTCGAGAAGCAATATGGATTCTTCAACTTTTTGTGGACATTTGGATAGACATGTAAAAAACAATTCACATTTTTGAAGACAACCAGGGATGTATAAAGCTCACGCAATCAGAAAGGGTCAATCCTAGGACCAAACATATCAAGTATCACCTACTGAGGGAAATCAATAGCAAGGTGTTATTGACATTCAATGCTGCCCATCGGAGGAGATGACTTCTGATGCACTCAAAAAACCTTTGTTGAAGGAACTTCATAGTTATTTCCAGAAGAAGCTGAATATAATTTGACAAAGCACATGATGTTGAGAAGGGGTGTTGGAAAGACAACAGCATGTAATGTAAAGTACTGTGAACCATATACTGTATGCATTCTACTTATCTATGCAGCAGGTGGCGCTGTAGTATTATAGTGTTATAATGTGTATTCTATGATATGACAGGATGTACCCTCTATCTAAGTTCAGTGTACTTGTTTGTATTTAGTTCCTGTTCCTCATGCTGTAAGACATGCATTGCAATCCTCCATAAAAGCAAAGCTATTGCTACAAGCAAGAAGTTTCCAGTGCATGATTTCAAAAACCTGCACAACTTACTCTACCTATTATGAAAAAAAGGTTTGCCATATCAGGTAGTTTAACTTCAGCATCTACTAAAATTGAAATATTAGTTTTAAATAGAGTAACCCTTATATTAGCTACTGACTAAGTACATTTTTTAATGTCTAGACACCTTCCCCGAGAAATGTCAGCTTTAAACTCTGCCCCCCTTCCCATGTGTTGGATAACACCAGTGCAATTGCACTAAACGGCCATTAGGAGTCTATCATAGATCAGAAATGCATGCTAAACAGTGGGTGCACTTTGTACCGGAAAATAGTTTGTTGGTACTCTTACATTTTCATATGTGATGGTAGTTGCAGGGTTTTTAAAATTATAAAAAATGGGGACACTATGGGGAAATATTGTAAGGATGCACTGCATATGTTTTATGATATTTTGCCCTGACATATGTTTTAAGGAGGACTTGCCGCAATTATATTGTGTGAATATTCATGTGTTTGGCTTCTATTCTATAACCATAATTTGTGCTGGCATTGTAAGTTGTTGCATCAGCTACTTGGCCAGCGGTAAAAACAGAAAATTATATACTCACCTTTCCGTAATTTTCCTTTCCTGGCGCATCTTCATGGCAGCACACACACTGGGTTGTGACTCTGCCCCCACAACCTGACAGGATTGGTTAATTATAAATTTGAAGGCAAAGGCACCCACCTCATTCTCTGTAACTATCACCTAAAGAAGGGTGGGATGCTGTGTGCTGCCATGAAGATGCGTCAGGAAAGGAAAATTACGGAAAGGTGAGTATACAATTTTCCGTTTTCCTTATGCATCATGGCAGCACAAACTGGGAAATAATTCGCCAGTCAGGTGGGTACAAGGAAAAAAGTAACATTTATTAAATTGAATACTGTGCAAAGGAACAGTATTTTTACACTGTTCCTTTAAAAAAAAATTCTGATCACTTTTATTAAACATCCCTTGTGACAGTAATAGGCAGTGACATGTACTCTTTATAGAGGGATCTGGGGTCTAAATGACCCCAAACCCCTCTTCTGCACTTCAAAGTATTCAAAACATCAAAATTGGCATTTTTGAATAAGTTGGATTTTTTAAAATCTGCACTGTTGGCTGCCGAGTAAACCAGAAGTGACGTTGCAATGTTGCCTTCAGGTTACTACATCGGAGACCAGATTGAAGCCAATTCTGGCTTTGTTCGGGACTCCGGCCAGCTGACGGTGGGACGGAAGACAGGGTGGAGCAGTGGTGGGAGGGGGCGTCCCCACCCGCTGCTTGTGATAACAGCCCAGTGGCTCCTTAGCATGAAAGCCAATCGTCCGCTCTAAAAAGATGTTACTGGGGTGATGCCTGGAGCCTGAGGTACAGGCACGTGATTTTGCGGGAAGTGGTTAAGAAGGCAAAAAGAAATAAAATAACAAACATACCTGCTCTGTACAGTGGTTTTGCGCAGAGCAGCCCCAATCCTCCCCTGCTTAGGCCCCCTGCTGGCGCTCCTGGCCCCTCCCTCCTGTCGAGTGACCCCCAAACAAGCAGCTTGCAATGGGGGCACCCAAGCAGGAGTACTCCAAAGCCGCTGCTCTGCGCGTCCATTTAGACATGGAGCTGCGGCTCGTCTCAGAGGAATGGGGTCTGTCCTCTGAAACGCGTAAGCCTTTCCACCGTGTGGTCATCGGGTCACCCGCCTCACCAGTTGGAGCATTGTATATGACAAGCCTGATTTTATTCCTACTTTTGTGAGTACAACACTGTTATGTGATTTTAATAAATGGTCATTTATGGTCATGCACTAGGCATTTGCCCCCTCTTTTGTACATTTTTACAGACAGTAACAACACCAAGTGTATTACTTAACTACAGTATAGAAAGTCCAGGGAAACAGTCTAGTCTGCTATCTGACAATGTTGTGTACATCTCAGTAATGAATGAACAGAAATACAAATTGTTTAGCAGGCTTCCATAAATGTATTTCTCTGTCTATTTAGCTGTTTGCCTGGAGTTTAGCTTTAAGTTTATTATAGAAAATTAAAAAAGAGTAACTAAAAATTAGTAAATGAAATTTTGAAATTAGTATCTAAAGGAATCAGTGTATGATGGTTGTTGCCTATTGCGCCTTTTACTCCACCTAGAATTTTTACTTCATATTATTTCTACTGCAGAGAAGTATATCTGGTGGACAATTAGTTCTATGGTGTCATTAACTTGCCTGTTATTATTTTTGAAATATTTTTACACCTATATTTTTGGATACCATTTGTACTAATCTTTGGACTTGAGAGAATTTGTTCTACTTGAATTCCCTTTAGAATTACCGAAAATTTCATAAAAATATTAAAAAAATCTAAATTAATCAGTGTATTCAAAACAGGATTAATATCAGTAGAGTTAAAAACAGACCATAATGAAGGAATGTCTAAAAAAAAATCTAAAACCAGATTTACATATGTTTATATATTTATTAAATTAGTGTTGGAGAAAAAACATTAAGGCAATATTAAACCCAAAAGCAAACATGCATTATATTGCTGCTTACCAATTCTTATATGTGATGATTGTATTAGAAGAAATAAAACCTAAAAAAGGAAACTATTTTCATCTATCACTCAAATCATCCTCTCCGCTCTTTTCAAGACCTAATACTCTCAAGCTCTCTCATCTCCTCTTCCCATGCTTGTCTCTAGGATTTCTCCAGAGCCTCTCCTATCCTCTGGAACTCACTACCTCACCTGTCCGGCTATCCCCTACTCTTGCTACCTTCAGGCGATCCCTGAAAACTCATCTCTTCAGGAAAGCCTATCACGTCTCCAACTAATCTTCTACCACTTCCATCAGCTCATTCCCCACAGTTACAACCTTTTGTACCACCTGCCCCACCCTATTAGATTGTAAGCTCTTCTGAGCAGGGCCCTCTTAATCCTCTTGTATTTTATTGTATCATAACTGTATTGTCTCCTTTTTATATTGTAAAGCTCTGCGTAAATTGTTGGTGCTATATAAATCCTGTATAATAATAATAATAATAATCTAGTGATCCAGCTAGTAAGTCTGCTGCTTTTCACAAGAACAAGCTCTCTTCCAGATGTATCAGTTTTCAGGAATGAGACAAACCATTTAACATTGGCAGGGGTGTTTGAAATTATCAGCTTTTATTTATTCATGCAAAATCTATCTCCTAAAAGGAAAAAAACTGTTTGCTGTAAGTGTGAGCAGGAGTTTGGCTTTAGTTTGTTAGTATACAGTATTTAAATCTGCTAATCCATTCAACACTAACCTCCTTCCAGACTGACAATGCTGTGCCCTCTGTGTTTCTTCATCCAGAGTGCAGGTTTTGTAAGACATGAGGTGTGTTACTGGCCAGATCAGAAGGTTAAAACATCCTAAAAAAAGAAAACGAATGCAGCCACCATGTGTCTGAGGCTTAGTAAGCTATAATATATTATATTTTTGGTTTTGAGTTTAATACCACTTGAATGATTGCTACCTATCATAGTAAAAGATAAATAGTCATAAAATACAAAAAAGAAAAAACAAGTGCCAGTCAACTACAATTTTGTAAGTAATTTTCTAGATAGTTGGCAGCAACTGGAGGTATATCAGAAGAGGAGGAGACACAGAAACATTTTTCTTCTTGTACTTACTAGAACTTCAGGCTCTTTTTTATTCCTTCTGTGGGCCGTCTAAGTAAATAAACACTAATCTTTGCAGACACTAATGAATTAGACCTCTAGTCAGACTCTCTGAATGAAGATGGAAAAAAACCTCCTTCTGCACCTGACTGACTGCAGTGATGATTTATAAAATCATGCAATACTCTAATCTGCTACATTTTAATAATTCTTGTTCTATCTTGGTATGTGGAGTTCAGGTTGTCATATACAATCGTATAAAGGCAGTGAGAAGAGCTGTACTGCCACCTCCAGTATTACTAATGGAATGAGAGTTGTAAAATTATGATCCTTGTCTGCAATATACTGAAGTTTTTCCTTTTTTTTTTTTTTTTTTTTTTTTTAGAATAGATGTTCAGAAGGTATGGTTTTCTTAACGAAAAATTCTATAGCAAATGTCATTTACATGATGATAGGGGAATATGAGATCAAAAATGGCTTGTTGAATTGTTAGCGGTGTAATCTTGCAATCTTTATTAATAAAACAAGTTTTTATTTTTTCAATTAAGATTTTAAATCCTTGTTTCAGTGCTTAATTTGTAAATACACACAAAACGGGGTTCATGTACTAAAGGAGAATGGGCTATTCACTACACAGAGTGAATTTTCATTTAGCTTGGTGAATAACGTAAATCTGTGCTGACTTATATTTATTATATTGTGCTTGCAATTTTTTATAGTACATAGACATGGATTTTGGCATGGAGGAACTTGACTGGCCTGCACGGAGTCCTGACCTCAACCCAACAGAACACCTTCAGGATGAGTTAGAGCGGAGACTGTGAGCCAGGCCTTCTCATCCACATCAGTGCCTGACCTCACAAATGCGCTTCTGGAAGAATGGTCAAACATTCCCATAGACACACTCCTAAACCTTGTGGACAGCCTTCCTAGAAGAGTTGAAGCTGATAAAACTGCAAAAGGTGGACCAACTCAATATTGAACCCTATGGACTAATGCTGGCCATACACTAGACAAAAAATCGTCCGGAAATCAGTCATTTGGACACTTTGTTAGTTGTTCGGCCAGTTAATGGGCACAAATTGGTAATCGGTTGTGACATTTTTGTGGCAAAAAAACAAAAAAACAGAGGCAAGTTTGGAAAACTTCTGCTGAACGAACATAAATTGCAAGGTTAATGCTTTATTCGTCCGTGAAAAAAATAATGGTTGCTACTGCACATGGGTGAAAAACATTTAACCCGGAAGGTAAATATTCGTGCCAAAGAATGGTCACATCAAAGGGTCATGCCAAATAGTACACACCACCAACTGTATAAACTGCAACATTGTCAATCGTGATAAAAAAAAATAGTACAACAGACCAAATATGCAATATTAAAACTTTATTGTAATTGTTTTTTGTTTTGTTTTTTTTTGATAAAGTAAAGAAATAGTTTTACAAAGTTTTTTTTGTGCACATTTTTTTTTTTTTTAATAGCCTTTCGAAAATGTTAAACATTATTGTCACACTTTACATAACATAATACATCCATCAAACACTGATTTTTAATGATCTCTCATGGTTTTTTGGCAAACATTATCAGTGGTCTGGAGATTTTGGCCTGTAAAATAAACCTGGTTTGAGTTTATCTTTAAAGTTTGTGATGGTAGTCACCCCTACTAAAGTGCAATGAGTGCATGTCCACATATGGAATATTTGGGTTACCTGATGGCATGATTGTTTGCTCTCGCGAACGTATGCTTGTTTCTGGAAAGCGCACTCGGCTGATTTTTTGTCTAGTGTATGGCCAGCATAAGACTGGAATACCATTAAAGTTCATGTGCGTGTAAAGGCAGGCGTCCCAATAATTTTGGTAATATAGTGTGCATGTATATATATATATATATATATATATATATATATATATATATACACAGTGCCTTGAAAAAGTATTCACACCCCTTGAAATTTTCCACATTTTGTCATGTTACAACCAAAAATGCAAATGTATTTTATTAGGATTTTATGTGATAGACCAACACAAAGTGGTACATAATTATAAAGTAGAAGGAAAATGATACATGGTTTTCAAAATTTTTTACAAATAAATATGTGAAAAGTGTGACCTGCATTTGTATTCAGCTCCCCTGAGTCAATACTTTGTAGAACCACCTTTAGTTACAATTACAGTCGCAAGTCTATTTGGGGATGTGTCTACCAACTTTGCACATCTAGAGTGACATTTTTGCCCAACCTTCTTTGCAAATAGCTCAAGCTCTTGGATGGAGTTTGGAGCATCTATGAACAGCAATTTTCAAGTCTTGCCACAGATTCTCAATTGGATTTATGTCTCAACTTTGACTGGGCCATTCTAAAACCTGAATATGCTTTGATCTAAACCATTCCATTGTAGCTCTGGCTGTATGTTTGTCCTGCTGGAAGGTGAACCTCTGCCCCAGTCTCAAGTATTTTGCAGACTCTAACAGGTTTTCTTTTAAGATTGCCCTGTATTTGACTCCATCCATCTTCCAATGAACTCTAACCAGCTTCCCTGTCCCTGCTGAAAAAAAGCATCCCTACAACATGATGCTGCCACCACCATGTTTCACGGTGGGGATGGTGTGTTCAGGGTAATGTGCAGTGTTAGTTTTCCACCACACATAGCGTTTTGCTTTTAGGCCATAGAGTTAAATGTTGGTCTCATCTGACCAGAGCACCTTCTCCCACATGTTTGCTGTGTCCCCCACATGGTTTCTCGCAAACTGCAAATGGGACTTTTTATGGCTTTCTTTCAACAATGGCTTTCTTCTTGCTGCACTTCCATAAAGGCCAGATTTGTGGAGTGCACAACTAATAGTTGTCCTGTGGACAGATTCTGTGGACATAGCTGTGGATCTCTGCAGCTCCTCCAGAGTCACCATGGGCCTCTTGGCTGCTTCTCTGATTAATGCTCTAATTGCCCGGCCTGTCAGTTTAGGTGGACGGCCATGTCTTGGTAGGTTTGCAGGTGTGCCATATTCTTTCCATTTTTGGATGATGGATTGAATAGTGCTCTGTGAGATGTTAAAAGCTTGGGATATTTTCTTATAACCTAACCCTGCTTTAAACTTCTCCACAACTTTATCTCTGACCTGTCTGGTGTGTTCCTTGGCCTTTGTGATGCTGTTTGTTCACTAAGGCTCTCTAACAAACCCCAGAGAGCTTCACAGAACAGCTGTATTGTCACAGAGTTAAAATTACACACAGGTGGACTCTATTTACTAATTAGCTGACTTCTGTAGGCAATTGGTTCCAATGATTTTAGTTTGGGGTATCAGAGTAAAGAGGGCTGGATACAAATGCATTGCGCATTTTTCAGATATTTATTTGTAAAAAATTGGAAAACTATTTATAATTTCCCTTCCACTTCACAATTATGTGCCACTTTGTGTTGGTCTTTCACATAAAATCACTATAAAATACATTTACATTTTTGGTTGTAACATGACAAAATGTGGAACATTTCAAGGGGTATGAATGCTTTTTACAATTATGGTGAATGAAAAAAATAATTGCAATTCACCTGATTTGCAAACCTTCCACTAAGAAAAAATAAATAATTCACTGGGATCCTCAGTATTCATTAATCAAACTATGGCATCCAAATCACTGAAAATGTTACAAGATATGGTCCAGGGACACATTTATTATAAATTAGGTTATACATGCACTAAACTACTGTATTATCATTAATATATTGAATCAAGAGTTGATCAACAGTTAAAGCTTTCTGCAAACTAAACAGAAGAATTATTAAGACACAGTGTGGTGGTTTTTGGTCCTTAAGACAGTTTGTGGATTAATGGGGCACTTTCCCTTATCATCCTTCCTCCCATACAGCTCCCAGCTATGAGCAAAATGCTGACAGAGTCAGCACTTCCAGGGCATGATCCTGGGTCCTCAGCACAATGCTTAAAAGCCTTATCCTCATAATGGATTACTTTTTTAATGATACTCCTGCAAACATATGGCGAGGGGAAATGTTGAACAAACAAAATACTTTCCTATTAACTGATAGCTCTTATTAACCATTTATCCCTCAGACTTAAGAAGTCACCTAGTGAATTATTGAAACATTTTATGTATTTGCTAGGAGCACAGTGCCAAGGCTTTGCTCATTGCTTGTACCCAAATCAATTGTGTTCCAATTAATCCTGTAATAAATATTTAATAGTATAATGCACTGAAACTGTGAAAAAGGCAACTGAAAGTGTTCTCTACATACTAAGTAGATGAGAAGCAAGCTATAAATAAAAAGTGTATGCTCCTACCTGTCATTTCATGTAAAAAATATAGAACTTCCCAAATACTCAACCCAGTCAGCCACCAAAGAAAGCTAAGATAAAAATGCTTCTATACTGAAGGGCCCTTTCACACTTATGGATTATAAAGCAGCGGTGGCCCGTCCATAGGGGACGCCCGGCCACTAATCTACATGCAGGGCGCCGGACGCATTGATTTCAATGTTTTTTTTTTTTAAACACATGATTAGAGCCCGAGGCTCTAATTGGCTTCAAAAAAGGCTGGGCCCTTCTGTGACAATAGCGAACTAATGATCTCTATTGTCTTCCTGATTCTCCTCCCGGCCATCCAGAAAGCAGGTCCAGATTGGCCAGGGGTCTCAGAACACACTTCCTGTTTGGCCGGGAGGAGAAGCAAAGGCCCAGGAGCGAGGTCTTCGGCGACAGTTCATCCGCAGCCACATCCAGCACTTCCTGGCTCGGACAGTGGAGGGAGGAGGAGGAGGGGAGAGCAGAGTGTCATCCCAGGCAGGACTCATCATCTTGATAGCAGAAAACAAATACTCTTCCGCACAAGTATGTTAACCAGGTTGACTAAAATTCGTAGTGGACAATGCCTCAGGCCTTGCTGCCCTCAGGGATAGGGGTATACTAGCAGTCAAAAGACAAATGGAAAAAAGAGGGTGCACCAACCTTGTGCATTATCCTTAGATATATTTTATTAAAAGAGTAAATTAAAAACTACTTACAAACATATGAAAGAAAACCACAATACAAAATAGCCTTCAGATGAAAGCAATCGGTCTGACGACAACAGTCTCCAGATGGTAGTAGAGAAGATTTTGAGGGCCACTGCCAGCTGACACATTTCGAAGGGATACCTTCTTCCATAGAGCCCAGGTATCTCTGAGGAACAAGGTATCCCTTTGAAACACGTCAGTCAGCAGTGGCCCTCAAAATTTTCTCTATTACCATCTGGAGACTATTGTCGTTAGATCGATTGCCATCATCTGAAGGCTATTTTATATTGCGGTTTTCTTTCACATGTTTGTGAGTAGTTTTTAATTTACTCTTTTAATAAAATATATCTTAGGATAATGCACAAGGTTAGTGCGCCCTCTTTTTTCTAGGGACTCATCATCTGCCTCCTAAGGTAAGGAGGCCTCAGATCACCGGCTTCCCATCCGTCTGTCTCCCGAGGGGGCTGATCGTCGCCTTCCCGTCTGTCTCCCGCTCTCCCGCGGGGGGGAAAGGGTGGGGGATATGGCCCCTTCTCTTGCTGGGGGGTGCCGTTGGTTTGCCACCCCCCCCAAAATATTGAGCACCAGCCACCACTGTTGTAAAGACACGTTGTGCTGTGCATTAATTAACACAAAGCACACTTTGAACAGCACCCCAGTGCATGTATTTGTACAGTACACCTAATATGCAGAACAGCAGACTTTCAAATATACTGAACTGCAACACTTTGGGAATAGTTATATTTACATCTCAGTAGCCTATAGTCACAGAACATCTGATTCAATTTTACATGAATGCACTACACTTCATATGAATTTGTGTATGTATTAATTTATATATATGATTTTTTTGGGGGGGGGGGGTTTAATGCAGCAACAGTGATATATGTGAGTAGATACACATATGTATGTATTTTATATATTTATTTATTTTTTGTTACACTATCAATTGCAGAGTAGGGAGCTGGTGGATGTCAGAGACCTTGTGCTCCTCCACCTTCCATTTGAAGATGCCCCACAGATGCTCAATAGGGTTTAGGTCTGGAGACATGCTTGGCCAGTCCATCCCCTTTACCCTCAGCTTCTTTAGGCAGTGGTCATCTTGGAGGTGTGTTTTGGGTCGTTATCATGTTGGAATACTGCTCTGCGCCCCAGTCTCCGAAGGGAGGGGATCATGCTCTGCTTCTTTTTTGTATGTCACAGTACATGTTGGCATTCATGGTTCCCTCAGTGAACTGTAGCTCCCCAGTACCGGCAGAACACATGCAGCCCCAGATCATGACACTCCCACCACCATGCTTGACTGTAGGCAAGACACACTTGTCTTTGTACTCCTCACCTGGTTCCCGCCACACACGCTTGACACCATCTGAACCAAATAAGTTTATCTTGGTCTCATCAGACCACAGGACATGGTTCCAGTAATCCATGTCCTTAGTCTGCTTGTCTTCGGTAAACTGTTTGCAGGCTTCCTTCTGGGATGACAGCCATGCAGACCAATTTGATGCAGCTGCTTATGGCCTGAGCACTGACAGGCTGACCCTCCACCCCTTCAACCTCTACAGCAATGTTGACAGCACTCATATGTCTATTTCCCAAAGACAACCTCTGGATATGACGCTGAGCAAGTACACTCAACGTATTTGGTCGACAATGGCGAGGACTGTTCTGAAGTGAACCTTTCCTGTTAAACCGCTGTATGGTCTTGGCCTCTGTGCTGCAGCTCAGTTTCAGGGTCTTGGCAATCTTCTTATAGCCTAGGCCATCTTTATGTAGAGCAACAATTCTTTTCTTCAGATGCTCAGAGAGTTCTTTGCTATGAGGTGCCATGTTGAACTTTCAGTGACCAGTATGAGAGAGTGAGAGCGATAACAGCAAATTGACCACACCTGCTCCCCATTCACACCTGAGAATTTGTAACACTAACTAGTGACATGACACTAGGGAGGGAAAATGGCTATTGGACCCAATTTGGACATTTTCACTTAGGCGTGTACTCACTTTTGTTGCCAACGGTTTAGACCTTGTGAATGGCTGTGTGTTGAGTTACTTTGAGGGGACAGCAAATTTATACTGTTATACAAGCTGTACACGCACTACTTTACATTGTAGCAAAGTGTAATTTCCTCAGTGTTGTCACATGAAAAGATATAATAAAATATGTACAAAAATGTCAGGGGGGTACCCACTTTTGTGAGATACTGTAAATAAGCATATATTGAACTGTAGATCTTAAAAGTAAAACTGTCATGAAAGAGACATTGCATCACCCATCTCTGATTCTGAAAGTGTGAATTGAATGGCTGTCATGCTGACCCTTGTGCTTCATTTCTTTGAGTTATTGACCTGTGAGAACTATGCAGATAAGGAATTTTGACTTTTCTCTGGATTTTCTGATTTGCTTACTGGTTGCAAGTCAGCAATGCAAACAACTGAAACTAGAGTATCTGTAATCAACTATCATCTTCAGAAGGAGGTTGGTAATGGTAGTCTTTGTATTTCTGTATTTAACATATGACAGAAGTACTTTAAGAGACTATCTGCTTCCCTAAGAAACCACTGATCCTTTTTTAGGCAGTGGATTCCATATCTCAAACTAAGCAGGATGAGTAATATTAACAGACTGAATTGTCATTTTTTTCGGATAGATTACAATCTTTCTCCATAATTTCTTGAATGGTGCAATTTGAAAATGGCTCTTTTTCCATGATGATTTTGAAATGCTTAACATCTTCAGATCCGCGCTATTGCCAAATAACGGCAACAGCGCGGACCTACATTGCCGTGACGACGTCTATTGACGTTGTCCCGGCACGAGCGGCCTGCGGGCCGCCCCTGCAGGGCGCGTGTGCAGCGCTCGGTGATCAGCGAGTCTATGGGACTAAGGGGTCAGTCCCGTCAGCCAATGACAGCTGATCATGTGATGTAAACAGAGCCGGTAATCAGCTATTTTTTCTCCTCGCGCTGACAGCGTGAGGAGGAAAAAAAAGCCGATCACCAGCGGCTGTGAGAGGGACATCCGTCCCGATCACGGCGATCATCTGTGCCCCCTGCCAGTGACACAACAATAGGCAGCAGTGCTGCCTACCAGTGCCCACCAGCGTCACCCATCAGTGCCCACAGTGCCATCCATCAGTGCCCACAGTGCCATCCATCAGTGCCCACAGTGCCACCCATCAGTGCCCACAGTGCCACCCATCAGCGCCCACAATGCCACCCATCAGCGCCCACATCAGTGCCACAACAACAGTGCTGCACATCAGTGTCACCTATCAGTGCCCATCAGTGTCACCTACCAGTGCCCATAAGTGCTCATCAGTGCCGCCCATCACTGCCCATCAGTGCCACCCATCAGTGCCCCCCATCAGTGGTACCTATCAGTGCCCATCAGTGCCACCTATCCGTGCCACCCATCCGTACCACCCATCAGTGCCACCCATCACCGCCCATCAGTGGCTATCAGTGCCGCCTTATCTGTGCCCATCAGTACCGCCTTATCTGTCCCCATCAGTGCTGCCTTAACTGTGCCTATCAGTGCCGCCTTAACTGTGCCTATCCGTGCCCATCAGTGCTGCCTATCAGTGCCCACCAGTCCCGCCTCATCAGCGCATATCAATGAAGGAGAAAAATTACCTATTTGCAAAATTTTATAACAAACTATGAAACGTGATTTTTTTTTTTCAAAATTTTCCATCTTTTTTTGTTTGTTTAGCAAAAAATAAAAATCCCAGCTGTGATTAAATACCACCAAAAGAAAGCTCTATTTGTGGGAAAAAAAATGATAAAAATTTCATTTGGGTACAGTGCTGTATGACCGCGCAATTGTCATTCAAAGTGCGACAGCGCTGAAAGCTGAAAATTGGTCTGGGCAGGAGGGGGGTTTAAGTGCCCAGTAAGCAAGTGGTTAAAAGACTACTTTTGTTGTCACACTCTACTTTTCCAAGCCCCCTGAAGCAGCATACCCTTCAAGTTTGGGACTCAGTACACTATTCCATCAAATTTACATCCCCTTCCTCCCACTTTTGCCCATTCTTCATAAGACACTTTTTCCTCCTGGGATATGACCAAGCGGATGCATTTAAATGGTAGGCTCAACATGGCTTCACTCATGTACATCACTTTTTGACCTCATGCTCTTTTCTGCCTAGTCTGCCCTGTGGGATTACCACAACGCCCCTGCAGCTGAACATTACAGGTACTTACAACTTCACCACTGCATCCTACCCCTGTGCCACGTGTCCACATTTCCAAATACAACAACAGTATTCGAGCATTTCTGTTTATATACTCCAGGCACACCCAAGTTGATCTCCATCCACTCCATAGAGTCCCTTTTTTATGTAATGAGTTGGACGCATGACCTGGCAGCCCCCACTGATCAAAAGGATCGGTCCAAAGCCTGGTCAAGGGTAGCCAAATGCTCTAACGATACGAACACATTAGAATCAGTCTATAAAGTTCTCTTTAGATGCTACTGGGTACTGGCCCAGGTAACCTGGCAAATCCGAACTATTCAGACAGATGTTTTTGGGGTTGTAGTCAATGAGGTGATGTATTATACACATGGCGGTCCTTCCTGAAATTAGTCTCCTTTTGGTCCCAAGTCTTTGGGCTCCTCCTTTACCTCCTTCTTCCCAAGGTGGCTAAATATGCTTTGCTTCACTGCCCAATCCCAGGCCTTCGTGCCCCCCAGCAATGACTGGCCACATTCCCTTTTCTGACTACCAAACAAACAATAGCCAAGGCCTGGAAGAAGCCCTCATCCTCCATACAAGAAATCAAAAACCGAATGACCCTAATGTTGAATAATGAAAAGATGCCCAGCGACCTTAGTAACTCTCAGCCCAAATTCCCTAAACCTTGAAACCCATGGCTCAATTATGCCCTACCTTCCCTAGACCCAGCAAGCCTAAAATCCCTTTAGTTATCTACACAGCTTGAACCTGAGCTTGTGGGAGTCTCTCCTCCCCCTGCCCTCCCTTTCCCCTTTTCCTTTTGCCTTTCTTCTCCCCCTATTTATTCCCTCCCGCCCTACTTAGGCCCCAACTACTATGTAATTCCAGCCTCTTAAACTTTGCCGCTCATGAGTCACTGACATTATCCAATATTAGCAGTCTTTGCCTAGCCTTTTAGAGTTTGCACTATTTTGTTACTTACTCTACATTGACCCTCGATCTACCGTTTTCTGATGCCTAAGCTCCTGTATGGGCATAACAGTTATTATGACCTTGTTCCTTCCTGAAAAACTTAATAAAAACCTTTGAACGAGAAAAGACTACTATTGTTGTATTATATTTTGACAACTGTAGGTGGTTTATAAATGTAATGACATGTCTATATTTATATGTTATTCCTCGCTTACATGCAAATTAGGCTGTCCAGCAAATGTAGTGGTGACACAACAAAGTAGGACTAGCCTGGGGGGCGATGAGTGGGGTTTGCAAGGGAGCATTTGCCTACGGGCTGAATTCGGCCCACCAGGCCTTGTGATGTGGCCCTTGCACCCTTTTTGCAGCTGGAACATGTTGGAACTCCATTTCACCACCTCTGGCTCTCACCCTTCACTTCCACTCCCTGCTGTCACTTGTAAACACAGAAGCCTTCTGTTTATGTAGTGCTACCGACGCAGGAGCCACTGGTATTTTGCCCAGGTCTTCCCCACTTTTTGTTCCGCAGGCAGGCACAAGCTAGATTCACACAGCAAGGTGCACACTCATTTCTGCTCGGTATTCCAATGACCAGTCTAGGGGTTTTGTTTTGTTGCTTTATTGGAGAACTTGGATAGGGTAAGGGATATAGTGGGATACTTCCAAATTTAACTATTCACACTCTCACTTTCCTTTCGTATTGAAACTTGGCTGAAGTCCTTGCAGAAGGCAGATAAAGATTTCTCCACAGTAGCAGCAAACTGGTTGCAGAACTGAGGAATGTCCCTTTGTAAAGTAGTGGACAGTCCTGGACAGAGCTCTAAGAACACTAACCAGTGTTCCCTTTGTGTGGACCCTTAGCTGACTTAGAGGGGGATTAACTGTCAAGGCTCCTTAGGGTGTCTGTTCTCACAAGGCTCCTGACACACCACCGGTAGCCTTCTCACTCCGTGATCCCAGACCAGATGCACTGTGACTCTCCCTCAGTCAGTTATGGTAGGACCAGGGTTAGCCACACATATTTCAAGTCCTCAGGTTGCAAGTGCCAGGGGAGGCAGCCCCTCTCCCCCAGCCAGGTGCAATCCTTTGCTAGGAAAGACCAGAAGCCCAGTGCTCCTAGAATATAAAGACAAGCACCCAGCATGCCTAGGGGCACCACCCCTTCCAATTGGCTGGGACTGCCTCTATAATAATGCTGCTCATCTTGCTAGTCTCCACCTATAGCCCAGTACCTTCCTAGGTTGCTAGAGCATAGAGACACTCAGACAGCATGAGCAGCACCAGAGCACACTGAGCAGCAGAACTAAACAATCACAGCTTTTGTTAAAAGAGAAGTATGGGTTTGGGGGTTTTTCCATATTCATATTTACCTAGGTGGATGCAGCATCGGTCCAATGCTGCATCTGTCCCCCAGCGCCTCTACTCTGAGAACCGAGCGATCGAACATCGCTGATGGGTCAGTTCTCACAGCTCCCCGAGCAGAGAGCTGCTGACTGTCAATCGGCAGCTCTCCGCTCTGCTCCCTCCTCGCTCATTGGAGCGCTGTGCTGTGGAGGGGTGGAGAGTGGCTGTCTCAGGCACTCAGCGGCTCGCTGAGACGGGTGTCAGTCCAGGCAGCTGGTGGATCCAGATTCCCATTGTCAGGATGACGAGGTGCCTGGACTGAAATCCGGACTTCAGTCTGCTCTCTGCTGAAAATGGGTCACAGGAGTGCAAAACGAATTGCACTCCTGTGATCCATAGAAGCCCAGCCAAACGAGCAGACAGCCCGCATAAATTTGCCTAGCTGCTCCTCTGTTAAGCAGATATTCATTCGCTATTGTCACACAACTGGGTGGGCTCAGGGCGCAGTGCCCTGCGCCCCGAGTCCACCCTTTTTTTGAAGCCTATTAGAGCCTCTGGCTCTAATCACGTGCTTAAAAAAAAAAACATTGGGATGCATGTGTCCAGTGCCCTGCATGTAGATTAGGGGGCCGGATGCATGGATAGGGTGGGCGACGACCGTGCGCCCCTTGTTAATGGACCACCACTAATTGCTTCTTTACAAGGTAATATCTTGGCTTGCAAAGGCATTTGGTGCACCCACAGTGGATTTATATTATTCATGGCTATTAAGAAATGTGTATAATGAAAGTTGTTGTGCCCAGAACTAAGCTTTATTCCTTGTTCTAGAATGGGATGTTAAACTTGTAAGGGGTATTTCAACTAGAAACATGCCATTGGAAGATAGATAAAGCATCAATGTACACAAGTGTTTAAAGAGAACCTGTCAGGAAAGAAGTCTTGGAGATGCAAATGCTTACAGTTTTAAAGGTGTAATCATTATGGCTATCATTCTTCTTTGCTTCATTACTTAAAACAGAACTAAACCCTCCTATTTATACAGACAATGAAGCTGCCATCTTAGCCTCTGTTTGATCTGCAGTTGCCATGGTGCTGTACATGTAAACAGTTATGAAACCATTTGTTGTGTTGACAGTTCAGTTGAGAACACTAGCAACTGTGACAGTTACAACTGTGACAGGTGGAAACCTGACCTGAAACATTTTACACTGCTTGTGATCTGCAAGGATGAGATCCAGGAAGAAATACAGTCTGGCTTCAGATGCCCACACTTAAGATGGCCATGGCCTGCTGCAAGTTTATAAAATAACAAACTACCGCTATAAACTAACAAAACAGACCTTAGTTTACAGACTAACTTTACTAGAATACATTAAGCTTGTGTATTATAGGGGTATTTTTATTTAAAAAGTATAATTTCGGCCGGAACACCACTTTAACCACTTGCATATTAACCACTTGCTTACTGGGCACTTAAACCCCCCTCCTGCCCAGACCAATTTTCAGCTTTCAGCGCTTATGCACTTTGAATGACAATTGTGCGGTCATTGCGGTCATACAACACTGTACCCAAATTAAGTTTTTATAATTTTTTTCACACAAATAGAGCTTTCTTTTGGTGGTATTTAATCACAGCTGGGGTTTTTATTTTTTGCTAAACAAACAAAAAAAGATGGAAAATTTTGAAAAAAAAATCATGTTTGTTTCATAGTTTGTTATAAAATTTTGCAAACAGGTAATTTTTCTCCTTCACTGATATGCGCTGATGAGGCGGCACTGGTGGGCACCAATAGGCTGCAGTGGTGGGCACTGATAGGCTGCACTGATGGGCACTGATAGGCACAGATAAGGTGGCACTGATGGGGACAGATAAGGTGGTACTTATGGGCACAGATAAGGCAGCACTGATGGCTACTGATAAGATGGCCCTGATGGGTGGCACTGATGGGTGGCATTGATGGGCACTGATAGGTGTTACTGATAGGCACCACTGATAGATGGCGCTGATGGGCACTGATAGGTGGCACTGATGGGCACTGGTAGGTGACACTGATTTTTTTTATCCTCACACTATCAGCGCGAGGAGAAAAAATAGCCGATTAACGGCTCTGTTTACATCACATGATCAGCTGTCATTGGCTGACAGCTGATCACGTGGTAAGGGGTCGGGATCGCTGATCACAGAGCGCGCCCTGCAGAAGGCGCGCAGACCGCTCGGGCACGGGAGGACGTCTATTGACATACATGCAAAGTAGGTCCGCGCTGTAGCCATCATTTGGCTAAAGCGCGGATCTGAAGAAGTTAAACAGTTAAATCGATAGGTTTAGTTTCACTTTAACATGTTACTAAGGCAGACTAAGCATGCAACCATAAGGATATCTGATTTAAGGTCTTTGATTCACCAATTAGTGAAAACAAGCATAGGTATAAAGCTTACATCTTCAAAAACAAGTCAGCAATGGCCGCTCCCATATTTAAATCACAACAGGTTCCTTTTAGTGAGATTTTCAGTATTTTCTAGCTAGTGGTGACATCTTGTGGATGCATACTGTTAATACAGCTGTCAGAGGCATTAACAGTTGTTGGGGCCAAGGCACTGCACAAAGTCTGCAAACCATACATACATATCATATTTCTACAGATATATTATGTAAATAAAAGTGTATAGACTCATATATAGGAATAACTGCAGAATAGAAAAAGACAAGTGAGAAGCTATACATAGCCTGTAGGCTCCCAAGCAATGCATATTGGTACTGCAAGTGTCATGTTCTGGGAACTACACCCTGAAATATGGGCCACATGATCTGGTAAAAGGGCATAGCTATTAGGTATATACATATTCTGTGTACCAGCCCCATAAAATGGTACACAGAAGATCCAAGGTGGAATTGGCTCGGGTGAAAAACTCCACCAGTATTTCAAGAAGAACTAAAGGCAAAACTATTTGTTTAATTTTGGATAGAATAAAGGCCCGTACACACGATCAGACTTTTTGACAACAAACATGAAAATTAGCTGTTTTGGGGCAACATCCGACCGTGTGTACGCTCCATCGGACAAACCTTTTTGATTTTCATCTGACTTTTGTTGGCTGTGCGAACGGACAAACTTTCCGGCAACAAAAGTCCGATGGAGCAAAGTCCGATCGTGTGTACACAAAGCCATCAGACTTTTGTACAAACTACAGTGCCTGCCCGCGAGAATGTTTCTCGGTGACAGGGTACTGTACATCTCTCGCTGGCTGCAATAGGAAAAACACATTTTCCTATTGCAGCGAGCGCGAGAGGGAATTCCCCTCTGGGAGGATACCAGGCCCTTAGGTCTGGTATGGATTTCAAGGGAAACCCCCTACGCCGAAAGAACGGCCTGCGGGGTCCCCCCCAAAATCCATACCAGACCCTTATCCGAGCACGCAGCCCGACTGGTCAGGAAAAGGGGTGGGGACGAGCGAGCGCCCCCCCCCTCCCGAACCGTACCAGGCCGCATGCCCTCAACATGGGGGGGGCGCTTTGGGACAGGGGGGGGCGCCCTGCGCACCTCTCCCACCCCAAAGCACCTTGTCCCCATGTTGATGAGGACAAGGGCCTCTTCCCGACAACCCTGGCCGTTGGTTGTCGGGGTCTGCGGGCAGGAGGCTTATCGGAATCCGGGAGCCCCCTTTAATAAGGGACCCCCAGATCCCAGCCCCCCCACCCTATGTGAATGAGTATGGGTAGATTGACCAAGTTGACCAAAGGGTGGCAGTAAAGAGCTGAAAAATCATGTGATTTGGTGAAAGTTGGATGAAAAAGTCCTGCCGTGTGTATGCTTAATTAGTTTAAGGCCAACGGGAAAGTTTGTACAAAGTCCTATCGTGTGTATGGGCCCTTAGGAAGGGTTATAACCCCTGTTATGTTTTTTCCATCTGTGTCCCATTGGGGAGATTTCCCTTAAAGCGGACCTTTAGTCATTTTTTCAATTTTCCATCTAATAAATCTTCTGCCCTTGTTGTTTTAACTTTGGATGGTAAAACATTTTTTTTCTGCCAGTAAATGCCTTATACAGCCCCCCTCCTGTTTCTTGTCTGGTAAAAAGCCTAGGCTTATGACATCATGCACAGCTCTCCCTCTCACTCTTGTGAGAGTTTGCCAGGAAGGGAAGGGGGATGAGACATATAAGGACCAATGAGAGCTGCAGGGCTGCAGAGCTGGAGGTGTGACTCTGTGTGTCTGTGTAAATCCAGGAAGTGAACAGGCAGCAGCTTCAGCTGCCCACAGTTAAAATGGATTCAGCCAGACTCAGTGGAGGGAGATTTCTGCAGCATTTGGCAAGTACAGAATCACAGTATATGTAAAATAATATGCAAAGTGGTTGGAGGGAAACTGCAGAATGGCAAAGATGTTTATAATATAAATAATATAATAAGACTTAACTGTAGGTACAGTGAATATCTACTAAACTTGCACTGTTTAGGAGATATTCACACTGCATGCAGCCAGTGACGTCACCGATGCATTCACTCTGAAGGGAGGGCATACCCGTGGAGCTCCGTGCCCCTTGGCCATGACTCCCGCATGCATGTGCAGGAGTGATGTCATCGCGAATCGGCCAATCAAACTGCTAAGGCACTCAACCCCGGAAGGAAGACTGGATGATGGAAGCCCCGTCAGCGGTGACAGCGCGCCGCTGGAGGGCTTCATTCTAAGGTATGCATTTCATAATGTGGTAGTATATGATGCATTATGCCATTGTCTTGTATGGTTTTAGAAAAAAAAAGTGTGGTTTACTACCACTTTAAAACAAATGTGCAGCTGAGCTTTTGTGGTTTCCCTGCTATTTTGACTCCAGGCATGCCTGCCCTTGATTTATCCATTGCTGTACAGTATATAATCCACCATGGAGGTGCTCATAGGCTAGAGTTAGGACTGCACTATACAGAGGGGCCTTGGCAGGGCTATGCGGCTTTCACATGGTTTTTTTTTTTTAATGTTTTTAATGCAAATTTAGGACAGTGTAAGGCTGGGTTCACACTATTGTGATAATGGAGACCATCATCTCACTACTGCATGTACACTGCACCATCCAGTAGATGTGCATAACAGGTACAGCGTCCCTAAAATGCAGACTCATCAGTTAAGGTGCGGTCTCCGAGACTTAGAAATCAGGTAAAAATAATAATACAGGGGGAAGGAGGACCCCCTGAAAAAGAAGTTACGGGCGGACCAGGCTGCTTATATCAGGGAAACTATTTATTGCACAATGAAAAAATACAAAACTACACAAAAACAGTGTACCCACCACCAACACCTAGACGACATTAAAATAAGACAGCGTTGCCTCGACACCACGGCAGTAACGCTTTATACGTCATGGATGATGTACCACGTCACGCTAGCGCAAGCGCACTACACATCTTGAAGCCAGTGGGAGCCATCTTTGGCTGAGGTATCAGAACGGCGTGCCTGGACAGCACAACAATGTTACATTGCTATCAGCAGACCTACACAATGAAGTCTACGGGACCCCCGTGCGGTAATAGAGCATCCTGAATGTTAAGACTACTGCAGTGTGAAGACCCCATTCCAACAAACGGAACTCTGTGGACACACTTGGGACACCTGTCAGAGACCGGATGTGCCTGTCTATTGTGGTCAGGTGAGCGGACCTTTGGTCCTTAGACTTCCTACATCTCTGCATAAATATCTCTGTGTTTATCTGCAGATAACCTCTACCCACTGCTTAACGTCAAAACCCCATACCGGATTAGCTTTGCTTATTGAATACCGGAATCACTAACTGATAGTGGCTATATGCCGCTCTCTATACAGGGTATATTATCAGCTAAACTACAGCAATCCAGCTAACCCAGTGTTATGTTCATTAAGGGGTCTATACTTCAAGTGTGTGGACTTTAGGGTCAATACCCTTGTATCCCCTAGACGGGGCCCATATATATTTATATACAGTGACGGAATATGCACATTGATTTACGGTGAATTACACTAGGATCTATGTGCCTACTTAACTGCTACTTATAGCACTTTATATTTCCTTGTCAAAAGAAGTTTATTGAGTATACAATGTTATAAAGATACATAAAGTAAGTTTACAAGGATCTATAAAGTAAGCTCATTGTTTTACAGTAGGGTTTATATAGGTAAATATCATGAAATTTCAAATATTAAACATTGGGTTCACGTAAACCTAAATTAAAGATATATATCATTTCCTTAGTTACTTTTGTAGGTATTTAAATGATTTATACCTACTATACATATTGTTTACAAGTAGAGTGTATATAGGTCAAATAAATTCTGATAATGAGCTTTAATCGTAAGGTGGAGAAAAGGAAAGAAGAAGAAGAAAAAGGGTTGAAAGGTAGAGGTATGGTCCACAAGGTTGTCCCGCTCGTCAGTTTATTATTCTTTTTAGTTCTCTTTGAAGCCTTAGAATGGGTGTCTCTGTAAGTCATTTAATCTGTTACTATGGCAACAGGACAGAGTCATTGAAGTTTGACAGGAACTGTTGTTTTATCCAAGGATGCCAAAGTTTTTCAAATTTTGGAATTTGATTTTGATCGATGGCTACCATCTTAGCATGGGACATTGCATTATTCATTCTGTGAATTGTTTCTGCTAGTACCAATGTAGGAGATTTCCATGCCTTGGCCACTGTTTGTTTTGCAGCAGTTATTAGTTGGATCATAAGTTTGAATTGAGAGAGTGTTAACCATTCCGGTTTTAGATTAAGTAAAGTTAAATATGGATCTGGTTGTATTATTTTTTTAAATATTTTAGATGCAATCACGAAGACTTCCTTCCAGAAGGTTTGGATTACTGGGCACGTCCACCATATGTGTAAATATGTGCCTATTTCTGGGCATCCTCGAAAACAAAGAGCTGAGGTATTAGGTGAATATTTTGCCACTCTAGCGGGTACAAGGTACCAGCGAGTTAGGACTTTATAATTTGTCTCCAGTGCTAAGATGTTGGGTGAAGATGACTTAGATGTGAGCCATATGTTAGACCAGTCCGTGTCTTCTAAAGTTCGTCCCAGGTCCTCCTCCCACCTCTGAACGTAAGAGGGTCTATTAAGATTTGCTACTCCATATAATTGATTATAAAGTGATGAAATTGTACCTTTAGCAAATGGATCTTTTGTACAGATTGATTCAAAAATGGATAATTGGGATAATGGTGTATCCCCCTTTAGGAATGGTGTATAGAAATTTTTGATTTGGAGATATCTAAATATCTCAGAGTTTGGTAGATCATATTTTTCTCTAAGCGATGGGAATGAAAGGAATGATTTAGATGCTATGAAGTCATTTAGTGTCTGAATGCCTGATGTTGTCCAAGCTTTAAAAGAATTTGGGTAGATCCATGCCGGATAAAAGGCCGGATTTCTGATAAAAGAAAGGAGAGGATTGTGTGGAGATTGTAACTGATATTTGGTTTTTAGTTTATCCCAGAGAGATAAGAAGTGTTTAGTTATGGGATTATGAATTTTAAAGCGGTCTTTAGGATCAAGCCATAATAAATTTGATATTAATAGAGGGTCATTTTCTGAAGCCTCTATAAATATCCATAATGGGATTTCCTGTTTTGCATGGTATTTGGACAGACTGGCCAAATGTGCTGCTCTGTAGTAGTTAGTAAAATTAGGGTATCCCAGGCCTCCTTTATTTTTGGGAAGATGTAGTGTGTGTATAGGTATATGTGGTTTAGAAGAGCCCCATATAAACGAAGTTGCTCTTTTTTGTACTATTCTCAAAAAATAGGAAGGAATTGGAATAGGGAGGACTCTGAATAGATAAAGCAATTTGGGTAGAATAGACATTTTGATTGCATTAATCTTCCCTATCCAGGATAAAGGAAGTTGCGACCATTGTTTTATTAGATTTGTGATCTGTCTTAATACAGGAGGATAATTGGTTGAGAATAATTCAGAATGAGATGCTGTTAAATGAATTCCAAGATATGGGATTGATTTTTCTGCCCATGTGAATGGGAGTGCAGCCCTAGCCGGGATCAATTCCATGTTTGTGAGAGAAATATTAAGCATTAGGCATTTCTTAGGATTAACCATAAGGCCGGATAGGGCTGCAAATCCATCAAGAGCTGGTATTAAGTTAGGACCAGAGACCTGTGGTGATGATAGAAAAAGTAATATATCGTCTGCAAATATACATAATTTGTGTGTAATACCTCCTACTTCAATGCCAGTTATAGTTTGGTTTGTTCTGATGTATTGGGCCATGGGTTCGAGTATAAGGGCAAATAATAAGGGAGATAATGGGCAACCCTGTCGGGTACCTCTTTCGATATTAAAGGCTTCAGATTTGTATCCAGCATATTTTATATAGGCTTTGGGTTTATTATATAATGCTTTGATCCATGTTAAAAAGTGGGGTCCAAAACCCCATTTTTGTAATGAATATTGCATATATTGCCAGGATACTGTGTCAAATGCCCTCTTAATATCCAGAGATAGAAAACATAAAGGGATTTTCCGTTTTTTAGCAATATGTGCCAATAACACTGCCCTGCGTATATTATCGCCTGCCTGTCTATTTGGCATGAAGCCTACTTGATCTCTATGTATTAATTTTCCTATAATGCTATTGAGGCGTTTTGCTATTATTTTTGCTAATAATTTAATATCGAGGTTTAACAGAGAGATAGGCCGATAATTCACACAGGAAGTATCATCAGAAAGGGGTTTTGGGATCATACAAACAATTGCCATTAGTGTTTCTTGCCGAAAAGAATGTCCATCTAGAAGTTTGTTAAAAGTTTCAGTGAGAATGGGAGAGAGTATTTCTGAGAATGTTTTATAGTATAAAGCCGAGTAGCCGTCTGGGCCTGGTCTTTTGTTAAGTTTTAGGTCTTTTATGGCGTTAGCAACTTCATCTATAGTTATAGGCTCATCCAAACTGCTTTTTTGATTCTGAGATAACTCAGGTAAGGTTATTTTTGAGAAGAAGGATTCAGCCTCTGTAGGATTAAATTCATTGTTTGTCTTGTATAAAGTTGCGAGATGTGAGTGAAATTTATGGACTATTTTAACTGGATTACAAGTATAAACATTTTTTGATAATTTCAAACGTATTGGTTTGAAAGATTTGTTAGTTGAATTTAATGCCCGAGCCAAATATGTACCTGGTTTGTTTGTATTCATGTAGAAATTGTGTTTGGAGCGTTTGAGGGATTTATCAACTGACTCAGTGAGAAATAGATCGTATTCCAATCTAGATTTTTCCAGATGAGATTTTGTACTCTGAGATGGATTATCTTGAAATGATATGTAGGCTGCATTAAAACTGAGTTCTAGTTTTTTTGCTAGATTTTTGCGTTCCCGTTTAAATAGTGCCATTTGTCTTTGTATTGTACCACGCAAGACAGGCTTATGAGCTTCCCACAGTGTTATTGGGGAGATGTCTGTTGTATTATTAATTGATATGTATTCCTTTAAAGCTTGTTCAATGGCAATCTGATGTAGTGGGTGTTTGAGCATTATGTCCGGTAAGTACCACGTTGGGTCATGCGCTTTTGGTATGGCTGAGGCTATAGTAGTGTATACTGCATTATGGTCAGACCACGGAATCGGAATTATATCTGATGCAATAATTTCTGGTATCATTCCTATTGTTAGAAAAATATGATCTATTCTGGTGAAGGTTTGATGAGGGTGCGAGAAATAAGTGAATTTCTTTTTCATTGGGTTACTTTCTCTCCACGAATCTACCAGATTGTATTTGGAAAGAAGTTGAGAAAAAGATTATCTAGAGGTTATTTTGGATGGTGTAAAAGGTGATTTATCTAGAAATGGGAGGAGGACCTGGTTCGAATCCCCACACATTATCACTGTTCCTATTTTGTGTGTATTAATCACTTGTAATATATGTGAGAGGAATGGTGTAGGTTGTTTGTTAGGAGCGTAGTAGGAAATCACCGTGATTGCTGTATCCATTATATAACCCATGAGTATCAGGTATCTGCCTTCTGGGTCTTTAATTTCTGATGATAAGGTAAATGGTGTGGATCGGTGAAATGCAATTAGAGTTCCCCTTTGCTTGGTACAGGCAGAAGCCGTGTAAATTTGTTGATAAAAAGGAGAAATATATTTTGGAGTAGAATCTTTGGTGAAGTGTGTTTCTTGGAGGCATACTATGTGAGCCTTCTTGTTATGGAAAGTACGGAAGGCTTTGGTCCTTTTTTGAGGGACGTTTATTCCCTGAACATTCAGGGAAAGTATATTCAGTGGTGCCATGGCAATAGATCAAATAGTTTTGACTTACTTTTTGTTATGCAGAGCTGACTGCGCAGATCAACCTGTGTGGACTGAAGAGATGAATAGATAGAAAAGAAACCAGTGAATTCTGGAGTAAAGAGTAAACAAAAAACATATGAGATTAGATTATACATTGTATAAATTATTTTTTGCAAGTAATCACAATTTACCCATGAAAGAGAATAAATATCTCTCTCAGGGGAATAAGTGCCTTCGTCACACTCCCACATAATATGGTTGGGAGAATGAGGAGGGCTAATGGGGGTACACGGATCTTCCGCTTACAGGAGAGAAGTGCTATGTCAAAAGACATCAAAATGATGTTTCATTAATTGGAGTGCAGAATATAGTTTTTGTTGAAATTATTTATTCCAGGGTGGTTGTATATGGTTAGTCTTGCCCTAGGCTAAATAATTCAGTTAGAAAGGAACTGTTAATAACTTTGGTATTGATGAAGATAGTTTGAATTATTTTGGGATTTTAACCCTTTTAGAGTAAACAATTACATATTTTATTCATATGTAACTGTTTAGATATGTTAACTCATAAAATTGAGGTTGTATTGCTTCAGATTAGAATAAACAAAAACATAATTCTAGGAACTAGTTAGGTAATAATATATTTGTTTTAAGAAAAGAAAGAAAAAGCTTCCATTACTTCTGGATTATTGAACATATTTGCCCTAAAAAGTAATAAATCTATTGTTATTACCTGATAATATATAACTGAACAAGAATTTCCTTATTTCACTTATATATTCTAAGACTGTATGAATCAGAAGTAATAAGAAATATAACTGGAATGTAACATGATCCCACACAGTGTGTGACTATCAGAATGCAGTTACATTCAGTTATAAATACAGGTTTTTTATAGAGAACCATCTCTAAGTATAATAAATGAAGAGATATCAGGAATTAGGATGTCAGTCCATTGAATCTTCTTGGTCCATGGATGATGTGGCATAACGGCCTCTTTTGTGAGAGTGATGATTCCCATTTTGTTCTGAAATTTTCTGGGTGCTGCCTGAAGGTGAAGATGATGCCATTCTTCTGCGTGTGGGAGTGTTGCTGCTTGTGGGTTCTGTCAGATTTAATTTTAAAAGGGTTTGTTGTAGTTCATCTGCTGATCTGCTTCTGTAAATTGTACCTTGGTAGTTAAATCTGACTGAAAAGGGGAAGCCCCATTGATACATAATGTTGTGGCGTTGCAGTTCCATTAGTTGGGGTTTCATGGATCGTCTTTTAGTAATAGTAAGTTGGGATAGGTCAGCAAAAATTTGATAATTGTGTCCTTGAAAATTAAGTTCCTTTTTTTCTCTTGCAGCAATTAGTATTTGTTCTTTCGTTCTGTAATAATGAAATTTTGTGATTATATCACGTGGGGGTCCATCTTTCTTTTTGGCTGTGAGGGCTCTGTGTACTCTGTCCAGTTCTAAACGTTCCATAGGGATATCTGGCTTTAGTTCTTGTAATAGAGCAGTAATAGTAGATTGCAGGTCTGTCACAGTTTCAGGTATTCCCCTTATGCGCAAGTTTGAACGTCTGGCTCTATTTTCGTAATCTTCAAGCTTAGTTTGAAGTATTAAATTCTCTTTTTTTAATTGTTCCAATTCTGTTATATTTTCTTGGGTTGTAATTTAAATTTCATCCATTTTTATTTCTAAGGCTGCGGTGCGGTTTCCCAGCTCTCTTATTTATTTGGTTAGGCTTTTTGTTATTTGGTCTGAGGTTTGTTTTAAAGCCTTATGAAGCATCTTTTCAAATTGTAATAATATTACTGGGGATGCTGAGGAGGCTTGTGGAGAAGTTTGTGAGAAGATTTGTTCTGTATCTGACTCAAATGGAGAGTCTTGCTGTGACATTTTCTGTCTGTGAGAGCGCCCTGGTGCTGTATATTGTGAGGTGACTGGAGCTGCTTCAGCTGCAGTGAGTGCCTGTGAGCTCTTTGTGAGGTGATTTTTATTTCTGCCACGGTTTCCTCCCAGTACCATATTTCCTGCCCAAACTTTCACAGTTTGTTCCCTGGGGCAAAAAGGTTCAAATGGATACCTTTTGAGCCTGCAGGCTCCGCTTTGTCCTTCTCTTCTCTCCTCAGCGGTGTGGAGCTCTAACAATGCATGTCTGCTCCGCTAGGCTCCGCCTCCTGCCCCCCAGCACTTTATATTTCAACCCATTTGGGTATATGATGTGTGCTTGTTGTATATGCGATGCAGCTGCTTTTACACAGACAACGTTGTCTTATTTTAATGTAGTCTAGGTGTTGGTGGTGGGTACCTAGTTTTTGTGTAGTTTTGTATTTTTTCATTGTGCAATAAATAGTTTCACTCATATAAGCAGCTTGGTTCGTCCGTGACTTCTTTTTCAGGGGGTCCTCCTTCTCCCTGTATACTTATTTTCAGACTATTGCGAATTGAATGCGGGTTTTCTCCGCATCCAATTCACACAGCAGGATATTGTGACCGTCTCTCTATGGAGCCAGCTCACACATCTTTACAGCAGCTCCGGTGCGAATTGCACAGGAGCCCTGTGCGTCTTTTGGTCCATTTCAGGTCTGAATTCAGCCCAAAATTTCGGACTAAAATCGGACCTGAAACGGTGAATGGAGACACACCGGACTCCTGCTGTGAGCCGCTGCGTTTTCCAGTGTGAACCCAGCCTATGTTTTTTTTTTAACTGACTATCTGGTAAGTGTGCTGGGAAATGCAGGTATTTACAAATTAGATGCAGGAACAAAAAAGACAACACATTCATACCACATTGCTAATTCTGCACTCTTTCAGAAGAATGGAAAATAAAATAAAGAAATCATGCCTTGATCTCTTTGCTTTTAGTCTGGCAAACATGCATTTGTCTGGCTGGTTAAAAAGGAATTATACGAAACTATAGACTTTTAAATATTTTTTTTAACATATATTTACATGATTAGTTTAATGTAAATAATCTTGTCAATATGTTTTAAAGCTGAAGTTTACATAAAAGAACATTTATTGCTTTACAGCTTAGGTTACTCACATATATATATATATATATATATATATATATATATATATATATATATATATTTATTTATATATTTTAGGTGCTGCGCTACAACAACACACCTACCTCACGGATCAAACATCAAAAAATAAAGTGAAACAACGCATAAAACATACTGTATATGTGTAAAGTTATGTGTGTGATAATGAATAAACAGTTCCTCTTGGATTTTCTATGTACTACAGAACCCCTCCTAATATCACATGACCCGGTGCCCCTACTGAAAATGTCACTGTGATGAAACACGTTGGGCAGAGCCTCTTGCGTCACTTTCAGTACCTCATTTCTGGTCTGTGGAACACAGGAGCATCCCGGACACATGTCTATGCGAGTTTTCTTGCACGTTTACGCAAGCCACACATTGCAGTAAGTGTATTACTGTTTTTAAGCTGTTTTAATAAAGCGGTGTAACACTATTGGAGGCTACTTCTCTGGTTCCCTTGGATATATATTTCTGGAGTGGAGGTGGAAAGATCAAACGGGTTTACCTTTTGCTTGGAGAGGAGTATTAAAGGGGAAGGTGCATGCCATTCCAGGAAGAATCAAAGCTTATTCAAACTAAGGGGTCATGGAGTATTGCTGAGTGCAGTCAGGGGGGAGCACAGCACATTGAAGCATTTTTGAGCACTTTAACACTGACTTTTCTCGTTGTTGCACTTTTATATGGATTTTTTTAAACACATTTTATATGGACTATTTTTTAATAATTTTACTATTGGATGTTATTTGATTATATTTGTGATATTTGAAGGGGTTTTGTAGTACGTTGAAAATCCAAGGGGAACTGTTTATTCAGTAGCACACGCACAACTGAATATGTTTTATGTATATACAGTATAATTTTATTTTATGTCCCTAACTTGGGGATATAAAGTTGGTGCTTTTTGCAGCTACATTGTAAATACCCTTCACTGCTGTCTCCATAGCGTGGTAATTATTGCATCATAGCTTACATTACTTACCTCTAATGAAGTATGTCCCACGATGTGCAAGCTGATGGATTCTGTAGAAATCTTCACTGTAGGGCTGCTCTATCCTCTTTCTGATACTGAAATTCTGGATCTGTGGGGGTTAAACGCATTGGATCTATAGGTTCGGCAGCACACAATTCTCTGTGATAATCTTCACCAAAATGTTCACAAAAGTCCACCACAGTGTTAATCCACACTGTGGTGGACCTCTGTGAACATTTTGTTGAAGATTATCACAGAGGATTGTGTGCTGCACCATATGTGTAAATGGATGTACCTCTCTAATTACAGGAGGTCAGGAAAGCATATTCCTTTCAGGGGTTAAACCTTCAGAACATTTGCACATTCCTGTTTCAGATTTGAGAGCTAGACTTTTCTTTTTACACAAGGTTTAGGCAAGCATTTCAAGTTCAATAGAAACATAAAAAAATCACGATGCTTTCTGCTATACTTTTATTAAAACAAAAAAAAAAGAATAATAATAATTAAAAGAAAAGAATGAAAAGAAAAAATGAAATAAGCACAATTCAAACCATAAAAACTACAGGCTTAATAAATCAATCTATCCTAATGAATAAAGGAAGATTACCTTCTTACTCTCCTCTCTGCAAAACTACACTTCCCAGAGTGTACCCAAGCTCTGCCTTATGCATTACACCTATAGGACTTCATCAGAGGCCTGCCAGCCTGTTGTGTGAAATAATCCAATCCACTGTGTGTGATATAAGTCACAGACAGGAAACTTTCCTACTGTGTGTGTGTGTTAATAAGACAGCCTCCTTACTAAACCAGTTATAACTGGAATTGGCCATAGCTGCACAACTGACCATTGGAGATACTGGCACGCTATACATCGGCATGTGTTCCTGTACCTCCCAGCAGAGATGACGGGGCACTGATCTTCTAAGATCTAAGAGTTCTATGAATGGAGGAGGTAGGTGGAAGGGGTGGTCGAGCGGTGCAACTCTTTCACACTCGTAGAAGCTGATGTTAACCCTAGCTGCGCCAAAAAATCAGCACTATGATGAAGGACCCGGAAGCAGTGAGAAGAAGATTTCTACCCTAGACAGCAGCATGTTGGTTTAAATTACACTTTAAGATGGAACTCCAGGAATTCAGCCACTTTCTAAAATGTGTCGAATTACAAAGGATTAAGTCCAATGAGGTGCATGCCACCTCGTGGACTTATCTCTTTAATTTACATTTTCTCGGAACACCGGAAGCATAGCTATTGCTATACTTCTGACGCTCTGAACCTGGACCTTATGGTCTCAGCTCTTGCAGTTGCAGAGTCATATGCACCTGCTCTGCCTGCCCCTCCCCTGCTCCTTCCCAGTCACAGAGAGTCAAAAGACTAGATAAGCTTAAAGGGGTTGTAAAGGTAAACATTTTTTCACCTTAATGCATTCTATGCATTAAGGTGAAAAAACTTCCGACAATACCGCCGCCCCCAGCCCCCCCCCCGTTTTACTTACCTGACACCTCGAAAGTCAGCCGCTCGCTCCCGACATCCATTAAGCCGCTCAGCCTGGCCGCTTATTGGCTACAGGCCGAGTGATACAGTGTGCAGCTATAGCCGCCGGCTATATCACGGGAGCGCGCCCACAAGAAATAACCACCAGTCGAGGGAGCTCACGTTAAGGTGGTTAGTTCTTGCGGGGAGGAGCTGAAACAGCCGCCGAGGGACCCCAAAAGAGCAGGTTCGGGGCCACTCTGTGCAGAACGAGCTGCACAGTGAAGGTAAGTATAACATGTTTGTTATTTTTTTTTTTTTTAATTACCTTTACAACCCCTTTAACACAAATAAATCACCAAGACCAGATGGCCCTCACCCAAGAGTCTTGAAAGAACTGGAGCATTGTTCCTAATCTTTGTGGACAGCATACTGACAGGAATTGTATCAGCTGATTGGAAAAAAGCCAATGTGGTACCAATATTCAAAAAAGGGCAGAGACATATTCCTGGAAACTACAGGCCAGTCAGCCTAACATCAATAGTAGGTAAATTATTGGAGGGGATGATAAGGGACTATATCCAAGAATTAGCTGAAGAAAATAGCATCATTAGTAGTAATAATCAGTATGGGTTTATGAAAAGTCATTCCTGACAGACCAATCTGTTAATATTTTATGGGGAAGTGAGCTGCCATCTAGATAGGGGGAGGCCTGTGGATGTGGTCTGAATTTTGCAAAAGCATTCGATACATTTCCCCACAAACGCTTAATCTACAAGCTGAGATCTGCAGGCATGGACCACAAGGTTTGTTCTTGGATAGAAAACTGGTTACAGGGGCGTGACCAAAGGGTGGTGATAAATAGTGTGTACTCAGACTGGTCTGGAGTGGTATGTGGGGAACCCAAGCTCTATCTTGGGACCAATTATGTTTAATTTATTCATAAAGGATATAGGGTATGGGATAAATAGCTCAATCTACATTTTTGCTGACAACACAAAAATAACTAGGGCAAAAACTTCACATCAGGATATATATAAAGACCTGAACAAAAATATGGGGTGGGCTTAATGGCAAATGAGGTTTAATATGGACAAATGTAAGGTAATGCACTTGGGGGCTAAAAACATCAACTCAAACTACTCACTAGGGGAGAACATCTGGGGGAATCAAGGAAGTAGAATGATCTAGGGGGGTCCTAGTAGATAACAGGCTGAGCAATAGCATTCAATGTCAAGCTGCAGTTACCAAAGCCGGCAGAATATTAGCATGCATAAAAAAGGGGATATATTCCAGAGATAAAACTATAATCCTGGCACTTTATAAAACTCTGTTTAAGCCACATCTGGACTCTGGAGTATTCTGTCCAGTTCTGGTCACCAGTCCTAAGAAAGGATGTGCTGGAGCTGGAGCTGGAGAGAAGGGCAACTAAATTAATAAGGGGACTGGAGGATCTCAGGTACGAGGAATGACTACAGGCACTAAATGTATTCTCACTGGAGAAGCGATGGTTAAGAGGGGACATGATAGAGATTTACAAATACCTCAATGGTGATTCCAGCATAGGAAAAAAACTATTCAGTCTCCTGGAGTGTAAGAGGACACTGGGCCACACAATGAGATTGGAGGAGAAGCAGTTTAACCTTAAACTGCGCAGGGGTTTTTCACTGTCAGCTCAATAAGGATGTGGAACTCTCTGCCACAAGTGGTGGTTTCAGTGGGCAGTATTGATATTTTTATAAAGACTATTTGTCATGCATCTTAACAAACACAACACACAGGGATACGGGAAATAATTACCGACACTGACACACGTACAGCTTGGTTGAACTGGTTGGACTATTGTCTTTATTCAACCTTACCTTCTATGTAACTATGTGAACCCATTCACAAAATACAAAGGCTTCTGTGAAAGGACAGCAGAGGGCAGAGCTGCTGATGTGTGAAAAAGCAGCATAGCTCCCATCAGAGTGCTAGGAGTGTGACGATATCTGTACTTCTGATGCTTAGTAAAACTATCAGTTTTAAATAAAAGTCCACAAGGTAGCAACTTATAGCAAGAAAATTGGACACATTCCATGACTTCAGATTTCAAAGTATTTTATAAAGTATTAGGAGCACCTCATTATTCTGATGAAAATGGGTGGAAAGACATCAATGCTCTAAATGTGACTTCAGTGAGGCAAATGTTCTGCATTATGGCAAGCAGTTCTGGTTGACCACACATTCTCACACAACAGTTCTATGTTCCCTGGAGCCAGAGGCGTAGCTTGAAGCTTGTAGGCCCTAATGCAAAAATTGACCTGCCCCCCCCCCCATACCACCTGCCGCTTCCACTGTGCATGCATATACACCCACCGCATGCCAAGATATTCAAAGTGGCTTAAGAGTTTTGAGTCCCCAGAGTTCCTCCTTACATCAGGGGACAGGGATCACTGCTGGAGAATCAAGGGACAAGGATCACCCCTGGCAGGTCACTTGGCAGAGCCCCTTTCCCATCCCAGCACTGTATACAGCTCCTCCCACCCACACTACACAGGGCTGAAATCACATTCCTTTACACACAGTCTGTCAGCCACAATCTTCTGGCTATCTGGCCAGATCTGTATCTGGCTTTTTTGGCTCCTCCTCCTGCCTTGCTGAGCTTGGTTACTATTCCATTTGCCAGCACACAGCACAGACACTTCCCCATCCTGGGCTGTTCTCACCCTGTGCTCCTCTCCATTCAGGAAATGGCTCCAGCTTCTCCCCAGCCAATGAGAACGATGGGTGTGGACTGTGGAAAAGACAAAGTGGAAGCCCAGTACTGGAACGTGGCTGTGGGGCCCTGGGGCAGATCGGAGCTGGACTTTGTGAAGGATATGACAATATGATAGGGAGGCTGCACGGGCCCCCTGGAGCTAGGTGCGGGGGTGCAATTGTGACCCCCAAGACCCCTTATGCTACGCCCATGCCCAGAGCCCAGAGATGGCTATACTTTGAATACCTGATGTACAAAATCTAAATTGAATAAGGGGAAGCAAACCATTTAAATCCATCAGGGGTGTGCACAATGGTCAGTTTTTATTCATTTAATTAAAACCTCAATCCCTTAACTGCCTAACAATTTAGCTAGAGGTAGGTTTTAATTTATTAGTCACTTACTGTATCTAAAGTTCATCTAAATCTAAATCAAACTTAATCTACAAGTCCATCGAACGTTGTCCTCTCCAGACAATGCTGCTGTTCGTGAGTGTATCCATTGCTCCTGTATACACATAGGAGACACCCTAAGACCTGTGTCACTGGCCAGACCACCTATTTAAAATAAAGGAATGAAAGCCTAAAAACAGAAAACTAAAACAGCCACTACATCTAAGGATTGATAAGCTGAAATATATTACATTTTCATTTTTGGCCTATATTGCTACTCACTGCTTGGGTGGATATGCTTTAAGTTCATTTTATTTTTTAGTTTGAAAAGAAAAAGTTTTGGCATATTTACTGCCCAGAGTCCTAAGCTATTGTTTACAAGCCCCCTCTATAACCTGTGACCACTAGCATTGATCTGAAAATGTCTGTGGTCTATTTGAGATTGTGTTAATAATCTAAAAAGCACAGCATCAGCAGGAAAACAGTGCTACAGTTCTAATGTACACTAATAATATCCACCAATACTCAGGTTTAAACACATGTGGTTAATGAACAGTGTCAGGTAAGGGTAATGTAGAAGATGAATGTCCTACCAAACTCCACAGGCTATCTTAGCTACAAACTGATACCCAACGTTATCTCTGCTGGGACAGGACTTGTAAACGGTATATTTTCACCATTAATAATTAATTATTCATCAACTTATTTATCAACTACAGCAAACTCTGTGTTTTTGTTCTGATGTTGTTGCCAGTAGACCTTTAAATAATTCAATTTCGTTGAATTTAAACAAAGCTAATAATATAACTTTCCTTTCCTTTTTTTGTAGTAATTTGCTTTATTTAACAAAGAGTTATAAAATAAAATAGAAAAACATGTGTCTTTGCAGTCATTACACTATAGAATAAAGCATGCTCCATAACTGAATTAAGAAGAAATGAAAGTGGAACTATGGGCAAAATTAAAAATTACATTTATAATCCAGTCCCTCACTATGGTTACACAGAAGTTGTCATTTTTCTGAGCATGTGTTATTACCTGTTGACCCTGCCAGTTAAACTGGGCAGTAGATTTTAGAAACAAACATTTGTATGAAAATTCTCATCAGTACATTTGATGACTGGTTTCAGAAATCTGCTTGTTCAAGGAATTATTTTCCCTCTTATTCCTTCAAATTTGACCCCACTAATGAGTAGAAAATCAAACAAATTTTCTTAAATTGAAAATTTTCAAACAGAATTCTACTAGTGTATGGCCAACTTAAGTCTGTTATTTTTCAACTTCCTTTAACCAGTTCCGGACCGCCTATCGCCTATCTACTTCGGCAGGGTGTCCCGGCTGCGCAAAATCACGTACAGGTACATGATTTTGTGCACGTGGTTTTGGGCGTGCGCCAATCAGCTGGTCCAGCGGCCGCAATGGCTGCAGCGCCCTGCCGATCATTCACAGGAGAGACGGATCAGCCATCTGTCTGTGTAAACAAAGCAAACAGTGGATCTGCCAGGAAGGGAAAGAGAGATCTTGTGATTCAGCTAAGCTGAATCACGGATCTCTCTTTTCCTTCCGTGTGACCCTGTCCCACACAGTTAGTAAGCACCTCCCTAGGGAACATTTAACCCTTGGATCGCCCCTGGTGTTAACCCCTTCCCTGCCAGTGCATTTTTATAGCACTGATCACAGTATTGGTGTCACTGGTCCCCAAAAAGTGTCACTTAGTGCCAGATTTGTCCGCCACAATGTCGCAGTCCTGCTAAAAATCGCACATCGCCGCCATTACTAGGAAAAACAATAAAAAAATAGAAAGTCCCCAAATCTATCCCCTACTTTGTGACGCTATAACTTTTGTGCAAACCAATCAATATACACTTATTGGTATTTTTTTACAAAAAATATGTAGCAGAATACATACTGGCCTAAATTTATGAAGAAATTCAATTTTTCAACATTTTTTATTGGGAATGTTTTATAGCAGAAAGTAAAAAGTATTTTTTTTTATTTAAAATTGTCAGTCTTTTTTTGTTTATAACGCAAAAAATAAAAAGCGCAGAGGCGATCAAATACCACCAAAAGAACGCTCTATTTGTGGGAAAAAAATAATATCAATTTTATTTGGGTACAGTGTCGCACGACTGCGCATTTGTCAGTAAAAGCGACAAAGTACAGTATCGCAAAGAATTGCCTGGTCAGGAAGTGGGTAAAACCTTCCGGAGCTGAAGTGGTTAAACAGTGGTTCTCAACCTGGCCCCAACGGGCCATGTTTTCAGGTATGCCTTTACTTTGCACAACTGCTTTAAATCAATATCAATGACATTATCTAAGGGGAGTTCCCAAAACATGGCCCGTTGGGGGTACTTGAGAACTGAGGTTGAGAACCACTACTTTAAAGGACCAAGCTGTCCAGACAAAGTGGCAGTTAGATGGTTGAGACAAACCATATATTACTGACAGGGGTGCTTACAATGGTCAGCTTTTATTTGTTTATTTAAAACCTTTCAAAAAAACATTTGCTGTTGTAATTCCTTAAAGCGTGTTAGCTTGAGTTAACCGCTTGCGGACCAGCCGCCGCAGTTATACTGCGGCAGGTTGGCTCCGCTGCGTGAAATCACGTAGCTGTACGTGATCTTGCAAGGTCCAGATAGCGGGCGCCCGCGCCCGCCGCAAGCTCCGTGAGTCCAACTGCGGGTCCCGTAGATTCGATGTCCGCGGGGATACCTGCGATCGTCTCACGGAGAGGAAGAACAGGGAAATGCTGATGTAAACAAGCATTTCCCCGTTCTGCCTAGTGACAGGACACTGATCACAGCTCCCTGTAATTGGGAGCAGTGATCAGTGTCGTGTCACACATAGCCCATCCCCCCTACAGTTAGAATCACTCCCTAGGACACACTTAACCCCTACAGAGCCCCCTCCTGGTTAACCCCTTCTCTGCCAGTCACATTTACACAGTAATCAGTGCATTTTTAATCGCACTGAACGCTGTATAAATGTGAATGTTCCCAAAATAGCGCCAAAAGTGTCAGATCTGTCCGCCATAATGTCGCAGTCATAAAAATCGTTGATCGCCGCCATTACTAGTAAAAAAAAAAAATTATTAATAAAAATGCCATAAAACTATCCCCTATTTTGTAGACGCTATAACTTTTGTGCATACCAATCAATTAACGCTTATTGCGATTTTTTTTTTACCAAAAATATGTAGAAGAATACGTATCGGCCTAAACTGAGGAAAAAAACGTTTTTTATATATTTTTTGGAGATATTTATTATAGCAAAAAGTAAAAAATATTGCTTTTTTTTCAAAATTGATGCTCTTTTTTTGTTTATAGCGCAAAAAATAAAAACCGCAGAGGTGATCAAATACCACCGCACGACCGCGCAACTGTCAGTTATTTTAGACAGAGCAAGGGAGGGTTAAAACCCCAGTCAGATTTTTGTTTTTGCAATCTGTGTCCCATTGCAGAGATTTCCCTTCACTTCCTGTCCCATAGCCAAACAGGTATTGAGAGGAAATTCCTGCATAATAAGGGAATTCCTTGGGGACCCCCAAGTCACCAGAACTAGTATCACCATTGGAAGATTTTCCCTCTATTACTTTTCCGGGGACAACCTAAAATTAGTGATTTTCTTTTACTTTCACTTTCAATGATAATAGTAAACAGGACAAATAGAGAGGGTGAATCTCCTAAATGGGACAGATTGCAATAAAAAAAAAGTTTTGCCATTAGTTATACTTTAAGCTTGAATTTGCTAGTCACTAAAAATGAGGGAATGTGCCTGAGTTTGGTTAGCAGGGTGTTTGTCAAACCCCTATTAAAGTCAAAAATTGCAGACTTAAATTTGAACCCGATTGAAGTGTTTTTGGTGCAAATCTTGAAAATCAATTCTGGCCAGTTTCAAACCTAATAGGCAAAGGGATTGTCAAACAAAGGGCATGGGAAGCTATGCTCTGCCATGGGGGACAGGTACCAATGCAAAAAATAATTTAGAAAATGACTTTACAGTGGGGAGATGGTCCTCCTTTTTGCAACTTCAAGCTTGAGAGATGGGTTTAAGCTGTATTTGGGGTTAAGGAACAGTACGATTCTCATGGACAACATCAGTGACACTGACATTGTGGAATCACATATTTATTATGTGTAATGGATATTTTTACTTTTACATTATTACTTGGCTTAAATACAGCAGTAGTATTACTCCAAACTGATTCATTACAACGTTTACATTTTTTTTTTAGGTAGTTTTGACTTTGACACCGGATTTATTTTTTTTATTATCCAGCAGTAATGGGCCTGAAGTGAACAGTAGAAATAGCAGCAACAAGAGCCCTAATGGCTGTAGGAAAGGATAAAGCCCTCAATTTCATTCCGATTGGCCCGTGGAAAAAACTGTTTGATAGTATAGTTTGTGAGCTTCTTTTTAACATTCCACACTGTATCAATTTAAAAGTTTAATAAAATGTTAAAGCAGAGAGATGAATCAATTTTTATCATGAAATAAAAAAATAGAGTGTATTAATTAAAAGACAATAGCCAAAAATATTGTACATGCACTGAAAAGAATGTAAGCAGCTTTAATAGGTCACAATATATGAGGGAAAGACGAGGCAGGTTTTATTAGGAAAAAAAATACGATGCATTATTTCTAAAGCAATTGCCAGAAATATTGTACAGCTACTGCTTAGTATTTAAGCAGCTTTAGTAGGACACAATGTAAGAGGGAGAGAAGAGACAGTTTTTTCATGGAACAAAAATTATTATTTTAGAGACATTTGCCACAAATAGTTTACATTTGCTGAAGACTATGTAAACAGTTTTCTTAGGCTTAGTACCAATTACCTTGTGTGCTCAAGTACTCGCCGATACCGATACCTTTGTAGTGCAATTTTAGCCCATACAAAATTGAGGTCACTATGACAAGCCTGGGTTCACACAGGAGCAGTGTGGGAAACCACATGTGATTGGGACAGGAATCGCACAGGAATCGCACCGCATTCCTGTTCAAATCGCATGTGATTCTTTGTAGTGGGATTTGAGCCCTTTCATTTTGTATGGGCTCAAATGGCACCACAAAGGTATCGAAGCATTTACATGAGTACTCGTACTTGTGCAAATGCTTAGTATCGGTGAAACTCTAGTTTTAATAATCAAAAACAAGTAAAGTGTTTTAAAACGATAACCAAAAATATTGTACTTTTGTGCCAGGTACAGTAACTGAATGAGGAGCCTGAGATGTTGCGGGTGGCCTCTAGCACCCCTGGAAGTAGAGACAAGGCCCTTAGGAGTGATGGAAGGGCACAAGTGTTACAGTACAGAAACTGAAGAATGGAACCTGGGAGCAGGTATCAGATGGGCAGAAGAACAGCTGGTAATATACAAAGGATACACTATGAGCAGAGTCAGATCACAAACTGGGTTCAGCAACAGCCGTGCAGGATTGTAGGCAGATTTAAGTTCAGGGGAAAGCAGAGGCTAGCAAAGTGCAGGCAGTGGCATACAAAGGCAGAATCCTGGTCAGCAGTCCAAGTCAACGTCGGTAACAGAAATAAGCAGCAATCATAGACAGACAGAGATAATCCTGGAGCAAGTCAGCAGTAAGCCAGGTCAGTAACAAAGTCAAGCACTAGTGTTGCCACCTGTCCAGGATTCACCTGGACAGTTCAGGTTTTGAATCATGTATCCAGGTTTCAGGTGGACTGAAACCCAGGACACATTATTCAGACCAGGCTGTGGCTCCTCAAGTAACCAAGATAGCTACACACAAATCTGTTGCAGTCTGGGAGCTATGGGCTGCTGTCTGGGGGCAGGTTTGGCATCACTGGGATGCAGGGTGATGATGTCAGCAATAGCAAATTGGCCACAAATACTGTTCGCTGTGGCATGCTATGCGCACCACATTACTACTCTCCTTGGACCATGCAAAGGTGTCCCAGGCTGCTAAAGTGTATGGGTTTGGCTTGGAGAAAATGTGGCAACCCTATCAAGCACAGGGTTCAGGATCAGGAATCACAGATTGAAAGACCCTTCAGCAATGGTTCTCTGCAAAACTCAGGTTTAAATATCCCGCTATTCACCAATATCTGTGCTGGACTTACCCACATGTTTGCGTTTATGTGCATATGTGTGCACAAGGTCCCATATCTAGTTAGGTTTCTATGCCGACAAACATGTGCACACTTATATGCATGTGCATGAGCTTGAGGGCTGGAATTTCGTGGCTGTTCCTGAAAATTTGACAGACTAAGTAAGCAGCTTATTGAGGCTGCAAAGGAAAGTAAAGGGAGAGAGAGAGACAGAGACAGGGACAGGGACAGAGAGACAAGACAAGTTTTATCATGGAATAAAACTTAAATTGTATTATTTGAGAAACAATAACCACACATTGTGTACATTCACTGATGATCATATAAGCAACTTCATTAGGTTGAATTATTAGTAGGAGAGAAAAGGCAGTTTTTACCATGAAAGAAAAAATAGAATGTATTATTTCAGAGACAATAGCCAGAAATATTGTACAGTCGGTGCACAGTATGTATGCAGCTTATTAGGCTACAATGAAAAAAAGAAGAAAATTAAAGTGCATTTTTTCTTCCACAGTAGACAAAACCATCTGTTGCTCTGTAGACCATCTCAGATAGCACATTGGCCACAGGGCAAGACAGAAGCTTCAGTATGTACTGGCTAGTGGTTCTGCTTGGGTACCCCATAGTCCATGGGGTCATCACTTCAAAGAAAGCCCGCATCATCCCTGGGCCCCAAGTAGTTTGCAATCATATGGTTTATGCATTGTCTGTGACTGCTGCCTGTGGCTTGGCCTATCCACTGTGGTTGTAAAAATTATTTAAAAGTATCGCTGAGGCAGCCAGCCACCACCACTGCCACTTTTCCTTTCAGAGATCTATGAATTGGAGGCCTGTTGGGCATGAGTGGGGATCCTGCCACTATCTGGAAATGTGACCAGGAGTGTCACGTACCTTACAGTGGAGCCGGAGATGATGAGGGTGGCCTCTTGCACAATTCTTGTCCAAGCACCCCTGGTAGTGGAGACAGGGACTGCTAGGGCAGTGGAAGCGTGCAGGCGCCTGGCAGATGCGGGTCACAAGTCTTTTTCAGTGGGAGCCAGGCAGATAGGTGCTGAATCAGGATCAGTAGCAAGGTCGGGAATAGGCAGGAGTCGGTAACATGCTGGCGGTGGGGTATACGATCAAGAAACAGAGCCGTAGTAGTAAGTCCAAGCCGGGGTCAGTAATATAGGCAAGAGGCAGATAAACAGGCAGGGATGATCCAAGAGAATAGTCAGTTGAAGCCAGGTTTCAGGAACAAGGTCAGCAGATATGAATAATAGTCAGGAATGCAGGAACCAAGTTGAAGACAATCCAGCACTGAAGCCAGGCAGACTCGCAGGTTAAATAGGGCGCCGTGCGCCAGGATTCGTGGATGTGTGCGCACATTAGCGCATGCATGCACTCGCTCGTATGGATGCGCTATTGCGCATGCTTATTCCAATCCTTGCCCGTCTTGGTCAGTGGCTTCGCACATGCGCATTAGCATTTGCTGAATGGGGATTGGCAACTGCTGCATAGGAACGAGCACTTGCTGTACAAGTTCTCTGACAAGGAGGTTCTTCTGCAGCACCTCTTCTAAGTGGTCACAATTTTTGCTCCCTCTGGGATAGTAACATGAGATCTTCATTTTCCCTTTGTATTGGGGTTTATTGTGGCCACTGACACGAGTGCTAGGGGATATTATTGTATTGGTTCCACTGACACCAATGCATGGGGTTATTATTATGGTCACTGACACTAAATTAAAGTTTATTATTGCAGTCTCTAACAGTGCTGGGGTTATTATTGTGCCTACTGACACCAATACTGGGGGTTATTATTGCGTCCACTGACACCAATGCTGGGGGTTATTACTGCTGCCACTGACATTAAAGCTGGGGATTATGATTGCACCCACTGACACAAATGCTTGGGGTTATGACTGCTGTCACACCAATGCAGGGGGTTATTATTACAACCACTGACAACAATAATGACAATTTTAAAACCCAGCCACTGACACCAATGCAGGAGGTTACTATTATTGCCACTAGCTGCAACTATTACTGCCACTTATATGATTTATGGGGTTTCATTTATTCCTACTTTCTGTTTAGTGTGCATTGCGGTCAAGGTAAAAAAACACTGCAGGATTTAAATTTTCGTGCATTAAGATCAATTACAACCCAAACAGGCTGCGTAACTTGGTGCAAAGCACCTTAGCGCGCAAAATCGCTCTGCTAATTTGTGGTCCACTATAATTTTCATGTTGATCACCACTGTACTGTATACTGAGGGAGAGGGTGAGCAATTTGACATCTTTGCCCTGCGCACTGGATAGATCTTGTCCTGGCACTGACACCATCCATAGCATAGCAGGGAAAGCATAAAGTACACACTTTAAGGGAGCAGCCCTTAGTATGATTCAAAACCATTGGCCTATTTACTCTATAGTCAACCAATAGCAGAACTTATGTACATTTATGTGTCTTATTTGGTTACCCTACCATACATACGCAGTAATGCTTAGAGTAGAGGGAGATCCACTCAGTCTAAGCAACAGCTGTTAGAACAATTTTTGTCTCAGCTGCAATTCCCACCCACCACTTCTTGCAAAGCCTAATCTGACATTAAATGTAAAATACAACAGAACATATCCAAAGCCTAAGTTTAGGTAAAACGTGAAATTCTCTGTGTTCTGCCCCTCTCCTATACCTCACAGCACCAGAAGACAGAATCGAGGGACCTGTCATAGGCACTCATTCTGAGCTAATTCATTCAACTCTGGATATTGCATGATGATGCCAAAATCTGAATATAAAAGAATTCCAAAATACTTGGGTCTTGGAAAGCTGGAGGTGACATTTCAAGCTACGTAAAGCCATGCCTCCCAACTTTTTGAGATGGGAATGAGGGACACCCAGGGCTTTTTTTCAGCAGGAACTAGGGGGAACTCAGTTCCACCACCTCTGGCTCAGGTCTTCTACTCCCTGCTCACCACTATCACTTGGCAACACTGAAGTCCAGCTTCTGCATTTACAAGTGATAGCTTATCTGTCAGTAGCTCCCACAGGTCAGATCTCCTGGGCAGATCCCACTGAGTGCCAGACAGGGACAAGGGAGATACAGAAATAACCAGGGTTCAGTTCAGTCATGGACAGGAGAGGGTGCATGGTTGGCTGCACCCTCTGTGGTCTCCATTTTTTTTCCCTGGTGACCAGTTGTTGATGCTCCTTCTGCATGATCTACCTTGCAAGTGACTGTAGTATAGTATGGTATGCTGGGAGGTACTACAGCCGGATAGGTGCTTCAGCTTAATATTGCAACAAAGGTAAGAAATATGACAGATGGTGAAGCTTTTAAGGAGGGGGGAGAAGATGAGGGCAGTGGAGGGAGGAGTTGTATGCAGAGGGAAGAGCTACTATTTGATGCCATTTGTCAGGTATGTGTGTGTGGCGGGCATGGTTGAGTTCCTGCACCTATTCTCTGAGAAAAAAAAGCCCTGGGGACACCTATTAGCAATTATTAGTATGTTGGCATAGGACACACCCCTGCCACACCCCCTTAAAGGAGAATTATACAAAAAAATGATAAGTTAAACCCATAAGTGCTTTTTTTACCATTACTATTCCTTTATATTGGCTTTTGAAATTTACAAATGCAGCAACTTAGAAATTGGATGAAAGGTTTAGCACTGGGAAACACTTTTTGAAAGATAGATAGTGCATTTTATATACAACTATATAAATCAGACCAAAATGAGGGGCAAATGAGGAGGAAGGAGGGGCAGAAGGACTTTTTTCCAAATCAGGGACAGTTGGGAGCTCTGTGTAAAGCCACAGTTTCTTGTCTGCATTTTTTATTGTATCCATTTTAAAGGTTTTGCAGGGGTGATGTGCACTTTAAGAATATTCTTAGAAATAAAACAAACTTTTTATTTTAACGTTGTTAGCATGATTAAATCAATGTTTTTTTAGCTAAAAAAACAAACATATATTTACAACATTATATGACTGAAACACAAACAATCTCACACATGAATGCAGAAAAAAAAATCAAACATGAGTAAAAAGTATCTGAAAGAAAGTTATCTGCAATAATACCAGGCTTGCCATGAGGAAGAATAGTGGAACATTAGGAAATGCAGACACCCCACATGTGCATTCCATTACAGCTCTAATGCATTTAACTCCAAAGACTTCTCTGCTGTTAATGTAGAAGAATCAGGATTCAGGAAGCCTTTACATCCAGACAGATCTTCTCCTAAAGGCATCCATTAATATAAATCAACAGTAGCAATTTGGTTCGATCATTTATTTGCAAGAATCATTAAGGTTTATTAGCATAATTATTCCCTGTGGGGTTTCATGTCATGAAAGTGAAAAATGATGTTATCAATATTTTAGGGTATATGTGCAGTGTTCAAAAGGAGCTGAAAGAGAGTTCTGCAGGTGGTGTCCAGCTGGAGCAAATTAAATTAGATATGGTTCATTAATGCATAAATGTAAACTTTTAGGGCTCGTTCACACCATGTGCTGTGACCTATGTTTTTCAACACCGGATCAATGCAAGTCACTGAAAGGGCACATAAAAAACAATGTTTTTCAATGTGCCTCTTTCACACCACAATGTTGTGTGCATGTGTGTTGCAGTGTGCTGCGTCAAAATGCAACCTGTCTGTATTTAACGCAATGCAAAGTACAGGGACATATGTAAACACAACAAAACTAAAAGAAAAGATATAAAAATAAATTGTTAGTATTTTTACTGTTTCCAGGGATCTGACACTTCGCAACGGATGACATAATAATGTATGCCAACATGCATAAAAATGCAACACACTGCAAATACTTGTTAAATGCATATCAATGTACGTGCATTTTGCGCAGTATAGTGTGAAAAGACTCTTGATATACATTATATATATTTTAGCTGTTTGTATTTTCTTCCATTAGTAAGCTTGCAGTGAGAGCTCTGCATGTGACATTCAGAGAATCTAGATGTTAGTACTCTCCATCAGTGTTGCTACATTATGCTTATTCATTGGCTTAAAACCAATACATAATGAATTAAAGATAAGATTCCGAGTGTGGATGATGTGGATGATATACAGAGTCTGGATGTAGTCTGTCATTTAAGCCACAAATTATTTTTTTCACTTGCACAGATAGCCTAAGGGCTGTTCACACTGGAAGGTGCACATTCCTGTGCAATCCCCCCATTTCCCTGTGGTGTGGTTTTGACAGCCAATTTGTTTACATGGGCTGCAAAATGCACTGAAACATGGGAAAAGTAGTGCAAGCACTACTTTTTCAGAATGTGCTGCACCAAACCGCATGTACCTTACCAGGCCACATGCCCTCAACATGTGGGGGTACCTAGCACCTAGTACCCATGGGTGGTTATGGGGGTCTGCAGGCAGGTGGCTTATCATAATCAGGAATCTGCCTTTAGCAACAAGGGCACTAAGATACTGTCCTCCCCCCATGTGAAGTGAAGGATACAATGTGTTCCTGAGATTCCATGTTGTCAATGACCAAATATGTTCATATATGATCAATGACATCACCTGGAAGACATTTCAAGCACAGTTTCTAGTTGAATATTATTATCGTTTGTCCACTGTCCAGCCATACCCTCGGATTTGTACCTACCTTGGATTGATGTTTGTATACATGTACAGTGCCTTGAAAAAGTATTCATACCCCTTGAAATTTTCTACATTTTGTCATGTTACAGCCAAAAACATAAATGTATTTTATTGGGATATTATATGATGGACCAACACAAAGTGGCACATAATTGTGAAGTGGAAGGAAAATGATAAATGGTTTTCAACATTTTTTTACAAATGAATATGTGAAAAGTGTGGCGTGCATTTATATTCAGCCCCCCTGAGTCAATACTTTGTAGAACCACCTTTCGCTGCAATTACAGCTGCAAGTCTTTTTGGTGATGTCTCTACCAACATTGCACATCTACAAAGTGACATTTTTGCCCATTCTTCTTTGCAAAATAGCTCAAGCTCTGTCAGATTGGATGGAGAGCGTCTGTGAACAGCAATTTTCAAGTCGTGCCACAGATTCTCAATTGGATTTAGGTCTGGACTTTGACTGGACCATTCTAACACATGAATATGCTTTGATCTAAACCACTCTATTGTAGCTCTGGCTGTATGTTTAGGGTTATTGTCTTTTGGGAAGGTGAACCTCCGCCCCAGTCACAAGTCTTTTGCCCACTCTAACAGGTTTTCTTCTAAGTTTGCCCTGTATTTGGCTCAATCCATCTTCCCATCAACTCTGACCAGCTTCCCTGTCCCTGCTGAAGAAAAGCATCCCCACAACATGATGCTGCCACCACCATGTTTCACGGTGGGGATGGTGTGTTCAGGGTGATGTGCAGTGTTAGTTTTCTGCCACACATAGCGTTTTGCTTTTAGGCCAAGAAGTTCCATTTTAGTCTCATCTCACCACAGCACCTTCTTCCACGTGATTGCTGTGTCCCCCACATTGCTTCTTGCAAACTGCAAATGGGACTTCTTATGGCTTTCTTTCAACAATGGCTTTCTTCTTGCCACTTTTCCATAAAGGCCAGATTTGCGGAGTGCACGACTAATAGTTGTCCTGTGGACAGATTCTCCCACCTGAGCTGTGGATCTCTGCAGCTCCTCCAGAGTTACCACGGGCCTCTTGGTTGCTTCTCTGATTAATGCTCTCCTTGCCTGGCCTGTCAGTGTAGGTGGACGGCTATGTCTTCGTAGGTTTGCAGTTGTGTCATACTCTTTCCATTTTCGGATGGTGGATTGAACATTGCTCCATGAGATGTTCAAAGCTTGGGGTATTTTTTTTATAACCTAACCCTGCATTAAAGTTCTCCACAACTTTATCACTGACCTGTCTGGTGTGTTCCTTGGCCTTCATGATGGTGTTTGTTCACTAAGCTTCGCTAACAAATCTCTGAGTGCCTCACAGAACAGATGTATTTATACTGAGATTAATTTACACGCAGGTGGACTCTATTTACTAATTAGGTGACTTCTGAAGACAATTGGTTCCACTAGATTTTAGTTAGGCGTATCAGAGTAAAGGGGGCTGAATACAAATGCACGCCACATTGATATATTTATTTGTAAAACATCTGGAAAATCATTTATAATTTTCCTTCCACTTCACAATTATGTGCCACTTTGTGTTGGTCTATCACATAAAATCCCAACAAAATACACTTACGTTTTTGGTTGTAACATGACAAAATGTGTAAAATTTGAAGGGGTATGAATACTTTTTCAAGGCACTGTATATGGCTTTGTACAGCGGCAACCTTATTGAACATTGAATATTTATGCATCTAGATTGCATTGTGGTTTTTTTTATTGCATTTTATATGTTTTTTCAATAAATAAAATATGCTTTTTTGTAATTTACCTTGTATTATTGTGCCTAAAAAGTCCAAAGTCCCCCCCCCCCCTGTATTTCTAATCACCTGGAAGACCCCGTCCTTTGTTTGGAAGAACTGTCATCTCCTGCACCAGTCATTCAGCATTGAAACGACAATGACAGATGTGTGTCGGCAGGTTTATTTCTTTTGGCGAGTCGGTATATGTCCACCAGCATGATTGATGTGGATCTGCATCGCTAGACAATGTGATGAGCAAGTGATGTACTGTATATTGCCGGACTGTTTATTAATTAAATTATTATTTATTAAACTTGTCTGTCTTTAATTACACTTTACTTTTTTGGGGGGAAATGGGTCTTCCATATTCTGATGAGCCCCTGCCCACAAACGTAGACAACCACTGGGTCTGGTGTGGATTTCTGGGGAGAACCTCATGCTTTTTTTTGTTGGATTTTAAGAATTCCCTCTTTAAAATCCACACCAGTCCTGAAGATCCTGGTATGAATTAGGAGAGGAACCCTATGCAGTTTTTATTTATTTTTTTGGTGGAAGGGGCCATTAACATCTAGATCAGAACCTCGTCTAGGATAAGAATCTGGTAAAGATCTCAAGGTAAAGCCACCCTCTAACAGAAAGTTGGATCACAGCAGCATAAAAAAAAGGAATTTGGAGGAGGCTTGTAGGCCGGTTGTGTTATGCTACTTAGATTAGCATGGCTGCCCAGGTTGAGGAGAGGAAGATTTAAATCTGTTATGTTCTACTGCTAACATTTTGTGGGCTTTTGGGGTCCAGCCTCCTGTCCTGTGATATATAAAAGGCAGAGGTTTGGATCTCAAGGGTTGAGTCAGGTCAGCGACAAGAGATCAGTACTGTGCTGAGACTTATGCCGCGTACACACGGTCGGACTTTTCGTCTACAAAAGTCCGACAGCCTGTCCGACAGACTTCCGACGTACCTTCGGCGGACTTGCGGCAGACTTTCTTACGAACGGACTTGCGCACACACGACCACACAAAAGTACGACAGCCTAGTACGCGGTGACGTACACCAAGTCCGACGAGACTATAAAACGGAAGTTCAATAGCCCGTACGACACCCTTTGGGCTCCTTCTGCTAATCTCGTGTTTATCTCGTGTTAGTAGAAGTTTGGTGAGAGACGATTCGCGCTTGTGAGACTCGTATTTTTCAGTTCGTTTTAACTGTTGTTCAGTCTGTGCTTGTGAGGTTTGTATCTGCTTTTCAGTGCGTTTGGTCAGTTGGCATTGAGAAATCTTTGTTTTATTGGCTGCTCGTTCCTGATTTTCAGGTCGTTCTTCACAGGCCTTGCTGTTCTTCAGTGCGTTCTGTTTAGTGCGTTCTGACCAGCCGACCGTTTTGAAGCCATGTTACCTGTACGTACTCGTCGTAGAGCTCGTGCATTGTATGTGCTTGGTGCTGTAGTTTATTCTTCAGCCCAAGACCAGTCCATGAACAGGGCGAGGAGGAGTTCATGGACCAAGAATTGGTTGCTTCAGCGTGACCAGTTCTGTCACATGCCTTTGCTCCGTGAGATCCGTGAGAATAATCCTGAGGATTTCAGGAACTTTCTCCGGATGACGGACCCCGTTTTTGACCGTTTGTTGGCTTTGCTGACCCCCTATATCAGCAGGCAGGATACCTGCATGAGGCAAGCCATCACTCCGGAGCAGAGGCTGGTCGCTACCTTGCGGTATTTGGCCACAGGGAGAAGCCTGCAGGACCTTAAGTTCTCGACAGGCATCTCCCCCCAGGCTCTGGGGATCATTATCCCAGAGACCTGTTCTGCCATCATACAGGTCCTGCAGAAGGACTATATTAAGGTAAGATATTTTTCTTTTATTAGCATCACATGTTCTTTATGTAATCTTTGATAATATAATGTATTTCTTGCTTCAACACTACTTACCATCATTGCAATATAGTGTGAATGTCCCCTTTTTATCCTCACACATGCTGGATTTTTTTCCCTGTTATTTTTGTCATGCATGTATATTTTCCTTCAATAACCTTCCCAGCATGAAGTGATGGGAACATATCCACCTAGTCTACTCATTTGGAATGTATTTTGTTTGAGTGTATTTAGTTTGCTGCTAATGAGCAATTATCTAGATTTCACAACCCCCCCCCCCCCCACCTAAACTCACTCCAAATAGTTTGCTGCTAATGAGCAATTATCTAGATTTCACAACCCCCCCCCCCCCCACCTAAACTCACTCCAAATAGTTTGCTGCTAATGAGCAATTATCTAGATTTCACAACCCCCCCCCCCCCCCCCACCTAAACTCACTCCAAATAGTTTGCTGCTAATGAGCAATTATCTAGATTTCACAACCCCCCCCCCCCCACCTAAACTCACTCCAAATAGTTTGCTGCTAATGAGCAATTATCTAGATTTCACAACCCCCCCCCCCCCCCCACCTAAACTCACTCCAAATAGTTTGCTGCTAATGAGCAATTATCTAGATTTCACAACCCCCCCCCCCCCCCCACCTAAACTCACTCCAAATAGTTTGCTGCTAATGAGCAATTATCTAGATTTCACAACCCCCCCCCCCCCCACCTAAACTCACTCCAAATAGTTTGCTGCTAATGAGCAATTATCTAGATTTCACAACCCCCCCCCCCCCCCACCTAAACTCACTCCAAATAGTTTGCTGCTAATGAGCAATTATCTAGATTTCACAACCCCCCCACCCCCACCCTCGTTAAAATTTGCTGGAATGTTCTGTGGTGTTGATTTGTCTAAAGCAAATATATGTGGCACTTTGCAAAATGCATGTGCACTCTACAAGTGCATTTGTTCCAGTGCTTTAGTAAATGAGCAGAAGCTCTGCTGATTTCCATCATCAAATCATATGCAAGCCTCAAAGTGTTTTCATTAATTGCCCTTGCATGTGATTGTGTACTCCTTGCAACATGAATGCCTTTTTACATTACCTCATTTACTGTAAGCTGGTTAGCAACTGCACCTGCAGAGTGCGACAACTGCAGTCTTGTAGCCTTTTTAGTCCCTAAATTCCTGCGTGTCCTAAAAGTAATTTTTTTTAGGGATTTCACAACCCCCTAAAATGTAATCAATGTTCCATCAGAGGGGGTGAGCAATCTGATAAGTGTGCCTTTCCATATTAGTTATTCCAGAGAATTAAATTATTGAATGTTATACTGATGCTGGGGAATAATGTTTTTAATTGTCTAATTTTCTTGCAATGTTAGCTTACAATTAATTGATTTTGGTTTTCTTTTTTGATTTCCCAGTTTCCTTCAACGCCACAGGAATGGCAGACTGTGGCATCCCATTTTGCCAGCCGTTGGGACTTTCCAATTGTGGAGGGGCTATAGATGGGAAACATGTCCACATTGTGCCACCACCCCATTCGGGGTCATATTATTTTAATTATAAGGGGTTCCACAGTATTGTTTTAATGGCGGTGGTGTCGGCACACTATGATTTTTTATATGTGGACGTGGGGAAGAATGGCCGGATGTCGGATGGAGGAGTATTTGCCCAGACGGAGTTCTGCCAGCGTCTCCAGAGTGGTGGCCTGGGATTGCCACCTGATGAGGATAACGTGGAAGGACTCCCCTTTGTCTTCATTGCCGATGAAGCCTTCGCTCTCAGCAAGCACCTCATGAGGCCATTCCCCAAAGAACACTCACCCCGGAGAGGAGGGTTTTTAATTACCGGCTGGCCAGAGCTAGAAGAGTGGTTGAGAATGCGTTTGGAATTCTGGCCAGCCGGTTCCGCCTGTTTCAAACAGCCATTAATTTGGCGGAATACAAACTTAATTTTATCATTTTATCGTGCTGCATTCTGCACAACTTTTTAAATAAGCATGCTCCAAATTATATAGGCACAGTTGGGCCTGAGGCCGGACAAATAGAAGCCAACCTTACAGGCCTGGATACTGTCCGTACTGGCTTGGCCCCCCAAAGCGCCCGTCAAGTTAGACAGCAATATGTTAATTATTTTATGGGTAGGGGGGCCATTGCAATGGGCCAGGATATATAATTTTTGCCAATAAAAAAATTATTGATGAAATCTTGCATTATATTTATTGCTTGCCTTTCTTTTGGGCTGTCTCCTAGGTTATGGTCGAGCAGTTGTAGTGCCAACTGTATTGTAATTTTAAATGTCTAAATAAGCTCCATTGCCACTGTAAACAACTTTTTTACAATTATAACTAAAATGATACTGAGCCTTGAAATAACAAACCACACATTTATTTAATTCCTATAAGGAGATGTTTTTATTAATGGTTGTTATGCATTCAGTTCTGCATTTAGTATAAAATGTTCATTGACAAAAATAGAATGATATCTTAATAATGTAGCAAAATATAATTATATCTAAATATTTATACCTAAATCCACAAAAAATTATTTTTGGCTTTTTGATTTTCACAAACAGGCTTTTTTTTTGGTTTTGGGAAAATCAAGTTTTGTTTTGTGTTTTTTTTTTTTTTTGGTTTTTAAAGCAATTTTTGTGTTTATGTTTTTATTTTTTTAGCAAGTTATTTTTGTTTTTATTATTTTTTTTGAATAAAGTTTGTCTATTTTTGTTTTTTTGGTTTTTTAAAATCAAGTGTTTTTTAATTTTTTTTTTTTTTTTTAATCATGTTTTTTATTTTTTTTTTGGTTTTTTAAAATCAATTTTTTTTTTTTTTTTGTTTTTTTAAAATCAAGTTTTTTCTTTTTTTTGTTTTTTTAAAATCAAGTTTTTTCTTTTTTTTGTTTTTTTAAAATCAAGTTTTTTCTTTTTTTTGTTTTTTTAAAATCAAGTTTTTTCTTTTTTTTGTTTTTTTTAAATCAAGTTTTTTCTTTTTTTTGTTTTTTTAAAATCAAGTTTTTTCTTTTTTTTGGTTTTTTGAAATCAAGTTTTTTTTTTTTTTGGTTTTTTTAAATCAAGTTTTTTATTTTTTTTGGTTTTTTAAAATCAAGTTTTTAATTTTTTTGGGTTTTTTAAAATCAAGTTTTTAATTTTTTTGGGTTTTTTAAAATCTATTTTTTTATTTTTTTTGGTTTTTTTAAATCAATTTTTTTTTTTTTTTATTTTTTGTGTTTTTTTGAAAATCAATTTTTAATTTTTTGTGGATTTGTGAGGTATTTACAAGAAACAGCCCTCCTTTTTTACATTAGCTTAAACAGCCATTTATGTTCTGGCCAAAACAAAAAAGAGAAGGCCCAGAATGGGGTCAGCAAAACAGGAAATGAAGGACATGATTGATGTTTTGGGGTTTAAAAAAGGGCATTTAGATTCGACCCAAAACATCAATCATGTCCTTCATTTCCTGCTGCATACGATCCAGCCGATTCCGCATTTGATCGATCTCCCCATTCCAGGCCATGATTTGAGCAATTAGCCGTTGGGCACTGTCTGGGGTAAAATAGTCAGTTGGACCTAAAGTGGAATGAAAAAAAAAATATGTTTAGAAATATGCACACATAAGTTTACCTTACCATAAAGCTGGTGTCTCAGACACTGACCTGGTGGGGTGCCCATGTCGCAAAGTTCATTAACATCCTCGGGGGTGGCGCTGTTGCTTGACTCCAGCACAACCAGATCACCTAAAATAGAGTAGAAAAATTACATAAAATAAAAGGCAGCCATGCATAGATTACCGTAAGCTGGTGTGTCAGACACTGACCTGGTGGGGTGCCCATGTCGCCCACCTCTCCTTCCTCCACATCCTCAATGGGACTTGGGCTTATTTCCCAATCATGTTTTGCTTTGGGTTGGCTGAGTGATTTTTCCCCTATGTGAAACAAAAAAATTATTTTAATCTAATTAGCACACAGATATTTTAGTACATAGTAATTTTCCAACATTTGTAATGAAGTGGTTTGTGTAGAGTTCCTATTTTACCTCAATATTTAAAATTAGAAAGACATATCGGATAGATAGATATCAATATCTCAAAATATAGTTACTAATCTTTTGATCTCTCTCTATATCTGGAACAAAATCTCAAACTATCTAACTAAATGTAAAGCCAAAAAATTAAGATAACTTCAAATCTTCCAAAAGAATGTTTTAAATTTCTATATCTATCTATCTACCTATCTCTATATTTCTCTCTCTCTCTATATATCTCTCTCTCTCTCTCTCTCTCTCTCTCTCTCTCTCTCTCTCTCTCTCTCTCTCTCTCTCTCTCTCTCTCTCTCTCTCTCTCTCTCTCTCGTTTATATATATTTATATATATATATATATATATAGTTAGATATATATATATATATATATATATATATATATATATATATATATATAGTTATATATATATATTTATATATAGTTATATATATATATATATGTATGTGTATATATATGTATGTGTATATATATATGTGTGTGTATATATATATATATAGTTATATATATATATATATATATGTATATATATATATATATATATATACATATATATATATATATATATACACACACACACATATATATATATATATATATATATATATATATATATATATATATATATATATATATATATGTGTGTGTGTATATATATATATATATATATATATATATATATATATATATATATATATATATATATATATATGTGTATATATATATATATATATATATATGTGTATATATGTGTGTATATATATATATATATATATATATATATATATATATATATATGTGTGTGTATATATATATATGTGTGTGTATATATATATATATATATATATATATATATATATATATATATATATATATATATATATATACACATGTATATATATGTGTATATGTATATATAGATATATATCTATAGATATGTAACTAACGAGGTTTCTTAAAAGATCGTTTAAAACGATGAAAACAAAAATCGGATAGGAAGGAAAAGCACATGGAGCAATATACAAGGTAATAAACACAAGATAAAAACACGACAAGTACTTACTTTTTTTAAGAACTTTCCGGATACGTCGGTATTGATCCGGCTCCCTGAGTTTCAGGTCAGACCATCTTTTTCGCAGTTGGTCTTTGGAGCGCTGGACCCCAAAAGATGCCTGCAAAGTTTCCACCACCTTCGCCATTATTTTGGCCTTGCGCAAATTTGGCCGTGCGTACGGCCCATACTTCCCATCATAGTCGTCTTTGTGAAGAATGGCCACCATCTCCACCATCTCTTTAAAACTCATATTAGAGGCCTTAAATCTAGGCCTCACAGATTTTGTTGACGTTCCAGCCTCCGGGCTGTCTCCACTACCTGAGGTCGTCAACATTTCAGGTGTCTCCGCCATTCTTTAACTCCACTACGCGCCGTAACAAAAAATGGGCGGAGAACATGAGTTAAAATCGAACGTCAGGGGCGGGCGACGCAGGCGGAGTTTCACACATGCGTAGTGTATAAAGAGGGGCCTTGCGCACGTGTCGTACGTACGTTCTGTGCGTCGAATTAGGGGGCGGAGAACATGAGTTAATTTCGAACGTCAGGGGCGGGCGACGCAGGCGGAGTTTCACACATGCGTAGTGTATAAAGAGGGGCCTTGCGCACGTGTCGTACGTACGTTCTGTGGTAGGTGATAGTGGACCTGGACGTTACAAAACGAAGGTAATTTTAGATATATTCTTTTTTTTTTTTTTTTTTTGGTTTTTATGGTCATGACTTTGTAGCAAGCGGCCTATATGGCTTGATAGATTGATGAGGCCTACATAGGGAGAAGATGATGAGGGGTTAGCCGAAACCTATAATAAAAGTGTTTTTTGTCTTGTGACTTCATCTTTTCCAGATATAATGAATCCCCTATTTAAGGATCCAGAGTTCCTTACATCTTTTATTTCCAAATATCGAGAGATGAGGAATTTGTGGGAGGTGAAACACCCTCAGTATTATGCTAAGCATGTGAGGAAGTCAACGCTGGAGAGACTTCTGGCCTTTGTCCAGGCGACCATCCCGGAAGCAACAATGGAGACATTGCTCAAGAAAATTGGGGTCTTGAGGAACATGTATAAGAGGGAGCATAAGAAGATCCAGGAATCAAGGAGATCAGGAGCATCAGCAGATGATGTTTATGTACCCAGGCTGTGGTACTACAATCAACTCCGTTTTCTGGATGACCAGAATGAAGCCAGGCCATCACTTTCAACCCTTCCCTCCACCCTTCCCTCCACCCTTCCCTCCACCCCAGCAGAGGCTGATGAGGAGCAAGCTGGGTCTTCCATCCTGGATGAACCAGATATGACCATCTGGAGTCAGGTAAATTATTTTAACAAATATTTACTGTACTAATATTAATGATGTTAACTGGATGTTATAATTGTCTAAAATAATTTGGCACTCAAAATTGGGTATACATATCAATTGACAGTAGTGGCTAAATATGTTTGGCACCTGCTTGAAATAATTATGGTGTCTGATTAGACTCTTTTATTAAAGAGAAGTATTCACATTGAATTTGCTATTCATGAGAAGCAAACTGTGTGTCATTGATGAACCCAAAAAAATATACTCAAACTATTGTCCTTTTTTTATACACAGGATGAGTCCATCCAGGAGGAATGGGGGGAAAGTGGCAGGCAGGAGGAGACCAGGCCCATGGACAGCCTGGAGGAGGCCGGATTCACCATCATCCTGGAGGAGGCTGGGCCCAGTGTCAGGCAGGAGGTGGCTGCTCCCAGTGAGGTGGCTGCTCCCAGTGAGGTGGCTGGGCCAAGTGAGGTGGCTGGGCCAAGTGAGGTGGCTGGGCCCAGTAGGAGCCTGACCGAATCCCAAGTGCCTCCCCTCCACCTTCCCAAAAAAAGGGCCAGGAAGGGGATGGTCACACAGGACGCATCCCTGCGCCTCATGCAAGAGGCCACCCGTTTTTTAAGGAGCCCCCCTGAAGCGGAAGAATCCTATGGCTGCTACTTAGCCAGCAGGCTTCTTCAGATGAATAGGGAGCAGCGCCTCATTTGTGAGCGCCTATTTGGGGAAACAATCCATAAGGGGCTGCAGGGCACGCTAACACAAAACACCCAACTACATGAGGCAGCCCCCCCTCCTCCTCCTCCTCCTCCTCCTCCTCCTCCTGCCACAACTGAAACACCAGAGCCACAGCCTCAAAAGAAGGCTACAGGGAAGGCTGCAGGGCAGCGTGGAGGAAAGGCTGCAGGGAAGAGAAGAAAATGATGACCTGGGTTCAGTCTGGTCTGACAGAAGACGCAGGCTGTTGTAGGACCACAGTCTGGGGACATCTAGATCATCTGCTGGTGCTGTTGATCTCTGGGATTCTTGGACCAGATTGTGCTCCCTCTTATATGGACTCCTCAAGATCCCAATTTTCTGGTACACCGACTTTTTCCAGCGTTGACTTCCTCTTTATTTTATTTTGACCATGAATAAATGGATATTTTTTGAGTTTAGCAAAAGACTTTATGTGTTTTCTTTGAAATCATTGATTTTACACACAATGTTAAATTAACAAGGGACAACAATCTCATTGAGTTTGAAAAAAAACACACCAAAAATACATTACTAATGTTAATAATGTTCAAGTGGTAAGTCTTGAAAATCCAAAAAATTACGTAACCAAAAACGGTGCTTTGGGTTAACTTTATCTAAAAACTAAAAAATAAACACTATAAAAAAAAAAAAAAAAAATAATGGGTTCTTTGTGTTAACTTTACAAACCTAAAAAAAAAAAAAAAAAAAAAAAAAATAAAAATAAAAAGGGGAAAAAGTATTATTAGTATGGAAACATTGTTTTAAAAAGGCATACTATATCATTCATGAGATCAAAGAGAAAAAGAATCCAGAAATCAGTTTGGGAGAACTCTGATTATGAACAGCAAAACACCTTCGTTCTTTAGAGCCTTCGTAAAGAAGAAATAAAATGCGCTGCATTGAACGATCACAGATTTTGCAGCGTGATGAATGTGCTACCTACAATACGAACACTAGTTTTACTAGACCGAGTGCTTCCGTTTAGTTTTTGCTTATGAGCATGCGTCGTTTTTTTGTCCGTCGGACTAGCATACAGACGAGCGGACTTCGGGGTCCGTCGTACTTACGACGTAAAGATTTGAAGCATGCTTCAAATCTAAAGTCCGTCGGATTTGAGGCTAAAAAAGTCCGTTGAAAGTCCGGAGAAGCCCACACACGATCGGATTACCAGCCACCTTTAGTCCGTCAGCGTCCGTTGGACTTTTGTAGACGAAAAGTCCGACCGTGTGTACGCGGCATTACAGTTTTTCCACGGAGCACCGTTTTTCGAAATTCACCCAAGCTTGAAATTCTCCCATCAAGACATGCCAGCTATGGACTTCACCCACAAGGACTTTACCTGTACAGGTACTCTGGGGCAGCCGCTACTAGCGTTAGATGGGGAAAGGACGTTCTGCCATGTTATGCCATACTTTTAGTTAAATTTATTAACTGCACTAAGCCTGGTCTGAAGTTATTCAAGGGGTGCACATGGGGTCCTGGCACACACACACAAGAGTCTGAGTCTGCAACCGCCTGTAACAGCACACAAAAGGTTCTAGTCACACTTCAGCAACAAAAAGTTAACTGCAGCCAGTCGTTGGCATGGTACCTGTTATGGTGACAGGTTCTCCGATAGCGAGGGGTCCGGTGCTATGGCTTCCTCCCTAGCTGTCTGTTTCTGTCAGTCCCCAGGAGCGGATTAGCGTCACGGAGAGTCATGGCCTGGTCACTTGGTACAGAACACAAAGGATTAAGTGAGCATGCATGAAGTCTGCGCTATATGCTTGGTGGGACCCCATTCTGCTACTGGGAGTGAGGTGGCAGAGTACGCTGATTTGTGGAGGGGGCATAGGTTCTGCATGTCCCTCTGAATGCAAAACATACACTGGTACAAGTGTGTAGTATACGGGACCACATCCTCGGAAAGGATTCCACATAGCACTGCACACCAGTGGCTCCTCTATGAGTGGGAGCATGGCCTTAATGTTTCATTCTTCACATGACCACAGCCCTTGACAAGCACACCCTCAGACAATGTGTAAACCCGCTGTTACAACATATGATCCTTCTGGTCGCCTGGCATAGCCTCAAAGACCCCACCCTGAGGTAGGTCTCCTGTGTGACCCCTACACTTGGCACTCAACAAGTTAATGGGGAACACATAGAGGAGAGGTCACCTGTCTATCACAGGACGCGCACCCTACCCTTACAAGCTGAGAGCAATGGAAGGTATATTTTTGAGTTAATAATACATACTTGATAAGATATTTACTTTGGAAACGCAATTGTAGTGTAACTTTAAAGAGGTAGAAAACTCAGTTTTTTTAGCATTTAATAAGGATCACCTCTAGGTACAGTGAATATTTACATATGTAGAAGCTGGTGACGTCAACGGCGTATGTGCACTGGACCCTCAATGGTCAGCATGCTGTCCAATGAGAGAGCTGTACCTCATCCGTGACATTAACGTGGCTCTGCCATTCAAACAGCTGGAGTCAACTAACCCAGAAGGAAGACCAGGTGAAGATGGAAGCCCAGTCAGCAGTGATAGCATCCAGCTGGAAGGCTTCGTTTTAAGGTAAGTCCTTCATAATGTGCTAGCAATTATGACATTACCTTGCAGGGACCAGGTTTTTTGTTTTTTTATTTGACTACCGCTTTAAGCATGACTAAAATTGCTACAAGGGAATTTGCCCCAGGGCTGAATTAGGTGCAGATCTGTTGGATTCCATCATCCAATCATGTACAAACAAAAATCCTGTTTTTTCCCTTGCACATAATTGGATATTCTTTGCAAAGTGGTATTTTACCACATTCACTAAGCTCTGGTGAAAATTACAATGCAAAGATGAACAGCCTATTTTCCTTTAGTACTTCATTGGCTTTGACAGTTTTATCTTTTATCTCTGGCCAAGAAAGAGCATCTAGATCAGCGTTTTAACTTTTCAAATATACAAACTCATTCTAATGCCGGCCATACATGGGTCGAATTCCCGAACAAATTTTCTTTTGAAAATCGTAACTAAGAATTTTCGTTCTAATTTTGCAGTGGGCTGCAGCAACAGCCGATTCAGTTATTGCGTTGAAGCAACGGCCGATTTTAATGCAACCATCGAATTTGAGTGATCGGGCATGTTGAAATTTGTTGGAAAAATAAACTAATTTCTAATCAATGATGGGAAAATCGTGCGAGACATATAATCGAAAAAGAAATGTGCATGAGCTGTGACCTTGAAAGAAAAGAAGATTCCCCCCCCCCCCCCCACAAAATTTATTTTCTGTAGCAACATGAAGTGAAATTGAAGGCTTGGTTGATCAATTTTCGAAATCAATGGTAGCACCATTACAAAACACAAAAATGTTCTGATTTTCTAAAGAAAATTTGTTCAGAATTTGACCCATGTATGGCCTGCATTAATCTGTGTCTTAGAAAGTAGATTGACACTGCAATTAGGTAAATAGCACTTTCAGAAGATGATCAGCATTGCAGATGATGGTTGGATTCCATTCAAAGGGAAAGATTAGAGTGGAATGGAAAGGTGTGCAAGTTCCATATTGCCCCCCTACATAATGGATCCCAAAGCTTGGCCTACTTCATAGTTGTGCTGCAATAACATATTCAGATATAATAATAGACAAGGAGAGTACGACAGCACAAAGCACATTTTCCAAGAAAAAATATAATCCATTACAATGGACACTTGCTATGTTCCTATTGACTGTTTCTAGTGAAGGATATAACGCATGCATTGTGTGCTAGCAGCTACCAGGGAACATAAATAATCCAATTTATTAATTTAAAGCTCAAGGAAACAGATTAGAATAAATGTATGGGTATAGTGACCGGGAGATGAAACAGGTTTACTTGTTGTAATAAACATTTTAGCCAAGTGTCAGAGAAGGATGTGGAACAGATGCTGTGCTGCCTTTCTACTAACCTCCTGCACAGTAATTAAGTTTCCACACAGTAAAGCAGCCGGTCTCGTGGGAATTTATGGTATCATAACATCACTAGATTTCCTTTTGCTTTTCATGGTAGTTAAACAAACAAGACATAGTAGGGGGCCTTAAGCCGTGTGTCTTTAAGCCGAGCATCAGCTATCTCTGTGATGCATAGTTGCCAACTGTCCCGAATTTCCCGAGACATTCCTGGGCTTTAGACCTTTGTCCCAGTCTTACCGTTTCCTGGGAAATCTTCTGGGAAATCGCAGTTTTACAATTTTTTCCACCGCCGCTAGTGGTCAACGGCCAGCACTGGTAAAACACCTGATGTAAGGGGGGACTCTGCTGGGGCACCTGATGTAAGGAGGGACTCTGCTGGGAGCACCTGATGTAAGGAGGGACTCTACTGGAAATGCCTGGTGTAAGGAGGGACTTCACTGGGGACACCTGATGGCATCTGGTGGTAGGCGACATGGCAAGTGACACGCTCAGGGCTCCCACTTATTCTGCATTATGGTGAGTTGAACGATTTAATTTCATATTACAATGTAAAAATAGAAATAATGCACTTCAATCATCCTGACACCATATCAACCATGGTGCCGTGATGTTTGAAGTGCCAACACCAGGTTTTTGGAGTATCCTTATCTGCTGATTCTTAAACTTTATGGAATACACATATTTCTATTGTGGTGTGGGATCTGGGCCTGCTGTCCTTCCATCCCTCTTTCTTTCCTTCTTTCTCTCCCTATTTCTTTCTTTTTGTCTTTCGTTCTTTTCTTCTTTCTCTCTCCCTTACTTTCTCCCTCCATCCCTCGTTCAGCTCAGACTCCAACCACACCCCTTTGAGCCACGCCCCCTTTAAGCCACACCCAATTTGCCATTAAACCATGCCCATTTTTCTTTCCTTGCTGCATCCTGCCTTCAGGTGAATGCCCTACCTCCTAATTATAGCAAGACTCCACCTACAGACAAAAAAGTGTCTCTTTAAATTTTTTCGCAATGTTGGCAACTGTCATTTCAACCTGAATAAGACCCTATTCACATCTGGCATTTTGTGATCTCTGCTAGAATCGCTGCAATTAGTCCCACAATCCCAAATCGCACTGCAATAATGGCAAAATGCACCACGTGTGTTTGGGTGCCGTTAATTTTCACCTAAATGCAGGGCAGTTTTGCCATGATTGTCTCGCCATAAATCGGGACAAACCTCAGCGTACAAAGCTTGTTGCCCAAAAGAAACTCCTGTTTCTTTTTGAGTGACAAGCTTCATGTGTTGCGGTTTGCCACTATTGCAGCGTAATGTATCACGCGACAACCACAGAAAAACTGCACCGTTTTTAGGTGCCATTGAGAATGAATGGCTCCTGAACACGCATGGTGCATTTTGCTATTATTGCAGCAATTCTGCCAGAGATTCCAAAATGCCAGATGTGAACAGGGCCTAAGTGTTGAATTAAGGAAGAAGCTGGTGACAGCACTGGAGTGTGCAGAGGGTATGTAGCACTTGTCAATTTTTTTCAATTTATTTTTTATGCTCCACATAGTGTTGCCACCTTTTCTTCAAGCCAAGCCCGAACAATTTAGCGACCTGGGACAACGTTGGGTGCCCCAAAGGAGAGTAGAAATGCGGTGCACATAGCGTGCCACAGCAAACAGTGGGTGTGGCCAAATTGCTCTTGCTGACATCATTGCCCTTCCCCCCATTGATGCCAAACTGCCCCCAGACAGCCTCCAACAGCTCCTGGAAGGCAACAGATTTGTGTGTGACTATCTTGGTTACTTGAGGAGCCACAGCCTGGTCTGAATAATGTGTTCGGGTTTCAGTCCGCCTGAACCCAGACTGTCCGGGTGAATCCCGGACAGGTGGCAACCCTAGCTCCTAGCTCCACATCTTACTGCATGAGAATATGAAATCAACATCATATGAGGAAAATACAGCAACTTAAAGAGGAAGTAAACTTCCTCTGCTGGCATGTACCTATAGGTAAGCCTATAATAAGCCTTACCTATTGGTAGTGAAAATATCTCCTAAACCTGTACAGTTTAGGAGATATTTACAGTGCATGCAGCCAGTGACATCACTGGCGTGTGCGCTCTGAATGAAAGGCCCATGGGTGCCATTCCGAGCCCCATGCCGTGACGTCATCGCAGCTCCGGCCAGTCAGAGCACCAGAGCTCGCGAACCCGGAAGAAAGTCCGTGGAAGATGTCGGCTGTGTCTGCGGTGTGCAGGGACCGCTGCAACAGCTTAGTTTTAAGGTAAATATTTCTTAATGAGCTAATATGTGATGCATACTAGCTTATTATGTCTTTGTCTTGCAGGGGGTTTTTTTGTTTATTTGTTTTTCTGAGGTTTACAACCTCTTTAACCCTTTCAGTGCCAGAGCCATTTTTGAATACACGTTTAAAATATTATTTTAGGCCAAAAGACTAAAAATGATATATTTACTGAAAGCAGACCCCTAAAAAAATAAAATTGTGGTAGTACTCCCTTTATTAGCATGATGGTTTATGAAAAGCAAAATTTCAGTAAAAAATACACTAAAGTTAATTTTAGGACACATAAACACAATATATTATACAATTTGTTGATAAAATCTAAACAAAAAGAGGTTGCACAAAGTACATAGATACCCAACATGTCAAAACTTATATTTAAACGTATAACTAAAGGCAAACTGTTTGTTTTTTTTGGTTTTTTTTAGGGCCCTTTCACACTGGAGTGGTTTGCAGGCGCTATTGCGCTAATAATGGCACCTGCAAACTGACCCGAAAGTGCCGCTGCATTAATTCCAATGTGAAAGCCCCGAGGGCTTTTACACTGGAGCGGTGCGCTAGCATGACGGGAAAAAAAGTCCTGCTAACAGCATCTTCAGAGCGGTCAAGGAGCGGAGTGTATACCACTCTTTCACCACTCCTGCCCATTGAAATCAATGGGACGGCGTGGCTATATAGCCGGCAAAGCGCCTCTGCAGAGGCGCTTTGCGGTGGTTTTAACCCTTTCTCGGCCGCTAGCAGGGGGGTAAAACCGCCCCCGCTAGCGGCCGAATACCGACGGTAAAGCGCGGCTTACAATAGCGGCGCTTTACCGCCGACAACGCCCCCGCGCCAGTGTGAAAGGGCCCTTATAGAGTGGAGTGGTATTAGAATACCTTTCAGGTTTTTATTGCTGTCTGTGCCCCCATTAGGGAGATTTACCCTCTCTATTTGTCCTGTTAACCTTTATCACTGAGGGTGAAAGTGAAAGAAAATTCTAAATTTTGGGTTGTACCCAGAACAGTAATAGAGGGGAAATCTTCCAATGGGGACACTAGTTCTGGTGACCTGGTGGGCCCCAAGGGATTCCCTTAAAGCAAGGGTGCTCAACCTGTGACCCTCTGGCGGAACTACCCAGTCCCATCATGCCTCTGCCTTTGGGAGTCATGCTTGTAACTGTTAGTGGCTTGCAATGCCTAAAGGGACTTGTAGTTCCGCAACAGCTAGAGGGCCACAGGTTGAGTAGCTATGCCTTAGGCTACATTCACACCTGAGAGTTTTCAGCTCATAAAACGCTCGTAAAACGCCTGAAAAAATGCCTGAAAAACGCCCAACAAGGAAAATCCCATTCATTTCAATGGCACCTGTTCACATCTGAGCGTTTTGTCACCTGAAGCAAAATGCCTGAAAAACACCCTAAGCTCAAAAAACAACATGAACTTCTTTGGGGCAGATTACAGGCATTTTTCTGCCTTTTACATTGGTGACCTGAACAAAATCGCGGTAAAAACGAGTGACTTTGAAACGCTCAGGTGTGAATGCAGCCTTAAAGTGATACTAAACACACACTGTATAATTCACATTGTCCCCTTCTGTTTCTGTATATGGATGATGGCACTGTAATTATTAAAGAAAAAACCCTCCAAGTACCTTTTTCCTAATTGATATACAGCTGTCACATGACCCTGATCTTTCCCAGCCTGCCTGCAGGGAAACATAAGCAGGAGGAGCTTCTAATTCTCTGCTCCTTTTCACATGTTCAAAATAAAAGAACAGCCTTCGCCATACAGAGTAAAAATAAATAATTAATATTGATAAACTGTTTTAAATTGTCATACAAATATATATTTGAAGTCAAATCTTTATTATTTTTTGGCAATAAAATGGTGTTGGCGTATTTTTGACAGTCACGGGCTTTGTCACCCCCTCCAGCCTGGGTCTTAGAATAAGAGGGAGGTGAAGCCTCCATCAGTCAAGATGTAATATTCTGCCCCCATTGTGTTTAGCTGGTTAGTGGGCATGGAGGAGGAGGAAATGAGTGTACAGCTCCCCACTGTCCCTGACTTTGAGGGTCTGTTCCTGATTTGGATCAATGTCCCTCTTTCATCCTCATTTGTCCCTCATTTTGGTCTGATCTATATAGTTGTATAAAAAAGGCACTATTTATCTTTCAAAAAGTGTCTCCCAGTGCTAAACTTTTGTATAATTCTCCTTTAAGGAGGTGTGGCAGGGGGTGTATCCTATGCTTACATACTTTTGCTAATAGATGTCCCTTGTTCCCATCTCAAAAAGTTAGGAGGTATCAGAGTGAGCTGGTATGTACCTATGTGTATAAGCCCACACATGGGCTGCTCAGATGTGATAGGGAGGAAATGCTCAGCATAGAATCTTACAGAAAACTGAGCATGTGCAGAGTTGCCACCACAGCTCCTAAATCCCTAGCTGGAATGGGACATGGACAGAAGGTGGAGATGGAAAAACAGCAGGATCAACCAGGTTTTTTTTTTTCTGAATACAGAAAACGAATCCCATAGTGAGTATGAACAGCATGTAATACACCATTTATTATAGTTTTAATGATGTGGGTTTAGTGACACTTTAACCACTTACGGACCGAAAGATTTGGCTGCCTAATGACCGGGCCATTTTTTGCGATACGGCGCTGCATTGCTTTAACTGACAATTGCATGATCGTGCGGCGTTGCACCCAAACAAAATTAACGTCCTTTTTTCTTTTGGTGGTATTTGATCACCTCTGTGGCTTTTATTTTTTGAGCTATAAACAAAAAAGAGCGACAATTTTGAAAAAAATATATATATTTTACTTTTTGCTATAATAAATATCCCCAAAAATGTTTTTAAAAAACAAATTTTTTTCTCAGTTTAGGCCGATATGTATTCTTCTACATATTTTTGGTAAAAAAAAATCGCAATAAACGTATATTGATTGGTTTGCGCAAAAGTTATATCGTCTACAAACTATGGGAAAGATTTATGGCATTTTTATTATTATAATAACAAGTGGGTGGGCCCTGAGCCCACCCACTTGTGTGAAATTAGCGAATTAATATTTGCTAATGTCTTCCTGCTTCTCCTCCCAGCCAATCAGGAAGTGGATCATGAGACCCGATTGGATGGGTATCCTAAGATCCGATTGGCCAGGAGGAGAAGCGACCGCCTGGACCTGGGAGGAGATGCAGGGGGGAAAGTTGCCGAAGCCGCAACCTTAGATGGAGTAAGTGCGGGGCTGGCGGGTGACGGGCAAGCGAAGTGACGATTGATCGTGTGACGGGGGTGGGTGGGGGGAGTAGGGTGACCACGTGTCCTGGATTGCCTGGGACAGTCCCGCTTTTGGCAGGTCTGTCCTGGGTGCCGGGTACCTTCATTCTGGGACAATACAGTGTCCCGAGATTGCCCCTTGGGCTGATCTGATGCCCCCTAAAAAGGCTGCTGCATTGCCGCTTTACTCACTGTCACTTGTCCTGGTGGACTCCTGCCAGCCGAGACCCATTTTACCTTGTTCCACTGGGCGCTGGCTCATTGCCAGAACTGGTTGCTAGCCGCCTGGCGTCTAGCAACCAGTAACATCATTAGAGAAAGCGAGGCCCCAGCATTCAGAGCGGAGGAGAGTTTAACTTCCTGGTCCTGTACGCCTAGTACTTAGCTCCACCCCCCTCCACCTTAATCTTCTACGACGCCATGCAGATGGATGGCACAAGAGGGAAAGGGGGGCAAAAAAGGGAAGTGGGACTTTATATGAGACAAGACACTTGGGGTAGATTAAACCAATCAATAAAGTAAAATAACAATAATAATTTATTGGTAACACAGAGGGAGGTAGTACAGTAGATAAATTAATGGTAAATCAATATGCAATTAGCAGAATTAAAAGGTATAATAATGACATAACACAATAAAATTCATAATACAGTAGCATTGTTACACATGATTAATAATAAACTAGCAGTACATTCCGAAGTGTGTATACAGTAATAACCAATAAATGTAATTGATGATTTAGATAGATCAAAACCCCTGGTCGACTGGTCATGTGGGGTGGCGGCTCGCCCTCGCTGTGCGTCGACGCCACGCCCACAGGCCGTACGTCTGGTGTCATCTGTGACGCCACACGCTGACGTGTTTGTTTTCCAACGACGTCCAGCACGAGGGACGCCGGGTTCCTACTTATGAGCGCAAGTCACTCAGACGTGGGTGCTCTCTCCCTCTGAGCTGCGTTGGTTACATCCTTGTCGGTGTTGCGGGCCAATTTCACCACTCATCTCCTTTTGGAGTGTTTTCAGTTCTTATACACCTTCCACGTTCACACTACACACTCTGGATCATCACTCTGATTTCTAATTTTGGTTCACTCTCTGCACATTTTTCTTCACTTCTAGACGTGTGTTCTGGCCTACTGTATTTCTCACCCACCTTTCTTCTTTCCTTTCATATTTTTGCTGACTCAGGTCTTCATTTCCACACTCCACTAACACTATCTCATTATGTGTTTTTCACCAGCTCCTTGGATTCACTTCTGCTATTCCATTCCGGGTAGAGTGAACCCCATCCACTATTTGTGATCCATTCCACCATTTGGCCTACATGCCGGCCTTTGGCTGTTACCTCAGCTCCCGGGGGGATGTCAACTCCACCTCCCAGTGCCTTTTGATTGATTTTTATCATCACTACCATTACTTATATGTATACTAATTGCTACCCATAGGTAAGAGTTGCTAGGACCATTGTTTATGCTCCCTCTCTTTCCTTTTACTATCAATTACCATTGATCTATATTACATTACTTACTACAGGTACCCCCAAAACATAGCTTCTCCTGATGAGTGGAAATAATCCACGAAACGCGTCAAGCTTTTTACTATTGGATGCTATGCCCCAATGACCATGATTCTACTATGGGTTTGATCTATCTAAATCATCAATTAAATTTATTGGTTATTACTGTATACACACTTCGGAATGTACTGCTAGTTTATTATTAATCATGTGTAACAATGCTACTGTATTATGAATTTGATTGTGTTATCTCATCATTACACCTTTTAATTCTGCTAATTGCATATTGATTTACCATTAATTTATCTACTGTACTACCTCCCTCTGTGTTACCAATAAATTATTATTGTTATTTTACTTTATTGATTGGTTTAATCTACCCCAAGTGTCTTGTTTCATATAAAGTCCCACTTCCCTTTTTTGCCCCCCTTTCCCTCTTGTGCCAAATTATCGGGGATGGAGTCCTGTGTACTGGATGGTCACGGCTCATATAAAGTCCCACCCATATATATTTCCCATGCAGATGGATGGAACATCATGAGGCACTGACTGCAGTGCAGAGAGGACGGACGACAGCTGGGTAAGCTGGCAGCAGAGGAGAGGACAGATGACATGACACCCTCAGTGGGATGGGAGGAGGACACATCCTTATATAACTGGGGGTTCATGCTAGGACTTGTAGTCCTTCACTTTTGGGAGATGTGACCCCAAAAAGTGAAGGACTAATGGTCCCAGCATGAATCCCTTAGAGCTGAAGATGTGACACTCCTCCGCCTCCCCCTCACTAGTGAAGAACTACAGGTCCCAGTATGAACCTGTGAAATCTATGGGGTCACACTCTTAAATCTCAGGGGTTCATGCTGGAACTTGTAGTCCTTCAATTTTGGGGAGGGGGGTCACATCCTTAGATCTCAGGGGTTCATGCTGGGACTTGTAGTTCATCGCTTTTGGGGGGGTCACATCCTTAGATATCAGGAGTTCATGCTGGGACTTGTAGTCCTTCAGTTTTGGGGGGGAGTCACATCTTTCAAAATCAGGGATTTATGATGGGACTTGTCCATCACTTTTGGGGGGGGGGGTCACATCCATAGATCTCAGGGGTTCATGCTGGGACTTGTAGTCATTCAGTTTTGGGGGGGAGTCACGTCCTTCGATATCAGGGGTTCATGATGGGACTTGTAGTCCATCGCTTTTGGGGGAGTCACATCCTTAGATCTCAGGGGTTTATGCTGGGACGTGTAGTCCATCATTTTTGGGGGGAGTCAAATCCTTAGATATCAGGCGTTTATGCTGGGACTTGTAGTCCTTCAGTTTTGGGGGGGAGTCACATCTTTCGATATCAGGGGTTTATGATGGGACTTGTTCATCACTTTTGGGGGGGGGGGTCACATCCATAGATCTCAGGGGTTCATGCTGGGACTTGTAGTCCTTCAGTTTTGGGGGGGAGTCACGTCCTTCGATATCAGGGGTTCATGATGGGACTTGTAGTCCATCGCTTTTGGGGGATTCACATCCTTAGATCTCAGGGGTTTATGCTGGGACGTGTAGTCCATCATTTTTGGGGGGAGTCAAATCCTTAGATATCAGGAGTTCATGCTGGGACTTGTAGTCCTTTAAATTTTTGGAGGGGGGAGTCAAATCCTTAGATATCAGGGGTTCATGCTGGGACTTGTAGCCCTTCAGTTTTTTTGGGGGGGGGAGTCACATCCTTAGACATCAGGGGTTCATGCTGGGACATGTAGTCCATATATTTTGGGGGATGACACCCCCCAAAAGTGAAGGACTACAGGTCGCATGAACCCCTCAGAGCTGAAGATGTGACCCCCCCAAAAAAAATAAAAAATAAAATAAAATAAAAATAAAAAATTGGCAAAAAAGGTATCAAAAATCATCTTTTTTTGGGGAGGGGGGGTCCCTGAATGGCAGTTTGGAAATGTGGAGAGGAGGGGTCCCTGATTGGCAGTTTGGAAATGTGGAGAGGGGGGTCCCTGATCGGCAGCTTGGAAATGTGGAGAGGGGGTCCCTGAACGGCAGTTTGGAAATGTGGAGAGGGGGGGTCCCTGATTGGCAGTTTGGAAATGTGGAGAGGGGGGTCCCTGAACGGCAGTTTGGAAATGTGGAGAGGGGGGGTCCCTGATTGGCAGTTTGGAAATGTGGAGAGGGGGGTCCCTGAACGGCAGTTTGGAAATGTGGAGAGGGGGGGTCCCTGATTGGCAGTTTGGAAATGTGGTCAACCTGGGGGGCAGTGAGGGGGCCAGGTTTGCGACCTCTGGCGGGATCCCTGGCAGGGGCGGATCCAGAGGGGGCAACGGAGCAATTGCCCCCTCCGAGAAATGCGGGTGAGTGAGCCGGCGGGCGGCTCCGTAAGTGAGAGAGCCGCCGGGCGGCTCCATATATGAAAGAGCCGCCGAGAGAGAGCGGCAGTGGCGTTGTTAGGTGGGTGCGGGGGGGTGCGGTCCACACCCGGGTGACACCCGCCAGAGGGGTGACACCCGTAGGTAGCGGCATGCACCGCTAACACCGCCCGCTGACCTGATCTGCTCCTCAGGTCTTGTGCTGTATCCCTCAGCGCAGCGGACTGAAGCCGCCTCCCCCTCCTCTCTGTTTACATCCACACAGGAGGAGGAGGAGCCCGAGGGACACACACGGCTGTGTGCATCTGTCCGCGCTGTTCTGAGGTCTGTAAACTTCATGTATATGTGGGTTGACATGTGCAGGGGGGATTCTATATTAATGGGGGTTCTGCACTGAGGGGGGATTCTATATTAATGGGGGTTCTGCACTGAGGGGGGATTCTATACCAATGGGGGGCTCTGTACTGAGGGGGATTTTATACCAATTTTATACCAATGGGGGGCTCTGCACTGAGGGGGGATTCTATACTAATGGGGGGCTCTGCACTGAGGGGGATTCTATACCAATGGGGGGCTCTGCACTGAGGGGGGATTCTATACTAATGGGGGCTCTGCACTGAGGGGGGATTCTATATTAATGGGGGGCTCTGCACTGAGGGGGATTCTATATTAATGGGGGGCTCTGCACTGAGGGGGGATTCTATATTAATGGGGGGCTCTGCACTGAGGGGGGATTCTATATTAATGGGGGCTCTGCACTAAGGGGGGATTCTATACTAATGGGGGGCTCTGCACTGAGGGGGGATTCTATATTAATGGGGGGCTCTGCACTGAGGGAGGATTCTATATTATTGGGGGGCTCTGCACTGAGGGGGATTCTATATTAATGGGGGGCTCTGCACTGAGGGGGGATTCTATATTAATGGGGGCTCTGCACTGAGGGGGGATTCTATACTAATGGGGGGGCTCTACACTGAGGGGGATTTTATATTAATGGGGGGATCTGCACTGAGGGGGATTCTATATTAATGGGGGGCTCTGCACTGAGGGGGATTCTATATTAATGGGGGGCTCTGCACTGAGGGGGGATTCTATATTAATGGGGGGCTCTGCACTGAGGGGGGATTCTATATTAATGGGGGCTCTGCACTGAGGGGGGATTCTATACTCATGGGGGGCTCTGCACTGAGGGGGGATTCTATACTCATGGGGGGCTCTGCACTGAGGGGGGATTCTATGTTAATGGGGGGGCTTTGCACTGAGGGGGGATTCTATATTAATGGGGGGGCTCTGCACTGAGGGGGGATTCTATATTAATGGGGGCTCTGCACTGAGGGGGGATTCTGTACTAATGGGGGCTCTGCACTGAGGGGGATTCTATATTAATGGGGGGCTCTGCACTGAGGGGGGATTCTATATTAATGGGGGTTCTGCACTGAGGGGGGATTCTATATTAATAGGGGTTCTGCACTGACGGGGGGTTCTATACTAATGGGGGCTCTGCACTGAGAGGGGAATCTATACTAATGGGGGGCTCTGCACTGAGGGGAATTCTATGCTAATGGGGCTCTGCACTGAGGGGGGATTCTATACTAATGGGGGGCTCTGTACTGAGGGGGGATTCTATACTAATGGGGGCTCTGCACTGAGGGGGGATTCTATACTAATGGGGGCTCTGCACTGAGGGGGGATTCTATACTAATGGGGGCTCTGCACTGAGGGGGGATTCTATACTAATGGGGGCTCTGCACTGAGGGGGGATTCTATACTAATGGGGGCTCTGCACTGAGGGGGGATTCTATACTAATGGGGATTACAACATCTCTCTGCTGCCTGTCTCTGGGACACAAGAGACCACCTTAGCAGGTGGCAAGTGACAATCTTCATCTGGTGACAGGCGACGTGGCAAGAGACAATCGGCAACATGTGGCAGGCGACGTGGCAAGTGACAATCTGCATCTGGTGACAGGTGACGTGGCAAGTGACACACTCGGGGCTTCCACTGATTCTGCATTATGGTGAGTTAAACTATTTAATTTTTTACAACAATGTAATAATAGTAATAATGCGCTTCAATCATCCTGACACCATAACAACCATGGTGCCGTGATGATTGAAGCGCCAACACCAGCCTTTTCCCCGATAGATGTACCCCAAAAAAATATATTTTCTGGCAGTGCCCCTCCCGAGACTAGACTCTGGATCCGCCCCTGATCCCTGGACTGGTAAAGGTCGTTTTACTAAAAGTCAGTAGCTACAGTATTTGTAGGTAGATATTTGTAATTGTACCTGCTGACTTTCATTTTTTGTCAAACAAGGAGAAGAACCGCGCTGGCATTTATGCAATAAAAAAAATAAACTAACGCTTGGGGGCGCTATTACAAACAGGTATTGTACACCTAAACGGCCAAGGACACAGCTCTCCCATATAGAGCCCACATTCTGGGAGGATGCCTTATGCTTTATATACTAACTATTTATGAACATCATATATTCTATACCCTGAAGATATCGGCTTCTGTATACTGCCCGCTGTGATTTTATGAACAGAAATTTTTAGCAGGATACCAAAAACATGGCCGCCCTCATGGTGGGGCGACACATCCTGCCTATGTGTACTTTGATGTGCGAGGCGTGTCCGGTCACGTGGGGGTCGGTGGGCGGGAAGGTACAGGACACTGCCTTGGTAACCTGGTTACCGGAGTAACGCGGGCAAACAGCAGCGGCAACCAGGATCAGACGAAGCGCGGGGTCTGCGGAGCCATGATGGTAATAAATGACACGGAGCCAGCCCTGTCCCTCCAGTGTAATCATTGTGTCTGTGCTCAAAATGTTATATGTCTGTATTGTTCTGTGCTCTCCACATCGAGGACAATTGTTTACATCCCATAGTCATAATGTGTTTGGAAGCCAAACTTTGTTGGTTTTGCATACAGCAGGAAATGCTGAGAACCTCTGTCATTATTATTATCTTGTTTTGCTGCTTGTGACACATTTGGGGGATTTCCCTTCACTTCCTGTCCTGGAGACACCATAGTAAGTGAGGGCAAATCCCCTCTTAGGCTCATTCGCACCCGAAGAACCAATGTATTCTAAAAGAGAAGTTCGCCCCAGTGCGCTGTGCTGATATGTGCTGCACAAATAGTAGAACTTTTTTTATAGCGCAACGCAGCGTATGTAAACACATGTAAATGGCAGAGTCAAAACAGTCAGTTGAGGTTTTATATAGGAATAAAGGTAAAGGAGTTGTAAAGTCTTGTGGTTTTTCACCTTAATGCATACTATGCATTAAGGTGAAAAAACCTTCTATACTGCCGCTGCCCCCCTTTTTCTTCCCTCAACCCGATCTTTGCAGCAACGAGAAGGAGCCCAGCAGCGTCAGCCGCTGTCTCTGGTCCTCATTGGATAGATTGATAGCCATTGGCTCCTGCTGCTGTCAATCAAATCCAGTGACATGGGAGCCAGGGGGGGGGGGGGAGTCCTACTATCTGTGTCAATGGATGCAGCAGCAGGACTCGGGAGCGCGCCCGCACAAGTGCCCCCCCATGGAAAGCGGCACTCCGTGGGGGCACTCGATGAGGAGGAGGAGCCAGGAGCGCCGCTAGGGGACCCCAGAAGAGGAGGATCAAAACCCTTGCACAGAGGAGGTAAGTATACCACGTTTGTTATTTTTATTTTATTTTTTTAAAACAAACATTTACAATCACTTTAAGTAAAAAAAAAAAAAAGTATTGAAGCCCATTATAAAACGCAGTGCAGCATGCAAATGCATGCCAATGCCACGTACGCTGAACCCACGCTTCGCAGTGTTTATTTTATGGATCCTTAGAGCTCATTTAAAGTGATATTAAAGGCATTTATTTTTATTAAAATAAAAAAAAGTTATAATTTTTATACTGATCCTTCTCTTTTCTTCTCGGGTCCCCCCGCCAGCACTCCTGGCTCCTCCCTCCTGACGAGTGCCCCCAGAGCAAGCAGCTTGCAATGGGGACAGCCAAGCAGGCTTGCTCCCGAGCCACTGCTCTGCGTGTTCATTCATACACAGAGCCGTGGCTCGGCCCCGCCCCCTTTTGTCTCCTCATTGGCTTACTGGCTAATGGCTTTCATGTAAGTATTAGGGGAATGCAGTAAAAACATGTGGTTAAGCTGTGTTTTTAAGCGCCCCAAACCACTCCCTCTGAAAGCAGAACTTCACCCAGGGATAATATTCCATAACCCCCTCGCTTGTCTTTGGCACCACCGCCTTTAATTATCAGACATGTGTACAGATGTGTAGCAGGTCTCCAGGACAGGAATAGGCAACCTGGGCACTCCAGCTATGGTGACACTACAAATCCCATCATGCCTCATCCTCTAGGTATTATGCCTTTGGCTGTCAGAATTTTGGTGTTTTTTATGAGTCTTCCACAACAGCTGGCGTGCCAAAGGCTGCCCACACCTGTCCTAGGACCTGGCAAGGACCCGCAGCACAACTGTGCATACACAGGACATTGCTGTGCATCTGCAGACAGCCTGCATCAGTTGCTGGCAGCTATTCTTCGTAGGTTGTGGTTTGTTCATGCATGCATGGAAATGCCCATAGTCTCTGGAAGGGCCTAGAGACCCACTACACATCTGTGCACATGCAAAATATCATGGCTTTGCTTGCGCCCCACATTAAAGTGGTAGGAAAGTCCGCTTTGTGGTTTTTACCTACAGGTAAGTTTAAAAATAAGATGAATATCTCCTAAATATGCACCGTTTAAGTGATATGCACTGTTTTGGCAGCCAGTGATGTCACCAGCACATGTGCTCTGAAGGAATGGCATACCTGTGCTGTTCCTTCAGACCACTGTGCCATGGCTGTGACTCCTGTTCATGCCACATCATCGCAGCTCAGCCATTTAAGCTGCCACAGCCTGGGAACCTGGAAGGAAGACGGTGAAGATGGAGACCCTGTCAGCAGTGACGTTGCACTGCTGGAAGACTTCATTCTAAGGTATGTATTTCATAATGTGCTAGTATGCAGTACATCTTAGCACATAATGCCATTGCCTTGCAGGGATTTCTTTTTTTAAATGCCGTGGTTTACCACTTTAAACAATGGAGAATCCCTGGAGGCAGCAAGGCATGACATCATCACCCTCTGAAGAGTGATTCAGAGTGTATGGCTCTTCAGAGGGCAATGACGTCGTGCCCTGCTGCCTTGCTTTTCAGAGGGCATTTGACAGGCAGCTGGAAGGCAATATGTCTCCCCCCTACCATCTTTTAACCCTGTAACCCTTAACCCTTTTTAACCCTTAAGCCTGTACCATCTCCACTTACAGAGTACCTGTCTCTGGTTACTGTGTGGCAGAACGGCATGTTTGCCACCGCTATCCCCTCCCCACCTGTAGCTGATTCGGGTTGCTGTCACCTTCACAGCCAATGGGCTTCTAGCAACCAGTGACATTAAAAGTGGGTGGCACCTGATGAGGATTCACAGACTCCAGTTCTATCACGTTTGCTCTACCCATGTGATTGACAGCAGGCAGTGGGTGGATTCTATAGCCAACAGCAGGCTGTGTATTGGCTATGGATCCGTCTGCTGTCAATCACAAGCGGAGCGGACCTGATGGGATTTAGTGTCTGTGGATCCCCATCAGGATCCGCACACCCAGCTGCAGAGATCCTGTCTGTGATGGCTGCAGCGGAGAGAGTGCTGTATGGACACTCTCAGTGCACTTCTGCATGCAGTGCTTGCCCCAGATTCATTCACCTTTTCTTTTTCTAACAGGTACACAAATCTATCACCTACACTAACATTTGTCACGTGGAGGCATGACAAAGTGTAAGGAGTGTCATAGACACTCTCTATGACTTCCCCTGACTGTATTGTATCTATAGAGAAGCAGTATTGTCACCCAAGGACAGGAAATATGTTAAAGCGGGGTTCCACCCAAATTTTGAACAATATCTGTATGTATTCTCTTCCTTGCCTAGATGCTGACATGCCGTTTAAAAAAATTTAAATCGCCGTAATTACCTTTTATTTTTCTATTCTTCTTTGCACTTCCTGGTTCTCCTCCCATGGGAGTAGGCGTGTTTCTAACCTCTCCCAGACTCCTGGGAGCTAGTCTCAGGCTTCCCAGGATGCCACTGAGCATGTGCGGGAACGAGCGGTGAATGCTGGGAGCACAGCATTCACCACATCCAGGAAATAAATGCTTGTGGGCTTCAAATGCCCACAATGAAGATGGAAACTGCCTGCAGTGAATAATATAAGTTATTCTTTCTGACGAAATCTGACACAGGCGGACATATTACACACAATATGTGAGTATGTAATGCTGAGAAGAAAAGTTTGTGAATGAACTAAAAAAAAAAAAAAACGATAGATAGGTGGACCCCTGCTTTAAGACTACAGAATACCCACCCCTCTCCCCTTCTGCATAACATAGGGAGGAACTATTCTGTTTTCCATAGAGTGAGCTGGGAATACTGCTAACTGATAACAGTGCAGCACAGGCAGAGGGTACAGGAAGTTATTGCCTCACTAGATTTCTGGCAGGACCAACAGATTTGGCAAGTATGGTATATTTTTTAACCACTTGCTAACCGGGTCAATTCTGACACTTCTGTCTGTATGAGAGTAAAGTGAGGGAAAAAAGTATTTGATCCCCTGCTGATTTTGTAAGAAATGATCAGTCTATAATTTTAATGGTAGGTTTATTTTAACAGTTAGAGACAGAATAACAACAAAAAATCCAGAAAAAAGAATTCCAAAAAAGTTATAAATTGATTTGCATTTTAATGAGTGAAATAAGTATTTGCCCTCTTCACAAAACATGACTTAGCACTTGGTGGCAAAACCCTTGTTGGCAATCACAGAGGTCAGACGTTTCTTGTAGTTGGCCAACAGGTTTGCACACATCTCAGGAGGGATTTTGTCCCACTCCTCTTTACAGATCCTCTCCAAGTCTTTAAGGTTTTGAGGCTGACTAACTCGTAAATTCAGCTCCCTCCACATATTTTCAATGGGATTAAGGTCTGGAGACTGGCTAGGCCACTCCAGGACCTTAATGTGCTTCTTCTTGAGCCACTCCTTTGTTGCCTTGGCTGTGTGTTTTGGGTCATTGTCATGCTGGAATACCCTTCCATGACCCATTTTCAATGCCCTGGCTGAGGGAAGGAGGTTCTCACCCAAGATATGATGGTACATGGCCGTGTCCATTGTCCCTTTTGATGCTGTGAAGTTGTCCTTTCCCCTTAGCAGTGTTTCCACCTCCATGTTTGACGGTGGGGATGGTGTTCTTGGGGTCATAGGCAGCATTCCTCCTCCTCCAAAAACGGCGAGTTGAGGCCAAAGAACTTCATTTTGGTCTCATCTGATCATAACAGTTTCACCCAGTTCTTCTCTGAATCATTCAGATGATCATTAGCAAACTTCAGACGGGCCTGTACTTGTGCTTTCTGGGGCAGAGGGACCTTGCGGGCGCTGCAGGATTTCAGTCCTTCACAGTGTAGTGTGTTACCAATTGTTTTCTTGGTGACTATGGTCCCCGCTGCCTTAAGATTATTGACAAGATTCTTCCATGTAGTTGTGGGCTGATTCCCCACTTTTCTCATGATCATCTCCATGAGGTGAGACCTTGCATGGAGCCCCAGACCGAGGGAGATTGACAGTTATTGTGTTTCTTCCATTTGCGAATAATCGCACCAACTGTTGTCACCCTCTCACCAAGCTGCTTGGCGATGGTCTTACAGCCCATTCCAGCCTTGTGTAGGTCTACAATCTTGTCCCTGACATCCTTGAACAGTTCTCTGGTCTTGGTCATGGTGGAGAGATTGGAATCTGATTGATTGCTTCTGTGGACAGGTAAAAAGCTACGATTAGGAGCACTCCCCTTTTAAGAGAGTGCTCCCAATCTCAGCTTGTTACCTTTATAGAAGACACCTGGGAGCCAGAAATCTTGATGATTGATAGGGGATAAAATACATATTTCACTTATTAAAATGCAAACTTTTTTTAAATGCGTTTTTCTGGATATTTTTGCTATTCTGTCTCTCACTTTTAAAATAAGCCTACCATAAAAATTATAGACTGATCATTTCTTTGTCAGTGGACAAATATACAAAATCAGCAGGGGATCAAATACTTTTTTCCCCTTACTGTATATGTAAAAATCTGTTTTTTTTTAATCGTGGCAATACATCACATGTGTTGTTTGAACATTGTTTACATATGTGGGCGTGATCTACTTATGCCCACTGTGCATGAGCTCGGGGGGCTTTAAAATGTTATTTATTTTATTACATTTATTTTATTTTAACACTTTCCCTTTCCAATTTTTTTTTTTTTTTTTTTGCACATATTTTTTCCTATGACAAGGAATGTAAACATCCCTTGTGCTAGAAAAAAACAGTGGTAGGTCCTTCCTATGTAGAGATCTCTCCTCCACAATTTAAAGCATTAGATAACAACAAACCAAAACATTGATCTAGTGCTTAAAAAAAAAAAAAACCCAAAACAAATGGCCTTGTTTAAATTGGGCCGGAAATCAAAAGTGATGTTGCGACATCGCTTTGGTCCTCCTAGGCCATAGAGATGAGCCATCTTTCCTCAGCTCATCTCTGTTACCAGCCTCCCAGACCCGAAGTTAAGTAATAATAATTCTTTGGTGTGGTTTACACTTTATCTCCTCTTTAGCATATTCATGGTGAATTTCAGTGCATTTTTTGTCTTTTTGATTAGGTTTCAAAGAGAGGAATGACATACAGTCAAAGGGAAAAGCAGATAGCTGAAGCTCAACGTCAGGAATTTATCCGGGAAGACCAGATAAAAAGACTGAACCAAGAGCAGCAGCTGGAAGCATCTCTAAAAAGTGAGGAGCGTGTGGAGAAGAAGCGTTATCTTAGAAGACTGCAAGATGAAGAACAGGAGAGACAAATGGAAGATGCCATTCAGCATGTAAGAAATCTGCTGACCTTTAATTTAATAGTCAGATAAACATGTGGCTTAGGGTTGGTATTTGATGGAGTTCTGATTCTTTTTCCTTACGTTTAGTAATATCTGAAAAGTGTTAGTGTTTTAGTTTTTGTGACCTAAAGCGGAGCTCCACCCAAAAGAGGAAGTTCCGCTGTAAAGGACTCGTTCCCTGCTCCTCCTGAACAATTGGCACTTTTGAGGAGCGGTGGGGGGGGGAGCGCATAACCGCTTCCCCTTTCGTTCCGACTGCCATGGCACTCAGAAGCGGAAGTTCTCCTCCCATCCCCCCCCCCCCCCCCAGTCTTCTGTGACACTGACAGGTCCCAGACGACTGCATCCACCATTTACGATGTGCAGTCGCGACTCGCGCATGCGCAGTGGGCACCTGGCTCTGAAGCCCCAAGCTGTCACAGCCGGATGCCCATAGTGAAGATGCCAGGGGCCGAAGACAGCAGGTGGGACCGACTGGGGTGAGCACACCACTGGATTGTGGGACAGGTGAGTGGCTGTTTTTTAAAAGTCAGCAGCTACAGTTTTTGTAGCTGCCGACTTTTTTATTTTTTCCACAGGTGACTGGAACTCTGCTTTAAGCCGGCCATAGACTGTTCGAATCTCAGCCAATTCAGCAGGAACCGGGCAAGATTCTAACCATGTATGGGCAGGCTGAATGTACCCAAGTTGATTGATTAACTTGGGTACAACCAGCCTGCTGAATTTAACATGCAATTATTGCTAGCAGCTGTTATAGCAGCTAGCAATAATCCCTGTGTTCTCCTAGTGGGGACGGCTTCCCAGCACCATCTGTGTTGATGGGTGAATCGAGCAAATTTCTTTCCCGTGGTTACAGGACAGAAATTTGCTCTGTCTATGGCAGGCCTTAAATTGATTTTAAACCATTTCGTTTTTAACAACTTTCGGCAGCTGATTTATTCACTTACTGAGTATGGAGCTTCTTTAGGAGTCTTTCACATTAATGGACTGTTCGGATCTGCCTGTCAGCTTTTCAGGCGGACCCAATCGGACTATCCATTGATCTCTATAGAGGGGCGGTTGTCATCTGATCCAATCCTATCTTCTAAAAAACAGAGAGCTGTTGATCCATTCCTCATCCATCTGGCAGATTGGATGACAGTCGGATGGAAACGGTCAGGCAGTCTGTCTCCATCTGACAGCCCATAGAAGACAGCGGGCTGTGTCCGTGTCTGCTCTGCATCAGCGGAGTGGACATGGACCTGTCATCTGTCTGCTCAGCAGAGACATCTCCTGCTGAGTGGACGGATCCGCTGGCAGACTCCCCTAGTGTGAAAGGGGTCTAATCCTTTAATCCTTGCCTATGTTTCTGTGTAAACTGGTGCCATGAACCCTGCCCAAGGTTTCCTATTTAAGACTTTATGCACACAACTGAATGCCAGTTCCCCTGGCAGAAAAGGGAACCGCTCATATAGAGCATTTTTGTACACATGTTTAGGTGCGTTAAAGAGTGTTTAGTGTTTTTTTCTGACAAAGGTCCAATCAAAAACCCAAACCAGAAGGGTTTTTTTCCTGCCTCTGAACGCAGAGCTTAAAATATGCCTCTAAATGTCCTAATGTGCATGGACACATAGGATAACATTGAGCTGCTTCTACAGACAAAACTCCCGTAGAAGCAGCGATTTGTAAGCCAGTGTGCATGGACCTTTAGGGTGGCACCTTTCTCTTGCTGTGTCCTGTGGAACCACAATTGCATGCAGGGACTAGAGCTATGACTCCCTACACTCATTATGTGCATCTATGGAAATACACAGCCCTTAGTCTAGAGTGACAAGTCATTCCTCTGATCCTCCCCATCCCTTCTCCTAGCTAACAGACTTAATACAGACTGCACTGTCCACTGTTAACACTTTCTTGTGAAGATAGGAAGTTCAGGAAAGCAGCACTGAGAACAGGAGCATTGAAAGTTGTAATTGCAAGTTTTGGGGTACATCTTTTAAGAGTAATATACTGGGTAATGTTTATTTCATTGTGCTCAATGTGTTCACTAAAACAACTGTTGAATATCACTTTAATCAAAAAGAACATTGTAAGCAAAAGACCTTGGATAGATTTTAATGACAACCCATTTCCAACCAAACTTTTTGTTTCAATGTGTTTTATTAGAAAGATTATGAGTACAGTTGGCCATTGTATACAGTGATTTCATTAGCATACACAGTAGTAGTAGTAGTGATTTAAATTGGGTCCTTCACACCAGTGAATACCCTTATTACTATCTAACAGGCTCAGCGTCCGGGTGCAGCTGTAAAGCAGAAAGTAATTCAAACCAGGGTGGTTTGAAGCAGTCAGTTTTTAAACTAGAACTCTTCTGGTAATGTTTACTGAAATTTACCTGGAAAATATATAGAAGCAGTAGGGCCTCTTGCACATGTTTACTGTTGTTTATATGTGGGATCTTATTGATCCTAAGTAAAATGTTCTGTAAAGATGCATGCATATACATGCTTACAGTTCTTCTTCACCCTCTTCTAGTTGCCAGTGTTGCAATATATATGAGTATACAAGAGTATGTGTGTAAGTTACTGCAAAATTTCCTTTTTTTATTTAACGACTCTGTACTCATTGCTGTATTACTGATCTTTATGCAGCTGTGTGCATTGTCCCATAGACGGCAATGCATCTGTGTTCAGATCACTAAAAAAAAATGGCGTTTTTTTACTCCTGTGTGCAAAATGCCTTATAGTTCACCAAGGTACCTAGTGCTAGAATTACAAAGATCACAATTGTAAGGGTCAGAAAATTGCTATAACCACCTCATTCCATCTAAGTAGTAATATAAAACATATACAGTTTAGTGCAATCATATAGGTTAATGGGTAGATTCTTCAAGTAAGTACAACTTGAGAGATAGCAGTGGGGGATAAGGCAGTGGTGGAATCTATTGTTGAACTTAATGTAGATATGTGAAAACATAGAAAACATAGAATGGGAAAAAATAGGGAAAGAGAAAAGAAAGTTGGGAGAGAGTATAGAGTATCAATTGGGGTGGGAATGGTTAGGAAACAGATTCAGCACACTAGTGGATGAAGTATTATCATATTTATCGGCGTATAACATGCACTTTTGCCCCCTTAAAATAGAGGGAAAATTGTGTATGCTTGTTATACGCTGGTATAGGCTGCTACCGAGGGGAAGGAGGGGACGAATGCTGAAATAGAGTCAGATCTCCTGTGTACTCGGCTCGGCTCGCAGTCACGCTCAGTCCCTCCCCCTGGACATCTCCTAGCATTGACGACCCGGCATTGGACCGGCATTATGTCCATCATAGGATCTGGGCCGAGCCGAGTACACAGGAGATCTGGCTCTATTTCAGCAGCGCTCGTCCCCTCTTTCCTCTCAGTGGCAGCCTATATTTCAGATGGACACAGATCAAGCTGCAGTGAGGAGCAATGTTGCAGGTGGGCACTAATTAGACTGCAGATGGGCACAGATCAGGCTGCACTGAAGCTGCAGATGGGCACTAATCAGGCTGCATTGATGCTCACTGACCATTATTTTGCTTCAAAGTGGTTTATTTTTTTATTTTTAAATTTTTTTCCTGAAACTTCCCTCTTAAATTGGGGTGCATGTTATACGCTGACGCGTGTTATACGACGATAAATACGGTATATTTGAAGGAGTTGGTAATCAAAATTAGGGGTTATGAAATGGTTCACCAAGGAAACCCATTTGTCAAATTTTGGCATTTTCATCCTTTAGAGTTTGTATTGCCATCTGTGACCTTGTCAAGATGATTTTCCCTTACTTTGTGTCAGGACATTTTTAGAAATGTGAAAAATTGTTAGAATTTCAAATTTTATTTTTTTTAAGCTGTCTGCTGTATGACACAAGTCAGGAAGTGATTGGCAATCTCTCCAATGGCATCACAGGCAGAATTAAACTTTTTAGCACTGATTCTATACAGTATATAATATACCAGCACTAAGAGTTAGCCAGGATCTGTTACAGTGCCAGCGGTAAGCATGCTAAAAGAGTGAGCAGAGGTTACTTGCCTCAGTGTGCTAATCAAGACAGCGATATTGAAGATTAAATTAGTCAATATAGAGCAGTGCCTTCAGCCTTCCAGCCTGCTAATTAGCATAAAGTCATTTAATATAAACTACACTGGCTTGATTACTTTCCTGAGTGTGTTTACTCTTTGTAGAGATTTTTTACCACAATAAAGTCAGAATACATGCTATTGGACTATACTGAAAGACAATCAGGTCCGCCCAATCAGACCCTCCCCTCGGACTCTTCTGCCCCTCCCCTCGGACTCTTCTGCCCCTCCCCTCGGACTCTTCTGCAGCAGAATACGAGTCTCGAGTCTATGATAACAGTTAAGCTGATAACAGCTTGACTTAATCACCTGATACCTGATGTGGCGAATATATCTTTGAATAGGATCTAACACCAAAATCTAACACAAGAAACTATGAAATACACATACAGTTACCTTCAGAATTAAGAGGAAAAATTTGCTACATAGTTATTTAATTATACTCTACCAATAAAGATTTGTGATGGGTTATGGAACCACACATGGGAATCCGCAAGGCCGCTTGTTGAGTGAACTGTAGAGCAGGTTCGGAGGGCTTTTAAGGAGATTGATCTACAAAGCCTTAGATCGAGAGAGCGCTTTTGTTGGAAGACTCAGTGATTGAGATGATGGTCCATTAGGTAGAAAGTGATGAAGTTGTAGTGTGATCTGATGATGATGTTCCCCCTTCCTCTCTGAACTTACCTTTTTATTTCGAAAATCTAATCCTTATCTAAGGACTAATCTTGAGGGTGTAGTTCAGATTATTTACTCACATTTGATTGGAAGGCACTTCTATAAATTAAGCCAATGTTTGTTTAGGAGTTGACTGTACCTGCTTACCAGATGGGGCTCTAAGACTAGGAATCCCTATTTTAGGTCTTCTGGAAATAAAATTGGATGTTCAACTTAACCCTATCTGGGACATTATTAGTTTTATCCTGGGTTAATCTAAATAGTTTTTTTTTTTTTTTAATCCAGAAAAAATTCTTTATTGAAAATTGACAGCATACAATCCAGAGATTCATAAGCCTTACAATTACAACGAGGTATATCACCCCCAGTTCCCTGAGAGCCAAGCCACAAACATGCAAAATAATAGAACATGCCATTCTCCCCCACACACCCCCCAATCAAGATACCCTACATGGTTTCCAATACATCTGCATTTAAATGTATGCTCTGTCAGATTATTAAGGCGTGGAGTCTCTCAGCCCGCATTAAGTCTCAGGAGTCTATCCATGACCAGGTCCTCCGGGGCCAATCCCGAAGTTCCCAGCCACGGCTCCCACAATTTTTCGAATTTGGCGGCACAACCCCTATGCTGGTATATGATGTTCTCCATCCTTAGCGTGTTGCCCACTGCTGTAATCCACTCCTTAACCGTAGGGGGCGACTCAGACTTCCAATGTATCATAATCAGTTTACGGGCCATGAAAAGGGTCCGTGTAAGGGCTTCTCTAATATGTGTCTCCCATTCTAATTCGTCTAGTAAGTTCAGAATACACTGTCTAGGGTCCAAAGGAATCTGCACCCCAAACACTGCAGACAGAACCTCTATCACCCCCTTCCAATACACATGGAGTTTGGGACAGCGCCAAAGCATATGTATCAACTCACCATGGTCCCTTTTGCATCTAGTACACAGCGGGGTGGGCGTCAGTCCCATAGCATGGAGTCTATGGGGCGTGTAATATACTCTCAGAAGTGTGTATAGTTGAGTCAACCTTTGCGTCACATTTAGGGAACAAATAGCCACTGATTGTAGGGCTTCCTCCCACTGATTGTCATCCAGGGGCCCTATGTCTGTTTCCCACTTTCTTTTGACCGTAAGGGGGTGTTTGGAAAGATATTGAGTAGATAATGTGCCGTAGCACTGGGAGATAAATCCCTTGGAGACCTCCGCAATTTTAAGTTGGGAAAGAATGGGATTAGGGTCCATATGCCACTCAGTGGTCCTAGATTGGGCTATAAATGCATGTCTGAGTTGCATATAGTAGAACTTCATATGTTGAGGTAGCCCGTATTTCTCTCTCAAAGTTTCGAAGGACAACAGTTTCCCATTACTTATAACTTGAGCCAGGTAGAAGATACCATGTCCCTTCCACTTGTCCGTGTGCTGCGATTTAGCCAGCTCCGGGTAGGCCCCATTAGCCCAAATCGGGCTAAACTCATTGAAACCCGTGGCCCCCTGCAAATAGCTGACTTTGTTCCATACTTTTTGTATTAGACTGTATGTGGGGAAGGTTTTTTGAGGTTTACCAAAGGCCAATGCCTCAAGAGCAGTCGGGACTGATCGCCCACCCACTGCATGGAGCATAATAGCCTCGGAAGCACTAGGGGATCTGTCACCCACGACTCCCTCCATGGCCATAGTACTTATCAAGTGTTGCATCTGGGACGCCAGATAATACAGCCATGGATTCGGGAGAGCAAGGCCACCTTCGTCTTTAGGGCGCTAATCTAAATAGTTTATTCTCATCAGTTCCCGTTGTGAATAATATTATTTGTGATATTCATTTTTAATGTACCTTTATTTAAGGCTGGGTTCACGCTACCACACGAAGCTGCTTACAGCAGGGGTCCGGTGCGTGCTGATTCACCGTCCAATATCAGTCTGAATTTTTAGATGAATTCGGACCTGAAACGGGCCATAAGACACGCAGGACTCCTGTGCAATTTGCACCGGAGCTGCCCCGGAGATGTGTGAACCGGCTCCATAGAGAGCCGGGCACACTCTCCTGACATGTGAATTCGATGCAGGGAAACCCGCATCCAATTCGCAATAGTGTGAACCCAGCCTCAATCTTGTGATATTTGTTAAAGATGTGTGATTTATCCAGAAATCCTTTTTTTTTTTTTTTTTTTTAGCTATTAATTATTAATCCAAAATGGAGATCTTGATAAATATTACATCTTCATTTTCTATCTCACTTCTGAATTCATTTTATGAAAACACACTTATTTCTTATCTTAGGTATTTTGATAATTCGCATACATGGTACAATATTTCTTGTCATCATTGATTCCTTTAGATAGTAGGATGTCATATACGCTATAGTTATTATTTTCCAATGGTGCCCCTAAGATCTATACTGTTTTGCCTCATAAAATATTGAAAAACCTTTCATTTTCCTTTGTGGAAAGATTCCAAAAGGTTGTACTTCATTAAAGATTTCTTGTGTATCCTTCTCCATGTTTCTTGCTAGCTTAGCTAAATGGAGTCAGACTTGTCTTTCTCAATTTGTTGGAATTTCTCAATGTATAGACGATGCAAGAAGTTGACACTATGCAACACATGTGGTTACTGCCAGCTGAACCACAGACTTTGTATATTCCAAGTGATAAACTGATTGGTTTCTGTTTGGATAACCCATCCATACATTGCCAGAGACTTGTGTGTCTTTGACTTGGTTTTAAAAACTCAAGGTTTTTTACCTTCATGCATTCTATGCATGATGTTAAAAAAACCTTCCGTGTGCAGAAGCCCCCCTTATAATTACCTGAGCCCCATCTCGATCCTGTGATGTGCACCAGAACCTCGGCTCTCTGGGGACTCTCACTCCTCATTGGCTGAGGTCAATCACAGCCAGGGTGCCAATGAGGAGAGAGAGGAGGTGGGCCCAGCCACTTCTCTGTGTGTGAATGGACATGCAGAGCCGTGGCTCTAGAGGGAGCCTGCTTGGGTGCCCCCAGAGCAAGCTACTTACTCTGGAGCACTTGGCAGGAGGGAGGGGCCAGGAGTGCCAGCAGGGGATCCAAGAACAGGAGGATCTGGGCTGCTCTATGCAAAACCACTACACAGAGAAGGTGAGTATAACATGTCATGTGTTTTTTTTTTTTTTTTTTTTTTTTTTTTTTTTTAAATAACAAACATTAATATCACTTTAGGCTTTCTACATGTCTCAAACTTTAGTCTGTCAAGGCCTTTATTATGAGGTCAGTGAACACCTGTAATGCTGAGTTTATCTGATGTTCAGTCTGCCTATCTTATTAGTATTCCGTATTATTGATATTTTTATACCAGAAAAACCCTGACAGCTTTAATCTCCATTCAGCAAGCTAGGTGTGTGTTTTGACCAAGCTGATGCTGCAGTGGAGGTTTAGAATCTGGCTGTGATTTCTGTAAGGGATTCCTGGATCACAAAACCATTTTTTAAAATGCTAAAACGCTTATATTTGTATTTTAATATATGTCGATTTAGCTGATCGGTTGATCGACCTCTGTTCAGCTGCAGTGGTCAAACATGGACTGAAATTCAGTTTGTCCCTGCTGAACTTGTTGAATTTTGATGCATCTATGACCAGCTTAAGGCAAGCACAAAGAGCAGAAGTTTGTGTGCTAAACGCTGGGAGGTGGCCTGTGTCCACCACTACAGGTTTGGGGATATGGAATATAAAAGATCATTCATGATTTATTGCTTTTTTAAATATAGGCAGAGGAAACAAAAAGACTAAAGGAATTACAGTTGGAACAGGAAGAAAGAATGGCGACAGAACTGGCTAGGATCAAACAAGAAAAACTCAAAGATGAAAAGCTGAGGCAACAAATTCGAGAGAACAGGTAGTTTATTGAATTGAAGGCAAATAAATATATATATATATATTAGTACTTCTTTGTAAACTTGTGTTTTTTTTTTTTTTTCTTTGTTTAACAAGTTGAGGACACTAATGACATTTTTGTGGCATGTGTAGTATGTTCAACGTACACAGGATGCGTGTGGCACGTCCAGTCCTTTTTGCCCCTCTGCCGTGACCCCCCTGCCCCCAATTGCCAGCACTTTTTTCTCTGAAAATAATTAAATCCGAGAGTTGCTGTGTACATACAGTAGCTTTAGCTGCTGCAGATGTCAAAAAGAGGGCCACCTTTCTCAACACCCTTTGCTAAATAGAACGATACAAAGTAACATTGTTATATTTGTATCTAAGGGATGAACTTCCATCTGCTGACTGACCAAAAAAGTGTATAAAAAAAAAAAAAAATTGTCTTTTTAACCCCTTTTATTAAGCCATATTTAACCCTAACCAGCCCTAAGTAACTCATTCTTACCCTTCTCCTGTCAACTATTTTTCTGCTTTTTTCTTTTTTTTTTTTTTTTTACATTTTGTGTCACATTTTAACTTTACAATGCTTTGCACCATAATCATAATTTTATTCTCATTTTAAATAATACAAATTATAGAAAAATATGTATATGCAGTAACACATTTTTTTTCAAATGAAAAAAATGGTAAAAATAGAAAGAGAATGATATTTTTGTTTGTTTTAAAGTTTAGCTGCATTTTATGTCTAAGATTTGCATAAAACATTTTTGTTAGACAATATCACAAAAAAGCCTTGTTTTTCCTTTAGAAAAACATACATATTCATAAACCTGCTCCCACCCCTGTTTTAAGCCCTATTCTTACTACCCTGTAAAAGAAACATGTGTATACTTCTAGCCATATGATCGAATCCCAGCATCGGCTTCATTGTAGAGACAGCTGATAACAGATGCTCCATAGTAAGCCTATTGGTGTTGTCACCAGCCAGGCTCTGCAACCGTTGTCTGTGATCTCTCCTCTTTCCTGAAGCCAGCTACTGGGGGGGGGAATCATGTGACCGGACCAGAGTGCCCTCAGCATAGGTAAGGGCAGGTAGAATAGGCTTAGAATGAGGGTGGTAGCGCAGGTTTAAGTATAGTAGTTAGGATTTGACTGAACTTCTACTTTTAATTTGTTTATAATGACTGTACTGTTTTCCCAGCCTGGAGCTCCGAGAATTAGAGCAAAAGCTGAAGTCTGCCTATCTAACCAGAGAGCGGGCTGCACAAATAGCAGAAAAAGAGGTTGTTAAATATGAGAAAATGGTAAGTTTTTCTACTTTTGGTGAGAAGAACACCAATCTAATATTGGCCATTTAAAAGATATTACCCTTTTTTGGAGCTTTTTGCTAGTTATACCCATAAAAGTAATTTATTCGAAAGGTTATATATGGGAGCCCAGAGGTTGTATACAGTACATAAGAGCAGCACTGCTGCTTTAATGTTGAGCCCCAGACAGATACAGTGCCTTGAAAAAGTCACACCCCTTGAAATTTTCCACATTTTCTCATGTTACAACCAAAGACTTAAATGTATTTATTGGGATTTTATGTGATGAACCAACACAAAGTGGCTCATAATTGTGAAGTGGAAGGAAAACGATAAATGGTTTTAAATTGTTTTTTTTTTACAAATAAATATGTGAAAAATGTGGCGTGCATTCTTTATTCAGCACCCCTGAATCAATACTTTGTACAACCAACTTTCACTGCAATTACAGCTGCAAGTCTTTTTGGGTATGTCTCTACCAGCTATGCATGTCTAGAGTGACATTTTTGCCTAGTCTTCTTTGCAAAATAGCTCAAGCTCTGTCAGATTGGATGGAGAGCGTCTGTGAACAGCAATTTTCAAGCCTTGCCACAGATTTTGACTTGGATTTAGGTCTGGACTTTAACTGGGTCATTCTAACAAATGAATATGCTTTGATCTAAACCATTCCATTGTAGCTCTGGCTGTATGTTTAGGGTCGTTGTCCTGCTGAAAGGTGATGTGGAAGGTGAAGCCCTAGTCACAAGTCTTTTGCAGATTTTAACAGGTTTTCTTCTAAGATTGCCCTGTATTTGGCTCCATCCATCTTCCCATCAACTCTGACCAGCTTCCCTGTCCCTGCTAAAGAAAAGCATCTCCACAACATGATGTTGCCACCACCATGTTTCATGGTGGGGATGGTGTGTTCAGGGTGATGTGCAGTGTTAGTTTTCCGCTACACATAACATTTTGCTTTTAGGCCAAAAATTTCAATTTTGGTCTCATCTGACCAGAGGACCTTCTTGCACATGTGTGCTGTGTCCTCAACATGGCTTCTCACAAACTGCAAACGGGACATCTTATGGCTTTCTTTCAACAATGGCTTTCTTCTTGTCACTCTTCCATAAAGACCAGGTTTGTGGAGTGCACGACTAATAGTTGTCCTGTGGACAGATTCTCCCACCTGAGCTGTGGATCTCTGCAGCTCCTCCAGTGTTACCATGGAACTCTTGGCTGCTTCTCTGATTAATGCTCTCCTTGTTCAGCCTTTCATTTTAGGTAGACGGCCATGTCTTGGTAGGTTTGCAGTTCTGGCATACTCTTTTTCCATTTTTGGATGATGGATTGAACAGTGCTCTGTGAGATGTTCAAAGCTTGGGATATGTTTTATAACCTAACCCTGCATTAAACTTCTCCACAACTTTATCCCTGACCTGTCCGGTGTGTTCCTTGGCCTTCATGATGCTGTTTGTTCACTAAGGTTTTCTAACAAACATCTGAGGGCTTCACAGAAGAGCTGTATTTTTATACTGAGATTAAATTACACACAAGTGGATTCTATTTACTAATTAGGTGACTTCTGATGGCAGTTGGTTCCACTAGATTTTAGTTATGGGTATCGGAGTAAAGGGGGCTGAATACAAATGCATGCCACGCTTTTCAGATATTTTTTTTGTAAAAAAAAATTTGAAAACCATTTATCATTTTCCTTCCACTTCACAATTATGTGCCAATTTGTGTTGGTCTATCACATAAAATCCCAATAAAATATATTTACATTTTTGGTTGTAACATGACAAAATGTGGAAAAATTTCAAGGAGTATGAATACTTTTTCAAGGCACTGTATAAAGAAAAGGGGTACTTGCAAAAAGTTCTGCATTTTTATAGGGTTGGGATTGTTGGTAAGGTACTGTAAGTACAGTAAAGCACATTAGCGTGCCTGCTTATACATCCATACTTCTACTTTACATATAATTTCAACAAGTCCTGTTCACTTTAAAGATTATCCTTGTCTCCTGGTTTGTTAAGAAAAAAACACCGTAGTGAACACAACCAAACATTGTCCCACTTTATTAAATCCAAATAAAATCAAATTATTGATTAAATTATTAAATCAAAGAAAAATATTTTAGTACAGCAAGTAAAGATTAGAAGCAAGCAGTACATAGAAATGTATATACAGTATACCAATCATAGGTAACGTACTATGACAGAGTTTTAGACATATTCCTGGAGCCAGATATTCAATGTACTTTTAACATTTTCTCCTGGTAATTTTTAGCAGCTTATCAAAAGAAGGAAGTTTTTCCTTCTGGTGGTCCTGAATACTATATTTATCTGCTGACCCTTGCCATAATACAGAGCAGTCTGATCACCACCATAATCTGCCTTCAATGCTGAATGTCTCAGTGACAGTAGAAACTGCTGCTACCATTGAAAGAACCTAGCTAAATACAAACATAGAAATCAGATCAGCCACTGCCGAACCAATATAAAGCCTTTGTTAAGCACCTGCTGTACAAGGCCAACTCTTCCCACCTTTAGTGAGTGTGGTGTTGCATAGGCTTTCCTGTAACTGATTAATAACATGAACATATATGGTCCCACAACAGAACTGTAGATGGCAGTGTAAAAATACATGAAGCATATGTCAGTACATAATGAGCATTACATATTTCGTACATCTCTGTAAATATCACACCCCACATACCGGCAGAAACTGGCAGAGGTAACAAGCTGCAAGGGGTGGGAGCTGCCAGATACCATACCTCGTGGCTGGCAAGGAGTGAGAGCCAGGACCCGCGAGATAGCGAATAGCAGAGGGCAGGGTGCGCATTTGACGTGGCGCCTTAATTTGCGGCCTGGCAGGGAGTGAGAGCCGGGAGCCGCAAGTTAGTCAGCAGCAGGGGGCGGGGCATACACTCTACGTCATTGGTTGCTGGGACGCCTGCGGTCCCAGCAACCAATGACTGCTGAGCGGCAGAGATGTGGCACTACACTGGTGGCATAACGGTCCGGACCGTAGCGTCGCTCGGTCCATGTTCGGACCGTGGGCCGCCATTTAATAATGGCTGATCTAGGTGTTGCCATGCCTCTACCACCGAGAAAGAGTGGAAGTCCTTTCAGCAGCAGGAGAGGTAGTCTGATTCCTCTGCTAGATGATACTACAGGTCTTAGTCTTGTTTATGCCATGTACACACGAGCGGACTTTACGGCAGACCTTGTCCGGCAGACTTTTCGACGGACTTTCCGAATCAACGGACTTGCCTACACACGATCAACCAAAGTCTGATGGATTCGTACGTGATGACGTACGACCGGACTAAAACAAGGAAGTTGATAGCCAGTAGCCAATAGCTGCCCTAGCGTCGTTTTTTTGTCTGTCGGACTAGCATGCAGACGAGCGGACTTTTTGACTGGACTCGAGTCCGTCGGAAAGATTTGAAACATGTTTCATTTCTAGGTCCGTCGAACTTTTGGGGAAAAAAAGTCCGCTGGAGCCCACACATGATCGAATTGTCTGCCGGACTCCGGTCCGCCGGACCAAGTATGCCGTAAAGTCTGGTCGTGTGTACGCGGCATTACACCGACTCCCTTAGAGTGTAACTAAACCCATCGATTTAATGGTTTCCCAAAACATTTATATTCAAGGCATACTGTGAATGATAACTCTCACAAGTAATTCCCTCTGGTGGCAACCTGTCTATCTAGGTGAGGATGGTTCTCTGTGCCTTCTCTTTCTGGTCATTTTGGGCAGGTTTACCTGTCTAGCAGAGAGCCCAGCCTCACCCGGTTCAGGTTTGGGCCTGGTTCCTCAGGTGGCCCCTGGGCTACAGACAGTTCATAGCTATTTTTTTGGGATCCGTTAGTGGTTGTTGCTGTGTTGCCCGCCTCTCAGTTTGACTACTTTTCAGCTTCCCGACAGTATCTGAAATCCTGTGTCCTTCAATGGACTAAAAGAAAATGGAATTTATGCATTTGTTGTAAAATAATTTTCTTGGAGTCCATTGTGGGACACTGATCACACCCCTCTGTGTTTTATGTTCATGCTCTTGTCGCTAAAAACTGAGGCATGCAGGTGGGAGAATAGGTTATCCTGGGGCTGACCTTAGTTTGTTTTTTATTTGCCAGTATCCAATCCTGTAGTTGGCGGTATAATCTGATAGCATCTGAATTCCTGTACCTCGCAATAGACTCCAAAATGAGAATTTTGCAGTGGGTACAAAAATCCTCTTTTTGTCATTTAAATATTCTTTCTCTAACCTGTCACTCACAAAACTTTTGCATACTGAATAGAAACGTGAATCTGAAATAGCTCGCAAAATGAAGGAGGAACATGAAAGGGCTTCAGAGGAGGAACTGGCTAAAGAGACCAGGCGCTATCATGAGAAGCTGCATTACCAGAAGGAGCTGGAAACACAGCTGGAAGAAAAGGAGATAAAGAGGCAGGAAGCTTATCAGGAGTTCCTGAGGGAGAAAATCCTGGTAGATGAAATTGTAAGGAAGATTTATGAAGAAGATCAGACGTAAGTATAAAATAAATGTGTGATGGTCCTTCTAAAGGAAATATATGTGTATGTGCAGAGTTTTCTGACTGCAAATATGAATTGTATATGACCGCATCTGTAATGAACAGTTAAAGAACAGCTCCAGTAAGCAATATATGCACCTAACCCACCCATATAACATATATCTGCTGTAATTGTAGAAAAAAAAAGAATCCTGTGTGGGGTTTCTAACTTAGGTTGGATTAGGGGAATATTTTATTATACAGGATTTATATAGCGCCAACAGTTTGCGCAGCGCTTTACAACATGAATAGGTAAGATAGAATAATTTTGTTTTTACTAGAAACGATCTTGCCCTTTTAAATATGAAGTTTGACTACAATGTATTTTTAACATGTTGTAAAATGATTTATAGCAAGCAACCAGCATTTACAGCCCTGGTTCTAATTTGGTTCTTATTAGCATATTTTATGTATACCTTTATCATTATTGCCTGGCATCCTAAATAATAATTTACAAATCAATTCATCACTAGTCTTTGACATAGTTTTAATAAGCTAGTTACCCTTTCAGGAATAGGTTTTGCTGTTTTTTTACAAATTACAGTAAACCTTTACATGTTTACAAAGATTCACCACCATCTATCCCCCCCCCCCCACATTCCTTGAGTACTTGGATTGTTAGGTTTAGGGTTGCACTGATAACGTTTTTCTACCAGCGAGTACGAGTACCGATACTTTCAGTCAAGTACTTGATGATGCCGAGTACCAATACCTTTTTGAGGTACGATTTGAGCCCATACCAAATAGACTCAAATCGCACTGCAAAGAGTCGCATTCCAATTTGAACAGGAAAGCGGTAGGATTCCTGTCCAAATCGCATACGGCTATCCCCTCCTGTGTGGTCCCAGTATAGAAAGACAGGGAAGCGCCATGTAAGAAGTGCAGCAATGGGTAAACAAACAGTTTATTTAAAAAAATGTTATCATAACTCACATGTTAAAAGTTCATCATATATCTTGCATGTCAAATTCAGAACCACGGCCGATTGTGGCGCTCACAGGGCTAGAGGAGATGTAGGAAGTTCCAGGACCCCTGTGGGTATAGGGCAGAAGGGATGTTGGCTTGAGGGGAGGACTGCCTATGCATCTCCTCCAGCCCTGTGAGCACCGCAAGCGGCCATGGTTTTCGATTTGACATGCTGCAAGCTATGTTATGTACTTTTAACATGTGAGTTGTGATAACCTAGCATTTTTTAATAAACTGTTTACCCATTGCTGCACTTCTTAGATGGCACTTCCCTGTCTTTCTATACTGGGATCACACAGGAGCGGTGGGAAAAATAGAATGCGATTTGGACAGGAATTGCACTACATTCCTGTTCAAATCAGTGCAATTTGAGGCCATTCATTTTGTATGGGCTCAAATCGCACCGCAAAGATGTTTGGTTTAGAGTATCGGGAGCATTTGCACCAGTACTTGTACTCGGTATCGGTGCATCCATAGTTAGTATAATGTGCTAGTATTCTATAACACATAGAATTATACTGCAAGATAAACATCATGTTGCCTTGGTAATCAAAATCTAAATTATAATAGCCAGTTGTTATTTTTCCAGAAAAAAACTGTAAATTTGATTGTCTAGGGCAGTGTTTCTCAACCTTTTTTCAGTCAAGGCACCCTTTAAAATTATATACAATCTCAAGGCACCTCATTCTAAAATGTAAAAAAAATATTCTAATAGCTTTACATAAAGCGGCAGCATCAACACACGTAGAACACCCAACATTAGGGGTAATTTATTCTTACAAATCAAATACAGTTTTGTACTTTAGTACCGACTAGTATTCCAGTGTTTTTCCTCTCCCTCAGAGGGGCAGGGGTGGGTCAAGCAAGGATGCTGTGCAGGCGATCAACACTGATGACATCACTGGTTGTTAGGGTGGCGTTGGCTGGAAGGTTGAAATGGTGCACAATTAAAACCTGTGGCTTTGTGTAACTAAAAGGCATTTTTCCAAGGCACCCCTGAAGCAACCTCAGGGCACCCTGGTTGAAAAAGGTTGGTCTAGGGCACCTAGATCTGTCCATTAAAAACCATACTCTCCCATGTATGTGTCTAGTCTAATTTTCCAAACAACAAAGAGCAATTGCCTTGCAGTATATGACCAGCAGATGGCATTAAAGTAGCACTAAAGGCAAAAACATTTTTTTCATTTTAAATAGAGTAAGGTCGGGTTATAACTTCTGTCTTTTTTTTTTTTGCCATCTGTGCCCCATTGGGGAGATGTCCCTTCACTTCCTGTCCCATAACCAAAACAGCAAGTGAGAGGTAATCTCTCCAAAATTAGGGAATCCCTGGTTGTCACCAGGGTCACCAAAACTAATGTCACCATTGGAAGATTTTCTCTCTCTCTCTTTCTGTTCTGGGGACAACCCAAAATTTGGGATTATCTTAATGGTAAACAGGACAAAGAAACGGTGAATCTCCCAAACAGGGGCACAGACAGCAGTAAACCTGACAGGTGTTCTAATCCCTCTCCTCTAATTTTGTTTCTAATTTTGTTTCCCTTTAGTTATACTTTAATTATCCACAATCCACTACTTATTTTCTATTGTTGGCTCACTGCCACCCTAAAATATCTTAAAGGCAATCTATAGTCACAGCATACACTTTCTTTCTTTTTACAGCGCAACATTATAATAACCATACAAACGATGGTTATTTTTGACAACCCAATATAAGCTTATTTGAAAAACCTTCTTTTCCATCTCTTTCCACAACTTCCTGTATTTTCTGTATGCTTTGCAGCATCCCTCTGCTGCTTACATTCAGTTTCTAAGAACTACATATCCCATGGTTCAAGCAGTGATTTCTGTACTGACTCCACCTCCTTAAACCTCTCATCTCGGCTCCTCTGTAGTTAGAAGGCAGGCTCTGACAAATGGCATGGTGAATATGTGTCCCAGAATTCATGAAAGTAAATGTGTGGGGATCTTCGCAAAGTACGTCTACCAACTTCAAGATTGTTCAGATAAAAACTTTATTGTTTAATTTTCATATCTGTGGTTAATAATGTTAGGTGCCCAGTGTCTGTTTTATAAAAAAAAAAATGCAGTTCTATACCTAATTTCAGAGCGCCTCTTGGCGCTCATGTGACCGGCCACCTCTCTCCTCCCGACTGATGTCTCACTTGCTGTATAAGCTTTAATAAAATTTTAATGAAACAACAAAAAAACAAAAACTATAGCTCGCATTAGTGGTTAACACCTTATGTTGGTGGTCATTGGAAGATTGCCCTCCTGTATTGGTGGTCAGTGTAGGTTGGAGATCAGTTCTCAATTGCTCAACCTCAATAGGAGCTCTGATTGAGAGAGTCTGATCTAATTTAACTAAGGCTAGCCAGAGAAGGTAGATGTTTTGAAGAATCACCTACTTACCCCTTTGTAGAGCAGCCACTGTTTTTGCCTGTACAAATTACTTTCACCTGCGTTATCCCCTATCTACTCAGTTGCTATATAAGCTCGCACCTACTGTGATCAGACTGTTGTTCATACATACATATATACAGTGGGGACAGAAAGTATTCAGACCCCCTTAAATGTTTCACTCTGTTATATTGCAGCCATTTGCTAAAATCATTTAAGTTCATTTTTTTCCTCACTAATGTATAGAGCTGCACGATTCTGGCTAAAATGAGAATCACGATTTTTTTGCTTAGAGGATAGATCACGATTCTCTCACGATTCTCGCGGCGTAACATCATCTTTCACATTAAAACAAAAAAAAAAAATTTATTTATTGAAGTGTATTTTTTCCCAAAAAATTGCATTTGAAAGCTGGGCAAATACAGTGTGACATAAAATATTAAAGCAATTGCCATTTTATATAATATTTGGGGGTTCCAAGTAATTTTTTTTAGCAAAAAATATTGATTTTAAGTTGAGAAAGAAGTGTCAGAAAAAGATTTAGACTTTAAGTGGTTAAACTTCCTGCATTTACACGTGGTTTAAAACTTGGCAGATTGCCCAGGTTATTTGTTTACACAGAGAAGTTCTATATCTTTGATCTAAGAAGGAAGTTGGTTACAATGTTTCAAGTTCTAAACTTGGCAGACTGCCTGATGTTTTCTTTTGACAGCTGAGTGAGCAGATAATCTCTCTACTTGTTTATATGAAAGAATCGGCAAACTCAGCAGGAGAGATCGTCAGGGGAGGTGAATCGAGATCACGATTTTTTAACGATTAATTGTGCAGCTCTACGAATGTACACACAGCCCCCCATATTGACAGAAAAACACAGAATTGTTGACATTTTTGCAGATTTAATAAAAAAGGAAAACTGAAATATCACATGGTCCTAAGTATTCAGACCCTTTGCTCCAGTATTTAGTAGAAGCACACTTTTGATCTAATACAGCCATGAGTCTTTTTGGGAAAGATGCAACAAGTTTTTCACACCTGGATTTGCAGATCCTCTCCAGGTCTGTCAGGTTGGATGGTAAACGTTGGTGGACAGCCATTTTTAGGTCTCTCCAGAGATGCTCAATTGGGTTTAAGTCAGGGCTCTGGCTGGGCCATTCAAGAACAGTCACGGATTTGTTGTGAAGCCACTCCTTCGATATTTTAGCTGTGTGCTTAGGGTCATTGTCTTGTTGGAAGGTAAACCTTCGGCCCAGGTCCTGAGCACTCTGGAAAAGGTTTTTGTCCAGGATATCCCTGTACTTGGCCGCATTCATCTTTCCCTCGATTGCAACCAGTTGTCCTGTCCCTGCAGCTGAAAAACACCCCCACAGCATGATGCTGCCACCACCATGCTTCACTGTTGGGACTGTATTGGACAGGTGATGAGCAGTGCCTGGTTTTCTCCACACATACCGCTTACAATAAAGGCCAAAAAGTTCTATCTTGGTCTCATCAGACCAGAGAATCTTATTTCTCACCATCTTGGAGTCCTTCAGGTGTTTTTTAGCAAACTCCATGCGGGCTTTCATGTGTCTTGCACTGAGGAGAGGCTTCCGTCGGGCCACTCTGCCATAAAACCCCGACTGGTGGAGGGCTGCAGTGATGGTTGACTTTCTACAACTTACTCCCATCTCCCGACTGCATCTCTGGAGGTCAGCCACAGTGATCTTTGGGTTCTTCTTTACCTCTCTCACCAAGGCTCTTCTCCCCCGATAGCTCAGTTTGGCCGGACGGCCAGCTCTAGGAAGGGTTCTGGTCGTCCCAAACGTCTTCCATTTAAGGATTATGGAGGCCACTGTGCTCTTAGGAACCTTAAATGTGGCAGAAATTTTTTTGTAACCTTGGTCAGATCTGTGCCTTGCCACAATTCTGTTTCTGAGCTCTTCAGGCAGTTCCTTTGACCTCATGATTATATGTATATACACATACACACACACACACACACACACACACACACACTCAGGGGGTTGTTTGCGAAAGGCAAATCCACTTCCACTTTGCACTACAAGTGCACTTGGAAGTGCAGTCGCTGTAAATCTGAGGGGTAGATCTAAAATGAGGGGAAGCTCTGCTGATTTAATCATCCAATCATGTGCAAGCTAAAATGCTGTTTTTTTATTTCCCTTGCATGTCCCCTTCGGATTTACAGCGACTGCACTTCCAAGTGCACTTGGAGTGCAAAGTGGATTTTTCTTTCGTAAATAACCCCCAATATATAAAGCGCTTCAGCAAAAAATACGCACTCAACTAAATTCTCCAATTCATTCAAACATATGCATATATTTGATATCATAAAATAAATATCCTATACACTTCATATGCGTTTATATATAAATTAAATGTCCTATACAAATGTATATACCAATATACATAAAGTGCAATTACAAATAAAGTGCAAAATGTTCTCCAAAAAGTACACTGTGCTATCCTAGATCATAAAAGTGCAAATGTCCACTTTCAGTTTTCTGATTTAAAAATAAAGTGCATATTCAATGTGTTCTCTCTTCCGCTGTCCATCACCTTGGTGGATACGGAATGGAAAAATGGTGGAAACCCTTGTTGTTTTTTATGAGCCCATGTTGAGCCAGGGATGAGTGGGAACAAACTATCTGATGAGTGAGGCGTGAAGGTGAGAAAATTTTGCACTTGATTTGTAATTGCATTTTATGTAGGTTTTTGGACACATGAATTTGTATAGAACATTTAATTTATATATGGACACATATGAAGTTTTATATGATATTTATTTTTATGATATCAAATCTATGTATATGTTTGCATGAACTGGAGAATTTAAATGAGTGCATCATCTTTTTTTTTTTGCTGAAATGGTGTGTGTGTATATATGTGTGTGTGTGTGTGTGTGTGTGTGTGTGTATATATATATATATATATATATATATATATATATATATATATATATATATATATATATATATGTGTGTGTGTATATGTGTGTATATATATATATATATATATATATATATATATATATATATATATATATATATATATATAAAAAATTACCAACAGTCTAGAACATTTCTGTGACTGATAAGTGGTACATCTGAAGTGCTTTTTGTCCCAGTTTTGGAGGTGTATATATAAATGCCCTGATCCTTGCCTCAGCCACCTATTAGCTTATTGGATCAGCCATTTAAGGCCTGCATAACTTTGTATGCAAGCAGATACTACATTGGATTACTACAGTAGACTTCTGCCTGCCCTTATTATGATCATACATTTCTCCGTATCTGGCAATATTCAGCACACTTGCAGTAAAAGGGAAAGCTCTTTAATCTGTTACAGATGTCTTCCAGCATGTTAGAATGAGATTGCTGTGGTAGAGCTTATTAGAGTCACTTTAGCAGGTAGAAACAACAGCATTTGTAGGGTACACTTCATTGCTAGAAACATACACTACAGGTTGTTTCTAGGCTTAAATCCTTGGTCAATGGACCATAGTTCCCCATTTAAATGGCCGTAATGAGGTCCTTTTGGCCGTTGGGACTTTAATATACACACATACTGGCTGATACCAGCAGACATGTATGTGTTTAGTGAGGAATCTCCTGGCAGTCTGAGATCCAAGTGCTTGACTTCCGTTGCCATTTTTACATTTATAAACATCACCCAGTTATTAAAAAGCTTTAAGACACAAATCTGATTGGCGCTATTTGGATCTAAACTGGCAACATACCCTTGTTACCCTTATTTTTAGTAAAGTACTCTTTATGGAGTACCCTTTTGTCTCCCATGTCATAGCCCTCAATGGAGGGGGGTGGGCACAGCATGATTCCCAATGACTCTCCATCATCAGGGCAGGCACAAACAAAAAATTTGAATGAGGGGATTTGCTTTTCTGCGTGATGTTAGCCAACTCTGCTTCAGGAATTGAGACTAAGAAACTAAGCAGATAATTTATATTTTAAATGCTTTGCAAATGAAAACTATAGACATTTGTTATGACCAAAGCTGTACTTTTTAACCCTATCAAAAACTGAATCTGCAAAGATGTATTTTCTATTGGAATAAGTATGTACTGTATAGCCAAAACCTTTATTTCTTTCCATTCACATATAGCCCCAGAAATCTAGTAGGGAGTGAGAGGAAACCTCTATAAAGCGAGGGGAATTCTCTTCTTGTTATCACTGAAACACAAGTCCTCCTTGGATCTCACTTTCTGTCTCAGGGACAGCGGTCACCAGGAAAAATAAAGAGGGTAAAGACAGCGATAAATGGTTTGAATCCCGGACGGTTCTGTAGGGACCGGCCAAGATTCGATCCATCTATGGGCAAGCTGGTTGTACCCAAGACGATTCATCGATCGACTTGGGTACAACCAGCCTGTTCAGTTGTATACTTATGATTACCGCCGGAGGCTATAGCAGCTAGCTGTAATCATTATGTTCTGCCGGCCCGGGAAAGCTCCAAGCCAGCAGAACACAATAGTGACTGTGTTGATGGGGGAATTAAGCGATTTTTCTTTCCTTCCACCCATGGTGGAAGGAAAGGAAAATCAAATCATCTATGGCTTGCTTAAATCTCTGCGGTAACACAGACAGCAATAAAAACATGACTGAGTTCTTATACCTACACATCCAATAACTAAGCAAAAACTGTTTTGGCCATACATTCACTTTAATAAATAGAGAAACTATATTCCTAAAACGCCAGCAGATGGCAGTGGTGTACAGAAATACATTTTTTTTTTTTTCCTTACTCAGTTTTAAAACGTATCTGAAAACACATGGTGTTATAGAGCAGGCTGTGACACACTTTCATTTTACCTACTAAATTTATGCTTACATAGCTGAGTATTTTGCAGTTTTGACCTTGTTTAAAGTTGTAAACCCTTGAAGGAAAAAAACAAAAAAAAGAAACCTGTAATGCCGCGTACACACGATCGGTTTTCTTGTCGGAAAAAGGTATGACGGCTTTTCCGACGGGATTCCGCTCAAGTTTGCCTTGCATACACACGGTCACGCAAAAGTTCGCTGAAATTACGACCATCAAGAACGCGGTGACGTACAACACTACGATGATGACGTTTAATGCTTCCGAGCATGCGTCGAATTGTTTCCGAGCATGCGTAGGGATTTTGCACGTCGGAATTGCCACAGACGATCGCATTTTCGGATAGGAACTTTTCCGGACTGTAAAATTTAGTGTAGAGACCGATGGAGCATACACACGGTTGCATTTTCCGACGAAAAAAATTTCATCGGTCTTTTGCAGGCCGAAATTCCGTGTGTATGCGGCATTAGAGAAAGGCATAATGAGCTAGTATGCATCATTATTATAAGTATTATTAATACTTCCCTTCGAACGAACCCCTCCAGTGGTGCCCACACACCGCTGAGAGAGCGGACATCTTCCCCGGTGTTTCTTCCGGGTTCGCGTGCTTCAGCGATGTGAGTGACCGGAGCCGCAATGATGTCACTCCCACACATGCGCGTGGGAGCCGACGTTTATGGCACGGGCTCTGAAGGACCAGTATTCTGCCGAAAACTCCAACTCGCCAAAATCTCCAACCGCATCACTTCCGCTGACTCTCCAGCAGCAAAAATTGTAGATTACTATGAGTTGGCTGTCTTTACAGAACACCGGCAACGTTTACACTAAGGTACACGATAATGACATTGTTCGTCCACCCGCTAGTAACCAACAACATGGCCTCCTTATCCAGTGTTCTGTCAAAACGGTAAACTAGTCATGTACCGTAGTGACTCATTGAAATCTGCAATTATTGCTTCTGGTGAGTCACCGGAAGTGACATGGTTGGAGATTTTGGCGAGTTTAAGTTTTCGGCAGAACACCGGCATCGGCCTTATTATAGGCTTACTTGTAGGTACAATTAAAAAATAAGACTTTACTTCCTCTTTAATGCAACTGCAAAAGCTGAATAAAAGCTGCTTTTAGTCAGAGCACACAACACTGTTGGATCTTAAGCTAGCCATTGAGGGATAAAAATTCAGCTGGTTCAGCAGGGACCAGGCTAAGTTTGATTAGTGTGTGGTCATCCATGTTCAACAGAAGTTGGTCATTTGATAGACTTCTCTTGAAAGGACCTGTTGGAAAACTTTTGTCACTCAGCAGCTGAAGCTGATCGATGTATCCTGACAGCGGCAGTTTCCACTGTCAGAGTACAACACCCCTGTAGAAATGGGGGAAGGGGATTACTCCATCCACTGTGTGTGTGATGGAGCAGTCTATTATTCAGTGACTAGCCTTAGAGTTTATGGTGGGTTACATTGTAATGTTATTGCAGATACTAAGTCAGGGGTGTCTAACTCAATGTCATTGTGGGCCGCATCAGCAGTATGGTTGCCCTCAAAGAACTGGTTGAATCTGGAAGGCTATGCATCTACTCTCTTTTATTGAGTGCAGAGTTCAGGAGTGTGTTCCATACAGAGTGCATGGTTTAGGGGTGCATTGCGTACAGAGTTCAGCTTCCTCACAGCTCTGCTCTACTCCTACCTCTCCCTATATAGGCGGCTCTAACACTGCCCTGTGTAGGCAGCTCGCTCTATTACCCCTGTATTTGGCTCTGTTATACCTCCCTGTGTAGGCAGGCAGAGCATTCTCACTCTCAGATTCTGGAGAGCTGTCCTTGCCATGAGGGATCTGTTACACCTGAAAGCCGCTGAAAGCAAAGCTGTCCCTTGTATACACAGAAGACTTCCATGTTTACAAGTGACAGCAGGGAGGGGAGGGTGAGAACCGCACGTGGTGGAATGGAGTTGCACCCCAATCGTCTGCAAAACTGAGTGGGAGAGCCACATGACCAGCCTAGAGAGCCAGGTCTTGCCCATGTTCCTTGTGTTTGACATATGTCCACTAAGCAGTCTATTTATGCTTTTATTTATACAACATTAACCCAGGATTTACACATTCTTCCATTCAAATCTAGATAGAAAATGTGTAAATCCTGGGTAAAAGGTGTTTTGAGGAAAAAAGTAGACTTCAAAGTGATGGTCGATAAAAATGTTTACTTTAGTTATTGCTCCTTTATATCCAAGCTTTATTCACATGCAACTTATGAGCTACTAATTATCATGTCAGATAATCACAAAAACTCAGTCAGGAGGGATAAAGTATTTTAGCCATGTTTCACATTTTTTTTGTAGGTGTTCTGTATGAGTTTGGGCACAACTAGAAGAAGGGGTAGGGGAAAAAGTTCCAATCCTGAATGAGCAACACTATGGCTTTTAGGCTGATTTTGGGGATGTAAGTTTAGGGGTACCTTTTCTGTAAAACGATATTCAGTAAATGTGCAGCGCTGAATGAAAATAATACAATAATATGTAGCAAGGATACAAACAGTGTTCAGAATAATCATAAGATGCAAATATATGTGATTGAAAAAAGAGTCCATTCGGTGTGTAGTTCATAGGTGTACTAAAAGCTCACCAGAAGTTAAAGGTACTAGGCACAATATGACATCCACCAGGCATCACCAAGGTGCGTGAGAAGATCTCCACAAGTGAACCTTCACCCAACTTATGCACTCACCAGAAGAAAGACTTATGTAAGCTTCAATCTGTAATCAGTATTCTGTCCTCTTCAGTATGAGCCGTAGGTGATATGGAGACTTGCTTCCAGAACACAGCACACTAAAGAGCTCACCAGCCAGGATCCCAGAGAAAGCTTATATAGTGTAGTATTTATTGGAAGTCCTAAAATCCATATAGGTAGTGGTACTGCAGCATAATAAAACAAAAGCAAGTGCATTTACATTGGCGGCCACTGCTCCAAACACATGGACGCAGCGGGGCGACGTCAGCACCGCTTTGTCCACATGTTTAGAGTGGCTGCCACAGTTTTAAATGCACTTGCTTTTGTTTTATTATGCTGCGGTACCTATATGGATTTTAACCCAAAAAAAAACAAGAAAATACTGCGCTACCTATAGAAAATATCCCCCCAAAAAGCAGCAGTTAGTGAGATGTGCATATGTCGATGACGTCACGTCATCGCCATTTTCAGTGTGGACGGGTGCTCGCTATGCCGGCCGGCTGTTTGCTGTATTTTTACATACTCATGTGAGTTTTCTACCTTTTATCTATTAAATCGTTTTTATCAGTATTACACTATGGCCAGTTCCTTTTTATTTACATGCTCGTGAGATGTCATTTTGGAGTCTCTGCTGTATCCCCCGGTTCCTGCCGCAAGCAGTCCAGAACGCCAATGGATCTCTCATACTGCTATTGAACATAAGCTGTGGTTGGCTTGCCTTGCGGTAAGCGCATTATTTGCCTGGTGGTGGATCACGTAGTGTGGTGTGGTTAACCAATACTGAACACAAGCTGTTGTTGGCTTGCCTTGTGGTAAGCGCAATATTTGCACGGAGTGTGGGGTCTCATCTTCACTACTGAGTTTGCTAGTGTTCACTCTAAGTTCCCTTTTTTTCCTGCTGTATCTTTATGCACTAGTGTAAGTTTTCTACCTTTTCTAAACTTTAATTAGTTTGGCAGTATTACACTATGGCCAGTTTCCTTTTATTTACATGTCCATGAGATGGAAGTTTGGTGTCCTCATTACATCCTTTCAGCTACGATGTATACAGTCTAAGAGCACCATCTGGATTCTCCACACCAAGACGTGATACAGGCTGGTGTACGCTTGCCTTGCGGTAAGCGCAATTATTGGGTATTTGCGGATACTGTATGGGTTGTCACTCATATTTTTTACACCATTGACTCTGGTTGGATTCACCCAAAGGGTCTTTCTTGGACTGTTTTCAGAGCATTACTTCACATTTTTATTTTCTGTTACTCTATATGGACACTTATTTTTATTCGCAAATATTACATATGGACACTCATGTTTGATTCATACATACATGTGTTGACCCATGTACTTTTCATAATTTAATTTTTAATATTTTTCAACATTTTTGTATTTATATATGTACTTCCTCACGGAAGTCTTTGAGATTGCTTCACGTGTTTCACTTATATTTAGCGCGGTTATTTCTTTTTTATATGGATTTTAAGACTTCCAATAAATACTACACTATATAAGCATTCTCTGGGCTCCTGGCTGGTGAGCTCTTTAGTGTGCTGTGTTCTGGAAGCAAGTCTCCATATCACCTACGGCTCATACTAAAGATGACGGAGTACTGATTATGGATTGAAGCTCACAGAAGTCTTTCTTCTGGTGAGTGCATACTTTGGGTGAAGGTTCACTTGTGGGGATTTTCTCACGCACCTTGGTGATGCCTGGTGGATGTCATATTGTGCTTAGTACCTTTAACTTCTGGTGAGCTTTTAGTACACCTATGAACTACACACTGAATGAACCCTTTTATATCATATGTACTAATTTTTTTTCAATCACCTATAGTTGCATCTTATAATCATTGTGATCACTGTTTGTATCCTTGTTTAGGGCCGCTGATCTGCAGGTGACACCGATCCTCCTGTACCGGGCAATGGGGGGCCTGGCAGCTTTGTTACATTGTAGAGTGCAGGGCAGGCAGTTTTCAAAGCTTGTGAGCAGCTCCTAGATTGACTGATAATTAAATATAATTTCCCGATGGGAAAGGTATGGAATGAGTCGGCTGATTCAACTGTATGAGGGTGACATCTTAAAATCATTTGCAGAGTTGAGACAAGAGTATGGGATACCAAATAAAACATTCTATAGTTATTTACAGATCAGACATGCCTTGGGCAATCAGTTCAGGGACCACCCACTGGAATGGAGTAAGAATCCACTTCTCCAAAAAATAATTAAGGCAGATATAACCAAAGGTCTTATATCTGAGATATACGCACAAGTAACTGGCAGAATTAATATACAGGTAGCGTCCTCTAGGAACAAAGAAAGATGGGAAGTAGATGTGGGGGTAATAACTGAGATGCAATGGAAGAGGATTCTAGAATTCGGCCCATTGGTTCTCCTTCACAAAAAGCTTCACATCTGTTATTGCTACATAGAGCTTATTATACTCCCAATAAACTGTATATGTTCGGATGTAGACCTGACGACAAGTTATGGTGTGGAGATGCCCAAAACTGGTCAGATATTGGTCAGGGATTTTAAAAATTGTTAATACTACATTTAGGGTTAAATTAGAACTAGAACCTAAAGTATGTGTTTTGGGTCACATCGATGAAGACTTAGGGAATGCGAGTAATAGCAATTGCGAGATGCCTATATCAAGCGAGGAAATTAATTGCACAATCCTGGCAATCAACAATGCCCCCGACTCCGGAAGAATGGGTTATGACCATAAATTTATGGTGTGGAAAGAAAAAGCAACTTACATTAGATGAGGTAACTATGACAAGTTCGTTAAGATATGGAAGCCCTGGCTACAAGGGACGGCATGCCCCCTGTGAGTGTCGCATCAGAGACCTTACATAACGATAGCTTAAAAATGGGAAGCGATAAGGAAAAATTAGTTTCCAACAAAAGACGTAACTAAGGAATAACATGTATACCGAAAACGGATATTCTCAAGGGGAAGGGTAGAGGTTTTATAGTAATGTAGGTAAAGCAGGTATAAATAATAACTGTTAAAGGATACCTGATTGATGGATTTTACTGTTCAACGGTATGTTTTTCTTCTGGTGAAAACAATAAAAATTATTTAAATTCGAAATATAATTTCCCGGGTCCCCATCCTTCCATCAGTGGGGCCCAGGAGGCAGTAGCAGAGCGGGAACTCCCTTTTTTTTTTTTTTTTTTTTTTTTTTGTTATGTAGGTGCAGATGCAGCCAGTGCCACATTTGCCGAGAATTAGTTTAAAGTTCCAGGCCCCCAGCCTGGCTATCCCTGGCAAAGTGATATGGAAGGGATGCCTGTTTGCCTCACTCCCTCAGTAAGTGTTGAGGGCAGAAGGCGGGGCTGCTGCTGACGGGGACTGTGAGGCACCGCAGCTGTCCATCAGCAAAGTATGTGGGACGAGTATAGTCTGTTCAGGGATCATCGTCCAGGCAGCAGTGGCGTGACAAGGGCACAGAGCAGGGCCAAGGGGGGAAGCAGAAGGGCAACAGTAACATTAGCTGGGGGGGCATCGGGAGGAGCGTTTCTGCCACTACAAGGCTGACAGGAGTAGTGACATACTCCTGTCAGTTAAGTGGTAGTTGAGAGGTATCTGGGGTCTGTGTGTCTGAGGGAGGGGAGACTGCACTGGGGACACTCAGGTCACAAGGGGGGGGGGGTATAGTATTAAATATCTGTGCAGAGGATGAGAGTATTTGTAATAGGAGGGGGTGGGACAAGATGATTATTTTTAGGTATGGGGGTGGGGGGGGGTTATTTGTGCTACTATGCAATGCAAAAATGTGACAGCAAGGTTAATTTTCGCTGCACATATAGCATTACACCCACAGCATATTTTGCCCCCTCTCCGCTGGCTTTGCAGCATACGGGGGAGCAGTTGGGTGGCAGTAAAAAAGCAAGACAGAGACATGTGTTGGGCGGGGGGAGGCAGTCGGGTAAGCTGTACAGGGCACCATGATTTCTAACAGCGGCCCTGTCCTTGCTACAGTGCCTGAATAAGAAATAATACCCATTGACATTTTCCACATTTTGTCATGTTACAACCAAAAATGTAAATGTATTTTATTGGGTTTTTATGCAATAGACCAACACAAAGTGGCACATAATTGTGAAGTGGAAGGAAAATGATAAATGGTTTTCATGTTAGGGATAACGTTGTGGAGAAGTTTAAAGCAGGGCTAGGCTATAAAAAAAATATCCCGAGCTTTAAATGGAGCACTGTTCAATCCATCATTGGAAAATGGAAAGAGTATGGCACATCTGCAAACCTACCATGACATGGCTGTCCACCTAAATTAACAGGCCGGGCAAGGACAGCATTCATTAGATTAGCAGCCATGAGGCCCATGGTAACTCTGGAGGAGCTGCAGCGATCCACAGCTCAGGTAAGAGAATCTGTCCACAGGACAACTATTAGTCGTGCACTCCACAAATCTGGCCTTTGTAGAGTGTTAAGAAAGCCATTGTTGAAAGAAAGCCATAAGAAGTCTGTTTGCAATTAACAAGAATCCATGTGAGGGGCACAGCAAACGTGAAAAACTAAAAACGGAAAACTATGCTCTGGTCAGATAAGACCAAAATTGAACTTCTTGGCCTAAAAGTAAACTGCTATGTGTGGCGGAAAACTAACACCGCACATCACCCTGAACACACCATCCCCACCGTGAAACATAGTGGTGGCAGCATCATGTTGTAGGGATGCTTTTTTTCAGCAGGGATAGGGAAGCTGGTTAGAGTTCATTGGAAGATGGATGGAGCCAAATATAGGGCAATCTTAGGTTCACCTTCCAGCTGGACAACGACCCTAAACATACAGCCAGAGCTACAATGGAATGGTTTAGATCAAAGCATATTCATGTGTTATGCCCCGTACACATGATCGGAAATCTGACAACAAAATCCATGGACTTTTTCTGACAGATGTTGGTTCAAACTTGTCTTGCATACACACGGTCACACAAATCTTGTCGGAAATTCCGAACGTCAAGAACGCGGTGACGTACAACACGTACGACGAGCCGAGAAAAATGAAGTTCAGTAGCCAGTGTGGCTCTTCTGCTTGATTCCGAGCATGCGTGGAACTTTGTGCATCGGAATTGTGTACACACGATCGGAATTTACGACAACGGATTTTGTTGTCGAAAAATTTGAGATCCAGATCTCAAATTTTGTGTGACGGAAATTCTGATGGAAAATGTCCAATGGAGCCTACACACGGTCCTAATTTCCGACAACAAGCTCCCATCGAACATTTTCCGTCGGAAAATCCGACCGTGTGTACGGGGCATTAGAATGGCCCAGTCAAAGTCCAGACCTAAATCAAATTGAGAATCTGTGGCAAGACTTGAAAATTGCTGTTCACAGACGCTCTCCATCCAATCTGAGAGAGCTTGAGCTATTTTGCAAAGAAGAATGGGCACAAATGTCACTCTAGATGAGCAAAGCTGGTAGAGACATCCCCAAAAAGACTTGCAGCTGTTATTGCAGCAAAAGGTGGTTGACTCAGGGGGGCTGAATACAAATGCACATCACACTTTTCACCTATTTATTTGTAAAAAAAAATTGAAAGCCATTTATCGTTTTTCTTCCACTTTATAATTGTGTACCACTTTGTGTTGGTCTATCACATAAAATCCCAATAAAATACATTTACATTTTTTTTTGTAACATGACAAAATTTGGAAAATTGCAAGGGGTATGAATACTTTTTCAAGGCGCTGTACATGTATTGTATTAGCTTCATTTAGCGCTGCACCTTTACTGGATTGAAATTATTACAAGGGTTTGTAGTCACCTTGCGTGCTAGCTGCTATAGTGATTGGTGCGCTCACTATATACATTGTTGTTTGTGTAAAAAGATATGTCCACTAACAGCCTGGAGAATGACTGCTGGAAATATGGAAATAGGTACAGGAAGAACGAAAGTCTGCTACAGGTTCTATGGTAGGGAGATGATGCACCCTCATTGCTTGCTTGGGCAAATAATGATTAGAAGGATATTTTAATTAGAATGAAATTTTAATCTATGATCTGGGAGTAGGGGAAGGGTAACAGAAATTTTAAATATAGTGACAGCAAGGAGTGAGAGATAACAGGGGTTAGCGGAGATGCAGTGGGGGTGGGGCTAGCAAAGGCAGTAAGGAGTTAGGCTGCATTCATACCTGAGCAGTTTCAGCTCATAAAATGCCTGAAAAAATACCTGAAAAACGCCCAACAAGCAAAGTCCCATTCGTTTCAATGGCACCTGTTCACATCTGAGTGTTTTGTCACCTGAAGCAAAACGCCTGAAAAATGCCCTAAGCTCAAAAAAGAATATGGGCTTCTTTGGGGCAGATTACAGGCGTTTTTCTGCCTTTTTACATTGGTGTAAGAACAAAAGAAAACAAAAGAACAAAATCTCGGTAAAACGCAGCAAAAAATGCGACTTTGAAGTGCTCAGGTGTGAATGCAGCCCTAATGAACCTTGCTTGTGCTATTAAAAAAATGCAACAGTAAAAGTATAAAATGCATAATAACAAATGCCAAACAAAACTGATTAAATGCAGTTACTTATGAAAAACCAAGATTTTGTAAAGCGCTGCGTAAACTGTTGAAGCTATATAAATCCTGTATAAGAATAATAATTATTATGATTGTGATGGAAGTCACTTTGGGTGGGGGGCTTGTGGAACTCAGCTTACCTTGGAGAGATCTGGAAACTCCGTGTCCAGCTCCTCCTATGTGTAAATAACCCTGTGTCCATTAGGGGCACAAGGTGACCGAGAACCCCACTATGATTTGTGCTAGTCGGACTCGCTGAACAGCCACACTGGAATGTTGTATATATTGTGTGTTGTCCCATGCTGTTGTGGACTCTTTGCTGGGATTGTTTGGGGTGTGGTTGTATTGTTCTATTGTGGCTGTCTGTTTTGGAAGAAAAGTATATTGTGGGATGTATATCTCTGTGGAGGGGGGGATTCCTCCAACAGCTCTCCTTGCTGATTGGACAGTTTAGCTCGCCCTGAATTCCAAAAGGAGGGGTGATTGTCCCCGAGTTGTATATCTTTTTGTACATGTGTTTCAATAAAGAGTCTGGTGTTTTTCACCCTACACTGAGTTACAGCTAGTGACTGGGTGGGCTAAAGGGTCTTGTATCGTGTAGTACCGGACAGAGAAAGCATTTACGGTTGACATACTCCTGTTGAGGCCGGAGGTCCGTTACAATGATATACTGAATAATCCCTAGAGTCTGTAGTGGTACACAATTTTCAATTTATTTATTTTTTTATATTGGTTGAACTAGATGAACATTTTTCAACATGACTAATTATGTAACATTGAAGGTAATAGCAATAGCTTGTTATGAGCCACTTCATATAAATGACACAGCTAAGATCTAAAGGGTTACTAAAGGTTCGTTGAAATTTAAAAAAAAAAAATAACAAACATCATACTTACCTCCACTGTGCAGTTGGTTAAGCACAGAATGTCCCAAAACCTCCTCTTCTTGGGTCCCTCAGCGGCGCTGGTAGCTCCTCCTCTTCTCTAGTGACCCGTTGGAGAAGCACTTTCCTTCAGGACACCCGTGCGGGCGCTCTCCCGAGTCCTGCTTCTGCGTCTGTTGACACAAAAAGCAGAACTCAGCCCCGGCGCCTGCATCATTGGATTTAATTGACAGCAGCAGGAGCCAATGGCTGCGCTGCTATCAATCTATCCAATCAGGACACAAGACACCAGCTAGAGCTGGTGTGCTCGTCCTCGGGGAGAAAAAGATAGGGTTCATGTAAGTAAAACGGGGGCACTGGGGGGCTGCAGCATGAGAGAAGGTTTTTCACCTTTATGCATATAATGCATAAAAGTGAAAAACCATGAGGGTTTACAACCCCTTTTAAGTGCAGCTACAAAGTACAAACTGATGATAATCCTTTATTATGGGTGATTTCAGCTACCCAGAAATCAGCTGGGACAGCAAAGCCAATTGTTCCAGTAAGGGACACAATTTGTATTTATTTTTTTTAAATGCTTAATACAAAGTATAGGGTATGCAAGAACATAAAATGGTATCCACTTATGATCAGGTAACCATACAGCTAAATAATAGCTAACAATATCAGTAAATGGAGATAAATGTAATCAAGGAGTTAAAGCGGAACTTTACCTATAACAACTTGATAAAAATAATGTTCTTTAGCAAGGAACATAAATTCCACATTAACCACTTGCGGACTGCTCAGCATACATTTACTGCGGCAGGGGGCTGCTCTGTACCAGTGATATGACACTTCCGGGTCTGGAGCGCGCGCCGCCGGCGACCCGCTTCCACTGTGATTATACACATCCGGAGCCTAGTGGCAGGTACCGCGGCTCTGTCTGCCGGTGCCCGCCGATGACACAAGCAAGGCAGATTGTCGTTCTGTCAGAGGGGAAGGTATTGATCCTGTGTTTCTGCAAAGCAGGAACATGGATCTTTGCCTTTTTCTTGTCTCCCCCTTGCCCTGGCTCCTTCTTGCTCCTTTTGAAACGACTAAGTAATAATTTGTTATGGTAATTTGTTTCCATTTGGACACTTGGTGCAAGTAAGACAGGGAGAATATTGAATATGAGAGATTACCTCATTAGAACCTGCTCTTTTGTCTAGTGTTCTAGTCATTGTTGAGATGTAGATTGTATTTCTCTTCTTCACCCCCTTGAACACTTTGTCTTCTCTAAATTGGTTACCCTATTAAGGGAATTTGGACCCATGTGTCTATCAACTATTCCCCCTTGTTGGGGCTCTGTTTTGTTAAATACATGAAAAACTTAATAAAAAGATTGGAATTTAAAAAAATTGCAAGAAATTAATCAATTCAAATCAATTCAATCAACATGCCAAAGACTGAAGCTGAAAAAAAAAATTGTTTACCTGATTAAATTAAGTATTTTATTTACTTAAAGAAACATAATAAACAAAAAAAAAAAGGCAAAAGCTTAAAGCCGGGTTTCCCCCCAAATGTGGAACTTCCGCTGATCTGCTTCCTCCTCCATTTGGCACCTTTCAGGGGGGAGGGGGGAACCGGTACATGTCAGGTACCCTTCCCCACTTCCGGGAGGCGGCGCCATCCCTCGGAAGTTCGGCCCCCTCCTTTCCCTGCTGCCAGGCCAATTAGAAAGCGCAGTATGCTTTGCACATGAGCAGTAGGGAACTGGCTGTGGCAGCACCGACAGCCCCGGTCCAAAAATCTGATGGGGTGTTGACATCGCGCGCTCCCTGGACAGGTAAGTGTCTATATATTAAAAGTCAGCAGCTACAGTATTTGCAGCTGTTGACTTTAATTTATTTTTCCCCAGGCGGAACACCACTTTAACCAATGGCAATATTAAGTATCCAAAATGAAGGTTTTTTTTTTTTTATGTCAAAGTAACCCTGGTTTTTACTTTACAATCTTTCCTTTAAAATCCAAACTGATGAAGTTTGTGAAAGGTTGAAGTTCATGAAGATGTGTTTTTCTTCAGCCTAAATAACAGCAGCAAACTGTGGTTTGCAGTACAGCACCATATGCAGGAAAGTGGGTTGATAGCCCATTGGAAATAAATTGATGTGAATTAGTGTAGAACAAGTGTGAATGAACCCTTCAAAACACATTTGTCACAAGTCAAAAAACCCACAGATTTGAACGTTATCGTGATTGCCATAACTTAAAGCTGAACTCAAACTCAGAAAACGAAGTCCTTCTTTGCAGTGGAGCTCTGCCTGCTACTCGTTTATGCCTAGGGCAGTGTTTCTCAACTCCAGTCCTCAAGGCGTCCCAACAGGTCATGTTTTAAGGATTTCTCTCAGATGAAATGGAATGGAAAGCCTGAAAACATGACCTGTTGGGGCGCTTGAGGACTGGAGTTGAGAAACACTGGCCTAGGAGACCAGGTTCAGCAGTTTCCCTTACCTGTTGCTCGACTCCTGCAGGCGCCCCTTTGCTGCTTGACGCTTTCGAGGAGTCTCTTCTCCCCTGCTCTTCGGTGGTCCAGGGTCCTCTGACAACATGAAAACAGATGCAGGGACCATGACATGAGGCCCCCAAGAGACTGTCCACTGTCAGAGTGTAGGGAAACTCCAGGGGAGCAGATGATCAGATATGCAAAATTGTTTTTCCGACCCTTCCATTAAATGACTGGCTACCCTTGCAGTGCAGGCACAGCCCCATTGCAAGGAAGAACTTTTTATTTTTCCAGAGTTCAGTTTTAAAGCTTGATTTCAAAGCTAGGAGTCATACGGTGCTAAAAACATTGCATTCATGTCCCACATTTCATAGTCATTTTGCTGAGGCAGCCCTGCTGCGCTTTCTCTGCTTTCATAAATCAGCATAAAATTGCATTGCATATATTAACAAGTTAACATTGATTTATTGCTAAATGACCAGCATCTCAATGGTGACTTATTTGCTATATCAGGGAAAGACAGTTAAAGCTGGAAAAAACGACTGCTACTAAAAGATACATCGAAGAATTCAAGGAACAGCAGAAGACTTGGAGAAAAATGGAAAAAGAGAAAATGGAGGCAGAAAATCTGAGAATTCTGTCATTTGCAAATATGCAGCAAAGAAGAGAAGAAGATCGCATGGTCCAGATCAGGGAGCGGGAGGAGAAGAAGAAAGCTATCCAGAACTTGGTACTAATTGCTGACACACAGAACCATTTAACAATGCACAATGAAGGGAATTTATCAAAACGGGAGCAGCCAGAATCTGGAGCAGCTGTGCATGGAAACCAATCAGCTTCTATCTTCAACTTGTTCAGTTAAAGCGGGGTTCCACTCAAATTTTTAACTTAATCTTACCCCCTTCAGTTAATTGCATAGATGTTCAAATGCTGCATGGAAATTTTTTTTATCGCTGTAATTACCTTTATATTGAACAGCATTCACCGCATCCAGGAAATCAATGCTTGTGGGCTTCACATGCCCACAAGCAAGATGGAAACAGCCAGCATCACATTTTTAAAGTTATTCTTCAGTACAAAAACAGACAGAGGCGGAAGTATTACACCCAAACTGTGAGTATTATTTTGGGATTAGCAGTGTCTCAATGACCTTAAAAAAAAAAAAAAAAAATTGGTCGCCGGACTCCCGCTTTAAGCTTTGAAAGTGAAAGATCAAAGCTGATTGGTTGTCATGCATAGCTGCTCCAGATTCTGACTGCTTTTATTTTTTATAAATTCCTATGAATGTATAGCTACCAAGCACAGACAAGCAGTTCAGAATTCACCAAAATGCACTGGAATTTTGCTGTTGTCAGAAAGTAGAAACATCCTTCCAATGGGATTTATTTTTTCAGAATACATGGTTGATTTAGGATGTCATTAGAAGAGAGTTGTCAAATAATAAGCCAGAGGTTTCCAAACGAATATAGAATTCAGAAATTGGTATATGCACACTAGGGACATGGGGCAGAGCTTAATTTTTAAATTCAGCCAAAACTGAGGATTAAACCGTGTGTTGTGTTTTTTTTTTTTTTTTTTTGCGCTTTTTGCTGTTTGTACTCCTCCTGGAGAGTAGACTGTGAACACAATCACTAAGATGGAAAACTAGGAGAATCTCTCTTATCTAACCCTCAAACTATACAGGCAATCACTGCTTGCATAATGGTGCAGGTACTTTTCTAGTGCTGTTGTGCACAAGTGGTAAAGTAGGTACTTCACTTACCTTAAACTGGTAGTAAATGCAAGAAAAATAAAATTTGGTCCCCCTGCAGGTTTAAGTTATAATGTACTAGTATGCACCGCATATTAGCAACTTATTACAGACTTGCCTGTCATAATATGCTCTCCCTTACTGATGTGTTGCCAATCCTGCGGTTCATGGGAGCTTCAAGTTTGGCTTGGTCATCCTTCTGGGTTCCATTTCTTTAGCCACTTAAAAAGGCTGGGCTACGATGGCATCCCTCCTGCACATGCACACGGGAGTCACATCATCACGGCACAGGTAATGCACGCTGAGCTGCACATGCGTGGCACACTGTACATTACAGCTGACAGGCAGGGAAAGCATTTATAACGGAGGAAACAAATATTTTATCAATTCATATTTGTGTATTTGTTGTAAAATAAACATTTACTGTGTTTTATTAACAGCTCATGGAGCATATTCATAGAGAACAACAGCAGAGAGAGGAACTCGATCAAATGCGAGAAGAGTTATACCTGGAAGAACAAGCTGAGCAGGCCAGACAGCGTGAAATCGTAAGTGACAGAAATATCCCCCTTCTGTAAGTCATGGTTGTAATACTTTCCTAAAGGTGTCTAAAGTTAGATCAGACCACCATCAATCTATCTGTGGGACACAACAGACATCCCTGGCCCCAGTTGTTGGGGGAAAATGTTGTTTGCAGATTTTTTCTTTAGACTTTTGCTTACCCTTTTTTCTCATCTCTGTGAAGAAATAATTGTAATATTAGGGTAATCTTATTTAATGCATGCTGGCAATTTACAAGTGTGTCATTAGAGGTATATCTTTCAGTCATCAGATTGCTTCATAGCATTTGAAATGTCTTTAAATGTTTATGGACCTATTTTACTGTGCTGCATTGTTCAATTTGTTCGAGAATACATTGATTTTTTTTTTTTTCTTCATAGTGTGTAGCAGATATCTGCTACATTTAAAGAACTTGCCTGGTGAACAACCCATTTCAGATTTGCAAGATTAGTGAGGCCTAATAGAGGATTAAAGCATTTATTGTTCAGGGATGTTTGCCTTGAGGGAGGTAATACATAGTAAGAGGATAGTGCAAATGCTGCCTTTATGCCTGGTAACAAGACCGTATCTTGTGTATCTTCTAATGTGTTCATTTTACTTCCTAGTAACAGTTCTTAGCAAGATTATTTATTGAAGTCTGTACTTACTGTCATTCCAAAGCATAGGTACTTATACAGAAATCGTCCCTCTGCTTATCCACCTTGTGATCTGGTGCTGCAAGGAATGTCGCACTTTGTTCCAAAGTTTTTCTTTAAGCAAATGCTGGGGGGGGGGGGAGTGAGATTAAATGGTTTTATTAAGAAAGCGGTGAAAAAGTGAATTCTAATGGAGACTTTTTTCCCCCCGGGTTCCCCTACACCTAGTTTAGTTACCAGTTGATTCTGGTGGACAAAACCATCAACTGGATTGTTCAGGTGGACCATAAAGACATACTTTTTAACAGCATAAACTTTATTTCCTACTACACTTTTTAAAGGAAGGAAAATGTGTTAAAACATGAATCGAATCAAGAAGTAACATGGCGCTTACTAATAATCAGTGAATAATAGTCAATTAAATGCTTAATTCTCCAGGTGCATGTGCTAAAGTGCAAGGAAATATATATAATAATATTATTTACTTGCAAAAATAACAAAAGTGCTAATGATAATAGAATCAATATAATAAATCCTAAACGATGCAAAAAATCCTAGTAGGAAATGTATATCCATGACAAAATTCACAACAAATAAACCTACACAGTTTATATATTTAAAAAATAAAATATATATAATTTGCTGCCAAAGTCTTAAAAAATTCAATGTGCAAAAACGTGCAAATAGCAAAAAAGTGCAGATAATCATCAAACGATGTCTTTAAATAGTGAAGTAAACAAGTCCTTTTTGAAAAAATCACGTGAACAGTGACGCAACGCGTCAGGGAGAGAGCCGGGTGACATCATTTCTGGTTGCGGCCGAGACCAGAAGTTCTTGGATATACAGCACTGTTTGTTTTTAACCTGGAATGTAAGTTACTACGTTTAATAAAATGTATTTTTGATAAATTATTACACTATGGAGCCTTCTCTTTTCCTGCACGTAAATGAACCTATTGCCCTGTGATTGTGACTATGCTGAGGAGTGTTTTTTTGGGAATCGATCGACCAGTGTGGGAATCTACAGAGACTTAATATCTTGCTACATGAGGTGAGAGGCTGGGGGAAATAGTGTGATGCACATTGAATGGTGGAAACTACTTGGATAATGGCACTTGCACTGTACCGTTGATGATTCGAACTACACAGTGTGGATTTACTGTTCGTGTGGATTTTCTTTGCACGATTATGGGACTTGTTTACCTCACTATTTAAAGACATCGTTTGATGATTATCTGTACTTTTTTGCTATTTGCACATTGGGTTTTTTAATACTTTGGCAGCAATTTATTTATATTTTATTTTTTAAATATATAAACTGTGTAGGTTTATTTGTTTGCAACAATTCACATGAGAATTTTGTCATGGATATACATTTTCTACTAGGATTTTTTGCATTTTTTATTATTTATTATATTGATTTGATTATCATTAGCACTTTTGATTGTTATTTTTGCACGTAAATAATATTATATATATTTCCTTGCACTTTAGCACATGCACCTGGAGAATTAAGCATTTAATTGACTATTATTCACTGATTATTAGTAAGCGCCACATTACTTGCTATTATTACCATTCATGTTTAGTGTGAGAACACCTTTATGTTGGCAGCTACTTTGATAGGCTTATATTATCTTTTACCCTTGTGGCTTGCGCATTAGTATTTCCTCTTTTTATGAATCAAGAAGCACTACTGACTACTGACCCTGACCACAGAGGCTATAAGCATGCTCCTGCACCTTCCGCTGCAGAATCTCTATGTAATCTTCCAGTGGCTTATGGTCCTCTGAGCTGCCAAGACCTTGATGCTTGATGCACAAACCTGCAGTCTTCTGTAATTACTCCCAAACTTAAGGAGACTGTCTCGGCTGTTATTGATGCAGTATGCACCACCCCTGTAGCCTATTACCAGTGCTGCCTGCAGTTTATGATCCTTTAGTGCTCCTAAGACCACCCAAATATTTCTTTTTTTTGAGACTGGAAAAATCTTGGCAAGCTCTTTGTACCTCCCAAACCTTCCCCAGCCTTGTACCCATTTAAGAAGATTTTTTCTTAAAACACCATCTGCCCCCTCTGTGAGTCCAGCAGTATCCTATCCTAACAAAGCATCTACCATCACCATAGAGGATGCACCTATCCCTAAGGACCCTACTGAAAGTGACATTACACCCTTTCCGGAACTCTGTTCTCACTGGAAGCTCAGCACTGCAACCTCTCTTGGCCGTGACCTAATCCAGAGCTCGACAAATCCCAGGCGCCAGGTTGCCGTTGCTAATAGAAATTGTGCCCTGGCGCCTGGGCTTTTGTCAGTGACAGGTGCCTCTGCTACAGGGCAGGCTGCGGGGTCTTGGCCCGGGAAAGTGGAGGCGCCTCGGACCTCGTAGGCCCTCCAGACACAGAGCACTGTCTAGTAACGTGATTAGCGGCAGTAGCAGGGATGGACCAGGAAGAGAGCGGAACAGCAGCCGCTGACATGGCGGGAGGAGCGATCAGCCAACAGAGTGAAATCCAGCTGAGTATCCCCAGCGGCCTGTCATTCCCACTGCTGCTGCTGCCCTCCCGCAGGGTATTGTGGGAGGCTGTGGCCCAGCTCAGGAAGGCGGAAGCACGGCTCAGGAACATGGGGGATCCGGAGTCGGCGGTCTTCCCGCACCAGAGTGCCCTGCTCTTCTAGCTGGAGGAGAGGCTGAGTCCAGGAGAAGTACATAGAAATGCTGGAGATCTGTGAGGAGGTAATCCCCTGCCTGCTAGCGTGTCCAGCCTGGGCACACACTGTACATAGCAAATAATTTTTTTTTTTTTTTTTTTTATCAACTGGATGCAGAATTTATAAATCTCTGCTTTTTGGCTTTTTTTTCCCCCTTTTTTTAAAAAATTTTTTCCTGCTTTATTACATTCTATATTTTATTTTTATTGCATAGTTAATTTGTAAATGTTCCTTTTTCAGCAAGGAAGTGTATATAATCAATTTAATGTTGACCCCTAAAGGGAAAAAAGGGAGGGGGAGCGGTAATCCTATGTGCAAACTTGTAATGTATCAAATATTACTTTCATGTGCAAAAAAACAACACAATATTGCTTAATTCACGTGCAAATAAAAAAAACAATATATCATTCTCTAATAGAGTGCCTTGTGCTAATATAAACCAAAGTGCATATATAAAAAAACGTCCAATTATAAAGTCCAACTATTTCATGCCAAAAAATGTCAAGTCCTGCAAGCCACTAATAGATGGGAATAGCACTTCCCCCCCTTTTTTCTTTATAAGAATTTTAGATTTTATCAAAAACAGGCTAGCAGCTGTTCCCTTTATCCTTTATTTTTTGATTTTTTTTCACAGGGCTGTTGATACCCAGTATAGTCCAGTAATGCAGGTTTTCCTCTATTAACACGTTAGCCCCATGTATGACAGCGTGGCGTACAGCCCTGTACATAAATTGTCCGATATTGATTCTGGGCAGGCTTCAGATAGAAGGCGCCCCCCAAGCATGCCACAATCCGCCTATTGCCGCCCACAGCCTTCTCCACCAGGACAATATATGACCAGGATGTTGAATCTGACTCTTCCCCCCGAGTGGGCTCGTCACAGAGTCATACCAAAGAAAAAACTGGCTCCTAGTTTCATAGTAAATTTGTCAAGCCCTGACCTAATCTGTCAAACTCTAGCTGACTGGTCTAAGCCTATTAGAAGGAAACAAATCACGATGGCAGCTGATCCCTTTGGTGACCTAGTGTTTGGAATCCATGCCCACAGCTTTAAACCTCAGCGCGGACAGGTTGTTAGAGGTCTCCCACCTTAAAGTATGAGTCTTTGTGAATATAAGAACACTTTAGCTAAAGTGTCTGCAGAAGCCACATGCAAAAAGCACTTACTCCGTATGCTCTTTGAGGTACAAATTCTGTTAGGGGCCACCCTAGCTGCCCTCATTAGTGATGTTACCAGTGGCAAGATTATCCATCTTCCCCAGCAAAATAGGCATAGGGCTAAGTCTGGAAAAGCCCAATCCTCAATGGAGGCCAAGGTGAGTTCTCTTCGTTACTCCCAGTCCTCAACTTAAGAAGCCAAACCACCCAGCCTGCCTGCTGCTCCTGGACTTCCAAGTCCTTCAGATCAGTCTTTCTCAGAATTGGATGGTGCCCCCACTTCCCAAAGTGAGAGGACAACTGTTAACCTTTGCAGACACTTGGATAATTAGTATCAAATGCTTGGGTGTCAGGGGTGGTTTCTAGGGGCAACAAGCTAGAACCCCCTCCCAGGTTAATTTCCTCCAAACCGCTTGTGTCAACACACAGATTAGCAGATCTCTGCAGCCCTGCTGGGCCTTCTGGAGCAGGGCATCTTTGCCATATTCTTTGTGACCCAGCTGTTCTGGGGGTTCTACTCAAATCTTTTCCGTTTCCACCACATATTGAATTTTAAGGCTCTAAGTGTCTTCCTTCAGGCCCTGAAATTCTGTATGAAATCCACCAGGTCTGTCATAGCCTCCCTTCATCAGGTAGACTCTCTGGCCCATGTGGACCTCATGGATGCATATCTCCATGTCACTATTTTTGCAGCACATGAGCAATTCCTTTGCTGTGGGCCCTATGCACTTCCAGTTTGTGGCCTTGCTATTTGGCCTGTCCTCTGCACCACAGGTACTCGCCAAGGTGGCGGCACCTTTGGTTTCCTTTCTGCACTCTCAGGACATTACCATTTTGAGATATCTGGATGACCTCCTGCTCAGGGAATAGTCTGCATGGGTTTTGGCAAGCAACATAGGCCTGACTGTCCAGACTTTGCAGGTCTTTGCTTTGTTCCTGAATCTTGAGACGTCAGCGTGGGAATATCTGTGCCTAATCCTAGACACAGCTCAAGCCAGAGTTTTTAACAGTCCAAAAATGGCCAAATAACAAATTCATTGTTAGGGTTAACATACACTTTAAAATAGATTTATTGAATGTGACTATTAGTCGTTTATCCAGCCAGACAGTGGAGCTCTAGGCTCCTTTCATTGCTTTCTCCACCTACCACATGTGAAAAAGGGTGAAATGTACACACAGAACTGAGTAAGTTACCACAATGAAACTTTAGCCAGACTGCTCAGTGTGGCATTTACATACCAGACATCTGCGTCTGAATGGGAGCTGAGTCTTCTGTGGTGTCTCTTTAGCTAACCTGAAGCAATTTCGGATTCTTTTGTCATCTATTAAACTTTTGTAAAACAAAGATTTCCTGCATATATTAAATAAAATAAGAATCAAAATAACGGAAAACCACTATAGTTTTTTTACGCGAACCAAGAGTTTCTGATAACCATTTGCTTAACGTTTTGTAGGAAGAGTTGGAAAAGAAAATTCGCCAGCGTCTTGAGTTGCAGAGAACCTTTGAAGAACAAATGGCTTTTAAGCAAATTGTTCAACAAGCAGCAAAAGAGGAAGAGGAGGCTTTCAGACAGGCAATGCTTGCAAAGTTTGCTGAAGATGACAGGATTGAGCAGATGAATGCTCAGAAGAGGAGGATGAAACAATTGGAGCACAAAAGAGCAGTGGAGAAACTGCTTGAGGATCGGCGCCAACAGTTCATTGCTGATAAGGTGACAAAACATACTTTTTTAATTTATACACTGCAGAATTTATTTCTAAAAATAATGGACTGCATTGCTCTTTTTTTTTTTTACCCAATTAGTGCTTTATCCAATGGAACCTACTAATGTGGTAAACCTTTAATTCCATAATGGTCTCTACCAAGCCTTCTTTCAAAATAGGAACTTGTTACGCATAGCACAAACTATATCATGTGACATAGTAATAGGCCACACCTCTAAATAAGACTTTTTTTTGTATTGCGACCAGCAGTTTGAGTAGAACTAAAAGCAAAACTTTTTTCTTTTTTTCATTTTGGATAGAGTAAGGGAATGTTACAATCTCTGTCAAGCATTTTGCCACTTGTGCCCATTTTTGGAAATGTTCCTCTACTTGCTGTTTCATAGCAAAAAAAACAGGAAGTGAGAAGAAATCCTTCCAAAGTGAGAGAATCCCTGGCTGTCACCAGAACTTGTGTCCTCAACGGAAGATTATCCCTCTGTTCCTCTTCTGGTGCAAGCTCAAAATTTAGAATTTTCTTTCACTTTCATTCTCAGTGAAAATGGTAAACAGGACAAATGGGGAGAGTGAATCTTCTTAATGGGGGCACAGACAGCAATGAAAACATGAAAGATGTTCTAATCCCTTGCTACAGACAAGTTTTGCCTTTTGTCGTACTTTAACAACAAGAGATTAAACATGCACTAGTTATAATTTTGTGCATTGGTATGAAATGGGCTAAATTACTAAAGATGCCCATAAATGTTTATTGCCGACAGTTACACTGTTGCATAGCTTGTTTATAAATTGCACTTAAACTTTAAAGAAGCTATAGGGCCTATATTGTCTAATAATCAGTCCTCCGATATTACATGACTGATGATTATATCACCGTTTTTACTATCCTCCGTTCACTCCAGGTTTCCAGTTTAAAGACCAAATATTAGGATATTTCAGATTTATCCAAAAGCGAGTATGATCCAATCTGTAAATAATCTGCTGTTGTAATGGGCAGCTTTACAATAAAATCTTGACACAGCTTATTATCTAATAAAATAAAAATATTACTTAAGAAACATACAATGTATACTAATAATTAACTGTGTGCAGGAACGTGAGCTGCTGGAAAGACAGGAGGAAGAGAAGAGGGAAGCATTTCGCCGGGCTATCATTGAGGAGGAGAGACAGAAACTTCTTAAGCAACATGCCACTCAGTTACTGGGCTACCTTCCCAAAGTAAGTGCCTGTTTTTTATGGTACGGTCTGTACCAGGGGTGCTCAAGCCCTTTCATGTATAAGCCACAAATACCAGCATGCTATTCTTTTCTAATATCAATTTGTCACTGTTATCTGTCATCCAAAAAGTTTTTTTTTTTTTCTTTTAATCAATAAAATATTAGTAGTTTTGGGCATCTCTTAAATGTATTTTAAGCACACTATTGAAGTTTAAACCCTTAGCTTGCACACCTATAGTCTATATCAGGGGTCTCCAAACTTTCTAAAGAAAGGGCCAGTTTACTGTCTTTCAGACGTTAGAGAGGCCGACTGTGCCCAGTGGGAATAAACCATGCCAAATTTTTGGTGTTAGGGGGAGAAATAGTTGGTGTCATTGGAAGGAATAGTGCCCCATTTTTGTTGTCAGTAGAAGGAATTATGTCCCATTGTTGGTGTCAGCGGAAGGAATAGCCCTCCATTGTTGGTGTCCGTAGCAGGAATAATGCCTCCAGGGCCAGAAAAGGGCCGCATCTGGCCCCAGGGCCACATTTTGGAGACTACTGGTCTATATTCTTCACATAGGGAGTGCAGTAAAAGTTTGCCATTGTTCTACCATAGGAAACATTTTTTCTCTTTGGTTCATTGACAGACACAGCGCTTCCTTATGCAGAACCATAGGGTTATACCTCCCCCTACAGGAGTAGGACACTAGGCAGAAAAAGACTTGGCTACGCCTATGGGCAGTCCTAGGTGGTATACACCCACCTCTCTGCTATAGGCATTCAGTTTTTTTTCTGCCTAGTCAGGAGTAAGGACCTAGTTCCCTGCTGGGATCTCTAGTCCTGGCAATTTTTAATTTTTATTTTTTATTTGTTGTTTTTCTTTTCTCCTGGATTTTTTTCCGGTGAAACCTACAATCAACTGCCGGGCTTGGTGACGGGCTGGACACCTGATCCAGTGGTCTCCCCAGTCTGGCAAGCGAGGACGTGCAGATCGCAGCTGCGCACTAGGTCGGTGCGACACAGCCTCACTGGACGGGGGCTGGCCCTGCAAGTTAAACGTCTCGCGAGGCGTTATATGACCGGGTCTTGGCCCGAATCTCAGCGTCCCTCATGGCCAACAGCTCCCCCCACTTCGATGGCGAGGAGGTTCTGTCTGGAGCGGTGCCCGTCCGGTTCCTGGTATGATGAGTACTTGTCCCCTCTCTCCCCTTGGTGGGTTTGCGGCAGACGTGGTCCCCTGCATCCTCTCTCCCTGGGGTGGATGGTCCCTGGGGGTCCCCTGGTAGCCCCCCTCCTTCCATATGGGTTAGTGTAGTGCCATGGTTGATTCTGGGGGATGGTGGGCAGGGGGTGCGTACTTCCGGATGCTGTGCTTACCGGGGTGGAGGGAATGGCACTAGGCGCCCCCCCCCCCGGGGGTCTGGTGTCCGGTGTCCAGCTCCCCTCTTCTTCAGGTGGCTTTCTTGGCGGGCTACAGGGATCCCTCCTGGGTCCTTGGTAGCCTTGTGAGCTCGACCGGCGGCAATTTTGCCATAGCCGACGTCTTTTCCTCTAGTGCCTGCTGACTTCCTATGACCAGCAGCCATGTATGTGTAGTCTGGCGGACATGATACGGTGGATACTGTGCTCAGGTAGCGCCGACCATTGGTGTGTAGCCCAGGACGGTGTTTAGCAGGTGGGAGCTCTTCCTTTTACCCCAGTACTGACTCGTGGGTTATCTTCTCCCTCGGAAGCCACGTGTGTGCGGGACCACATCTGAGGCAGCAAGCGCTACGCTAGTGGGGTGGTGAGTCTGGTAGGGTCCCTTCCTCTCTCTGCTGCAGGCTGTGGGGTGTCCTGGTGATCTGTTGCCGCTACTGGCACAGGGGGTGTCCCACAGCAGTGGTCGTTCTTGGTGTGGTGGGGCCCCTTCTTCCCCTATGTGGACCAGGTCTCTAAAAAAGCCCTAACTGATCTGCCTTTTCAGGGCGATCATTTGGGGCCACTCTGGATCACCCTACATAAGGAGAGAGAGCTGCAGTGACCATTCTTTAATACAGAAAGGCAAAGTTTCACACTAGATTACTACACTGATCTGGAAGAAATACACAAACCACACCAAGATTCAAATAACAATACGCATGACTCTCTTGTTTTTAAACAATATATGCTTATCCCGGAGTTCAGCTTTAACATGTTAACTTTTGTCTTATAAATTTCAGGGAATATTTAAAGGTGAAGAAGATCTCAATATGTTTGATGAAGAGTTTCGCAAGACTTTTCAGAAGAGGGGTGCAGACATGTTTTCGGATGATGGCTGGGATTCATAAATTAAAGTATAACTAAAAGGAACTTTTAAAAAAAAAAATTTTGCATGGAGAGGAGATGGATTAGAACATCTGTTAGGTTCTTATTGCTGTCTGTGTCCCCTTTAGGGGGATTCACCCTATATTTTTGTTCTGTTTACCATTATCATTGCAAGTGAAAGTAAAGGAAAAGCCCAGATTTTGGGTTGTCCCCAGAAAAGTAATAGAGGTGAATTCTTCCAAATGAGGACACTAGTTCTAGTAATCTAGGGGACCCTAAGGGATTTATATCATTTGCAGGGATTTCCTGTTTTGGCTATGGGACAGAAATTGAGGGTAAATCTCCCCAATGGGACACAGATGGCAAAAAACAATCTTACGGGTTATAACCTTCACTTACTCTATCCAAAATGGGAAAAAAAAAGTTTTGCCTATAGCTCTACTTTTTAGGTTCTTCACTTTTCTGCCACCAGATGGCAATCTATTGCTGTATCAACCATGTGCTATTTGATTTAATTTATGGATGTATAGTTCTTGTATAAACATTTTATGTGTGGCCCATATGTAATGTCCAATAAAATGTTTAATATGTATTTGTTTAGATTTTGTAAAGGCTACTACACATAATAAACTCTTATACATTTGTTTACAAGCAAGAATCCTATAGTATAATGTAATCTATCCCAAGCTTCTTCTCAGTCTTCATGATACTGAAATTTAAATACATCTTGGCAATGAAACCAGAGGTTTATTTGCAATTAATTTGGAGGCTATATAAATCGGTCAACATCGGTTTGCACATCCATCTTTAGTTCAGTTCCGTTTACATCCATTTTTTGCATCCCTTTATTTCAGTTGTTGCAAAAAACAATCAGAGGTGACAATTGTATAAACAAAAAAAACAGTTTCTTGCCTAAAAACAGACATAAACGGAACAGATTCAAAAATGTATGGCATCCATTTACATCTGCTCTGTTTCATATCAATGGATCTGGACGTTGGCTGTTCCATTTAAAAAAATGGAACTGAATGAATGCAAATGTAAACGGATGATCATTCATGTACATCCATTTTGTCCTTAGAAATGAATTGCTGTCTGTTTTTCATCTGCCAGTAGACAAATGGAAAATGGACAGACAGAACGCACATGTGAAAGGGGCCTTAGAGTTGTTTAAAAAGATGTACAAGTTAGGTAATTGACCTATTGCTGATGGAAACATATAAAAGAGGTCATTATCTATAACGGGAGGGGGCAGAGGTGGTTTGGGCAAAGTGGATGGAGGAGAGAAGGGGGGAAAAGGGGAGAGAGAAAAAAAGAGGGAGGGGGGGCAAACCTCCCCGACTAGAGTTCAAGGAAGCTCCAGTTGAAGCCAGTAGGGAGAAATTTAGAGCTCCAGGGTTGCCAGATGGTCATAAATGTATTCATTTTGTTGACATTGTTTGGCCTCAATTTTCTCATGTAACATAACAGTTGTGTTTTTTTTGGTGGTATTTTTTGATTTTCAGGATTTTGCAATAGATTTTTTGGCCTTTGTCAAAACGTGAAGGAGAACATTAAAGCACATTTTGAGAAGGAGTCTAAGCTTGGAGATCAGCTGAAAAACTTATAGCCCAAACTGTCTTATAGGTAATGTCCACCATCCATTGAGAAAAGTTCCCATCTGTCCACATCCCCATAAACATAATGGTAGATATCTAGGCATCCAGTGGGCAATTATAGAAAGTACCATGTACCAAAGTGTTGAGACGTTATAATTAGTTTCTACTGCCAGAACATTCCGGGAGTAGGAATGTAGTAGGTCTCCATTTCTGTGTATAGGTAGGAAACCTATGTATTGATTCCTTAAAGGAATTAGGAGATTGGATGCGGGTGCAAAGCAGGATTATGAGTAAGAAACATAAGGGGCTTACTGGGAGATTGTAGGTTCGCTGAGTATTTGACCGTGTCCCATATCTGCAGTGTAAATTTAGTGATGGCTTTGGAGAGATGGCTTCTGTCAGCAGGGTTAAGCTAAAAGAGGTTGTTTATGTGGAGGGGATCACGATCAGCTGCCTTAATTGCCACCCATTCTTGTTTAAAATTTCTGGCCATCTTCCCCCACCAGAGCCACACCCTCCAGGTTTAGGCGCAGTCCATCTCTGTTTTAGAGCCAGGAACCAATAGCAAAGTTGGCCCAGTTCCCCATGAATCCAAAACCCTCCTCCTTACGCCAGCTCCTCAGCTACTTGTATTGTTAGAAAAATATGCTCAAAGCATTGAGAAGCCATCTGCAGGGAAGACAGTGTAATCTTTGGGGTCTGCCCCTGTGCCATTTTGCCTTCAGCAGCATTTGGCTGGCAATGTATTGTATTGGCACCATGTTACAGTTGGCAGCATCCATTGATGTTATAAGTGGGACTGGCAGCATTATTTATGTACGACTAATCAGGGGAAGCCTGGGGGAGTGGGGCTGCTATTGGGCTGAGACTACATCTGAAAAGGTGGTATTTTCAGTTTTCCCTCCTTTGTGTACACCGGTATTTATATAATTCTCTGTGGGGGCAACTTATGAGTTTGACATGAGCAGAAAGGAAAGGTTACTACTTTATGAATGCCTAAAGTGCATATATACACCAGGCTCTTAAAGAAGAGTATAATTTTTCATCATATCCAGCTGTTGAAGTCACAGAAGGATACAGAACCCAGACAATGACCACCGGACTCCACATATATCCTAATGTTACTTTGGGTGAACCAACTACTCAAAAACACTGCTAGCCTCTACACAGCTACATGGATAAGTGTATCCTCAGCGACAACTTTGGAGGTCATACCCAGAAACCTCACTGGACTGGAAGATTGCGGCGCCAGCAGGAAATGTGATCTTTAGGCACTGGATTCTGAATTGTGGCATTTTCAGCCAAAGGGCACATTCTGGCTCTAGAGGTGTGGCACAGCCTCTAGTGGAAACCTGTCCCTGAAGGATCACTTAGTAAGGCTAGTTAGCCAGAAGTACTAGGAGCTACCTTTACAGTTGGTACATTTTTGGGCATCATTTTAATATTCATGCAACCAACATCTTACCATTGTAAAGAACAGTTACGACTGAGTGCTCATGTAATCTGTTAGGTGGAGTGCAGCGTTCTATTTCCTGGCATTCAGCCTAAATAAAGCAGCACCACCTGCTCCCAAAGCACCAAGTTTATTTCTGGTCTCTGGTTCTGTTCCACTACCCAACTACAGTGACCCAAAGTCACCCTCAGATCACTTCCCTAGGTGTAAGTACTTGAGGTCTTGCTGCACACAGCGGGCCTTGTTACTCACTGCACATAGTGCAGTATGTCTTTTCAAAGACCAGCCTGTAGGTCCAGAAGCCAGAGATCTGCTAACGCCTTTGGCATGAATGTGCATCCTCACTTTTGTATTTTTTTGCGCAGCCAGATGGGTTCCTTGGTATCGGGCCTCCTTGGGTTTTGGATGCTCATAATAGCTCCTTTAGCTTTTGATGGCATTAATTCCATCTGCACTACAGATGCCCTCTTGTGCTACTATTTAGAGCTGTGCCTTTACCTCCCAGGTTCCTGTCTTAGTAGGAACATGCCTTTGGGAACCATATGCTATAAAAGGTATGCTATCTATTTATCCAGGAAAATCCACTGCTCCCTCCCCTGGCAGGGTCCTGGCTGCTTTGTGTCCTCTCAAGGGCACTGGTACCGCTTGCTACAAACTGAGGCTTGCAGGAGGGGGTTACCTTGGGCTGGCCTACATGTTTTTTTTTTATTTGCCAGTGTCCAAACCTCCCAACAATATGACTTCCTTTGTCCCTCAATAGACTTCAAGAAAAGGATATTACAGCGAGTACAAAAATTTTATTTAAACATAAAATTCTACAGGCAAAAAAACATTATAGACTTCTTTACACTAATGGAAAGATGCATATTTTGCAGATAAATAAAAAGCTTGAAATTTTGTGTTAGACATGCATATACTACAAAAAACAAAACATGCATACAGCCTTCAGCCTTGTTTCAAACAATGACAATCTCGGTCTAAGAAACTCCCCAGTCCAGGGCTTTCATGAACTCCTCCTCTGTGAATGAAAGCATCTTTGCTGCTTCAATGTGCATCTAGAAACAGTAGGGGAAAAAATAACCGATTAGCCTTATGAGTGTACACTGAAAATATAAATTTTACTGTCGTGTTAAAGTGGTAGTAAACCAAAAAACAAATTGGGCCCATGCAGGATAATTTCAGGGAGGTTGATTTACTAAAGGCAAATATGCTGTGCACTGCAAGTGCATTTGCTCTAGATCTGAGGGGAAGCGGTGCTGATTTCTATCATCCAATCATGTGTGTAATGGAAATTTGTAAGTTCTGTAAAAAATTGTATTCTATTTTGTATGTATTGCACACTGCCCTCACTGTGCACACGGCACTAATAATGTTTTCATTACATGTTTGGATTCTTTGGAGTCCTGATTAGAATTAGCCTGCCTATGTAACGCCCCTTGTTACCAGAAACGTACAATTGTAATTTTAATGTGATACCTACGTAATCATGTGTATAAAAACCTTCAATTGCATCATAATAAAGCAGAGCAGTTATTTGGAAAGATGCTGAGAGTATCTTTTGTGTCTGTTCCCTACTGCAGTAGTTATTAATTTGGAACCACTAATCAATATGAGGATAGGAGTTGCCTATCTACAAAATGTCCAGCTCATGTGTAAGCAAAAATGCAGTTTTTTTTATTTCATGTTCCCCTCAAATCTAGAGCAATTGCACTTGCAGTGCACACACTATTTACCTTTTAGTAAATAAACCCCATAATGTGCTAGTATGCATAGCATACTAGCAAAATAGGACAGACTTCCCTTAAAAACTAAGTGGCCCCCCCCCCCAATCAGTGTCCAATCTCCACTGACAGGGCTTCCATCTTCACCCAGTCTTCCTTCCGGGTTCATGGGCTCCAGCTATTTGAATGACCTCACAATGACCATGTGCATGGGAGACACAGCTGATGAGGTGATAATTACTGTACCTACAGGTAAGCCTTATTATAGGCTTACTCGTAGGTATAAATTAAAAAAGTGGACTTTACTATCGCTTTAAAAGCTTGAAACTGGAAAACACAAGATTGTGATGAAAAAAATGTTTAGAAACCAAACCATTCTAATATTTAGGAGAAACAGACTAAGGAGGTTTTTCCAAAAAACTAAACGTGTCAGTACCAATAGCAAACCATTTCCAGATCTTGTTTTGGCTCAACTCAATCAATCATGGTAACGTCACTTCACTTCTGGCATTATTTACTGAATAAATCCTCCCCTACGTACCTTGGCACCAAATTGTTGCATGGATCATGTTGGAAACCAGATATACCACAAGAACTGTTATCTACCACTATAGCAAGGACCCTTTCTAGTGACCAGTCCTCATTTAACAAGTCTCCAGTCAAGGCTGGACCTCATATATAGGTTTTCTCCAACTGCCACTTTGTAGCCAAAGGCAGGGGGCAGGAAACGTAAACATAAGAGTCTTACTGTAGGTTACTGATTTGATTATATTTCACTGAGAGCTCTGTACCCGAAGGAGCTGACTGCCTTCCCTCCTATAGAAATTGTTTGTATGTTTTACTATAATATTACTTCTTGTACAGGAGGAATAAGGAATCTTAATGAAAGGGTGTCTATGCAGAGCCCTATCCACAACACTTATGTACTGCGGTTTACCATCTACAGAGCCTTCAGTGCACAGAGAATTACAATCTTTGTCCGATTAGCTTTAGATTTACCAAAACTATGTATTTTGATGACCTACCCAAACTATTAAAAAAAAAAATCAGTCAGGCCCTTGCACTACACGGTTGTTGGTAGCTTAATACATATCTAAACACAAAATTGAATATGCCACTCCTTAGAAATGGTGGTAGTATTCATTGTATTTTTTCAGAACATTTTCGGCAAGTACAGAAAACACCTGTTGATCTTGCCAGAAATGCAGTTTTGCTTCCTGTAAACCTAAAAAGAAAGCACTAACATCCTTATTTTGTAATTGTTGTAAACTGTTAGCCCATCATTCCACCATTTAATGGGAATGAACAAAGGCAGGCATATCTGAAGTCCTACCTGGAGGACAACCACTGCTCCTTCCATAGATACAATGGATAAATAAGTATAGGCACAAAGGAACTGTAAAAGTTTGTTATTTACAGGATTACCAAGTAAAAATAAAGCGGAAGAAAGCCTGAAAAAAGAAAACTATGAAAGTCAAACCACCATATCTGAGGACAAATTAAGCTGCAATATATTAGTTTTGTTTTTGGTTTTACATATTGTTTAAAGTGTTTGTTAATGCACACTTAGTAGTCACAGGAAGCCCCTCCAATATATTAAGGCAGAGCACACTGTATATATCGTTTCCAAAAATTAGCATTGTAAATAGCTATTTAGAGCTGTTTTCAGGCCTGTCACATGACCCACAGCCGCTTTTCAGCTACGATGGATGGTTCCTGCAGGAGGGGCCGTGATCTCCCTCTGACATCAGCCGGGGAGATTACATGGCCGATCAGCCTCTCCTGCAGATGCCTTGTCTCTGAGCTAGACAGCAGGTGCGAGTCACATGACTGGCCTGAAGACAGCTCTAATTAGCTAGTTACAACGCTCGTTTTTGGAAAAGATATATACAGTGTGCTCTGCCTTAATATACTGGAGGGCTGCCAGTGACTATTCAATATTTTTTTTTTTGATATGTACTAATAGCGGCGGGACGGAGACACACAGCAAGGAGTTGACAGGGAGGGAGGAGGGAATGAGGGGGAGAGGTCAGAGCAGGGCTGCGTATGACGGAGGGACGCACTCTGACCACGGTGGTCAGGGTTCAGGAGCCCTAATTTTCGTGGTCAGTACAGAGAGGGAAAGCAGGAAGTGGCAGGTTCAGGGAGGGATTTTTTTTTTTTTTTTACAGTTTAGAGGGGGGTAGATTACACAGCACAAGCACTGTGCTTTGTTGTTTAATCTGCCTTAAGGGACCAGGAAATTTATTTTATTTTTTTGGGTAAACATTTTAAAAGACAGTTCTGACAAAAATCGCCCTCAGAAATCTCTGCATGTGCAATGCTCTTTTATCACTCAAATGCTTTTTGTGTTGGTATCAAATCAGACAGCCATCCTTTCATGCTTAGTTCTGTCTATTCAAAACAAGTAAAAGCCATAGAGTTTTCAAAGGTCGAAGTGTAAAAAGTTGTTTACAGCTCAGTTATTCCAACCAGTAGTGCAGCAGAGAAGAAAGTTATTTTAGATTTCAGAGACCTATGGGAATTTCATGTTAAAAATGCCCCTTGGACTAACATGTACGTAAAATATATTTTTAGAGCAGACAACAGCAAACACAGAAAACACCTGAAATGTTACAGAATTTTGTACTCTCGCACTCCCTTAAGCTGACAGGTGTTACTTGTACTTAGAGCTCTCCAGGGGAACATCAAAATGACTGCCACGTCAAAACCCAGCCAATAACTAAATCGTGCAGCAGCTCACATAGTAGGCCATTCTAAAAGTAATAGGCTTTGGGTTAAAATAACAAATGTATGTCTTACATAGAAAAACATGTGAAAAAATAAGTACACCCCATGGAAATTGTTGACTTTTTCAACATATTTGAATAGGCAAACATTAAATCCTGATTAGATAATGCCTACAGATCAGCGTGATCTGAATCATGAAGTGGAGTCATTTTTATGGTAACAAAAAATGCTAATTTGTTATATGGAAAAGAACACCACTACATTTACCACTACTTAAAATCCATGGAGTTAGAATCTTGTATTTCAGACTGGAAGCCAATTATACCTGTAGAACACAAACCACAAGTGTGTAGGGTACAGTGTTCGCTTTGCTACTGACAAGGCCTCAGAAAGAAAGTTTTAGTAACTTTTGTTGCCACTGACATACTCTAAGCCAGGGGTGCCCAACCAGTGGCCTGCGACCTCCTGCTGTAGGATGGCAGGTTGGCAAGCCCAGATCGCGGGTTGCTGACCCGCCATCCTAGAGCATCAGTGTTGTGAAAAGAGCTGGCGGTAGAGCAGAGCCACATAAGCCTACGCTTCCTGAATAGCACAGGCTCCTGTTACAGGCAGAGTGATAACAAATGTACTCTGCCTGGGACAGCAACAGCCAGTGATACCTGAATAGAAGACTGTTATTAAAGGCAAGTTTACTAATAAAATCACAGTGTATATAATGACATATCTATTCTGCAGTTGTCACTGGGCTGCTTTCAAACTGATCCATAGGGTTAGCTGCACTGTGCCATAGACTTCTGTTATTACCTGTGGGTTTGGAGAGTTTCCAGAAAGTGCACCACACCTACAAAATATAATAGAATTCTATGGCAAAGTTCAGGTGTGGGTAAACCAGAATGCATCAGTGTGAAAGCAGCCTTAGACCCCATTCACACGATTGGTCCGACTCAATCGGACCCTCCATTCACCTCTATGGAGCAGCAGATGTAAACGGACTTGTGTTGGTTTACACCCACCTACCTCCAATCCAATCTGCTATAAAAAAACAAAAAACAAAAAAAAAAACAGAAGGGGATTATCCCCTTCCGCCTAGGTGGATCAGATCGGAGGGCCCATAGAGTAGAGTGGGCTATGTTCGTGTCTGCTCTGCATATTCAGAGCGGACACAAACCTGTCATCCGCCCGCTCCGCTCATTTTGGCCCACATCCGGTTGCCATGTTGCTTAAGCGGCCCTCGCTCTTCAAAAGGTTGGGCACCACTTGCTCTAAGCCCTATGCCACAGATGTTGATGTGGGCTTCCAGATAGAAGTGACCTGGCAGCTGTACAGCTGCCCAATTGCATCCATGAACCCCAGGAAGTGGCAGAACTCCCTGTAAGCTGGGGTCTGCTAACCCACCTATGGGTCCAGAACCCACATGCTGGGTGGCCCCAGGTAGAGGATAGGGAGACCAGTGAACATGTCATTACAGTTGCTATCATAAAGGATGTTATTGGTCCCTATGTAATAACAAAGTTTAGTGAAAAATAATGTGTAAACAATTAAAGTTACACCTAAGCACTTAAGGTGATAGTAAAGGCATGTTATACTTACCTGCCCTGTGCAATGGTTTTACAGAGCAGCCTCAATCCTCCTCTTCTCGGGTCCCCTATTGGCGTTCAGGGCTCCTCCCACCTGCCGGTTGTCCTCATAGCAAGTCACTGAAAGAAAGTTTTAGTAACGTTTGTTGCCACTGACATACTCTAAGCCAGGGGTGCCCAACCAGTGGCCTGCGACCTCCTGCTGTAGGATGGCAGGTTGGCAAGCCCAGATCGCGGGTTGCTTCCCACAGGACTCACAGCATGGGGCTCAGCCCCTCACTTGCTCCCTCCTCGCTGGCTGTGATCGGCTCCCGCTGTCGGCTCTTAGCCAAAGAGGAGGCAGAGAGCCAGGACAGCAGCTGCTCTCTTGCACATCGCTGGTTTTGGATTGGGCTTAGGTAAGTATTAGGGAGGGCTGCAGGGGGAGCTGCACACTGAAGGTGCATAGAATGCATGAAGGTAAAAAACCTTCAGTCTTTACAGCCACTTTAAACTCCTGAATCAATCATCAGTCCGATGCTGCATTTGTCCCCTGGCGCCTCCTCACTGAGAACTGAGCCATCGAACATGGCCGATGGCTCGGTTCTCTCAGCTCCCCGAGCAGAGACCTGCTGCCTGTCAGTCAGCAGCTCTCCTGCTCTGCTCCTCCACGCTCACTGGAGTGCCGAGCTGTGGAGAGGCCGTCTCAGCCTCTCAGCGGCTCACTGAGAGGCTGAGACGGCCATTAGTCGAGGCACCCAGATTCGGGATGACTCGGACTGATCTGTGTGACGACAGCAGAGAGCGGACTTCAACCCACTCTCTGCTAAAAACGGGTCACAGAAGTGCAAAACGAATTGCTCAGGCTGGACTTCTCTTTTAAAAGGAACAGGATCCTTTTTTTTTTCCTTTTCTTTTTTTTAGGTTAACAAACACTTTAAAGCATTCTTCTTTTTTTTTAATACCTATACCACCGTTATCACTCACACTCTTTCTGCCACTAGGTGTAGAGAGGACATCCTGCACATGTAGGGTATCACCACAGTTCCTGCATTCACACTGTAATGAAGCAGAGTGGTGTGGACTTTAGTGGTGCTCTCTGTATCATTGAGGACTGGCCAGTCTAACAGAGGAGGCATGCCACTTGACTGACCTAAAGACATTCTTAACCTCTTGTCCACCAACTGCCAGTTATACTGCGGCAAGTTGATTTCGGCTGCACGAATCGCCGTAGTTGTACGTCGGGTTCATCCACGGCTTTCTGTGGATGCACGCGTGTGCCGATTGGCCAGCAGGGGAGCCAGTCAGCGGGTCCGGCGGAATCGATGTCATCCTGCGATCTTTCCCCACAGAGACAGAACGGGGATCTGCTGAAGTAAACAAGGCAGATCTCAGTTCTGACAGGGGATCACACAGAGATCTTGTCTTTCTGCTATGCAGGAAGACGAATCTGTGTGTTATCCCAGGCAGCCCATCCCCCATACAGTCAAACCCCTTTCACACGGGGGTGCTTTTCAGGCATTTTAGCGCTAAAAAAAAAAGCGCCTCTCAAGCCACCCCAGTGTGAAAGCCCAGTGCTTTCACACTGGGGCGGTGAGCTTGCAGGATGGGAAAAAAAAGTCCTATCCTGCAAGCGCATCTTTGGGGGGGGGGGGTGCAGGAGCGGTGTATACACCACTCCTCCAACGCCACTGCCCATTGAAATGAATGGGCAGCGCTGCTGAAGCATCTGCAAAGCGCTTCGGCAGCGTTGCAACACGGGCGCTATTAACCCTTTCTTCGGTCACTAGTGGGGGTTAAAAGCGTAAAACACACCCTGGGAACACAGTTAACCACCTGATCGCCCCTGATGTTAACCCCTTCCCTGCCAGTGTCATTAGTACAATGTCAGTGAATATTTTTAGCACTGTCACTGGTTCCCAAAAAAGTGTCAAAAATGTAAAGTTAGGTGTCCACTCTGCAATGTCGCAGTCCCCCTAAAAATCACTGTTCACCGCCATTACTAGCAAAAAAAAAAAAAAAAAAAAAACTATTCTTAAAACAATTTTATTGGGTATGTTTTATAGCAGAAAATAAAAAATGTATGTTTTTTTCGTTCGGTCTTTTTTTGTTTATAGTGCAAAAAATAAAAACTGCAGAGGTGATCAAATACCACCATAAGAAAGCTCTATTTGTTGGGAACATTTTTATTTGGGTACAGGGTCACACGCCCGTGCAATTGTCAGCTAAAGTAGCGAAGTGCGGTTTTGCAAAAAATAACCTGGTCATTAAGGGGGTAAATCCTTTCAGTCCTTAAAAAGGGGTTGTAAAGGTTTGTTTTTTATTTTTTTTAAATAACAAACATGTTATACTTACCTCCTCTGTGCAAGGGTTTTGCACAGAGTAGCCCCAATCCTCCTCTTCTGGGGTCCCCAGGGGCACTCCTGGCTCCTCCCCGCATTGAGTGCCCCCGCGGAGACCCGCATTCCAAGGGAACACTCGTGCAGGCGCGCTCCCGAGTCCTGCTGCAGCGTCCATTGACAGACAGCAGGACTCGGCCCCTGCATGACTGGATTTGATTGACAGCAGTAGGAGCCAATGGTTCCTGCTGCTATCAATCTGTCTAACGAGGACCCAAGACAGTGGCTGAAGCTGCTGTGCATGTTCTCGTCGCTGGAAAGATCGGGTTCAGGTAAGTAAAAGGGGGTCTCTAGGGGGCAGCTGCACTACAGAAGGTTTTTCACCTTAATGCATAGAATGCATTAAGGTGAAAAACCTTGAGGGTTTACAACCCCTTTAAGTGATTGTAAAGTCAAATTTTTTTTTGTTAAATAACAAACATGTTATTCTTACCTACTCTGTGCGATAGATTTGCACAGAGTGGCCCGGATTCTCCTCTTCTCAGGTCCCTCTTCGCTACTCCTGGCCCTCCCTCCTGACGAGTGCCCCCACAGCAAGCAGCTTTCTATGGGGTCACCCAAGCCGAGCTGCAGCTCAGTGTGTCCATTCAGACACAAGTTTTGGTTTGGCCCCGCCCCCTCTGTCTCCTGATTGGCTAACATACTTTAATTGACAGCAGCGGGAGCCATTGGCGCTGCTGCTGTGTCTCAGCCAATCAGGAGGGAGTAGCTGAGGGACTTGTGGACATCGCTGGACAGAGATGGGGATCAGGTAAGTATGAGGGGAGTTGCTACACACAGGAGGTTTTTTATCTTAATGCATATAATGCATTAAGATAAAAACCTTCTGCCTTTACAGCCCCTTTAATTGGGAAATATAAAAATGTCCAGTATTATCTAGCTCTTTCTTCTCCAGCAAGACTGTCTCTGTCACCCCTTTCATATGCTGGATTAAAAAAAAAAAGTCAATAGCATGCTGGCGAAGGGGTGAGGGATGAACCAGGGAAGGTGCTTTTCTGTTTTCACTATAAAGAATTTAGAGCCAATAAATTACCTTTCTTGCCCCCAAGGAGCTATACTGTTTTGTAGACATCAGCAGTCACTGGGAAATGTGAACCATTTCGGTCGTGACAGTTTAGGGGGCAAATGGTGAACAGAGCTTGAGGGAAGAAAAGTAATGCTAGTGCCAGTAAAAATTAAACCAAACCCTGATTTATGAGAGAAATCTCTATTATTAAATAGTTCGGAGGTTATTGTGGATTAACTATCAAGCTGGAATAAGTCAGTCATAATTCCCACTGATTATACAATATTTGGCTCTGAGTCACAGTGTGTTCTTACAGCTGACATGTATTTTCCCTGGACTGAGAAATAAAATTACATTAAATAATAAGAAACTTGTTAATCTGAACTGGAAGCCTGTTTCAGTAACTATGAAGTGCATGGAAAAAAGCAAGATTTCTCAGTAGATGATTAAGTAAACTTAGAAAAAACACTTTTACTGCAGTTTCATCTTTAAAAATATATACATGAGTAGTTCTATAATATCCCATAGTTTTAATAGCAAAGGCATTGCTTGAACATACATTTTATTTAGAAAACTATCAATCATAGCAGCATCCATGTAAAGTTTAAAGGACATTTAGGAAGCAGGACCTTTTTACTTTGCTAGGAGAGGATTGTAGTATGGAATTTGTTCTTCTAGCTGGCATCTGTTAAAAGTTGGTGAACTGTTTACAAACCCTTGCCAACCACTATACCAAATCCCTTTTAAGAGAACTTTGAATTGATGTTAAGAGTCATTCCAGGTATCTATTTCTATCCACAGTGACCCCCTGGAGGAAGGGTTGAGTCCCTGAAGGCCCTGGGGTGTGCGCCTGTCAAGATTGGGTCAGCTGGACCTTCAGTAAAGAGAAACAGGTGGCAGCATTCTCCTACAGTGGCCCCTTGTGCTTTGGGCAGACCGCTACACTGCAGTAGCATTGTTCAAAATGGGTGGACCAACATAGCCCGCATCTGCACATGCACAGGAACCATTTTGCTGGTTCCCTGCTTACAACATGTGCTTTCAGGCTTCTGCAGCTCAGTATGGCTAGCTGTTCAGCTATGAAAAAGTGGAAGCTACACCAAAAGGAGAAAAGGCATAGAAAAGATACCACATATAGAACCACAGAGATATAGTGTCTGAAAAATAACTAATGAATTATAACAAAATAGAAATGTATAGTATGTATAAATACACAGTGCTTGACTACATAAAGTATAAAATCAATAACCTACACCATTAACTATCCAATGACCAGACAAATACAGACAAACTAAATGACTGACAAACATATAGGGGAACGTCTTCACTGCATGTGCATAAATATATGGGCCATAGAAATGCTATATAGATTTAAGCAATGTGGCAGCATCAAACGTGGAACCAGGTAATCCTTTTATGAAAAAAAGGGCAGCAAAAAATAATATAACTCAGAGTCATTCAAAATCGTTTGATTGAAAATTGTAAATAAAGTAGGCTGTATGAAGCTGTTAAGGGTAAATGGCAAAAGGGCATTGGCATATTGGATTAAAGCAGATGGATATCCATTTAGTGAGCACAAATATATATATATTGCAGTCCATAGGACACAGGAAAATAGCCTGCACAGCAATCGTTAGTAGCAGAAACCAAACAGTCTAAGTAACAGAAGTATAGCGGGTAGGTATATGATATGATCTACCTTACCCGAGATGTAAACAGGGATATGGTGCAGGTAGTTTGCCGTGGTCTGCTGTGTTCAGTAGTCCATTCTACTTGCGATGGAAAAGCAATGGTGTTCACATAAAGGCAGGGTTTTTTTTAGCAGGAACTGGGGGGAACTCAGTTCCACCGCCTCTGGCTCAGGTCTTCTGCTCCCTTCTCACCACTATCACCACTTCATCTATCATCACTTGGTAACATTGAAGTCCAGCTTCTGCATTTACAAGTGATAGTATAGTATGCTGGGAAGTACTACAGCCGGATAGGTGCTTCAGCTTAATATTGCAACAAAGGTAAGACATATGACAGATGGTGGAGCTTTTAAGGAGGGGGGGAGAAGATGAGGGCAGTGGAGGGAGGGGTTGTATGCAGAGGGAAGAGCTACTATTTGATGCCATTTGGCAGGTATGTGTGTGTGTGTGTGGCGGGCATGGTTGAGTTCCTGCACCTTTTCTCTGAGAAAAAAAGCCCTGCATAAAGGTGTATATCTCACACAACTGAGCAAGGAAACACCTTGTGTATCAATTGTGCAACCATGAAGGTGATCTATAGCTTACAATGCTCTTGCAATAAGATTTACATTAAGCAAAATTAAGCGTCAGCTCCATGTACGCATTGGCAAACACCCGGGTGATATCAAACATAAAGGGATAAACATAACCTTATGCCGCGTACACACGGTCGGACTTTCCGGCATACTTGGTCCGGCGGACCAGAGTGTGCCGGACAATCCGCCCGTGTGTAGGCGCCGGCGGACTTTTCCGGCGGACTTTTTCCCAAAAGCCCGCCGGACCTAGATTTGAAAAAAGTTTTAAATCTTTCCGCCGGACTCAGTTTCGGGCGGAAAGTCCGCTCGTGTGTGTGCTGGTCCGACGGAAAGCCCGCTCGTGTGTATGCTGGTCCGACGGACCAGATACGACACGAGGGCAGGGTATTGCATCTCGCGCTCGCTGCAATAGGAAAAACACATTTTCCTATTGCGGCGAGCGCGGGGCATACCAGGCCCTTAGGTCTGGTATGGATTATAAAGGGAACCCCCTACGCCGAAAAAACGGCGTGGGGTCCCCCCTAAAATCCATACCAGACCCCGATCCGAGCACGCAGCCTGGCCGGTCAGGAAAGGGGGTGGGGACGAGCGAGCGCCCCCCCCCTCCTGAACCGTACCAGGCCGCATGCCCTCAACATGGGGGGATGGGTGCTTTGGGGGAGGGGGGCGCCCTGCGGGGCCCCCCACCCCAAAGCACCTTGTCCCCATGTTGATGAGGACAAGGGCCTCTTCCCGACAACCCTGGCCGTTGGTTGTCGGGGTCTGCGGGCGGGGGCTTATCGGAATCTGGGAGCCCCCTTTAATAAGGGGGCCCCCAGATCCCGGCCCCCCACCCTATGTGAATGAGTATGGGGTACATGGTACCCCTACCCATTCACCTAGGGAAAAAGTGTAATAAAACACACTACACAGGTTTTTAAAATATTTTATTAAACAGCTCCGGGGGGGGGAGATCTTCCTCCGGCTTCGGGGGTCTTCTTCCGGCTTCGGGGGTCCCTGCGCTTCATCTTCTCCCTGCGTCCGGTTGGTTCTTCTCCCGGTGTTCCAGTTCTTCGGCCGGCTCCTCTGCTGTCTTCAGGTAGCTCTCTTGCCAGCAGAGGTCCGGACTCCTGGGCTTCTGGGCTTCTTCTCTTCTCTTCTCCAGATGTTGACACGACGCGCTCTCCGGCTGGACTGCTCTCCGAGGGCTGCGTTGTGACTTATATAGGCGGAGACCCCGCCCCCTTTTGATGTCACAGTCCCTGGGCATGCTGGGACTGTGACGTTTTAGGGGGCGTGGTCAACATCACCCAGTGACCACGCCCCCTAAAACGTCACTATTGTGGCATAGTGATACTGATTGATACATGAGGTGTTTCCTCGCTCAGTTGTTTGATATCCACTTTTATGTGAACACCATTGCTTTTCCATCGTAAGTAGAATGGAGTACTGAACACAGCAGACCACGGCAAACTACCTACAGCATATCACTGTCTACATCTCGGGTAAGGTAGATCATACCATATACCTACCCGCTATACTTCTGTTACTTAGACTGTTTTGTTTCTGCCACTAACAATCGCTTTGCAGGCTATTTTCCTGTGTCCTATGGACTGCAATATATATTTTTTTCTGCTCACCAAAATGGATATCCATCTGCTATAATCCAATATGCCAATACTTTTGCTATTTACCCTTAACAGCTTCATACAGCCCACTTTATTTACAATTTTAAATCGAACAATTTTGAATGACTGAGTTATACTATTTTTTGCTGCCATTTTTTTCATAAAAGGATTACCTGGTTCCATGTTTGATGCTGCCACATTGCTTAAATCTATATAGCATTTCTATGGCCCATATATTTATGCACATGCAGTGAAGATGTTCCCCTATATGTTTGTCAGTCTGTTAGTTTGTCTGTATTTGTCTGGTCATTTGACAACGTTGTCATTGGATAGTTAATGGTGGAGGTTATTGATTTTATACTTTATGTAGTCAATTACTGTGTATTTATACATGCATACATACAATACATGTCTATTTTTGTTATAATTCATTTTTTTTCATCTCTTTGGTTCTATATGTGGTATATTTTCTACACCTTTTCTCCTTTTGGTGTAGCTTCCCCTTTTTCATTGATTGGTTAGCCACTAAACCCCACTCATCATCAGGATGAGTAGATGATTGCCTGTTCTTTTTCATTGTTTAGTTTGGTTTCCAGACCCATTTTTGTTTTTTCCAGCTGTTCAGCTAGACTGCCTCACCACACAGTGCACCAAACTTCAGCATAGGGCGCAGCAAGTATAAGGGACACTTGTTAACAGGGGGTGACTGCCACTTAGGTGTTGTGGCTTGTGACTACACCCCTCACAGCTGGGTGGGTGCTTCCCTTGAGGTATAAAACAGGCCTACAGATTTTCAGCAAGCCATGTGGTGGGCTCCCAAATCCCTCATTCAGGTGGGGAGGACCTCCTGCACAGTTCATCCTGCAATGGCTCTCTGAATGGTTTAGATTAACTCTAAATCCCTACCAGTATCTGGTATATACACTGTCTCAGGGGCAAAATCCTCCACTTCCTTTGTGTTAAAAGAAAGAAAATTCTGCAGCTATTTCTGGACTGCAAGATCACCTCTCATGGATTCTCTTTGGCTTGAAACCCCTGGGACACAAGAGTAGGTGCTCTTCCTCCTCTGCTCCCTTTTTGTGGGAGGATGAAGCATCAGAACATCCTCAAGATGAGGATAAGGGGGGGAGCTATTGAGGATTGGGAATCTTCTGTAGGCGAGTCCTCCCAGGAGTAATCTTGGGGTCGAGGGTTGTCTCAGACACATAAGACCACTCTGGATTTTCTGGCGGACGTGGTGCCCATTACCACTGCTGGAATCCTCTTCCCTAAAATTACTGGTTTTGAGGCCTGGCAGCTGCCAAAGCATCCCAAAATTCTTTCCCATGCACACTCACTTTGCTTTGATGCAAACTGATTGGGCTCAGCCAGGGAAATCATTTTCATCTTTGAAATATTTTGCTTAACAGTACTCTACAGAAGAAGAATTCCACCAAAAAAAAGGGTTTTCTGGCTGTTGACTTTGCAATTTCCTATCTGAATAAGGCACCTAGTCCCTGTGGATGAGGTCCCAGCCTTTAATGATGCCACACACAAGAGGTTAGAGGACCTCTTTAAAGCGTCCTTCTCTTAGGTAGGAGTGGCTCTGTAGCCTGTGGTAGCTGTAATGGGACTTGACAGTGCCTTAAAGTGTGAGTGAAGCTTATGCTCCATTCCAGAGAATTGGACCGGGGGAACCTGCCACCTGGGAGATCTGGGTATAATTTACAGAAAGCATTCCAAGAAATCTGAGCTTTACAGAAAGCATTCCAAGAAATCTGAGCTTTTCTTGGTGGATGCCTTGGAGGATTCCATACAGCATTTTTCAAAAAGGTGGGCACCATGTCTGTCCACATTAGAAGAACCCTATGGCTCAAGTTTTGGTATCGAGAGGCTGCTCTTTGAGGGCAAATGCTTGTTTGGACCATCCTTGGAAGCAACCTGCACGAGTAGGGGGACATCTATTGGTCTTTGCAGTCACCTGGGCTCAAGAAGTTACAGACGATTTGGTCTGTAGCATGGTGTCCAGAGGCTGCAAGCTGGAGTTTCGCCGCTTTCTCTCTCCACACTTTATGGTCTCAAAAGTTTCTTTAGAGCTCCAAAAAATAGCATTTTATATTGCATCATACCTGTACCAGAGGGGGGAGAGTTCTCATGGCTTCTACTCCAACCCGTTTACAGTTCCTAAGCCAAACAGAGATACCCAGCCTATTCTGTACCTCAAGGGTCTTAACAAGTTCCTTAAAGTACAGAAATTGAGGATAGAAACCACTCAATCAGCGATTGTTTTGCTTCATCAGGGGGACGTCCTAGTGGATATTATGCCTACACATCACGATTCTCTGGCCTCACCAACAGTTTCTGCGATTCACAGTGGAGGTTCATCACTATCATTTTTATGGCTTTGCCTTTCGGCCTGTCCACTGCCCCTTGATTGCTTACCAAAGTTTTTGCTCTGGTTTTGGGATTGTTGGGAACCTGGGGTATTCCCATTGTAAGGAACCTGGGAAAACGTAGCGAGTAATGGGATGGATCCGAAGCTGACAGCCCATGTCTATCAGATGTTACAGGTCTTGGAAAGGTTTGGTTGGGCGCTAAACTTTCAGAAGTTGTCTTGGTTTCAACACCACATCTGGAGAGGTGGAGTCCTTGAAATCGTTGGAAAGTCCCTTGGTTCAGGCCTGCAAGGGGGTGCTGGGGAAGAAGGTAGCCACCTTAGATGTGGCCCTGTATGCCTAGTTTCTAACTCCAGAGCTCTTCAGGTCAATATCATATCATGTTGGCATAGGACAAACACCCGGTCAGCTCTGGAATGGTGGATACCCTTACAGAGGCTGTGATATCCTTCCTTTGAATTGGAAGGTCTTGCCAACGGATGCCCCCATCAGGTTACAGTTGGACAATGTCATGGCTGTGGCATAAATCAAAGGACATGAAGTTAAACCTGATCTTATCCTGGGCAGAACTTTATGTTCAAACTCTGTATGCCATGCACAGTCTCGGCATGTAAAATTGGCAGGTGGAATTTCTCAGCTGTCAGCAGATGAATCTGCGACAATAGACCCTTTACCCAGGAATTGTGTGCAGAGATTGGTCTGCAGTGGGGAACACTGGATTTAGATCTCTTGGTGTCCAGATTAATCAGCAAACTAGAAACTAGCAAACTAGGTTTGTTTACAAAAGCAGGGATCCTTCAGGCATTTGCAGTAAATGTCATAGTGACTCCTTGGGATTGGTTTTCCTTGATCTATGCTTTCTCTTCACTCCATGTTCTTCTTGGCTTGATGTGCAGGGTAAAGGTAGAGGGCAATCTGGTGATTCTGATCGCACTCACTTGACCATGAAGAATGTGATATGCAGATATCAAATCTCTTGGCAAATGAGCTGTGGGTTTTTCCAGATCAGACAAATTTGCTGTCACAGGGTGCAATCTTCCATCCTGCGGTTGCTGGTTTTGATGACATGGCTGTTAAAGACCACTTCCTGAGGGATAGGGGTATTTCTGACTCTGGAATCCCGATCTTCCTCAAGGCAGGATAGTCAACCTCCAGGAAGTTGTACCACCATATTTGAAAAGCTTTTTTTCCCGCCTGGTGTGAGGCTTGCAAGTTTCATACCTGACAATATGCTGTGGGGCGCATTTTGGGTTTTCTCCAGTCTGGTGTGGATCTGTCTCTGGCTTTAAATTCCTTCAAGGAACAGATCTTGGCCTTTTGGCCTTGGCTGTTCTGTTTCAGAGACTCATTCCTTTGTAAAAGCCAGTGTGCAGGGTTTCACATAAAATTGTTCCACTGTGCATGCCCACCTAACTTGTTGCAGACTTTTCCTTTTGAACCTCTTTAAGAGATGCCCTTGCTGCTCTTGACATGTAAGAATGTTTTCTTGCCATTACTTTGGCTCACAGGGTCTCAGAGTTGGCTGTGCTTTTTTTGCAAGGAATGTACTTAACCAGGATAAAAGGTGGTCCTATTTTTTTTACCTGAGGTGGTTTTTGTTCCACAGGACAGTGTGTTGCAAATTTTTTGTCCTAATCATAAGGATCTTAAGGAGAAGATGTGTTACTCTTTGGATGTTGTTCAAACTGTTCAGCTTTATTTCGAAATGCAGATTCCCGGTTTGTTCTACCTGAGGGACCTTGCAAGGGTCAGACTGCTTCTCAACTATTTCTAGGTGAATTCATCAGCTCATTTCTCAAGCTTATGTTATGAAGGGCAAGACTCCTCCTTTCCCTGTTAAGATTCATTCCACCAGGGGTGTAAGTACTTTTTAAGCGATTCAGCATTAAGCTTCTGTTGTTCAAGTTTGTAAGACTGCTACCTGGTCTTCTCTTCACACACCTACTAAGTTCTGCCAGTTTTGGGCAAAAGGTTATGCAAGCAGCTTTGCAGTGAGGTCCAGGTCATTTCAGGCTTTTGGGTATGTTTGGACTTCCTACTACCCACCCCTCATGTTCATTGCTTTGGGAAATTCCAAGTAATCGTAAATAGGTGTTCTGTTATGTACGATTAACCATCTCCTGCGGGCCATATAGTAAAATGACAGGTGCAAGGTGGCTCTCTCGTTCTGGAATGACATATGACCTTATCCCACTCTCGCCGCGGAGGGCACACAGCGCGGCGATCAGCAGCGCTCTGTGTTTCTGGGACACGGCGCATCACCGATCTCCATAAAGAGCCAATGACGAGGCTCTTTACCCATGTGATCAGCTGTGTCCAATCACAGTTGATCACATGTAAACAAGGAAATGCTGGTTATCAGCTTTCCTCTCCTCACACTGACAGCATGTGAGGAGAGCCGATCAGCAGCATTTCCTCACAGGGGAGAGCTGCACAGATAATCAGGGCACCGATTATCAGTGCAGCCCCAGCAGCGATGCCAGTCAGTGCCCCCTCAACAGTGCCCATCAGTGCAGCTTTATCAGTGCACATTGGTGAAGGAGAAAAATTACTTATTTACAAAATTTTCTAACAGAAACTAAGAACAACTTTTTTTTTTTCAAAATTTTCAGAGCAAAAATTTTTTTCAGCAGAAAATAAAAAACCCAGTGCTGAGTAACCACTTCAGCCCCTTAATGACCAGGCCATTTCTGCGAATACGGCACTGCGTTGCTTTAACCAACAATTGCGCAGTCGTGTGACATTGTACACAAACAAAATTGATGTCCTTTTTTTCCCAAAAATAGAGCTTTCTTTTGGTGGCATTTGATCACCTCTGCAGTTTTTATCTGTCGCGCTATAAACAAAAAAAGACCGACAATTTTGAAAAAAAAACAATATTTTTTACTTTCTGCTATAATACATATCCAAAAAAAATATATAGAAAAACAAATGTATTCATCAATTTAGGCCAATATGTATTCCGCTACATATTTTTGGTAAAAAAAAAAATGCAATAAGCGTATATTGATTGGTTTGCGCAAAAGTTATAGCATCTACAAAATAGGGGAAAGATTTAGGGACTTTTTATTTTTATTGTTTTTACTAATAATGGCGGCGATCTGCGATTTTTAGTGGGACTGCAACATTGCGGTGGACAAATCTGACTCTAAGTGACACACCTGCTGTATCTAATGCACAGACCAACAAACGGGTACATCGGTTTGTACAGCAGGGCCGACCCTGCCGCAGTATATGTGCGGTGGGCGGTCTGGAAGTGGTTAAATACCACCAAATGAAAGCTCTGTCTCAAGAAAATGATGAAAATTTTATTTGGGTACAGTGTTGCATGACTGCACAACTGTCATTCAACAGCGCTGAATTGTCCTGAGCAGGAAGGGAGTGAAAGTGCCCAGTATTGAAGTTGTTAGGACATTAGGATTTTTGGTTTACCTGTCAAATCCTAGTAGAGGTAATAGACGGAACAGAGATCCCTCCCTTCATGTCTGTTCCTCATTGCTTGCTACAAAATGAGGCTTAGCTGAGCGGGAAGAGCTTATGCCTAGATGCTGCCTTTTCTGGCCAGTCCATTCACTTGAAGGTGGTAGCATAACCCATGTAGTCATTAACCCCTTCACGCTGAGCGTATGCAAATATGCTGCCCCACTGGACTGGGCTTTTTTCCATGGGGCCGCATAACTCATGAAAAGCCCCCGGCCCCATAATAATGATTGGGACCCGGATCTCCTGATTGCGGGTCACCTGATCGCTGTGATTAGTCACTGTGAAGCCAGCCCCCGTGAATAGAGAAGACATAATTAGGCCCCTTTCACACTGGGGCAGGGGCGGCGTCGGCGGTAAAACAGCGCTATTTTTAGCGCCGGTATTCAACCGCTAGCAGGACGTTTTACCCCCCTGCTAGCGACCGAGAAAGGGTTAAAACAACCGCAAAGCGCTGCTGCAGCCAGCGGTATAGTGGGTATAGTGGGCAGGTGCGGTGAAGGAGCGGTGTATACACTGCTCCTTCACCACTCCAAAGATGCTGCTAACAGGACTTTTTTTACCGTCCTGCCAGCGTACCGCTCCAGTGTGAAAGCCCTCGGGGCTTTCACACTGGAGACACAGCAGCGGCTCTTTCAGGGCGCTTTGCAGGCGCTATTTTTAGCACTGTAGCGCCTGCAAAGTGCCCCAGTGTGAAAGGGGTCTTAGTATCTTTCTCTCTCCTTGCAGAGAGAAAAAAATAAAGTTTGTATAAAAAAATAATTAAAAAAAACCTAGGATCAAGGTTTGATCTAGGTCAGTGCCAGGTTTAGTGTTTGGGTCAAGGTCAGGGTCAAATTGAGGGTCAGTATTTATTTTTTGGACAGGATTTTTATTTACTTTTTGTATCAGCGTCCGTGTGTTTTAGGTAGGGTAAAAAAAGCAAAATGGGCACTATTATTCAAACAACAACTAACATACACATATAGGGTATCGCTGCGATCGTCAGGAGCAGGAGAATTACATTTGGGTTTTTTCATTGGTGGTAGGTTATAATAATAGAAAGAAATATACCATTAAATTTAATAAAAAAATGTTTTTTTATTTACTATTTTGGGACAGCTTTCCTTTGATAAAAAAAAAAAAAAAAAAAAAAAAAAACAACAACAGGAGATGCTCATTACCATTTACCACCAAAAGGAAGCTCAATTTGTCCTGAAAAAAATGCAGTACAGTTTTAATTACACGTCAACGTTTCAAAATTGTGCTTAGGCATTTAGATTTGTTTTACCCTTAGTCGCGAAGGGGTTAATATTAAGTCCTTTGTGTCCTGTGATGAACTCCAAGAAAATAATTTTTACAGGTAAACCAAAAATCCTAATTTTACAGCAAGAGAGCCCCCTCTATTAATGTATCTGCATTTTCTAAAAAGGAGACATAGACAGCAATATACCGTATATACTCGAGTATAAGTCGATCCGAGTATAAATCGAGGCCCCTAATTTACCACAAAAAACTGGAAAAAACGTATTGACCCGAGTATAAGACGAGGGTGAGAAATGCAGCAGCTACTGTAAGTGGAAAAAGAGGGTCAACAATGTCCATCTGCAGCTGCATGCCTCCTTGTGTCCTGTGCAGCCTACCTGTATCCTGTGCATGTGTCCTGTGTCCTGTACATGTGCCCTGTACATGTGCATGTGTCCTGTACATGTGTATGTGTCCTGTACATGTGTATGTGTCCTGTACAAGTGTATGTTTCCCTGTGTCCTGTGCATGTGTCCCTGTGTCCTGTGCATGTGTCCTGTACATGTGTATGTGTCCTGTGTCCTGTACATGTGTCCTGTGTCCTGTGTGCATGTGTCCTGTGTCCCTGTGCAGCCTACCTGTGTCCTGTGCAACCTCCCTGTGGCGATCTCCATCCTCCGATCAGCGTGTGATAATACACTTGGGCAGCCATTCCACTGTTCAAAAGCTGCGCCTCCTCCTCATCTGTGATAGGCAGAATACTCAGCAGTCAGCCTATCACAGACATTCTCTCATTCGCATACCATGGACGAGGATGAGAGAATGTCCGTGATAGGCTGTACAGTGACAGCTGGGAAATGGAGTGTCCAGCCTATCACAGACGAGCAGGAGGCACGGCTTTTGAAAGCTGGAATAGCCTTTGAACGGTATTATCACACGCTGGCCGCCATCTGCCTGCATGACACGCTGATCGGGGGGGGGGGGCACTTTCAGCCCAAAAAAAAGGGCTGAAAAATTCAACTTATACTCCAGTATATACGGTAAACCTTGCAAAAATTATTCCATGTTCTTGCCAAATCTATAAACAAGCCAGGATGCACAGAGACGAATAACAGGTCCTCCCTCCTTCGTTCTCTAACCCCTGGCTGGGAAGTGAGGAGACAAACGAGAAGTATGGGCAGTTGACAATAATGCCATACTAAGCGCATCATACCCAATATGCTGGGAGATCTCCATACATTTCCTCATGTATTTTCTCATTAAGTATATATAACACGCTCACCTTTTGTCTTTTTAAAATGTCTATAAGTTTAATTTGTTTCTTAAATCCAGCCATCAAATCTGCTTTTTGTTTTTCCAGCTTCTTGTTTTCCAGTTTTAGTTCATCAATCTTTCTGCGCTCTTGATTAGCAGTATCCTGGGAGAAAGGAGCAGTGCTGCATTAGTAAAATTCCATTTTATAACAGTCTGCCACCTGGAAATGCTGTAAACAGTATACACAATGACAGCACAATGTAGGTTACTCCTATGGTTCAGGGAGTAGAAAATAAAATGAACACCATAATATTGTAGTACAACTATTACATGTTGGTGGTTTACTCAGGTTAAAAAAATAAAAAAAAAATAACATCTTTATTTAAAGAAACAAATGTGAAAAGGACCTGTGTCTGTAAACTTTATTAAACAACCACAATGTATATGAGAGGTAAACATGGAGGTGCCATTTCCAAACTCTCTATTAAAGTAGCCCATTTTACTTTATCTGTATCATTATTCATGATGAGTGCAAAATAGTAAAGGTCCCACGAACACTGGATGTTTAGCCCCAGTGCATTGAGTTCTGGCATCTACCTGCAGGCAGAGGTGCTCCATGCAGCCCTGCTGCTGGCAGCCTGTCAAAGGGGCTGACAGGTGCCGTGTCTTGACTGTGCACCTAACAGTAGTAAGGATTAGGGCAGTATGCGCTCAGGGACGAATGCCCAGGATACCCATACCGTGCCGGAATTTCAAAGCTTTGTCCCAGAACCGAGGGCTCCCGCGCACATGCGTGGGAGTGACGTCATTGCGGCTCCAGCCAATCACATAGCCAGAGCGAGCGAACTTGGAAGAAAGACCGGGGGAACATGTCAGCCCTCTCAGTGGTGACATTACAGCGCTGGAGGGCTTCGTTCCAAGGTGAGTATTTTATAATGTGCTTGTATGCAATGCAAGATTTTTTGGGGTTTTTTTTTTTTTGCAACGTCCACAGTTTATAACTGCTTTAAGGCAAGCCAAGTGCCCGGACAGTTTTGCCTTGCATGTGGAGTGAATGCATGTTCTAGTTAACATTTGTATTAATTACCAGTTTACACAACGCTGTGCAACACATTGGGCCTGCCCAGCACACACTTAATAGCTGATCGCTATGAGGTCTTGTCTGTTGGAAGTGGCAGAGCTCGGTCTATTTGAGCAGTCTTGTGTGACCTGGTAGTGTATGTACATGACCCAAACAGCTGCTTTTACTAGAACAAAAATTTCTTGGCAAGTTCACTCCACTAGCAAAGCAAAACAGGGCATGGGACCTGGTTTTGTTAAGGCCTGCGTAAAAGGCTTGTATATGCAACTACTGCAGGAACACATCCAGTACCCATTGTCAAATTCTGGTACAGCTCTGGACTATATGATCAGCACTTTCCTTACATGGGTGACCAGTTCAGATGAACTTTAGCATTTCATTTCATTTTGATTTTAACAGTGTGATGGAAAGATGATGCCTTGTTAAAACAAAAATGTAATATATTGCAGGCTACTAATCCTTAGATGTAATGGCTGCATTTGTTTTCCTTTTTTTTTAGGATTTTTACCTTTATTTTCACCTGGTGATCCAAACTGTAACACACTTCCTGTTTTAGGGTGTCACCGCTCTGGATGGAGGAGCAATGAACACACCTTTGGATAACAGCATTCAGTATGGGGTAGTATTAGATGAACTAGTAGATTAGAGGAACTTAACAAATTAAAGCCGAACTCCAGATAACACTTTAAGCACTTACAGCAACAGCTTTTTTATTGAATTTTTTTTACTTTCGGGATTAAAAGTTTTTACATGGGGGATCATGTTGCACGAAAAGATAGGGAATATCAAACAAACTTTGACAAAATTTGGTATCCTTTGGTATCCTTGGCTGGATTATTTGCAGGAACCAGGAGACTGAAGCCAATAATGACTGGAGAATCCTCTTCTTCTTTCCTCTTTCCTCCTTTACCATTTCTATTGTTCCTCTGATCCCAATTGATCTAGGAATCTAACTGCTCTTCCCCCCCCCCCACACACTTTTTTTTTCTCTTCTCTTTCTCTCTTCCTACTAGAATGATTTTTTGTTATAGTTGAGGGATTGGAGCCCCCTACAGGGGAAAATATTTAGAGAGATGTGGTCACTGGACTAGAACCCTCTATTATTTTTGAGGGCCTACTTACAGTGATTATGTTTCAGTCTCAACCTCAGGATCTTCCTGCCCTTATTGATTCTTATTCTGATACACAGGGAAATAATCATGTCAGCTACCTGTCAGGGTTAATAATGATGTCTTCATAATGTACTATGTTCATAACCCAAAGCTTATATGTTTATTTCTGTTGATGCCCATATGTTTCACCGTGGCCTTATTGAAGACCTAATCAGTTTACCAAGATCTTCCCCTGACGTTTCCTACTCTCCTCCCCTCATTTTTGTACTAATTCTTGTTGTATGATTCAGAGCATGCAAGGATTGTTTGCTGCTCTGCACAGTGTTCATTTACTGTGCACTTTTTCAAAATACCAATAGAAACGATTGAAACTAACGTTTTTACATGGGTAGCATAGTAGGTAGCACTTCCACCTAACAGCACTAGGTTTGTCAGTTCGAATCCCAATCATGGCACTTCCTGCCTGGAGTTTGCATGTTCTCCCTGTGCATGCGTGGGTTTCCTCCGGGTACTCCAGTTTCCTCCCACCCTCCAAAGACAGGCTTGTAGGTTAATTGGCTCCTGTCTAAAATGGCCCTAGTATGTGTATGTATGATTATGTATGAATGTGAGTTAAAGACTCTAGACTGTAAGCTCCTTGAGGGCAGGGACTGATGTGAATGTACAATTATATTATATATATATATATATATATATATATATATATATATATATATATATATATATATATATATATATATATATATATGTGTGTGTGTGTGTGTGTGTGTGTGTGTGTGTGTGTGTGTGTGTGTGTGTGAATTGTTGGCACTATATAAAGTACCTGTAATTAATACATAAATGAATAAAAGCTGACCATTGTATGGTCTGTCTATTGTTGCTGAAGGGATCTATTCTTGCAATAAGAGCCCTTTCACACTATCAGTGGGGCCACGTTAGTGGTAAAACACCGCTAGTTTTAGCGGTGCTTTTAACCCCCCGCTAGCGGCAAAGAAAGGGTTAATAGCGCCCATGTAGCGCCGCTGCCGAATCGCTTTGCAGGCGCTTCAGCAGCAGTGCCCATTCATTTCAATAGGCAGGGGCGGTGGAGGAGTGGTGTATACACCGCTCCTCCACTGCCCCAAAGATGCTGCTTGCAGGACTTTTTTTTAACGTTCTGCCAGCGCAGCACCCCAGTGTGAAAGCACTCGGGCTTTCACATTGGGGTGGCAGGGGAGGCATTTTTCAGGTGCTTTACAGGGGATATTTTAAGCCCTTTAGCGCCTGAAAAATGCTTCAGTGTGAAAGGGGTCTAAGGGCTCATTCACATGGGTGCTTAGAGCTGTACCAGTAGGGATGAGCTCATGCTTTGCTTTTTATTAACAAATTCTATACAAATTACTTGTATAGCCCCCCAAATTATACTTGGTTCCATGTTCTCTAAAGGGGGGTGGTTCTATGGGCGGGTAGGGGGCGGAGACTAGAGTAACCTAGGAGAGGGGGGTGAGTTCCTGCACCTTTGCTCTGAGAAAAAAATCCTGGTTAAATAGCTTGTATCAATACCATAATTTGCCATTCACACCTGTGCGTTGTACCTCGAAGCTCCAAAATGCGCAAGAATCCAAATGCCAAGCTTTTAAATTGTTCCTGTTCACATTTCAGTATTCAGGCACATGTAGCTTAATGCCTGAAGCTCCAAAAGATATACAGTATGGGCTACTTTTGAAGCAGAATGGGGCATTTTTGGCCCTATTGACTTCAATGGAAGCAGTGAAAAAACATGCAAAAAACGCATGAGTGCACTGGAACTGCACGCCAGTCCCTAATGACCAATAAGGAATTAGCGTTCATCAAATTTGTGCAGTCAGACTAATATAAGGCATCTATAATTGGATGCTACACAATACCCATTTCTGCCCTTTGAATTTTTATTAAAGAAAATCCTAAACTTTTTTTCTTTATGTTATTCTACCATAACTATCGTAATCCTTTTTTTTTTTTAAACCAATTTAGAAGCCTCAGACTCTGCTGTATGTTACCCTGACAAATTAGACAAAGACAACTAGGGGAAAATGCAATCTGTGCACAGATTAAAGCCAGGCATCTGCTTTATTGCTGTATCAGCTGGATATCTTTTGTCTTATTTGTAGACGTCATAAACACAATACACATCTGGAGCAATTGTGAAACAAACATTTTTATACCTCAGCTAATATACAGAAGGGTCACAGGTCAAGGATAACTAAAACAATGTTCTTTAAAAAAAAAAAAAAAAAAAAAGTCTAGTAAGGACACTGGACTGATTTAATAAAAATAAAAAATGTTATTCTTTTAAAGGATGGTGACGTTTTACAGCTACACTAAAGTAAATCTATGAAAATGGTAACTGGTCTACATGCAGCAATTTAAAGCCTAAATCCAGAAAATGGAAAAATGCTCCTTGCTTGTCCCTGTCTATGGGGATAGAAGAAGCATTTTTACTTACCAGATCCCAGCAGAAAGTTTCCCCAGCAGAAAGTGCTCCCCCATACTCCGGCATTGACTGTTCCTCAGCATCCTCATGTCCAGTGCATGTCAGTGTGACATCAGAGGACGTTAGACTGCCAGAGTGTAGGGAAGAACGGACTGCTGGGACCAGTCTGGCAACATAGAGGAGGCTGTGTGAGCAGAGAATCAGGTAAGTAAAAGTTATTTTCCAAACCCTTAGACAGAATTGAGCAGTTGACATGTGCAGGGGGGCATTTTTACTTTTCCAGGAGTTCAGCTCTAAGAAGTCAATCTACTCAAAAATTGTATTTTATACATAGGTGGTAAGAGTCAATTCGTATAAGTCTTTGATAAACCAACAGTGAGAGCTCCCTGCTAGACTTCCAGACTTGTCCACCTAGAAGTACATAAGAAATCCAACAAAGAGAACCCCTCAAAGGTAAAGCAAAAAGTGCATACCTAGGAACTCACAACAAAGAAATTGGCACATGGTTTAAAGGCCAAGTTCACCTTTGCGCAAAAAAATTATAAACGCATATATTTATGTGGGAAAAAAGAGTGCATTGCACCCATGATCAGTGGATCATAGGTACAAAGTCAGGCTCCTGCAGACACTTCCTACAGCTTTCTGCCCGTACCTCTGTAGGACTTTCAGTTTGAAAGCTGCAAAGCTTGTGAATGAACTATAAGCACACTCATCAGCTCCCCACCTTGCAGTTTATTTAAAACTACAAGCCATCTGCTGTGGTGGAAGATGAGACTTGTAGTTTCCTCATTCATAGATTGCTGTGAATGAATGATGTAGCTGTGTGGACAGAGCCCTGCACAGTCATTCTGATTTTGAAATGTGACAGCAGGGAGGGGGTTCTGGCGGTGGGAGCCATGTGAATAGAAGCATGTTACAAGATACACCCTAAATACAGGTGTAACATGTACCATGCTCCTAAAGGTGAACCTATCCTTTAATTCTACAGCCTTTACAAAAAATAAAATTATCAGCCTTGATAAAACTGATCCTTTAAGGCTGCATTCACACCTCTCCGTTTTTTAGGTACAGGTGTTATCTTATAAGCTGTCAGTCCTACCCTCCTGATGAAAATGGAGTGCTGAAGAAGTGAAAATAGTTGTTTTTAGTTCCTCTCATAAATGCATTAGGTTTTAATTTATTTAAACTTCAAGTTACCTTTGACAGTCAATGCAAGGTGGTGCTAGAGTAGGGGTCTCCAAACTTTCTAAACAAAGGGCCAGTTAGAAACACAATTTATTGATACATAGAAAATATATAACACATACAAAATGCTTTTGGTGATCATGCGATTAAAAAGAAGAACCATCAAACGTGAAATGGACTGGGAGCTAAAGCTCCTACATTGTGATACATCCTGCTACAAGATACAATCACCACCTATAGCAGTGTGATGGCGTCAAGTAGCGATATTCCAATGCGTTTCAACTTATAGAATCAAAAAAAGTCTTCCTCAGGGAAAGATTGCATCACGTTCTAAAGGTTCAAAAAATAACAATGTTACATACTATATATATATATATATATATATATATATATATATATATATATATATATATATATATATATATATATCTCTCATATATGTCATTAAACGCATACATTCAATAAACGCAACTTACATTTTTCATGTAGCTGCAGGAAAAGTGCATTCCCAATGCTTAAAAAGAAAGGAAGTGTCTCCAACATTTGTTGCCCATGCTGTCCAAAATCCTCTACAGGACGGCAGAATATATTTTGAGAAAAACACCAATCATAGGCAGCCAATAAGTAAAGTTTCTAGAAAAACAAAAAGTTTTTGGGAAAATAGTGATAAGAATAAGATTCTTTCAGAGACCAATATTCTCTGAGGCTTTTACGGTTAGAGCGTATATAAAGTTGCCTTCTCGTGTAGTAGAATATGGGTCTTGTAAAAAAATGCAGGAAAGCCTGTGGTGACGAGCCTGGGTTGTAGAGTACCTCTCGGTTGGAAGCCGAATGGAAAGTGCTGCCAAAAGCCGTCCCTGGCATCCTAATAAAGGGATGTGGGCGTGGCTAAGCTCTGGGCGTCCAATCGGTGCAACCGTGGGAGGCGCGGTGCCGACAAAGCGGCATCCCGCCATTCAGATGAGGGGTGTGGGTGTGACCGAGCTCCGGGCGTTGCATCTCCATGGCAACGCCCCATCGCTCATTATATTATATTCCAACATTGACAAAATGAAAGCATTACATTTCCAGTCCGTAGTTGCCCTTTATTTCAAAACCCATTCGATAGCTGCAATACCCAAATCATGTGGGATACTATTGTAGAGGGATTCCACGTCTATTGTAACAAGTATGGCCGAGCTGGGAATAGTTAAATTGTCCAAAATTTGTAATAAATGTATTGTGTCTCTTCTATATGAAGGTAGGTCCATAACGTGAGGTCTAAAATATTGGTCCATAATTTGGCTGATTCCTTCTGTGATGGAACCATTTCCAGAGATAATCGGTCTCCCTGGAGGATCATTGAGCTTTTTATGTACCTTCGGCAGGTACATAGAAGGTGGGCTGGCGTGGGTGCCGAGTTCGTATGAAATCCCACATATCTCTGTCTATTACCCCCTCATTCAGGGATTTGTCCACTAAGGAGAAAAATTCCTGATTGAATTTGTCCACCGCGGCCGGGGAAATTTTTTTATAACATTTAGTGTTGTTGAGTATGTTAAAACACATTTTTTCATATTTGACATTGTCCACGAGGACAATGTTCCCCCCTTGTCTGATGCCTTGATCCTAATATCCGTGTTGTTCTTTAGGGTGTTCAAGGCCTTTTGGTGTTCCAAATTCAAATTGCTTTTAGTGGTGTGTTTTTCCATTTTTTCAATCTCTCTGGTGATTTGTCATCAATGATACCAACAATAGTCCCACCCCTGAATGAAAGTTAAATGTCATCAATCTTTCTTCCCACAAACAAACAATAGCAGAACAGGAAGTATTGTCCTTGGGTCTTTCTTTTTGCCCAAATCGTAGGTCGGATAACGTCATAATTTTCACCTATTGACATGATTACAGTATATTCATTGTCATTGTTAATGCACTTCAATAATAACAATTTTTATATTTGCTTCCCAGTGCTAAGGTTATAGGTTTCCATATATGGTTGTCCTTTCTGTCCTCTCATTCCTACCCGGCACAGGGGGGCCATGCTAGAAATACCGTGGCCTAGGTACCCCTGGACTCCGATTATTATTCTGGGCCAGGGGTTTCTTACTGTGTCGGTGGTTATTAGTCCTAATAGGCCCTCTCCTCCCAAGCTTCTATGGTTGAAGCAAAGGGAGATACGGACCGTCTAAAGGGTCTAGGCATCCCACATAGGGAACCTAAAATAATTCCCAATGGTGTTATTTCTTTTGGTTTTTTGATATACAACGTTTTAAGTTGACATAATGATTCCCACTTTCTTTCATTTTGTTTATGTATCATGTCCCACTAAACCATGGAGCAGGAACTAATTAATTCTTTAATATTTTTGCGTAGCAGTGGGGTTTGTGTCCCCATGTCACAGCTAGATCAGCTTCCGCTCACTCGTGATATGGTTGTTTCGCTGCATCCGGGTGTCTTCTATACTTATTTTTTATATTCCTAGGAGAAACGGCGTCACGGCAGCATTCAGTCATAACTTTGACGCTGCACGCGCCGCCGACAGACAGTGGAAATGTGCGCCGTCGCCTAGGCGATGCGACGCTTCCCTCCCCTGTCTCGGTGAGCCACACCCACACCCCATAGGATATGGGGATGTGGGGCGTGGAGCCCTTATCGAGGGGCGGGACGTCGCGTTGCCGACACCGCGCCCCTCACATTGGTATTAATGAGCGATTGGGTGTTGACATGGAGATGCGACGCCCGGAGCTCGGTCACACCCATACCCTTCATCTGAGGGGCGGGATGCCGCTTTGTCGGCACCGCGCCTCCCACGGTTGCACCAATTGGTGGTGGGGCGTCGCTATGGAGATGCGACGCCCAGAGCTTAGCCACGCCCACATCCCTTTATTAGGACGCCAGGGACGGCTTATGGCAGCAATTTCCATTCGGCTTCCAACCAAGAGGTACTCTACAACCCAGGCTCGTCACCACAGGCTTTCCTGCATTCCTGCAGCTACATGAAAAATGTAAGTTGCGTTTATTGAATGTATGCGTTTAATGACATATATGTGATATTATATATATATATATATATATATTTATTTATTTATTATGTAACATTGTTATTTTTTGAAACTTTAGAACATGATGCAATCTCTCCCTGAGGAAAACTTTTTTTGATGCTATAAGTTGAAGCGCGTTGGAATATCGCTACTTGACGCCATCGCACTGCTATAGGTGGTGATTGTATCTTGTAGCAGGATGTATCACAATGTAGGAGCTTTAGCTCTCAGTCCATTTCATGTTTGATGGTTCTTTTTAATCGCATGATCACCAAAAGCATTTTGTATGTGTTATATATTTTCTATGTATCAATAAATTATTCTTTTTAAATATAATTTTTTTCTTTACTACATTGCCTTCAAAATCCCACATTGAGGTATACATGTGTTTCTAATCTTCTAAGGGATGATGGCAATGACACATCCAACCCTCTGAGCCACCTATTTGTATGCAACAAAGGGCCAGTTTACTGTCCTTCAGACTTTAAGGGGGCCGGACTGTGGCCAGTGTGAGTAGAACATGCCCTGGCATTATTGGGAGTAAACAATGCCCCATCATTGGTATTAGTGGGAGGAATACTACCCCATTGTTGGTATCAGGGGAAGGAATAATAGGATTTTTATTACAGCTTAAGTGTAAAATCCCTTTCTTGGAGTACATCATGGGACACAGAGCCTTAAGTAATTACTTAATGGGTTATAGGCCACCTTCAGGTGTTGACACTGGTTATACCCAATGAAGGAAGTTTACTCTCCTATATAACCCCTCCTCCCAGGAGCACATCAGTTTTTGTAGCAAAGCAATATACTTAATCCCAAAAAAAGAGGGGCGGGACCTCTGTGTCCCATGATGTACTCCAAGAAAAGGATTTTACAGGTAAGCTGTAATAAAAATCCTATTTTCTTTATCGTACATCATGGGACACAGAGCCTTAAAGTGGTGTTCCGGCCGAAATGATACTTTTTAAATAAAAATACCCCTATAATACACAAGTTTAATGTATTCTAGTAAAGTTAGTCTGTAAACTAAGGTCTGTTTTGTTAGTTTATAGCAGTAGTTTTTTACTTTATAAACTTACAGCAGGCCGTAGCCATCTTAAATGTGGGCATCTGAAGCCAGACTGTGTTTCTTCCTGGATCTCATCCTTGCAGATCTCGCACGTGCTCAGTGCAGCACAAGCAGTGTAATAGGTTTCAGGTCAGGTTTCCATAGCAACGGCATGGTCAGAGGAAGTTGCCGCCCCTTCCCAGAAGGCATTGCAAACAGGAAATGATGCGATGGGCCACGGCCAGGGAGGAGGAAGTGAAAAATGAATATAGCAGATATACAGTAGGTGCTGAGAAAAAAAAATTAAAAATATCCAATTCGTTTACAGTGCACAGTTTAGTGAGGGATGCTGAAGAGTTGTAAAAGTGGGTGGAACTCCACTTTAAGTAATTACTTAATGGGACGTCCCATAGCAATGCTATTTGAGGGGAGGGAGAGACAACCCGCAGGGTATCCACAGACTTGAGGACTTATACTGCTGCCTGCAGTACACTGCTCCCGAAGGCGATATCCTCATACCTCCTTACATCCACCTGATAAAATTTGGTGAATCTATGTACTGAAGACCAAGTTGCGGCCTTACAGATTTGAGCCATGGAGACCTGGTGACGCAACTGTCCAAGAAGCACTAACCGACCTGGTAGAGTGTGCTTTAACTCAAAACAGGGGAATCTTACCCCTTAAGTCATAAGTTTGAATTATCACTTGCCGAATCCACTTAGCGACAGTGGATTTTGACGCTGCCTGTCCTTTCTTAGGACCCACTGGCAGAATAAAGAAGACATCCGTCTTACAAATCTGAGCAGTTGCCTTTAAATAGATTTTCACTGTTCTCACCACATCAAGACAATGTAGTGACTTCTCTTCCCTGGAACATGGTTTTGGAAAAAAAAAATGGCAGGACAATATCTTGGTTCAGGTAAAAACCTGAAACTACTTTTGGCAAAAAGTCTGGACGAGGACATAACATCACTCTGTCCTCATGAAGAATCAAATATGGCTCTTTACAAGAAAGAGCAGCCAATTCTGAAACCCTCCTTGCTGAGGATATAGCAACCAAAAATACCAACTTCCTTGTCAGAAGGACTAGGGGAATATGTTGTATTGGTTCAAATGGCTGTTTTTGTAACACAAACAACACTAAGTTCAAGTCCCAAGGGTTCAAGGGAGGTTTGAGGGAGGAATAAGCTACATCACCCCTTGTATAAAACCCCAGACCAAAGAATGAGTAGCAAGTGGTCTTTGAAATAAGACCGATAAAGCTGAGACTTGGCCTTTAATAGTACTCAAGGCCAATTTCATTTCTACCCCTATTTGTAGAAAGGCAAGAATTCTGCCTATGATGCATCTCCGAGGATGCCAACCCTTGGATTCACACCAGGAAACATAAGTCCTCCAGACTCTATAATATATAGTTCCGGAAGCTGGCTTCCTTGCACTAATCATAGTAGAGATAACTGACCCAGAAAGCCCATGTTTCTTCAAAATGTGGGTTTCAATAGCCAAGCCGTTAAATTTAGAGACAGTAAGGAAGCATGGAATATCGGTCCCTGTGAGAGCAGATCTGGCCGTAGTGGGAGGGACCATGGGCCCTCCACTGCTATCTTTACGATTTCAGCATACCATGACCTTCTGGGCCATGCTGGTGCTAGACATAGCTTAGTTAAAAGCTTAGTGCTAAACTTAGCTTCGTACGAATCGAAAATTCGTACGAATTTCCGTAAATTTGTACATCTGGGAGGATCTGAAATACGAATTGCTATGCTTCCGAATTTTGTACAAAATACGAAATTTCGTTTACGAATTTCGTATTCAAATTCCTAACGAACATTCGTAATTGTTACAAAAAGTTAACAAACCTAAAAGCTAAAAACCCAGGAAGTCAGCACAACACAGGGATGGTGGGAGCCCCTCATAATGATAAATTCATCATAACGAACATTCGTAATTGTTACGAAAAGTTAACGAACCTAACGAAAATTCGTACAAAATTTCCGACACGAATTACGAATCAATTCTAATACGGAACGAAACAAAACAAATTTATTGACGGCGCACATGTCTAGCTGGTGCCACCAGAATTACCGGCTTTCTTTCCAGCTTGATCCTGCAAAGAAGTCATGGCAGCAACTGAATAGGGGGGAATGCATAGATCAGTGAGAACTGATTGCATGGGGTCACCAACGCATCCGTTCCACATGCGAATGGATCCATTGTTCTGGCCACAAAGTTGACTAACTTCATGTTGAACCTGGATGCTAGAAAATCTACATCCGGAGTCCCGCATGTCTGGAAACAGCCCGAAATCTGTAAGTTTCTCTACTCCCGGAATGAAGACTGCCGATAGACACGAAACATTCCTTTCTGCCCAGGTTAGAATATGGTTGACCTCTCTCTGCGCTGAGAGACTTTCAGTGCCCCCTTGGTGATTGATATAGGCCACAGCCGTGGCATTGTCGGATTGAATCCTGACAGGACAATGCCGTAACCTGAAAGTCCAGACCTTTAGAGCCAGACGTACTGCCCGAATCTCTAGGATATTGATGGACAAGGTTCTTTTCGGTTCTTGACCACTGTCCCTGGACAGTTGTCTTTTCTAGTACTTCTAGTACTTCTCCCCAGCCTGAAAGTTACCACTTTCCAGATGACTGGTCTGAAGGATTTTCCTTTCAGCAGATTCTGGGTTAGTAACCACCAAGTGAGGCTTTGGGACACTCTTGGGGACAGCTGCATTGGCAAGTCTAAAGCTTGCATTGTTTTGTTCCAAGCAGACAGGATACTATTTTGCAACAGTCTTAAATGGAACTGGGCATAGCGAACTGCTTTGAATGAAGCCACCATGGTTCCTAACAACCTCATGCAAAGGCGAATGGAGGGATCGCCATTTGACCTGACCATCCACACCAACTCTCTTATGGAGTTGATCCTTGCCTAAGGCAAGAACACCTTTTCCTGGGCTGTGTCTATGATCAGACCCAAGTACTCCAGCCTTTTTAGCGGTATTCAAGGAAGATTTCTCTAGGTTGAGAATCCAACCCAACTCTTCAGATAGTTGGTTGTAGTGCGTACGCTTTGCTCCAAATGAGCCACCGATTGATCTATTAGTAATAGATTGTGTAGGTACGCTACGACTGTTATGTCCTTAACCTGGCTAGAGGTGGGGCCAGCACTTTTGTGAACACCCGGGGTGCTGTGGCTAGTTCGAAGGGCAGGGCTACAAACTGGAAATGCTGCTGTTCAAACTGCAGAAACTTTTGATGAGCGGGAAATATAGGGACATGCCAGAAGTTCTCCTCCTAGAAGTATAGAAACTACTGACCTGATCGTCTCCATGCGAAAGGAGCGGATCTTCAGGAACTGATTTAGATTTCTTAGATCTAGAATGGGTCTGACATCTCCATTTGGTTTCGGTACCATAAAAAAGTTTGAATAAAACCCCAAACCTTGCTCTTTTGTGGGGATCTGTATGATCACTCCCTGAGATATTAACCGCTCTAGTGCCTGAAAATAGAGATTGTCTTTTCTCTGTATCTTTGGGAATACTTGACCTCAGGAAGCGAGGCGGTGGAAAGTCCCGAAATTCCAGCTTGTACCCCAGCGTTACTGTGGAGATGACCCATCTGTCCTGAATTTCTTCTTTTCAGACTTCTGAAAACTGCAGAAGTCTTCCCCCCACCTTGGTGAGGGGGGTTGCCTCTTCATGATGAGGCTTTAGGATTCTGGCTTGCAGGTTTCCGACCCCAGGATTTCTTTTGAGCCCGGGACTGACTCTGAGATCTTCCTCTAGAGTCTGATGGCGGAGGCCGTTGCCCCTGCCTAGAGGCGGAAGCCCCTGGCGTAGGGGAAAGAGCCCGTTTAAATGAAGGGGGTTTATACTTTCTTTTAACAGGCAAAAGAGTACTTTTCCCACTAGAAATTGTTTGGATATATTTGTCCAAGTTTTCTCCAAATAGTCGCACCCCATGAAAAGGGAGCCCAGTTAGGAGGTCTTTACATGGTGCTTCAGCTGACCAAATGTTTTAACCACAGGATTCAAAGCATGTGCGCAAGCATAAGTGTAAGGCGGGACACCTGGTGAACAGAATCTTTAATAGCATCTATGGCAAAGCATAATGCTTTTGGTAGTTCAGCCAAATCCCGAGTTTGTTGTGCAGGATGCTTTCTAAGGGCCTGTTTAAATTGGTCCCTTAGGGATTGACAGACCCTTATTGCAGCAACTGCAGACTGAGTAATGGCACCTGCCATGGAAAAAGTAGATTTTAACAGGGTTTCCAACTCCTAATCTGTTGGATCCTTAAGCACCTGTGCATTGTCTCCTGGACAAGTTAGGCCTTTATTTGCATTGGAAATCGTAGCGTCAACTGCTGGTATTTTCCATCTTTTGGAGAATTTCTCCTCCAGGGGATAGAGAATTGAAAATCTCTTAGGAGGGAGAAAATGCTTATCCGGGTGATCCCATTCAGCAAAAAAAAGCTGTTCTAGTAATGCATGTGCAGGAAACGCATGCAAAGATTGAGAAGGTTTTAAGGAACCCAAGGAAGAAACCGAACTTTCAGGAGACTCCTTTGGGGGTAGCATGAAAGTAGAACGAACCATCTCCGTAAGAGATTGTATCAGCAATTTCTCAGATTGAGGGGCTTAGAAAGGCTCATCTACCATTGTTTCCTACGCAGAGGAATCATCATTGGTTTGTTTTTCCTCCTGATCGACTGAGGGTAACACCTCATCCTGTGCCCATTGTTTCCCCTGCAAAGGTTCTGAAGTGGGGGAGGGGGATCTAGCACACTTCCTATCCATTTGTATGGAGGATGCGATTAAAGCTGCTAATATTTCTTCCAGGCCCTGCAGGGAGGAGGAAAGGACATCTTCAGTCACGTATACAGGGGCTGAGATGTGAGAAGCAGTTGCACCATCAACTTATTCCAATGGCTCACCCTGGCTTGCCATAACTGGCAATTCAGGCGAGGATGACAGCATGGAAATGCAACTCGGGATCCTAGCGCCTGGGGGTGAAACCTTTACTTTTTTGGTTTTTGTGGTGTCTTTTTTGGTAGGCATAGTCCTAAGTACAAAAACAGAGGAACTATACAAATTGCACCTAATCGCTGAAAATAGTCATGACGCTATAAAATTCAGCCTAGTGCTGGGAAAAAGGTATCCTTCCTGTATCAGGAATGCCCGTTTGCAACACTCACATGTCCCACAGCTCTTGTGTCCTTGTGTTGCAGGCTGCTTGTTTTTCTCCTCGTCAGCCGAGGAGAGACTGTCACAGCTGTGTTGTATTTGTTTTTAGCCTGCTGTGTGTCCTCGTGGATGTTCACGGCATTGCACTTAGGCCCCGCCCCCTCTGAGAAAAAATTCTGCCCCTTTTTACATTTAAAATGTTCCCTCGCTTTTGCGTGGCGTTTTCGGGTCCACCGACCCAACACCGGGGGGGGGGGGGGGGGGGAGCAGGGACCCATCCAGCAGCAGGCACAAACAGTGAAATCAGCCACAGTAAAACAATTAGCGGTATTAGCGAGAGCTCCGCAACCCCCCCCCCCCCCGCGGCGGGGGGGGGGTAATATAAGGGGGGTACAGCACTGCTGTCACCCTAACCCTCTAGTCCCATCAGGGGGGAGAATGAAAACATTTTTTGCAGACTTCCTTTACCTTGAAAAAATCCCCCTCCACACGCTGCTGCAACCAGACACGGACTGAGCTTTACAGTCAAGACAACAGATTAAGGTATGTGCATAGACTCCCTTCTAGTAGAGATTTAAGGCATGACAACATTTTTTTCCTAATGGAAGAAATACATAGGTGCTTTTAATATCCAAGTTTCTTCCCTTACCTTATCCCCGCCGCAGGATTTGCTGAATTAACAGACAATCCAGCCTTCACCCATCACAGCGGGCTGTGTTTAGCAAACCTTCAAGGATCGGGTCCCTAAAACGGGGTTCCAACTCCCTTGGACCTGTAAAACCCCCCATAAGGAAGCTTTAGGTAATGTAGCAAGACCTAAGCCCTTGGTTCCTGGGGTCCACCCCTACAAAGAGAGGCATTACAGGAAAAACCTTGTGCTTCGGATACAAGGCCCCAGGTACCATCCTTTTAGGCCTTAGTAGCACTTTGGATGGATCTGGTCTTTAAGGAGGTTATTTAAATCCAGCATGGATCCCTCCTGGAGCTCCTCAGAGCACATCTTCACTCGTGACCAACACCTTAGACACTGGCGAAAAAACTGATGTGCTCCTGGAAGGAGGAGGGGTTATATAGGGAGTGAACTTCCTTGATTGGGTATAACCAGTGTCAACACCTGAAGGTAGCCTATAACCCATTAAGTAATTACTTAAGGCTCTGTGTCCCATAATGTACGATAAAGAAAGTGCCCCATTAGTGGTGTCAGTGGGAGGAATAGTGCCCCATTGTTGGTATCAGGGGAAGGAATAGTGCCCCTTTCACTGGTGTCAGTGGAAAGAATATTACTCTGCTGTTGGCATCAGTGGGAGGAATAGTTCCCCATCATTGGTGTTAGTGGGAAAAATAGTGCCCTATTGTTTGGGTCAGTGTTAGGGATTATGTCCTATTGTTGGTATCGATGACAGGAATTATGCCCCGTTGTTGGTGTCAGTCAGAGGAATAGTGCTCCAAGGGCTGGATTAAGACGTGCAAAATGACACATCCGGCCCCTGGGCCGCAGTTTGGAGACCTCTGGGCTATAGCAATTAAAACAGTAAGGGCTATGTTAAAAAAAAAATTAAGGAAAATGTGAGTAAAACTACCTATGCTAGTTGTTGAGCTACATGGAAAATAAATGGCACCCGTTAGATAATAGTACAGGAATAAAGAGGCAACAAATGTGTCAGCAGTAACACTATGACACTTTGTGACATGATCCACCAATGATATGGAAGTTCCGCTTTAAAAGACCAACAAAGTAAGAAGAGGAAATGAGTACCTTATTACCCTGCTTCAGCTTATTGAGTTCCATCTTATATTTATCAACTTCTTCAAGGGCTCTGTTTAAGCGAACTTCGATGGCACTCTGGTTACTGGCAGACTGCTTCTGTGCTCTCTTAAAGTTTTCCAGTTCCTATATTAAAAAAGCAAAATGTTCATAGTAGAAGTAAAAAAAAAAAATATTTTGATTTGTATGGCAGTAACAGATCATCAATATCACTAATGACTGATAATAATAATAATAATAATAATAATAATAATAATAATAATATGTGACTGATAATATACCAGTTACAGAACATGCATATATATTACACACTGTGATGACTTGCCTTCATCAAGATTGTTTTTTCCTATACTGTAGCAGCTATAGGCTACATCAGAATTTTTTTTATAACGTTACTTTCCATACGCTGCTTAAAAAAAAACAAATTGTCTGTGTTGACATATTTTATAGAGCTTATGGATATTCTAAAGCAAGAGCACAGCAGAAGGGATTTAATTTGGACACCATCTTTGTTTGGGACTCCAGGTAGCCCATCTGAACACAACAGATAGGAAGCAGAATGACTCATTTGGTTGCTCATAAAACTTGAGCTAGAACAACAGATTTCTGTAAACAGATTAAAAAAAAAAAAGATCAGCTAAGACTAAATAGACAAGAACCCACTGCCTTAAGCTGATCATTGTCAGAAAACATGGTACACGTTTCTCCTCCTGCTGCCCTATAGTTTTAAGGCTTGTTCACACTAGTGAACTGTGTGGTGGGCTGCATTTTTCCAGACCATACGTCACACCAGCTGTCACGGTCTGAAGTCAGGTTTGGAGGCCAGTAGCTATAGCAGTACAGAAGCACCCAACAACCAGCTCTGTAAGCACAGAAGCAGGTCATGGTGGATGACATGGGTTCACCTGAGGTGTGGAGTATAAGTACTAAGCAGTGTTCCCCAGAGCTCCCGATGGTGAAGATGGGTTTTGCTGCGTGTTAGTACCAGGTTGCGGTCCTCAGGAGCACCCCACCAGGAGGTGAGCAAGCCGGGGTCCAGTAGCAGATATAGCAGGTAGGGATAAGCAAAAGCATAATCAATAAACAAGTCGAAGGTCGGTAACGAGTGGATGCAAGTTGGGATCAAGAAGATGCGTAGTCGAGGAACAAGCCAAAGGTTGGAAACGAGTAATAGTGAAGATATGGATTGCAGCAGGAGCAAAAAGACAGAAAAAGCACAACAATCTGGCAAACAGGAAGTGCAGAGACATAGCTTAAATCAGGAAGTTCATGGAAGGAGCAAAGAGTTCAAGGTTCAAGAAAAACAGAGTTGTAAGATCATTGAAGGAATTGTCCGGGGAGCTGTCTGGCATCCCAAGTGACTAAGCAAGGAGAGACATCACAAGACACAGTAGAGTTTTCAGTTTTAGACCCAGGTCCTAGCACCAGCAACAGGGTACATGAAACACAACAATTTTCCATGTGCCCTAGCAGGTCACTGCATGTAGTGTGAACATATCTTAAGCCCTCATTCACATTGAATGCGGCTTTGAAATTGTGCGACTTCATCTGAAATGGGACGATTTCAAAGCTGCATGTCAGTGCAACTTCAGGTGCGACTTTGGAGACATCTGTGCGGCTTCATGTATGTGATGATCTAGATGTCTATACAAGTCGCACCTGAAATCGCCAAAAGTAGTGCAGGAACTACTTTTTCAAATTGACACAGCACTGCAAAGTCGGCGGCGCATCGATTTGAACTTGACCATTGCAGACAATAGGGTGCAATAGGGTTTATCTTACCTGTCAAATCGCATGACAAGTCGCTCCAATGTGAACGAGGGCTTAGGGACCTTACAAAATATGTTTCATAGCTACTTGTAAAGAAACTGCTGTTTCAGTGGACCTCTGTAACCAATAACAGGGTCTTGATGGAATGGTCTCTGCTGTGCAGTGAGGATTAAGCTACACAGCTATGCCAGACATAGGATCTACTGCCACATGAAGCCTCTAACATTCGTCTCTACATGACAGGTAAGTATCTAACAGTGTGGGTACATAAGGTTCTAAACCCAGGGCAAACTCAATAAGATTTATATGCAGACAACGGGTCTCTTTTAACAGTCAGGTCCTCACTAACCTGCAAGGAACATATTTGTCTAGAACACTTCTGTGGTTTTAAACTGGGCAGGTTAACTTAAAGTGGTTGTAAACCCTCACATACACAGGGATGAAACAAATCATCCTACATAGGTTTTACTTGTTTATCTGCATTCTTCTTTCTTTCTTCATCTTCAAAAGGGCAGAAAAGTGTTAAAATCTTTCTTAATGTCAGGAGCATAGAGGAGGGGGCGGAGAGACTGCAGTAACAGTGTGTGAGAGCTGATTGGTGGAAAGGCACACAGCCCCTCCACACAGCAGAAGAACTGTGTTCTGAATAGACAAGCGGTCAGCCAAGTGACTCACGCTGATAACAGAGGAACAAAGCACCAGAGAGAAATGATACTTTGAGCTTTGGAGAGAGCTAAGTAAACACTACAGACCTATGTGCTTTGCTCAGATTCCATGATTGGTCTCAGTCACACATATACAAATTATATTACCTTTAGAAGAGCTGGCTTTATTCTGCTTTCAAGGCAGTGATATAAGCAATGGAGATAAATACATTCACCTACAAAGCCCTGGAACCAACTTAAAGAGGAACTGCAGTCTGCTCACATAATTTGTAATAAAAACATCTTTGCCATCCTGAAGCTTCCCTCCAACCACTTTGCATATTATTGTATATATACTGTCATTCTATACTTGCCAAATATGCTGCAGAAATCTCCCTCCACTGAGTCTGGCTGCAACCAGTTTAACTGTGGGCAGCTGAAGCTGCTGCCTGTTCACTTCCTGGATTTACACAAACACCCAGAGGCACACCTCCAGCTCACATTGGCCCTCTTATGACTCATCCCCCTTCCCTTCCTGGTAAACTCTCACAAGAGTGAGAGAGAGAGAGCTGTGCATGTGGTCATAAGCCTAGGCTAATGACCAAACAAGAAACAGGAATAGGGCTGTATAAGGTATTTACTGGCAGAATATGTTTTACTATCCAAAGTTAAAACAAGGGCAGAAGATTTAATAGATGGAAAGATGAAAAAATTACCGAAGGTCCGCTTTAAAGCAGACTCCTGAAGTTGTCATGATTTTACAGCTCCCCACCTGGAAGAAGGGAGCGGGATGGCTGTCCAGGCTGCACCCTAGCTACTGTGTACTATATTAATTATCCGCTTGCTACCCGTGCTATAGCCGAATGACAGCTACAGTGTGGGCTTACTTTGCCGGGAGGGCATCTTTTGACGTCCTCCTGTGATCGCGGCGCGCGGGCGGCGCTCTCTGTGATCGCCGAGTCCAAAGGACTTAGCTGATCATGTAGTAAAGGGCCAATCACAGGTGATCACAAGATGTAAACACAAGCCGGTTATCGACTTTTCTTTCCTCATGTCGACAGCTTGAGGAGAGGTGAAGAGAACCGATAACCGGCTTGTAGTAAAGGGACATCGGCATTGATTATCAGTGTCCTAAAGTCCTACCAGTGCTGCCAATCAGTACCCCACCATTGCTGCCAATCAGTGCCTCCTCATCAGTGTCATCTATCAGTGCCCATGAGTGCCGTCTACCAGTGCTCATCAGTGCTGCCTATCAGTTTCCGGCTATCACTGCCACCTATCAGTGCCCACCAGTGCCTCTTCATTAGTTCCACCAATGCCGCCTATTAGTGCCCATCAGTGCCACCTACAGTGCCGTGAAAAAGTATTCATAACCCTTGAAATTTTCCACATTTTGTAATGTTACAACCAAAAATGTAAATGTATTTTATTGAGATTTTATGTGATAGACCAACACAAAGTGGCACACAATTGTGAAGTGGAAGGAAAATGATAAATGGTTTTCATTTTTTTTTACAACTAAATAACTGAAAAGTGTGGCGTGCATTTGTATTCAGCCCCCTTTACTCTGATACCCCTAACTAAAATCTAGTGGAACCAATTGCCTTCAGAAGTCACCTAATTAGTAAATAGAGTCCATCTGCGTGTAATTTAACCTCAGCATAAATACAATTGTTCTGTGAAGCCCTCAGAGGTTTGTTAGTGAACAACACATCAGACAGGTCAGGAATAAAGTTGCGGAGAAGTTTTAGGCAGGGTTAGGTTATAAAAAAAAAATCCCAAGCTTTGAACATCTCATGGAGCACTGTTCAATCCATCATCCGAAAATGGAAAGAGTATGGCACAACTGCAAACCTACCAAGACATGGCCGTCCACCTAATCTGACAGGCCGGGCAAGGAGAGCATTAATCAGAGAAGCAGCCAAGAGGCCCATGGTAACTCTGGAGGAGCTGCAGAGATCCACAGCTCAGGAGGGAGAATCTGTCCACAGGACAACTATTAGTCGTGCACTTCACAAATCTGGCCTTTATGGAAGAGTAGAAAGAAAAAAGCCATTGTTGAAAGAAAGCCAAAGGAAGTCCCATTTGCAGTTTGCGAGAAGCCATGTGGGGGACACAGAAAACATGTGGAAGAAGGTGCTCTGGTCAGATGAAACCAGAATTGAACTATTTTGCCTAAAAGTAAAACGCTATGTGTGGCGGAAAACTTACACTGCACATCACCCTGAACACACCATCCCCACCGTTAACCACTTCAGCCCCGGAAGATTTTGCTGCTCAATGACCAAGCCATTTTTTGCGATACGGCAATACGTCACTTTAACTGACAATTGCGTGGTCGTGCAACGCTGTATCCAAACAAAATTGACGCTGTACCCATTTTTTTTTTAAAAAAAGCTAATTTTTTTTCCTCAGTTTAGGCCGATATGTACTCTTTTACATATTTTTGATAATAAAAATCGCAGTAAGTGTATAGTGATTGGTTTGCGCAAACGTATAGCGTTAACTGTGTTCCCTAGTGTGTGTGCTAACTGTAGGGGGAGGGGACTGACTATAGGAGATGACAGATCGAGGTTCCTAGCTATTAGGAACTCACGATCTGCATCTCCTCTCCTCACAGAACAGGGATTTGTGTGTTTACACACATGCGTCCCTATTCTGCCTCTCGTGCCCGCGATCGCGCTTGGCCAGTGGTCAACGCGACTGCCAGTGACAAGCATTGGCACCACCGCAGTACAGCTGCGCACGCGTGCCTGCTATCCCGCTTAAAGGAGCCAACGTACAGCTACGACAGTTCGCGGGATCGTGATGACCTGCCGCCGTATAATGACGTCGGCAATTGGTTAAACATGGTGGTGGCAGCATCATGTTGTGGGGATGCTTTTCTCAGCAGGGACAGGGAAGCTGGTCAGAGTTGATAGGAAGATGGATGGAGTCAAATACAGGGCAATCTTGGAAGAAAACCTGTTAGAGTCTTGAGACTTGAGACTGGAGCAGAGATTCACCGTCCAGCAGGACAACCCTTAACATACAGCCAGAGCTACAATGGAATGGTTTAGATCAAAGCATATTCATGTGTTAGAATGGCCCAGTTAAAGTCCAAACCTAAATCCAAGACTTGAAAATTGGTGTTCACAGACGCTCTCCATCTAATCTGACAAAGGTTGAGCTATTTTGCAAAGAAGAATGGGCAAAAATCGTCACTCTCTAGAGTCTGGTAGAGACATCCCCAAAAAGACTTGCAGCTGTAATTGCAGCAAAAGGTGGTTTTACAAAGTATTGACTTAAGGGGGCTGAATACAAATGCACGCCACATTTTTCAGATATTTATTTGTAAAAAATAAATTGAAAACCATTTATCATTTTCCTTCCACTTCACAATTATGTGCCACTTTGTGTTGGTCTATCACATAAAATCCCCATAAAATACATTTAAGTTTTTGGTTGTAACAAATGACAAAATGTGGAAAATTTTAAGGGTATGAATACTTTTTCAAGGCACTGTATCAGTGCAGACCATCAGTGCCGCCTATCAGTGCCCATCACTCCACATCAGTGTAGGAGAAAATTTACAAACATTTCCAAAATTTTATAACAAACTATGAAACATTTTTTTTACTTTAAATTCTCTGTCTTTTTTCATTTGTTTAGCAAAAAAAAAAAAAAAATGTGGTGACCACTTACCACCAAAAGAAATCTCTATTTGTTGGGGAAAAAATATAAAAATTTTATTTGGGTACAGTGTTGCATGACCGCGCAGTTGTCACTCAAACTGTGACGGCGCTGAAAGCTGAAAATTGGCCTGGGCAGGAAGGGGGTGAAAGGGCCCTGTAGGCAAGTGGTTAAAAACTGCTCTGTACTTTATATTCTAGTGACAGCAAACTAAAATTACTGAAAAGAAAAAGTAACAAATTAAATAAAGTTTACAATATTTGTATAAGGTCTACACAGGTATTACTGAAATCATTATGTACTTGATTGCAGCACAGAGACTCTATAGCCCCGATAAAGTAATATTATATCATTTTAAGACAATAGCCTCACACCATTTAGGCATCGGGAAATTTATCAGGTGTTAACTTGCGATCATGGTACCTTTCTGGGGTAACTTTTCTATATATTGCAATGCTACAACTCCAATCTATTAAAATAGAAATTAAAAGTTGCAGAGGCAACCTGTTATAGGGCGTACACACGGTCGGACTTTGTTCGTACATTACGACAACAAAATCCTAGGATTTTTTCCGACGGATGTTGGCTCAAACTTGTCTTGCATACACAAGGTCACACAAAGTTGTCGGAAAATCCGATCATTCTGAACGCGGTGACGTAAAACACGTACGTCGGGACTATAAACGGGGCAGTGGCCAATAGCTTTCATCTCTTTATTTATTCTGAGCATGTGTGGCACTTTGTCCGTCGGATTTGTGTACACAGGATCGGAATTTCCGACAACAGATTTTGTTGTCGGAAAATTTTATATCCTGCTCTCCAACTTTGTGTGTCGGAAAATCCGATGGAAAATGTCCGATGGAGCCCACACACGTTCGGAATTTCCGATAACACGCTCCGATCGGACATTTTCCATTGGAAAATCCGACCGTGTGTACGGGGCATTAGTCTTTGTGCGCAGTGTCTTCATCTGTCTGTTAAGGTATACAACTGAAATGTATACTTTATTAGGATTTTAGGCAAACTTTAAATTATGCTTCTTTAACTAATATATACAGTAAAGTTGCTTATTATTTAAATAATGTTATAGGTGAGCCCCCCCCCCCCATACATTTTCTTGTCCTTATCAAAATTCTTACCAATGCTTTACCCATATCTTACATATTAAAAATAAAAAAAAAAAATGGGTAAGGCTAGGACACATCACTGCATCTCTAACTTGTTTTGAAATGTAAGTTTTCAATAACGAATTCCAACATCCAGCATGGTTTAGAAAACTTCCAGTAGAAACAACACAGCCGTTGGCTAGCAAACCCTGTGATAAAAATGTATTAATCAAACAAAGTAATCAAACAATGTTTGCTTTCAAAAATACCAAAAATATATTTTAATAGCTTCTTTTTAGCAAATTACTTACTTCAATAAAGTTGCATATTAAAATCCAAATGTGTGTTTTTTTATGTGAAAAATATGCACGTCAACCTCCCCACCAAAACTCCCATTACGAATTTGTATTCTCATCATGTGCTTCTTAAGTACTGCAAGAACATCATGGGTATCATTACATCATCCCTTATTAGCAAGTCCTACTGACTCTCTTCCAAGGTCCTACTTCAGCTAATATTTCAAAAGCAAGAAAATAGAAAATGACCTCATATTCTTCCTCACTCCCATTCCTGAGGGAATAAGTTGCTTTTAACCTTCATCTGTATTGTAATATTTAGCTGCTATGACAGCACAAGGAGCTAGCAGTGCTGCGCATGAAGTATGGAATTATACCCAATTAACCCTTCTTTACGAGATTAAGATACAAAGTGAATAGATAATTAAGAAATCTTCATTAGTAATAAAAGAAAACCGGGGTATAAGAGATGATGTGCCTTACATGCCCATGATATGTCCACACACTGGCTGCCACTGAGTGATAAGCACAACATAAAAACAAAGTGATGTATAATCAACATACAGTGGGGAAAAAATTATTATTTGATCCCCTGCAGATTTTGTAAGTTTGCCCACTTACAAAGAAATGAACGGTCTAAAATTTATATCATAGGTGTATTTTAAATGATAGAGACAGAATATTAACCAAAAATCCAGAAAAAACACATAAAACAAATGCTACAATATAAGTTGCAGTTCAGTGGGTGAAATAGGTCATTGATCCCCAAGCAAAACATGGACTTAGTACTTGGTGGAGAAACCCTTGTTGGCAAGCACAGAGGTAAGACGTTTCTTGTAGTTGATGACCAGGTTCACACACATCTCAGGAGGGATTTTGGTCCACTCTTCTTTACAGATCTTCTCTAAATCCTTAAGGTTTCTTGGTTGTCTTTTGGCAACTTGAAGTTTCATCTCCCTCCATAAATTTTCTATAGGATTAAGGTCTGGAGACTGACTAGGCCACTCCATGACCTTAATGTATTTCTTCAGCCACTCCTTTGTTGCCTTGACGGTATGTTTTGGGTCATTGTCATGCTGGAAGACACATACACGACCCATTTTCAGTGTTCTGGCTAAGGAAAGAAGGTTCTAATCCAAGATTTTACAATGCATGGCCCTGTCCGTTGGCCCCTCAATGCAGCAAAGTCGGACTGTACCTTTAGCAGAGAAGCAGTCCCAAGACATCATGTTTCCACCTCCGTGCTTGACTGTAGGGGTGGTGTTCTTAGGGTCATAGTCAGCATTTTCCTTCCTCCAAAGATGGCGAGTCGAGTTAATGCCAAAGAGCACAACTTTGGTCTCATCTGACCACAGCACTTTCTCCCAATCCTTTCTGAATCATTTAGATGTTCATTGGCATGATTGTACAATGTGCCTTCTTGAGGATGGGGACTCGCCATGTTTGGAGGAAGAAAAATGCTGACAATGACCCTAAGAACACCATCCCCACAGTCAAGCATGGAGGTGGAAACATTATGCTTTGGGGCTATTTCTCTGCTAAAAGGTACAGACCGACTTTTCCGCATTGAGGGGGCCAATGGACAGGGCCATGTATTGTAAAATCTTGGAACCGTCTTCCCTCAGCTAGAACATGATGGGTCATTTATGGGTCTTTCAGCACGACAATGGCCCAAAACATACTGCCAAGGCAACAAAGGAGTGGCTCAGGAAGAAGCACATTAAGGTCATGGAGTGGCCTAGCCAGTCTCCAGACCTTAATCCTATAGAAAACTTATGGAGGAAGCTGAAACTTATGCCGCGTACACACGGTCGGACTTTTCGTCTACAAAAGTCCGACAGCCTGTCCGACAGACTTCCGGCGGACTTTCGGCGGATTTGTAGCAGACTTTCTAACGAACGGACTTGCCTACACACGACCACACAAAAGTCCGACGGATTCGTACGTGATGACGTACACCGGACTAAAATAAGGAAGTTCATAGCCAGTAGCCAATAGCTGCCCTAGCATGGGTTTTTGTCCGTCGGACTAGCACACAGACGAGCGGATTTCGGGGTCCGTCGTAGTTACGACGTAAAGATTTGAAGCATGTTTCAAATCTAAAGTCCGTCGGATTTGAGGCTGAAAAAGTCTGCTGAAAGTCCGGAGAAGCCCACACACGATCGGATTACCAGCCAGCTTTAGTCCGTCGGCGTCCGTTGGACTTTTGTAGACGAAAAGTCCGACCGTGTGTACGCGGCATTAGAGTTGCCAAGCGACAGCCTAGAAACCTTAAGGATTCGGGGATTTACTCACTGAACTGCAACTCAATTTATAACTTTTGTATCATGTTTTTTCTGGATTTTTGGTTGATATTCTGTCTCTATCATGTAGAATACACCTATGATAAAAATGATAGACCCTTAATTTTTCTGTAATTGGGAAAACTTACAAAATCTGCAGGGGATCAAATAGGATTTTTATAACAGCTTACCTGTAAAATCCTTTTCTTGGAGTATATCATGGGACACAGAGCCATAATTATTAACTTAATGGTATATAGGCACCTTCAGGTGATGGACACTGGTATACCCAATACAGGATGTTCACTTCCTATATAACCCCTCCTCCTTCCAGGAGTACCTCAGTTTTTGTAGCAAAGCAATATATCTAAACCCCAAAAAGAGAGGAGGGACCTCTGTGTCCTATGATGTACTCCAAGAAAAGGATTTTACAGGTAAGCTGTTCTAAAAATCCTATTTTCTTTATTGTACATCATGGGACACAGAGCCATAGTTATTAACTTAATGGGACGTCCCATAGCAATGCTATTTGAGGGGAGGGAGAGACAACCCATAGGGTACCCACAGACTTGAGGACCTATACTGCTGCCTGCAGCACACTGCACCCAAAGGCGATATCCTCATACCTCCTTACATCCATCTGATAAAATTTGGTGAATGTATGTATTGAAGACCAAGTTGTGGTCTTATGCCCTGTACACACGGTCGGATATTGATCGGACATTCCGACAACAAAATCCATGGATTTTTTCCGACGGATGTTGGCTCAAACTTGTCTTGCATACACACGGTCACACAAAGTTGTCAGAAAATCCGATCGTTCTAAACGCGGTGACGTAAAACTCGTACGTCGGGACTATAAATGGGGCAGTAGCCAATAGCTTTCGTCTCTTAATTTATTCTGAGCATGCGTGGCAGTTTGTGCGTCGGATTTGTATACACACGATTGGAATTTCCGACAACGGATTTTGTTGTCGGAAAATTTTATAGCAAGCTCTCAAACTTTGTGTGTCAGAAATTCCGATTGCAAAATGTGTGATGGAGCCCACACACGGTTGGTATTTCCGACAACAAGGTCCTATCACACATTTTCTGTCGGAAAATCCAACCGTGTTTACAGGGCATTACAGATCTGAGCCATGGAGGCCTGGTGACGCACTGCCCAAGAAGCACTAACTGACCTGGTAGAGTGCACTTTGACTTGAAAAGGTGGAATCTTACCCCTTAAATCATAAGTCTGAATTATAACTTGCCAAATCCACTTAGCGACAGTGGATTTCAACGCTCCCTGTCCTTTCTTAGGACCCTCTGGCAGTACAAATAAGACATCAGTCTTCCGAATCTGAGCAGTTGTCTTTAAATAGACTTTCACTGCTCTTACCACATCAAGACAATGTAGTGACTTTTCTTCCCTGGAACATGGTTTTGGAAAAAACGAAGGCAGTACAATATCTTGGTTCAGGTGAAAACCCGAGACCACTTTTGGCAAAAAATCTGGACGAGGGTGCAACACCACTCTGTCCTTATGAATAATCAATTATGGTTCTTTACAAGAAAGAGCAGCCAATTCGGAAACCGTCCTTGCTGAGGATATAGCAACCAAGAACACCAGCTTCCTTGTCAGAAGGACTAAGAGAATATGCTGTATCGGTTCAAATGGCTGTTTTTGTAACACTGACAAAACTAAGTTCAAGTCCCAAGAGTTCAAAGCGATTTAACTGGCAGATTAATCCGCATCACCCCTTGCATAAAACCCTGGACTAAAGAATGTGACGCAAGCGGTCTTTGAAATAAGACCGATAAAGCTGACACTTGGCCCTTAATAGTACTCAATGCCAACTTCATCTCATTAATTGTAGAAAGGCAAGAATTCTGCCTATGATATATATCCGAGGGTGCCAACCCTTGGATTCCCACCAGGAAACATAAGCCCCCCAGACTCTATAATAATTAGTTCTGGAAGCTGCCTTCCTTGCATTAATCAAAGTAGAGATAACTGACCCGGAAAGCCCACGTTTCTTCAGAATGTGGGTTTCAATAGCCAAGCAGTTAAATTTAGCGTTTGTAAGGTAGGATGGAATATTGGCCCCTGTGAAAGCAGGTCTGGCCTTAGTGAAAGGGACCATGGATCCTCCACTGCCATCTTTACGATTTCTGCATACCATGACCTTCTGGGCCATGCTGGTGCTACCAGAATTACTGGCTTTCTTTCCAGCTTGATCCTGCAAAGAAGTCGAGGAAGCAACTGAATAGGGGGAAATGCATAGATCAGTGGAAACTGATCCCACGGGGTCACCAACGCATCTGTTCAGCATTCGAAAGGATCCCTTGTCCTGGACACAAAGTTGACTAACTTCACGTTGAATCTTGATGCTAGAAGATCTTTGTCCGGAGTCCCCCATCTTTGACAAACAGCCCGAAAAACGTTGGGGTGAAGAGACCATTCCCCTGGGAATAACTACTTGTGACTTAACTAGTCCGCTTGCCAATTCTCTATTTCCGGATTGAAGACTGCCGATAGGCACGGAACATTCCTTTCTGCCCCAGTTAGAATATGGTTCACCTCTGTCTGCGCACCTCTTGGTGCCCCCTTGGTGATTGATATAGGCCACAGCTGTGGCACTGTCGGATTGGATCCTGACAGGACAATCCCGTAACCTGAAAGTCCAGGCCTTCAGAGCCAGACGCACTGCCCGAATGTCTAGGATGTTGATGGGCAAGGCTCTTTTAGTTCTTGACCACTGTCCTTGGACAGTTGTCTTCTCTAATACTGCTCCCCAGCCTAAAAGGCTGGCATCTGTCGTTACCACTTTCCAGATAACTGGTCTGAAGCATTTTCCCTTCAGCAGATTCTGGGTTAGTAACCAACTGAGGCTTTGTGAAACCCTTGGCGACAGTCCCATTGGCAAGTCTAAAGCTTGGATCGTTTTGTTCCAAGCGGACAGGATACTCTTTTGCAACATTCTTGAATGGAACTGGGCATAGGGGACCGCTTCGAATGAAGCCACCATCTTTTCTAACAACCTCATGCAAAGGCGAATGGAGGGATCTCCTTTCGACCTGACCATCTGTACCAGCTCTCTTATGGAGTTGATTTTTTCCTGAGGCAAGAACACCTTTTTCTGGGCTGTGTCTATGATCAGACCCAAGTACTCCAGGCTTTTTAGTGGTTTTAAGGAAGATTTCCCTAGGTTGAGAATCCAACCCAGATTTTTCAGGTAGCTGGTTGTAATGCGTAACGCTTTGCTCCAACTGAGCCACCAACTGGTCTATAAGCAACAGATCATCTAAGTACGCCAAAACTGTTATGCCCTGTGCCCTTAACCTGGCTAGAGGTAGGACCAGCACTTTTGTGAACACCCGGGGTGCTGTAGCTAGCCCGAAGGACAAGGCTACAAACTGAAAATGCTGCTGTTCTACTTCGAACCGCAGAAACTTTTGGTGAGCGGGATATATAGGTACATGCCAGATATGCATCCCTGATGTCGATAGACGCCAGAAGTTCTCCCCCTTGTAGGATAGAAACTACTGACCTGATCGACTCCATGCGAAAGGAGTGGATCTTCAGGAACTGATTTAGATTCTTTAGAACTAGAATGGGTCTGACATCTCCATTTGGTTTTGGTACCATAAAGAGGTTTGAATAAAACCCCAAACCTTGCTCTTCTGTGGGGATCTGTATGATCACCCCTTAAGCCAGTAATCGGTCTAATGCCTGAAACAGAGATTGCCTTTTCTCTGGATCTTTGGGAACGTTTGATCTCAGAAAACGTGACGGTGGAAACTCCCGAAATTCTGGTTTGTATCCTAGAGACACCGTGGAGATGACCCATCTGTCCTGAATTTCCTCTTGCCAGACTTCTGAGTATTGCAGAAGTCTTCCCCCCACTCTGGTGAGGGGGGGCGCCTCTTCATAATGAGGCTTTAGTATTCGGCTTTGCAGATTTCCGGCCCCAGGTCTTCTTCTGTGCCTGGGCCTGACCCTGAGGATTTCCTCTAGAGTCTGACGGTGGAGGCCGTCGCCACTGCTTAGAGGCGGATACCCCTGGCGCAGGGGAAAGAGTCAGTTTAAATGAAGGACATTCATACTTTCTTTTGATCGGCAAAAGAGTATTCTTCCCACTAGAAATCATTTGGATGTATTTGTCCAAATCCTCCCCAAATAGTTGATCCCCATGCAAACTAGTCAGAAGCCTTTTGCAAGGTGCTTCGGCTGACCAATTTTTTACCCACAGTGTCCTACGCATGTGTACTAGCACAAGCGCAAGGCGGGACGCCTGGTGAATAGAGTCTTTTATGGCGTCTATGGCAAAACATAGTGCCCTTGGTAGTTCTGCCAAAACGAGGGCCTGTTGTGCAGGGACCTCTTTAAGGGCCTGTCTAAACTGGTTCTTTAGGGACTGACAGATGCCTATTGCCGCAACTGCAGGCTGAGTAACTGCACCTGCCAAAGAAAAAGAGGATTTTAACAGAAATTCCAATCTTTTATCTGTTGGACCTTTAACCACTTGCTTACCGGGCACTTAAACCCCCCTCCTATCCAGACCAATTTTCAGCTTTCAGCGCTGACGCACTTTGAATGACAATTGCGCGGTCATGCAACACTGTACCCAAATTACATTTTTATCATTTTTTCCCCACAAATAGAGCTTTCTTTTGGTGGCATTTGATCACCTCTGCGGTTTTTATTTTTTGTTAAAAAAATTTAAAAAGACCGAATTTTTAAAAAAAAAAAATTATTTTTTTTATATTTTGTTATAAAATTTTTTAAAAGGGTAATTTTTCTCCTTCATTGATGTACGCTGATGAGGCGGCACCAATGGGCACTGATAGGTGGCAGTGATGGGCACCGATGGGTGGCAGTGATGGGCACTGATTGGTGGCAATAATGGGCACTGATCTTGTACACTGCTAGGCACCACTGGTGGGCATTGTTAGGTGGCAATGGTGGGCATTGTTAGGGCAATGGTGGGCATTGATAGGTGGCACTTGTAGGCATTGATAGGTGGCACTTATGGGCATTGATACATGGCACTGGTGGGCACTGTGATGTGGCAATGTCAGGTTGCACTGTCAGTGGGTACTGTTGGCACAATTGAGGCACATATGAGGCATTATTGCCTCCTCGTCTTCGGGACCGATGTCCCTTGCTGCTGAGCCGGTGATCGGCTTTTTTTTCTCCTCGCACTGTCAGCGCGAGGAGAAAAAAAAAAACGATCACAGAGCTTTTGTTTTGATCATGTGATCAACTGTCATTGGCTTACAGCTGATCACATGGTAAGGGGCCGGTACCGGCCCCTTACACAGATCGGTGATCACCCGAGTCTCAGTGACTCGGTAATCACAGCGCGCTCCACGCGCGCCCTGCAGGGCGCGCGCAGGGCACGTGCACAGGGGAGGCCGTCATATGACAGCCTCCCGGGAATTCAGGTCCGCGCTGTAGCCGTCATTCGGCTATAGCGCGGATGCCAAGCGGTTAAGCATTTGTGCATTGTCTACTGGGCAAGTTAGACTATTATTCATACTGGAAATCGCAGCGTCAACTGCCGGTACCTTCCATCTTTTGGTGAATTTCTCCATCATGGGATAGAGTGCTGTGAATCTCTTTGGAGGGAGAAAACGCTTATCTGGGTGATCCCATTCAGTATAAATAAGCTTTTCTAATAATGCAATTACAGGAAACGCATGAAAAGGCTATGAAGGTTTTAAGGAACCTAAAGAAGAAACAGAACTATCAGCTGACTCTGCTAGAGGTAGCTTGAAAGAGGCACGAACCATCTCTGTAAGAGATTGTATCATCAATTTCTCAGATTGTGAGGCTGAAAAAGGTTCATCTACCGTTGTTTCCTCCGCAGAGGAGTAAACGGTTTGCTGTTCTTCTTGTTCACCTGAGGGTAACACCTGATCCTCTACCCACTGTTCCCTTGGTAAGGGGGCTTTCTATCCTTTTGGATAGAGGATGCGATTAAAGTCGCTAATCTTCCTTCTAGGCCCTGCAGGGCGGAGGAAAAACACATCTTCAGTCACGTTTACTGGGGCTGAAATGTGAGAAGCAGTTGCACCACCAATTGGTCCCAATGACTCACCCTGGCTTGCCATATCTGGTATCTCAGACGAGGATGACAGTGTGGAGACACGACTGGAGTTCCCAGCGCCTGGGGGTGGAATTTTTGGTACCTTTGGGGTGTCTCTTTTGGGAACCATAGTGCTGAGCACAAAAACACAGAGGCACTAAGTAAATGCACAACACGCTGAGCAAAATAGTCTAGCAAAAGACAATGCTCATAAAGTTCAGCTTTAGTGTTGTTATAAATGTTATTTCCTGTACTGGAAATGCCTGCATCAACCTTACGTGCCCCCAGCGCTCTAGTGTCCTGTCCAGGTCAATTTTCAGCTTTCAGCACTGTCATACTTTTAATTACACTCATATTTAATCACCAGTGGGTTTTTTTTTTGCTAAATAAGCAAAAAAAAAAAACCCAGAAAATGAAAAAAGAAAAGCATTTTTCTTTGCCTCTGTTACAGAATTTTGCAAATAACTAATCGCTCTTCATAAATTTTGCCCAAAATGTATTCTGCTACATTTCTTTGTTAAAAATAACCCAAATCAAAGTATATTATTTAGTCTGTAGGAAAGGTATAAACTCTAATTTCATGAGGCCCCAAATGCCAAGACAACATAAATACCCCCCAAATTAACCATTTTTGGAAAGACGACAGTGTGAGGTATTTAGTAAGAGGCATTGTGATTTGTAATTTTTTGTCACAATTTTTTGGAAAATTAGGAAATTATTTATTTATTTATTTATTTTTTACACGGTTACCAGAGCAGTACAGCGTCACCTAATGACTGGAATGGTGGTGATCAGAGACACTAACTGGTGACAGCATGTAAAAAAAATGCAGGGAATGCATTAGGGTTAAAAATGTTTAGGCTTTAGAACCGCTTTAAGAACAGAACACTGAAAACCAGATGCAAATAACGTCCTGGTCGCTAGCTCTGCCAGCCCCATCCCATCTTTGGCACCTATCTTTTGTGGCAATAGTGAGCTGCAGGAAGGGGTGTCATATGCTGACCATTACAACATCATGTCATATTTTATCATAATCATTTTTAGGCTCCTGGGTGCTGTACAGAGAAGCAAACTGGGGAAGTCTATATGGCATTAAGGGGACAGAGTGTTCCCCTGGTTTAGTCAAGTTCAGCTTTGACATGCTGATAACTTAAACATGCACAATTAGTATTTTTTTTTCTACATGAAGCAAATACAGTTAATGGACTGTAATAAAATGATTTTCCTCCTGACAAAATAGGATTTTTATAACAGCTTACCTGTAAAATCCTTTTCTTTTGAAGTACATCACAGGACACACAGCCATAGTAATCACTATGTGGTTATAGGCCACCTTCAGGTGCTGGACACTGGCGCACCCTAAACAGGAAGTTGCCTCCCTATATAACCCCTCCCATACAGGGAGTGCCTCAGTTTTGTAGCAAAGCAATACACGTGTAAACTAGAAAGAGGGGTGGGACCTCTGTGTCCCGAGATGTACTTCAAAAGAAAAGGATTTTACAGGTAAGCTGTTATAAAAATCCTATTTTCTTTAATCGTACATCACAGGACACAGAGCCATAGTAATCACTATGTGGGATGTCCCATAGCAATGCCAACTAAGGGGAGGGAGACACAACATAATTAGGGCAACATGAGACTAGAGGAGTTACACTGCTGACTGCAGCACACTACGCCCAAAGGCGATATCCTCATGCCTTATTACATCCACCTGATAGAATCTAGTAAATGTATGAATTGAAGACCAAGTTGCGGCCTTGCAGATTTGAGCCATGGAGGCTTAGTGATGCACTGCCCATGCAGCACTAACAGCCCTAGAGGAGTGAGTTTTGATTTGAGAGGGTGGAATCTACCTCTTTAAACCATAAGCTTGAACGATTACTTGTCGAATCAATTTAGAAATAGTAGATTTAGATACTGCCTGTCCTCTTTTAGGACCTTCAGGTAATATGAACAAAACATCAGTTTTCCGAATCTAATCAGTCGCCTTTAAGTAGACTTTGACTGCTCTCACCACATCAAGAGAATGTAGGGACTTCTCTTCTGCAGAACGGGGTTCTGCGAAAAATGAAGGTAGAACAATATCCAGGTTTAAATGAAAACCTGACACTACCTTTGGTAGAAAATTAGGATGAGGACGCAATACAACCTTATCCTTGTGAATAATAATAATAATATGGAGCTTTACAAAAGAGAGCAGTCAATTCTGATACCCTTCTTGCAGCAGATATGGTTACCAGAAAAAATAGTTTCCTTGTCAAAAAAGGACCAAGGGAATATGTCGTATTGGCTCAAAAAAAGGCTGTTTTGTAATGCCGACAAAACTAAATTCAAGTCCCAAGGGTTCAGGGGTGACCTAACCGGAGATTAAGCCATGTTACCCCCTGAATAAAGTTACGAACCAAAGAATGCGGAGCAAGTGGTTGTTGAAATAATACCAATAAGGCCGAGACCTGTCCTTAGAAAGTACTCAGGGCCAGCTTTATTTCTCACCCCATCTGCAGAAAGTCAAGGATTCTACCTCTGACCTATTTCCTGGGGTGCCAACCCCTGGTTTCACACCAGGAGACATATGCTTCCCAGACTCCATAATATATAATTATGGAGGCCGGCTTCCTTGCATTAACCAAGGTAGATACCACTGAACCTGACAGCCCACGCTTCTTCAGCGTGTGGGTCTCAATAGCCAAACCGTTAAATTTAGCGTTTGTAAGGCAAGATGGAATACCGGACCTTTCGAGAGAAGGTCTGGACGAGGTGGTAGGGTCCATGGGACCCCTACTGCCATCCTTACGATCTCTGCATACCAAGATCTTCTGGGCCCCCCCCGGGGCCACAAGAATCACCAACTTCCCTTCCTGCTTGATCCTGCAAAGAAGTCGTGGATGCACGCAGAAAAGGAGAGAAAGCATAAATCAGTAAAAACTGATTCCATGGGAACACCAAGGCACCTGTTCCGTATGCTAGCGGATCCTTTGTTCCTAACATAAATATGTCGATCTCTCTGTTGAACCTGGACGGAAACAGATCTACGTCTGGGATCCCCCATCTTTGACCTATTGTCAGAAAGATATCGGGGTGAAGGAACCATTCTCCTGGGAACAACTGCTGGCGACTCAAATAGACTGCCTGCCAAATTCCTATCCCTAGAATGAAAAAAAACTGCAGATAGGCAAGGTACGTTGTTTTCTGCCCAAGATAGGATATGATTCCCCTTTCTCTGTGCCGCACAACTTCTTGTGCCCCCTAGGTGATTGATACAGGCCACTGCTGTGGCATTTTCGGATTGGATCCTGACAGGACAGCTCCGAAAATTAAATGTCCAGGCCCTCAGGACCAAGCGTTCTGCCCGAATCTCTAGAATGTTAATAGGCAAGGTCATTTCTGATCTGGACCACTTCTCTTGGACAGTTGCTTCTTCCAGGACTGCTCCCCAACCTAAAAAAGAAGATTGGCGTATGTTGTTACCACATCGCATCGCATTATAAACGACCTGGAGGATGGGATAAACAGTTCAATCTCTGTATTTGCAGACGATACTAAGCTAAGCAGGGCAATAACTTCTCCGCAGGATGTGGAAACCTTGCAAAAAGACCTGAACAAATTAATGGGGTGGGCGACTACATGGCAAATGAGGTTCAATGTAGAAAAATGTAAAATAATGCATTTGGGTGGCAAAAATATGAATGCAATCTATACACTGGGGGGAGAACCTCTGGGGGAATCTAGGATGGAAAAGGACCTGGGGGTCCTAGTAGATAATAGGCTCAGCAATGGCATGCAATGTCAAGCTGCTGCTAATAAAGCAAACAGAATATTGGCATGCATTAAAAGGGGGATCAACGCAAGAGATAAAACGATAATTCTCCCACTCTACAAGGCTCTGGTCCGGCCGCACCTGGAGTATGCTGTCCAGTTCTGGGCACCAGTCCTCAGGAAGGATGTACTGGAAATGGAGCGAGTACAAAGAAGGGCAACAAAGCTAATAAAGGGTCTGGAGGATCTTAGTTATGAGGAAAGGTTGCAAGCACTGAACTTATTCTCTCTGGAGAAGAGACGCTTGAGAGGGAATATGATTTCAATTTACAAATACTGTACTGGTGACCCCACAATAGGGATAAAACTTTTTTGCAGAAGAGAGTTTAATAAGACTCGTGGCCATTCATTACAATTAGAAGAAAAGAGGTTTAACCTTAAACTACGTAGAGGGTTCTTTACTGTAAGAGCGGCAAGGATGTGGAATTCCCTTCCACAGGCGGTGGTCTCAGCGGGGAGCATTGATAGCTTCAAGAAACTATTAGATAATCACCTGAATGACTGCAACATACAGGGATATACAATGTAATACTGACACATAATCACACACATAGGTTGGACTTGTGTCCTTTTTCAACCTCACCTACTATGTAACTGTAGGAAAGGATTTTCCCCTTTTGCAGATTTTTGGTTATTACCATAAACTGAGGCTCCGGCGCACCCTTGGAATCAGGCACATTGGAAAATCTAGAGCTTGAACCCTCTTGTTCCAAGCCGATAAGATACTGTTTTGCAGGAGTCTCGAAAGAAACTGAACATAAGGAATGGCCTCGAATGAAGCCACCATCTTTCCCTCATACAAGCTGAATAAAAGGATTTATCTTGCTTTGACCCCTTAATCAATTCCTTTATGGTGCTGATCTTTGCCTGGGGCAAGAATACCCTTTCCTGGGTGTATCTATGAAAAAACCCAAGTATTTTAACCACCTTAATAGTTTTAAGGAAGATTTCTCTAGGTCGAGAATCCAACCTAGGTATTCCAGATAGTTGAATTTGGTGACCATACTTTGGTTTAAGCAGGCTACCGACTGGTCTGTCAAGAGCCGATTAGACAGATTGTAGCTGTTATACCTTGGGCCCTTAATCTGGCTAGAGGAGGGGCCAGAACCTCTGTAAACATTCAGCCTGGTTTCACACATGTGCGGTGCGAATTGAAGCTCAGGTTTCACTGGGGAGATAACAATCTCCTGTTCAACGGATTCATTGCGTTTTTGCTCAGGATTAGAGAGCAGGGAGAGGGGGAGGGAGAGGGGGAGGGAGGGGGGGGGAGGGGGAGGTGTAGTGAGGAGAAAGAGAAAATCCTTGTTCAGAACGCAATGCATCTGCGAATCAGATGCGTTCCCATAGGAGATAATAGGCTTGTAGTTCGCACCGCAATGCCCAAAAAACGCACACGTTTTTTGTGCAATGCGCAGTGCGAATGCAACGCACATATGTGAACCAGATGCATTCATATGAATGTATTTTAAAATGTCCTGCGAATTAGATGCGGTGTAAGCCGCATCTAATTCGCATAGGTGTGAACCCGGGCTCAAGGAGCAGTAGCTAGACTGAAAAGCAGAGCTACAAACTGAAAATGAAGATTCTCTATCTTGAAGTAGATATTATTGGTGAGTGAAGAAATATGCCACAGAGGTATGCACCCTTGACGTCGATTGATGTCAAAAGTTCTCCTCCTTGTAGGATGGAGACAACTGATTGGATTGACTCCATGCAAAAAAGAGCGGATATCCAGGAACCGGTTTAGATTCTTGAGATCCAGAATGGGTTTGACATCTCCATTCGATTTTGCCGTGAAAAAAAGGTTTGAATAAAACCTCAACCCCAGCTCTTTCAAGGGGACCAGCATGACCACTCTTTGCCAAAGGATAGTCCAATGCTAGAAAGCCAGACTTCTTTTTTTCTGGATCTTTAGGACATTCTTGACATTCTGCCAGACCCTTGAGAACTGCAGAAGTCTTCCCTCTCCCCCTCCGCGAGCAAGCAGGGGCACTAGGGGTGCTGAAATTAATCTATGCATCGCGATTCGGGTGTCCCCAATGCGGCATCGATGCATAAGGACCGGAAAATCGATTGCGGGTGACGTCATGGCGACTAGCTCCGCCCCTCCTGGGAATGCACTCGGAGCGTATTTTTAAAATTACATTCTTTTAATAAATTCTGTGTTACAATGGATGATGTGCCCCGCTGGCTGTATTGTGTATGTGCTTTTTTTCATACCGAATTTCACTGTTGTACGAAATATCCCGCTCATGTGACTCCCCTCCCGGCCCGTCCCTCCCCTCTCCACTCTCCTCTCCGCTCTCCTGAGTTCTGACATCAGCAGGGAATTCTCAGTCCCGCCCGCCTCTCTTCTGATACGATAGCTAAAGTCAGCGGGCGGGGCTGAGAATTCCCTGCTGACGTCAGGACTCAGGAGACGTGAGAGGAGAGCGGCCGGAGAGAGGAGAGCGGCCGGAGAGAGGAGAGGGGCGGGACGGGCCGGGAGTCACATAAGCGGGATATTTCGTACTACAATGAAATTCGGTATGAAGTGACAGTTTTTTAAAAAAGCACATACACAGTACAGTGGGGCACATCATCCATTGTAACACAGAATTTATTAAAAGAAAGTCATTTTAACAACGGTAACATTACACCTCACGCTCCATGCTGACAGGTCCCTGGCTATCCTGTGCACATTCCAATGCCAAGGAACTGTCAGCACCAGTGGTGGCCCATGCATTGTGGGGGGGGGGTAGTGATGGCTGCATTAAATGGCCACAAGTGGCTGCGTTTGACGGGCACAGGTGGCTGCGTTTGACGGGCACAGGTGGCTGCGTTTGACGGGCACAGGTGGCTGCGTTTAAGGGGAACAGGTGGCTGCGTTTGAGGGGAACAGGTGGCTGCGTTTGAGGGGAACAGGTGGCTGTGTTTGATGGGGAAGGTTCAGTATTCAGGCTCCCCCAAAAATTTGGAGCACCAGCTGCCACTGGTCAGAACAGAGACAATACAGGGAACTGTGCGCATGTCTCACTGCGCTTTCCTGCATAGCCAGGCAATCTTTTGGGAACTGTGACGTGTCCCAGAAGATTGCAGGGAGGAAGGGCCGCCTAGGCGGCCCAAGTGGAAGTGGGAGCTTGTCGGTAATCGTGATGCATTGCGGAATCGAATCGAAGACCAGATAATCGTAATCCAATCAAATCGTGAGACCAGTGAAGATGCGCACCCCTAGGGGGCACCCCCTCATAAGGATGCTTTAGTATCTTTTTTTTGGTTTCTTTTATCCCTGGGCTTGACCCTGAGGATTACCTTTTAAACTTGATGGCAGAAGCCGTTGTGACTGCCCAGAGGCTGATACCCCTGGCACTGGAGAAGGAGCTTGTTTAAATGAAATACATTTACTCCTTTTCTTAAATGGCAAAGGGGTACCTTTCCACTAAAAATTCTTTGCATTAATTATCCAAGATATCCCAAACAGCCGTTTCACACAAAAAAGGAAAACCAGCCAGGAGTTTTTTGTTTTTTTCATGATGAGTTTTTTTTTTCACGATGCTTCAGCTGACCAATTTTTCAACCATAGCATTCTATCATATGTACCAGCCCAGCAAAAGGTGTGAGGCCTGAAGATAGAATCTCTCATAGCGTCTATTGCCAACATAAAGGGATAACCTTGAGCACCTGTTTAAACTGGTCCCTCAAGGATTTGACATATACCAATACACTTCATACCTCATACCTTGCTGCTCTGTTTTTAAACTTTATTCACTTAAAAGGGATGGAAGCATGCACCCTTACCTATTATTCGAATGTTGGTACTCTCCATTGTTACTACAAACTCAGGTGTCTATTTTATATTTAACCAATTGCCGCCCACCATATAGCAAAATGATGGCGGCAAAGTGGTTTCAATATCCTGACCGGACGTCATATGACGTGATCAGGATACTGAGCCGCTGCGCGCCCCCGGGGGCACGCATCGCGGCGATCGTTGTTGAGGTGTGTCAGTCTGACACACCGCAACTCTGATCTAGGTAAAGAGTCTCTGACGGAGACTCTTTACCATGTGATCAGCCGTGTCCAATCACGGCTGATCACGATGTAAATAGGAAGAGCCGGTGATCGGCTTTTCCTCACTCGCGTCTGACAGACGCGAGTAGAGGAGAGCCGATCGGCTGCTCTCCTGACAGGGGGGGGGGTCTGTGCTGATTGTTTATCAGCACAGCCCCCCCCTCGGATCCCGCCCAGGACCACCAGGGAAGCGCCCAGGACCACCAGGATGGCCATCCACACTAGACCATCAGGTATGCCCCTAGACCCCCAGGGAAATACCAATATGTGCCCAGGCAGCTGCCAATCTGTGCCCAGGCAGCTGCCAATCTGTGCCCACTCCAATGCCTACCACTGCCAGGGATGCCCATCAGTGCCGCGTATCAGTGCCTATCAATGCCCAGCAGTGCCGCCTTTCAGTGCCCAGCAGTGCCGCCTTTCAGTGCCCAGCAGTGCCGCCTTTCAGTGCCCAGTGTCGCCTATCAGTGCCCATCAGTGCCAACCAGTGCCACCCATGAGTACCCATCAGTGCCGCCTATCAATGCCCATCAGTGCTGCACATCAGTGCCACCCATCAGTGCCGCCTACCAATGCCCATCGTCAGTGCCCGCTCATTGGTGCCACCTCATCGGTGCCGCCGTATCAGTGCCTGTCAGTGCCGCCTTATCAGTGCCCATCAGTGAAAGAGAAAACTTACTTATTTACAAATTTTTTTTAACAGAAACAAAAGCAAAACTTTTATTTTTTTCAAAATTTTCTGTCTTTTTTTATTGGTTTAGCAAAAAATAAAAAACCACAGAGGTGATCAAATACCACCAAAAGAAAGCTCTATTTGTGGGAACAAAATGATAAAAATTGTTATTCAAACTGCGACAGCGCTGAAAGCTGAAAATTGGTCTGGGCAGGAAGGTGTATAAGTGCCCTGTATTGAAGTGGTTAAACACTAACAAACATTTACATTGCTAATCTAGAGTCTTATGTCATTTTAGGTTCTGAGGAGGTTGGTTGTACCATGTTACTGTCTCACACTGTTACCCACAATGTGTGTGCTTGACTATTTTGCCTATTTGTATTGTACTGGGTTATAATATGAGCTAAGTTGGCCACTCCCGGCAGTCGTGCTCAGTCCCGGGAGCTGCTATGCGCTTCTGGTGTCCTCCTCTCCCCCCACCTCCTCTTTAGTGACGCGGAGGATCGGGCGTACGTCCAATTGCGCATCAGCATCACACTTCCGGCGCGTGCTGCGTCACTATGTGACATCGGTGCGCTGCTGCTGCTGATTCAATTTGGCTGCCAGCGTGACGTTGGTGGACACCCATGACCACATTGGAGTCTATATACTCCCTCCAGCTCATTCCCAGCCCCCACACGGTTGTCACCCCCATGGCCTCTGTGCACTTTCGGACCTTCATTGCCTACACTCCTCTTCCAGGTAACCTTTTTGGTTTCCCCACATATTTTCTCCCTTTTCTTTTTTGTGCCACATCATCCTCTCTACTACCTTGCACCGATCCTACATTCGGTTTAATTTCCCTGCCACTGATTGGTATCTGCACCAGTACAATTTTCTCACTAGTAACCCATTATATATTTCCACGGTCTATTTATATTGTACCATATATCCCCTCCTCTCATAGATGGCTACCACGTGGATCACATCAATTTTGAAACTAACGGGGGTACATCCCTGGGGACTAGTGTCTGTTACTGGATTTCCATCGTTGTATATCTGGGTCAGTCCACCTCAGCTCCCGGGGGCTGATGTTTCTTCGGCCGGCCTCCAGCCCGCCATCCCTATGCCCAAACTCATAGGATTATTTGTAAGTAGTACTGGGAAATCGGGTTCTATTCCTCCCCCTACCCCCCTCCCTCTTCTCCCCCTATATAGACCTACTATATAATTTCTTTCAACATATATGTTTTTAATATTTATAGACACCTACTACATACCTGCTCCTGAATCACCATTTACTACCTTATACACCAACTGGACTGTACCAACTAATTACGACTATAACTATTTATCATGGAGACACCCTTCAGTGAATTTGGTTATGTACAGTGTTTACAGTATGAGCCAATTATGTTGCTTTACTATGGGATTGTGAGCCAATAGTTGCCCCCTTATGTTTACCATTGCATCACTATCTTACCTTACATATCAATTGGATTTTATCAATTAACCAAGGATACAATTATCTATCATAGAGACTTGCCTTTAATTAATTTGTTTTCTACAGTATGAACTAATCATGTTATTAATTATATTTCTGTTATATTATTTATACAATTGGAGACTCCAATGAATTCAAGTTTTTATAGTATTTACAGTATGAATTACGATATTTTTACTTCTGTCATATTTTATATACATTTTATATTAAATCATTTAATGCCAATTGATTCCATGTGATGCTTCTATGCAACGTTTTTGGTTCTATTATATTATTTTGGGTACCTGCCATATTCATTGTTAGCATGTTATCTCCTGGGGTGCATGCCTCATATAAAGTCCCACCTGTTTTGTCTTTTTGTTCAAATTATTGGGGATGGAGACGCTTGGCTCTGCGCACATCGCGCCTCATACAAAGTCCCACCTTGCTGCTCTGTTTTTAAACTTTATTTATATACCAATTACTGTCAGCACAGGCTGAGACACTCAACCTGTCAGGAAAACAATCTATGTTTTTTTCTTTTTAATAGGAATTCCAACTCTTTATCCGTTGGATCTTTAAGTATTTGAGCATTGTCTGCCGGACAAGTCAAACTTTTAATCAGAAGATATAGCAGCGTCAATTGCTGGTATCTTCCACCTTTAGTAAGCTTTTTCCTCCATAGGATAAAGTGTGAAAATACTTTTTAGGAGGGAAAAAATGCTTATCTTGGTGATTCCGCTCAGAATACATAAGCTTTCCCCACAATGTATGGACAGGAAAAAGGCATGCACAGTTTTGAGGACGCTTTAGCGAACCCAAAACAAGAAGTGGACACTCAGTTAAGGGTACCATAAAATGTGGATTGGACCAATTCAGTAAGAAATTGCACCCACAATCTCAGATTGTGAAGCTAATGCTTCCGCATATGACCCCTCAGAAGTGGAGTCATCAGCCTGTTCACGGTCCCCTAAGAGAAAACATCTTCTCCCGCCCCCAGATACTCAGTTTAAAAGGTCCTGGGTAATGGAATGGAACCTGTCGTATTTTATCCCAATCTGGGATGCGATTAAAGCTGCTAACCTTTTTCCAATCCTATCATGGCAGAGGAAAAAAACGTTTTTAGAAATATAGGCAGGGGCTGCAGTGTTGTAAACAGTTGCAAACATTCCATGACCCCTGAAGGCTCATTCTGACCAGCCACCCCCTCTCAGGGGAGGATGCCATTGAAGAGATGAGCTTTAGGCTTTCAGGGCTTGAGGGAGACCCCTTTAGCCCTCCTTTGGGGTGCTTTTACCCCCCCTTCTGACCATAGCCCGATGCATAAATGCAGAGGTACTACCAGAAGAAATCGCATCCACTGCTTTGAGCAATAGTCCAGCCACTGCTATTAACACTCAGCCTGATGCTATTAGTAAATGTGCCAGGGAAATGCCTGTGTCACCAACCTCTTACATGCTCCTTTTTGCTTTTGTGTCCCTCCGACAGCTGCAGCCAGCAAAAAAATGAGTTTCATACAACATACTCCCGTGCTAAGCGTTACTGCATGCCAACTCCGCGCTCAGCCCCGTCCCTGCCACACACCCCCCCTCAGTTTTCAAAAGAAACTCTTACTTTTTAAAAGAAACTTTTCCCGCATGAGCGTGGGCCTCTGATCCGACGAGATTGGCGTGTGTGTGTGTGTGGGGGGGGGGGGTGGCGAGGAGACCTGGTGACCAGCCGCTGTGCAGGGGCGGTGAGAGAAAAAACGGAGCAGCAACGCCGATCGTTTCACTTTCCCCTTCCCAGGGAGAGAGCTTTGTCCAGGTGGGGTGTTTTAGTGAGAGAAAATTTCCCCCCAATCTTACCGGAGGTCTGAGCTGCTCGCCGGAGGGAAAGCCTGCTGCTTCTGACAGAGCATGGTTTCTGAGGAAGCATGACAAGGTACGTGCTCCATACAGCCCCCAGTGGTGACTCTTAGGCATGACAATATTTACTTTTAAAGGAGACATTTCATAAGAAAATTAAAAAATTCCTTAGAAAAACTCCACTTACCTTTCCCGCCGCAGGGCAGACCCAATCTTCACCCTTCACAGTGGGTTCCGTTAAACCATCGGGAACCGGGGACCCTTTGGGAACCCACAATCCTGGACCTATAATAGCACCCGCCAGTAAAACTTTATGGCTTTAAAATACCAAAGTACTGGATCCCGGGTCCAGCTCTCTAAAAAAGAGAAGCGTTACAGGCAAAACCTTGTTTCTTCGGACACGAGGCCCGGGTACCATTCAATTTGGCCTAATAAGACAATTTGAATGGATCCGGCTGCACAGCTAGCCCAAGCAAGGATAGCTCCAGAGGAGCTCAGCACAGCACATCTTTACTTGTGACCAACACCTTAGACACTGGCAAAAAACTGAGGCACTCCCGGTATGGGAGGGGTTATATAAGGAGGCAACTTCCTGTTTAGGATGTGCCAGTGTCCAGCACCTGAAGGTGGCCTATAACCACATAGTGATTACTATGGCTCTGTGTCCCATGATGTATGGTTAAAGAAAATAGGATTACTGTACTCTCTGTAAAATCTATTCCTAATCCTCACCTAAAATCACTGACAAACAAAAAAATGTGAGGTCCAAAAACCTTTTTTCGATTTAAGAGACATTCCCCTCAAAGTCTACAAGGAAAGAAGCTGTGTGGGTGAGAGTAGAGAGGAATGTCTCTAATGGGTTCAAACAGTGGCTTCTAAAAGGGAACCAGATTTAGATCACACAGGAACAGATAGGTGATTTCACATGGGACACCAACCTGTACAAAAGTCTTTAAAAAGTAAAAGTGTAGCTCTATAAATCATAAATTAACCATTAGATTAATAATGGAGTGATATAATGTCACAAAAGAGGATTATTAATGGTCCAAATCTACCCAATAAGGGAATAAACTATTTTAACCATATAACAAATACACATGCGCACGACAAGTGACTCTAATGACTTAGAAAATAAGTGAATAACAGTTGTGAAAAGTTATATATATAATATTAATACAAAAGTCCAAAGGATGTCAGCAGATATAAAGAAAAGGTCCAAAAAGTGAAGAAGATGATCCTACATATCAGGACATATATTCAATAGACATCACTTGGAAGGAGGTTGGGATAGTGAGTAAGCCACCACCAATAGTCATAGGGAGCCTTACCAGATGTTGGTGACTTGGGAAGGCATATACCGCCCAAGTCGTAAAGCCTTTTAAACCAGCTGACTGGAAAGGTGCACCTGCAGTTCTGTACACAATGCACCATCTCCACTCTGCACACCTGATCAGCACTCTGCAGATCGGATCTGAGCTCCCTATTGGAGTATTACCCACAAGTTGCTGTCCGCGATCGTTTGGATCAAGGTATATTCCTGATCTTGGATTTATCGTGGCTGTCCAAGCAGGTGCACCTTTCCAGTCAGCTGGTTTGAAAGTCTTTACGACTTGGACGGTATATGCCTTCCCAAGTCACCAACATCTGGAAAGCCTCTTTATGACTATTGGTGGTGGCTTACTCACTATCCCAACCTCCTTCCAAGTGATGTCTGTTGAATATATGTCCTGATATGTGGGATCATCTTCTTCATTTTTTGGACTTTTTCTTTATATCTGCTGACATCTTTTGGACTTTTTTGTATTATTAGATCTCGTGTCCATAGTGTAGCACATTTTCAAACCGTTATATATATAACTTTTCACAATTGTTATTCACTTATTTTCTCTAAGTCATTAGAGTCACTTGTCGTGCACATGTGTATTTGTTATATGGTTAAAATAGTTTATTCCCTTATTGGGTAGATTTGGACCATTAATAATCCTCTTTTGTGACATTATATCACTCCATTATTAATCTAATGGTTAATTTATGATTTATAGCGCTACACTTTTACTTTTTATACATATTTCTTTGGTCTATAGCTGTGTTGGCTGCTATTTACACAGCGGTGTGATTTTCTTTTTCCTGTACAAAAGTCTTAACCAAAAGAGTCAGAGGCTAATGGTCCCTAGAAGAGAATGGAAAGAGCAGAGACTTGACCATTGATGGTGCCAAGAGCCAAATGCTGGTCCAGATGCAACTGCAGGAAGGAGAGAATTAGTCTCCTAGAGGAAAGCCCTAGACCTACACCAAGTGATGTTAATCTTTCATATCCAAAAATATACCTGGGGGGGAAGTGGCCCTACTAGCCTTGAGCATCATAGGAATCACAGATTAGGAGGTCTCTCTGTCACTCCGAACCTGGGCTTCAATGGCTACAATATGCTGTTAAAGCCAGCAACAGTAAAGTGAGACGGCAAATCGGCCCTTGGCAGTCTGGCAGGGCCCACAGTCTGTCTTATCAGGTTACGTATGACATCTGCTTGGGCCAATCCAGAGCAATGAGGATCACCAGTATGCCTTGATCCTGTGGGGCAGGCCAAGAAGTAGTTTCAGGAGAAGGATACAGATCAGTGTGAACTATCCATGCAGAGTTGCTGTTTCCAACAGTGGATCCTTGGACCTAGATAAAAACCTGTCCAGGTTGTTGCTGTACCTGGATGCCAGGAGGTTCACATCAGATATCCTGTCCTTGAACACCTCTGGGTATAGAGACATTTTTCTCAAATTCAGATGCTGCTAGCTATGGAAATCTACCTGTCAATTGTCTACGCCTGAAATGTACACAGCCGACAAGGCTGGAATGTGCACATCTGCCCAGGACAGGATCTCTCTCTTGCCACAGAGACTTCTGGTTCCTTAATGATGGTTGATGTTCGGGATGTCAGACTGAATCCGGATAGGATAACCCTCCAACAGGCAGTGGATAAATGGATGGATAAAAATCACCTGAAGTTTCAAGTTTATTGGGAGAAGAGTGTTCTTCAGCAAACAAATCTACCCCCCAGGTCAGTCATGCTGTTGTCCATTATAAAAATCTTCCAAGAGACAGGAAGAAAGCACTTCCCCCCCTCCTTCCTCTTCCAGAGCTAGACTCCTGAGCCACCAAGCCAGATCCTTGGTGTCAACGAATCAGCCTGTGCAGAAACAGGCCTGACTTGTCCCACAATGACAGAACATTCTGTTACAGAGGTCTGGAGTGAAAACTGGCAAAAGGGTCTGCTTTAAAAGATGCTATGTTCAATCCCAAAACCCCCATGCACAAATGGAGAGTTAGATGGCTTCTGGACTGAAGAGTTAGAACCTGAGACCTGAAAATCTGAAGCTTCTTCTGGGGAATGAACACACTGGCCTGAGAGTTGTCAAGGACCAGATTGAGTCCACCAGATCTGACATTGCATTCCCTCATCAGGAAGACCTTCTGGCTTTTGTGGACATCAAAGATGCATACTTACATGTTTCCATTATTCCAGTGTACCAACATTTTATCAGGTTAGCCCTATGGCTCCAGCACTACCAGTTTGTGGCCCTGTCATTTCTTTGGTACCTTGAGTGTTCAATAAGAAGTGCAAGGAAGCAATCTGCTAAATGCAGACCAGTATAAGATGGATTTTAATTGCTTGTTATAGGTACTGCACTTTGAACATAGACCTTTTCTGTATTTTGTTTTTACTTAGTAAGTGTTGTAGAAAAGTGCAACTAAACGTTACTGTACCTTTTCTAGTGAGAAAATTTGATGCTGGAATCCATCATTTTTTTTAGTTGCTTCCTCAGATAAAGCTTTATATTTCTCTGCTTGGGTCTGCTGCACGTTTGCCGTTCTCTGTAATCGTACGCGCTCCTCCTCCAGTTCTTTTACACGAGCCAGAAGTGTTCGATTTTCATCATCCTGTTGATTACATAAAAAAAAAAAAAAAAAAAAAAACAACACACAACAACATTAACGGTGGCCAATAAGCAACATAATTATTTAATAATAAAAAAAAAAAAAAAAAAAAAAAACAGTTAATAAGGTTAAAGATTGTAGCGCTATACTGTGCTAATTCAGCTCTGCAGACATGCATTACAAGCTACAATGCACAACTTTTAGCTCCTGATACCATTTTCTCTGCCAATTACAGTGAGAGGCATGACTAAACACGCAGGATTAGCCAAGCCTTCTAAGAAATAAATGCCACCAAACAGAAAAACTACATGTAAGTTTCCAAAAACAAGTCATACATTTATAATGAATTTTTTTTTTCTGTGGAATAGCTCAATTACTACAGGTCATTGAAGCCTAGATGCCCAGAACAAATTTAAATTTGAACTCTGGGAATTATCTGTATTTCATACTTATATTGGTCCAGCTTGACACAACATAAGTATGTGTATCTCTTACCTGATGGGCTAGTGGGGAAGCTGGCAATCACTGCAGTAGTTAGCGCTACAGTGTTAGTGGCAATTGGGATGTTACTGCCTTTCATATACCCAATCAGAGAACGCCTTGTATTCACTGAACACAAGTGACTCCCTGTGTTCAGAGGGGAAGCCACTCGCACATGACCCGGGTAGGACCCAGAAGATCATTGCTATCATTGTAGCAGTACCAACTGCTAAATCAGCTTTCCAAGTGGTCCATTCATTATGAGATATGTATACTTGCATTGTGCCAAGCTGGACCAATGCAAGTATGCAAAACAGATAATCCCTGCAGTTCAGACTTAACAGCTTCAGTATGCATCAGTTAACTAAACATTAATTCTGTGATTCATTTATTTACCTAAATAATTGTTACACTGTTAAGGACATAAGGCTTTTACTTGTGCACTGTTTTAATAAATACACTGCACATCTTTTGTTATTATTATGCATTTTTTTGTTATCTTACTCCAGTTTATATTACTACTGCATTAAATTTAAAATTAAAGTGGTTGTAAACCTCATGAAATATGAACAAAGCATATCCCTCTATTGTGTATACCTGTCTCAATTAGGATATTATCATGAATCACTTCTGACACCAAGGGAAAAAAAAGGTGACAGGGGAGGGATCTGCAGCTAATTGACAGCCTCAGCTCTGTTCCTGTGTGAAGGGGGTTTGTCTTTTCCCTCCAATCCGCTGTCAGAGCTCTCCTCACTGAGCTCTGCAGAGTGTAACTTCAGTTCTCTGCCCTCTTTTTTCTAAATTCCCAGACAAGCTTTAAAATTCAGCACTTTGAATGGATGTAGAGAAGAAAGGGCTGCAGACCAACAGATACAACTTTTGTAGGAGGATTTGTTTCATCTCTGTATCACCTGAGGCCACCCACTTCACTAGGTTTTTTTAAGGGTTTACAACCACTTTAAATCTGTCCCCATTTGTATCCTGACTGAAGAGATCCCAAATAAAGGTCGGTTTTCTCACATGAGATGTGTATCATTGGATGATAACTATAGTCTATACATTGTGTTTTTTTAAAGCAGTATAATATTTCTAATACAATGCTCTGTAAACAAAAGTTTTAGTTCACAGACAATTTAAAAAGAAAATTTACCAAAAATATAAAAAAAAAAAAAATAGAGAGCCTCAGGCTTTTCATAGATATTTGCTTTGAACTTATGAAACTTAGTTTAGTATGAATGGACAGTTTTTAATCACTAATTCAGTACTTTTCATTTACAATTTGGAATTGGACCTTTTGCAAACTGGAAAAAACTAAAATATGTATTTAAATCTGTGTATTTGCACCCTGATATGCATACGTTACCTACTACCTGTGTATGATATTTGCTTTTCATACTGCTTTCAAAAACTAAAACAACTAAAATAACCCCAAAATTAGGGAAATAGACATCCTAGTGTATTCAATGAGGGGAATAATGTAAAACTGGCACTTTTCTGCTTTATACTTTTGTGTATTTTTGTAGGCAGGTTGTATGCAAACTGAAAAATAGAAATTTTTACTTAAAAAATTGTCCAGGGAATCTAAGACCTGAAAGTGGTACAGAATTAGAGTGGTTGCAAAGGCTTAAGAGTTTTTTTTAGCTTAATGCAATAAGCTAAAAAAACTGCTGTGTTTCATGTGTCCCCCCAGCCACTCCTTATATTTACCTGAGCCCAGGCCCGATCCAGCGATGTGCACAAGAGCCGAGGCACTCTGGCTCAGGACTCTGAATATATATATATTTTATGCCTACAGAAAATGTTTCAATTAATTCATTAATTTTGATAGCGCAGCGTATTTGTATATTTTTTTTTTAACTTTTTGCATGATTCATGAGACATGTGTAACGCTAGCGGCTAATTCAAAATAGAAACATTGCTTTTTGAAGACCTTTTTGATCTGTTTGGTAGTGGTGGCTCACAGGACGTTACATCACAATTTTAAGTATGACATGTTTGTTATTTAAAAAAAAAAAAAAAAAAACGAAGCTTTACAATAACTTTAAAGCGGGGTTCCACCCAAATTTTGAACAATATCTGTATGTATTCTCTTCCTTGCCTAGATGCTGACATGCCGTTTAAAAAAATTTAAATCGCAGTAATTACCTTTTATTTTTCTATTCTTCTTTGCACTTCCTGGTTCTCCTCCCGTGGGAGTAGGCGTGTTTCTAGCCTCTCCCAGACTCCGCACAGTCTCCTGGGAGCTAGTCTCAGGCTTCCCAGGATGCCACTGAGCATGTGCGGGAACGAGCGGTGAATGCTGTGAGCACAGCATTCACCGCATCCAGGAAATAAATGCCCACAATGAAGATGGAAACCGCCTGCAGCGAATAATATAAGTTATTCTTTCCGACAAAATCTGACACAGGCGGACATATTACACACAATATGTGAGTATGTAATGCTGAGAAGAAAAGTTTGTGAATGAACTCAAAAAAAAAAAAAAAAAAAAAAAAAACGATAGATAGGTGGACCCCCGCTTTAACCTGATAGGAGTAAATGCAGGACCTTTAGAAAAAGACCAGCTGTGCCAACAGGCCTGGAACATTGATTTTACCTTTTTATTACATTCATGTGTTATGTTGTCTAACTCCTCTTGCATGACTCGTAGCTTTGCTTTCAGAAATCTAATTTGAGCTTCTGTGAAAAGAAAACACATATGCACTGTATAGATAAACTGTTATGTATGCACAATATACTTTGCAATGTAAATCTCCAAAAGGTACGTTCAGTTGTGGAAAGGCAATTTGTGGAAACATTTTAAAAATAACTTAATGATTTTTCCTAACTATACATCGATTTGACTAAAAGTCGTAGACATTTAACGAGCTCCTGACTGATTTAGACTCAAATATTAGTGTGTGTGTCAGAGAACTGATCACAAAAGGATCATTTTTAATAGATCGTCTCGAATTGTAATGTATAGATCACATCTTTCCAAAGTACGAAACTAAGCTTTTCTTTCACTTGAATTTTATTGGAAATTATAAGAAACATAGACACTTACACAGTGCAAAAAAAAAAAAGTACAATAACAGGTATAGATTCAAAGAGGGTTACCCTCGGCAAGTATTGAACATTAAACAATGATGTAATAATAAAGAAAATAACCAAGTGACATTAAATTGGAAGGTGGAGAAATATTAAAGTCATGCTTGAGATCGCAAAATGCTTCATGTCCTAAAAGAGGCCCCTTCAATTGGAAACGACAGAACTGAAGACTATATCTTCGTCCATGGGACCAAAGAGGGGCACCGTTCTTGCCTGTGGGCAAAGGGACCATTCCGAAGCGAAGAGGATCAGAAATAAGAGATGAAGCGATAGAGGAGAGAGGGGAGGGAAGAAAAAAAAAAAAAAAAAGAAGAAGAGGAGGAGGAGGAGAGGAGGCCATCCCTGTTGCGGAGGCTCGCTACAGAAATATAAGAGCACCGTTATAGATTACAGTTCAGGAAGCGCATAGGCGGTTGTGTTGGTGGAAAGTAATCTAACCAGGGCTGCCAGGTATGTAGGAATTTATTGTGGGTATCAGCAAAACAAATCTTTTCAATAAATGAATCAATGAAGAATTCACTTGTTTGTGATCACTTGATCCATCTCTCTCTACATACAGTATATGGCCACCATAAGACCCACATCTCTTAGCACTGCGAATGACCTGGTCAGACACACCACTTCCCTTTCTTTAAAATACAAGCTTGTGTCATGAAGTTTGTTTTAAAATGTGTGGCTATTAGGCTGGTTATAGATTATGCAATTTTCTTTCCTTCAACCACAGGTTAAATTACAATCGCTGTGCTATTTTATTCTGACAGCAGAAGGTTTCCTTGCTGCCAGAATACAATGATCACTACTGGCGGCTATGGCAGCCGTTAGTGATTGTACGGAAAAAAAACTGACAGGCTGGTTGTACTAAAGTCGATCAATAGATTTGGCCAGTTGCTGCTGAACCGGCTGAATTTTGATCTGTCCATGTCCAACTTTACTCAACTTTGCCAGTGCAGGGCTGTGCGGTGTAAAGGCCTCTTTAGGTGAAGTTCCATTTTAATGTACAGGATGAGTGAACAGTAAAGTTAATGTTAAATTAGAATTCACAATGACAGGATAACTAAGTTTTTTTGTTTATAACAATTATGTAGCCCTTATATAGTGTAGTGATAACCCCCTCAAACAGGCCCTCACCTCTTTCTACTGAAACTATGTTCCACTGAGCTGAACTTTCAAATGAAGACAGAGCTATGTAGTCTTTTGGTGAGAGTTTGTCTTGTCTGAAGTCAATAACCATCTTAAAGGCTAAGTTCACCTTTGGAAAATGTTAAATGTTACACTCGTATTTAGGGTGTAATATGTTATACGTGCTAGCTCGTGCCCCGCTCCCTCCTCATCCCTTCCACTGAGGTTGTGGGCGAGGGAGCCTCTCCCTGCACCTGCTATCACATTTTAAAAATGGCATGGCTGTGTGGGCAGAACTCAGGAATTCGTTACTAAAGAAACTGCACACTATGGTGACACTTCACTGCTCTGGTGATGGTATGTAAAACAAAAACAAAAATTGCAATTTTCTTTTTTACATATTGTCATAAGAGGAAGTGCAGGGTGACAATGGTGACATTTTACTGCTGTGGCGTGATCATGTACAATGCTTGGCTGTTCTGATATCACTTTATGCAAGTGCTGCCAGCTATTGTCTCTGATCACCGCCACAGCAATATATTGTCACTAGATCAGTGCTGCCAGTCACCACAGTGTACCTAATCACTGTGGCACCAGCCAGTGTCCCTCATCACCACCACACCACTCACAGTGTCCATAATCACTGTTGTACCAGCCACAGTGTCCCTAATCCCCGCCACACCAGTTCTAGTGTCCCTGATCACCGTTACACCAGTCCTAGTGTCACCATAAGGACTCATTCACATGTGTGATGCTCTATGAAGCGATTCACGTTTAGTCCACTCTTTAGAGAGCATTTAGCAAGCGGTGAGGAGGTGTTGCATTGCCTCCTCGCCACGTGCTTTAAATGCTTGGACCGGGGTACAGAGGTATAATTCCTGCCACAGCTACGAGCCAAAGCATTGCAGCTGTGGCATGTGTACACCTATGGTTGCTGCCTCTGCAGCTCAACTTCAAGGTTTTATCACCCCCTCCCCTCCAACTCACATGTGAACAAGCCCTATTAGTGCAAGGAATCACAGTGCCCCTGATCACCCCCACTCCAGTCCCAGTGTCATCAGACCATTGCAGCTAGAACCAGTGCTCCTGACCGCCACCACACCAGGCCAGTGCAGCCTTTCCTTATCACTACCACACCAGTCGCGGTGTCACCAGACCAGTGCAAACCAGCAACAGTCTCCCTGATTGTCACCACAGTAGTCCCAGTGTCACCAAACCAGTGTAAGTCAGTAACAGTGTTCCTGATTGCTGCCGCACCAGTGCCCAGTGTCAACAGACTAGTGCAGTCAACAACAGTATTCCTGATCAGTGCCAAAGTGCAGTGTTGCCTCTGCCTGCTGCCTCTGGCCTGTTTATTGACCACGTTTCTGCCTGCTGCCTGGCTGACCCTTTGCCTGTTTGCTGACTGTGTCTAGGCCTGCAGCATGAACTGACCCATCTGACTACGTTCCTGTGAGTCATCAATCCCAGCTATCCTCTGCGGACAACTGCATTCCTGGAACCACAGAAACGCTTCTGTTATTCCTTTCTTCAGCCTCCTGTACTTCCTGGAGAGTAAACATTGCACTCCTGGGGACAGCCACATACCAGTAGACTAGGCTTGCTTGGCTTATAGGAACAGGGACTTCTATAGGTGATGCTACACTAAGCTATATTCCCTGATCACTCATATAGAGGCGACCATTATAGTTTGTTGGTTTTGTACAATTGGCTGATTTATGTGATACCACAATGTCCGGTACAAAATCAGTCCAAACAGTGAAAGTCTCACACATATGGTATCATCATACTTGAGAGGATTAGCCGAATGTGTTTTGGGGTGTAATTCTAAATATATTTTCTCATTTTCATTGTAAATTTTCCAAATGCTTTAGGCAACAAACAATGAAATCTTCAAAAGACTCACTGTGCCTCTTAAAAAATACATCGGTGTGTTTGCGCTCCAAAATGCATATGCATATTTTGTTGGTGTTAACGCTGTCCTGGTGCTCCAGGGCCTCCAAAAATGTCATATGTAGTCAAGAAATTATATGTGTAATGTATGGCTCTAGAAAGGCTGGGGGTGCTCCTTGGATTTAGGCCTCTCTAATGTGGTTAGGCTGTGAAAAAGTCTCACATGTGGTATCCCCATACTCGGGAGGAGTAGCAGAATGTGTATTGGGGTGTAATTCTGTTTCAATGATTTTTACTGAAATTTACAAAACAATTAGAAAGTTAAGAGAGATTGAACAACGTATATTTCTGCACCCTAGAGGTAACGATAAGTATCTTATGGTTTCCCCATTGTTCCACCGCACTCCATAAGAGGAAAGAAGGGGAAAACCATGGTAACATAACCGTGAGGCCAGTATCCTCTGTCCCATTCAACATGGATCAGTGTGGTCTAGAAATACAGACCCTAAATTCAGCATTTGAACAAAGTATTATAGCCTTCCCTTTAACGTTATACTCATTGTTGTAGATTGTATGACATCCATCTCCTTGGCGCTGCAGGGAGAGTATAAGGAAAGGGGTAAGTCAAAGAAAAGAGGGGGAATAGAATAGAAAAAAAGGATATAATACCAAAGAAGAGAGTGCACTCCATAGTATGAGCTTGTCTGGTGTCCGTGACAGCTCACAAGTATTTAATCCAGGGTTTCCAGATCTCATCAAACCTAGCTCGTTTGTCTAATAGAATTGCAGAAAGGCGTTCGTTTACCATGATCCACGACAACTTGTTTTTCACCAAGTCGAAGGGGATCGTAGGTGTCCTCCAGGACCTAGCTATTGCTATCCTAGCTGCCGTGAAAATAAAGGCTATGAGTTTCCCTGCCTGTCTTGGTGTTCCATCAACTGGCTGTCCCAAAAGAGCTTGCTGTGGTGATTTGAGTAGATTCATCTGTATAAGTGAATAAATTAAGTTGTAGATACGGATCCAAAAGCGTTTCACTTTGGGACAGGACAACCATATATGTAATACTGTGCCTTCTATCCCACACCCTCAAAAGCAAGAGGAAATGGCCCCTGTGACATATGCAGCTATTCTCGCTGGAAACCATGTCCTATCTCATCAATACTTTATAGTAAGCTTTGATCAATGAGGTATTTTTGTATGATTTCGACACACCCTGTGATATTTTGGACCATTCAGCTATTTTGAACGTTTTGCCTGTCTTGTTCCCACTTGGTCATATAAAACTGTTTTTCTGACTTGGAAGTCAGTACGTTTAAGGCCCCTTTCACACGGGGATTGATCCGCTCAGCGGAGTCCGCCAGCGCAGCAGGAGATCGGTCCGTTGATCTCTGCTGAGCCAGCGGATGACAGGTCCGTCTCTGCTCACTGAGCGGGGAGGGACCTGTCAGAGCCCCGCTGATTCCTATGGGGAGATTGGACGAAAATGCATAGCATGTCCATTTTCATCAGATCTCATCCGATCCACCAGACGGATGGCTGAACGTTTCGCCATACGTCTGTTTTTAGCAGATAGGATGGCAGGCGGGCGTCAGCGGACACATCTCCGCTGACATCCGCCTGCCCATAGGAGTCAATAAGTGGCGTGCTCAGATCCGCCTGAAAAAACGGACAGGCGGATCCGAGCAGGCTTATCATGTGAAAGGGGCCATAGATTTTAGAGATGTGGCCAGTGTGCTTATCAAAGGACCTACACAAATACTCCATCGAGCTAGATGCGGTAATATCAGATGTACGCTGTAGGGATTTCAAGGAATGCGCAATATGAACATAATGAAAAAATTCTGAGTTTGGGAGTTGGCATTTGTCTCGTAGGGTTTCTTTTGATAAGATCCCGCTTTGATCGCAAGGGTCAGCAATGCGCATCAAACCCTTGTTGGTCCACCAGGCCAAAGTGTGGGTATTGAGACCTGGAGTGAAATCTGACCAGGCGGAGCCATGGGAGTATGTGGGGACTTAAAACCTTAAGGCTATGTTAATCTATCCCACAAATGTAAGGATGACGTGGGACACATTATAACCGGCCCGTCTTTTGATTTCAGCCACATTAAATGATTATCTGGTTTTGTGGGATGTAAGGAGGATTCCAATTTCATCCATGTAGGTTGAGGTGATAAAGAATGGAAGTGGATTAGTTGTGCTGCATGGAAGTATTTTGCTAAGTCCGGGACTCCCAGGCCACCCCTTAGCTTGGGCATGTATATGGTGCGTTTGTTCACTCAAGGTCTCTTATTCCCCCATATAAATTTCAAAACCTTATTATGGAACTTGTGTAAATCTGGCATACATATTGAGAAAGGCAATATTCTGAATAGGTATAACAACCTTGGCAAATGATTCATCTTAATCGTGTACAGTCTACCGAACCACGACAGGGGGTTGTTTTCCCATCGTTGAAGATCTGTTATCATCCTTCTATATAATGGGGGATAGTTTACCTGATATAACGTATCTATAGTAGGAAGGCAGAAAAATTCCTAAATATGGAAGGGTCCTCTGCCATTTAAAAGGAAATTAGTTTCGTAATTGTGTAACCGTGTTCGCATCCAAGGAGAAATTAGGGGCAACCGATTTCGTATGGTTGATAGAGAGACCCGAGATAATGGAAAAGCGACGCATTAATTGGTATAGATTTGAGAGTGACGTGGCCGGGGAGGAAGGATATCAACAGCAAAAAAAAGCACACTTGTGCGCAAAATCCACACAATGTATCCCTTTTATGTTGTGATGGCAACGAAGTTTGATAGCCAAGGGTTCCAGAACCAGTATAAATAAAATGGGAGATAGAGAGCACCCTTGTCGGGTACCCCTGTGAATATCTATTTGATGTGATCTATATCCCTTCACCAGTATCCTAGCAGTGGGAGCGCTATAAAGGGTCTGCAAAACTGTCAAAAACTTTGGGTCAAATCTGTAACCTTTAAGTACAAAAAACAAATAGTCCCATGATTAGGAGTCAAAAGCCTTACAAAGGTCTAAGGACAACATCATACCCTTCCTGGGTCCATAACTGTCCCAGTTAGACTGCACCGCCGATATGAGATCTATTAGTCGTCAGGTCTGATTGGGAGCTTAACAGTTAGGCACAAACCCCACCTGGTCCGGATGTACATAACTAGCCAGGAAAGTATTCATCCGATTTGCTAAGACTCTGGACATCAGTTTGAAATCTACATTAATAAGTCAGATCGGACGGTAGTTAGCACAGTCCCCATGATCCTTCCCCGGTTTAGGAATGACATGGATAAAGGCTGCATTTTCATACGTGGTCTTGGGGTGTAATTCTAAGTATGCCTGTGATGTGTGTTAGAAATATCTTAATAATTGACAAAATTGTGTAAAAGAGAAATTTTTGCTATCTTTCCTGCATTTTCCAAAAACTTGTGACAAAAAAAAAATTAAGTTTTTTTTAACCACTTAAAGGACCAGCCTCGTTTTGGAAATTAGGTGTTTACATGTTTAAAACAGTTTTTTTTGCTAGAAAATTACTTAGAACCCCCAAACATTATATATTGTTTTTTTTTCTAACACCCTAGAGAACAAAATGGCGGTCATTGCAATACTTTTTTTCACACCGTATTTGAGCAGCGGTCTTACAAGCGCGCTTTTTTTTGGAAAAAAATTTACTTTTTCGAATAAAAAAAATAAGACAACAGTAAAGTTAGCCCAATTTTTTTTATATTGTGAAAGATAATGTTACGCCAAGTAAATTGATACCCAACATGTCACGCTTCAAAATTGCATCTGCTCGTGGAATGGCGTCAAACTTTTACCCTCAAAAATCTCCATAGGCGACGTTTAAAAAATTCTACAGGTTGCATGTTTTGCGTTACAGAGGAGGTCTAGGGCTAGAATTATTGCTCTTGCTCTAACGATTGTGGCGATACCTCACATGTGTGGTTTGACCACCGTTTTCATATGCGGGCGCTACTCACGTATGCGTTTGCTTCTGCGCGCGAGCTCGTCGGGATGGGGGGGTTTTTAAAAAAAAATTTTTATTTATATTATTTATTTTTACACGGTTTAAAAAAAAAAAAAAAATAAAAAATTTGTCACTTTTATTCCTATTACAAGGAATGTAAACATCCCTTGTAATAGAAAAAAGCATGACAGGACCTCTTAAATATGAGATCTGGGGTCAAAAAGACCTCAGATCTCATATTTACACTAAAATGCAATAAAAAAGAAAGAAAAAAAAGTCATTTAAAAAAAATGACATTGTAAAAAATGTGCCTTTAAGACGTATGGACGGAAGTTACGTTTTGACGTCGCTTCCGCCCAGCAGTGTCATGGAGACGAGTGGGCGCCATCTTAGCCTCACTCGTCTCCAGGCACAGCAGGGAGACAGATGCGATCGCCTCCGCCGCTACCGACGGCTCCTGTAAGCGGCGGAGGGCACTGGATCACGGCAGGAGGGGGGGGGGCCTCTCCCGCCACCGATAAAAGTGATCTCGCGGCGAATCCGCCGCAGAGACCACTTTTATCTGAAAGCCGACCGCCGCACGAAAACAGGGATACCGAGGTTATGGCAGCTAGCTGCTGCCATAACAACGATATCCGCCGCCAAACTTTGGACGTACATCGGCATGCGGCAGTCGGCAAGTGGTTAAAAGGCTCCTTAGGCCTTTCAGAAAACACCATGGTGTGTTTGCTTTCCAAAATATGGTCATTTTGTGGTGTTTCTGCTGTCTTAGCACTTCAGGGTCTCAAGAAATATAAGTAGTCAGGAAACTAGGTGCATAATTTATGCTCCTTAAAGAGGAACTGCAGTCTGCTCACATAATCTGTAATAAAAACATCTTTGCCACTCTGAAGCTTCCCTCCAACTACTTTGCATATTATTTTATATATACTGTGATTCTGTACTTGCCAAATATGCTGCAGAAATCTCCCTCCACCGAGTCTGGCTGCATCCATTTTAACTGTGGACAGCTGAAGCTGCTGCCTGTTCACTTCCTGGATTTACACAAACACACAGAGGCACACCTCCAGCTCTGCAGCTCTCATTGGCCTTCTTATGACTCATCCATCCTCCCTTCCTGGCAAACTCTCACGAGAGAGAGTGTGCATGATGTCGTAAGCCTAGGGCTAATGACCAGAAAAGAAACAGGAAGTGTGCTGTATAAGGTATTTACTGTCAGAAAAAAAAATGTTTTACTATCCAAATTTAAAACAACAAGGGCAGAAGATTTAATAGATGGAAAGATGAAAAAATGACTGAAGTTCTGCTTTAAGAGCCCAAAATGTGCTCCTTGGATTTTGGGCTTCTCTACGCATCTTGGCTGTGAAAAAGTCTCACACATATTCCCATACTCAGAAGGTATAGCAGAACACGTTTTGGAATGTAATTGTAAGCATGTCAATGCTGTGTGTGAGAATACATTTACATACATTTAAATTTCTTAATTTTCCACAAAAAAAAAAAAAGGGACAACAAATTACAACTTCAAAAAACTCACCATGCCTCTTACTAAATACCTTGGACAGTCTACTTTCAAAGAAGGGTCATTTGGGGAGGGAATATTGTCCTGGCATTTTAAAGCCTCAATAACAAGATATGCAATCAGTACCCCAGGATTGTTCAATTTTCAAACACATATTCCATAGTTTGTAGACTCCAACTTTCACACAGACTAAATAATGTACACTGAGTTTGGTTATTTTTACCAAACAAATGTACAAATGTAGCAGAATACATTTTGGACTAGATTTATGAAAAAATATTATTTATTTGCAAAAACTAAGAAAAACTCTTTTTTTCCTTTTCAAAATTTCTGGTCTTTTTTCCTTTATAAAGCAAAAAACAACCCAGTGGTGATTAAATACAACCAAAAGAACGCTCTCTCTGCCTCAAAGATATAAAATGTATTTGGGTACAGTACAGGTTGTATGACTGAGTATTTATCATTTAAAGTGTGACAGCACTGAAAAATGAAAAATGGCCTGGGCAGGAAAGGGGGTGAAACATTCCAGTCTTGAAGTGGTTAAAATTCCCCAAGGTGAACCTGCTCATCCAAATCTGACAGTTTAGAAATATTTGAGAACTGCTATACTGAATTACTCACTGGGTTAGTATATCTCTCGGGGACATAGCAATCCTAATTAAAATTGGAGATTTAAATTCACTTCTACTGTAGTCAATCATCACCTTTAGCAGAAAATTCCAAATTATGGCCACACTTACAGTAAAGAATAACCTTCTATCCCGAAATTGGTTTCTCTTCAAGTCTACACTGAGGTTCCCATTAACTGCTAAGATGAAAAGTTCATGGGGCAGTTTTTAATACTGACCTCCAACACTTAAACATATTAAAAAAGATATCCTCTTAGGGCATTCTGTAAAATAAAAATATTAAGTTTGCTAATCTTTTTGCATGGCAAACTCTCCATCTAGTTCAAGTCCTGCTATGTCCATTTTTGTCTGGTCTGACAAAAGATTTGTCATTTTGACATCTAAAAGTGAAACATTAGTTATGGATAGCAAATGGGCTTATTATACTTATTTATTTGACTATACAAACGGTACTGCTTGGACAAAACGTCAAATATATGACACCTGACTAAATACGACAAGCATGCAGAGCTGCGGAGCAGAAAGGATCACTGTCAGCAACCAACAGAACAGTCACACAGAAGCCAGAATTAGATATGACAGAATCCCATGACCTGATATTACTCTCTGGCAGAAAGCAGAGTTTTCAAAACCTTGAGTTATTACTGACAAAAGCGTTTAATAAAATATTTCCTTGATCACTGTTCCAACACAAAAGTCGAACATTATATGCATCATTTGCCGGCACTGTCAGCTCAGGGTCTGAGGTTCATGGTTTCATCTCACACACAAGTTGCATTGGCTCATGCCCAATGCTGACACTGCAGCACAATATCAAGGGAGACCAGAAGTAGCGGAGGTGACAGACATCCTTTGGATGAGACATGAAGCAAATCTATTACTCACACTCCAACAACTCGTAGCCACATGGGCTTTACTGCAATGCTGTCAAAAAAATAATCTTTCCCCCTCCCTCTTTAACCTGTGCGGTTATACTGTAAATGGGACTACTTAGCTGTACTTAATCTGCTATCTTGAACTAAGAATTTTTTTTGAAAGTTTACTTTTGGGTTTTTCTGTTCATTTAGACTCCAATTGTTAACTCCTCCTGATAATGGTAGTTGCTTTGCCGGTCTATTATGCCTATCCTCTTCAACACTTTGAGGTAATAACCTATAACAAATATGCAGATGAGTTTGTTCTGACTTTCATAATCTGATTACTTGTTCTAGATCTGAGATTCAGTGCAAAGAGAAGCTAGTGGATCAGCAAAGAATCCAGTCAAATAGTATTTTTAGAAGGAAGTCAAAAATGGCAGTCCACCTTTTTTAAAAGAGAAGTTTAAAGCGGAGCTCCATCCAAAAGGGGAAGTTCTGCTTTAAGGTGGCCACTGACTATGGGCCCTGGCTTTTAAGGGAACACTACTTGTTGGGAGGTGTATGCTTGGGGGACCCTTGGAGTGGTCTTGCTTCGGATTCAAGTCCATGTTTCCCCAAAACACACAGACTCTGGGAACTGGTAGACCTATATAGATATTTGGGGTCTCTAGGCCCAAACCAGCAATGACTACTTCAAACTGTGAGACAGAGATGTTAATATCATCAGCTCAAAGCAACCTGATGCTGGGGGTTGCCTGATTTAATCTATTTAAGGCGTTATGTGTTACGTGTCTTTTTCCAATTGTTAATGAAGTTAATTGAGTCACCTATTGTTTCTGCCTGTTGGCTAAATTGGGTAACTTTTGGAGGTACCTATGATGGGATTAGCCTTGTGTCAGCTATACCTCGTTACCTAACCATTGTGTGATGTTTTGCGTAAATATTTGGTTTTATTGTTCATGTGGTGACTGACCTACTTTTCAAGTCAAAAAAACCTGTTCAATAAACAGTCATTACTTTTGTTCTATCCCAACATCTTGTCTGTGTACCATACTTGGGGTAAAAAAGGGCTGGTATTAGCTCTGGGTCTGCTCGGAATGGTTTGAAGGGCAGGAGGCACTGTTTGGAGGACGCACCTAATCGTGGGCCTAAGTGGTTCCATCACAGTCTCCTTCCCCCCTCTTTACAAAAAGGGACTTTTTTGGAGGGGGAGCAGGTACCTGGTTTTGAAAGGTCTCCACCCCCTCTCTCCCCCCAGTCTTCTGGGACAGGTCATAGGTCCCAGAAGACTGCAAGACCATTCAAAAAGTGCAGCGCGGCCTGCCCATGCGCAGTGGGCCCCCAGCTGTGAAGCCAGTTGAGATGCCGGCACCAGGGATAGACAGTGTTGGAAAGAATGACTCGGGTATTTTTCTTTTGGGCATTGAGCAGGGTGCATTGATGAGCTGTGACCCTAATTTTGCTTCAAAGTTCTTTATTTAAAATGTAAGTTTTTTTCCTTAACCACATGCAGACTAGCCGTCGCAGTTGTACTGCGGCAGAATGGCACGGCTGGGTAAAACGACATTATGTAACATCGCTTCGTCCTGTGGCCACTAGGGGGCATGCACCCCCCGCGCCAATGGGAGTGCCCGGCAGTCTCGATCACCGCCGGGCTCCAGCGATCGCTCGGGGCACACGGAGAACCCGGAACTGTGTGTGTAAACACACAGTTTCTGGTTCTCTGAGGGGAGAACTGACAGATTGTCTGTTCATACAGAGTATGAACAGACGATCTGTTATCTCCCCTGCACAGTCCCCATCCCCCTTCAGTTAGAACACAAACTAAGACTTACTTAACCCCTTCACTGCCCCCTAGTGTTAACCCCTTCACTGCCAGTGACATTTTTACAGTAATCAGTGCATTTTTAATGGCACTGATAGCTGTATTAATCCCAAAAATGTGTCAAAATTGTCAGACGTGTCCGCCATAATGTCGCAGTCACAATAAAAATCGCTGATCGCTGCCACTACTAGTAAAAAAAAAAAAAAAAAATATAATAAAAATGCCATAAATCTATCCCCTATTTTGTAGACGCTAAACTTTTGCGCAAACCAATCAATATACGCTTATTGCGATTTTTTAAACAAAAATATGTAGAAGAATACGTATCGACCTAAACTGAGGGAAAAAAATGTTTTTTTTTTTATATATTTTTGGGGGATATTATAGCAAAAAGTAAAAAAACAATGCGTTTTTTTTCAAAATTGTCGCTCTTTTTGTTTGGGAATCATGTCGCATGACCGCGCAATTGTCAGTTAAAGCGACGCAGTGCCTTATTGCAAAAAGTGCTCTGGTCTTTGGCCAGTCAAATGGTCCTGGGCTTAAGTGGTTAAACTTCCCTCCTAAAATTGGGGTGCGTGTTATACACCATTAAATACGGTAGTTATCCATTGTACATAGACATAAATAATAACATGATGTTTCCAATGCCAGGGCTTCTTCAACAGACACACATACTGAACTTTTAAGTATGAACTACCTCTCCCTTTGATTAACCGCTTCAGCCCCGGAAGATTTTACCACCTTCCTGACAAGAGCACTTGTTGCGATTCGGCACTGCATCGTTTTAACTGACAATTGCAAGGTCATGCAATGTTGCACCCAAACAAAATTGATTTCCTTTTTTTTTCCCCACAAGTAGAGCTTTCTTTTGGTGGTATTTGATCACCTCTGCGGTTTTTATTTTTTGCGATATAAAACAAAAAAAAGAGCGACAATTTTGAATAAAAAATTCAATATTTTTTAACTTTTTGCTATAATAAATATCCCCCAAAAATATATATAAAAAATATTTTTTTCCTCAGTTTAGGCCGATATGTTCTCTTCTACATATTTTTGGTAAAAAAAAACCCCAAAAAACGCAATAAGCGTATATTGATTGGTTTGCGCAAAAGTTATAGCGTCTACAAAATAGGGGATAGTTTTATGGCATTTTTATTATTAATTTTTTTTTTTTTTTTACTAGTAATGGCAGTGATCTGCGATTTTTATCGGGACTGACATTATGGCGGACACGTCGGACAATTTTGACACATTTTTGGGACCACTGTCATTTTTACAGCCATCAGTGCTATAAAAATGCATTGATTACTGTAAAAATTACACTGGCAGTAAAGGGGTTAACCACTAGGGGGCAATCAAAGGGTTAATGTGTTCCCTATTGTGTGTTCCAACTGAAGGGGGGAGGGGACTGTGTAGGGTAGATGACAGATCTTTGTTCATACTCTGTATGAACAGATGATCTATCTGTTCTCCCCTCAGAGAACCGGAAACTGTGTATTTACACACACAGATCCCGGTTCTCCGTATGCCCTGAGCGATCGCAGGAGCCCGGCGGTGATCGCTACTGGCAGCCACTCGGCTCCATGGGCGAGCAGGGGGCGCACGCGCATCCCTAGTGGCCAAATCTAGAAGGGACATAACATGACGGCGATTCGCACAGCCGAGCCACGTTGCCGCAGTACAACTGCGGCGGCTGGTCGGCAAGCGGTTAATAGAGTTTGGTAAGGCCAGTTAGGTCCCATTCTTATTAGGCGATTCGGAATAGAGGGCAGAATCGCCACTATTCAATATTGCAGCAACATGCACGACTCGTGTTTAAGAATTAAGGCACCTCAAATGCAGAGCGAGTCGGCCACAATTGTCGCACAACAGAATCGTGCTGAAATTGTGGCAAAACACGCATTTAAAAATCACGCTAAGCTTGTCACCAAAAGGGGAGCAGGAGCTTTTGGGTTACAAATTCGTATAGGGCAGCCCATTGAACTGAATACGTTGCCCTATGCGCAACACATCGCTCTTTCCTGCAACACGATATCTGAACAAGGTCTTAAAGTAGATAAAAACCCAATGGCTAAAATATGATATAAGTTTTACATGTTAATGTAACTGAAAAAGTTGAATTTAATCTCCTCAAATCTGCATTTCCTGAAAGGAAACCCCAAGAAGGTCCTTGTTCAGACTCTTCCTGTTATGGGGTGACAAATGTATCCAAATCATGCTCCTGTGTCTACCCCTTTGCCAAATGTGCCACTGGGTTAAACTACAAGCAGCTGTGTCTACACACATTACACAGTCATTGTTACTATCAGTAAAGCAGGTAAAAGGTATATTGTAAGTAAAGCAGGTATCAGTAAAGCAATGATGTTTAATGATGTGTAGCTGATGCAGCGGAATAAAAGTTAGGAAATAATGCAAGAAGCTGAAGGAGATTGCTGGAGCAGATGGCAAAAAGGATAAAAAAGCAAACAAGGTGAAAACTGTATTTTATAGGAAAAACATGGCAATTTTATGATACACAGTGCTTTACCAAACTGATCATCAATCATTTAGGGTTAGGAACTATTTTAACCAGGTACTTTTACTGAAGGCACCAACTAGAGGTCAAGCTCAGCAGACCATGGAGCCCTCGGATCAGCAGCAATTTGATTTATCAGCTATAATGGTAGCCATCATAGGGTACTAAACCATCCTTTCTAATATAACAAACCACCAAGTTGGTAATAGCCATAAAAAGATTGATACTGGATCTTAGATCTTATCAAGGTTACATAGCAAAACATTTGTAGTGCAGGGGACAGCAACACGTTAGTACATTTCTATGCTCTGGACCAGCCTTTCTCAACTAGTGTTCCTCCAAAGGTTGCTAGGACTTCCTTGAGCAATGAACAATTTATGCCTCTCAGATAAGTTCCTACTGACATCAATTATCTTTTGAGCTATCTGTAAAAGGAGGATTCTTCTCACTGATCATCAAACTAATGTACAGTGAGCTGTAGATATAGTAATTGTTAGCAAGGGTTCCCTGGGACCAGAAAGTTATTTCAAGGGTCCCCATGTGTTAAAAGGTTAAGAAAGGTTGCACCAGTCCTTTCTTAAGAAGCTATAATCCTGAACTGGCGGTATGGAAAACTGGAACTTGTAAAGCATTATGAGGATTCTGAAGGGGTAAAGAAAATGATAGCACAATATTCACTGGGCTAGTTGACAGTGCACCATGCACTGCCTAATAGCATTTCTAATTGCACTGTCTAATAGCATTGCATATTAACTTGAACTACAAAGATCAGAATGCTGCACTTTTAGGCCTAGTTCACATAACATGCTTGTATAAGGACTTGTTCACATGTGCGGCTATACTGCCACCCCTCTGAAAAGCAATCCGGGTTTGATCGCTATTTCAGAGGGCAAAACTGTCAGTGAGGAGGAAATACGTCACTTCCTCACCACCCATTTTAACTTTCAAAATGGCGACCCATCACACCACAACTGTGTGCATTGCACACAGTTGCAGGGTACTTGTGGTATGTCCATGTCACTTGAATGGGTCATGCTCTGCGATGCTACTGCCTGTTAAAAAAGCGACATGATATTTAATTTTTGCTTAATGGTTTGCTTTGTGGCATGTGTGGAGCCCTAAGCAGCTGCATACCCTAGTTTGGGTTGGTGGTCGAGAGGCAGTAAGTGAGGTATATTAGTAAGAGGCTCAAAGGATAGAAAGTACTTCTTCTGTGCAGCACTGGGGTCCCCAGCTAGTATCCCAGTCAGGCCACTATCTGCATGGCATTTGCATGTTCTCCCTGTGCTTAAATGGGTTTTCTCTGGGTGCCCAGCTTTCCTCCCACACTCCAAAGGCATGCGGGTGGGTTAATTGGCTCCTGATGAAATTTGCCCTAGTATGTGCATAGATAGGGGCCTTAGACTGTAAGCTACTTGAGGGCATGGACTGCCGTGGAAGTACAATATATGTTAAGCGCTGTGTAAATTGTCAGCACTAAACAAATGTCTGTAATAAATAAATGAATCTCTTTCTATGTAAATAAATATACAGTTTATTAAACTGAATTCATTTCTACTGTAATTAGGACAGAGCCAGTATTTTCCCAACAAACCATACAGCTAGAAAGATGGTAACATAACCACCTCTGAAATAGACTGAACATTTAAAAAAACTTGGAGTGATATTGACAGATTTTGATTTTCTAAAATGTTTTTGCAGCAGTAATTTAACATCTGTTTTACAAACATCCCTCGTCACACACATTTCTGTTGAGAGGCACTCTAGACACCTTGTTAGGCCATCACATGTATGAATATCGTCTAAATTCTGTAAAAAAAATGGATAACCTTTCTGGGGAGCAGTAAATTAACAGAAGTTGCCTTATACATTTCGACTCGCCCCAGCTTCCTCTGATTAGGGAGTCCTTCATTTACCCAGTATAAACATCTGATGGATGTCTTAACTGTAAAGTTTATTCACATTCCCACAAAACACAACCCAGCTATTGAGTTGTTCTAAAGAACCTTGTTTTCCAAGGGCTAGCCTTGATCGTCTGTGTTATTTTGAAGGTGACTTAAAAAAAAAAAAAAAAAAAAAAAACACACACACAACACATACACTGTCTGAAAATGAGGTTGATTGACTCTGCTCCTTTGAATTTTCCCACCACTGAGGTCGAAAATGAATGTCGATTTCACCCCACTAACAATTCGATCACTGAGTCTGATGATATGTACCAGATCCCTTCTGTCTTTTATTCTTAGATATTTTATTGACTAACCATATAGCTGGTTATTTAGATCTAACATGCATACTGCATATAGATATTGAAGAATTTATTGTCTTTTCTTTAAGCTTTGCATATTACCTAAATTATACACCACACTTTTTTTTTTAGGTTTTTTATCCGATTAATCAAGACAATAAATCGACCAACTAATTGATTATGAAAATAATTAGTTGCAGCCCTACTTGAGTTTGGTAATCGGTCATTCAGGCACCAAATGTCACCACGAGAGGGAGATGATGAGAAGGCAAGCTGTTTTAGAAGACTCTAGATACACTTAAGTCTGCATTATCATTGTGTATCTGAAATAGGAACATATAAATATACAGCTGTGTTTTCTCAAATTGGACCGCAAAAGTGGAAATATATTTAAAATTATAAATTATGATAAGAAAAGTGATAAGATCTGGTCTACTTGGCTTGTAGTTAAACACATTCACCTGAAGATTTGCAATTACTTTCAAACAGCATGTTTAGAAAGATGTTTAAATATCCTTTGTAATTCTTGAACTTGATGGTTGAGCAGGAGAGATAGTCTCCTTGCTCACATGGGTTAACAAAGAAAGGAGTTGTTAAAATACACTTTTCACATACATTTGGGGCTATTTGACAGAGGTGATGAGGTTTTTAAAAATGCATTTCCACTATACAGTGCATCACTTAAATGGTGGACTAAGTGACAGTCCTGTCCAGACTGCAGCCACGCAACTTAATAGTCTGGTTGTCTTCTCCTGCGTGTACCCCTCTGCCTGCCCCGCCACCACTGTCAACCTCACAGCAAGGCAGAGAGTTGGGAGGTTCAGCAGGTCTGTACAGGGGGGGGGGCTGCCCAACTTATTAAGTTAACAGGAGGGTGATTATTTGCTAGAACTTGGGGAAGTCCCAGCAACCACTTACCTGCTTCTTAACATGGGAAGTTGGGCAGTCCCTACCCTCTGTTCAGACCTACTGTACCATGAGGTAAAGAAGAGACTAAAGACAATGAATTAAGGGGGGTGGGGGGGGGGGGAGCTGTGATGTAAAGGGGGTGGGGTTTGAGCTGTGATGTGAGGGGGAAAACCGAGGACACTGCTGTAAGGGGGAGGGGCTGTGATTTGAAGAGGGGAGAGAGGATGTGGATATAAAAATGGGAGGCAGAGGGGTATGAGCTGTGCTTTGAAGGGGGGATTGAGGACACTTATGTAAAGGGGGGACTGTGATGTGAAAGGGAACCAAGGACTTATAGGGTGGGGGGTCTGTGAGGTAAAGTCAGCCTACCTAGACTAGACTAAAGCTACATTTTAACATCTTCGTCAAGAGAGTCTCACATTAGTCATCGGCTCAGATCTACTTTTTGGTCATGTAATCTTTAACCACTTGCCGGCCGCGCTATAGCAAAATTACCGCAGTCAGGCAGTTCTGCGAAGGTATCGTCCTCTCGTAAATGCTCCCCCCGTGCACCGGCTGTGGCGCAAATCAGTGCTGCCAATACATGCTAAACAGTGCCGCCTATCAGTGCCTCTTCATCAGTGCTGCCTTATCAGTACCCTTTAGTGCTGCCTATAAGTACCGCCCCATCAGTGCAGCCTATCAGTGCCCATCAGTGGAGGAGAAAAATGACCTGTTTGCAAAATTTTATAAACAGAAACTAAGAAGGATTTTTTTTCCTCGAAAATGTTGGTCTTTTTTGTATATTTAGCAAAAAATAAAAACCCCATTGTTGACTAAATACCACCAAAAGAAAGCTCTGTGTGAAAAAAAATGATAAAAATGTCATATGGATACAGTGCTGCATGATCGCGCAATTGTCATTCATAGTGCGACAGCGCTGAAAATTGGCTTGGACAGGAAGGGGGTAAAAGTGCCCAGTAGACAAGTGGTTAAAAGGGGGTTGTCAGGACTCTTAAACCCTCTTTGGAGCCATTGGGACCCTTTGGCCACTAAATTCTGCCTCTTAAAAACGGCTATAACCACATTCAAAGGGTGAGTGAGATTTAGGCCTTCTCTATTAGAAAGCTTTATTCAAATATTTAGGAGAACACTACTATCCCGGACCTTACCATCTTAAGGTGTCTCCTCAGTTTCACATGGCTCAAGAAATAATTTTTCCTAAATTTTTGGGCACTCAGTGAAAAATGCTTCCTATAAAATACTAAAGCAAGAAGGTCAAGTATGATAAGTAGGCAACGTGTATTTTCAGAAGAAGTCAGCAATGACAGCCTCTGCCAGGTTTTCTTTAAAGTGATACTAAAGACTTTTTTTTTTTTTCCTTTAAAAAAAAAACAAACAAACATGTTACACTTAACTGCACAGAGCAGCACAAATTCTCCTCTTCTCAGGTGCCTCTTCAGCGCTCCAGGCCCCTCCCTCCTGTTGAGTGCCCCCACAGCAAGCAGCTTGCTATGGTAGCATCTGAGCCACAGCTCCATGTGTCCATTCAGACACAGAACCACGGTTTGGCCCTGCCCCCCCCCCCTCCTGATTGGCTAACTGACTTTGACTGACAGTAGTGGGAGCCAATGGCACCGCTGCTGTGTCTCAGTCAATCAGGAGGGAAAGTCCTGGATGGCCGAGGCATTGGTGCACAACACTGGATAGAGATGGGGCTCAGGTAAGTATTAGGGTGGCTGTTGTACACAGAAGGCTTTTTATCTTTATGCATAGAATGCATAAAGATAAAAAAACCTTCTGCCTTTACAATCACTTTAAGTAGTATGAATTGGATGTTGATGCAAAACAAGTCCCGGCATTTGGTGTTAGGTCAGACAACAAACTGTCACACTGCAAAACAGCACCTCTAGCGGTTCTTTAGGCTCCATCTGCAATTTTAGTTGCCAAAGATAATTAATGGCAGGTAAGTAAGTAAGAAGGATTTTTCAGGAGATGGAGAGAGTGAAAACACTGCAAGTGAAGTGAAAAAAAAATATTTTGCAGGTGCATAAAGGTCCTTCACTTTCTATAGCCTTATTTGATGAGTTCATGAGGGAATATTAGAGGATTAGAGACATCACATACATATAAATGGAGGAAGCTAAACTGGAAGGAATATTTAAAAAAATATATATATATATTACACACATATATATATCTATCTTTTCTTCTCCAGTGTTAAAACGGAAAGCCACATACCTGCACCAATTTCATCACTTATTCCTGGAATGACATCTTCGGTGTTTTCTGGCAGCTCTCCCTCCTCCTGCTTAGATTCAATCTTGCTAATGGTTTTTGTAAGGGAGAAATCTGCGATATCTGTGGGGATTGCAACGTCACAGACAGCTTGTGTGTTGGTAGTTTTCGATCGAGGTCTTGAGAAAAAAACAGAAAGATGCCCTTCATTATAATGCACATGACCGTGATAAGGAGGAGCAAAAACACAGTTGCAGATTAGAGGTGTCACAAATAAATTAGGATATACAGTATATTTATATATACACACACACAGCAGGTAAAATAAGTATTGAACACGTCACCATTTTTCTAGGTAAATACATTTCTAAAGGTGCTATTGACATGAAATTTTAACCACGTCACTAACAACCCATGCAGTCCATACATACAAAAAAAACAAAACAAATTTGTTCAGAAATTAAGTTATGTGTAATAAAAAGGAATGACACAGGGACAAAGTATTGAAAAAGCTAACTGAGATTTATTTAATACTTCGTACAAAATCTTTTGTTGGTAATGACATCTTCAAGACGCCTCCTGTATGGAGAAACTAGTCGCATGTATTGCTCAGGTGTGATTTTGGCCCATTCTTCCACACAGTCTTCAAATCTTTAAGGATCCATGGGCCCCTTCTATGTACTCTAATGTTTAGTTCTTTCCATAGATTTTCTATTGGATTCAAGTCAGGTGATTGGCTAGGCCATTCTAGCAGCTTTATTTTCTTTCTTTCTCTGAAACCAATGGAGAGTTTCCTTGGCTTTGTGTTTGGGATCATTGTCTTGCTGAAATTTCCAGGATGATGAAGATGTTTCATCTTCATCATCCTGGTAGATGGCAGCAGATGTTTATCAAGTGTCTTTGAAATTATGTTCTTTTCACGTCCAGATTATGGCCCTAACAGAAGTTTAGAAATCCTTCTGTAACCAATGCCATCAGTATGTTTTGCAACAATAAGGTTGCAAAGGTCTTGAGAGAGCTCTTTGCTATGCTTTGTGTGACACCTTTTTTTAAGCCATCAGTTGAAACTGAACCAGCTGATATTAACTTGCCCTGGAAAGGGGCAGCATTGCTTTCTAATTACTGATAGATTTCAGCTGGTGTCTTGTCTTTCCATGCCCTTTTACACCTCCCTTTCGTGATATGTTGTTACGGACACGTGGTGAAAATTTCATGTCAATAGCACCTTTAGAAATATATTTACCTAGAAAAATGGCGACGTGTTCAATACTTATTTTACCTACTATAAAATAAATAGATATATTTTAATTTTTTTATTTATTTTTTTCTTACCTAGGCATTTGTTTTTTCCCATTGTTTGCAGAAAATGGCCTGCTCCGAGCTGATGACTTTGTCGATTTTGGATTTGGTTTACTGTCATTCTGTAAAATTAAGAAGTTACATTACGCAGAAAGTCATAATTACCACATTTTACAATGTGCAATTACATTGACCATGCAAGCCACCCTGTGTCCTCACAGATGTCTGCTGCTCTTCAAAGTCTTAGTTTCCTCATACAATGCTGTGTTGAATCAAAGTGGGTCCAAACTGACCTAATATGCAAGTATTCAAAATACTAACATACAAAGCCATTCACAATTCTGCCTCAAGCTACATCACCAATCTTGTCTCCAAATAGCCAAACTGTACTCTCCACTGCTCTCAAGACCTCCTGCTCTTAAAGTGGTTGTTAACCCACTTCTTTTACATCATCCCATCTTCTCTGCACCATTATCAGAAGTTTTCTCTATGTGCTCTATAATAAAACTGCACGATTCTACCTGTATTAGCTCTGCTCCAGGCAATCAGCTGATTCCTCTCCCCTATTCTGTCTCCGGCTCATAGCTTCAGTGGGCGGGGCCGAGCCCTCCCGCTGACGTCAGCCGGGGAGGAAATAGAGAGAGGAGACACAGAGCGCCAAGCCAGCTACAATCAGCTGAGCACCGGGAGCGGAGCTCATACAGGTAGAATCGTGCAGTATTTTTACTGAACACAGGCACAGGAAAACTTCTGATATTGGTGTAGAGAGGATGGGATGATGTAATAGAAGATATGAGAGCAGTTAGAGCAGCAGGAGCGGAGGGGAGGGGGCACATTGTACGAGCAGGGAGGAGGAGGGGAGAGCCCATTGTAGAAGCAGAGAGGGGAGGGAGGAGGAGGGGGGAGAAGGACATAGGAGACAGACACAGGAGACAGACACAGAAGAGCAGGCAGTGGATGACGAAATCACGCAAATAGACAACGGTATGAGGGGCCCAGCAGCCATGATTATCGTGGTATGTTTGCAGAGGGAAGGGCATAGCTAGACAGGGTCAGCCAGGTATTTCAGATGATAGGAGGTTCCAAATGACACAGCACAAGCACTGTTCTGTATAACATGCTGTAAGGGAACAGGATCTTTTTTTTTTTTTTTTGTTAAACGCTTTAAGCTCCCTTGTCTCCTCCGTCCAAGCTCGTAATAATAATAATAACAATAACACTAATATATTATTATTATTATTATTATTATTATTATTATGTATCTCAATGACCAGAGAGTTGTAAGCAAAGTTTTTTTTTTTGCTGATCTTTTACAGTATGCTACATTAAAGCAGAACAGCACAACGTTTGGTGCCCTGTGCTGCAATAAAATGCAGCTTGCCCTATATTTGCAGTGCATTTATTTGAAATAGTCTGTTTAAAAAAAACACGTGTTGTGCTGCACAACTCTGTGGTATGAGTGGGCCTGAGCCACAGGGACAAAGAATTATTTGGCATAGCTTTGCCCACTGTTCTAAAATAGGGTATAAATCTCTTGTGTTTTAGATCTATGCTAGAATATTTTGTATACCTCACTTTGTTATTTTTTTACCTACAGGTAAGCCTATAATAAGGCTCACCTGTAGGTAAAATGAATATCTCCTAAACGTGCACCATTTAGGAGATTTTCACCCTGCATGCAGCTGCTGACGTCCGCGGCGCATGCGCTCTGAAGTTCTGGCATATCATGCCGGAACCGAGGGCTCGGGAGTGATGTCATCCCAGCTCTGGTCACTCTCAGAGCCGGAGCCCGCGAACCTGGAAAAAACACCAGGGGAACATGTCAGCCCCCTCAGCAGTGACTGGGTGCCGCTGCGGTGGCTTCGTTCTAAGGCAAGTATTTAATAATGTGCTTGTACGCGATGCATATTAGCACATTATGCCATTGTCTTGCAGGGGTTTTTTAATGAGTTTTTTTTTTTTTTTTTGCAGCGGTTTACTACCGCTTTAGGAAGGCATTCTGTACTTTGTAGTGCTTTAAAGTAGATGTAAACCCTCACATATACCCAGTGAAGTGAACAGCCTCAGATGATACACAGAATGAAACAAATCTCCCTACATAAGTTTTAAATGTATATCTGTTGTCTTCAGCTTTCTACATTCTTTAGAAAGTGCAGATCATGTTACAAATCTTTCTTCCTGCTTCAGAAGTGGGTGGGGAGTCTGGGCATACATGGTGTGTGACACCTGATTGGAGGAAAGAGACACCACCCCCTCCACATAGGAAAAGGAAGAAACTTGAAGAGCTGTACTGTGAATAGACAAGCTCTCTGCTCAACTATCTTAACTATTACCCCCCCCCCACACAAATTTACAGCTGCTTTTATCTCCTGTGTTGGAGAACTTGTCATACGTATAATGCTGATAACAGAGGAACAGAGCAGCAGAAAGACACGGCACTTAGAGCTTTGGAGAGAGATAAGTAAACACTACAGCTATATCTGACCAGGTCAGATTTCATGAATGGTGTTTACAACCACTTTAAACGAAGGATTTTACAGTTCCATTTTGCCCACTTTACCCTAAGTTGACTAACTGTCCTAATTTGTGGATTTTGTTTAGTGAATATTTAAAGGGGAACTAAACCAACTTATCCTTTACAGCCAAGGAAGCTGCCATCTTAGCCTGTTTGATCTGCAACTGCCATGGTGCTGCAAACGTGATCAGTTATGACAACGGCCATTTGATGGCTTGACAGCTTGGTTGAGAGCACAAGCAGCGCTGAAAGTTATCTTCATTGGCATGCGTTGAATGTACAGTTTTGGGAAACGGTTAACATTGATGGGTTTAGTTCCACTTTAACATAACACGTCCCTGTAAATTTTAATCCACAATTTTTATGGGTTAAATTTTCATCAGTAATTGAGGGCATTCTATAGTGAACAGCAAAAAAAAAAGCAATTATAAAAATAATGTGGTGCCAAACCTCTGCACAAACCACACTTTTGTTCTTTCTAACGTGCTAAATTGACAAAAAAAAATATTATCCAGGTATTAGAATTCTAAGACACATGTAAGAATTATGGTTGTTCCTAGCAGAAGTTGGTTTAATTTCCTTCCACTTAGAAAAATAAAAAATGTAATTTCATCAGCGGTTCCCCTGCCTTTATATGATTTTACCTACAGGGATTTCACAAGAAAATTTTAAATTAAGTTTGAAATGTTTTGCATGGATTTAACTAAATATCACATTACTAGCACATACAAAAATAAGCACAATAAAAGTTTAACTTCAATAAGAATATTGTGGTTTTCTAGTGGTCAATTTCAGTCACTTCTGACACCACCCCACAAAAACTTAACAATATCCTCATTTTCTATGCATTTTAACATATTTTACTGTCCTTTGCAGTGCAGGGAGATCATCCACATCACTCCCCATCCATGAAAGAGCCTAACCCATTGTGAATGAATGTTTAAATTCTGTATATACATGTACTTCATTTTGTATGCTTTGTCCACTGCAGCCAACGACCTAGGCATCATGCTAACTCTAATGCCACCTACCCTAATTCTAAAACCATGATAAAAACACTAGCCGGCCTATTTACAGTCTACAATTGTAATATTAACGTTATACCTACGTAAGCATGTTTATAAAAAAAAAAAAAAAAAAAATGCGCCGAATCAACAGAACAGTAATTTTAAAATGCAGAGTGTATCTTTTTGTGTCTGTTCCTTTATTAGTTAATATTAATTTGGACCCACTGATAAATATTAATTTAGGGAGTTGCCTATCTATACCATTTCCATGATGCCCATGTAGGGAAAAAGCAGGTTCAGTTTAATGTTCAGGAGAAAACAAACAAAAAAGGGAGCCTACAAATCTCGAGGTTCCAAAACACAACCTCTAGTAACCTACCTACTCACCTAAATAAAGTGGGGCTCTATGGCCAAAAACAATGCATATACAAAAATAGGCAGACAGAGCTGCCTTAAGGACCAGAACTGTGAGCCACTGGGGTATGGTAACAAAAAAATAATAAATGCCAAAACAATCTATAAAAAATATATCAAACTGTATTAGATACAACAAGTATATCAAAATAGTAAAATATGAAAACAGGAACCACCCACCATCACCAATAAAAAAGACAACGTTGTCTATGTAAACCAAAGAAGGTGCGCCGGATGCCACACATGTACACAACTCAAACGTTCCTAATATAGCTAAACACAGTAACTAATTTAGCCTATAAAGGAAACTGTGTGTACTGATGCAGTCAGTATGTAATGGCAGGGGGTGCTGGGGTGTGCTGCAGGGTATTAATGCTCACTGCTGAGGATCTATTTTTGCAAGGGGGGTCTATTGTTGCTGGGGAGGTCTATTGTTGCTGGGGAGGTCTATTGTTGCTGGTGGGGAACCTATTGTTGCTGGGGGGGTCCGTTGTTGCTGAAAGAGATCTACTGTTGGGGGAGGGGTCTATTGTGGATGGCAGACAGACTAATAATGCTGGCTGTGCGGAGATCTGTTGATGCTGCTGGGAGTCTATTGTTGCTGGCGGGGAAATTTTGTTGTGGTTGGTCCATTGCTGTTAGGGGGATCTATTGTTGCTGGCTGCAGGGGATCTATTTTACTGCTTTTCTTGATATCATTACCAAATTCTATACAAATCACTTAGCACCTCAAAATGATACTTGGTTCTATATTGTCCAAAAGGTATGGTACTGGGAGGTGGGTAGGGGCGGAGAAAAGGGGTGACTCGGAAAGGAATATATATATATATATATATATATATATATATATATATATATATATATATATATATATATATATATATATATATATATATATATATATATATACATACACACACACATATATATATATATACATACACACACACATATATATATACACACACAGTGGACATAAAAAGTCTACAAACCCCTGTTAAAACATCAGGTTTCTGTGATGTAACAAAATGAGACAAAGACAAATCATTTCAGAACTTTTCCCACCAGGGATCTCATTGTTAAAAGGTATCAGTCGGAAGGGTACAAAAATTTTTTCAAGGCATTAGATATCCCATGGAACACAATGAATCATCAAGTAGAGAAAATATGGCACAACAGTGACATTACCAAGAACTGGATGTCCCTCCAAAATTGATGAAAAGACTGGAGTGAGTGGAGGTATTGGTAGCACCTTCTTTTTTTTGACTATGTGGAGTAAATATGAACTGCGTATAATAAGTATTGAAGGTTATAAAAGTTTGATATTTTGCACGACATTGTGAAAGTAACTATGCTAAAGTTATATGCCTATGGTTTAGGCGATTTCTGATTGATGGTGTAGGTCTACAAAAAAAATTATAAAAAAAAAAAGGAAAAAAAAAAAAAAAAAAAAGATATACCATGGAACACAGTGAAGACAGCCATCATCAAGTGGAGAAAATACGGCACAACAGTGACATTACCAAGAACTGGATGTCCCTCCAAAAAAGACGAGAAGAAAACTGGTCAGGGAGGCTGCCAAGAGGCCTACAGCAACATTAAAGGAGCTGCAGGAATAGCTGGCAATTACTGGCTGTGTGGTACATGTGACAACAATCTCCTGTATTCTTCATATGTCTGGACTATGGGGAAGAGTGGCAAGATGGAAGCCTTTTCTTACGAAGAAAAACAGCCAAGCCCGGCTAAATTTTGCAAAAACACAACTGAAGTCTCCCAAAAGCATGTGGGAAAATGTGTTATGGTCTGATGAAACCAAGGTTGAACTTTTTGGCCATAATTCCAAAAGATATGTTTGGCACAAAAACAACACTGCACGTCACCAAAAGAATACCATACCCACAGTGAAGCATGGTGTGGTGGCAGCATCATGCTTTGGGGTTATTTTTCTTCAGCTGGTACAGGGGCCTTAGTCAAGGTAGAGGGAATTATGAACAGTTCCAAATATCAGTCAATATTGGCACAAAACCTTCAGGCTTCTGCTAGAAAGCGAAACATGAAGAGGAACTTCATCTTTCAGCATGACAACGACCCAAAGCAAACATCCTAATCTGAGAGGGCTGTGCACAGGAGACGCCCCCGCAATCTGACAGATTTGGAGTGTTTTGGCAATATTTGCTCACCCTTCTTTGCAAAGTCAAGATGTACCATGCTGATAGACTTTTACCCAAAAAGACTGAGTGCTGTAATAAAATCAAAAGGTGCTTCGAAAAAGTATTAGTTTAAGGGTGTGCACACTTATGCAACCATATTATTTTATTTTTTTATTTTTACTTCCCTCCACCTAAAAGATTTCAGTTTGTTTTTCAACTGAGTTGTACAGTTTATAGGTCACATTGAAGGTGGAAAAAGTTCGGAAATTATCTCTGTCTCATTTTTTACATCACAGAAACCTGACATTTTAACAGGTGTGTGTAGACTTTTTATATCCACTGTATATCCAAGTTAGTATGGGTCGGGTGATCATCTGTTACCGCTGCAGCATCAATGCGTAGAGTCCCCGGGTAGATAGAGGTACTGAGAGTATGGGAACAGAACATAAATCATGTGACTGATCTAACAGTCCATTGGTAAATGAAAAAAGAGCAGAGTAAATATATTGCGGAATAGACTGTTCACCAGTCAGCGGTACTGACATCACACCGCAAACAGATGGGCCAGACTAGTTTCCAAGTAGACATGTCATGAGTGGACATGTAGTCACTGTGTCATTGGATGGACATGAAGCAAATTTGCAGGAGGAGACAAGCGGGTAGATGGCAGCAGGTAATGAACAGCAGAAAGCAGACCTAAAGCAGTAAGCATGGCACCTATTTGCAGGGAGCGGAGGGAATAGACAGAGTAGATGGCTCACAAAACAGACAGTGAAAGCTCAGTCTATACCAGTCCTAAGCCACCTCCATGCTCCGTGAGCAGACTGCTCAATCTTTGTGCAGGAAACCGTTCTTGGTGACTCTATAGTACTGCATATAGCATGTGTGTTCCAAACCTGATAGTTGAACAATCTTCAATGGGTCCGGGTATGCCGCTCTATGAGATGTCAGTAGAGAGTCCCTGCATGACGTTGCGCGAAATTACTGCACTCCATTCTATGTGTGTGTACACTCGCCGCAGTGTCTCAAAAGTCTGGCTTCAGCTTCCCGGGTAGGCAGAAGTGGTAAAGGCGTGGCTAGTAACGTCCAGCGCACACGCCTGCATAACTTCAACACGTTTCACCAGAAACCCGGCTTCTTCAGGACGTGAGGTTATGGTTATCTGCCTATTTTGTATATCACTTAAATGCTTCCCAATCCCATACATCCAGCTGCTTCATTCGACCACCAAGAGAATGGAGAAATACCAAGTATGAAGAGAAAGTAGCTTATGCCATACTGGGTTCCCGAGAAGCTGTCATGTTGGAACAGAGAAAGAATTCCCAGCCTGTGTAAGTTCCAACCAGAGCAAACCTTATAGTTTATACCGGGCTTTTCTCTTATTTCCTGCAGGCAAAAGTAGTGGTGAGGGAGAGAAAGAGGAGCATAGGCAGCAGAAGAATCACTTAAGTGAATTTGTTGCTTTGCCCTGAATATGGATTTTAATGTCCTTATTACAATTATACAGGAAAGCACATCTAATCTAGATGGAAGCACATTAACCCACCAGTATGTTTCTGGAACGTGAGAGGAAATTGTATCACCCAGAGGAAACCCATGCATCTCAGAAGAACATACAAACTCCATAAAACATGTCAATCCATTTCCTTCTCCAAGGTCACAGATTTTTCTAGTTTCTAAGAAATCTAAACAAAATGTCACTCAAGTATAAAATCACATTTGAAAAACCTTGCATTAAAAAAAAAAAAAAAAAAAAAGAAGGGTTCAAATTTTTATAAATCAAACCTACAATTTTATGCACACATAAGAACCATTTTCATACCATATTCCGTGGAAGGGTTAAAGTTGGTACTTCAGGGGACAACAGATGCCTAACAGATATTAAAAAAAAAAAATTAAAAAAAGGAAAGAAAAAAAAAAAAAAAAAAGATATAGAGACAAGGATGGCATATAACTTTCATTATAATGGATTTGTGGTAAATTTATATACACAATCGTTTTAAAAAGAAACATTTAAGGCTTGGTTCACACTGCAGCAATGCGGGAACCCAGCAAATCCAGTACGGGCTCCTGCATCGCATGGCTCCCACCTGTAGTTCACCTTGCCCTATGCGAACCGCTGGGAGTGTCAATACAAAGTTAATGACACCCCCAGATCGGGTGCGAACTGTCAATTGGGACAGAAATCAGATCGCATGGGTGTGAACACCCAAGCGATACCATTCTGGTGTGGACCAAAGAAAGGGTCCTGCAAGAGTTTGGTGTGAATGTGATGTAAATTCAGCCATACAATCTATTTGTATTCTATCAGGTAGGCCCTTGCACTATATAGTTGAAGGTAAATCTAAGGGAAATTGAATAAGAAAATTGTATAATGTATGGCCAGCTTAAGCTTGAGCTTTTGAGCAATGTAAACAGGCTGTTTACATAAAAGAGTTTAGTGATTGAGTTTACATCTACTTAAAGCGGGGGTCCACCCACACCGCCAAAAAAAAAAATATTAAAAGCCAGCAGCTACAAATACTGCAGCTGCTGACTTTTAATACGTGGCCACTTACCTGTTCCAGGGTCCAGCAATGTCGGCAGGGGACGCCGAGAACCCGCTCGGTTCTCGGCAGCTGCCGCCGCCATCCTAGGTGAGGGAATCAGGAAGTGAAGCATTGCGGCTTCACTTCCCGGTTCCCTACTGCGCATGCGCGAGTCACGCTGCGCATCCCAAGTGGTCCCCGCTCTCTCCTGGGAGCTGTGTGTTCCCAGCAGACAGCGCGGTGGGGACGGGAATTGGTGTAGACTCCCATGGGAGTCTATGCCGGAAGTGGGTGCAAATACCTGTCTTAGACAGGTATCTGCACCCCCCTCCCCCCTGAAAGGTGCCAAATGTGACACCGGAGGGGGGGAGGGTTCCGAAAAGCGGAAGTTCCATTTTTGTGTGGAACTCCGCTTTAAAGTCAGACTCAGACAATTAGCATTTTGAGAAGCCTACATATTTCTCTCAGCACAGGTTTCCCTTAAATAATGCTATATCAAAGCTAAAGTCCCAACGTTGTTGACCTACACAGCATGTATATCTGAAAATGGAGTAACAATAGTCTGATCATCATAAAATGTGGTACTCTTGATTAGAACATTTTGTGAAATATCAAAATCTGCAGCTACAGTTTTCATGTGAAAAGTCAAAGGGGAGTGGGTAAAATATATTGTTTGCTTTTTAATCGTCGATAGATACATCTTCTATCGCTTTTAAAAAGGAGGATCAAAAATGGACTAAAAACAAAAAAAAAAACTGAATTGCGAGCATTGCTTAAAGAAGAAGTACAGCCAAAGCTTTTTTGGCTGTACTTATCCTATAGATCACAGGAGTGCAGTTGGTTTTACACTCCTCTGACCGTTTTCAGCTGACAGCAGGCTGAAGCCCACTGTCGGCTGACATCACAGTGCCAGTCCAGGCTTGGGCAAGATCACGACAATGAAGTTGGGATCTGCCCACATGCCTGGACCGGCACCTGGCTCAGCCACCACAGCCCAGCGCTCCAGTGAGCAAGGGGGGCAGAGCAGAAAGCAGGTGACTGACAGTCACCAGCTCTCTGATCAGGGGGCTGTGAGAACTGAGCGATCAGCGGTGTTTGATTGCTTGGTTCTCAGTGTTAGAGCTAGTGCGAGACCAATGCTGCATCTAGCTAGGTAAGTATGACTTAAAAAAAAAAAAAGCCATACTTCTCTTATAAAAAGAGGTTTAAAATTGATTATGCTCTTCAAAATTATTAAGATAATTCTAGCTAATGTATGCAGGTTTATACAGTGGGGAAGTATGACCAGAAAAGAAGAAGTCAGCACTTATGCCGCGTACACAGGAGCAGAATGTCTGTAAGAAAAAGTCCGACAGGAGCTTTTCAACGTATATTCCGATCGTGTGTATGCCTCATCGGACTTTTTCCATCGAAAACTCTGACGGACCTAGAAAGAGAAAATGTTCTAAATATTTCCGACGGAACCAATTCCTATCGGGAAAACCGCTTGTCTGTATGCTGTTCCAACATACCAAAAACGAAACATGCTCTGAAGCAAGTACGAGACGGAAGCTATTGGCTACTGGCTATTTTACTTCCTTTTTCTAGTCCTGTCTTACGTGTTGTACGTCAACGCGTTCTTGACGGTCGGACTTTGAGACAGTCGGAGATGCTCGTCTCTGGCGCCCCCCGACACCTCTGGCCACATGCCGTACTGCATAGACAAGCAATGGCTGTGGAACGGATTATCTGAGTTTCAATTATTTCCTATGGGGAAACTCGCTTTAATATATGAGTGCTTTGGATTACAAGCATTCTTCTGGAACGAATTGTGTTCGTAATCCAAGGTATTACTGTATAACAATTTCTAAAAATGAAATATATATAATAAAAAACAAACACAACACACTTTGCGCCCATCCAAATCTCTGGGCTAGCCAGAAAAAGCACTAGCCACAGATATTAACTTTTCATGTTATAAACAGTCAATAAATTCGATAAATTTAACATAGGGTTACAAATGAAATGCTTTATATGTTATACACACACTAAGCTTGAGTCTTTCGCTCCTCATTGGTTCAGATACAACAGCAGGAGCCATTGTTTCCCGCTGCTGTCATTCAGAGCTAGAAAGGAGGGAGTGGGAACAAGGGCCGAGCCCCGCTCTGTGCGTATTGTAGACACACAGAGCAGGGCTCAGGAGCGAGCACGCATAAACTCAGCAAGGGGGTGGAGCCAGGAGCTCAAGCGGGGGACCCCAAAATACGAGGATCAGGGCTGCTCTGTACAAAACAATTGCACAGAGCAGGTAAGTATAACATTCTTAATTTAATTAAAAATGAAATTAAAAAACATTGACAGTGTAGGGCATTTTTTTTTACATTCAAAAACACTGAGGTTGATTTACTAAAACTGGACAGTGCAAAATCTTGTGCATGTCTTTATAGTAACCAATCAGTTTAGACTTTTTTGTGAAAGCTTAAAAGAGAAATTCAGGCTTCATTAAAAAAAAAAATTATACTCACCTAGGTGGATGCAGCATCGGTCTGATGCTGGATCTGTCCTCCGCTGGCTCAGCTCTCGTTCTTCTGCCTGCAGAGGGCTGGTGACTGTGTCACCAGCTCTCTGCTCTGCCCCTACAGCGCTCATTGGAGCACTGGGCTGTGGAGGTGGCAGGAGTGGCTGGCTCAGGCTCCCAGAGGCCCACTAAGAGCCTGAGCCAGCTGCCAGTCCAGGCATTTGGGTGGATCCCAACCATATGGTCAGGATCTTTCCTGAGCCTGGACCCACTCTGTGACATCAGCCGAACTGTACTCCTGTGATCCATAGCCAAAAAAGCTTGGCTATACTTCTTTACTTGAACAAGCTGAAATTAGTAGCCTATTAGCTACCATGCACAGTTGCACCAGACTTTGCACTCTCCAGTTTTAGTAAATCAACCCCCTCTGTTTGCAGCAGTTAGATTTTCAGCTTCTGGCATTCTAGCTGTCAGTTTGAGAAGATATTTAGGGGAAATTTCATCCATGGTTTTTTTAGCAATGCTTAAAGCCCCGTTCACACGGTCTGAATGTCGGACGGCATCGGCCGATTCAATAAAAACTGGCCAACATTCGGCCCGTGTGTATTGCAGCTGGTCTGACAGAAGCCAGCCATTCGGCATGACGTAAAAAGGTCTGCAAACCGGCTCCTGATCAGCGCTCTCAGTTGACCAAAGTGATCTAGCGTGGGGGGCCATCCCCCTGTCAGAACACAATCGAACAGTAGGGGAGATCACTGTACTAACATTGGATTGTTAGTACCACGGCTCCGACCTGAGCTATCAGCCCGCTGGGTTGAATGAAAAAAAAAAAAAAACTGCCTGTGTGTACTAGGCTTAAGGGTGCAATTGGATGGTAGGACATTTTTCTTTGATTTTTACAATGAAATTGTAAAAACTGTTTAAAACAGTTAAGATCTAGTGATTGTGCTGGTCAAAGAAAGTACTTTCCAATTTCTTTACTCAGTTTTGCATAAAATCAACATGTTTCAGATTATTGTCCTGCTGCATGATAAATGCGGACACAATCAAGCATTGACCACATGGAGAAGGCATGATGTTGTAAGACAGAGGGGTAACCTTTCAGGTTTATTATTTTTTGTACTTTGTGTATACCCCCAGCCTTAACCAGCACCAAATGAATGTCATACCACTACATTTCTTCCACCATGCTTGACAAGGGCATCATGCCTACAGAATTTTTTCATTTGTTCTAAAGCCCATATATTTTCTGCCCCTTCATCCAAATACCTCACATCTAGGGGTCTATTTATTAGGTAGTGAAGGTGACAAACTTTCTCTGCTAGTGAACCGATCTCATTTAGAACACATGCACCTGGAATATTCAACTGCAGTGAATATTGGGAGATTGTCAGATCCACGGTTTTATAAATATGACCCTTAGTCCCCTTTCACGCATGCGGACCATCAATGCATCTCTATGGAAAAACTTATGTAAATGGATGATCATCCGTTTACATCTGCTTCCATCATCATCCGTATTTTGGAACAGATCAAAGCCCTATTTTTCTTCCGAAAAAATGCGGAACAGATGAAAAAGAAACAAAAGAAAAAAAACGGTCTGTTTTTGCTTGAAAAAAAAGTCTCCGGTACTCAAGTGGTTAAGGACTCTAGCTGGCGGATGTAAAAACTGATGCAAAAACTGATGCAAAAACTTGATCCATTTTTTTCTTTAAAAAAAAAAAGTGACTAATCTAATGAAACTAATGGTTCGCATGTGTGAAAGGGGCCTTAGACATATCCTCTATCCATAATATTAATATTTCTCTCGGTCATCTACTACCATTTCTCTTTTTTTTTTTTGCTCTTTTATCCTTTTCTTTCTCTTCGCCAGTTTCAGATTCGGCTTCTTTTTTCTTGAAACTCTACTTATAAGGACGAAATCCTGGAGTCATCTTTTCTCTGCTGCAGACTGAAGCCTAATTACAGGTTTACTATGGGTTTAAGTAATTTGTTGGGGCCAAGGTGGCCCCAACAAACTTTTTTGTTCAATAACAGTTGAATATAGCTGTATATAGTTGTATATAGCACCAGTTATGTACAGTAAGTCAATAAAAACCGCTGTACAGGGCATACAGGCAAACAGTACAGCATACAGCGGCGTTCCACCGCTACCTGATATAAAACTTCCGGTCCGTAATGTAAACAACCGGGTCAGAGTAAGAGCTTACGATTACGTAAGCTAACGTGGGTCCTACGCGTTATGTCATGACCCCTCGTGACTTCCTCAGGGAATCTCTTGTATGCTGTACTGTTTGCCTGTATGCCCTGTACAGCGTTTTTTATCATTAAAAACTGGATTTTTTTTACTACACCATTGGAGGCTGTCCTTTCTTCTTTTATATACTGTACACCTGGACCCGGAGATGAGCCTGATCTAGCTTGATGATTGACATCTACTGACCCGAGCACTCATCGGTCCCCATCATCTACCACCATTTGGAGCACTAAGGCATTTACCTATGCCTTTAGGAGGTAAGGGCTCTGTGAGCACATTATCATACAGATGTCATCTATTGCTGTCTACATTATCCACCCTATGTTTGGAGCAGATTCATCTATATCCAGTCCCAGCACGATTGGATCTATTTACTGACTGACTATATATAATATCGGTTGATCCACTACACCGATTCTTATTTTTGATGTTATTTTTTTGATTTTCATCATTGTTCACAATACTTCATTTCAATGAGTTTTTGGCACTTGAACACTATTTATAGTATTATTTGAATTTTCACTTTTCTGTTGTGCGCGAAATCACTTTATTGACTTTCTGTATTGGTTGATTTGTGTACACCTTAGATTTTGCAGCACTTCACACAGTACACATTTGTAGTACACATTTTTAGCAAACATTTTAGTAGCGCAGAGGTTCACTTATATTATTATTTTATGTCCAGTATACAGCGCTGAGTCCCAGTATCAGGATGGGGACTTCCTGTCCTGCTCCTGAAGCAAGATTGGGTCGGGCTGGACACTGCTCAGTCATTCACAGGCAGCTTTGTACTCTATAGATGAGTACAAAGTTTCCTCTGACTGGCTGAGGCAGAGAGGTGGACTGATGACGTCATGATCTTCACCTCGGAGGAAGCTTTGTATATACAGTTTATACAGAGTGCACCCAGCAGACATATCGGTTTCTGAACAAAATAGTTTTTTGTTTGACTCAGCTTAGAGTATTTAAAGTCAAAGCAAACATGGAGTCTTTTCAATTTGCATTAGGAATTTGCAACATTGCTAATATACATTAAAAAAAAACACAACACTAACCTGAAGCTTTCATCTTCATCTTCATCAAAAAGTTTAACCTGTGTCAGTGCTGGTTGTGATAACAGCTGCTGTTGCTCTCTCTGAAAGAAGAAACATGTTAACATTTGCTTTTGCAGTATTCAGAACTAGAAACAAACTATTACATACTGTATTCTGTTCTTCTGCATTTGTTTAAAGCTGAACTCCTGGAATGATTTGAATTGCATGCTTACGTTGGTTTAGCTTGGCAGCTGGTAAAACTGATAATCAATGTAGTAGTCTGCACTACTACAGTAATAGCTATATAGTAATAGTAAGAGCCGGTTCACACAGGGGCGACTTGTCAGGCGACCTAGTCGCCTGACAAGTCGCCTCCCGTTCTGTACAATGGAACCGTCCTAATAGGAGCGACGCAAGTCGCTCCGACTTAGAAAAAGGTTCCTGTACTTCTTTTGGGGCGACTTGAGGCGACTTGCATAGACTTCTATACAGAAGTCGTTTTGCAAGTCGCCGTGGATGTCGTGTGCAAGTCGTGCCGCCCCTAGTGTGAACCGAGCCTAATAGATATACCTGGTCCCCCCCAGGTTCTGTGGGAGTAGCTTACCCTCTGCACACGGAAAACCTCCATTCATAGAGCACCTTGATTTTTTTAAATGAACAAGACAAGGCTTTGATTTGATGTGGTGGAGAGGAGGGGGTGGTGACACCACATGTAATCCTACAGTGATTTCTAGCTTTCTCAGCAGCCCATCAGATACGAGATATGCATACTTAAAGTGATTGTAAAGTCTCATTTTTTTTTCTATAAAAATAACAAACATGTTAAAAACTTACCTGCCCTGTTGCAGTAGATTTGCACAGAACAGCCCAGATCCTCCTCTTTCTGGGTCCCTCTTCTGTGCTCCTGGCCCCTCCCTCCTGTTGAGTGCCCCCACAGCTAGCAGCTGCAGCTCTGCGTGTCCATACAGACACAGAGCTGCAGTTCGGCCCCACCCTTCTCTCCCCTGATGGGCTAACTGACTTTGATTGACAGCAGCGGGAGCCAATGGCACCACTGCTGTGTCTCAGCCAATCAGGAGGGAGAGTCCCGGACGGCCGAGACATTCATGGCCATCGCTGGACAGAGATGGGGCTCCAGTATTAGGTATAAGGGGGGCTGCTGCACACAGAAGGCTTTTTATCTTAATGCATAGAATGCATTAAGATAAAAAAAAATCTTCTGACTTTACAAACCCTTTAAGCCTAGTACACATGGGACGAATGTAGGGCGGCAATGGATAGTTCAATAGAAACCGTCCGAAGCAGGCCTTAGTTTGTTAGTCAAGGCCGAAAAAGGTCACCCAATCGACTCCCAATCAGCGCTCTCAGCCAATGACTGGAGTGTTCTGGTGGGGGGCCCATCTCCCTGTTAGAACACAATAGAACAGCAGGGGAGATTGCTGTACTAACGTCGGATAGTTAGTACAGCGGCTCATCCTGAGCGGTCAGTTTTTTTCGTTCAGCCCTACTGGTTTAGCTAACTTTTCTTTTCTAGTTTCCACTACGCTCTTCATTCTAACTCATCTGTATGAGGCTCAGCACACCTCAGGACTCGCTCAAGTTTTCCCAGCCATTCTCCATTCACTATCCTGGTTATACCCAAGTTGGTCTCTCTTACACTACAGCTCCCCAGTAAATGCATTCAACCCCTCACCTTGTTGTGGCTTGGTTCCCCCTAATCTGTCTTCAGCTGCAGTGTTAGCTTGCCTTCCATTTGCTTGCTGACTATATTAACCCTTTACTTTCCCTTTTATGGTGCACCTTAGATTGTAGAACATTTTCTTGCCATTGTTACAAGATGTTTGCCGAGCATTTAGGACATGCAGAGCAGTTAAGTACCAAGAAAATGCAAGTAGTGTATGTACAATTATGCCGCTATAGGCAGATGATCTTGCTCAAACCATTTGTCAATGTTTGTGTTTGGATCTATATCCTCAGCATCTCCTTTATCAGTGGTATTGGTTATCAAGCATGATCATATCCATTGTTTCTAGCCTTGTAGCTAGAAGTGTCCAGCTCTTCTAACCATGGCAGTCTCCTGGCACAGTGATTTCACAAAAGGCAGTTCAGAATAAACTAAAAGGGTTAACTACCCATGCTTAGTTAAGATACAGAGCAAAACACAGAAATCCATGCCGACCATCTTCTACTTACCTAAATTACTGAAAACTAAAATCTGATTTGCTGGTAGGGCTCAAAAACAAAAATGTAATATATTTCAGATTGCCATTCCTGAAATATCGAGGTTGCATTAGAACTTTTCTTTCACCTGGTGATCTGGCCAACACCATTCCTAACCTGGGTGGCTCCACTCTATGGAGGAGCAACTGAGCAACCCTAGAACAGCAGCATTGTCAATCTGTGGAGAGGGTAGTTTTATATGCACTAGCAATTAAGATGGACTTAACTAACAAATTAAAGCTGAAAGGAGTTGTAAAGGCAGAAGGTTTTTTTAATCTTAATGCATTCTATGCATTAGGACAAAAAACCTTCTGTGTGTAGCAGCCCCCCCAGCTCCCCCCTAATTACCTATGTGAACCCCTTCTCTCTCCAGCGGTGTCCACGATCCCCTCAGCTATCCAGGGCACTCCTCCTGATTGGCTGAGACAGAGCAGCGACGCCATTGGCTCCCGTGGCTGTCCATCAAAGTCAGTCAGCCAATCAGGGGAGAGAGGGGGCAGGGCCAGGTCAGGGGTCTGTGTTTGAAGGAATACACAAAGCTCTGACTCGGCTTGGATGCCCCCTGTAGCAAGCTGCTGGCTGAGGGGGCACTCAAAAGAGGAAAGGGCTAGGAGCAGCAAAGAGGGACCCGAGAAGAGGAGAATCCGGGCTGCTCTGTGCAAAACCAACTGCACAGAGGAGGTAAGTATAACATGTTTGTTTTTGTTTTTTTTAAACTAGCCTTTACAATCACTTGACACAGCTACAGCAACAGTTTTGGGATAAATGTTTTACATGAATTAAAATAAAAAGCTGACTATTGTAAGCAACCTTGTCAGTGTTAAATGGCTTGCCTCAACCCTCTAACTCCCTGGTGCCCAACACACGGATGGTCTCTGTGTGCGGCACGTAGGCTATAGGGCGCCAGTCTCAATGCTATGGTCACCAATATGGGGGGGGTGTTAACACTTTTGTGGGGGGTTAACTTTCAATGTTGCGATTCCCAATTTGGAGGCGGTGGACCTTAACTTTCACTGCCACCGACCACCAATGCAGGGGAGGGATAGGGGATTAACTTTCATTGTCACGGACCATCAATGTGTGTTACTGTTAATTGTACTGACACCAATGTTGGAGGCTATTATTGTGGCCACTGACACTAATGTTTGGGGTTATTGTATTCCAACTTCTTTAGTGTACATTGCAATGCAGCACAACGAAAATTTTGGGGCATTGAGGTGCAAAAACCCAGAGATATTGGTGTAGCCCTCTGGAAGTGTCAGGGGCCGCACTTAAAGCCCTCTATAATTTATCAGATGTCCACCACTGCACTAACTGCAACTTTTGCTGGACAGCTTGGTCTCTAAAAAAAAGTTTAAAATTAACAGACTTACTGGTAGAACCAAAAGGAGAAAATAAAGGATAGGCCTAAAAAAGAAAACTTATACCACTAGCACATTTAGATATTGGTAAGCTGCAATATATTACAATTTTTCTTTTGGGTTTAGATTTGCTTTAAAGAGGAACTAAACCCTCCCTCTCCTTTACAGCAAAGGAAGCTGCCATGGTGCTGCAAATGTGATCAGTTTTTACAGCAGCCATTTGGTGGCTGAACAGCTCAGTTGAAAGCACAATCAACTGCGACAGTTATGATTCACAGCATGCCTCGAATGCAACTCTTTTAGGAAACTGTTAAAATTTCCACTTTAACTTCCCGTGTTCTGGAACTGCCTAGATAATATGGACCCCCAATTTTTAGGTTTAAACGTATGTTTCCTTTATACGCTTGCTATTTGGTTCGAAAGCAAAGTATAATAGCATTTGATTCACTTTCCTTCCTCCCACAATGCAGAACACCATCATCTTGTGGGCGAGTGGAGTAAATCTTGAACCTTGTGTAACCAGTTGAAGCAACTTGGAACTTACACAGGACTTCTACTATTTGCTCTCATGAGCAGGCAAAGAGAATTGCTTGGTTAGGCATGTTCACTTTAAAGTGGCCCCACTCCAACTAGGAAAACTTGTATACTATACCGTTACAGTAAAAAAGAGGCAATAAAGCGACTGGGGAGCAGCAATGCAGTATTTCATATACAGGTCATCACATAGTCAAGTATATTGCCTCTTCCTTTGCAGTTATGGAATTGTATACAAGTGACCATGTGCTTACAGGATCACGTCAAAGCTAAACACCAGGTTACACATATAAACTGTAAATGCGAGAAGCACTCACTTTAGTCTTGATGTTTTGTTAGCATTGCTTCTAGATATTTGAACCAATCTAGCCCAAAGGCACTTTGGTGCATGAGTCCCCTTTAAAAAGACTGATGGCTGCTGCTTTTTTTTTTTTAGCAGAGTGGCTGGTTCTGTATTAACAACCAAGTAGTTTTTTTTCAAGGCTTTCTAAAGTTTGTGGACTATCAATGTGTGGACTGCCCAGTCTGCTCATACAGGCCCATTAATTATGATGAGAATCATAAGCAAGTCAGTTAGAATTAGGCCGGCACCAGGGCCATCCAGGTCCCACCCAAGGCACATGAAGAGCCAAGAATCCACTCATAGCTCTGCTCAGGCTACATGCAGTTCAGCGATTATGTTACTGCTACTTTTAAGCTTGCTTTGCTATCGTATTCATTGCATACGAAATGGTTTTATATACTTATATACTGAAAAGAACTGTGCCTGAAGGTCAACTTTAAGTTTAGTTACTGACATAACCATGTAACACGACTTGATAAATCAATAAGAAAAGTAAGCTGTGTGGGGTATGAAAGCAAAGGAACATCTCAAAAATAGGAACACAAAGCAATGAATACACCAATCAGTATATTTTGGTGCTAGGACCTCTCCGTGTAGAATAATTTTTTTTTGGCATAGAGAATATTGGAGTAGGAAAGAAGGGTATGCAAAAAAGGGGTTAACGTTAAAGAAGAAAGAGTAAGGTTTACAGAAAGAATTCATATGAAGGAAGCCTAGGGTTGCATTCACACTATAGCGTCTTGTGAAAGATTTTGAGTGCATTTAAAAAACGTGCGCTGCGGTTGTGGTGCCATCCATTGTTAATGGTGCAGGCAAAACAGACGTGAGATTTTCTAATAAAAAATAAATAAATAAAACACATGACAACCGCAGCAAACCACACGGTTAAAAACTTGCATAGCTTAAGGCTCAAAAAGATAAATGAGCTACCTTTGCATGTTTGTGGCACATAGGGCAGCCCATTTAAAATTAATGGGCTGTACTATGCCATGCATGTGGCACTAAAACCCACATACACGCAGCATGATTTTACGCACATTCCCAAAATGCTATTATGTGAATGCAGCCTTAGGGTAAGGCATTGCTCTCAGCACCAGGAGCTATGAAAGCTATTGCATTGAGAAACACATAACAGTCATTCTAATCATTCTGCAGACTATCCAAAACTAAAAAAAAGCAATTACTTAAAGTGATTGTAAAGTCTCTTTTTTTTTTTTCTTAAAAACCAAACATGTTATACTTACCTGCTCTGTGCAGTTTTGCACAGAGCAACCCAGATCCTCCCCTTCTCGGGTCCCTCTTCGGTTCTTCTGGCCCCTCCTTACTGATGAGTGCCCCCACAGCAAGCAGCTTGTTACGAGGTCACTCGAGCCAAGCCACAGCTCCCTGTGTCCATTGAGACATGGTGCCCTGGCTAGGCCCTGGCCCCTCTCTCTCCTCATTGGCTCACTGACTTTGATTGACAGCAGCAGGAGCCAATGGGGCTCCGCTGCTGTCCTAACCAATGAGGAGGAGAGTCCCGGGCAGCCGAGTCTCTCGTACAACATCGCTGGATAGAGATGGGCTCAGGTAAGTATTAGGGGGCTGCTGCATACAGGTTTTTTATCCTAATGCATAGAATGCATTAAAGTGGTGTTCCGGCCGAAATTATACTTTTTAAATAAAAATACCCCTATAATACACAAGCTTAATGTATTCTAGTAAAGTTAGTCTGTAAACTAAGGTCTGTTTTGTTAGTTTATAGCAGTAGTTTGTTATTTTATAAACTTGCAGCAGGCCGTGGCCATCTTAAGTGTGGGCATCTGAAGCCACACTGTATTTTTTCCTGGATCTCATCCTTGCAGATCTCGCACATGCTCAGTGCAGCACAAGCAGTGTAATAGGTTTCAGGTCAGGTGTCCACAGCAACGTCAGTGTCAGAGGAAGTTGCCGCCCCTTCCCAGAAGGCATTGCAAACAGGAAATAATGTGATGGGCCACGGCCAGGGAGGAGGAAGTGAAAAATGAATACAGCAGATATACAGTAGGTGCTGAGAAAAAAAATTTTTTAAATATCCAATTCGTTTGCAGTGCACAGTTTAGTGAGGGATGCTGAAGAGTTGTAAAAGTGGGTGGAACTACACTTTAAGATAAAAAAAAAAACCTTCTGTCTTTATAATCACTTTAAAGAAGAATTAAATCAACCTATCCTTTACAGCCAAAAAAGCTGCCATCTTAGCCTCTGTTTAATCTGTAGTTTCCATGGTCCTGCACATGCGATCAGTTAGGACATCAGCCATTTGATGGCTTGACATCTCACAGTTGAGAGTCCAACCAACTGTGACAATTATCATTCACAGTATGCCTGGAATGTAACTGCTTTGGGAACCATTAATTCGATGGGTTTAATTCCACTTTAAGCCCAGGTTAACACTAACAGTGGGATTGAAATCGTGCGAGTTCAGCTGAACTTGCGCGATTTTATTCCCGCATGTCAGTCCGACTTTGGGGGGCGATTTCAGAGACATCTGTGCGGGTTCCTGCATAGATGTCAATTGAAATCGCACCCAAAAGGTGCCAACAGTAGTGCAGAAACTACTTTTGGGAATCGGTGTGGCAAATGCGGCACCAATTCGGATGGTGCCCTTGCCGGCAATAGCTGCCGATTTGGCATGCAATTTGACATGTCAAATCGCATCAATGTGAACCTAGGCTAAAAACTTGGTTTTAGCCCTGCTTGACACCAATGATTACTGCTGCATACTGCAACTGCTAATTGCAAAGAGAAAGACACAAACCACCATTTCAAACATTGACTGTTGACAGATGGACAAAATGGAAGAATTATTCTGAGATACTCAAATCTGAGAAGTATTATGCTATTTGGAATGCATGAGATAATTTTTCTAATTTTCTAATCTTTGACCTACAAAACAAAGATTGGACTTGGCGTGTGGTCTGCGATTGATATTCATTCTATTCTAATAAAATAGATTATAATGAAACATTTTCTGGATGGCCAAACAGTATGCTCAGTGTCCTTTAAATCTTAACCCTTTCTAGTAAGAAAGTGATATGAGAATCTTAGGACCTTACTGGGATTTCTACATGCCATCACTATTTCATTTGTTTATTACCTTTACTTTCATTACCACCTAAGAAATGAAACAAAAGGAGAACTGATGTTTGCTAAAAGCAGTTGTTTTCAGATTTCCATTTTCAACCACGAGGCTCCGTGCTTATAGTATATGTCAACCTAGACATTTTTTTTTCTGTGGACATATTTGGCCTTAATAGTGTTTCACACATTTCAAACCATAAACTATAGACAACAGAAGGGTGACATTCCACTTGGATTTTGTGTCACCAGAGATAAGCACCTGTCTACCGTACTTACCATCACTTCTTCAGCCTCGCGAACAAGCTCAGCTGTTTTTGCCTCCAATTCGGCATTAAGGCGCCTATATAAATAAAAACACAATGGAATTTGGATCACGTATATTACCAATTTCTGCTCTTTTGTACATTTTGTTAAGCTGAGTTTCTTTTTTTAACTGGTGGTGAATAATTCTGGGAATCACAGAACCATAGTACAGAAATATGATCCCAAATACAGCAATCTTTTAAGTGATGACATAATAAAAGCACATTGACTTATTGTTTATGCTGAAGAGATGAATAAAAACCTTTTCTAAGACATTTGGTGGGTCTTTTACTCTCTTATGAGATGGTGATTGGAGAGATCACTAAGAAGTTGTACTGATCATCAGTATATGGATAAAGCAGTTCTTGATTCACCTTTCTGAGTAAGGGAGCCAAACTTTTCTGGTGGGCCTCCCTTTTTTTGTTAGAAGTTCACGTGCAGCTATTGGTTTTAAAGGGGCAATAAAACTTTTTGCTGAAAGGGTATATGTCTGGAAAGCAGTGTTATTGGCATGAATTGGACTGATATTTAACATCTCTGTGAGCAACATATTTTCTAAATAATTTTGGGCTTATACCAACATACTACAAAATATCATCCCTTTCTTGAGCAAACTGTGTATGGGACTGCATGACCATTGGATTAGAAGAAAGAGGATAGTCCTGGTGACAGTCTGATGCATTCACATGTATGGAGGAAAAACATGGCTATGATACCTGGCTTTTAAGTAGAACACATTAAGAGACCTGACTTTTGATAAGATAGTGATATCAGTTTGCTTTGTGAGTACAATAGTCAGATTTTTTTCTAACTATTTAACAGGCCGCATGTCAGGAGACAAGGGCCGGTTCAAAAAAAAAAAAAAACATCCGACATTCGGCCTTTGTATATGTTGGTCTGTTCGAAAGAAGTCGGATGAGCATGCTTGAAAAACCAGCAGCTGACGGACTCCCGATCAGAGCTTACATCCAATGGCAGATAGCGCTGATCTGAGTGTTCTGGCGGGGGAACCGCCCCCCTGTAAGAACGCAACAGCTCAGTGGGGGAGATCGGAGCTGTCAGTTTTTTTTTTGTTCAACCGACAGGGTTGAACAGCCCTGATTACAAGGCTTCATTATGTACTGATATCCTTGTTTAGCCAACATGTAGTACTGCACCTTGCTTGTTATGTACTACTTTGAAAGCTGGGGATGAAACTAAATTAAAAAAAGCACCTTCCAAAAAATTGGAATTAATTTTTTTAATTGTATAATTTAAAGATACCATACCATAGTATAATACCATAGTTACTAACAACATCCTTACTACATTTGAAAAAGTCTTGGCACAATTACACATAGTGCAATCATTACCTGGAGTGTAGCCATGGCCCTTTGGCATCCCTCTGACTCTTTGTCCCAGCTGCCTCAGTGGACAGGCAGATGCTGCATTCTGGCTTGAGGTTATTTTCAATTTGTCTTGCCAACAAACTGGCAAACACTACAAGGATACGAGTCCCCCCGCCAGTCAGCCACTTCTGACATTAATTGCTATGGTATGCCGATAATTCAGATGAGGCTCAAAGCAGAGCAGCTTCATAGTGACTCTATTTTTATCAATCTGTGGATATCAAAGGCTGAGGTGAGCTAATGAACCACTAGTTTAAAGGAGAAATCCAGCCAAAGCTTGTTTGGCTGTACTTCTATGAATTACAGGAGCGTAGTTCATTTTGCACTCCTTTGACCTGTTTTCAGCAGAGAGCAGGCTGAAGTCCGGTCACTGCTGACGTCACGGATGTCAGTTCAGGCACCACGTTATAGCGACAATAAAATGTCTGGATCCGCCAGGTGCCTTGACCGCACCCGGCTCAGCCTCCCAGTGAGCCGCTGAGAGCCTGAGCCAGCCGTCCCCGTCCCTCCACAGCCCAGCGCTTCAGTGAGCGAGGAGGGAGCAGAGCAGAGAGCTGTGACTGATAGTCTGCAGCTCTCTGCTCCCAGGGCTAAGAAAACCGGGCAATGTTCGATCGCTTGGCTCTCAGTGCAGAGGTGCCGGGGGACAGATGCAGCATCGGACCATTGCTACATCCACCTAGGTGAGCATGAATAGGGGGAAAAAAAAAAAAAAAAAAAAGTTACTTCTCTTAAGAATGCTAGTTAAAAACCACTGCTGTAAAGTGCGAAAAATGGGATTTTATTTCTACTCACCGAAAAATCAATTTTTGGGAGTTCACTGAAGGACGCAGCCCAGTAATAATCTTGACTGTAGAGTTATAGTGCCACTGTCTGTAGTAGGACACCAAGCCTATGGGCAACCCTTACTTATGGCCAAAACCTCATCTACTATAGGCAGCTCAGTTAGTTGCAAAGCAGCACAGAAACAATATCAGAGTGGTGGAAAATCCAGTTTTCTGTTACGTTCATTAAAAGACAAAGCCCGGTAATAATCTTGATCATTGAGGAGTGGGAAACCAGGAGGAAAAACATGCAACAAAAGAACCCCTAAGGCTTCATGTACATTAGCAGCTCCTAAACTTGAGTTTAAGAGCTTTTGGCATTCTTTTTTTGCCAAAGCTCCTGAACTCAACTCCATAAAAGCATACGTGTCCATGTACACATAGGCTTTAAGCAGAGATCAGGAGCGTTTAGGTAGGAAGTTGAATCTCCCTCTCCTGAACGCAAAAGAATCGTGTTCAGGATAGGAACATTTTGACCGCTGGTCGCGGGAAACCACAGTTTGCGTTTTTGCTGCGTTTTTCATTTTCCTGTGGCCGAGGTCAGGTTAGGCTACTGTACATGTTGCCTAAGGGAGGAAACAAAAACCTCATATTTCAGCCTTCAAAACCTTGCAGCCAACACATCAACCTTGTGAAACTTGGTAAAGGTATGGACAGACAACCAGGTAACAGCCTTGCAAACCTGAGATATGGAAGCCCGATGGCCCAAAATGCACTAATCGTCCTAGTGGAGTTTACCATGAGGGGAAAGGGAAGTGATTAACTCCTAATGGCATAGGCCTGAACAACAGTCTGCCTAATCCATCACAAAATAGTGACAGAGGAAGACTCACCCTGCCAAAAATACAAAGGAAAAATGTGCAACTTAGGCTGGCCATACATTATACAATTCTCTTGTACAACTTTCCTTTAGATTTACCAAAACCATATAATATGAGGTAAAACCTAAACACTTTCAATTTGTATGCAATCAGGCAGGCGCTTGCACTACATAGTTGAAGGTAAATCTAAAGAAAATTGAATAAGAAAATTGTATGGTGTATGGCCAGCTTAAGAGTCCCATCAGGGAGCTAGGTCCACACTCCTTGATACTAAGCAAAAAACTGGGATGCCTATAGCAGGTGGGGGATGCCTGTAGGTGGTGCTGTGTTGTTTTTTCTGCTTAGAGTCCTATGCCTGAAGGTGGCGGCATAACCCTATGGCTAAGATTATTACCAGACTGTGTCCTTAAATGAACATAATGAAATGAAACACTTCAAAATTAAAATAGATGGCAAGTACATAAAACACCAAATAATAGAGCACTAGAACAAACAAGCTGAAATCAACAGAAAAATAGATTTAAAAAATTTGCTATTCTGTCCTGACCAACAGACTTCTTTAATACATTATTCAGCAGAAAGAAATTGCATTTTAAAACCAAGATAAAACCATACTTGTATTCTTCTTCTTTTGCCAAAAGACTGTCTTGTGTGGCCTTCTTACCAGACTCAGGAACTACATGACCAGCACTGTGTGTCTTCCGCACCTAAAAAAAAGATTTTTTACAAAATTTTATTCAACAAAAAAAAAAAAAAAAAAAGAGACCTTAATTAATTAAAAGTCTTATTGCCCTCTTGGGCAAAAAGTACATAGATAATCTTTAGACCTCATTCACATGGGTGTATAGTATTTACAGTTGTGCTCATAAGTTTACATACCCTGGCAGAATTTATGATATGAATACGAATGATAACACAAAAACTTTTCTTTCACTCATGATTAGTGTTTGGCTGAAGCCATTTATTATCAATCAACCGTGTTTACTCTTTTTAAATCATAATGGTAACATAAACTACCCAAATAAGCCTGATCAAAAGTTTACATACCACAGTTCTTAATACTGTGTATTGCCCCTTTAACATCAATGACAGCTTGACAAGTCTTTTGTGGTATTTGTGGATGAGGCTCATCTTCCTAGATGGTAAAGCTGCCCATTCCTCTTGGCAAGAAGCCTCCAGTACCTGTAAATGCTTTGGCTATCTTACATGAACTGTACGTTTGAGATCTCCCCAGAGTGGCTCAATGATATTGAGGTCAGGAGACTGAGATGACCACTTCAGAACCTTCACTTTATTCTGCTGTAGCCAATGAAAGGTCGACTTGGCCTTCTGTTTTGGATCATTGTCATGTTGGAATGTCCAAGTACATCCCATGCGCAGCTTCCTGGCTGATGAATGCAAATGTTACTCCAGTATTTTTTGATAACATACTGCATTCATCTTGCCATCAATTTTGACCAAATTTCCTGTGCCTTTGTAGCTCACACATCTGCAAAACATCAGCGATCCACCTCCACGTTTCACAGTAGGAATGGTGTACCTTTCATCATTTATTTATTTATTTATTTCAGGTACTTATATAGCGCCGTCAATTTACGCAGCGCTTTACATATACATTATACATTCACATCAGTCCCTACACCCTCAAGGAGCTTACAATCTAAGGTCCCTAACTCACATTCATACATATTAGGGCCAATTTAGACAGGATCCAATTAACCTACCAGCATGTCTTTGGAGTGTGGGAGGAAACCGGAGTACCCGGAGGAAACCCACGCAGACACAGGGAGAACATGCAAACTCATAGGTCTTGTTGACTCCTCTACAAATGTTGAGTTTATGGTTGTGGCCAAAAAGTTTAATTTTGGTCTCATTACTCCAAATGACTTTGTGCCAGAAGGTTTGAGGCTTGTCTCTGTGCTGTTTGGCGTATTGTAAGCGGGATACTTTGTGGCATTTGTGTAGTAATGGCTTTCTTCTGGCGACTCGACCATGCAGCCCACCTTTCTTCAAGTGCCTCCTTATTGTGCATCTTGAAACAGCCACACCACATGTTTTCAGAGTCCTGTATTTCACCTGAAGTTATTTGTGGGTTTTTCTTTGCGAACAATTTCCCTGGCAGTTGTGGCTGAAATTTTAGTTGGTCTACCTGACCGTGGTTTGGTTTCAACAGAAACCCAAATCCCTTTCCTGTTTTATACAGTTCAACTACCTTTTCCTGCAGATCCTTTGACAATTCTTTTGCTTTCCCCATGACTCAGAATCCAGAAACGTCAGTGCAGCACTGGATGTAAGATGCAAGGGTCTGTCAGGAGTCCAGATACTCATTGACCTTTTATACACACACACTAATTACAAGCAAACAGATCACAGGTGAGGATGGTTACCTTTAATAGCCATTCAAACCCCTTTGTGTCAACTTGTGTGCATGTTATCAGGCCAAAATCACCAGGGTATGTAAACTTTTGATCGGGGTCATTTGGGTAGTTTATGTTGCCATTATGATTTTTTTTTTTAAAAAAAAAAAAGAGTAAAACGCAGTTGATTGATAATAAATGGCTTCAGACAAACACTAACCATCAGTGAAAAAAGTTTGAGTTATCATTCATATTCTCTGAAAAATGGCCAAGAAATCATAAATTCAGCCAGGGTATGTAAACTTATGAGCACAACTGTATGTGTACACATGTGAGGGCCTTGCAGGCAGTCCCACTCATGTTAATTGGGACACAGCGGCTGCATGAGCACACCTTCTGCTCCCAATTTGACATCCATGTGGGTGCAAGTGTGTGTCCCCGAACTCACGCTGTCTGCATTCAGGGACACGCACCCACACTGATGTCAGATTGGTAGCTGTGTCCATAAATCTGCTACAACCCAATTGACATGAAAGGGGGCTGTCTGCTCAGGAATGCATGGAAACTCTGTGCAGGAAAAACACGGCCCTCACATAGGGGCATGCTTAAAGGGATAGTTCACCTTTACCATAAGACTGCCTATGCAGATAAGGCTCTCAGTGGATAAAAACAAACTGTGCAGCTCTGACCAAAATTGAATAATGCCCTTGCTATAGGAGCAGGCCATTTACATACCTCATGAAGCCTGACTGGAAAACTCCCAGAGATGGTATTCATCCCAGGCTGCCTTGTTGCTGGGAAGTTTCTAAGACACGTCCAGCTGTTACTGCTTACCTTCAGCATCACAAGAGCAAGCTTGTTCTGATTTAAACCCCCTCACATGCTTTTCCCTCCCTGATGTAGTAGCCCAGAGCTCAGTGTTTGAGAGCTCACTCCTGTGATGGACTATGCCGTTAACATGATATTAAAGTGGTATTAAAGGTATGTCTTTTTTTTTTTTAAATAACAAACATGTTATACTTACCTGCTTTGTGCAGTGGTTTTGCACAGAGCAGCCCTGATCCTCTTCTTCTACTTGGGTCCCCCGCCAGCGCTACTGGTTCCTCCTCTTTGACCAGTGCCCCAATTAGCAAGCTGCTTGCTATAGAGACATTGGTGCATGCTCGCTCCTCAGCACCGCTCTATGCGACCATAAGACACATAGCTGCGGCTTGGCCCCACCTCACTCACTCTCCTCATTGGCTCACTGGCTGTGATTAACAGCAGTGGGAGCCGATGTCTCGCGCTGCTGTCTCAGCCAATGAGGAAAGGGATTCCCAGAACAGCCAAGGCAGTTGTGCACATTGCTGGACCAAGAGAGGGCTCAGGTGTGTATTAGAGGGGCTGTGAGGGAAGCAGCACACAGATTTCTTTTACCATCAGCCTTTACAGCCACTTTAAAAGGTTTTTTTTTTTAAAAAACAAACATGTTCTACTTACCTGCTCTGTGCAATGGTTTTGCACAGAGCAGCCCAGATCTTCCTCTTCCTGGGTCCCCCGGCAGCGCTCTTGGCTCCTCCTCTTCTTCAAGTGCCTGCTTGCTCCAGAGCCTCGCTCTGTGTGTTCATAAGACAAATCAATGACAGGTGGCCAGCAATACAAACCTGCACGGATCTCCGAATGCGTCCCAGAATACACAACTGCGCAGGTCGGATCTGAACAGGCCTCTTGCATGTCTCTGCACAAACACCTGTGCATCTGAGCAGCTGATGACAGCGTTTCACACTGGTTTATGGATCGGTATGCTTGTGTGAATGAGGCCTAAGAGCTTGTGCAGACCACATTCAGGTGTACCAACATGCAGTCATGGTCCACTCCTATCACTACCAGGAGGCCAAACTGGAGCAGAAATGTGCAGCCAATGCTGAGTATATGTAGACAGGAAGTGAATGAAAGTGGCTGCAGGAGATCTGTAGCACGGAGATACAGAAAAAGTGAAAACAGCAGTGCCGGCTGGTGCTCAATTTTCCTGGGAGGGGAGGGGAGGGGAGGGGGAGCCCGCGGCCTCCCCAGCCAGCCAACCAATCTGGTGCTCGCTCGTTTGATCACCGCTCCCCCAGTCGCTCATTCGTTGCATCACTCACCCATTGCCCGTCAGGCCACCCGCCAGCCCTGCACTTCGCCCATCCAGGTCGCGGCTTCCACCCTGCATCTACTCCCGAGTCCCGGCGGTTGCTTCTTCAGGACTTTGGACTCGCAGCCGATCAGGTCTTAGGACTCCCGGCCGATCAGGTCTCAGGACCCGCTTCCTGATTGGCCAGGAGGAGAAACAGGAAGACATTAGCCAATATTAATTTGCGAATGTCACACAACTGGGTGGGCTCCGGGCACAGTGTTCTTTTGAAGCCAATTAGAGACAAACTTTGGACAATCAACTTTGGATTTACCAAAACAATGTAATATGAGGACCTACCTAATGTATTCAATCAAGCAGGCCCTTGCACTACATCGTTGCTGGTAGATCTAAGGGAGATCGTACAATCAGATTTTAATTGTGTGTGGTGAGCCTAAAGCAGAACATTAGTGAGAAAATTAAGTCCTGCTAGATGACTTCAGGCTGGTCCCTTTTGCAGGTATAGCTATGTAAAACATTAAAAATAAGTGTCTATACGGTTTAAAATCCAGTAATACCCTGTCTCACCCTGCTCTGCACATGCTCAGTTGCTCTCGATTTTTAGACACTGCCGAGTTTGTGGAGGCCGGTCTGCTGATAGCCTTAATTACTTCAGCTCCGGAAGATTTACCCCCCTTCATGACCAGCCCCATTTTTTGCGATAAGGCACTGCGTTATTTTAACTGACAATTGCGCGGTTGTGTGACACTGTACCCAAATAAAGTTTTTGTTATTTTTCCCGCAAATAAAACTTTTCTTTTGGTGGTATTTAATCACCTCTGCAGTTTTTATTTTTTGTGTTGTACACAAAAAAAGACTGTCAATTTTGGAAAAAAATAAATAAAAAATATTTCTTACTTTCTGCTATAAAACATATGCAATAAAAAAATGTAAAAAAAAAAAAAAAATCTAATTTCTTCATCAGTTTAGGGCAATATGCACTCTTCTACATGTTTTTGGTAAAAAAAATCCTAATAAGCGTATGATGATTGGTTTGCGCAAAAGTTATATCGTCTACAAACTATGGGGCATATTTATGGAATTTTTATTTTCTACTAGTAATGGTGGAGATCAGCGACTTATAGCAGGACTGTGATATTGCGGGGGGGACAAATTGGACACTAACTGACGCAAATACAATAAAATAAATAATATGCACTGTCACTGCACTAATGACACTGGCTGGGAAGGGGTTAACATCCGGGGCGATCAAAGGGTTAAATGTGTGCATAACCTGTGTTTTAGTGTAGTGGGGAGGGGCTTTTACTAAGGGAAAACATGGATCCATGTCCCTGCTTTATAGGAACACAGAATCCATGCCTTCCTTTGTTCTGCCTGTGTACCGAACGATCAGCGGGTGGCGGCAGACTTCGAGTCCTCGGGACTAGCTAATCGGCTCCCGCTGTGTAAAATCACAGTGAGTAGTGAGCCGATGGAAGCATGCGCTCCCGCCCGCTACCCGGAAGTGCAGGATATATATAGATATATATATATATATATATATATATATACACACACACACACACACACACACACACACACACACACACACACGTGATCCTGGGCAGCGTGGCCACCCTGTAGCAATAAAACTGCTACAGGGTGGTCGGAAAGTGGTTAAAGCAGAATTAAACCCTCCTGTCCTAGTACAGAAATTACTTTTGGGAATCAGTGCAGCACCGATTCGGAGAGTGCCATTGCCGGCAATAGAGGCGCCGATTTGGCATGGGGATTGACATGCCAAATCACTGCAATGTGAACCAGGGCTTACTGCTGCTCAGGGGATCTGGGCTTCAGCAAAATGGCAGCCAGCAAGAAGAAACAGGAGCAATGCTGGAGACAGTTTACAGCACACACTCATTTTGGTAGCATAATTATTACTGTGTAATGTAGGTTCCTTGCTAAAGAACATTATGGGTTGTTATGGGTAAAGTTCCACTTTAAGCCTCTCTTTCAAAACCATCAGCAGAAGAGACATGCGCAAAATTGCACGCTTCCCGACACACGCATAAAACGCACCGCCCTTTAGCAGGCGAGTCGGCAACCCCACACATTTTCTAACGTGCGCATTTTTGCAAGCGACAATTTTAAAAAAGAATCAGAGGTTGCTTTTGTGCATTTCTCAGGTGTAGGAATCGTACAATGCATGCGCTCCATCGCACCTGTATGGTGTGACCCCCGACTTGCTGTACATGTAGTGCAGGATGGAGGTGAATTGGTTGCTATTCAATGCAATGTTCTATGGAATGAGCCTGTCTCATTTATCCGATGTGCTGTATGCCCCATACACCTGTCTACAGAACAGAGAATCCCAATACACGGGGGGCTCAGTGCTGACATCTATAACAAGTCTGCACCGTGCAAGGAAATATCCCCCGCCTCCATAGCGGCTCACCTTACGGGAGGACACCGGCGCTCTCCGGTTTTCCGCCATTGCACGATTATTGTTGCAAATACGCGCCGGCGTTCAGTTGCTAAGCAACAGTCATAGAGCAGTCTCGCGAGAATCTTCGAGGACACAGAGGGGATGAGGTCATGTGATCTCTGGTGTTGCTGTTCTGTGAATTGTATGTAGGATCAGAGGCTTTATGTGTTTAGGATGCCTCTTGTCCATCTCCAGCTGAGGAAAGCTGCACACACAGGGAATCCTGAAAATAAAGAATGTGTTTTATAAAGGAGGGATTGTGTACACTTCTTCCTAAGGGCTCATTCACACTAGCAGTTGAGGGGAGATAAACCCCCAAGCTTGGGCCGCGTTTTACCCCCCCATCTAGGGTTGCCACCTCATCCCTTTAAATCCGAACACATATTAATTACCCAGATTCTGAGGCTAATTTAATGCAGATAAGGCACCAAGTGAGTTTAATTACCACCTTAATTAGCCACAGAACCTGTGTAATTAATATGTGTTCGGTTTTAAAGGGATGAGGTGGCAACCATTCCCCCATAGCTCCCAACTGTCCCCGATTTCGGATTTCGAGGGCTGTCCCTGATCTGGAGCAATGACCCTCTGTCCCTCTTTCTTCCTCATTTGTCTCTCATAATGGTCTGATCTATATAGTTGTATATAAAATGCACTTTTTATCTTTCAAAAAGTGTTTCCCAGTGCTAAACCTTTCATCCAAATTCTAAATTGCTGCATTTGTAAATTTTAAAAGTCAATATAAAGGAAAAGTAGTGGTAAAAAAAAAGTCCTTTGTGGATTTAATTAACCTTTTTTTGGTTAATTCTCCTTTAAGGGGGCGTGTCCTACATACATTTGCTAGTAGGTGTCCCTCATTCCCATCTCAAAATGTTGGGAAGTATACCCCCCCATTACAACCACTACCCCCTTTAGCTGCTGGGGGTGTAACACATGCTGCACCTACGATGCCTTGCTTCACTGTCACGCCTGGGACTTCACTTATACACAGGGTTGCCACCCGTCCGGGATTCACCCAGACAGTCCGGGTTTTAAATCATGTGTCCAGGTTTCAGACCAACTGCAATCTGGACACATTTAGATTGGACTGTGGCTTCAAGTAACCAAGTACCACAACCACCAAATGCATAGGTGTGTGCTCAGGCCGGACGTGCCTGGGCTTACCCCAATCATCAGGGTTGTGTAACGTGGATACGAATGAAAATCAATCTATAAAAATATGCGGTAAATGCTAATAAAAATATGTGATGGTGCTGCAATCTAAGAAAGAACTGGAATATTCAGCTTTAAAAAATATGTGTAAAGTGAAAATAGATGCGCAACCAAAAAGGGTACCAATGTGTGCAAAAGGACACAAATATGTGCAACACCTGTGCTATATGTGCACCTCTATACCAACTCAAACAAATGAGAACAAGAAACAGCAAAAAAATAAATGAAGCCTGTGCTCCATAGAAAAGACTGGAAGCTCCGATCGGGTCCACCTGAAAAACTGACAGGCGGACCTGATCGTATCGGCTGTGTGAAAGGGGCCTTTATCGACAAGTCATTTGACACACATGGGAAGTGGATTTCGGTCGATAGTTGGAAGACAGGATCGTGAGTTAGGTCTCTTTCAGAGAGGCGCCCTCTGAAAAGCAATCCACCATGGAATGCTTTTCAGAGGATGATATAACAGTGGGTGGCAGGCGCTCCAGAGGTGCTACTGCTGCTTCTTAAGACCTGTGGTGTTTTTTTGTTTTTTTTGCAGGGCTGTGCTGCACCTATGAGCGTATGGCTCCCTGTTGCCGCGCAGCCTCATTGACCTCAATGAATGAGTTTGGCAGGTTGTGCCTTTAGTAAATCAACCACAAAGAGTCCAAATCATGGAGAGCTCCATCCCCGTAGATAAATTCTCTTCATCTATTTAGAAATAACCAGGACTCTATAAACATTGATGTAAGCTCTCACCTAGAAGAAGAAGAAAAATAGAAATAGGTGCAATAGCATCCAAATCTGCGTCTTACCTGTGATGATAATGAGGTCTGACAACCTCAAAATTCGCAAGTCAGTCATAAAACAATCAGATTAAAATCTTATGAGTTGGTGAGATAGAAATCATATAACCCCCACAGAACACAGCTCCAGCAGGACAAGCTGAATAAACAGTACATGGGATGGTCTGCTAAACTTCCAAAAACATTCTTGGTCTACACAGCCTGTTTGTGAGTCCCTTTGTAAATAGATTGTGGGCGGGGCCATTTGACCTGCATGTCGGGGCACCTTTCATGCATTTGCGAGCTCATCAATGCCTTGTGCTGAGAAAGCATTCGATAAAGGTAGTATGGTCTTTTATCCTCGAAACACTTAAATATATGTAGCACTCACCCCTGGAGCGACCACTGGAAATAGACAGGTCTCCCTTACCTGTTCAAACGCTGCCAGGCCCAGTCATCAGCTTCAACACAGGTTTAGTCTAGGAGATGTCTTTTTGGATGGATGAGGGTGTAGGATACTCCAAAACACTAAAACAGGAGGACAGATTCTCATGCAAAAATCCTTGAAAAGCAGTCTTTGCTGTAGGTAAAAGGGATAGCCAGTTAATCCCAGAATCTTAATGAGCAGTCCTAGTCCTTGCAGCCACTTCTGACATTCAACCCCTAAAGCACATGCACACATTGTCGCCCACCAGCTTCCATGCAACACTGTTCTGTTATAAAAGGATCCCTCTTTAGGCCAACTTCCACAGGTGATGCCCTCCAGCGAATTTCTTTCAGTCCAGATGCCTTCAGGCCCTCGGCCAAGCACATGCTGAGACCTACATCAGCTCTTCAATACACAGACTGCATCCCACGGGCAGCAGCCCCAGGAGAAAAAACTCTGAGCAAGCGTCCCAAACATATACAGTATCTTCTCCCCAGCCACCTTCTGAGTTCCCCTCCCAGGAACTGGCTGAGGATAGATAAATATTCATAACTTCAGTGGCTAGTCCTCCTACTCAATATCTGGAAGCTTCATCCAGAGGAGGACAAGAGCAATAAACCACCAGGCTTGGGGAAACCTGATCAGAACCAGAAAACAAATTGCTGCTCCAGTGAGTACAGCAGAGCCAAAAATGTAATTTAGCCCAACTAAGGCAGGGCGCTACATCTATCAACCTTGGTAATGAATTACAATGAATTATGTCCCTATACTCTTCACCTAACATCAGGTTGAAAGTAAACAGCAGCATCTCAGACAGTTTTGTCATCACAAATGGCATCAGACAAGATTGTCTCTGTTGATCTTTGTTCTCAGAGTGATTGAAAACGAAAGGCTCATTTTTTAAAATAAAAAAGTAACAAACATGTTATACTTACCTCCTCTGTGCAGTTGGTTTTGCACAGAGCAGCCCAGATCCTTCTCTTCCTGGGTCCCTCTTTGCTGCTCCTAGCCCCTCCCTCCTTTGAGTGCTCCTCAGCCAGCAGCTCGTTACAGGGGGCACCCAAGCTGAGTCAGAGCTCAGTGTATCCATTCAGACACGGAGCCCTGACCTGGCCCCGCCCCCTCTCTCCCCTGATTGCGTGACTGACTTTGATTGACAGCTGCAGGAGCCAATGGCGCCGCTGCTCTGTCTCAGCCATTTAGAGGAGTGTCCTGGATGGCTGAGGGGATCGTGGACATCACTGGAGAGAGAAGGAGCTCAGGTAGGTAATAAGGGGGGTGTTGGGGGGGTGTTGGGGGGGGGGGCTGCTACACACAGAAGGTTTTTTATCTTAATGCATAGCATGCATCAGATTCACAACTCCTTTAACCTGGAACCACTTTTCTGCCATTTATATCACCTTCCAACATCCTAAAGGAGAAGTGCAGAATTGTAAAATAACAAATAAAAAACATACCTACTTGATGCAGCACCAGTCCGATGCTTCATCTGCCCCCCACCCTCACACACACCATACAGGACTGATTTAATTGTACCCCATGACAGAGATGAGAAACGTAGATACATATGGTACACTAGTGTTTGCTACTGACACCTCCGCTTCCACTTAGAACATCATTGATCATATTACCCAGACCCACCCTAGGAGTACTTTGGGGGTCGAGGGCCAACTCACCCTCCCCTCAACCCCTCACACTTTACTTACCTCTTTCCACAAGTGTCACATCTCAGTGTTTACAGCTGTGGTGAAGAAATGCTGCCAGCACCTGCACAGTAGCTTTCCAGTAAACTTAGTTTAAAGGGACCTTATTCCAAAAGTTGAGGTAGTTCAAGTCTATAGAAAGTTGCTATGCAGGTGCTGGTTATGTTGAGCACGATTTGACTGTGAAGTAATAAGTTGCTTTGCAGTTTTGCACTTCTTTGATTTTTGCAGTTTTGCAAAATGCACAGCTTTAAGTGTATACATGTTTATTCACAAGTTTCATTCTTGTTTTGTGTTTTTGTCATTTTGGAGATGTTCTATGCACTAATAATAGAGGATTTTTATCCAAAATATTGTTTTGCTAAAAACTGGTATGAATATCATGTGATAAGCAATATTATAAACACAGTTTTTTATTCTATAGATCCTCGGGCTTTCAGAAAATATATGATTTGCGAAGGGGGGTTTTAAAAACACTCATGGGTGCAATGTGTATGTAATGATACAAAAATGGGTTCACTCATGTGAGATAAAAGGCAGGAAGCACATGTCCTCACACACCCTTATAAGTAGGTTTTGCTAGTTGTATTGACAGGTTTTAATGGGTACACATACTTGGCATTTGTGTAACCACAAAGCCACTTTACCAGCCAGTGCCATTCACCCTACTCCATCTAGTCTTGGATCCGCAGTACTCACTTGTTAGCATGTAGAATTGCATGCTGTTAGATTTATATTGTTCCATGTGTGGGTTAGCACCACCTCATTGCCAAAGCAGTGGTGTATTTTGGTTTTGTGCTGATCTAAGCAAGACCACCCCCCCAATCTAAATTTGTCCCACTTCTTCCTTCTCAAGTGGCTATGTGGGGCCTCTGGTGGCTATGTGGGGCCTCTGGAGGCTATGTGGGGTCTCTGGAGGCTATGTGGGGTCTCTGGTGGCTATGTGGGGTCTCTGGTGGCTATGTGGGGCCTCTGGAGGCTATGTGGGGCCTCTGGAGGCTATGTGGGGTCTCTGGTGGCTATGTGGGGCCTCTGGTGGCTATGTGGGGTAGAGGACAGGGGTGAGCTGGACTGAGGATAGGGTCAGCTGGGCAGAGGATGTAGTAGCAGAGCATGGGACAGGGGTCAGTAGGGCAAAGGATGAGATCAGCAGGGCAGAGTATGGGGTCATAGCTGGCAGGACAGGGCTCTCAGCAGTGCTGCTCCTCCCCGACTGCACACAGCCAAGGTTGGATTCTTTTACAGACACAGCCTTAATGTGCACAGTGTGTAGCTGGCTATTGCAGCTCTGTATGGGTCCTTTTGAGCATGGGCAGGGTCACCCCTGCCAACCCCCCCCCCCCCTGAAAAATGCTGCCCAGGGCATATGCCGTGTTTGCTTCACGGTAGATACACCCCTGGTCCAGATGCCAAATTACTTTACTGGACCCCGTTACACTTGTCAGTGACACCCAGTGCAGGGACAAGGTCATCTAGAGCCCAGGGCGAACATACCAAATTGTGTCCCCCCCCCCCAAGATGTATGAGCATTATGTGTCAGCAAAAATTCCCCCCCCCCCCCATCCCAAGAAAAATTAAACACTAATTAATCTTCTCATTCCCCCTCCCATCACAATCCCCCCCCCCCCAACCCCCATCCTAGCACAAATTCTCCCCTCCCCAATTTCCCCTAGCACAAATGCCCCCAATCTTCCCTACAAGCACAAATCCCCCTCCTAAAAACACTTTCCCCTCCTAGCACAAACCCCCCCGCCGCACCAGTTTATTTTTTTTCTGGCACAAACCCCCCAAATCCTCCCTCCTAGCACTAAACCTCTTCCCCACCCCCCCACTCAACAAGCCCCCCAAATCACCATTCCTAGTACACCTCCCCAAATTTCCTCTCCTAGAACAATTCTTACCTCTTGCCGGCCCCCCAAATTCCTCCTTCCGAACACAAATCCTCCGCCCCCAATCTCCTTGTAGTGCCCCCGCACCTCGCATGATACCTCAGTGCCCAGGGCAGACGTCCCTCCTGCCCACCCCTTGTCCCGACCCTGGTGACGCCTGTCCCAACACTGACTATAGAGTCACTTTGAAGTAAATAGTGTTGAGCGCTGATTTCCTCCACCAGCTCTTCTCACACTGTACACTTCATTGTATCCAGCCAGAAGGCTAAGAGTGGAGCCACTTCACTTACTTTGCAAGTTCCTAGCCACTGTAGCTTGTGGAACCTCCGTCACCAGCTACCACTGCTTCCCCTTCACCCGTGCTGCCTGCTGCTTCTTCTTATTACTCCTCACTTCAGAACCTCAAGGGTTTACTGGAATTGTACACTTCCTTCCCCAGTTCTCCAATACACTGTAGAGCACACTCCCTCTTCAAGTAAATCAGACCATATGCTGCTCTTAAACAGAACCAGTCAAATGTACAGTTCTTAACCAGTTCGATAGGAATGCATATAGTGCAAAATTTTGAAAAACATCAAATTTCCACCTTTTGTCATAAATGCTGTAGTTGCTGTGGCTGTGCTGTCCATAGATTTTAGATAAGCTTGTTCCCATAATGTAAGTAAATTACAATGCATTGTCCCATACCAGGGTCCCGCTCCGGGGTAGCCCCAAACTTGGTATTGGCGCTTTCACCTCACATTAAACCTTAACATAAAATATATATTTTTTTTTTTGTTCAGAAGTGGTTTATCACTTAAAGGGGCAGCTTCACATATAATTCATATGAACTTTAATGGGATCCCAGTCTTAGTCCGTAGGGTTCAATATTGAGCTGGCCCACCCTTTGCAGCTATAACAGCTTCAACTCTTCTGGGAGGCTGTCCACAAGGTTTAGAAGTGTGTCTATGGGAATGTTTGACCATTCTTCCAGAGTGTAGTCCAGGATTTGTGAGGTCAGGCACTGTTCTATCGGGTTGAGGTCAGGACTCTGTGCAAGCCAGTCAAGTTCCTCCACACCATACTTGCTCATCCATGTCTTTATGGACCTTGCTTTGTGCACTGGTAAGCAGTCATGTTGGAACAGGAAGGGGCCATTCCCAAACTGTTCCCACAAAGTTGGGACCATGGAATTGTCCAAAATATCTTGGTATGCTGACGCCTTAAGATTTCCCTTCACTGGAACTAAGGGGCCAAGCCCAACCCCTGAAAAACAACCCCACACCATAATCCCCCTTCCACCAAATTATTTGGCGGGATGGCCCAATACTTTTGGTAATATAGTGTGGATGAGCAAGTTTGGGGTGGGGAAACTTAACTGGCCTGCACAGAGTCCTGACCTCAACCCGATAGAACACCTTTGGGGTGAATTAGAGTAGAGACTGCGAGACAGACCTTTTAATACAACATCAGTGCCTGACCTCACAAATGTGCTTCTGGAAGATTAGTCAAACACTCCCAAAAACAGGCTCTTCAACCTTGTAGACAGCCTTCCCAGAAGAGTTGAAGCCGTTAAAGCTGCTAAAACTGCAAAGTGTGGGCCTGCTCAATATTGAACCCAACAGATGAAGACTGGGATGCCATTAACGATCATGTACGTTTAAAGGCAGGCATCCCAATACTTTTGGCAATATAGTGTGTGTGTATATATATATATTTATTAAGCCACTTGATCTTGAGCTTGTATGTAGGTTGAATTTGTAATCTATTGGGTTATATGTATTGAATCATTTAGTGGTAAGCGCTACCTAATTGATTTTAGTTTTATTCCAAACTTGGTATCACAATCACACTTTACATGTATGGTCTCATTCCCAATTTTCCATCGTCTCAAAAGACCATGAGGCTCAACTTCCTCCTGTGTATGTATATATATATATATATATATATATATATATATATATATATATATATATATATATATATATATATATATATATATATATATATATATATATATATATATATATATATATATATATATATACACACAGTAACTCCTAAAAAGGACACACAATGGAATAAAAAACAGAAATAAACTGCGCTTGTGATAACAAAGTGAATATAAGCTGCAACACTCTAGTGAGATATCATCACAAAATAGAAATAAATAAAAATAATGTTGCACTGAGTGAAACAAAAAAACAAACATAAGTGAGTCTATGAGTAAATCACAGGTCCTCTGGTACAAGCTTGCAGGTAAGGCTTTATCTGCCTTACAGTGGAGGCTGGTGCTCAAAATTTTTTTTGGGGGGGTAGAGATGTGGAGGCCCGGAAAAAAAAGGAGAAATTCTGAAAAGAAAATGTTTTTTTTTTTGTTTTTTCCCTGAAGGCTTTTTTGTTTTTTTCAAAAAAATTGGGAAAATTGAAAAAAGAAAAAAAAAATGTGGAATATTTTATTTTAACATGATGAATACAATATTTTAAGACAGGGTGTTCAAATATTTTCCAAATCATTTCTAAAAAAATTGTATGATATCAGATTATTCTAATTTCTGTGCACTGAGTGAGGACAAGCAAGTCCTAGGTAACAAACTGAACCCTCCAATGCAAGAACAGTATGCATTTCTTCTTTTAGGAGGTGCCGTGCTGCTATTGTAACAAGAACCGATCCGGTCAAACCTTACATTTTTAGAAGTTCCTAATTGTGATGATGGACAAAAAAGAGTAGCTGCAGAAGCCGAGACGGATACTGACAATTTCAGCTCAGAAAATGATTCTGATTAAATGTCCATTGAAACTTAGTCCCACTCTCTTCTTAACACTTCCCCCATCTTCAGTTCTTTTTATGAGAATGGGGTTTTTCTTTTTATTTAATACTGTGAAGAGGAAATTGAAAAAAAAATTGTTACTTTTGGTTTTGAAAATTGTTCTGTGGAGGCTTTTTGGTTGTTCCACATAAACTAGTAAGCAGTTCAGGAGATTGTTGCTCCCTTTGTTACAAATAAATATTATAAAAAAAAGTAAATTCTGTTTGTGATAATTGTGTGGCTACACTATATTTTTAATATGCTAGTTGTGATAATTTAATGCCAAGTCAAATTGTCCATAGTCATATTTTATGACTTTTAATCTTAAAAAGACAAAAAAGTGCTAATGTAGCATTTTTTTCAATTTTTCCCAAAAATTTCAGTTTTGTTCCCCAGAAAATGGAAAAAAAAACGTTTTTTTTTCCGAGCTTCAAAATTTCCGGAAATTTTACATCTCCGGGGGGGAGGGGGGGGCACAAACAAACTGAACAACTCTCAATTGCAGCCTCACTGTACCATCAATCCCAGCCACTGTGCCATCAAACGCAGCCACTGTGCCCATCAATTGCCCCCACTGTGCCATCAAACGCAGCCACTGTGCCATCAAACGCAGCCACTGTGCCATCAAACGCAGCCACTGTGCCATCAAACGCAGCCACTGTGCCCATCAATTGCCGCCACTGTGCCATCAAACGCAGCCACTGTGCCATCAAACGCAGCCACTGTGCCATCAAACGCAGCCACTGTGCCATCAAACGCAGCTACTGTGCCCATCAATTGCCGCCACTGTATCATCAAACACAGCCACTGTGCCATCAAACGCAGCCACTGTGCCATCAAACGCAGCCTCTGTGCCATCAAACGCAGCCTCTGTGCCCATCAAACGCAGCCTCTGTGCCCATCAAACGCAGCCTCTGTGCCCATCAAACGCAGCCTCTGTGCCCATCAAACGCAGCCTCTGTGCCCATCAAACGCAGCCACTGTGGTCATCAAACGCAGCCACTGTGGTCATCAAACGCAGCCACTGTGCCATATCAAACACTCACACTGTGCCATATCAAATGCTCCCACTGTGCCCCTGCCCCATCAAATGCTCCCACTGTACCCCATCAAATGCTGCCAGTGTGCCATATCAAATGCTGCCAGTGTGCCCCCACCCACCAACTGCACCCTGTCTCGATGGGACAGCTCCTCAATATCTCTCCTGTCCTCTCTTCCCATCCTCTGCTATGGTTGGACGCCTGATAGGCCCAGCTTGGCGCTCGCATGTCACCTTTTTTGACACCTATTAGAGCCTATGGCTCCAATCAGGTGCTTCAAAAAACACCCCTCCACCGCTGTAATTCAGGCACCGAAAAGGGGCTGGGCACCTGAATAGGGAGTGGCAGCGGCGGCCATAGATAGATTCATGCAATGCATGAATCTATCTATTGGTGCTAGAGGGGGTGGCAGGAGAGAGGGGGCGCAGGCCGTGCGCCCTTATGGACGTACCGCCACTGCTGCCTTATCTGCAAGCTTGTACTGGAGGACCTGTGATTTACTCATTGGCTGCCTGGAATGATCTTTCCCGTCTTCCGTATGTAAACCTACAAATGGAGATGGAGCATTTGAGATACTAAGCCTTCTTTGACCCCCCGTAATAGGTGGTCAATGCTCTCTGGTAATTGCACATCCTTCATTGGTGGGGGTTTATCACATGGTGGAAGATTTCAGTTGGTGTATCAACACTTATCTATATTTGTGTCACCTGTGTGGCTCAGAGACTCACTTTTGTTTTATTTTTGTTTTACACAGCGCAACTTTATTTTTATTTAAAAAGGACACACGCAAGCTGTCACACCACAGCACACAATTAACCCATGAGTAACCACGCTTTAACCCTTTGGTACACAATACAAATTACAGTTTTCGCTACCCGCCTACACAGTACAGTGAGACCACCCAGATGTGTAGCTGGCCTTCCCTGATGTCATTGATCTATAGAAAGCAATTAAAAAAGAAGTATGACCAAAGTTTTCTTTTTTGGCCATACTTCTCTAGTGGGTTATAGGAGAGCACTTACCTGTGCTCTCCTGTGACCCAAATTTAGCAGACATCAAACTAAAGTCCATTGTCAGCTGACATCACATTGCCGCTACAGGCTCTGGAAGAATCTCAGTAATAATGTTGGGATACACCCAGATGTCTGACTGGGAGCTGGCTCAGCATCTCAGAGAACACAGAGATTGAACCAGCTGCTCCTACTCCCTCCCCAGCCCAGCGCTCCTGTGACTGCTGGAGTGGTAGAGCAGGGAGCGGTGGCTGACAGTAACCACACTCTGCCCAGAGCTGACCAAGGACTGAGCAATCAGGGGTCATGTGATTGCTCAGTTCTCAGGCTTAGACCTAGAGGGGGACAGTGCAGCATCAAACCAATGCTGCAGGACTGAGGTGAGTATGTGTGTTTGCCGACCGCTCTATAATCAAATGGCGGCTACAGAGCAGTTGTCCAGTTCTGGGAGGGCGTCTATTGATTGATCACAGATCAGGGTAAAGGGCCAATCACAAGGGCAGCGGCCCTTTACCACATGATCAGCTGTGTCCAATCACAGTTGATCATGATGTAAACACACTTGCCATTTATTGGCATTCCTTTTCTCACACTGTCACGGCAAGTGAGAAGGAGACATCTAAACTGATAATCGGGGCACCGATCATCAGTGTCCTGATGATCAGTTCAGCCCCAACAGTGCCTATCAGTGCCCCTCAGTGCTGCCACTCAGTGCCTCCTATCAGTGCCCTTCAGTGCTGCCTATTAGTACCCATCAGAGCAGCCTCATCAGTGCCACATATTAGTGCAGCCTCCCCAGTGCCATATATCAGTGTAGCCTTATCAGTGCCACCTCATCAGTGCCACCTATCAGTACCCATCAGTGCAGCCTCATCAGCGCACATCAGTGAAGGAGAAAAATCACCTGTTTGCAAAATTTTATAACAGAAACTAAGAAAAAACTTTCTTAAAAATGTTTTGGTCTTTTTTTATTTGTTTAGCAAAAATAAAAAAAAAACAGTGGTGATTAAACACCACCAAAAGAAAGCTCTATTTGTGTGAAAAAAATTATAAAAATTTCATATGAGTACAGAGATGCATGACCATGCAATTGCCATTCAAAATCCAACGGCGCTGAAAGCTAAAAATATGTCTGGGCAGGAAGGAGGTGAAAGTGCCCAGTAGGCAAGTGGTTAAAGAGTTTATCCAAGTAAGTAAGAAAAGTTTTTATTTGTGATTCCTGCATATGTTATCTTAGAGGGAAATCACAGCTTTTGGGCTTTCCTGTGACAGAGAGCTGCAATTACAGATTTTGCCTGCAACGCCATCTGATGGTGAAATCTTGTATTGTTAATACATTATTCAATAGTTCTCTATATGGGAACTACTTTATTTCACCGACTGGCTTCCAGTCTACCACAGTGAGAAACACTGGCACAATGGTTTGCACAAATGATGGCATGGTGGCAATGTGGTCAAAATAATGGGTTCAGCTCTTGCCAAGGATGTTTTTTGCATGGAGTATGTATAGTTCCTGCATTTTATTCATGTGTCCTGGTTTCCTATCTAAACACATACTGCTAGGTTAATTAAGTTTTAATAAAATCTGTCGCATGAGTGTATATATCTGCAGAGGCTTTTTTTTTTTTTTTTGCATTCTTTATTTACAAAACAAATTTTCAATTTTTTTTAGCAGTCAGTTAAATACAAAAGTGTATGCAATCTTCCACCATAGGAGTCAGGATATCTACAGCCTGATTATTTGAGTGCAGGTCTACCTCTCCTTGTGCTTTAGCCCTGTCCAGGGCCTCCACTTGCTGACTTCATCTGCCTGATCGTGGAGTCCCTGGCTCCCATGACCCAACTGCACAAGGGCTCCTCCCAACCTGGCTTATACAGTATGTAGCTCTAGTGTGTGCTACTAGAAGTGTAGTAGAAGTAAAACATAGTCTGGCTCTGGGATAAACCTGAGTCACTAAATCTGGGTCAGGGTTATTAGAGGCCAGGGCTGGATAACATCTTGGCACCTCTCTGGTGCTCCCCCCCCCCTTTTCTAGAATGTTGGAGAACGTTCTAGAAAATATTGGGCGGAGGCTGGGAGGGGTTGCCTTGAATATTTAGGGGCCTTTGGGAGCCAAAGAAGCCCTTAAATAGACATGAGCCATGCCAGCAAGGGAGTTCGGGTGGAAGATGGAGAAGCAGTGCTGAGGGAGGCTGTCGGTGGCCCTTGAGGGGGGTTTACCTCGGGCTGGAGCTCTGGAGGATGGCTTGGAAGGATCCCAATACAGGAGGGAGTTGGAGGGATTCAAGCTGGAGTGGCAGCGAAGAGAGAAATGAGAGACAGAGAGTAGATCAGCACGGTGTAGGGACAGACAAGGGGAGAGACTGCCAGCTGTAGCAGTGCACTTTTGAAGAATGCGGTGTGCCAAGTCTTCATCTAAACTTGCCTGGGGAACCTCCATGTGTGCGTGTCAGTCAGGAGGACTAGGAAGAGAAAGCAGCCAGGTGCGGCTGGTGGCAGCCAGGTGGTCTAGCATTTTCTGCAGTGGAACTGGGATTAATGGCCACAAGAAAGCAGGAGATGTGATATGCTGTCTCACTCTATATGTGCTACTTTTCAAGGTACTGAGAGTTTCTGCCTATAATGGGCTGTTGCTGAACTGACAAAAAAGCCTGTCAGTTCCCTGACAGGCATGAACCAGCAGAAGCTGTGCAAAGAGGAACAAAGTTTGTGCAGGTGGAAGGAAGAAGAGGACTCTGTAAATAGCAAGGAAGTGTCCCTGAAGTTGAATTGTTGTCACACCGGGCATCCCATAATCCATTACCCCATCCAAGTTATCATCCCCTAATAAAACTACAAAAAACAAGCCAAAGACTGATTTTTGTGTTGAAAGAAGGAAATGCTGAGTGACTGACTGTGGGGAACCCTGACTTCAGCAACTCCTACAGGGGTAGTGCTACACATATATGAGCACTGACTCACTTATTACATCACTACAGAAGGGCTCTAGCTCAAAAGGACCTAGCACACCTCTGTATAACCAGACATTGCCACCTAGTGATGATCATAAACCAGAGTGGTTCCAAATTATGTACTAATGGACCTGATGGAGCAAGATACTAAATGGATATTTAATAAGACTAGCAAAAAAGTATTATGAAATGGGGAATAAGCCCGGAAAAATATTGGCAGGGGTAATCAAACCTAGAAGTAATATTTGAACTATATAGCAAAAATGAAAGATAAGAATGGGGAACTAAAATACTCTACAAAAGATGTTACAAAGGTTTTCCAAGAATATTATCAATTGCTGTACAAAGTTAATAACATACAAAATCCCGATGAATTGCAATTCAGAAGAAATAAAATAGAGCATTATTTAGAAAAGGCAAAGTTGCCGGCTATATTAGAAGGATCCACCAAGTTAGATATAGAGATCTCAAAAGAGGAAATAGAACAGGCAATTAAAAGCACCAAAACAGGTAAAAGCCCAGGTCCGGATGGGTATACCCCACTAAATTATAAAAAATTCTTGGGAATTTTAGCTCCCTACTTTCAGTTACATACGAACGCCATAGGGGAAGGAGTGGGGATATAAGTCTCCTAACTAAAGAAGAGAAGGACCCAACACTGTGTGGCAGCTATAGGCCAATATCCTTGACCAATGAAGACATAAAGATTTATGCAAGGATATTGGCCGAGAGGCTGAAGCGCCTTATGTCAAAATGGATAGAAAAAGATCAAGTAGGTTTTGTCCCTGGGAGGGAAGCGAGGGATAATGTAATAAGAGCATTACTTTTGATCCATGGAGCCAAAAGGGGAAAGAAACCATTATTATTTCTGTCAGTAGATGCTGAAAAGGCCTTTGACAGATTGGACTAGGAGTATATGCTTGGTTCAGGGAAGTGGATAAAACTAGATTGATGGAAGAACTAATATCTATGCAAAATGATTCCAGGCAGAGATTCTATGGAACTTGGAGAGGTTGGATTGAGTTTAAACAATCTGTGATTTACATAAGTTATATGAGGGATTAAAGTATTGGTAGAGGGGAGGGGGGGTTTGTTCGGGTTTTTTTTTTTCTTGGGTGGAACTGGAGGGAGGGCCTTCTGTATGACCATCTCATGAACCACCCCCACATATCACGTGTTTGTTTTTTGATTTTTTTTTAGTTTTTTTTTTCTGCACGGGGGGAATGGTGTGTAAAGAGAGGGAAAGTAAGAGGGGATAGTTAGATTTGGGAATGAGGGAGGGGTGGGAGGGGGTGCACGAATTAGGGTATAGGCCTATATGCAATCCTCCCTAGACCCACCCCATAATTGAATTATTAATGTTTTTGGTCCACAGGGGTAAAAGGAATGGGTAAGGGTAGGTGGGAAGTGTGGTGTGTGGGGTTTTTTTTTGCATGGGGGGAATGGAGTATAAAGAGAGGGAAAGAACATGGGGATAGCCAGATTTAGGGAAGGAGGGAGGGGTGGGCGGAGGTGCATGGAACTAGGGTGGAATTGGGGTGGTGACCTCTGTGTAATAGTCCCTAGATCCACCCCATAATTTTAATTATTAACTTTTTTTGGTTCACAGGAAAAGAAGGATTGAGTTTTATTTCTGCCTCACCCCCTCTCAAAAGTTTGAGTATATGGAAGGGGAAACCTTAGAATGTTATGTCTACCTATGGGAGATGGTAATATTATATGACTTATATACTTTAGTAATGTTATGTATTATGAGCATTGTGATTTGTGAATATGTTGTATTTTTGTATGTTGAGTCTTTTTAGAATGCTATGTAACAGGTTTGTCTTTTGCAAAAAATTAATAAAAAATGATTAAAACAAATTATGTACTATACAAAGGAACTATTTAAGTCAGTGGCAGGCTGTTCATGTGGGGTGCAAGTGCGTCGCCCCCCCCCCCCCCCCTAATCCATGCGCCTGGCACCTAATCTAAATGCGGGATGCTGGATGCATGGATTTCAATGGTTTTTTTTTTTTTTATCCCGTGATTAGAGCCCGAGGCTCAAACTGACTTAAAAAAAGGGTGGGCTCACAATGCAGAGCACTGCGCCCTGAGCCCACCCAGTTGTGTGACATTAGCGAATTATTATTCTATATTGTCTTCCTGATTCTACTCCCGGTGAATCAGGAAGGGCGTCCTGAGACCTAATTGACCGATAGGAGAAGCGAGCGTATTCCTCGCAGGGGAGGAGGAGACGCAGGGTAAGCCGCTGTGAGCAGAGAAGGAGGAGACGCAGGGTGAATCCGCTGAGGAGGAAGCATTGCCTGCGACCTAGATGGGGTAAGTGCGGGGCTGGTGGGCTGACAATCGCGCGACGGGGGGGGGGGGGGTGTTGATTTGATCGACCGTGGGGGAGATTCGACCGACCGGAAGGTGGAGCATCAGCCACCACTGATATATACGCTATGACATATAGTTATCACATGCAGGCTGGAGACTTAATTAAAAAAAAAAATAAGCCTTCACCCTGCAGATGAACACTGCCATCTTCAGGCTGAAATGGTTTTTGCCATACCATCAGTTTTAGATTGTAATTGAATTCGAGAAATAGAGAAAAAAATATATAAATTGTGTTCAATTTGCACATTTGCCAGCATAGCATTGCACATCGTCATTTATTTGTGAATACCAAATATAAGCCTTATATGTACTTTAAAAGTAATTTAAAAAAAAATTGAAATGCAAATGATTCACAGAGTTATTGTTAAGTTAACTGATACAGCCTAACACTTAAATTTGGCCTGGACAACTAGGCACCAGTGACCTATGGGCATGAAAAAAAAAAACAGGGAGAGCCCACACCCTTCACAAATCTTGCCTTACATGTCATGTTGTATTTAGGACATCCTATTTTCTGTTTTATAATGTCTCCCTGCGGATAAAAAACGGAGACAATTTATCCAACATATTGGAACATTTCATGTGCCAGCTTCACTTTTCCGTTGTAGATTAGAAAATTAGTCTATCCAGTTTTCATAGGAAAAACTTTGCCCTCCAATATTTAAATAGTTTAATAACTTTACCTTCTATTCAATGAGTGACCCCAGCAAATCATGGAGGGCACCTTCCTTATTCTGGAAGTTGCTGGGTGCTGAATCCCATGTAATATTCTAATTTGATTAATACATCACTACCAGGAAGGAGTTACAAGGGTATTATCCATTTAAAAATCACCAACCACTTGGCACTGCTTCAAATAATGTTACTAGGAGGCTAAACCAAGCAACGTATGACCTGTTCATGTCTTTATGATGTGATGAGGACTGACTTCAAGAGATGAATGCCCACTCTAACCTCTCAAATATTGCTTTTATTGATAGCTTTCTCTGCAGGGAGCCACTCAAAAAATCACCAAATAGAAGCAAGGAATTTTTTTTTTTTAGCAGGTCAGATAGTAAACAACAATACAGAAGCTGCGTTAAACTCTTAAACCCTTCCTCCATTAAAGCATTAGCACTTTGACCGTAACCCAGATTGACCTCACCAGTTGTGCATGTGTTTGTAATTCTGACTTGGTAGCTGGGTAGAGAATAAGCTTACTTTCTAGAAATCATCCAATCACAGGCTACAACTGAGAAGAAAACAATGTGTCACCCTGTATCTGTGTAAAAAAAGAAGCATTTCTCATCGTAAAACATGCCATAGGTTAAAGAAGACCCACAGTTCCTTCCTAGTGGATGATGACAGCTGGCTTTGGCTATAGACTAATGTCATCACATTTTGTAAACAACTTGACAATCAGCTCTAGGGAAACGTAATAAAAAAAAAAAATAAGCACAAGTGATTATAAGAGGATTCACATAATAAAATTGTACGGTGTTTTACATTTAAAACAAATGATCTCAACAAGGGTAGCGATTAAGAAAAAATAGAAAATGAACAAAATATGGGTTAAAGACTATATTAAATGTTACATTTATTTCAGGGAGATGTAAAATATTTTTTTCTGAATTTGCCTTGTGATTTTCAACTGAAGATGTCTCATAGGAAATCCTTCAAACTGTACCAAAACTAAAGTGAAACAATAAGAAAACTAAAACGAGGAAGAAAAAAAATTTAATAAAATCCAGACCACTTTTTTCTTTTTTTTAGCTTCCACATTTTAAATAATTTTTGAGCAAACATCTGGACCTTAGATTGTAGTGTATAAAATATTTTCTAAGCTGAACCTGTATTGACTTTTACCTTTTAGTGAAGTTTACAGCTCGAAGTGGGTACCCGGCCGAGATAACTCCCGAGGCACAAAGTAGATTCCTCAATGAGGTAAAGAATAACCCATGCGTTACAGCTAAAGGCTTGAAGACATCACTGGAACTGGCAAACATTCATGTTCATGAGTCTACTATACACAAGTCTGTGAACAGGCAGGTTGTCCATGGCAGAACACCATGGAGGAAGCATCTGCCATCCAAAAAACTGCGTGTCTGAAGTTTGCCAAAGTGCACCTTGGCAAACCACAAAGCTACTAGGAAAATGTTCTGTGGACCAATGAAACAAAATTGAATTGTTCAGGAAGAATACTCAGCACTATGTATGGCAGAGTGAACATCATGAATTGGACTTGCTTTGCTGCCTCAGGACTTGGACCACTTGCCATGATCGAGTGGAAATAGAACTCCCAAGTTTTACCAAAATATCCTGCAGGATAATGGCAGGGTGGCTGTTCGCCAGCTGAACTTTAGTAGAAGTTGGATGATGCAGAAGGACAATGAACATAAGCATCAAAGTAACTCCATCACAGACTGGCTTCAGAAAAAGAAAATGTGTCCTTTGGAGTGGTCGAGCCAGAGCCAAGAACCCCACAGAGAGACTATGGAATGACCTCGAGAGCTAGCTGTTCACACCAGACATCCTACAAATGCATCTGAGCTGAAGCAGTTTTGTAGAGAGGAATTGTCAAAAATTTCTCCTGAACGTTGTGCAGGTCTAATCCAGAGCTACCAAAAGTGCTTGCTTAAAGTCAATGCTGCCAAAGGAGGTTTGACCAGCTAGTAACTCCAAGGATTCACCTACTTTTTCCTCCAACACTGTGAATAAGGATAAGTTCACCTTTTAACAAAAATATATTTTTTAAAAATCTAAATAATATCATGCTGATTACATACAAACTCCCAGTAAAATGTATTCAGTCATTTACATTTGATTCATTCATTTATAAAGCTGATTGTTTTTGGCCCATTACTATTTGTAAAATCTACTGTGTTCTCCATACAGTTTGGAGACCCTTGCCATATAATAACCTTTAATTGCCAGCCTATGTCCATGACTAGCCAAAATGGTATAAAAAATGGTTACTTCCTTTAAATAAACAGAGGGTGATTAACAATAAAATTAACAAAGTTCGACCAAAACAGTGTTAGAGGACAGGAATCACAGCATCTTGTATCACTGGGGATAATGGCTTTTCAAGGGATAGTCTGATTACACTGGCTTTACTATCTACATGAGAAAGGTTCTTAGATGGTAAATCCCATAAGCACAAGAAAAAATTGTAAACATCAGACTCATTGTCTGGAAACACCACAATTCTACCCTTTAGGCATAATCTTTTAATCTGGAGATTCTGTGCATTTTTTTAAAATACTATATTTAGGGTTTTCAATACAGTAACAAAAAGAAATAGGACACAGCATTTCACAGTCAGGTACAGAGTAAACATAAATCTAACATTATTAAAAGCGTGTCATAAATGGGCAAGATTGTTTTATGACTGCATATCTAACATGAAAATCCTAACAAACAGGGAGCACTCAACCTTTGTACTGTAGTAACTTGAGAGAGGGTACCTTCTGATACCATAAGCAAACATAAGCAAGGAGTAGTGTTGGACGAATGGTTTGGGGCGAACAAAAGTTTGGCCCGATTATCGCCTGTCTGCCGGTTCGGCTAACACCCGAATTTCGGGGCACTCGGTAGGTTGTATGCCAGTAGAGCTCCCCACAATGCACTGTGTGCTGCACAGCACATTCTAAGCCTTGATTGGGCTTTGCATGCTGGGTTGGTGACATCACAAGGGGTGGTGCCACCAGGTGACATCGACAGGTGGCTCCGCCCCTTACCTATATAAGAACTGTCAAATGGCGGAGCCTGCAGTAGGCGTTTAGCCTTCGTTGACAGCGGAGCTTTTTTTTTTCTTTTTCGGGTCCGGCAGTGGTGGCGGTGTTGTGATTGACAATAAATCTACATGGGGTAAAATAATTTTTTTTTTTTTTTTTTACCACTTCCCAACCTATAACAGAATGACAGCCGGGCGGGGGTTCAGTTATCCTGACTGGACGTCATATGACTTTCAGCAGGATAACATGCTGGCGGGCGCCCACGGGGGCGCACAGCGTGGCGACCAGTGGCGCTGTGTGTTACTCTGACATACTGCATCCCTGATCGTAGTAAGAAGCCTCTGACGAAGGCTCCTTACCACGTGATCAACTAGGACCAATCACAGCTGTTCACAGCATGAACCAGGAAGTGCCGGTAAACGGCTTTCCTTGGTTCCCGCTGACAGGGAGATCAGTGGCTCTCCCTGTCAGAGGGGGGGTCTGTGCTGATAATAAGCACATTGATTATCAGCACAGCCCCATCAGATGTGCCACAAACCATGCCAATCAGTGCTCATCAACTGCCAGTCAGTGCCCCATCAGAAACGCCTGTCAGTGCCCATCAAAGTGCCAATCAGTGCTCACCACAGTGCCAATCATTGCCCATCAATAAAACCTGTCACTACCTCATCAACAGTGCTGCCCATCAGTGCCATCTATTAGTTCCCATCAGTGCCGCCTATCAGTGCCCATCAGTGCTGCATATCAGTGCCGCCTATCAGTGCCCATCAATTCTACATATCAGTCCCACCTTATCAGTGCCAACTCATCAGTGCCCCTTAGTGCTGCCTCATTACTGCCTCTCAGTGAAGGAGAAAACAACATTTTATAACAGAAACAAATAAAAAAAGATTATTTTCTTTGAATGTCAGTCTTTTTTAGTTTGTTTAGCAAAAAATAAAAACCCCGGAGGCGATCAAATACCACCAAAAGAAATCTCTATTTGTGGGAAGAAAATGTTAAAAAATTTAGTTTGGGTACAGTGTTACATGACCGTGCAATTGTCATTCAAAGTGCGACAGCGCTGAAAGCTGAAAATTGTCCTGGGCAGGAAGGGGGGAAAGTGCCCGGTTTAGAAGTTGTTAATAAAGGAATTGTCAAAAACTCTTGTACTGTCTTTAATCACTTATACACTTTTTTGGTGAATGGGTAGGGGTACTATGTACCCCATACTCATTCACATGGGGGGCAGGATCTGGGGGCCCCCCTGTTAAAGAGGGCTTCCAGATTCTGTTAAGCTCCCCGCCCGCAGACCTCCACAACCATAACCCAGGGTTGACAAGGGCAGAGTGCCCTGGTCAACATCAACATGGGGACAAGGTGCTTTGCGGTGGGGGTGCCCCAAAGCACCCCCCCTTCCATGTTGAGGGCATGTGGCCTGGTCTGGTTCAGGAGGGGGGACACTCACCCGCCCCCCCCTTTCCTGGCCTGCTGGGCTGCATGTTTGGATAAGGTCTGATATGGATCTTGGGGGGGACCCCACACCGCTACTTTATTATTTTAGCATGGGGCCCGAAGGGCCTGGTATGAAATCGGGGGGGCATGCCGTTTTTTTTCAGATTTTTCTATTGCCGGCAGTGGTATTGTATTGCTGGAAATTTTTAAATTTTAATGTAATTTTTTTTTTTTTAGAAATGTCAGTTTTTCTGCAGCAGGTTCTATACACGGTACAGATGCACCACTTTACAGGCAGACTAAGGGGACCCCCCAGGCACTATATTTAAAGGAATGTTTAATTTTTATTATTTCACTTTAACCACTTAAGGACCAAGCCTCTTTTTGAGATTTGTTGTTTACAAGTTAAAAACTGTTTTTTTTGCTAGAAAATTACTTAGAACCCCCAAACATTATACATTTTTTTTCTAACACCCTAGAGAATAAAATGACGGTCGTTGCAATACTTTCTGTCACACCGTATTTGCACAGCGATCTTACTAGCACACTTTTTTTTGGAAAAAATACACTTTTTTGAATTAAAAACTAAGACAACAGTAAAGTTAGCCCAATTTTTTTTATATTGTGAAAGATAATGTTACGCCGAGTAAATTGATACCCAACATGTCATGCTTCAAAATTGCTCCAAATTGTGACAAACTTTTACCCTTAAAAATCTCCATAGGCGACGTTTAAAAAATTCTACAGGTTGCATGTTTTGAGTTACAGAGGAGGCTTAGTAGAGCTAGAATTATTGCTCTCGCTCTACTGATCGCAGCAATACCTCACATGTGTGGTTTGAACACCGTTTTCATATGCGGGTGCTACTCACGTATGCGTTCGCTTCTGCACGCAATTGGGCCCAAGGCACCCCTGGGATGGCTGCAGTCATCAACCCTAATAACTGCATGATCCGCCAAAGGGAGGTCTGTGGGAGCAACTTAAAGGCCTGCAAGGAGAGAAGAATTTTCAAAATCTTCTCTTTGGGAAGAAAAATCTTTTGGACAACAGAGTCTATTAGATAACCCAGGAAAAGTATGGTCTGGGAGGGCACCAGGCAAGACTTTTGCTGGTTGACTTTCCACCCCAATTTCTGAAAGGCCTGTAAAACCAACCAGATCCTGAACAAGGGATTCTTCGCGCTGCTGAGAGACCAAAAAGGAAGGGCATTAAACTGCCAATGACTTGGCCCATTTTCCATGTGAATAGCAAATCTGAGGAACCTTCGGTGACTCTGGCAGATTGGTACATGAAGATAAGCGTCCTGAAGATCCAGGGTTATCATGAAGACCCCTGGCAACAACAGATTCCTTACAGAATAAATGTTCTCCATTCGTAAATGTCTGTAGACTATGATTTTGTTCAGGACGCCTAAATTGATGACCATACGAAAGCCGCCGGATGCTTTTTTGACCAGAAAGACGTGAGATAAAAACCTCAGAATTTTTGAATTTCTGGAACAGGAGAAAAACTCCGTCTGTTTCCCACACAGAAATCAGATTCATTATGGCTTGCTGTCTCTCTTGGTCTCTTGTCAGATGGGTAAGAAAAAATCTCCGGGGGGGGAAGACTTTTGAATTCCAACCTGTAACCCCTTTCCAATGTTTGAAGAATAAAGGAATTGTCGGAAATCTCTGCCCATTCTTTGACAAAATGGGACAACCTTCCCCTTACCCCTATCCTGGCATCACTGGGGGTTTTTGGAAGAGGCTGAAGGAGCAAAGAGGGCCCCCCCCTTTTTGTTTGTCTTTGTTAAAATACCACTTCTTCTTTGCCTATTGGTTTTAAAATTAACCTTGTTTTGGAAGCCGCAAAAAAGCCTCTTATTCTGGGCCTTATTCCTTTGGGAACAAGGGAAGCGCTTACACTTCTCAGATGAAAGCGCTAGGACCTCCACTAAGGAGGAACCGAATAAGAGCTTGCCTTCAAAGGATATGTCGCAGAGTTTATGCTTGGAGGTAAGATCACCTTCCCAAGATTTAAGCTAGATAGCTCGACTAGCTGAAATGAGAGCAGAAGACCTGGCTGCAGATTTTACGGAATCTGCTGCCGCATCAGCCAAAAAGACAACTGACTTAGAAATGAGTGGGAGAGACTCCCTAATCTCCTCTTTGGGGGTGTCGGATGAAAGAAGATCATCCAGCCGCTGAACCCATACGTCTAAATTACTAGCCGCACAGGTGGATGCTACCGCAGGACCCAAAGAAAAAGGCGAAGCATTCCAGGCCTTACGTAGCAATGAGTCGGCCTTTCTATCTATTTGATCCTTAAGGACCTCAGAGTCTTCAAAAGAAAGATCTGACCTCTTGGAAAAGGAAACTTTCTTTTGTGTCCTCTAGACTGGAACAACCTTTTCCAGGTTCTTCCCACTCTGAAAGAATCATGTCTTTAAGTGAATGGTGCACCGGAAAAGCTCCAGACTTCCGCCCCCTGTTGACCCTTATACATTTTATCCTGTACAGATTGGGCTTGCTGTGGCATCTCAATCTGCTCCGAGGTATATATTGACCTTCGAAGTTCGTCAATATCATCAGCTGGAAAAAGTTACTTAGCTGAGTTACCCATATATTCCTCTGATGCAGATTCCTCATCAAATGAAGAAACCGGATCCTCACCTTCCTCCATATCAGAAGTATTGCGTAAACTAATGGTCAGACACTAACAGAGGAAGGGATCTAGCCGAGGCTGAAGGCTCTTGAGCTATGGGTCTAGACGAGTAAGGTCCTAGTCCAGCTACCCTGTCATTAACAGACCGAAAGGAGGCCACTACCTCTTTCATAGAAGACATTAACTCCTTAAAAGAGGAAGTCTCTGAACTAGCTCTGGAATGAATACAATCCTCACAAAATAGTTTTTTTATAACTATCAGAAAGCCTGGCCCTACAGTTCCCACATTTCTTCTTTACCGGTTTGGCCTAGAAAAAGCAGAAATAAGAACCATAAACGAAAAAGGTCCATACAGTCCCCTGCTGTAGAGCTATCCACAGACAAGGGCTTACCTTGGGGGCAGTATGGAACCTGGATGCTGCCGCTGGTTCAATCCGAGTGGACGCTCCATCCTCAGACCTGTCCTCCAGCTCCATGAGTCAAGCGGAGATCGGCCGGAGAGATAGACTGCTGCTGTACCGCTAAATGCGCCTGCCCGGCATTCAGCAAACTGTTCCCCAAGCATCATGTTCTCAGTGTATCCATGCCGTGATTCCATAAGAAAAAAACTGCACCCGGAAGTGTGTCATGTGACTTCCAGTTCCGGTGCCATCTTGTCGCGTCACCAGAAGTCCTCCAACGCCATCTTGGTACACCGCGGTGAAGCACGAGGAGGACACAGTTCCACACAGCCAGAGCTGGAAAAAAAGTGGAAGGGAGTTGCCATCACTCACACCACCAGGTAGGCAAGTAACCCCAAAAATAGGGAACCCTTCTGGTAGAAAGTACAGACTATCACCGAGGACTTGGCCACAAGTAGTCCTGGATGATACCAGAGAAGGGGGGTCCACCAACTACAGTTACTAGACCTAAGAAAACAAAAAACATGTCAGTGCTCCTGGAGGGTCTGGAAACACAAAACAACTGAGGGTCAGAGGAAAGGGAGGGGCCTTTTAAATTGTATCTGATTTGTGTTTCCTGCGGATGGCACCGGAGCGCGGTGGGAGGGGCCCCCCTCTCCCCGCCGCCGATAAAAGTGATCTTGCAGCGAATACGCCACAGAGACCATTGTAATTAATTTACGATTCCCATGTAATTATACTATTTATCCCCCTATTTTTATACCATGATATAAATAAAGAACTATCAAGTTTTAATAAAATCATTGTCACTTGATTTGAACACCTACTTTGCTGCTAAAAAACCCCTTGAGGGATTTCCCAATCAATTAAAGGTATGGTTATATGGTTTTAGGAATTCCAGAGATACTGTACATATAGGTATTTTGATATTTTTTACTATGTTAAACCAGTGTTTTATAGAAGGAGGATTTGGTTGTTTTCAAAGCACAGGAATGCAGGCACTGGCTGCATTGGCCCAATGGATTATGATAGACCGCTTGTAAGTTTTTGAAGGAAATGTACCGTGATGAAAAAGAATGAGGTCAAGGTTTTAGGGATTTGCATGTTGGTGAACTTCTGCGTAATAGTATGAACCTAGTCTCAAAATTGGCTTGATTTGGGGAATGACCAAAAGGATGTGTAGTAAGTTTGCGGCACAACAGGGCTTCACAAAGGGGGTGAGCAAAGCTTGCTGCTTTTGGGTAAGGGGGACAGAAAGTGTGAAAGTTGTCTCTATCGCCCAATGTCTTATGCCGCGTACACACGATCGGACTTTACGGCAGACTTTGTCCGGAGTACTTTTCGACGGACTTTGCGACTGACTTTCCGAATGAACGGACTTGCCTACACACAATCAACCAAAGTCCGACGGATTCGTACGTGATGACGTACGACCGGACTAAAACAAGGAAGTTCATAGCCAGTAGCCAATAGCTGCCCTAGTGTTGGTTTTTGTCCGTCGGACTAGCATACAGACGAGCGGACTTTTCGACCGGACTCGAGTCCGTCGGACAGATTTGAAACATGCCTGGTGGCATTGCTTCTTGCCTATCTCACAAGCATAAAGCCAACTTAATCATGTGCAGATAGTAAGTCGGGAGTCATACTGGTGTAAGGCCCTGTGCATTCAGGGACGAAGGCCCTGAACGTAGGTCAGGGACCCAAACCCGAGTTCAAATTTTACATTGTTCAGCCCCATTTAGCAGCGGGGCTAGACACTGCATCTGTCCCTCCCAGGCACACTAAAATGCTCTGCAGCTAGAGGGGCCCTGTTTGCAAGGAGCCTTATAGAGAGATGGGGAGGGGGAAAAGTGCAATGGAGTTGTCTGCAGTTAACAACTGAACAAATGTGAATGTGAATTCTGCAAGTGCTTAGAAGAAATGTACTACTGGCTGTTCTTTCTCAGCATGTCTTTGTCTGTGATCATCCACTTAGAGGTGCTGTGGCCTAATATTCAACCATCTCCCTCCAATTGTGAGTTTATCATAAAGGTACTTTGGATTAAGGTCCTGGGTGCCCCAAAGTATGAGGGTACAATACCAAAACACAACCTGCAATATGTGACTTTTTGACCTCCTACCATCCTGTCTGTAGAAGTGGTCATCAAGGAACAAAATGCGCCCAGGAAGACATCTGCAGAGCATCAGGGTGGTGAGAGGCCAAAGAAGACTACAATGTTAATTTTCTTAACCACTTAAGCTCCAGAAGGTTTTACCCCGTTCATGACCAGGGAATTTTTTGCTATTCTGCACTGTGCTACTTTGGTGTAACAAATAATTCTGCGCTGCCAGGAAAAGGTAGCAGCTAACACAGCAAATTGGATAAATCCAATAGAAGATGGATACAAAAGGTGTAGCGCTTATGTGTGAAACATGATACAACAACAAATGTCAAATAAAAATACTGAACCCTAATAATCGCTAATGGGAAAAAACACAAACATAAAAAATACAAATGCAATAAACCCTGTGACTAGTGATGACTGTCCGAAGAAAGTCCAAGTGAAAAAATGATAAAACACAGTATGATTCAAAATCCCATATGGAATAAATGAAAAAACGTCATGTGAAAATCATAGCGGTGAGCAAGGTGTGTAGTTGAAGTGAGGAATGCCACCACCGAAAGTAGGGAGGCTTACCGGAACGTTTGAACCCATAAGAACGTATGTTCTGTGGGTCAAACAAGCTTGTGTTGTGTGAACAACCAATGGTACTGGACACTGGAATCCTCAGATGGCTCAAACAGGAACACTCGGCTGTCCTCAGCAAAACATTTAATGAAATAGGAAAACTTACATCACCCCAGACGATGTCTATGGAGACGAAACGCGGCGGGAAGGACTCCACTGCCTCCATTTGTTTTTAAGAAAAGCGCTGTTTTTAATCTGCTAAATGTAAGTTTTCCTACTTCATTAAATGTTTTGCACATCTTTAATGGAATTACGGTATGTGGCCCTTTTTAATCTCCCTATTTTAATCCATCTACTGCATCTATGCAAAGCTGGTTACCATTCCTATGAGAAACACCAGTATAACCACCCACCATCCTGAGGACAGCCGAGTGTTCCTGTTGGAGCCATCTGAGGATTCCAGTGTCCAGTACCATTAGTTGTTCACACAACACAAGCTTGTTTGACCCACAGAACATATGTTCTTGTGGGTTCAAACGTTCCGGTAAGCCTCCCTACTTTTGGTGGTGGCATTCCTCACTTCAATTGCACACCTTGCTCACCGCTATGATTTTCACATGAAGTTTTTTCATTTATTCCATAAGGGATTTTGAATCATACTCTGTTTTATCATTTTTTCACTTGGACTTTCTTTGGACAGTCATCACTAGTCACAGGGTTTATTGCATTTGTATTTTTTATGTTTCTGCTTTTTCCCATTAGCGATTATTGGGGTTCAGTACTTTTTATTTGACATTTGTTGTTGTATCATGTTTCACACATAAGCGCTACACCTTTTGTATCCATGCACTGCGCTACTTTAACTATCCAGACATCCCAACCTGCAAAAACTAATTTCAGGGAGGTGGCAAACTCATTTCAGGGAGTTGGGCATGGCTTAAACGGTGCTACATATTGGGCGTGGCTTAAATGGGGTGTGATTTAATAGAGTCTGAGATGACTTAAAGTGGAGGGTGTGGAGGGTGGTGTCAGTAGGGCAGTGGATGGTGTTAGTAGTTCTTTATTTTTATTATTATGGATGGGGGCAGAGGAGGACAGGGAGCCGGTGAAGAAGGGGGGGGTGAAGGACACGGAGGGGGCTGGAGGAGAAGGACAGAGAGCCGGGTGAAGGACAGGAGGGGGCTGGAGGAGGAGGACAGAGAGCAGGGTGAAGGACAGGAGGGGAGCTGTAGAAGACACATAGGGGGGTTGGAGGAGGAGGATACAGGGAACAGTCAGGGATGATCGGTGATCACCGATCTCCCTGTATAGCTTTTTAGCTGACAGCCGTGGGAGGGAGAGAAGGAGAAGCGGATGTCAGCTATAGAGGAAGATTGGTGTTCACAGCTGTCCTTCCTGCTGCACCGATCATCCCCGGCTGTGAACCAGGGACAATCCAGGATCAGCCCGCAGCCGGGATATCGGGCAGCACTTGTGGGTGTCCGGGAGGCTCCCCCCAAATGTGGGAGGCTCCCGCACCTCGCGGGAGACTTGAGATGTCTGACTGCCCATTGCACAAGACAGAAACACACTCACAAGGAGTGTAGCTCCTCTAATGGGATTTTTGAAAAGGGTCACTCACAAGAGTGACCCTTTTCAAAAATCCCATTAGAGGAGCTACACTCCTTGCGAGTGTGTTTCTGTCTTGTACAATGTAGGGATGTGGGTCCACTCCTAATCCATAAATCATATTAGGGCAACACATCTTACCTCTGACTGCCCATTGCACAGTCATGTAATACTGTATGCAAATTAAATGTTTATAATTTTTTTCACACCAATATATCTTCTTCTTTTGATCACCACTGGGTTTTTTGCACACACAAAAAGATAATTTAAAAAAAAAAAAAAAACAATATTTTCTGCTGTACTGATGGCATATGTCATTACTTGAAGCCCTAAAATGCTAGGACAGTACAAATTCCCCCCAAATAAGCCATTTTTGGAAAGTAGACAGTCTGAGACATTTTAGTTAGAGAGCGAGCTTTTGGAAGTTGTAATTTTTTGTCACAATTTTTTTTAAAATGAAGAAATTGAATAAAATTATTATATCCCACTCACCTTTCAGGACAGCTTAATTTAAAAGGCCCCTCCCTTTCCTCTAACCCTCAGTTGTTTTGTGTTTCCAGACCCTCCAGGAGCACCAACATGTTTTTAGTTTTGATAGGTCTGGTAACTGTAGTTGGTGGACCTCCCTTCTCTGGTATTATCCAGGACTAGTTGTGTTCAAGTCCTGGGTGATAGTCCTGTTCTTTCTACCAGAAGGGTTCCCTATTTTTGGGGTTACTTGCCTACTGGATGATGTGTGTGGTGGCAACTTCCTTCCATTTTTTTCCGCAGCTCTGGCTGTGTGGAACTGTCTCCTCATGCTTCACCGCGGTGTACCAAGATGGTGTCGGAGGACTTCCGGTGACGCGGAAAGATGGTGCCGGAACCCGGAAGTCACATGACGCACTTCCGTGCAACATTTTTTTCTTTAGAAAGCATAGCGTGTAACGCTGAGGACATACTGCTTGGGGAACGGTCTGCTGAACGCCGGCAGGTGTATTTTAGCAGTACAGCAGCAGTTTTTTTCTCTGACTGATCTCCGCTTGCCTCATGGAGCTTGAGGACAGGTCTGAGGATCCGCTCCAATTGAACCAGCGGCAGTGGATAGCTCTACAGCAGGGGACTTTTGTATGGACCTTTTTTTGTTCATGGTCTGTTTCTGTTTTTTTTCTAGGCCAAACCGGTAAAGAAGAAATGTGGGAACTGTAGGGCCAGGCTTTCTGATATTGTATTCCATCCAGAGCTAGTTCAGAGGCTTCCCCTTTTAAGGAGTTAATGTCTTCTATGAAGGAAGTAGTGGCCTGGATAACTGGACTAGGTCCTTCCTTGTCTAGACCCATCGCTCAAGAGCCTTCAGCCTCGGCTAGATCCCTTCCTCTGTTAGTGTCTGAGACCGTTAGTTTGCGCAATGCTTCTGATCTGGAAGAAGGTGAGAATCCGGTTTCTTCATCTGATGAGGAATCTGCATCAGAGGAGGATACGGGTAGCTCAACTAAGTATCTTTTTCCAGTGGAAAATATTGATGAACTACTAAAGTCAATATATACCTCAGAGCAGATTGAGGTACCACAGCAAGCCCAGTCTGTACAGGATAAAACGTATAGGGGTCTACAGGGGCACAAGGCGAGAGCTTTTCTGGTACACCAGTCACTTAAAGACATGATTCTTTCTGAGTGGAAAGAACCTGAAAAAAAGGTTGTTCCAGTCTAGAGCACACAAAAGAAAGTTTCCCTTTCAGTCTGAATTTGAGGAAGTTTTCTTTAAGTGTCTTAGATTAGATGCTACTATGTCGCAGCTGTCCAAGAGGTCAGATCTTTCTTTTGAAGACTCCTTAAAGATCAAATGGATAGAAAGGCCGACTCATTGCTACGTAAGGCCTGGGATGCTTCGGCTTTTTCTTTGGGTCCAGAGGTAGCATCCGCCTGTGTGGCTAGGAATTTAGACGTATGGGTTCAGCGTCTGGATGATCTTCTTTCATCCGCCACCTCCAAAGAGGAGATTAGGGTGTCTCTCCCGTTTATTGCCAAGTCAGTTGCCTTTTTTGCTGGTGCAGCAACAGATTTCGGTGAAATCTGCAGCCAGGTCTTCTGCCCACATTTATTCGGCTAGACGAGCTATCTGGCTTAAATCTTGGGAAGGTGATCTTACCTCCAAGAATAAACTATGCATACCCTTTTAAGGCAAGCTCTTGTTTGGTTCCTCCTTGGTACAGGTCCTAGCTCGTACCTCGAAGAGTATACGGTTCCCTTCTTCTCAAGGGAGTAAGCCCCAGAATAAGAGGCCTTTTCCGGGGATTTTATTCTCACGTCTTTTTGGTCAAGAAAGCATCCGGCGGCTTTCGTATGGTCATTAATTTGAGCGTCCTGAACAGATTCATAGTCTACAGATGTTTTCGGATGGAGAACATTTATTCTGTAAGGGGTCTTCATGAATACCCTGGACCTTCAGGATGCTTATCTTCATGTGCCAATCTGCCAAAGTCACAGAAGGATCCTCAGGTTTGCGGTTCTCATGGAGAACGGGCCAAGTCATTGGCAGTTCAATGCCCTTCCTTTTGGTTTCTTGGCAGCACCCAGGATTTTTACCAAAATCATGGCCTTTTTTCGGGTGCAGAGTGTCAATCGTCCCATATCTAGATGATTTTTTGATCTTTGCTCGGGACAAAGAGTCCCTTGTTCAGGATCTGCAGTTGGTTATACGGACCTTTCAGAAATTGGGGTGGAAAGTCAACCAGTGAAAGTCTTGCCTGGTGCCCTCCCAGAGCATGCTTTTCCTAGGTTATCTAATAGACTCTGCAGTCCAGAAAATTTTGCTTCCCGAAGAGAGGATTTTCAAAATTCTTCTCTCCCGGCGAGCCTTCAAGTTGCTCCCACAGACCTCCATTTGGCGGATCATGCAGTTATTAGGGTTAATGACAGCAGCCATCCCAGGAGTGCCTTGAGCCAAACTACACTCCAGGCCCCTTTGGACGTTTCTTTTGCTCCATTGGGATTGCAGGGAGGATTCTCTTGATCAGCTGCTGCAGCTGCCAGGAGAGGATTTTCTCGATCTCTCCTGGTGGGAGCAGTGGGAACATCTGCAGGGTGGGAAGTTCTGGGAACAACATGCTCCGGTAAAAATTACCACAGATGCCAGTCTGTGGGGCTGGGGTGCTCACTCACAGTACTGGCATGCCCAGGGAGCCTGGTTGCCAGAGGAGACTGGCCGCTCCTCAAATTTCAGGGAGCTTCTAGCTGTAAGGAAGGCTCTTATGTCCCTGGAAGAGAGGGTCTATTCGTAAGACCTATTCATTTTCTCAGACAATGCCACACAGCTTGAAGTCGCTTCTAACGTTAACACAGCAGATTCTGTCCTGGGCAGAGATCAAGGTCACTGCAATCAGGGCAGTCCACATCAGGGGATCAGAGAATATGCTGGTGGACTATCTGAGTAGGGTGAGCATCAGTTCCAGCGGTTGGGAACTACATCAAGGCACGTTCCAGAAGGTTGTGCTGAGATGGGGTCTTTCCACAGTGGATCTTTTTGCCTCCAGTCTCAACAGGAAATTGCCGGCTTGTTTTTCTCGCTGGAGAGAGAGATGGAGTCCTTGGGACGGATGCTCTCTTCTTCCCGTGGGATTTCACTTTGGTCTACGCCTTCCCTCCTTTTCCCCTCTTACCTCTAGTAGTTTGGAAATTATTCAGGACCAGGCAGAAGTGGTTCTGATTGCCCCCTGGTGGCCCAGGAGGAGTTGGTTTTCCTCTCTGAAGGCCCTCTCTGTAGATCCTCCCTGGCCCCTTCCAGTTCGGAAGGATCTGCTCCATCAGGGATCGGTGTTGCATCCAAACCCTCAGACCTTCCATTTGAAGGCCTGGAGGCTGAGCGGCGCATCCAACAGCTGAGGGGGTGTTCAGAGAGGGTTATTCAAACTATCCTGGATAGCCGTTAGTCACAAGAAGGATCTGTGGGAAAGTTTGGACAACTTTTGTTTCCTGGCAAAGGAAAGCCAGTTTAGATTCTTTTTCGACTTCCTGTGCATTCGATTTTTTGCAGAGGGAAGTAGAAAAAGGTCTCTCTGTCAGCACCCTTAGGGTTCAGATCTCAGTCTTATCTTTATTTGCAGAAAGAAGACTAGCGGAAGATCCTTTAGACAGCAGGTTCCTTTCAGCCAGATCTTAACATACTCTCAGGGTCATCAAACATATTCCTCCCTGGGATCTTAGTATTGAATGCGCTGACAAGGGCTCCTTTTGAGCCTTTGCATGAGGCTTCCCTGAAATGTATTTCTTTGAAGATTGCCTTCCTTTTGGCTTTTACGTCAGGGAGAAGGATTTATGGTCTTGAATCTCTTTCTTGTAAAGACCCCTTCCTGAGGATTCTAGAGGACAGGGTAGTGATTAGGCCTAATCCTTTCTACTTACCCAAAGTTTCTTCCAGCTTTCATAGGTCCCAGGAGGTAGTCCTTCCTAGTTTCTGTACCTCTCCCAAGAATGTGGAGGAGGAAAGGTTTAGCCTTTTAGACGAATGCGGAGTAGGAAAGGTTTAGCCTTTTAGATGTAAGGAGATGTCTTTTGCTTTATCTAGAAAAGGCCAGTAGTTTTAGGAGTTCCTCCCAACTGTTGGTGTTGTTCAGTGGCCCCAGGAAGAGGTCCAAAGCGTCTAAAAGTTCTATTGCTAGGTGGATTAGGGGGGCTATTTGTGAGGCATACAAAGCGTCAGGTCATACCCCTCCTTCTAGAATTAGGGCTCATTCAATGAGATCCATGGCCACGTCATGGGCAGAAAGAGCAGGGGCTTCATGGGAAGAACTTTCTAAAGCTGCCGCCTGGTTCTCCTCTTATGCATTTGTCAAACATTATAGAGTACAGATGCTTTCCAGCCAGGAGTCAGGACCTCTCCTTTGGTAGGAAAGTGCTTCAGGCTGTCGACCCTCCCTAAGGTATAGAATCTTGCTTATCCTCTCAAGTAGCTGTCCTGGAAGGTGAGGTGGGAAAACCCCTGTTAGACTTACCGATAACGGTATTTCCAGGAACCTTCCAGGACAGCGTCTATATTCTCACCCTATTCTGTTTTTCAGTGGGCGACCTTGTTTAACTGGTGGTGGTGTTTTCTATGAGTTTTTGTTTTTTTCCTCTGCCAAGTGCACTTTTGGTGGAGGTTTACTTGATCTTCTAAACAACTGAGGGTCAGAGGAAAGAGAGGGGCCTTTTAAATTGTGTCTGATTTGTGTTTCCTGTGGAGGGCGGAGCCAGTCATCTCTCAAGTAGCTGTCCTGGAAGGTTCCTGGAAATACCGTTACCTGTAAGTCTAACGGGGGTTTTTTTTGCACAATTTTTAGTATCCATTACACTGCAGGATGGCTTAGGAAGAGGTGTTTGGAATCAACACTGAGAAGTAAGGTAACTGATGCACAATGCACCCCGCAGCCAAGCACACAGTATTTTCCACAGCCTGGTGCACAACGTCCGCTCATTACTCCAATGACCAGTCTAGGGTTTGCAGTGTCTTTTTGTTTTATTTTAGGAACTTGGATAGGAGACAGGATATAGTGGAATTCTCCAAATTGAACTATTCACACTTGAGGACAGTTTTCTCAGTAGAACTGTGTAGCAGACTGTACAGGATTGAGCAAGTCCCTTGCAAATAGAGGGAATTGAGTGGACCCTGCTTATCAAGACGCCAGCCGGTGTCCCCTTTAGCTTACACCCAGCACCTGACTTCTAGCACCCAGATGGGATTTAAGCAGCACTAGTCCCAAGGATCCCACAAGGCCCTGGTCGCAGGTCATCTTCCCCCGTGATACCAGACAGGACCCATGGATATCCTCTCTCAGTTAGCTTTCAGGAGAATTCTGGGTTTTAGTATTCAGTGTTCAGGCCCTCAGGTTGCCCACTTGAAGCAGCATGGCAGCCTGTGCTGGGGAGAGGCAACAGGCCCCTCTCCCCAACTGGACCTCTCCTCTGAGGAAAAGACCCAGATCCCATGTGCTCACTAAATATAGATACCAGCACCCAGCATGCTCAGGGGCATCACTCCCTATAATTGGCCGAAGCTGTATCCATATTCATGCTGCTGATCTGCATGAATCACTCATGTTCACCCAGAACCTTCCAAGGCTGCCTGGATACAGGGGAGCCAAACAGTAGCAGCACTGTGAGTCACACAGGATACACTCACTAAACAACTGTAGCTCTCCTATTAGGCGGAAAAGCTGCTATGTTTTTTTATCAGTCTCCTGTTAAGCTGAAGATCACAATACTAAACTATACTAAACTGAAGTATATATACTAAACTGAAGTATACACATCCTAGCACCTATCTAGGAGGGTGCCACATGTATGTATGTGTGTCAATGGGTGTGTACAAGAGTCTGTGTGTGCTTCTGCCATACATGTATATGAACCAGATATGGTGTGGATGCATTGCAATGCAACAGAGCAAGGGGGACAGTGAAGTGGGCTGCTGGAGAAAGGGAGCTTTGTTGTGCCACCAGCCTGTTGAATGCAAAGAGGTCCCACCTTGGGAACAATGTGCTGCTGCAACTATTTTCCTGAGCTGATTAGCTGAGAGAGAGCATCACAAGGTTACAGTGAAAGGGGAACAGTGGTGTTCAGACAGAGTTTGCTAGAGCTATCTAATGCTGTGCTGCCCAGAAAAAGAAGGCTAATCAGAGACTGCAGCTGCCATCATACTCTGTGTAATGCTACATGTGGGGGGAATAGTCCTGGAAACAAGCAGGTGTGTGGGAAGAAGACTAAGCTGCTGCTGGATAAATTAATCCCTGCCATAGCTGATCACAATTGGGTGAGAACTCAGAGAGGTAAATAAAAAACCTTCTCCCCTGGAGGATGTGATTTGGATGCCTTGTGGGATCAGACTGTACTAAAGTGCACTCCCACCAAGTACATGGAGGACTGTCTCAGCAGAATTGAAGGAGAGGGATCATAAGCAACTTCCTTCCCTGTCTGATTTGAACTGGACTTTTGCTGAATTAGCCTGTTTACGCCCGCGCTATAGCTGAAAGACGGCTACAGCGCGGACGTCAATTGCCGGGAGGGCATCCCTGGACGTCCTCCTGTTTACTTCCACGATGCGCGCTCCCACGGGCGCGCATCAGGAAATTTCTGTGCTGGCTGTGTCCCTTGGACACAGCCAGTCACAGATCGCTGTAAATGGGCAATCACAGCGGCTGTTTACAACGCGATCGGAGCTTCCAATGTAAACATATGAGATCAACTCTCATCGCCGGCTCTCCCTCCTCACACAGAGACAGCGTGAGAGGAGGGAGAGCTAACGGCTGCCGCGTGTGTCAGAAAAAAAAAAAACGGGAAAAAAAGTGATGTCAGTGCCATCTGTCCCCACTGTCATCTGTCCCCACTCTCATCTGTCCCCCCTGCCATCTGTCACTGCCATCTGTCAGTGCCATCTGTCCCCACTGCCATCTGTCACTGCCATCTGTCCCCACTGCCATCTGTCCCCACTGCCATCTGTCCCCAGTGCCACCTGTCAGTGCCATCTGTCCCCAGTGCCACGTATAAGTGCCATCTGTCATCAGTGCCACATATTAGAGCCATCTGTCATCAGTGCCACATATCAGTGCCATCTGTCATCAGTGCCACCTGTCAGTGTCACGTGCCATCTGTTATCAGTGTCACGTGTCATCAGTGCCACGTATCAGTGCCATCTGTCATCAGTGTCACGTGTCATCAGTGCCACGTATTAGTGTCATCTGTCATCAGTGCCACCTATTAGTGCCAGCTGTCATCAGTGCCACGTATTAGTGCCAGCTGTCATCAGTGCCACGTGTCATCAGTGCCACATATTAGTGCCATCTGTCATCAGTGTCACGTGTCATCAGTGAAACGTATTAGTGCCATCTGTCATCAGTGCCACGTATCAGTGCCATCTGTCATCAGTGCCACGTCAGTGTCACGTGTCATTGTCCTGGTGCTCCAGGGCCTTCAAAAATGTAATAGGTAGTCAACAAGTTAGATGTGTAATTTATGCTCCTAGAACACCTGACGGTGCTCCCTGCATGTTGGGCCTCTCTATGTGGCCAGGCTGTGAAAAAGTCCCACACGTGTGGTATTGTGATACTCTGGAGGAGTAGCAGAATGTATTTTGGTGTGTCATTTGTGGTATACACATGCCATGTGAGAGAAATAACCTATTACAATGACAATTTTGTGGGGAAAAAAAATCTTAATTTTGCAAAGAATTGTGGGAAAAAATGACAACATCAAAAAGCTCACCATGCATCTTACTAAATACCTTGGAATGTCTACTTTCAAAAAAGGGGTCGTTTGTGGGGTATTTGTACCTTCCTGACTTGTCCGGGTCGCAAGAAATGAGATAGGCCATCAGTACATCAGGTGTGATCAATTTTTTATGATTTGCACCACAGCTTGTAGACTCCCCCTTCCTGAGCTTTCACAAAGATCAAATAATATCCACTAATTTGGGTTATTTTTACCAAATATATGTAGCAGTATAAATTGTAGCCAAAATTTATGAAGAAAAATTCATAATTTGCGAAATTTTATCACAGAAACTAAGAAAAATGCGTTTTTTTTGGTCTTTTTTCATTTATAGCGCAAAAAATAAAAACCCAGAGGTGATCAAATACCACCAAAAGAAAGCTACATTTGTATGAAAAAAAGGGCAAAAAATTCATTTGGGTACAGTATTACATGACTAAGTAATTGTCATTCAATTATGCGGCCCCTCACCCCAAAGCACCTCACCCCAAAGCACCCAAAGCGGGAGAAGAACCGGAGAGCAGGAGATCTGGTTGCCCCCTTATTAAAGGGGGCTCCCGGATTCCGATAAGCCCCCCGCCCGCAGACCCCGACAACCAACGGCCAGGGTTGTCGGGAAGAGGCCCTTGTCCTCATCAACATGGGGACAAGGTGCTTTGGGGTGGGGGGCCCCCATGTTCAGGGCATGCGGCCTGGTATGGCTCAGGAAGGGGGGGGCGCTCACTTGTCCCCACCCCTTTTCCTGACCGGCCGGGCTGCGTGCTCAGACAAGGGTCTGGTATGGATTTTGGGGGGCACCGCCACACCGTTTTTTTGGAGTAGGGGGGTTCCCCTTAAGATCCATACCAGACTGAAGGGCCTGGAGGGGGAACCCATGCCAGTTTTTTATTTAAAATTTGGCACGGAGTTCCCCCTCAAGATTCATACCAAACACAGTGCCTGCTATTGGCGGGGATCCAAGTTGGATCCCCGTTCATTGAAAGTCAGACGCATGCCAGCTTCAAGTCGCAGGGCAAAGTCGGATCCAAAGTCGGATCCAAAGTAGGACGGCTGTCGTGTCGCACCAATGTGAACCCAGCCTGAGAACCTCTCTTCTTTTAGGCTATGCTTGGCCTAATAAATTATTAAAAATACCTCAAGGTATGTCGGTAAGTGCTGGGTGAGCGAGGTGTGTCTTCTTCAAGTGTGCAGAGAAACAACAAAGCAATGCAGCGGCTCCTAGAGGTACATAATCACTGTATCATATCTGTACAGCTATAGAAAAAAAGCACACTGAAATGTTGGCAGCTATGTTGTATATATTTTTTGAGTGCAGTAAATAGTGTAGCTGAAAGTGGTACATGAAACCTTTAGAGAACGTTACATAGGGATTTATGTGGCGCTATTACGTTGTTCTCATCTGTATTCTCACCTCCTTTTTGGCATTATATTTCTATCTCAATAGTTTATTGGTAGACAGGAACTCCACTGACAGGCAAATCCAGCACTCTCTGGGATTAAAAAGACTAAGGACAGGAGGTGGACCAAGTACATTATTACAATGCATGATCTCCTTTGTCTAAGTGCCAGTGCAGGAAAATAACAAGTGCAAGGGACATCTAACACTATGGTCTCAATTTACTAAAGTGCATAGTGCAAACTTTAACTTTAAAAAATGACTCAAATGAAGGGGACTTTAAAAACACTATGGAGTTGATTTACTAAAACTGAAGAGTGCAAAATCTGGTGCAGTTCTGCATAGAAACCAATCGGCTCCCAGTTTTTTTTTTTTGTCAAAGCTTAAAGGGGTTGTAAAGGTAGAGGGTTTTTTTATCTTAATGCAGTTTATGCATTGATAAAAAACTTTCTGTGTGTAGCAGCTGCCCCAGCACCCCACCCCCTAATACTTGAGCCCAACTCTATCCAGCGATGTCCACAAATCCCTCGGCCGTTTGAGACTCTCCCTCCTGATTGGCTGAGACACAGCAGTGGCACCACTGGCTCTGCGGCTGTCAAAGTCAGCCAATCAGGAGAGAGAGGGGGCGGGGCCAAACGGCAGCTCTGTGTCTGAATGGACACAGGGAGCTGTGACTCGGTTCGGGTGCCCCCATAGCAAGCTGCTTAGTGCGGGGGCACTCAACAGGAGGGAGGGGCCAGGAGAGCCGAAGAGGGACCCGAGAAGAGGAGGATCAGGGCTACTCTGTGCAAAACCACTGCACAGGGCAAGTAAGTATACCATGTTTGTTATTTAAAAAGAAATTAAAAACAAGACTTTACATTCACTTTAATTAACCACTTCAAGGCCAGTAAAAAAATCTGTATTTTTTGCTAGAAAACTACTTACTACATTATATATATATATTTTTAGCAGAGACCCTAGAGAATAAAATGGCGATCATTGCAATATTTTATGTCACGCTGTATTTGCGCTGCGGTCTTTCAAACTAAATTTTTTGGAGAAAAAATACACTTCAATTAATTAAAAACAAAGTAAACAGTAAAGTTAGCCCAATTTTTTGTATAATGTGAAAGATGATGTTATGCCGGGTAAATAGATACCTAACATGTCACACTTTAAAATTGCACACAATGAATAGCGACAAACTACAGTACTTAAAAATCTCCATAGGCGCTTTAAGATTTTTTAATGGTTACCTGTTTAGAGTTACAGAGGAGGTCTTCATCTCCATGCAGACTGTTATGCCGTGTACACACGATCGGAATTTTGGCCAGCAAAAGACCGATGAGACCGATGCGACCGTGTGTATGCTCCATTGGACTTTTACTGGCCGAATTCCAGCCAGCAAAAGGTTGAGAGTATTCTCTCAATTTTTCGGTTGGCAAAAGTTCCTATCCGAAAATGCAATCGTCTGTGGCAATTCCGACGCGCAAAATTCCTACGCATCCTCTGGAACAATTCTACGCATGCTCGGAAGCATTGTACTTCATTTTCTCTGCTCGTCGTAGTGTTGTCACTACGTTCTTGACGGTCGTAAGTTCAGTGAAATTTTGCGTGACCATGTGTGCGAGAAGTCCGATCGCGTGTACGCGGCATTACTCCTAAGAATTCCCCATCCGTCACCGTGTGAGGGATGAAGACATCACTTTTGACTGTGTAAAAATGATGGTCTTAGAACTCCTTCTCTTCCTGCCCAAACTTGTTTCCTCCTGCACACACTTGTAGTTACTGAAATGAAGAATGTCACATCTTCTTCTAATGGGTAATAGGGGCCCACTCTGAATAAGTCCCTTTACAGGAGTGGTTCTCAACCTTACTAGTGCCGTGACCCCTTGATCAAATTTCCCAAGTTGTGGGGACCCCAACAGTAAAATTATTTTTGTATCATGGGTTGTCAGCACCCAAGGCAAGACAAGTAATTTACGCCCCTAACTTATGAACATTTAGCGCTCCCTGAGTCCCTTCCACTCATACAGTATTAAAACCACTTATGGTTTATTTTAGGATAAACCACTCTCTTTCTCTTTGTTCTCTTTTCTTTCCCTTTTATCCCCCTCTATCCTAATTTTTAGTTTTTTCTCCCATCCCTCTCTCTAGCCGTATTTCTTGTTCTTTCTCTCCCTTTTTATTTGTTCTTCCCCTTCTTTTCCTCTCCCTTCCATGTATTCTCTATTTTTATTCCTTCTCTTACTCCTTGGTGAGGGGGTGGGGGGAATGGGATGAGTGGTAGTGCTGGGAGGAGTTCTGATCAGCCAACTTAGGTGCTCTTGATCAAGGTCATCTGCTGATCTGAGAACTGTAGTGGGAACTTTTAATGGCAACTATAATCACAGGTTGTGTTATTCACTGTGTATCAGGCTTCAATGTTTCTCCGACTTTGTGGTGTCTCGTAGCACCACAGGAGAAATGCCGAAATCAGGAAATAGGGTCTCCTCCAGCCCCTCCTACTTCACATTCCTTATGTTAGAACGGGGATATGGGGAGTGAGGATTTTGGCTGAGAGGGGAGATTTGTGCTAGAAGGGGGTGTATGGGGGTGGGATGTTTACCCTGGGCACTGGATGATCTTGCCCCGGCATTAGCACACTGCAAGGGCGGAGCTGTGAAGAGAGAAAGCTGGGTGCCGACGTGAAGACTGGATTGGAAGCTGCCTGTGCTGACATGGTGGCCGCCAGGAACGGCAGACTCGTGAGTACCTGGTGGCCCTGCTGAGCGGAGTGGCACACACACACGTTTCTTTTGTTAGAGAGCCCCCCTCCAGCTAGCCCAGGTGTATAGAGACGCAGTGGAAGTACCTGGGTTCTGCCCTGCTGAGTGGAGTCACTCAGCAGGGCCAGAACCCAGGTACACCCACTGCCACTCTATATACCTGGCCGGGGGGGGGCTCTTAACGAAGAAACACATGTGCCACTCAACTCAGCAGGGCCAGGACCCAGGTACTCCCTATTTAACATTAACACATTCTGAACTATGTAAGTAATCTCAGACTCTATTTAACCTCACCCCTTTAAGACATGCCCAATATTTAGTGCAACTTAAACCACACCCACTTTTCGACATACTGCGCAGAGTGCGCCACTTTTTTACCTTTCACATTGCATGGGGGGCCCACTTTGGATTTTGCACACAGGCACCCTGATTTCATGATACGCCCCTGCACACACTGCACGAGCTTTGGTCTGAAATGCCCAGCGGCGCTGTAACAAAGTCCCACCTCCTAGACAGCTCCTGTGCTATAGATGGAACACTAATCCAATGCAGTGAAATTGAATCAGTGTGACGTGCATCATAGGAGCCGCAAGCAGGTATAGGAAGTGGGACTTTGTTACAGTGGCCGCCCAGGAGATTCAAATCTAAGCTCAGTGACAGTAGTAGATCATCACCACTCTGCGTGATCCAGGGGCACTGGCAGGCTGCAATTGGTGGGCACTGGTAGGCTGCAATTGGTGGGCACTGGTAGGCTGCATTTGGTGGGCACTGTAGGCTGCATTTGATAGGCACGGGTAAGCTGCATTTGATAGGCACTGGCAGGCTGCATTTGATAGGCACTGGCAGGCTGCATTTGATAGGCACTGGTAGGCTGCATTTGGTGGTCACTGATAAACTGCAGTTGGTGGGCACTGGTAGGCTGCAATTGGTGGGCACTGGTAGGCTGCAATTGGTGGGCACTGGTAGGCTGCATTTGATGGGCACTGGTAGGTTGCAATTGGTGAGCACTGGTAGGCTGCAATTGGTGAGCACTGGTAGGCTGCAATTGGTGAGCACTTGTAGGCTGCAAATGGTGGGCACCAATAAGCTGCATTTGGTGGGCACCGATAAGCTGTATTTGGTGGGAACTGGTAGGTTGCATTTGGTGGGCACAGATGTGGCTGCATTTCATGGACACCGTTAAGCTGCATTTGGTGGACACTAATAAGGATGCATTTGGTGGGCACTGATAAGGCTGCATTTGAGTCATTGATCTCTTGTATCATGTCTGCAGTCTCTGACCATGTCTTGTATCATTGCAGTCTCTGATCATCTACTGTATCATGACTGCCGTCTCTGACCATCTCCTGTATCATGACTGCCGTCTCTGACCATCTCCTGTACTATGTCTGCAGTATGTCTGGGGGCTCTTTCTAACAGACTCTCTAAAAGAAGCCCTCTCTGTGCCCGTTAGAGAGACCCCCCTCCAGGTCCCATTAGAATACTCTCTTCCTGTATTTTGTTTATTGTTAAGAGATCATAGGAGGATCCCAGAGTATCAAAGACTCCTTAGAGGAGCATCTCTGTGTTTGATTTGTTCCTATAGAAACATTTGTAAAGGGGAGGAGTTAGTATGATGACCACACCCATGCGAGGGCGCCAGAAATATTTCTGCACCCAGGCGTCTGTGACCCTAGGATCGGCCCTTGAGAGTGATAAGCACATTGGGATGGCTTGGGCAGAAGAGACATTAGAATAAAGGCTTCTTTTTATTATGAAAAGTGAAATTCTGCCTGAAAAGGTGAACTTAGCCTTTAACCATGTGCCCCACCCTGAACCTAGTCCCATTCCACTCCATGCAAATCTGACAAAACTCAGAGTCAATAGACATGGAAATATATGTAAGGGTTTATATTTACAGAATAAAAAAAACATGATAAGTCTAGTAACCTTGTTTAACTTTTCTTAAACAAGTTCATTATAGCTTTAACATAAACTTTTTTCAGCATAAAGCTTTGACCCTTATTGTTTAAGTAGTTGCGTAGTTCTTTGCTATTGCATTAGTACACCAGAACAAACTTGGGGGCTCTGTGTAACATGTACAAATATTGCAGGGACTTCTGTTGATAGTGTAGGTCAACCCTTTAAGAAGATGGCCAGGTGAAGTTGCACCTGATAATTCTGAGTAAAACTTAAAACTAAACATGACCCTTGAGTGCTATGAGATGTGGGGCTGGAATGGGGAAGATAAGTAGCTGTTACAATAGGCTTCATTTTTAACTAAATTGCTTTCTTTTAAGTTTTTTTTTTTTTTTTTCAAAAAAGTCACAAAGGCCAATATTTGTTTACCTAGGAAGGATTAGCATCTGTGATGCAATTCACAGATTCTTCCTCTGTAATCTTGAAGACTAAAATGAATAAGATCAGTTTATTAACCCCTTAGAGCCGGCGCCTGCCAGCCCTTTAAGAGCTTAAGAATGCTGGGAAGTGGGGTTGTCATGGCGGTCACTTGATCAAAAAGCTCCGGATTGCAAGCAGGGAACAGGAGCTTTCAGTTAGCCACTGGTAACTGTGCTTGGAGCACGCACGCTCTTGCCACAGCTCTATTGGCGCTATTGCACGCAAATATGTGGCTGCTCGGCAGTAATTATAAATGCAGTAATTATAAAGGCAGTAATTATAAATGAAATATGATCACATCAGAGCTGTTTTACGTTTTAAAATTACTAGACTGCATTAGGTATATGCAAATTTTCAAGTAAATTAAAGTGATATTAAGCCTAAAAGCAAACATTTATTAAACTGCAGCTTACCAATTTTTGTGGTGGCTGCATTAGGTTTATAGTTTTTAAGCTTTCTTCCATTTTCATCTGTGATCCAGCCAGTAAGTCTGTTTTTCAAAAGAACAAGCTGTCCTGCAGATGTATCATCAGGGATGAGACAAACCATTTACCACTGACGGGCGTGCTTACAATGGTCAGCTTTTATTTATTTATATAAAACCTTTTTTCAGGACCTGGATCACCTGCTGGTGGCACTGTGCTTAGAGTGGAATGTTGTAGTTTCTGTGTCCTCCAGTGGGTGTCTCCCAGCAGCCAGAAGATCCCAGTAATTGGTTTCCACCTGATGCTGGCTGCTTGGAGGGTATTTAGGTCCTCTCCTACTAGCACCTCCCGCTCCAGTGTTTTGCTGCTGCCAGATTTTGTTTGCCCTGCTTCTCCGTGTAACCCATTTTTTTTTTTATATATTGTGAATAGTTTGTTGTTAAGCTCTCTGTTTGTTAGGTTGATTAGTATTCTGTCACTGGGTTTTGGGGTTATGTTTGCTGTGTGCTGGTTTAGATGGATTTTGTTTCACTGTAGATAAATCTCACTCAAAGCATCTATAGTCTGGTTCCAGTTTCCTGAGTGTAGCCATGCAGATCTGGCCATCCCTGCATGCTTGCCATTCCTGACACACTGAGAGTTATTTGTATGTTGCATTAATTAGATTATCTTCAATGTTCAGTAAACAAGTTGCCATTTCCTTTTTCTTTGTTAGATTTGGAATGTTAGAATGTCCAATGTCAGCATTAAACATATAGCTTGTAGTGTGAATTTAAAAAAAAATGGCAGATGTTTATGATACATAATTCTTTAGCAAAGTAAAAGCCTTTGTTGATGGGCTTTGGGCTTGTGTCAATGGCATTGGCTTGACACCAGTTTGAGACCCTTTAAGATAATTCAGAATTTATTGACAGGTGCACTTGACCTGCAGTTGACCTCCTTCTGAACTTGTTTGAGCTCCTACCTTAGCATGCTGGGACTTGTTACACAGAACTCAGAAGTGGCAATATAACTCCCCCCTTATGCCTCTGACTGGCCACAACTATTTCCCACCGGGGAATATTGATCCCAGACTTCACTCTTGGAACCTTGGGAATAATGTTCAACTACACCAGGTTGTCGAGGACTCGAATATTGTACCACTATCTTTGCTCACCTCAACACCGACCTCGTCGCTAATGGATCAGTGGAGATATCTTCAATTAACGGATTTTATCCAGACCCTTCCAAAACCCCTGCACACTACAGCCAGCTTAACACCGATTGAATCAGCATTTGTGGAGGATCTCCCGGTGGAAAGGCCTCTTTCTTATTTTTACCAAGCACTAGGATCACTCACACCTGCTAGCTACCCCACGTTTCTTCATAACTGGGAGAAGGACTTGAAAAGGAATCTGACAGACCATCAGAAGTCTTCTATCCTCTTACTGTCCCACTCATCCTCGATAGCCTCTAAAATTGCAGAGGTCAATTACAAACTGTTGACTAGATGGCATTACACTCCTACAATTCTACACAAACTTTTCCCCCAAAAGTCACCACTATGCTGGCGCGGCTGCGAAGAAATTGCATCGCATGCTCACATTTGGTGGTATTGTCCTCGGATAAGACCTTTTTGGCTTACTATTTTATATTGGATTAAGGAGATTCAGGGTTCTGAAGTTCCCAATGACCCTTGGTATGTTCTCTTACATTGTACAGGCGAGTCAACAGGATCATATAAAAAATCGGTCACCCCACATCTATTAAACGCTGCTAGGTTTTGGAAAACTCCCAAGATACCTTCCTTACGCCAATGGCTGAGGGAAGTGGATCATTTATATTATATGGAAGATTTAACTTACTCCAGTAAAAAAAAATCTGAACTGAAGAAGAAAATGTGGTCCTGTTGGTTCGCCTTTAAATACACAGCCGCTTATGCGGACATTATGGCTTCAAACTCGTAAACTCTTTACGATAAGCTTTAACGTGACTTTTACCCTCCTGAGGCAGACAGCGGTCCCCTCCCACCCCCTCCTAACCTTATCCAATGTTTCTTTCTCTATTATTTTCTCTCTTTTTTCTTTTATCTGTTCTTTATATCAATAATGTGACAGGATTTGGTGTTCTTAATCAGGGTTATTACTTTACCAGACCATATAGATCTCATGATGAGGTATTCATTTTATTCAGATGACCCTCTCCTTGGATAGTGCTTTTGTCAATGTTTGAAATATCTGTATACACTATGACTATTCAATGTACTGTTTTGAACATCCTGTTTTTCAATAAAAATATATTAAAAAAAAAAAAAAAAAAACTTCTTTGAGCTCCTTCAAGTTGGTTTTGCGTCCCCATAGACTTGTATGGAAATGGAAAAAAAACATCTGCTAAAAACAAAAGTTGGTCAGGCCCCTAATGTCATTCAGTTAGTAGTTTACATCTACTTTAAAGTATTACCGTATTAAAAAATATTTTATTTGATACAAGTTTCTTATTCAATAGCAGCTAGATTAAAAGTGAAGTTAAAGTAGAACTATAGTTAAAACTTTTATTTTCATTTTGTGAGGAAGGGTTATAACCTCTGTCATTTATTTTATTTTATTTTTTTGCCATCTGTGTCCCATTGGGGAGATTTATCTTCACTTCCTGTCCCATAGCCAAAACAGGAAGTGAGAGGAAATCCCTGCATATTAAAGGAGTTGTAAAGGTTTTTCATCTTAATGCATTCTATGCATTAAGATAAAAATCCTTTTGTGTGTAGCAGCCACCCCAGCACCCCCTAGTTACTTACCTGAGCCCTGTCTCTCTCCAGCGATGTCCACGAATGTCTAAGCCGTCCGGGACACTCCTCCTGATTGGCTGAGACACAGCAGCGGTGCCATTGGTTCTCGTGCCTGTCAATCAAAGTAGGTCAGCCAATCAGAGGAGAGAGGGGGTGGGGCTCCGTGTCTAAATGGACACACAGAGCTGTGACTCTGCTTATAGGAACCTGCTTACTGTGGGGGCACTCGATAGGAGGGAGGGACCAGGAGCAGCAAAGAGGGACCCAAGAAGAGGAGGATCCGGGCTGCTCTGTGCAAAACCAACTGCACAGAGGAAGTAAGTATGACATGTTTGTTATTTAAAATTAAAAACAAAAAACTTTACAATCACTTTAAGGGAATCTTTTGGGGCCCCCCGGTCACCAGAACTAGCGTCCCCATTTGGGATATTTCCCCTTTATTACTGTTCTGGGGACAACCCAAAATATGGGATTTTCTTTTACTTAGCTTTTCAATGATAATGGTAGACAGGACAAATAGAGAGGGTGAATCTCCCTAATGGGGACACAGACAGCAATTAAAAATGAAAGGTGTTCTAATCCATCTCCACTCTAATGCCGTGTACACACAATCACACATTCCGACAACAAAATCCATGTTTTTTTTCCAACGGATGTTGGCTCAAACTTGTCATGCATACACACGGTCACACAAATGTTGTTGGAAATTCCGAAAGTCAAGAACGCGGTGATGTACAACACGTATGAAGGCACTATAAAAGGGAACTTCAATACCAAGTGCGCCACCCTTTGGGCTCCGGCTAATCTCGTGTTTATCTCGTGTTAGTAGAAGTTTGGTGAGAGATGATTCGTGCTTTTCAGCCTCGTGCTTTTCAGATAGTTACCGCTCTTCAGTTTATGCTTGTGGGTTCGTATCGGGTTTTCAGTGCGTGTAGTCAGTTCGCATTTGTTTTTCAGTGCGTATTTTATAGTACATATTTGGTTTACAGTGCGTTCTTGTCTAATCGTTTCTAATTTTCAGCTCGCTCTTCTCAGACCTTTCTGTTATTTCGTTCTGACCAGCCGACCGTTTTGATGTTGCGGGTACGTACTCGTCGTAGAGTTCGTGCTATGCAGGGGCTTGGTGTTGGGGTTCTTTTTTTTTTTTTAACATATAGATTGGTGTTGGGCTCTTACTTTGACCCAAGCCCAGTCCATGAACAGGGCGGGGAGGAGTTCATGGACGAAGAATTGGTTACTCCAGCGTGACTAATTCTCTTATATGCCTTTGTTGCGGGAGATCCGTGAGAATAATCCTGATGATTTCAGGAATTATCTCCAGATGACGGACCATGTTTTTCACCATTTGTTGGCTTTGTTGTCCCCTCATATTACGAAGCAGGACACCTGCATGCGGCAAGCCATCACTCCCGAACAGAGGCTAGTCGCCACGTTGCGGTACTTGGCGACGGGGAGAAGTCTGCAGGACATCAAGTTCTCGACAGGCATCTCCCCCCCCAGGCTCTGGGGATCATTATTCCAGAGACCTGTTCTGCCATCATACAGGTCCTGCAGAAGGACTATATTAAGGTAAGGTTTCACCTTTAACATCACATTATATGTATTTAATGTTTGCTAATGTATTATATTTATTTCATCATTCCCTAATTACCATGATTGTAATATGCTGTGAATGTCCCCTTTGTTTTCATGCATGCTGGAAGTTTTTAAAGTTCCTTTTTTGTCCTTCATGCATATTTGCCTTCACTAACCTCCCCAGCATGCTATCCTGGGCCCATACACACCTAGCCTAGTCACTTAATGTATTTTGTCAGCTCCATAGTAGTGCTTTACCCTAAACAGCCCCTAAAATGTGTACAAATGTTATTTGTGTCCTTAAATTCAGGCAATGTTCCAGAGGCTTTTTTTTTTGGAGTCCCAAAATTGTTTTGAACCCTCCCTCCCCCCAACCGCTAAGTCAGCCGGTACCAATCCTCTATCTGCTGACTTTGCCAAAATCATACACACTATAGCTACCTCTTTTCTGGTCATATTTATAAAGGAATTCACCAAAGCATGTGGTAAAAAGGCCAGCCTGAATACTTTCAAATGGTACTGTTTAAAGTTTTGTTATCCTATTATCTTGATAGGTAATTACAGAATGTAAAAAAGTGCTTCAATTTGTACAGTGTGTATTCATATTTTTGTATTATGACACTTCTTACCTGTCCAGTGGGCTGCCAATAGTTTAAGTAAGGAAGGGCTGCCCAAAGTAATACACATTATTTATGCACAGCTCTCAATGAAGTGGAGAGGGTTACCTGTCCAAAACATTCCCCCCCCCCCCTAAAATTTTTACAATGGGCCATCAGAGAGGGTGAGGAATCTGATAAGTGTACTTTATATATCTGTCTTTAAATGGGTCAAGTGCTCACCCTACATGGACGACGTGACGGTGTTCTGTGCTGATCGGCGCTCCATCGACACACTCGCCCAGACCTGTGAGGACTTCGGCCAAGCTTCAGGGGAAAAGGTCAACTGCGGGAAGTCAGAAGTCATGCTCTTCGGAAAGTGGTTTCTGCCTTCTTCTGCACCCATTCCTTTCAGCATCAAGACGGACTTCATCAAAATCCTTGGGGTCTGGTTTGGAGCTGAGGGCGCAGCCCTGAAGTCCTGGGAGGAAAGACTGTCAAAGATGCGACAGAAGTTTGGACTTTGGAGCCTCAGAGAACTCACCATCGAAGGCAAAACACTGGTACTCCGCAGCGAGATCCTCCCTGTGTTGCAGTACCTCGCCCAGGCCTGACCCCCCCAGGTTAACACCTGTAAGGCCATCACCAGGGCGGTGTTTCACTTCATCTGGAGCTCCAAAATGGACAGAGTGAAGCTGGCGGTTATGTTCAAGGAACCCCTCAAAGGCGGTAAGGGCGTGCCCGACATCGCTACCCTACTGAGGGTGTGCTTTGGTTGTAACTGCATCCGCAGGACATTGGTTGACAGAAATGTGGACTCTGGTGGTAACTCCATGTCCCGTTTTTTCCTCCTGCCTCTTTGGAGGACCCTTGGATAGGACAAATGGGACAGCTCCATCCCCTACAACTGGGACACCCCTTGGTACTACTTGGACACCTTCAAGTTTATTAAGGAGCTGGGGCTACATGGAGTGAAGCCCGACTTGTGGAAGCCAAAAACTATCCACAAGTTGATTAGAGCATCGGACATTGTTGAGACTGTTCCAGGCCTCCCTTCAGCCACTTGTAAAGTGGTCTGGAGGAATGTTTCTTCAAAGAGACTCACCAACAGGCACAAAGATCTGGCATGGATGGCAATCCAAGGGGGGTTGCCACTCAGGACATTCATGCATGCCAGAAACCTGTGCAGATACAGGCACTGCCCCTTTTGCATCATCCAGGAGGAAACTGCTCTGCATGTTTTCTGGGAGTGCCCCTTTGCACAGGACCTGTTGAGGGCCTTGGCACCTGAACTCAAAGACTTTGTGCCACAGACTGCAATCACACACTTTGGTGTGTTGAACGGACTCTTCTGTGGAACTCATTCACAGGAGGACATTGACGTTGCCTGGCGGGTGCTGTGTTGCTTTAAGGACGCTTTGTGGTGCGCCAGAAAGCGCCTCATCCACCAGCGGGAGAGGATGTCCATCGAGGGCTGTCGCAGACTGGTTCACAGTCTGCTCAGAGACTATCAATTGATGGACTTCAAGGAGGAAGAGGAGGTCTGAAGATTTCCCCATCCCCCCTCTCCCCCCGTGTATCCTTTGGCAGTTCAAATAAAGCTTCAGGCCTGTGAACTCTTTTCTCCCTCCCCTACCCCACCTCCTCCACCCCCCCCCCAACACACCCGTTGCCCATTTGAATGTTATTAGACTGTATGACCTGACTTTTTGTGACATGTTTTTGAAGTAATGCTTTCAGGGTAATGCGGCGTCATGCATGATGTGATGTTTCTGGGTATTATTACTCTGCACAACACATTAGGCATCATACCACAGGATGAATGTAATTTATTGGTATGCTTGGCAATGTATTGTTATGTAGTGTATTTATGTGCTGCGTCGCAGTACAGATTGGAATGTACCCTGTTTAAGTACTTGTTTTTTTGTATATTTTCTTGCAAAATAAAGTATACATTTTCAATCAAAAAATTTGTCTTTAAATACTCCTTCAAATCAATGTTTTACTGATGTTGGCCAAAAATGTTTGTGTCTAATCTGCTTGCAATGTTTATGTGCAAAATAACTAATTTTTTTTCTTGTTTGACTCCACAGTTACCTTCAACGCCACAGGAATGGTAGACTGTGGCTTCTCAATTTTCCCAGCAGTGGGGCTTTCCCAACTGCGGAGGGGCAATTGATGGGAAACACGTCCACATAGTCCCACCCCCCAACTCAGGGTCATACTATTACAACTATAAGTGGTCTAATAGTATTGTGATGTTGGCGGTGGTGTCGGCGACATATGAGTTTCTCTATGTGGATGTGGGGAAGAATGGCCGGATGTTGGATGGTGGAGTCATTCCCCAGACTGAGTTCTACAGACGGCTCCAGAATGGTGGCTTGGGATTGCCACCTGCTGAAGATAACGTGGAAGGACTCCCGTTTGTCTTTGTCGCTGATGAAGCATTTGGGCTTGGTGAACACCTGATGCGGCCGTTCCCAATGAGGACCCTCACCCCGGACCAGAGGGTTTTTAACTACCGGCTGGCCAGAGCCAGAAGGGTGGTGGAGAACGCTTTTGGGATAATGGCCAGCTGGTTCCGCCTATTCCTTATGGCAATCAACATGGCGGAATATAAACTTAACCATATAATCCTTGCATGCTGCATTCTCCACAACTATTTAACCACTTGCCGGCCGCCTCACGCAGATATACTGCGGCAGAATGGCACGGGCAGGCAGAGTAACGTATGGGTACATTACTCCCCTCCCGCGGGCGGGGGGCACGATCGAGGCGGTCTGCATCGTTCCAGGAGTGATCCATGCTGAGGGGAAGGCCACCAATTCATGGCCACCCCCTCGCGATCGCTCCTGACGAATCGAATGAGAAGCTTCTTCTGCTTCTAAACTTTAAACAGAAGCAGAGGAAGTCATGTCATCTCTCCTCGTGGAGCCTTTTCATTCTGGCGCCCAAGAAGAGAAGACATCAATGTGAGTTTGCACCAACACTACACTAACACTAGTACACATAGGCACATAAACCCCCCCCCGCTCACCCCCCTGCACCCCTTATCACCCCCTGTCACAGTGACACCAATAGCAGTTTTTATTTTTTTAATGATCACTGCATTGGTGTCATTTGTGACTGTTATAAGTGTTAGGGCAGTTAGTGGTAGGCCCCTTTAGGTCTAGGGCTCCCCCCTAATAAAGATTAAACCCCTTGATCACCCCCAAGTTAACCCTTTCATCCCCTGTCGCCAGTGTCACTAAGCGATCTTTTTTCAGATCGCCGTATTAGTGTCACAGATGACGCTAGTTAGTCAGGTAGGTATTTAGGTTCACCGTCAGCTTTTTAAAGCATCAGGTACCCCCATATGCTACCCAATAAAGGTTTTAACCCCCTGATTGCCCCCTAGTTAACCCTTTCGCCAGTGATCACCGTATAAGTGTTACGGGTGACGCTGGTTAGTCTGTTTTTATACCCGCCGTTTATTACCCAATAAGGGTTTAACCCCCTGATTGCTCAGCGGGTGATATCAGTTAGGTTTTAGGGTCAGTTAGGGTCTGCGTTGCCCCAGGCAGCGTCAGATTAGTGCCAGTAGCGCTAATAACCTCGCACGCAGCATACACCTCCCTTAGTGGTGTAGTATCTGAACGGAGCAATATCTGATCTGATCAGATCTATACTAGCGTCCCCAGCAGTCTAGAGTTCCCAAAAACGCAGTGTTAGCGGGATCAGCCCAGATACCTGCTAGCACCTGCGTTCAGCCCCTCCTTACAGCCCAGCCCACCCAAGTGCAGTATCGATCGATCACTGTCACTTACAAAACACTAAACACATAACTGCAGCGTTCGCAGAGTCAGGCCTGTTCCCTGCGATCGCTAACAGTTTTTTTGGTAGCGTTTGATACAGTTGCTGACAGCCTAGGAGCTTTTTTACCTGTGAGTCTCACTACTGTACCAGTAAATTTAGAGCCCAATTGAAGGCACAGTAGTGAAGAGGCCTACACGTTTCTGAGCATGACAGAAAGTGAAGAGGAAGTCACTCATCTGTCAGATTCAGGCTCAGAATACGAACCTGTAGACCAGTGGTCACCAACCCTGTCCTCAGGGCCCACTAACAGGCCAGGTTTGCAAGATAACTGAAATACATCACAGGTGATATAATTTGCTGCTCAGTGATTGCAGTATTCTAGTCTGCATCTCCCCAAGTTAATACATAAAACCTGGCCTGTTAGTGGGCCCTGAGGACAGGGTTGATGACCACTGCTGTAGACGACAGCGGCTCCATGACAGATAGCTCTGACGACAGAGTTGTGGTCCTTGCCAAGGTCAGGCCCCGATTTTCTTCTGCTGTTGTTGAGCAGAGAAGTACTAGTGCCGCTCATTCTTCTGGTGAACTGGCAAGCACCAGCGGCCTAGTACACCCTGGTCATAATCAAACCAGCACTGCAATAACACGTGGTGACGTGGCGAGTCCCATAAGTACAGTTCAAGCTCGCGAGGTGGCAAGCACAAGTAGTGTCCCGCTGCCACCAAGAAGACAAAGACAGGCCCGTCGAGCCCATAGTGCCTTTCCTGCTGCATTCGCCAATCCTAATTGGCAACCCGCCACTTCTGCAGCACCCGTACTTCCCCCATTCACTGGCCAACCCAGAATTCAGGTGGAAACAGTTGATTTTACGTCACTTGATTTTTATTCGCTGTTTTTCACGGAAGATCTCTATAGATCTATTGTGGACCAAAGTAATTTGTATGCTGGTCAATTCATCGCCGCTAATCCCCAGTCCTCCTTTGCCAGAGATTGGAAACCAATTGCGGTTTCTGAATTTAAGACCTTTCTGGGCTTATCCCTCGACTTGGGCATAGTTAAAATGAGTACGTTGCGGTCATATTGGTCCACTGACCCAATTTACCATATGCCTATGTTCTCTGCCAGGCCAGGGCATGATACGAGCAGATCTCGCTGTTCATGCATTTCAACAACAATGAACTCTGTCGTCCTTGTGGAGACCCTGGATACGATCGGCTCTACAAAATTCAGCCCCTTGTAAACCACTTCAACCAACGTTTTGCAGACTTGTTTACTCCCCATCAAGCTGTCTGTGTTAACGAGTCCCTGATTAAGTTTTCTGGCTGCTTGTCTTTCAAACAGTATCTTCCCAGCAAGCGTGCCAGATACTGGGTGAAGATGTATAAGCTCTGTGACAGGCTATACATATAGTTTTATGGCTTACGAGGGAAGAGATAATCACGTAGAGCCGCCGAACTGCCCAGATTACATAGGGAGTGCTGGCAAGATTGTGTGGGACTTGGTGTCACCCTTATTTGGAAAGGGGTACCATTTGTATGTGGACAATTATTACACGAGCGTGCCACTTTTTAGTCACTTGTTTGATAATCAGATTGGCGCATGTGACACTGTGCGATCTAAGGCTGGGGGAGAGAGCCTGCTTGAAGTGTAATAACTTGTTCACTGTGAAGTGGAGGGATAATAAGAATGTTTTTGTTCTTTCCTCCCTTCATGCAGACGCGAATGTACAAATTTCTATGGCGACTGGTGTTGTGGAGAAACCCCTCTGTGTCCACGAATATATCCAAAATATGGGAGGGGTGGACCTCAACGACCAGTTGTTGGCACTGTACCTAGTTGCTCGTAAGGCCAGATGATGGTACAAAAAATGTCTATTTATTTTTTTCAATTGGCTTTGCTGAACGCTCATGTGCTATACAGAGCTTCAGGACGGACTGGATCCTTCCTTAAATTCCAGGAAGAGATCATCAGAGCCCTTCTGTTTCCAGACGGTGCTCCACCTCACCTTCCCAATCCAAATGCAGTAAGCCGGCTGCATGAGAGGCTTTTTCCGTAGGTCCTCCCGCGTACCCCTACCCAACGAGCCCCCCAAAGAAGATGCAGTGTCTGCAGCAAGCGTGACACACGCTATTATTGTCCCTCCTGTTGTCAGGAAAGGTCCCCTCCGCTGGTAATATCGATCATTTGGCGTGCAGCACTGAGGTCCACCAGCATGTGTATCCTGGCAGTTTGGAGTTGTCAGAAGAGCTTTTCCCTGCTGGTATTTTGTCACCTTTGGGCCGCAGTACTGGCATCCACCAGCGGAGGAATCCTGGCAGTATGGAGCAGGTATTCCCCTCTGCAGACAGGTGTCACCTGACTTTAATTAGCAGCTGCAGTATAAATACCCGACAGGTGCACACTCATCTTGCCTTGGTATTGTCCATGAGCCCTGACCTGCATCCTGTTTACCTGATTCCTGAAACCTGATTCCTGTACCTGAGACCTGATTCCTGGAACCTGTTGATCCTGTTCCCTGTCTGTTTCCTTGCTCTGGACCCTGAGCCTTGTGTCTGTCCCGTCCCTCCTGTGATCCATCCATCCTCTCTTGTCCTGTTTGTTTCCCTTCCCCAGCTGCTGACCTCCCGTTGACGACCCTGGCCTGGCTCTGTTTATGATCTCGGTATTTCCCTTACTTGTATATATTTGTTCTGTTATTATTATTATTTGTGGGGTTCTGTTTTGTATTGGTTGTGGTGCACTGAGTGATATTGGAGGTGTTTGTGTTATATTTATTCACTTATCTTTAATAAATAATTTATATTATCACTTATACAAGTCTGGGTTTCCTCTTTTGCAGCCCACACAGTTCTGGTCTTATCTGGTACATGACACCTGTCCTGACAATCCTGGACTTTGCATTGGTGAATGTTTTGAACGCTACCATACACTAGTTGAGTATTAGTGTAGGGTACAGCACTGCACAGACTAGGACACACTTTCACAGGGTCTCCCAAGATGTCATCTCATTTTGAGAGACCCGAACCTGGAACCGTTACAGATGTTACAGTTACAAAAAAAAAGTGTAAAATAAAAAAAACACAAAAAATATAATACAAAAACAAAAATAGTTGTCGTTTTATTATTATTATTATTATTATTATTATTATGTTTTATCATGTTTGCTTTTCAGGTATGTAATTTTTTTATACTTTACCGTTTACTGTGTTTTATTGTTAACCATTTTATTGTTTTCAGGTACGCCATTCAGCTGCAGCGCGGATTTATTTATCTTGACAGCAACAGCGTTTGCTCCCACGATACATAAAGCCGTGACTCCAGCGCTGTAGGAGGTGATTTTACCACCACGGTTAAATAAAAGAGCATATATGCCGAAGCATGGGGGCAGCAAGGGTGGAGGAGCGATTTGCTCCTAACTTTTGGGGCGGATGCCCCCATGCTTCGGCATATATATATTTTAGGCACAGATTGCGTTACAAAAAAAAAGTAAAAAATAAAACATTTTTTAACGCAATCTGTGCCTAAAATATATATATGCCGAAGCATGGGGGCATCCGCCCCAAAAATCAGGAGCAAATCGCTCCTCCACCCCTGCTGCCCCCATGCTTCGGCATATATGCTCTCTTTTTTAACTGTGGTGGTGAAATCACCTCCTACAGCGCTGGAGTCACGGCTTTTTGTATCGTGGGTGCAAACTCTGTTGCTGTCAAGATAAATAAATCCGCGCTGCACAGCAAATACAAAAAAAAGAAAAAAATACAACATTTTTTATTTGCTTTGCAGGTATGGTATGTCTTACTGTTGTACTGTAATGTTACTTTGTTTTATTGTTAACCATCATTTGCTTAGCAGGTACACCATTCAGTTGCAGTGCAGATTTATCCATCTTGACAGCAACAGCGTTTGCACCCACGATACATAAAGCCGTGACTCCAGCGCTGTAGGAGGTGATTTCACCACCACAGTTAAAGAAAAAAGAGCATATATGCCGAAGCATGGGGGTAGCAGGGGTGGAGGAGCGATTTGCTCCTAACTTTTGGGGCAGATGCCCCCATGCTTCGGCATATATTTTTTAGGCTATTCAGCTGTAGCACTGATTTTGACAGCAACAGCGTTTGCTCCCATGATACATAAAACCGTGACTCCAGCGCTGTAGGAGGTGATTTCATCACCACAGTTAAAAACAAAATGGTGCATGTATGCCCATCATTAGAAGTGGGTGGATGAAGGGAGGTATTCTAATGGTGGGCATACCCACCAATCAATCTATTTTTCGTTCAGCCCACAGGCTGCATGAAAAAAAAAGATTACAATATATGCCCAACAAGGACCAGCAACATACTAGTATGTTGCTGGACTTTGAGTGGTTATACTAGAATGATGCCTGTGGGTTTAGGTATCATCTTGGTATCATTCTTTTCAGCCAGCGGTTGGCTTTCATGTAAAAGCAATCCTAGTGGCTTATTGGCCTCTAGACTGCTTTTACAAGCAGTGGGAGGGAATGTTCCCCCCCCTCCCACCGTCTTCCATGGTTTTCTCTGGCTCTCCTGTCCCAACAGGGAACCTAAGAAAGCAGACGGTGGTTCCGCCAGCTGACCATAGAGCCGATCAGAGACCAGAATGGCTCCAATTATCTCTATGGCCTAAGAAACAGGAAGCTACGAGCATTTCATGACTTAGATTTTGCCGGATGTAAACAGCGCCATTGGGAAATTGGGAAAGCATTTTATCACACTGATCTTGGTGTGGTCAGATGCTTTGAGGGCAGAGGAGAGATCTAGGGTCTAATAGACCCCAATTTTTTTCAAAAAAGAGCACCTGTCACTACCTATTGCTATCAAAGGGGATATTTACATTCCCTGAGATAACAATAAAAATGATAAAAAAAATGAAAGGAACAGTTTAAAAATAAAATAAAAAAGCAAAATAAATAATTAAAAAAAAAGCACCCCTGTCCCCCCTGCTCTCACGCAAAGGCGAACGCAAGCGTCGTTCTGGCGTCATATGTAAACGGCAATTGCACCATGCATGTGAGGGATCACGGTGAAGGTCAGATCGAGAGCAGTAATTTTAGCAGTAGACCTCTTCTGTGAATCTAAAGTGGTAACCTGTAAAGGCTTTTAAAGGCTTTTAAAAATGTATGTAGTTTGTCGCCGCTGCACGTTTGTGCGCAATTTTAAAGCATGTCGTGTTTGGTATCCATGTACTCGGCCTAAGATCATCTTTTTTATTTCATCAAACATTTGGGCAATATAGTGTGTTTTAGTGCATTAAAATTTAATAAAGTGTGTTTTTTCCAAAAAAAAACGTGTTTGAAAAATCGCTGCGCAAATACTGTGTGAAAAAAAAAGAAACACCCACCATTTTAATCTGTAGGGCCTTTGCTTTAAAAAAATATATAATGTTTTGGGGTTCAAAGTAATTTTCTTGCAAAAATAAAAAAATGTTTTCATGTAAATAAAAAGTGTCAGAGAGGGCTTTGTCTTCAAGTGGTTAGTGTTGGTGATGTGTGACATAAGCTTCTAAATGTTGTGCATGAATTGCCAGGACAGTTCAACCCCCCCCCCTCCCAAATGACCCCCAAGCTATTTGCTGAGAGGCATGTCAAATCCATGGAATATTTTATATTTTGACACAAGTTGCGGGAAAAAGACAATTTTTTTTTTTTTTTGCACAAAGTTGTCACTAAATGATATATTACTCAAACATGCCATGGGCATATGTGATATTACACCCCAAAATACATTGTTGCTTCTCCTGAGTACTGGGATACCACATGTGTGAGACTTTTTTGGGAGCCTAGCCGCGTACGGGACCCCGAAAACCAAGCACCGACATCAGGCTTTCTAAGGGTGTAAATTTTTTATTTCACTCCTCACTGCCATCGCCTATCACAGTTTCGGAGGCCATGGAATGCACAAATGGCACAACCCCCCCCCCCCAAATTACCCCATTTTGGAGAGTAGACACCCCAAGCTATTTGCTGAGAGGTATGGTGAGTATTTTGCAGACCTAGCTTTTTGTCACAAAGTTTTGAACATTGAAAAAAGAAAAAAAAAAAATTTTTCTTTTCTTTCTTAATTTTCAAAAACAAATGAGAGCTGCAAAATACTCACCATGCCTCTCAGCAAATAGCTTGGGGTGTCTACTTTCCAAAAATCAAAAATTTACGCCCTTAGAAATCCTGAAGGCGGTGCTTGGTTTTCAGGGCCCCGTACGCGGCTATGCTCCCAAAAAGTACCACACATGTGGTATCCACATACTCAGGAGAAGCAGCAGAATGTATTTTGGGGTGTAATTCCACATATGCCCATGGCATGTTTGAGCAATATATCATTTAGTGACAACTTTGTGCAACAAAAAAAAGTTTGTCATTTTCCCACAACTTGTGGCAAAATATAAAATATTCCATGGACTCAACATGCCTCTCAGCAAATAGCTTGGGGTGTCTACTTTCCAAAATAGGTTAATTTTGGGGGGTATTGTGCCATCTTGGCATTTTATGGCCTTCAAAACTGTGATAGGTAGTGAAGAGTGACATAAAAAATTTACGTCCTTAGAAATCCTGAAGGCGGTGCTTGGTTTTAGGGGCCCCGTACGCGGCTAGGCTCCCAAAAAGTCCCACACATGTGGTATCCCCGTACTCAGGAGAAGCAGCAAAATGTATTTTGGGGTGCAATTCCACATATAACCATGGTATGTGTGAGCAATATATCATTTAGTGACAACTTTTTGTAAAAAAAAAATTATTTTTTTTTGTCATTATTCAATCACTTGGGACAAAAAAATTACTGGTAAATATTCAATGGGCTCAACATGCCTCTCAGAAATTTCCTTGGAGTGTCTACTTTCCAAAATGGGGTCATTTGGGGAGGGGGGGTTGTATTACCCTGCCATTTTCCACAATAACTTTTGCACAAACCAATAAATATACGCTTATTGACATTTTTTTTACCAAAGACATGTGGCTGAATACATTTTGGCCTAAAAGTATGACTAAAATTTATTTTATTGGATTTTTCTTATAACAAAATTCGGTCTTTTTCCATTTATATCGCAAAAAATACAAATCGCAGAGGCAATCAAATACCATCAAAAGAAAGCTCTATTTGTGTGAACAAAAGGACGCAAATTTTGTTTGGGTACAGCATTTCATGACCGCGCAATTATCAGTTAAGGCAGCGCAGTGCCAAATTGTAAAAAGTCCTCTGGTCTTTAGGCAGCCAAATGGTCTGGCGCCTAAGTGGTTAAGGAGAAATTCAATGAACTATGTTTCCTCAGTTGGGCCTGAGTCCGGTCTTCAAGAAGAAACCCTGATGGCACTTGAAGCTGGCCATCTTGGCTTTCCCCCCCAAAGCGCTCGCGAGGTCTGTATCAAATATATGGAGTACTTTGCGGGTAGGGGGGCCATTGATATGCCAGAAAATGTTTAATAAACATTTTAAAAATATTTTTTTTTAGTTAAACTGAAATAAGATTTACTTTGATTTACTGCTTGCGTTTCTTTTAGCTGTCTGCTAGGTTATCCAATGGGCTTTTGTTTTTGGCCATTTTCTTCAATAGTGCAAACGTAATTTATTTGATACATGAGGTGACAATCTCTTCTTCAGCGAACTATTATGTTGTGGGTCTGCTACACACACACCTTGTTTGTTGTTAATGTATGTAATGCATTACTGATAAAAATATTCATCATTTTCAGCACCATGAATGAATTTTTGTGAGTCACGAAAATGGCATGATTGTGGCAAATTATAAAGCACTGTGGGAGTTATTTACTAAAGGAAAATCCATTTTGCACTCTAAGTGCACTGCAAAAGTGCACTTAAAACTGCACTGAAGGTGCACTAAAAGTGCACTTGTAGTGCAAAGTGGATTTGCCTTAAATAAAGTAAATAACCCCCATTGTCACTGTAAACACCAACTTAGTCCAAAAACTGCTATTGAGCATTGAAAGAAGAAGCCACACATTGTTGAGTAGAAAACCTTTTACTCTGTGCACATTCACATGTGCGTTAGAAAAGGGTTTTTGAAAAAACCAACATATTTTTGTAATAACATTTTTGGTTTTGACAGTACAAATAGCCTTTTTGGTGTTAAACAGGCATGTTTAAAACCATAAAACAATACACAACTCAGGAACTTACAAAGTTCAACTTTGATAATTTGAAGGCATTATCAGACATTAGTATGTCCAAACTGTGTTGATCTTGCCTTCATCAGATGGGGTGATGTCACCCCTGTGGAATCCAAATTTTGAAGATGCACACAAATTGAGTCAAAATGTGGATTTCCCTCCTGATCCCATGCCTAATGTCAACATGTGCTAGCTCCCATCATGGGGTATTAATGGATGTGTTTCTGGGGTGCAACCCCTTCCTCTCACCTACTTGAGTTGCGAGGAAGGGGTTGCACCCACAAAATGTGTACATTGATATCCCGTGATGGCAGATAGTACATGTTGACACACTGTGTGCATCTTCAAAATTTGGCTTTCAATATACTTCAAAAAAGATTCTAAAATCTTAAAAATATAAACAAATGGAAACATTTTGGTGTGTTTTAGATTCTGCCTAAAACATTAATTATGTTTTTGAGTCTTTTTTCAACATCATTCATGTCTTCCTTGATCTTCTGTAAATCACGATTGCACACCATGATTCCCCCGATGAGAACGTGTGCACTTGCACTTGTGAAATGTGTTTCTTCTTCCACAACATCTACATCACCTAAAATTCAAAAACACACCATGTATTAAAAATATGCAGGCATACATCTATTACCTGAAGCTATGGTCTCAGACACTCACCTGTTGTGGTTACTATTTCGCCTACTTCATAAACCTCTCCTTCCTCCACATCCTCTAGTTGTGGTGTTGGTATTTCCCCTTCTTTAGGAGGTTGGGGGTCCCTGGTGTCCTCTGATGTCCTGAGTCTTTTCTTCCCTATGAATAAAAAAAAGGTATTGTCAGGGAAGACAGGCTTTCCATGTAAGGTCCTGGCATGCACGCATGCGTACTAGCACTTTAAGACACACACCTGTCACTAATACTAAAGTCAGGCGGGCTAGTTAAACAGGACTCCTACAGAGGTTCATTGCTGTTTTGTCTGCAGCTTCTGTGTTGTATCCTGTTTCCTGTGTGACCTCTGATTCTGATCTAGCTTGTTGTTACCTGTGATTGCCTGCTGCCTGTTCTCATCCTGGCTTCCCTTAGACTCTGGTCCTGCCTGCTGATTCTGTCTGCTGATCTTCTGGTACTGCTGGGCTTGTGACCTGACCTCTCTTCTGCCTACCGTCTATGCCTGATCTGCCTGATTATTACCGACCCGGCCTGTCTGACCCTGCATTTCGCTCATCTAGCCTGCTACAGCTCCCAGCCCTGCAAGCCTGCATCTGGTACTGCTCATCTCAGCCTGCCACCAGCCAAGCATCATGTCAGCTCATCTTCTATCTGCCTGCTGATCACTGCTACTACACGGACTATTGAACTGTTTACAGGCACTCATACCCCACCGTGCTCCTGTGGCTGCTGTATCACTACCAGTAGTCCACGAGCCAGAGTTGTACGAGAGGCCTTCCTCTGCACGTCAGGCTCACATCCCAGGTACGTAACAGGTATACTTAGCACACAGATATTTGAGGCCAGAAATTGGAATCGGAAACATTGCTTGGAAGTGTCGTACAATTGTCTTTTTGGGCAGAGTTCCAAGCTGAAGACATTTTTTTTCCCATTCTAAAGCTGGAATACTTAGCTTTGTTGTACAATTTTCACACATGGAGACACCTCTAGTATCCACTGGAGCACCTGTGTGGGACACCCTAAAAAGGGTGTTCTGGTGTTCCACACTAGTGCTACTGCGTACGGATGTGTAAACAGCTGCTGAGTGTTCTCTCCTTACACTGAATCAAGTTTACATTTTATTCTAGTTACAAACCCATCTAGACAACAATGAACTAAACTTCTTTTAATACAAATAGGCTTGAACAAATGTAGTTAATCTGGATCTGCCAAAAACATTGTATTAGTGGGCAAACGAACAATGTTTTTTACGAACAATTACTGTGCCCACGAACCTGAAAGTTGCCATTTTAAACTGTACAACAGTAAAGGAAAACACATGGAGCAGCATGTAAGTAATAATAATAGAAACACAGGACAAATGCTTATGTTCTAGAAGCAGTTTCCTCATCTTTCTGTACTGATCCTGCTCCCTCAATTTGAGGTCGGACCATTGTTTCCTCAATTGCTCCTTGGATCGTCGAACCCCAAAATTCCTCTGCAGACTTTTCACAACTTTAGTCACGATCTTGGCCTTTCCACATTTAGGTTTGGGTACAGTCCATGCTTCCCATCATAGTCGGCCCTCTTCAAGATGTCCACCATCTCTATAAAGGACATATTTGAGGCCTTAAACCTCCTCCGGGATCGGGACGTTCGTGGTTCCGACCTTTCGTTGTTGCTGCTATTGTCTGCATGCACTTGTTCTTTCTCTGCCATGTGCTCTCCCACTGCGCCGAAAGAGAAGGGGCGGGGAATATACTAGATAGAAGGTCAGGGGCGGGCGGAGTTTCACACATGCGCAGTATTTAAAAAGCGGAACACGTGTGCGTCGTACGTACAATCTGTGAGCGGAGGAAGGAGTAGCAGAAGCGCCAATCGTGATAACGAAGGTACAATTTGAACTTGGTGCATCAGTGGCCTATACTGCTTATAGATTGAGGCTTTAGATTAAGATTAGAAGAGTTTAGCCTGACATTAGGGTTTGTCTTGTGTTGTGTCTTGCAGAGAAAATGGATCCATTCAATGATAGGGAATTTCTACCAATATTCATTGACATGTTCAGGGAGCTGCCCTGTCTATGGCAGGTGAACCACCCATTTTTTAATAAGCTAAGAAAGATGAAGGCAGCGCTGGAGAAACTGCTTGAATTTGTGAAGCCGATGATCCCCATGACAGACATCAACTATTTGAAGGCCAAAATTCGTGGCATGAGGAGTACTTATCTTAGGGAGCAAAGGAAGGTCAAGGATTCCATGAGATCAGGAGCAGCAGATGACGTTTATGTACCCAGGCTGTGGTACTATGACAGACTGCATTTTCTGTCAGACCAGAGCAGGCCAGCACTCTCCACTCTTCCTTCAAGGCTTGCTTCCACCTGAGGCTTCCGATGGCCAACCTGGGCCTTCCAGGCAGGAAGATGTGGAGGAGCCCAGCTTGAGTCAGGTAGAGCATTGTTCAACATATTTCTTGTCGTAAAATTAATGATGTTAACTAGATGTTATTAGTGATCACTAATTTCTGATTTAACAAAGTGGTTTACATATCAATAGACACTAGTGGCCAAAAAGGATTGGGACAAGAATGAAAAATGCTGGGCTCAGAATGATAGTCTTTTCTATTTGTTAACATTCAATTTGCAACAATCATGAGCTCAAAATTGTGTGTGATTGATGAACAAAAAACTAAAACTATGTCCCTTTTTCATACACAGGAAAGCCTCAGCCAGGAGGTGGCGGGGGTAAGTGGCAGCCAGGGGGTCGAACATCGTCCTCCTCCTCCACCTCCTGCCACAACTCCAACACCAGAGCCACAGCCTGGAAGGAAGCGTCTAAGGAAGACAAGAGTGTGATGACCTGGGTTCATTTTGGTCTGGCAAAAGATGCAGGCTGTGGTATGACCACAGCCTGGGGACATATATGTCATCTGCTGCTGTTCCTGATCTCTTGGACTCCTGGACCGGATCGTGCTCACTATTATATGGACTCCTCAGGCCACCAATTTTGCCTGTAAAATAGTGGATGTGTGCCCTGGGGTACAAAGGCTTCATAAATTTCACCAGTTTATCCAGCGTTGCCTTCCTCTTTATTTTGTTAGGACCCATAATAAAGGTCTATTTTTTTTTTGACAAATACTTGCCTATGTGTCTTACTTCAAAAAGGATAGTTTGTGAGTAGGCAGGTACATTTCAAAAATACAATGTCAAATTAACAAGGGACACCAACCAACCTCCTTGAGGTTAAAAAATACAGGATAATAATGGTGTTGTGGTAACTTGACACACAAAACTAAAAAAAATAGTATGGAGATCACTAGAAAAAAAACAAGAGACCTTGATAAAAAATAAATAAATAAATAAATCACTATAAAAATAAATACAGAACATTATTATGGAGATCTGACAAAAAAAACTAAAATTATTCAGGAGATGACGTGATATAATAAAGAAATCAGTTTGTCAAAACTCTGTGTGAATATCAGCAGCAAAACAACTTCATTATTCTAGCATTATAAAGAAGAAGAGAATGCGCTGCATTAAAAGATTTTAAAATTTGCAGCGTGACGAATGTGCTATCTCCATTACAAACGCTAGTTTTACCAGAACGAACGCTTCCGTCTCGTACTTCATTCAGAGCATGCGTGGAATTTAGTGCTTCGTAATTGCCTACACAGACTTGGAATTTACGACAACAAATTTTGTTGTGGGAAAATTTGAGATCCAGATCTTGAATTTTGTTTGTCGGAAATTCCGACAGATAAATGTCCAATGGAGCCTACACACGGTCGGAATTTCCGAAAAACAAAGCTCCCATTGAACATTTGTTGTCGGAAATTCCTACCGTGTGTACACGGCATTACCAAAACTGAAAAGAAAATTTGCCTTAAGACCCCTTTTCACACTGGGGCAGCAGGGGTCCATTAGTAGTAAAGCGCCGTTAGCTTTAGTGGTGCTTTACCGTTGTTTTAGCAGCGCTTTTCGGTTAAAAGCACCCATGTTGCGGTGCTTATGAATTGCTTTACAGGCACCCATTCATTTCAATGGGCAGGGGTGGTGTAGGAGCGCTGTATACAGAGCTCCCAAACCGCCCCAAAGATGCTGCTTGCAGGACTTTTTTTCCTGTCCCGCAAGGGCACTGCTCCAGTGTAAAGGCATTCGAGCTTTCACACTGGGGAGGTTTGAGAGGCAGTTTTCAGGCGCTTTACAGGTGCTATTAGCGCTAAAATACCTGAAAACTGCCTCACTGTGAAAGGGGTCTTAGTTATACTTTAAACAATATTTCATATTTATGTTATGTTGCTTTTCTGTCTTCTAAATAAAACTGTATAATGGTTTGGAAGAGTGTGAGGGGTATGTTAGGTTCTAGAATAAATGTGCTAACTACAGATGTATAGAGTGGGCAAAGAGAGGAATAACATGATATGTATGTCAGTGAGGGAGGACTTTTTCATAATTTGTACCATGGTTTATATATTCATTACATCTATGTTTACTACTATCAAGAAAAAGGGGGCAAAAGCAAAGGGGTGGGACTTTAAATGAAGCGTGTGGTGGCAAAAGAATGAAAGGTGAACATTATGGAATCTTGTTGTTAAGTAATTTGTATTGAGGTCGATTGCCACAGAGTGCAATCAAAAACAGGTACAATATGTAACAATAGTACATTGGTAGTCAGGATACATAAAATCATACAAGCAGTATCACATATAGGATTCTTCCATGGTGCTACCATTAGGTAACACAATATGGCCAACATTGCATAAATAATATGACATAATTAGCAAAATAAACATTCATTCATAAGACACCCAAATATTGTTAGATAGAACAGTGAACCCTGATAACATTTGCAAGGTCAATGACTTCTATGGTCCAAGAGGAGGGAAATACAGTTGAGCTTGGTATGCAGGTAATATGTGTTGTAGTCATAGGCATATGGCAGCTCTACGCGTTTCGTGGCTAGAGGGCCACTCATCAGGAGCAAGCACAAGATGTATCTGTAGATGAGAAGGATTGACCAGTTGGTGGAAAGTATAGAAAATTAATAATGGGGTAACAACCCCCTAACCCAAGGCTAGGGACTTACTGAGGTTCGCATGTTGGCCATGTGGTGCCAGGTACCATAGCCGTCCGAAGGCATGCTCCCCACCGGGAGCTGCGGCAGACGTCTCGCCCGGACTCCCCCAAAGAGCGCCCACCAGAGTAGGCCGCGGAACACAAGGCCACCTAGGTGTGAGTGGAAAGGAAATTCAATTATGGTGGGACTGAGTGCAAGGGGCGTGTATGTGATGGATAGATGGGCTAACTGGAGTGGGGGAAGCCAGGAAAATAGTGACAGTGGGGAGACTAAGAGCGAGGTGGAAAGTGGGGTGACCTATCCATAGGGCTGTGGCAAAGCAATGAAAGCGAGAGAAGTGTAGCCGGTGACTGTTACCTGTGGTGCGCATCAGGTGGGTAAGACAAGAAGTGTGGGAATCCTAGACTGGCGTGATGGTGCAGAGGAGCCCTGAGTGCCGGAGCCAACCCCGAACGGCGCCTAAGAAGGGCTCGTAGCGATGACGTCACCGACGTCACGCCAGCGCAGCAGAGGTAGGAGGGGGAGGAAGGAGGCGGGACAAATCCGGCAGTCAATACCGAACCCTACGCCAGCGTCCATCCCTCAATCCGCTCGCGAGCGTGGAAACCACAACAAAGGACGCAACGGCGCCCTAGAGCGCCGAGCGTCCGATGCGGGGTGCGTGACGTAGACGCGCAGTGGCGGTGCCCACTCCCCCCCAGACAGAGGGAGGGGGCCCGACAGGCGCGTCACAGCTCCCGGACTGGAGAACAACACGGGCGGCAGGCAGCCCGGCCCAACTCACACAGCCCCCAAGAACGGACCAGAGCAAGGTCAATTAGCCTGGGGAAATGTAAAATGAAATAAATTTGTGGGTCAATCAATCACTAGTTGTTGATTAGGATGAGAAGGGTAAGGATATTGTGAAGATAAAAAGGATAATATGATGGTCAATTATAGGGAGGTAGCTATAATTGAAAGGTAAAGATGGATCAAGATAATGGTCATAGATTAAATAATTGCAAAAAGGATAAAAATATGTTGGTAAAAGTAGAGCCAAACCACATGCTTCCATCCCTGTGTCTACTAATGGAATAAAAAATGGGGGTTTTTAGGGACTTTGAGTGAACCTGTGGCCTGGTAAGGCCAGCTGTTCCATCCCTTGGGACTTTAAATGAAAATGTGGCCAGGTAGGGTCACATATTTCCATCCCTGTCATATATCAAGAAAAAGGGGGCAAAAGCAAAGGGGTGGGACTTTAAATGAAGCGTGTGGTGGCAAAAGAATGAAAGGTGAACATTATGGAATCTTGTTGTTAAGTAATTTGTATTGAGGTCGATTGCCACAGAGTGCAATCAAAAACAGGTACAATATGTAACAATAGTACATTGGTAGTCAGGATACATAAAATCATACAAGCAGTATCACATATAGGATTCTTCCATGGTGCTACCATTAGGTAACACAATATGGCCAACATTGCATAAATAATATGACATAATTAGCAAAATAAACATTCATTCATAAGACACCCAAATATTGTTAGATAGAACAGTGAACCCTGATAACATTTGCAAGGTCAATGACCTCTATGGTCCAAGAGGAGGGAAATACAGTTGAGCTTGGTATGCAGGTAATATGTGTTGTAGTCATAGGCATATGGCAGCTCTACGCGTTTCGTGGCTAGAGGGCCACTCATCAGGAGCAAGCACAAGATGTATCTGTAGATGAGAAGGATTGACCAGTTGGTGGAAAGTATAGAAAATTAATAATGGGGTAACAACCCCCTAACCCAAGGCTAGGGACTTACTGAGGTTCGCATGTTGGCCATGTGGTGCCAGGTACCATAGCCGTCCGAAGGCATGCTCCCCACCGGGAGCTGCGGCAGACGTCTCGCCCGGACTCCCCCAAAGAGCGCCCACCAGAGTAGGCCGCGGAACACAAGGCCACCTAGGTGTGAGTGGAAAGGAAATTCAATTATGGTGGGACTGAGTGCAAGGGGCGTGTATGTGATGGATAGATGGGCTAACTGGAGTGGGGGAAGCCAGGAAAATAGTGACAGTGGGGAGACTAAGAGCGAGGTGGAAAGTGGGGTGACCTATCCATAGGGCTGTGGCAAAGCAATGAAAGCGAGAGAAGTGTAGCCGGTGACTGTTACCTGTGGTGCGCATCAGGTGGGTAAGACAAGAAGTGTGGGAATCCTAGACTGGCGTGATGGTGCAGAGGAGCCCTGAGTGCCGGAGCCAACCCCGAACGGCGCCTAAGAAGGGCTCGTAGCGATGACGTCACCGACGTCACGCCAGCGCAGCAGAGGTAGGAGGGGGAGGAAGGAGGCGGGACAAATCCGGCAGTCAATACCGAACCCTACGCCAGCGTCCATCCCTCAATCCGCTCGCGAGCGGTGGGGAGCATGCCTTCGGACGGCTATGGTACCTGGCACCACATGGCCAACATGCGAACCTCAGTAAGTCCCTAGCCTTGGGTTAGGGGGTTGTTACCCCATTATTAATTTTCTATACTTTCCACCAACTGGTCAATCCTTCTCATCTACAGATACATCTTGTGCTTGCTCCTGATGAGTGGCCCTCTAGCCACGAAACGCGTAGAGCTGCCATATGCCTATGACTACAACACATATTACCTGCATACCAAGCTCAACTGTATTTCCCTCCTCTTGGACCATAGAGGTCATTGACCTTGCAAATGTTATCAGGGTTCACTGTTCTATCTAACAATATTTGGGTGTCTTATGAATGAATGTTTATTTTGCTAATTATGTCATATTATTTATGCAATGTTGGCCATATTGTGTTACCTAATGGTAGCACCATGGAAGAATCCTATATGTGATACTGCTTGTATGATTTTATGTATCCTGACTACCAATGTACTATTGTTACATATTGTACCTGTTTTTGATTGCACTCTGTGGCAATCGACCTCAATACAAATTACTTAACAACAAGATTCCATAATGTTCACCTTTCATTCTTTTGCCACCACACGCTTCATTTAAAGTCCCACCCCTTTGCTTTTGCCCCCTTTTTCTTGATATATGACAGGGATGGAAATATGTGACCCTACCTGGCCACATTTTCATTTAAAGTCCCAAGGGATGGAACAGCTGGCCTTACCAGGCCACAGGTTCACTCAAAGTCCCTAAAAACCCCCATTTTTTATTCCATTAGTAGACACAGGGATGGAAGCATGTGGTTTGGCTCTACTTTTACCAACATATTTTTATCCTTTTTGCAATTATTTAATCTATGACCATTATCTTGATCCATCTTTACCTTTCAATTATAGCTACCTCCCTATAATTGACCATCATATTATCCTTTTTATCTTCACAATATCCTTACCCTTCTCATCCTAATCAACAACTAGTGATTGATTGACCCACAAATTTATTTCATTTTACATTTCCCCAGGCTAATTGACCTTGCTCTGGTCCGTTCTTGGGGGCTGTGTGAGTTGGGCCGGGCTGCCTGCCGCCCGTGTTGTTCTCCAGTCCGGGAGCTGTGACGCGCCTGTCGGGCCCCCTCCCTCTGTCTGGGGGGGAGTGGGCACCGCCACTGCGCGTCTACGTCACGCACCCCGCATCGGACGCTCGGCGCTCTAGGGCGCCGTTGCGTCCTTTGTTGTGGTTTCCACGCTCGCGAGCGGATTGAGGGATGGACGCTGGCGTAGGGTTCGGTATTGACTGCCGGATTTGTCCCGCCTCCTTCCTCCCCCTCCTACCTCTGCTGCGCTGGCGTGACGTCGGTGACGTCATCGCTACGAGCCCTTCTTAGGCGCCGTTCGGGGTTGGCTCCGGCACTCAGGGCTCCTCTGCACCATCACGCCAGTCTAGGATTCCCACACTTCTTGTCTTACCCACCTGATGCGCACCACAGGTAACAGTCACCGGCTACACTTCTCTCGCTTTCATTGCTTTGCCACAGCCCTATGGATAGGTCACCCCACTTTCCACCTCGCTCTTAGTCTCCCCACTGTCACTATTTTCCTGGCTTCCCCCACTCCAGTTAGCCCATCTATCCATCACATACACGCCCCTTGCACTCAGTCCCACCATAATTGAATTTCCTTTCCACTCACACCTAGGTGGCCTTGTGTTCCGCGGCCTACTCTGGTGGGCGCTCTTTGGGGGAGTCCGGGCGAGACGTCTGCCGCAGCTCCCGGTGGGGAGCATGCCTTCGGACGGCTATGGTACCTGGCACCACATGGCCAACATGCGAACCTCAGTAAGTCCCTAGCCTTGGGTTAGGGGGTTGTTACCCCATTATTAATTTTCTATACTTTCCACCAACTGGTCAATCCTTCTCATCTACAGATACATCTTGTGCTTGCTCCTGATGAGTGGCCCTCTAGCCACGAAACGCGTAGAGCTGCCATATGCCTATGACTACAACACATATTACCTGCATACCAAGCTCAACTGTATTTCCCTCCTCTTGGACCATAGAGGTCATTGACCTTGCAAATGTTATCAGGGTTCACTGTTCTATCTAACAATATTTGGGTGTCTTATGAATGAATGTTTATTTTGCTAATTATGTCATATTATTTATGCAATGTTGGCCATATTGTGTTACCTAATGGTAGCACCATGGAAGAATCCTATATGTGATACTGCTTGTATGATTTTATGTATCCTGACTACCAATGTACTATTGTTACATATTGTACCTGTTTTTGATTGCACTCTGTGGCAATCGACCTCAATACAAATTACTTAACAACAAGATTCCATAATGTTCACCTTTCATTCTTTTGCCACCACACGCTTCATTTAAAGTCCCACCCCTTTGCTTTTGCCCCCTTTTTCTTGATATATGACAGGGATGGAAATATGTGACCCTACCTGGCCACATTTTCATTTAAAGTCCCAAGGGATGGAACAGCTGGCCTTACCAGGCCACAGGTTCACTCAAAGTCCCTAAAAACCCCCATTTTTTATTCCATTAGTAGACACAGGGATGGAAGCATGTGGTTTGGCTCTACTTTTACCAACATATTTTTATCCTTTTTGCAATTATTTAATCTATGACCATTATCTTGATCCATCTTTACCTTTCAATTATAGCTACCTCCCTATAATTGACCATCATATTATCCTTTTTATCTTCACAATATCCTTACCCTTCTCATCCTAATCAACAACTAGTGATTGATTGACCCACAAATTTATTTCATTTTACATTTCCCCAGGCTAATTGACCTTGCTCTGGTCCGTTCTTGGGGGCTGTGTGAGTTGGGCCGGGCTGCCTGCCGCCCGTGTTGTTCTCCAGTCCGGGAGCTGTGACGCGCCTGTCGGGCCCCCTCCCTCTGTCTGGGGGGGAGTGGGCACCGCCACTGCGCGTCTACGTCACGCACCCCGCATCGGACGCTCGGCGCTCTAGGGCGCCGTTGCGTCCTTTGTTGTGGTTTCCACGCTCGCGAGCGGATTGAGGGATGGACGCTGGCGTAGGGTTCGGTATTGACTGCCGGATTTGTCCCGCCTCCTTCCTCCCCCTCCTACCTCTGCTGCGCTGGCGTGACGTCGGTGACGTCATCGCTACGAGCCCTTCTTAGGCGCCGTTCGGGGTTGGCTCCGGCACTCAGGGCTCCTCTGCACCATCACGCCAGTCTAGGATTCCCACACTTCTTGTCTTACCCACCTGATGCGCACCACAGGTAACAGTCACCGGCTACACTTCTCTCGCTTTCATTGCTTTGCCACAGCCCTATGGATAGGTCACCCCACTTTCCACCTCGCTCTTAGTCTCCCCACTGTCACTATTTTCCTGGCTTCCCCCACTCCAGTTAGCCCCTCTATCCATCACATACACGCCCCTTGCACTCAGTCCCACCATAATTGAATTTCCTTTCCACTCACACCTAGGTGGCCTTGTGTTCCGCGGCCTACTCTGGTGGGCGCTCTTTGGGGGAGTCCGGGCGAGACGTCTGCCGCAGCTCCCGGTGGGGAGCATGCCTTCGGACGGCTATGGTACCTGGCACCACATGGCCAACATGCGAACCTCAGTAAGTCCCTAGCCTTGGGTTAGGGGGTTGTTACCCCATTATTAATTTTCTATACTTTCCACCAACTGGTCAATCCTTCTCATCTACAGATACATCTTGTGCTTGCTCCTGATGAGTGGCCCTCTAGCCACGAAACGCGTAGAGCTGCCATATGCCTATGACTACAACACATATTACCTGCATACCAAGCTCAACTGTATTTCCCTCCTCTTGGACCATAGAGGTCATTGACCTTGCAAATGTTATCAGGGTTCACTGTTCTATCTAACAATATTTGGGTGTCTTATGAATGAATGTTTATTTTGCTAATTATGTCATATTATTTATGCAATGTTGGCCATATTGTGTTACCTAATGGTAGCACCATGGAAGAATCCTATATGTGATACTGCTTGTATGATTTTATGTATCCTGACTACCAATGTACTATTGTTACATATTGTACCTGTTTTTGATTGCACTCTGTGGCAATCGACCTCAATACAAATTACTTAACAACAAGATTCCATAATGTTCACCTTTCATTCTTTTGCCACCACACGCTTCATTTAAAGTCCCACCCCTTTGCTTTTGCCCCCTTTTTCTTGATATATGACAGGGATGGAAATATGTGACCCTACCTGGCCACATTTTCATTTAAAGTCCCAAGGGATGGAACAGCTGGCCTTACCAGGCCACAGGTTCACTCAAAGTCCCTAAAAACCCCCATTTTTTATTCCATTAGTAGACACAGGGATGGAAGCATGTGGTTTGGCTCTACTTTTACCAACATATTTTTATCCTTTTTGCAATTATTTAATCTATGACCATTATCTTGATCCATCTTTACCTTTCAATTATAGCTACCTCCCTATAATTGACCATCATATTATCCTTTTTATCTTCACAATATCCTTACCCTTCTCATCCTAATCAACAACTAGTGATTGATTGACCCACAAATTTATTTCATTTTACATTTCCCCAGGCTAATTGACCTTGCTCTGGTCCGTTCTTGGGGGCTGTGTGAGTTGGGCCGGGCTGCCTGCCGCCCGTGTTGTTCTCCAGTCCGGGAGCTGTGACGCGCCTGTCGGGCCCCCTCCCTCTGTCTGGGGGGGAGTGGGCACCGCCACTGCGCGTCTACGTCACGCACCCCGCATCGGACGCTCGGCGCTCTAGGGCGCCGTTGCGTCCTTTGTTGTGGTTTCCACGCTCGCGAGCGGATTGAGGGATGGACGCTGGCGTAGGGTTCGGTATTGACTGCCGGATTTGTCCCGCCTCCTTCCTCCCCCTCCTACCTCTGCTGCGCTGGCGTGACGTCGGTGACGTCATCGCTACGAGCCCTTCCTAGGCGCCGTTCGGGGTTGGCTCCGGCACTCAGGGCTCCTCTGCACCATCACGCCAGTCTAGGATTCCCACACTTCTTGTCTTACCCACCTGATGCGCACCACAGGTAACAGTCACCGGCTACACTTCTCTCGCTTTCATTGCTTTGCCACAGCCCTATGGATAGGTCACCCCACTTTCCACCTCGCTCTTAGTCTCCCCACTGTCACTATTTTCCTGGCTTCCCCCACTCCAGTTAGCCCATCTATCCATCACATACACGCCCCTTGCACTCAGTCCCACCATAATTGAATTTCCTTTCCACTCACACCTAGGTGGCCTTGTGTTCCGCGGCCTACTCTGGTGGGCGCTCTTTGGGGGAGTCCGGGCGAGACGTCTGCCGCAGCTCCCGGTGGGGAGCATGCCTTCGGACGGCTATGGTACCTGGCACCACATGGCCAACATGCGAACCTCAGTAAGTCCCTAGCCTTGGGTTAGGGGGTTGTTACCCCATTATTAATTTTCTATACTTTCCACCAACTGGTCAATCCTTCTCATCTACAGATACATCTTGTGCTTGCTCCTGATGAGTGGCCCTCTAGCCACGAAACGCGTAGAGCTGCCATATGCCTATGACTACAACACATATTACCTGCATACCAAGCTCAACTGTATTTCCCTCCTCTTGGACCATAGAGGTCATTGACCTTGCAAATGTTATCAGGGTTCACTGTTCTATCTAACAATATTTGGGTGTCTTATGAATGAATGTTTATTTTGCTAATTATGTCATATTATTTATGCAATGTTGGCCATATTGTGTTACCTAATGGTAGCACCATGGAAGAATCCTATATGTGATACTGCTTGTATGATTTTATGTATCCTGACTACCAATGTACTATTGTTACATATTGTACCTGTTTTTGATTGCACTCTGTGGCAATCGACCTCAATACAAATTACTTAACAACAAGATTCCATAATGTTCACCTTTCATTCTTTTGCCACCACACGCTTCATTTAAAGTCCCACCCCTTTGCTTTTGCCCCCTTTTTCTTGATATATGACAGGGATGGAAATATGTGACCCTACCTGGCCACATTTTCATTTAAAGTCCCAAGGGATGGAACAGCTGGCCTTACCAGGCCACAGGTTCACTCAAAGTCCCTAAAAACCCCCATTTTTTATTCCATTAGTAGACACAGGGATGGAAGCATGTGGTTTGGCTCTACTTTTACCAACATATTTTTATCCTTTTTGCAATTATTTAATCTATGACCATTATCTTGATCCATCTTTACCTTTCAATTATAGCTACCTCCCTATAATTGACCATCATATTATCCTTTTTATCTTCACAATATCCTTACCCTTCTCATCCTAATCAACAACTAGTGATTGATTGACCCACAAATTTATTTCATTTTACATTTCCCCAGGCTAATTGACCTTGCTCTGGTCCGTTCTTGGGGGCTGTGTGAGTTGGGCCGGGCTGCCTGCCGCCCGTGTTGTTCTCCAGTCCGGGAGCTGTGACGCGCCTGTCGGGCCCCCTCCCTCTGTCTGGGGGGGAGTGGGCACCGCCACTGCGCGTCTACGTCACGCACCCCGCATCGGACGCTCGGCGCTCTAGGGCGCCGTTGCGTCCTTTGTTGTGGTTTCCACGCTCGCGAGCGGATTGAGGGATGGACGCTGGCGTAGGGTTCGGTATTGACTGCCGGATTTGTCCCGCCTCCTTCCTCCCCCTCCTACCTCTGCTGCGCTGGCGTGACGTCGGTGACGTCATCGCTACGAGCCCTTCTTAGGCGCCGTTCGGGGTTGGCTCCGGCACTCAGGGCTCCTCTGCACCATCACGCCAGTCTAGGATTCCCACACTTCTTGTCTTACCCACCTGATGCGCACCACAGGTAACAGTCACCGGCTACACTTCTCTCGCTTTCATTGCTTTGCCACAGCCCTATGGATAGGTCACCCCACTTTCCACCTCGCTCTTAGTCTCCCCACTGTCACTATTTTCCTGGCTTCCCCCACTCCAGTTAGCCCATCTATCCATCACATACACGCCCCTTGCACTCAGTCCCACCATAATTGAATTTCCTTTCCACTCACACCTAGGTGGCCTTGTGTTCCGCGGCCTACTCTGGTGGGCGCTCTTTGGGGGAGTCCGGGCGAGACGTCTGCCGCAGCTCCCGGTGGGGAGCATGCCTTCGGACGGCTATGGTACCTGGCACCACATGGCCAACATGCGAACCTCAGTAAGTCCCTAGCCTTGGGTTAGGGGGTTGTTACCCCATTATTAATTTTCTATACTTTCCACCAACTGGTCAATCCTTCTCATCTACAGATACATCTTGTGCTTGCTCCTGATGAGTGGCCCTCTAGCCACGAAACGCGTAGAGCTGCCATATGCCTATGACTACAACACATATTACCTGCATACCAAGCTCAACTGTATTTCCCTCCTCTTGGACCATAGAGGTCATTGACCTTGCAAATGTTATCAGGGTTCACTGTTCTATCTAACAATATTTGGGTGTCTTATGAATGAATGTTTATTTTGCTAATTATGTCATATTATTTATGCAATGTTGGCCATATTGTGTTACCTAATGGTAGCACCATGGAAGAATCCTATATGTGATACTGCTTGTATGATTTTATGTATCCTGACTACCAATGTACTATTGTTACATATTGTACCTGTTTTTGATTGCACTCTGTGGCAATCGACCTCAATACAAATTACTTAACAACAAGATTCCATAATGTTCACCTTTCATTCTTTTGCCACCACACGCTTCATTTAAAGTCCCACCCCTTTGCTTTTGCCCCCTTTTTCTTGATATATGACAGGGATGGAAATATGTGACCCTACCTGGCCACATTTTCATTTAAAGTCCCAAGGGATGGAACAGCTGGCCTTACCAGGCCACAGGTTCACTCAAAGTCCCTAAAAACCCCCATTTTTTATTCCATTAGTAGACACAGGGATGGAAGCATGTGGTTTGGCTCTACTTTTACCAACATATTTTTATCCTTTTTGCAATTATTTAATCTATGACCATTATCTTGATCCATCTTTACCTTTCAATTATAGCTACCTCCCTATAATTGACCATCATATTATCCTTTTTATCTTCACAATATCCTTACCCTTCTCATCCTAATCAACAACTAGTGATTGATTGACCCACAAATTTATTTCATTTTACATTTCCCCAGGCTAATTGACCTTGCTCTGGTCCGTTCTTGGGGGCTGTGTGAGTTGGGCCGGGCTGCCTGCCGCCCGTGTTGTTCTCCAGTCCGGGAGCTGTGACGCGCCTGTCGGGCCCCCTCCCTCTGTCTGGGGGGGAGTGGGCACCGCCACTGCGCGTCTACGTCACGCACCCCGCATCGGACGCTCGGCGCTCTAGGGCGCCGTTGCGTCCTTTGTTGTGGTTTCCACGCTCGCGAGCGGATTGAGGGATGGACGCTGGCGTAGGGTTCGGTATTGACTGCCGGATTTGTCCCGCCTCCTTCCTCCCCCTCCTACCTCTGCTGCGCTGGCGTGACGTCGGTGACGTCATCGCTACGAGCCCTTCTTAGGCGCCGTTCGGGGTTGGCTCCGGCACTCAGGGCTCCTCTGCACCATCACGCCAGTCTAGGATTCCCACACTTCTTGTCTTACCCACCTGATGCGCACCACAGGTAACAGTCACCGGCTACACTTCTCTCGCTTTCATTGCTTTGCCACAGCCCTATGGATAGGTCACCCCACTTTCCACCTCGCTCTTAGTCTCCCCACTGTCACTATTTTCCTGGCTTCCCCCACTCCAGTTAGCCCATCTATCCATCACATACACGCCCCTTGCACTCAGTCCCACCATAATTGAATTTCCTTTCCACTCACACCTAGGTGGCCTTGTGTTCCGCGGCCTACTCTGGTGGGCGCTCTTTGGGGGAGTCCGGGCGAGACGTCTGCCGCAGCTCCCGGTGGGGAGCATGCCTTCGGACGGCTATGGTACCTGGCACCACATGGCCAACATGCGAACCTCAGTAAGTCCCTAGCCTTGGGTTAGGGGGTTGTTACCCCATTATTAATTTTCTATACTTTCCACCAACTGGTCAATCCTTCTCATCTACAGATACATCTTGTGCTTGCTCCTGATGAGTGGCCCTCTAGCCACGAAACGCGTAGAGCTGCCATATGCCTATGACTACAACACATATTACCTGCATACCAAGCTCAACTGTATTTCCCTCCTCTTGGACCATAGAGGTCATTGACCTTGCAAATGTTATCAGGGTTCACTGTTCTATCTAACAATATTTGGGTGTCTTATGAATGAATGTTTATTTTGCTAATTATGTCATATTATTTATGCAATGTTGGCCATATTGTGTTACCTAATGGTAGCACCATGGAAGAATCCTATATGTGATACTGCTTGTATGATTTTATGTATCCTGACTACCAATGTACTATTGTTACATATTGTACCTGTTTTTGATTGCACTCTGTGGCAATCGACCTCAATACAAATTACTTAACAACAAGATTCCATAATGTTCACCTTTCATTCTTTTGCCACCACACGCTTCATTTAAAGTCCCACCCCTTTGCTTTTGCCCCCTTTTTCTTGATATATGACAGGGATGGAAATATGTGACCCTACCTGGCCACATTTTCATTTAAAGTCCCAAGGGATGGAACAGCTGGCCTTACCAGGCCACAGGTTCACTCAAAGTCCCTAAAAACCCCCATTTTTTATTCCATTAGTAGACACAGGGATGGAAGCATGTGGTTTGGCTCTACTTTTACCAACATATTTTTATCCTTTTTGCAATTATTTAATCTATGACCATTATCTTGATCCATCTTTACCTTTCAATTATAGCTACCTCCCTATAATTGACCATCATATTATCCTTTTTATCTTCACAATATCCTTACCCTTCTCATCCTAATCAACAACTAGTGATTGATTGACCCACAAATTTATTTCATTTTACATTTCCCCAGGCTAATTGACCTTGCTCTGGTCCGTTCTTGGGGGCTGTGTGAGTTGGGCCGGGCTGCCTGCCGCCCGTGTTGTTCTCCAGTCCGGGAGCTGTGACGCGCCTGTCGGGCCCCCTCCCTCTGTCTGGGGGGGAGTGGGCACCGCCACTGCGCGTCTACGTCACGCACCCCGCATCGGACGCTCGGCGCTCTAGGGCGCCGTTGCGTCCTTTGTTGTGGTTTCCACGCTCGCGAGCGGATTGAGGGATGGACGCTGGCGTAGGGTTCGGTATTGACTGCCGGATTTGTCCCGCCTCCTTCCTCCCCCTCCTACCTCTGCTGCGCTGGCGTGACGTCGGTGACGTCATCGCTACGAGCCCTTCTTAGGCGCCGTTCGGGGTTGGCTCCAGCACTCAGGGCTCCTCTGCACCATCACGCCAGTCTAGGATTCCCACACTTCTTGTCTTACCCACCTGATGCGCACCACAGGTAACAGTCACCGGCTACACTTCTCTCGCTTTCATTGCTTTGCCACAGCCCTATGGATAGGTCACCCCACTTTCCACCTCGCTCTTAGTCTCCCCACTGTCACTATTTTCCTGGCTTCCCCCACTCCAGTTAGCCCATCTATCCATCACATACACGCCCCTTGCACTCAGTCCCACCATAATTGAATTTCCTTTCCACTCACACCTAGGTGGCCTTGTGTTCCGCGGCCTACTCTGGTGGGCGCTCTTTGGGGGAGTCCGGGCGAGACGTCTGCCGCAGCTCCCGGTGGGGAGCATGCCTTCGGACGGCTATGGTACCTGGCACCACATGGCCAACATGCGAACCTCAGTAAGTCCCTAGCCTTGGGTTAGGGGGTTGTTACCCCATTATTAATTTTCTATACTTTCCACCAACTGGTCAATCCTTCTCATCTACAGATACATCTTGTGCTTGCTCCTGATGAGTGGCCCTCTAGCCACGAAACGCGTAGAGCTGCCATATGCCTATGACTACAACACATATTACCTGCATACCAAGCTCAACTGTATTTCCCTCCTCTTGGACCATAGAGGTCATTGACCTTGCAAATGTTATCAGGGTTCACTGTTCTATCTAACAATATTTGGGTGTCTTATGAATGAATGTTTATTTTGCTAATTATGTCATATTATTTATGCAATGTTGGCCATATTGTGTTACCTAATGGTAGCACCATGGAAGAATCCTATATGTGATACTGCTTGTATGATTTTATGTATCCTGACTACCAATGTACTATTGTTACATATTGTACCTGTTTTTGATTGCACTCTGTGGCAATCGACCTCAATACAAATTACTTAACAACAAGATTCCATAATGTTCACCTTTCATTCTTTTGCCACCACACGCTTCATTTAAAGTCCCACCCCTTTGCTTTTGCCCCCTTTTTCTTGATATATGACAGGGATGGAAATATGTGACCCTACCTGGCCACATTTTCATTTAAAGTCCCAAGGGATGGAACAGCTGGCCTTACCAGGCCACAGGTTCACTCAAAGTCCCTAAAAACCCCCATTTTTTATTCCATATGTTTACTACTAGTCATAAATAGGGGTATATCAAAAAACAAATGATAACTGTTTTCAGGGTAACTGCCAAGGTTATTCTTCACATTTCTGCAGAACAGGTATATATCACCATTGTTTGGGTTGTGGTCCCTTTAAGGTGGACAACAAGAGAGAGTTTGGGAGTAATCACTGGGTTCTGTGGTGATCATATGGGACCTTGAATTCAGTGACTCAGAAAGATTTTGGTTGAGAAAGAGCCTCTAACCCTGACTATGGGTACTTCGGTCCCCAAGGGGTTAACCCACCTGCAAGAGAAGGCTGAAAGGGGCAGGAAGCAGTCAGCAAGGGTCTGTGAGTTGTTGAATAGAGCAAGACAAAGTGTTGTGTTGCCTTGGACTGTTTTGTTACTGAGATGCTGCGGCTGGCCCTGAAGCAAGTGGGAGCTTCAAAAACCCTGTGGTGGGACAAGCTTATGCTGGTGGTGAGCCTATAGCCGCGTACACACAGTAGGACTTTCCTACAACAAATGTTCGATGTGAGCTTGTGGTCGGAAAGTCCGACCGTGTGTATGCTCCATCGGACATTTGCTGTCGGAATTTACAACAAATGTTTGAGAGCAGGTTCTCAAATTTTCCGACAACAAACTTTGTTGTCGGAAATTCTGAGCGTGTGTACCCAAGTCCGACGCACAAAATTCCACGCATGCTCAGAATCAAGCAGAAAAGCCGCACTGGATATTGAACTTAATTTTTCTCGGCTCGTCGTACGTGTTGTACGTCACCGCGTTCTTGACGTTCGGAATTTCCAACAACATTTGTGTGACGTGTGTATGCAAGACAAGTTTGAGCCAACATTCGTCGGAAGAAATACACGGAATGTCCGATCATGTGTACACGGCATAAGTCTTACTCTGTATACCAAAAGTGTGGATAGTTTTGTTTATTTTACACTGAAGTCAAGCTGTTTAATTTTACCTTTTGACAAATAAAGACCTTGTGCACACTGCTGCCTAAAAACATGAGTTTTTAGGCACACAGGCATTTTTTTTTTACTCATCTAAATGCAGCCCATTGTTTTTAAAGTGCCGGTACACACAGGCACGTAAATATGCGCTGTGTGTAGATGAAAAAAAAACTGAAATTATTGCCACGTGTATGCACATAAAATATTAATTTGAAGAGGTTAAAGTTCCACTCTGAGAGCTAGAATTTATTTTACTCATGTGCATGCGTATGCCAAATACTTACAAATTCGTGCAAAAATAAACGCATCTATTCTATTTTTTTCTATTCTATTCTTTTCTATTCTATTCTTTTATTTTCTATTCTATTCTTTTATTTTCTATTCTATTATATTCAGTTTTATTCTATTCTATTCTTTTATATTCTATTTTGTTTTATTCTGTTCTATTTTATTCTTTTATTTTGTATTCTATTCCATTCTATTTTATTTCATTCGGTCCTATAAAACAGCCTAAGTAGGAATCATCATCTTATTTCACTTTTATACCGTACTATATTTATTGCAATATGTTTTTATTTTGAATGTAAATACATTTTCAAATTTGAAAATGAATCTATTTTTTAGATTCAAATTAATTTTATAATTCAAAGTCAGACAATTTGTGTCACGTACCTTAGGAGTGAGTCTGACTTGCAGAGGGAGACGTCTCGTACAAAAAACCCTGGCTAGGAGACCACTGGAGTTGAGACAGTGGTTGAAGGAGCACAGTGAGGTAAGAGTGCCTGCAGGGTTCCCTTAGCTGGAAGTGTCGGTGCCAGATGAGAAGCCAGATCAGCTGGTGCAGGAGTGCTGCAGATGTAGGGCAGCGGATGCAGGTCAGCAGGTGCAGGTATGCTGCGGGTGCAGGGCAGCGGATGCAGGTCAGCAGGTATGCTGCAGATTTAGGCCAGCAGGTGCAGGTATGCTGCAGATGCAGGGCAGCGGATGCGGGACAGCAGGCTGGAGCAGGGTCAGACAAGCCAAGTCATACACAGGAGAGCAGTCAGCATAAACAGTAGCCATGTGCAATTCGTTTAGTTTAGAATTCATTTTTTAACGAATTTTGACAAATTCGTTCATTTCCGAATTTCTGAATTTTTCAATTTCCGAAATTCCTAATTTCCGAATTTTCAGAGTCCGAGCTGGGTTTGGCAACAGGTAATCAGGCCGGCAGACAGGAGGAAGCAGGGTCAAACAAGCCAAAGGTCAGGACTAGAGATAGCAGCTTGTTTAGGAAGCCGGGTCAGTACTGGAACAGGATACAGACACCGAACCAGAATTTCAGGAGACAGCTGCAGATCAAACAGCAAAGACTCATCTTTATAGGCCACTATGCCCCAGAACGTGTCTAACGCGTGCGCATGCGCACACCCACACACGATGGACGTGATTCCCACATGCGCATTGGCACATGTCTCCTAATGCGGGCAGCGTGTCCCTGCCAATTTGTCTCGTTAGAATTTATTTCAAATTTGTTACTATTGATTCGGAAATTAAGATACATCCAAATCTCCAAATAACGAAAATTTAGTCCGAATTTCGATTCATAACAAACTAGTTGCACATCTCTAAATGAAAATAGCAATGTCTATTTACAGTGGGAACAGAAAGTATTGAGACCCCCTTAAATTTTTCACTCTTTGTTATATTGCAGCCATTTGCTAAAATCAATTAAGTTCATTTTTTTCCTCATTAATGTACACACAGTACCCCATATTGACAGAAAAACACAGAATTGTTGACATTTTTGCAGATTTATTAAAAAAGAAAAACTGAAATATCACATGGTCCTAAGTATTCAGACCCTTTGCTCAGGGCTCTGGCTGGGCCATTCAAGAACAGTCACGGAGTTGTTGTGAAGCCACTCCTTCTTCGTTATTTTAGCTGTGTGCTTAGGGTCATTGTCTTGTTGGAAGGTAAACCTTTGGCCCAGTCTGAGGTCCTGAGCACTCTGGAGAAGGTTTTTGTCCAGGATATCCCTGTACTTGGCCGCATTCATCTTTCCCTCGATTGTCCTGTCCCTGCAGCTGAAAAACACCCCCACAGCATGATGCTGCCACCATCATGCTTCACTGTTGGGACTGTATTGGACAGGTGATGAGCAGTGCCTGGTTTTCTCCACACATACCACTTAGAATTAAGGCCAAAAAGTTCTATCTTGGTCTCAACAGACCAGAGAATCGTATTTCTCACCATCTTGGAGTCCTTCAGGGTTTTTTTTTAGCAAACTCCATGCAGGCTTTCATGTGTCTTGCACTGAGGAGAGGCTTCCGTCGGGCCACTCTGCCATAAAGCCCCGACTGGTGGAGGGCTGCAGTGATGGTTGACTTTCTACAACTTTCTCCCATCTCCCGACTGCATCTCTGGAACTCAGCCACAGTGATCTTTGGGTTCTTCTTTACCTCTCCCACTAAGGCTCTTCTCCCCCGAGTTCTGGTCTTCCCAAATGTCTTCCATTTAAGGATTATGGAGGCCACTGTGCTCTTAGGATCCTTAAGTGCAGCAGAAATGTTTTTGTTACCTTGGCCAGATCTGTGCCTTGCCACAATTCTGTCTCTGAGCTCTTCAGGCAGTTCCTTTGACCTCATGATTCTCATTTGCTCTGACATGCACTGTGAGCTGTAAGGTCTTATATAGACAGGTGTGTGGCTTTCCTGATCAAGTCCAATCAGTATAATCAAACACAACTGGACTCAAATGAAGGTGTAGAATCATCTCAAGGATGATCAGAAAAAATGGACAGCACCTGAGTTAAATATATGAGTGTTACAGCACAGGGTCTGAATACTTAGGACCATGTGATATTTCAGTTTTTCTTTTTTAATAAATCTGCAAAAATGTCAACAATTCTGTGTTTTTCTGTCAATATAGGATGCTGTGTGTACATTAATGAGGAAAAAAATTAACTTAAATGATTTTAGCAAATGGCTGCAATATAACAAAGAGTGAAAAATTTAAGGGGGTCTGAATACTTTCCATCCCCACTGTACCTACAGATCAGCCTGAAACATCTCAGTGGTGGAGAGCCCACCATCAATTTGCTAATGGGAAAAATTTACAAATATAGCCAAAACGGCTAGGTGCCTGCACGTTAGTGTTCATTGCCTTAAAGTGATTGTAAACGATCACCATGTAAAACAACCCACTCAGTTTAAAATAGAAATGAAAGGCAAAACATTTTTGTATAGATATAAAATAAACATCATCAATACCATATTTCTCTTTTTTATAACAGATCACATTCCCTCTGTTCTTAGCTGCATAAGAGCTGAGGGAGGAGAAGCAGTAGCACACTGAGCTTGCCAGTGAATGGCTGTGTAGTGGGGGGGGGGGGAGATCATTGGAGGAGAGTACACTGAGTTGCCAGTATAGCTAGAGCACTGGTCACGGTGTGCTCCCCTGCTGCATGGTATGCACTACCGTGCAGTGCAGTTGGTATGGGGGGGGTGCTACAATTCAGATGCATTGGCAAGGTGTGTTGGGATGCCATTTAAAATGAATCACACCAATGCACATTACCATGCCTTGCAGCAACGCACATCTTATCACAACACAAAAGTGTGATTCTGCCCTTAGGCAAAGATGGTCTAAAAAACGTTCTTTGCAGATAATTTGGCACTTGCGTGCATAGTACCTTGAGACATATTAAGGGAGTTGTAAAGCCTCAAGGTTTTTCACCTTAATGCATTCTATGCATTAAGGTGAAAAACCTTCTGTGCTGCAGCTGCCCCCCCCCCCCCCGAGCCCCCCTTTTACTTACCTGAACCCGATCGTTCCAGCGATGTCCATGAGCGCAGCAGCTCCAGCCGCTGTCTCGGGTCCTCATTGGATAGATTGATAGCAGCAGGAGCCATTGGTTCCCGCTGCTGTCAATCAAATCTTGTGACACGGGAGTCGGGGACGGGGCTGAGTCCTGCCAGGGCCGGATTAACATAGGGGCTATTGGAGCTGCAGCTCCAGGCCCCTTACCTTAAGATAGGCACATTTGCCAAAAAAAAAACAAATTACGAAAAAAAAAAAAAGATCGAGTTTCGAGGGAGTTGGGTAGCCAAAGACCTACCCCATCACTGGCGCAGCCTGTCAAAAGCTACATACAGAGCGGCCAGTTTAAATACAAGCTGGCACACTCTGTTTGCAGCAGAGTGAGAGGATGAGCTCACAGTGCCTCTCCTCACTTCTTGTCAGAGGCACAGAGCTCAACGGACAGCTTGGAGCCTTGGACCAATGGTAAAGCACCATTGGCCCCAGCTGTCCAATAAAAATGTGTCATAGAAGGGGGCATGTGTCTAAAAGACACATGCTCCCTTCCAGCCCAGCCCTCTTAATTAGAAGGAAAAACATGGGTTCATGGGTATAAGATTTACCCACAATCCCATGTTTTTCTCACACAGTTAAGAGGGAGAATGAGAATCTTCTGCTGCTGAAAAAGTACTGTTTTAATCAAGCTAAATCATATACTATTATGCTATATGTTATAACATGATAATTTATTATTTATCTGTTTACTGTGAAATTACTGGTTGGAAGTTATAACTTCAAACTTCAGTAATTTGTCTGTTAAGCCACCTGCTTGAGTTCCACTACACAGTCCCTAAATATCCTTCCACAAACCTTTACATTTTTCCTTCCCAGATTCCTTTATCCTCCTCACCTGTACATAGTGCCCGCTGTCATACCCTCCACACTCCTCTCCTATACATAGTGCCCACTGTCATACCATCCACACTTCTCTCCTATACATAGCGCCCGCTGTCATACACTCCTCTCCTGTACATACTGCTCACTGTCATACCCTCCACACTTCTCTCCTATACATAGCGCCCGCTGTCATACACTTCACTCCTGTACACAGTGCCCACCGTCATACCCTCCACACTCCTCTCCTGTACATACTGCTCAGCATTATACCCTCCACACTGCTCTGCTGTACATACTGCCCACTTTCATAAACTCCTCTGCTGTACATAGTGCCGGCTTTCATACCCTCCACACCCCTCTCCTGTACATACTGCCCCATCATACCCTCCACACTCCGCTCCTGTACATACTGCCCACTGTCATCCCCTCCACACTCCTCTCTTGTACATACTGTGTCATGGTTATGCAGTAATGTTAGTCTGTCAGCTTACCTCTCCATGTGTTCAGCTTTAGAGGCCAGCCACTCTCACCTGGCTGCTTAAGTAATCTCTCCTCAAAGCATGGCTCCACCCCAGCCCCTATCAGAGAACTCTATATTAACCTGTGCACTGCAAGCCAGTCCTGCTGATCAATATTGTGTGTTTTGGCTTCCATGTGCTCATTGCTCTGTGTCCTACGTCTGATCCTGTTCACTGACCTTGGCTTGTTCTTGACTGTACTCGTCTGCTTCATATCCCGACCTTTGGCGTGTTCTTTGACTATCCCTATCTGCTTGTTGCCCTGACCTTTTGGCTTATCTCCTGACTATCCTCATTGTTTCAGACTGCTGCTTCCTTTCTATCCTTCAGTAGTCTACTGTGAGCGTGAGCTGGGAGACCCTGGGGGCCACGACCTGGAGCCAGACTGCAGCGAAGTCCATCCCCACCATCAGGGGCCCTGGTGAACACCCGCTGGCTCTTAGATTCCGTGCCCTGGGAAATCTCATGCTCTAGCTCGCACTTTGATCTGTGTTGGTGCTCCAGAGTACCTGTTTTCCTTACCCACCCAAGGCTCCATCCACAGCAGTCAGCTGTAGGGTCCACTACCTTGGGGTGCTTTTTAGAGGCCCTGAAGTAGGTTATGCCATAATATACTAGTATGCACAGTATATTATCATAGGGTAAACTTACCTGTCAGCACTCCAGCACTGCGCTGTGATCAATCCGGCGGGTCCCGAGCGCTTCTATCTTCACCCGGTCTTCCTTCCATGTTCTGTGCCTTCGGTCACTTGCCTTGGCCGGGTTGCGTTGATGTCACTCCCACGCATGCTCATGCACATCCTCTCTCTCTCTCTCTCTCATCCCCCCTCCCTCTCTCATCCTCCCTCGGTTACCCCTCACCCCTCTCCCATCCCCTTTCTCTCTCTCTCACCCTCCCTCTCTCCTTTTATTTTTTTAAAAGGCCGCACCGAAATCCACAGCACCAGGCCCATGATGTTCTTAATGCGGCCCTGAGTCCTGCTGTCTGTGTCAATGAACGCAGCAGCAGGACTCGGGAGCGCACCCGCACAAGTGCCCCCATAGAATGCAGCTCTCCGTGGGGTACTCGATTAGAAGGAGGAGCCAGGAGCGCCGCCCGGGCACCCCAGAAAAGGCGGGTCGGGGCCACTCTGTGCAAATCTTTTGCACAGAGGAGGTATTTATAACATTTTTTTTTTTTAAACAAACCTTTACAATCACGTTAATTTGTTAAAATGGTTTTAGCTTCACTTCATGTTGAATCAGAAAAATGCAGGTTTAACTTTGTATTTTGACTAGGTTGTGGAAATGTCAATAAGTGTTCTCCTCCTGGAATGAATACCATTGGGTTCCCTTGTAAATGAAGCCACGGATCTGACATAGCATTGAGTGTGTTTAAGGGTATTTTTGCCGGAGTTGTGATTACACAGCTGGGCTATGGTTTTAACAGCTTCCAATGAAAACAAAGAATAATGTGTGCCATTGAAAAGTGGGAATTTCATATTAAACTCTGCAAGAGTGCTAACCACTGAACAGTGAACGGTTCATAGACTCTCTACTGCAAGAAAATACAGTATGTATACGTATATTTCAAATACCTAAAATCATATCTCAAAAAAAAAAAACTCAAGCCTGCCTTTAAACCCCTCGAAAATAAGATCTGCATCTGTCAATTTGGCAAACTCGGTACAGATCCAAAATGTATAAACGTAAGAGCAGTCTAATGCATATAACAGAGCCAGATGTGTGTGTGTGCCCATTGCTCACTAAGTGCTACTGCAAAGTTGCTGCAACCTCAGAGGAAACTGGCACAGGTGGTTCCTAACTTTTGCATTTATAGAATGAAAAGAACAGCTTACACACATGAAAATACAGTAAATGCAACCCAGATGCTGTATTTTCATTGAATGGTTATATAGATAGGTTCACAGAAGACCGCCTAAGGTAATATACATTATGGCTTTCAAGTGGTATACCAGGATGCAGTACCCCCCCCCATCCATGTGTCCGGCCACCTAATCTACATGGGGCGCCGGATGCATGGATTCCAATGAAGGGCGGGTGTTTTTTTGAAGCAGGTGATTAGAGTCTGAGGCTCTAAAAGGCTTCAAAAAAGGGTGGGCTCAGGGCGCAGAGCACTGCGCTCTGAGCTCACCCAGTTGTGTGACAATAGCGAATATTTGCTATTGCCACACTGACCCTCCTCCCGGCCAATCAGGAAGCGGGTCCTGAGACCCGTCACTTGATTGGCTGAAAGGACAGGCGATCCTATTGGGCGCCTAGGAGGGGAAGGGAGGAGACGCACGGCGGAAGCCGCCATGATGCAGAGGAGGAAGAGACGTGATAGAAGCTGCAGCCCGTCACAAGAAGGAGCGCTGCTCACCCCCACAACCTAGATGGGATTTTTAAATCTTAAAAGTATTTGATCACACCGATCTTGGTGTGATCAGATGCTTTTAGGGCAGAAGGAACATCTGGGGACCCTAATAGATCCCAAATCTCAACCTGTCACTGCCTATTGCCTATTGCCGCCACAAGTTATGCTTACATTCCTTGTGACAGCAATCAAAGTGATACATTTTTTTTTTAAAGAATCTGTGTAAAAAAATAAATAAAATGTACATTTTTTTTTTTAAACTCCCCCATCCCTTAGTGATTGCAAAGGTGAATGCATGTGTTGGTCCCACACGCATACGTAAACAGCGATTGCAATACACATGTGAGGTATTGCCGTGAACGTCAGAGCAAGAGCAATAATTATATCCACATAACTCCTCTGCAACTCTAAACTGGTAACCTGTAATGTCTTATAAACTATCGCCCATGGAGATTTTTAAATACTGTAGTTTGGAGCCATTCCACAAGCATGCGCAGTTTTAAAGTGTAACATATTTGGTATCTATTTATTCGGTGTAACATCATATTTAATATATTTCCCAAAAAATTGCATTTGAAAAACCGCTGCGCAAATACTGTGTGACATAAAAAATTGCAAAGTCCACTATTTTATTCTCTAGGGCCCCTGCTAACAAAAATATATAATAGGGTTCTAGGTAATTTTCTAGCAAAAAATACAGATTTTTAAATGTAAACAAAAAGTGTCACAAAAGCCTGGGTCTTTAAGTGGTTAAAAAAAAAAAATTTCTATGGAGTAAGGATGTTGTCCAGCTTGGACCAATGTAACTATGTATATACCATGCCCGGTGGATGCCCCTGGAAGCTGGAAATCACTCAAGTAGACACTCCAGCGATCACCACTTGCTCCCGGGTCCTGTGCCGAGCAGCTGCTCTACTGCATTGTGAACACAGGAGATCAGTGATGTCACCACCCTGTATCTCCACCTACCAATCAATCAATGCTTTGCAGTCATTCAAAAAAAGAAAAGCATTCTCTGCATGGTGCCTGTGCCAAGCGACTGACCTCCTGTATTCAGTAAGCAGGGGTGCAGCACAGGACCCAGTAGCAAGTGGAGATCATTGAAGTAGCAGTGTCTACTTAAGTGATTTCAATGTGTCAAAAGGTAAAAACCACAACAGACAGTTTTTGACAATTCCTTTATAAAAAAAAAAAATCAAAAATTTGAAAAAGTGTCCTGCGATGTCCATCCATCTTCAATTTGGAAAAATAAATGGAAGAAGGAACCACTAAAGAGCTGATCCTAGAGGTTTCTGCCACATCCCCGGAAAAGTGGAAAGAACAAGACAACAGAAATGCCCCAGAGGGGATATTACGGGCAGTAGACTAGCAAGGATCAATGAATTCTAAGTACAAATGGAGTAGCGTTTTATAAAAAAATTGAAATATTTTATTCAGTATATAAAAAACATACTAACATTTAAAAACATTAGTGCAAGGGGAACAGTAATGTCAAAGTGCAACTGCTAGAGTGCTGCAGCAACCACATTTGAGGCAAACCAAATGGTCAAAGGCAAACTGGGGCTGCAGCAACAAACCCTTGCACCAGTTGCACTTTGACATTACTGTTCCCCTTGCACTAATGTTTTTAAATGTTAGTATGTTTTTTGTATACTGAATAAAATATTTCAATTTTTTATAAAACGCTACTCCATTTGTACTTAGAATTCATTGATCCTTGCTAGTCTGCTGCCCGTAATATCGCCTCTGGGGCACTTTTGTCGTCTTGTTCTATCCATCTTCAATTTCTCCGCCTGACGGACCCAAAAAATAGAAAACACGAAAAAACTCCGCCTCCATAGGAGGCCTCCTGGGGACTGCTGTCTTTTTGCTTTGACAGCTCTTATATAGACAATGGCGGGGCCACCCGCTGATGTAACCAGATGACCCCACCCCCCTGATGTCAGAAGGGGGTGGAGTCACTCGGTTACGTCACTGGGTGGCCCCACCCTTGCCTATATAACAGCTGTCAAAGCCAAGAGACAGCAGTCGTTGGGAGGCCTCCCATCGAGGCGGAGATTTTTTTATAATTTTTTTATGTTCCGGGTCCATCGGGCGGCATGGTTGAAGATGGATGGACGTCGTGGGACACTTTATTTATTTTATTTATTTATTTATTTTAATAAAGAAATTGTCAAAAACTGTCTGTTGTGGTTTTTACATTTGACACTTTTTTTTGGTGAATGAGTAGGAGTACAATGTACCCGATGCCCATTCGCATGGGGGGCGGGATCTGGGGGTCCCCTTGTTAAAGGGGGCTTCCAGATTCTGATAAGCCCCTCGCCCGCAGACCACGACAACCACAGCCCAGGGTTGTCGGGAAGAGGCTCTTGTCCCCATCAACAAAGCACGCACCCCCCCATGTTGAGGGCACGTGGCCTGGTATGGTTCAGGAGGGGGACGCTTGCTCTTCCCCCCCTATCCTGACCTCCAGGCTGCATGCTCGAATAAGGGTCTGGTATGGATTTTGGGGGGACCCTATGCCAATATTTTTTCAATTGTGGTGTGGAGTTCCCCTTAAAATCTATGCTAGACCCAAAGGGCCTGGTATGGATTTTGAGGGGGACCCCATGCTGTTTTTTTTTTAAGTTTTGGCGTGAAGTTCCCCTTAAAATCTACACCAGACCCAAAGGGCCTGGTATGTATTTTGGAGGGGACCCCACACAGTTTTTTTCTTAATTCTGTCATAGGGTTCCCTTTAACCACTTCAATACACTGTATTATATACTCTGCACTGCACTATATACCCTGCACTGTATTATATATACTACACTGACTGCACTGTATACTCTGAACTGTATTATATATGTAGCGGTACCCCTGTAAGGGCTGCTAAGTGTTGTGGCCCACCTATCACCCTGTTCATCCCGGCATTCAAGTCACTCCAAGGCAATGAACAGTCCATTTGTTTTTTTTGTTTTATTGAGGGGATTGAACTTGGATGGGGTATAGGAAGTATGCGATCCCCAGTGAATTTTAGAACAATCAATTGGGATGGCTTTTAGAACAAATAATTGGAACAACTTATATACACTCCGGTATATACAGATCTCTCTTCCTCCAGCACAACTCTTACTGCAGACCATTACTCCTCAGCTCCTCCAGCACTCTACTTGCTTGAGCTCCCAGGCACAGCTAGCATCGCATAGTTAGGCCTGACATTGGCCTTAGCAACTGCCTTTTGCATCTAGTATACTGTATACTACATGGACTGCACTATATACGCTGAACTGTATTCTATATACTACACGGACGGCACTTTTTCAGAGAATATGAATGATAACACAAAAACTTTCTTTCACTCATGATTAGTGTTTGTCTGAAGACATTTATTATCAATCAACTGTGTTTACTCTTTTTAAATCATAATCACAACACAAACTACCCAAATGACCCTGATCAAAAGTTTACATACCCCAGTTCTTAATACCGTGTATTTCCCCTTTTAACATCAATGACAGCTTGAAGTCTTTTGTGGTATTTGTGGATGAGGCTCTTTATCTTTTCGGATAGTAAAGCTGCCCATTCCTCCTGGCAAAAAGCCTCCAGTTCCTGTAAATTCTTGAGCTGTCTTGCATGAACTGCAGGTTTGAGACCTCCCCAGAGTGCATCCCGAACAATTTTCCTGGCAGTTGTGGTTGAAATCTTAGTTGGTCTACCTGACCGTGGTTTGGTTTCAACAGAACCCCTAATTTTCCACTTCTTGATTAGAGTTTGAACACTGCTGATTGGCATTCTCAATTCTTTGGATATCTTTTTATATCCCTTTCCTGTTTTATACAGTTCAACTACCTTTTCCTGCAGATCCTTTGACAATTGTTTTGCAAGGGTCTGTCAGGAGTCCAGAAACTCATTGACCATTTATACACACACACACTAATTACAAGCAAGCAGATCACAGGTGAGGATGGTTACATTTAATAGGCATTCAAACCCCTTTGTGTCAACTTGTGTGCATGTTATCAGGCCAAAATCACCAGGGTATGTAAACTTTTGAACAGGGTCATTTGGGAAGTTTCTATTGTCATTATGATTTAAAAAGAGTAAACACAATTGATTGATAATAAATGGCTTCAACCAAACACTAACCATGAGTGAAAGATAAGTTTTTGTGTTATCATTCATCATAAATGGCCAAGAAATCATACATTCTGCCAGGGTATGTAAACTTATAAACACAACTGTATACTCTGAACTGTATTATAAATACTATAGGGACTGCACTATATACTGTGAACTGTATTATATATACTATACGGACTTCACTATATACTCTGAACTGTATTATATATACTATACGGACTGCACTATATACTCTGAACTGTTTTATATATATATACTGCACTGACGGCACTATATACTCTGAACTATATTAAATATATATTACAATAACTGCACTGTATACTCTGAACTGTATTATATATATATTTACTACACTAACTGCACTATACAATCTGAACTGTATTATATATATACTGGACTAACTGCACTGTATACTCTTTACTGTTTATATATATATATATATATATATATATATATATACTACACTAACTGCACTATATACTCTGAATGGTATTGTATATATACTACACTGACTGACTGACTGCAAACTATACTAACTACCTGCCTAATCTCTATTCATTCACTATATATGGCCAGCGTGTAAGCAGTAGCCTTATATGGTGTGGGGTGTGGATCGCACTGTGATTGGCCAAAGTATGCAGGTCAGGTGCATGCTTTGGCCATTCAGCAGCCGTCAATGCACTGAGATCTCGCAGTGCATTATGGGGCACTCCGCGGCGGGCAAACTTGCCGCGAGCGCCCCATATGTTCGTTTGTTCTACGAACAAACAAACAGCTAATGTTCGAGTCAAACTTACGTTCGATTCGAACATCGAGCCATTCAGGTGACCAAGCACACTCCTTTATTTCCATATAGTAAAACAATACAGCCTCCAAGCTCCCCTTATAGCCAGCCAAGCACACGCCTTTAATTCCAGATGTTAAAAAAATAATCTGGCCTCCAACCTCCCATTATAGCCAGCCAAGCACACTTCTTTATTTCCAGATGTTAAAAAAAAAATACAGCCTCCAACCTCCCCTTATAGCAGACCAAGCACATTCCTTTATTTCCAGATGGTAACAAAATCTGGCCTTCAACCTCCCCTTACAGCTGGCCAAACATACTCTTTTATTTCCAGATGGTAAAGAATCCACCCTCCAACCTCCCCTTATAGCCGGCCAAGCACATTCCTTTATTTTCCCCACTTTGTATAAAAAATCCTCTAGGTCCTAACTAATCTCCATAGCGCAACCATATGTAGAAATAAATAAATCATCGGGGGGGGGGGGAGTTATCCAGAAATGGATTTTTGGCTCTACCCTCCTCCTAAAAAATACCATATACTGCATGTCCATTCCAGTATGATACATATACAAAATATGAAATCCAACTACACTAACTGGGACCTCACCCAATAGATACATTACAAAAACCTTCATTATACATTGAATTAAACACGGACACACATAGTTAAAAACATGCCAGATTGCCCTCCATTCATGGTAAATTGATGTAAAACAGTATAGTTCATGTAATCTTATGCCCTGTACACACGGTCGGATTTTCCGACGGAGAAAGTGCGATCGGATTGCGTTGTCGGAAATTCCGTTCGTGTGTGGGCTCCATCGGACTTTTTCTGTCGGAATTTCCGACATGCAAAGTTTGAGAGCAGGATATAAAATTTTCCGACAACAAAATCCGATCCTTTAAATTCGGATCGTGTGTAGACAAATCCGACTGACAAAGTGCCACGCATGCTCAGAATAAATTAAGTTTATATTCCCGACGCACGTGTTTTACGTCACCGCATTCGGAACGATCGGATTTTCCGACAACTTTGTGCGACCGTGTGTATGCAAGACAAGTTTGAGCCAACATCCGTCTGAAAAAATCCGATGGACTTTGTTGTCGGAATGTCCGATCAATGTCCGATCGTGTGTACAGGGCACTAGACTTATTAATTCCAAACATAGTACACATTCCCCAGATATGAAATAAAGGCTGGGGGACAATTTGTGACCTTAAAGAAATAGGAGAATGATGGCTGTCCTCAATAAATTGGGACAGATCAGCAGGGAAGCAGTTTATGACCTTAAAGTGATACTAAACACACACTGTTTAATTGACATTGTCACTTCTGTTTCTGTATATGGGTGATAGCACTGATTATTTTCGTTTTGAATCATTTTTATTAATACATTTCAGATAAATAATAGAAAAAATCCCAGGCTCCAGATAACCAGTCTAGGGGTGCAGTTGAGGAAGAAGAAAAAGAAAGGAAAGGGGTTAAAGTAAAGGGTAAATTAGGTGTGTGATGTGTTGGTGATACTCCAAGCTTGGACTCCAGAAGCGTTTTCAGACTCTACAAGTGCCCTATCAGGTTGTCAGAAACCATGAAATCAGACCGAGACAGAAGTACAATTAAATGACACTTGTTTAAAAATAAAAGTAAATAGAACAAACGTAGTCAACACATAGCCAATAGTTCAGTAACTGGAACGGATAGTCAGCCAAGCTAGAAGGTCAGGGATCAGTGAAGTGAAACAGCAAGCAGGATCTGGAGCCAGCCAAGTAAGTCTTTAAACAAGAGCGCAGGAGATGAGATGTTGACCAAGGCGAAGGCAGAGATCCTCTGGGCTGGACAGCTTAAGTAGGCATTACTGACGAGCAGGATATCATCAATAGCTGAGTAACTGTGGAGAGCTGGCAATTAGCTGACAGCTGAGCAGCCAGCTCAGAGAAGGAAAGGCTGAGCCCAGCCCTGACACAGGTAGGTAATCCAAGGTTCCCAAATCTTTTCGAACTGTGGAATTGTTTCATTGAGGATGGCTGAGAGTTTTGCGTTGATCATTATCCAGGATAGTTTGGCATTAATCAGGTTGAACGGTATCACGGGGGACCTCCACAACTTGGATATTGCGATATGGGCCACTAAAAAGACAAAAGAGGTCAATTCCGCATGCATCGTTAAGCTTCTAAAATTGGGCGGCTCAGTAGGGCCTCTTGTGTATTCTTTTTAAGGTCTGTGCCTGTTAACGAGTAGAGAAAATTGTATACCCTTATCCAGAATCTACAGACTTGGGCACTCCCGCCAAATATGGAGGAACAAACCATCTTGGGAGAAGCCTCTAAAGCAGCGTGGATGTAGGAGGCAAGTCTCTTTGGGACCATATACTATTGGAGTAGCACTTTGTAATTTGCCTCTATAAGTGAGGTATTAATATATGTTCTGGATGTATTGTCCGCAAATTTGTGCCAATCCTCAAGATCAAACTCCACTTGCAGGTCCTGTTCCCATTTTAGCATATAATGCTGTTTAGAAGAAGATGATAATGCTGATATCAAACCATGTTGTTTATCTCATGTTCTACCTACATTTTCCAAAGCTGTCTGGCTAGCAATATCCCCTAGTCGTTGTATCGACTGTAATAAATGAATCAGTTGTGTATAACGATAGACCTCCATGTCAGGGAGTTGGTGTCTCTCCCATAATATTTGGAGTGAAAGAACCTTCCCCCAAGACAGAAGTCTGCTATGCTCCGAAATCCCTTCTTCGTCCACCATTTGAAGGACGCTGGGGTGAGGCCCAGGGTGAACAACGGGTTAGACAAGATAGGAGCAAGGGGGCTATAGGCTGATTGGAGATGATGAGATGTATTGAGCCTGTCCCATAAGCCTAAGGAAAATTAAAGGGTGGGACAGAGAATAGGCGGTCTTGCTTTTGACGGTAACCAAATCAGGTGACTAGGAGGCCTGTGGGGAGTTGCCGAGTTATCTATGAACATCCAGGGCATCAATGATTTGTGAGTGTGAAAGCAAGCCACTGTAATTATTTTAGATTAAAAAAATCGAAGTACCTTTTTCTTAATTAATATACAACTGTCACATGAGCCAGATCTTTCCCAGCCTGTCTGCAGCAAAACATATGCAGCTTATAGTCCTCTGCTGCTAATCACATGTTCAAAATAAAAAAACAGCCTTTGGAATACAGAGTAAAAATAAATAATGAATATAAATAAACTGTTTTAAATTGTCATACAAATATACATATATTTGAAATCAATCTTTATTATTTTTTTGGAAAAACCATGGTGTGGGAGGATTTCTGCCAGTCACAGCTGTGTCACGCTCCTTCAGGCTGTGTCTTAGTATAACGGGAAGGTGAAGTTTCCCTCAATCAACATGTAATATCCTGCCCCCAATGCGTTTAGCTAGTTAGTGGGCATGGAGAAGGAGAGAGGGAGAGGGCTGTCATTTACCACTGTGTATACACCCACATGTGACTCTATAGTCACTTCTGCTGTTTAGATGTGATAGGGAGGAAATACTCAGCATAGAAACTCACTGAAAACTGAGCATGTGCAGAACTGCCACCACAGATGCAAAATCCATAGCTGAATTGGTGACAAATGGTGGAGATAGAGAACAGCAGGATTAACCAGGTTTTTTTGCAGAATACAGAAAACCAATCTCATAGTTACTGAGCGAGTATGAATAGCATGTAATACAGCATTTATTGATAGTTTTTTATACTGTGAGTTTACTGACACTTTAAGGAAATATTAGAGTAATAGGTGTCCACAACTGATTGGGACAGATCAGTCCTTGAGCCATAAAGAGGCAGTAATAAGCCTAATTGTGAATTTTCTTATAGTTCCACAAAATCATGATTTCACATGTGTAACTGCTGAGAATTCCACCATGCAGATACAATGTTGTCCATGCGTGGCTGTTAGGCTCGGTTCACACTGGGGCGACTTGTCAGGCGACCTAGTCGCCTGACAAGTCGCCTCCCGTTCTGTGCTATGGAACCGTTCTAATCGGAGCGACTCAAGTCGCTCCGACTTAGAAAAAGGTTCCTGTATTACTTTGGGGGCGACTTGGGGCGACTTGCATAGACTTCTATGCAGAAGTCGTCTCGCAAGTCGCCCCGGCAGTCGTTTGCAGGTCGCCTCGCTGAGGCGACCTGCAAGTCGTGCCGCCGATGTGTGAACCGAGCCTTAAGCTGACTGATGATAAATGTAATTACACATTACAAGGTAAATACTGCGATCTAGAGGAGGATATACAATCACCATTATAAGATATCCAAACAACAGAGTCCACTCAAATAAGATATAAGCAAAAACTCAGTTGACCTCTGTCACACTTTCAGCCAGTGTTCAAGTCACAAATTAGAGCATCTTTAATCAAATTGCACATTCAGACATCCACCACATGCATTGTTCCATATAGGCCCATAAGGCTATCAGCAATTTCCATCATATAAATGCTGTGTATAGAGGCTATACTTATCAGTTCCCAGCTTTGATTAGAGCATCCTGGATGAAGAAGAGCAGAGTGGCTAAAAATTGCCTGACCGGTTTCGCCGGTTCAAATCGACTGTTTCAGAGGCAAATGGCAAATCTACTATGAAACACTAGCATATATACAATACAAACGCCAAGCACCATGGCCACGTACGACATGCACAATGACATCACGATGCACGCACTTTACTGTGCATGCGCGCCATGATGTCAGCATGCAGCCCGCAGCCCAAAGTGCACAGCGCGGCTGCCATCTTAACCGCAAAGGACTCGATGTTGAGAGTTTTTAGATAATCTATATATGTAGACAAGGGACACCTGGAGGACAGTAAAACAAGGCAATGATACATCCAAGTAAATAAACAAATTACACCTACTAAGCATGTCAGATTTAATAAAGATGATAATAATAAAGATCTTTACTAAAGTGATAAAAAGGAAATATAATGAAATAATGCAACAGCCTTAGCACAGAATCAAAAATGCAAAAAAATGAAAAAAAATATTACCACTTATGGACCGCCCGCCATCCTTTTACGTCGCTACTTTGAAGAGGAATACCATTCCTATGGCAGCAGCTAGCTACCATAACCCCGGTATCCTCTTCTTCAGCGGGTGGTCTGCTTCAAGATAAAAGTGGTCTCTGCGGCGGATTCACCGCAAGATCACTTTTATTGGCGGCAGGAGAGGGCCCCCCTACCGCCGCTCTCTGGTGCCTTTTTTTTGCATTTTAGTGTAAATATGAGATCTGAGGTCTTTTTGATCCCAGATCTCATATTTAAGAGGTCCTGTCATGCTTTTTTTTTCTATTACAAGGAATGTTTACATTCCTTGTAATAGGAATAAAAGTGACACAATTTTTTTTTTAAAAGAACAGTGTAATAAATAAAAATAAAAGGTAAAATAAATAAGAGAAAAAAATTTAAACGGGCCCCAAGCTCGCGTGCAGAAGCGAAACACACACGTGACTAGTGCCCGCATATGAAAACGGTGTTCAAACCACATGTGAGGTATCGCCGCGATCGTTAGAGCGAGAGCAATAATTTTAGCCTTAGACCTCCTCTGTAACTCAAAACATGCAACCTGTAGAATTTTTTAAACATCGCCTATGGAGATTTTTAAGGGTAAAAGTTTGTCACCATTCTACGAGCGGGCGCATTTTTGAAGCGTGACATGTTGGTATAAATTTACTCAGTGTTACATCATCTTTCACAATATAAAAAAAATTGGGCTAACTTTACTGTTGTCTTATTTTTTAATTAAAAAAAAGTGATTTTTTCCAAAATAAGTGCGCTTGTAAGACTGCTGCGCAAATATGGTGTGACAGAAAGTATTGCAACGACAGCCATTTTATTCTCTAGGGTGTTAGAAAAAAAAAGATATAATGTTTGGGGGTTCTAAGTAATTTTCTAGCAAAAAAAACTGTTTTTAACTTGTAAACACCAAATCTCAGAAAGAGGCTCGGTCCTTAAGTGGTTAATTGAGAAAACGTTACAGAGTAGGGCTATGAGGGCACTTTCACACTGGGGCGGGCGTCGGGGGTAAAGCGTTTCACCGTCATCTTTTCGGCCGCTAGCGGGGTGCTTTTAACACCCGCTAACGGCCAAAAAAGGTTTCAAAGTGCCGGCGCTTTGGTGGCTCTGCCCATTAATTTCAATGGGCAGGGGCGCTGTAGGAGCGGTGCTGCTTGCAGGACTGAGCGTCCTGCCAGCGCATCGCTCCAGTGTGAAAGCACTTAGGATTTCACGCTGTAGTGAGGGGAGAGGCGCTATTTTTAGCACTAAAGCGCCTCAGTGTGAAAGGGGTCTAAGTAAGCGAGGCCACAGTCAGTTCATCAGGCCCTGGGTACTGCTATGGCCACTAAATGTGCCCCGGCATATGCTAATATCTACCTATGGGATTGGGAATCTTGGCTTTTTGGGGGAGAAGACGTGATTGTCAAGGATTGTTTCCTGATACAGGTACATTTTGGACTGGCACGGCAAGGGAAGCTGAGGAATCTATCAAAGAACGTATGGTGAACCCATACTATCTAAAGTTTACAAGTGAGTGTCATCCTAGGAGAGTGGCTTTTCTAGATCTGTATATTGAGTTGAGTGAAGAACATACGGTAATAAGAAAGCTATATCGGGAAACCTACATCGACATAAAGCTTTCATCTGGAGGCTTTGATTCATAGCATTCCGATAGGCTAATACCTGAGGGCCCAGAGGAACTGCACAAACCAGACTGATTTTGAATTTAAAGCCCGTGATCTACAAAGAGGTTGACCATAAAACTTTGATTTTTAGTCATGGTAAATCTAAAAGTTATTATCAAAATATTACCAAACTGTGGGGGTTATTTACGAAAGGCAAATCCACTTTGCACTACAAGTGCACTTGGAAGTGCAGTCACTGTAGATCTGAGGGGAAGATCTGAAATAAGGGGAAGCTCTGCTGATGTTATCATTCAATCATGTACAAGCTAAAATGCTGTTTTTTATTTTCCTTGCATGTCCCTCTTAGATCTACAGTGACTGAAATTCCAAGTGCACTTGTAGTGCAAAGTGGATTTGCCTTACGTAAATAACCCCTTATGTCTCCAATGCACTAAACTCATGACCAAAGTAAAGCTGGCCATACACCTATAGATTATCTGCAGATTTTCTATGGTTAGGAAAAAGTGGGAGATTCCTCCATCCACACAGTTTAGCAAACACGGAGAAATCTGTTGCACTTTTTCCATCTAACCATAGAAAATCTGCAGATAATCTATATTTGTATGGCCAGCTTTAGAGACATCTGTGCCACAAATTGGCTTTTGCTTGTGGATGACCCCTCGGTAGGTAAATTGGTCTCTATGAGCTCACTAATAATACACCTGAAGGCATGTTCCCTGGGTGATTTATTAGACATAATGACATCTCTTGGAAACAACCATTGCCACCTAGAAGTGTGGGCATGACCAGGTGTAGCACAAGTGAATTTTGTCCCTATATGAATAAGGTTGACATTGCCAACAGGAAGGACCCTTATATGCAATCAAAAAGTAATATGTGACACCACTGGTGTTGTTTACATCATCTTATGTACTTGTGGATCCTTCTACTTTGGCAAGACAATTCTTCTTGTAATGATATCGTGTACTGGGCACACGAAAAGCTGTGTCTGTGGGCCATGTTATTCAGAAATCATAGGTCGGCCATGATGGGTTTGTAGAACAGTTACACATTGCAGCAGCAAATGCCTAGGAATACACCTCCATAGCCTTTTAATTTAGCTCCCATTTCAAAGGACCTGTTATCTCCACTGAAACTATAACAAAATCCTTCAGTTCTGTCACCTGTGTTTTGTAGGGCAATGAAATCAATACAAGAATACATAGCGTGCCATAAAATGTCTACCCTAAACTAATGGGGGATCGTAAAAGGCATTCAGGGCCAAGAGGTGACCTCCAATTTAACAAAATCCACACACAATTCATAAAATCAGACAGGAACATGACACATTAACCACTCGATGTTCCGCAATCGTGGCACAGAGAGGCAGAATGGGATACCTATGTAAACAAGGCATTTCCCTGTTTTGCCTAGCAACATAGTTACACATACCTCCCAACAGTCCCGGATTCTGCGGGACAGCCCCGGATTCAGACTTATGTCCCGCAGTCCCGCTCAGCTGAGCTGTTTCCCGCATTGCCTCCACTGCCACTCACTCTTGTAAAGTGCAGGCAGTTTTCAAGGCTTGTGACCAGCTCCTAGATTGACCAATCATTAAAAAACATTTGCGGAGCCCCATTCTTCTATCAGTGGGGCCCCAGGAGGCAGTAGCAGAGCGGGAACTCTTTTTTTTTAATGTAGGGGCGGAGGCAGCTAGAGCCGCATTTGCCAACAGTTAGTTTAAAGTTCCGGCCCCCAGCCTATCTCTCCCTGGCGGAGTGATATGGAGGGGATGCCTGTGTGCCTCACTCTCTCAGGAAGTGTTGAGAGCAGAAGGCAGGACTGCAGCCAGCGGTGACTGTGAAGGAAAGGTACGTGGAGGGTGTACGGACTGTTCAGAGGTCATCATCCAGGCAGCAGTAGCTGCGGCAGGGCCACAGAGCAGGGACAAGGAGGAAGCAGAAATATGACGGCAACATGTGAGCTGGGGGTGCCGGGAGGAGCGTTTCTGCCACTACAAGGCTGATAGGAGTAGTGACAGCGGCATCATTACTCCTGTCAGCTTAGCTCTGGATGAGAAAAATCCAATCAAGAGAACAGGAGAGAGCCCGGAGGAGGTACGGAAAGTGCTCTCATTCCTCTCCAGCTTCATGATGTCACTGTAGCATCCCTGCATTGCCACTGTCACTGTCACATTGGAACTTTACAGTTTGCTTACCCACCCCCATCTCCTCCCAGCAATAGAAAGGTCAGCAAACAGTGCCCCCATTCTCAATCCCTGCAGCCGATCTGGTAGGTGACCCCCCCCCCCCAAGCTCTCCTCTCAGTCCTGCTTTTCTCCTCTCATTCCCCACCACTGACAGCTCCGCTACTCCTCTCCCTGCAATCAGTGATTGGAGTCCCCCACAGCATCTCTGATCCTAATACTCATCTCCTCTTCCCTGTTATCAGTCACTCCTGTCCCCACACAGCAGACCTCCTTTCCCTCTTCACTAAATGTCTGCACTGCACCCTTTCCCTGCCACAAGTTCCTGATAGACTCCTGGGCTCCTCCATTCCCCGGATACTTCTCCTGTCCACAGCCCAACTCCCTCCACTTCACACTGTAATCCAGCCTGTATTATCTCCCTCATAGCTGTCTTCATCCTAGGCTTAGGATCCCTGTCTATGGATTTTATATCCCTGGATCACCCCTTCTAACACCCCCCAGTGCCTGATGTAAAGGGGGACTCTTGATGTCACAGGAAGACTGCTGATGTAATTGTAAACTACCAATGTTAAAGGGGGACCACCAATATTAAAGGGGGACCACCAATGTTAAAGGGGGACTCTGATGAGAAAGGGGCCCCAAATTTAAGGGCCATTGCAGATGTAAAGGAGGACTCTTGCTGTAAAAGGGGACTCAGATGTGAAAGGGTGGCTCTTAATGTAAGGGGTCTTCTGATGTAAAGGGGAACTACTGGTGTGAAGGAGGGGACTTTAATGTGAAGGGGGCACCTGATGTAAAGGGGAGATTCTGATATAAAGGGTGACTAAGTATACCTCAGCCCGTAACTGTATCTGAGTGTATACATGGTGTAGGTTTATGTCAGCGGGCCTCTCATTCATAGCACAGAAATTAAGGAGTATTTTGTGGGTATGAGGACTGCGGACTGTGTACAGTATATAACACTGTAAAGCCGTAATAAACCCAAAATCAAAAATGTAATATATTTTAGCTTAGTAATCATTAGATGTAGTGGCTGCATTTGTTTTTTTTTTGTTTTTGTTTTTTTAATTTTCACCTGGTAATCTGCTCAGTAACACACCTCCTGTATTAGTGAGACACAACTCTGGATGAAAGAGCAATGGGGGCACCTTTGAACAGCAACATTGTCAGTCTGGAAGGAAAGGAGTGTTAGATGGACTAGAAGATTTAAATACACTAATACTTTATAAGCAATTGCAGCAAACATATTTTTTCTTTCAGGAGTCTTACATAAATAAAAAAAAAAGCTGATCATTGTAAGCACCCCTGTCAATGGTAAATGGTTTGTCTCAACTCTCTAATGACTACATCTGCAGGACAGCTTGTTCTTTTGAAAAACCAAAAAAACATACTGGCTGGATCACCAGGTGAAAATAGAAGAAAACCTAAAAAAGAAAGAAAAAGAAAACGAATGCAGCCATCACATCTAAGAATTTGTAAGCTGAAATATAATAAATGTTTGCTTGTGGGTTTAATACCATATTACCATAATACCATATATTAGACTCTATTTAACCATGTTCCTTTAAGCCACCTCAAAATTCAAAGCATTTAAGCCACGCCCATTATTGTCGTGATGCGCTCCGCATGTCTTTTCCATCCCTAGGTGTCCCTCATTCTCAAGTTCCAAAGTTGGGAGGTATGGTTACATAGTTACATAGAAGGTGAGGTTGAAAAAAGACACAAGTCCATCAAGTCCAACCTATGTGTGTGATTATATGTGATGCATATTCCTGTATGTTGCTCTCATTCAGGTGCTTATCTAATAGTTTCTTGAAACTATTGATGCCCCCCGCTGAGACCACCACCTGTGGAAGGGAATTCCACATCCTTGTTGCTCTTATGTCCTGTACACACAATAGGATTTTCCGACAACAAAATCCTTGTTTTTTTCTGATGGATGTTGGCTCAAACTTGTCTTGTATACACACGGTCACACAAATCTTATCGGAAATTCCGATCGTCAAGAACGCGGTGACGTACAACACATAAGACGAACCAAGAAAAATGAAGTTCAATAGCCATCAATCTGCTTGATTCCAAGCATGCGTGGAATTTTGTGCGTCGGAATTGTATACACACGATTGGAATTTACGACAATGGATTTTGTTGTCGAAAAATTTGAGAACCAGCTCTCAAATTTTGTGTGACGGAAATTCCGATGGAAAGTGTCCGATGGAGCCTACACACGGTCGGAATTTCCGACAACAAGCTCCTACAGAACATTTTTCGTCGGAAAATCATATCGTGTGTACGCGGCATTACAGTAAAGAACCCCTACATAGTTTAAGATTAATTTAGTCATTGGGAGCAGCAATCTCTGTCATGTTCTAGTGAGCCCATCCCCCCTACAATTAGAACATGCTGAGGGAACACAGTTAACCCCTTGATCGCCCCCTAGTGTTTAACCCCTTCCCTGCCAGTGACATTTACACAGTAATCGGTGCATTTTTATAGCACTGATCGCCGTATAAATGCCAGTGGTCCCAAAATAGTGTCAAAAGTGTCCGATCTGTCCAACGCAATGTCACAGTCACGATAAAAATCACAGATCGCCGCCATTACTAATAAAAAAAAATATTAATAAAAGTTTATAGTAAAAAATGCCGCGCTGGAGCAATAAAATAAAGCAGCAGTGAACAGTGTGACCACACAAATATCAATAATAAAAATAAACTGCGCTAAGTGTCCTTTAGTTGATATTGACATAAATATTTGAAGTGAATGTACAATGGTATAGTCCAAATATCGCTTTGAGTAAGAAAAAGCACTCCGGATCATCCAAATGGTACAACATGCATAGAAATGATTCACAATCCAGAGATCACGACCATGAATTGCCCTTACCAGAACGCCAAATATAATAAGCGGATGGCTTAAAACCCAGCCGGGGCCTTTTGGGATAAGGACCGATCAGCTCTGTCAGAGTTCAGGCGTAGTTCCCTCAGTTCATTACCGAAAGAGAAACAAAAATGCTTGCCATAGTATAATATTGTTTTGCAACCAAATATGAGCATGCGCCTGAAACCAACACCCTATTGTGCATTTGGATGACAGTGTAGTGCGGTCTGGGGGGGCGGAGCCTAGGTCTTCTTGTGAATTACATGTCAATAAGGGATATCATTAGGCTGGAAGTCCCATCTGACAGCTGGCCGGACAGAATTAGACTGAGACCTTGCCAGACTGCACCTGTCCCCTCCACTGCTTGTGTCTGCAGTCAGCATGCTGAACTTGTGACAGTGATCACATTGTCCCTGGAGGGATCCACTATAGAGATCACACACTGCTCTCTATGTACTGGGGGATTATTAGGGTTGTGTCCAGGTAATTGATCCCCGGGGGTCCCCCTTCCTGGAGTTCTGAAGATTTGGGTGCTCACCTGGAGCTGATCCCCATCACAGGCATGAGACATGGCGTCTGTCAAGGTGGCAGTGCGAGTCCGACCGATGAACCGCAGGATTTCCTGATACAGCCATCAATCTCCCAGTGATATAGAGCCCAATGAATATTAGGTCTGAGAGTTGGTAAGCACACTCTACAGTTGTGGTGGTGGGTTATCACCTTTGTTCCAAATGCACAATAGGGTGTTGGTTTCAGGCGCATGCTCATATTTGGTTGCAAAACAATATTATACTATGGCAAGCATTTTTGTTTCTCTTTCGGTAATGAACTGAGGGAACTACGCCTGAACTCTGACAGAGCTGATCGGTCCTTATCCCAAAAGGCCCCGGCTGGGTTTTAAGCCATCCGCTTATTATATTTGGCGTTCTGGTAAGGGCAATTCATGGTCGTGATCTCTGGATTGTGAATCATTTCTATGCATGTTGTACCATTTGGATGATCCGGAGTGCTTTTTCTTACTCAAAGCGATATTTGGACTATACCATTGTACATTCACTTCAAATATCTATGTCAATATCAACTAAAGGACACTTAGCACAGTTTATTTTTATTATTAATAAAAGTTGCCATAAATCTATCCCCTATTTTTTAGAAGCGATAACTTTTGTGCAAACCAATCAACATACGCTTATTCCGATTTTTTTTTACCAAAAATATGTAGAAGAATACATATTGACATAAACTGTGGAAGAAATTAGTTTTTTTATATATTTTTTTGCAGATATTTATTATAGAAAAAAGTAAAAAATATTGTTTTTTTTTTCAAAATTGTCCCTATTTTTTTTGTTTATAGCGCAAAAAATAAAAACCGCAGAGGTGATCAAATATAACCAAAAGAAAGCTCTATTTGTGGGGAAAAAAGGATGTCAATTTTGTTTGGGTACAACGTCGCATGACCGCGTAATTGTCAGTTAAAGCGACGCAGTTCCGTATCGCAAAAAAGGGCTTGGTCAGGAAGGGGGTAAATCCTTCTGGGGCTGAAGTGGTTAATATTAAGTATATATTTGAATGGGTAATATCATACCGAACAAGCTCATACATGACTAATCTAGAGCATACAGAAGGGAAGATAGCAGTCTCCTACCTCCTGGGTGACAGGCTTATCTGAGATACCCTTTGTTTAGTATCCCTGGACACAAAATGGAATGCTAAACAATAATCTACCAGTTTATAGAATGCAATCTATACATATTGGAAGATATTAGTATAAAACTGTGTGTAAGGGAAGGCCATGATACAGTCATAAACACAATGGCCACTACTCAGCCGCTTAATTGGTCAAATGGTCTCTGACAACACCCCCCATGCTTTTCAGAGAAAAAGAAGGCTGCTCCTGGAGTTGACAGCTCTCTTTAATATCAAGCCAAAGAACATGTAACAGGGCATGTGAGAACCACTGCACCATTTTTGCTTATTCACTGGACTCTGCTAAATCAGAACATTGCAAGTACTGTATGCTTCCTTTTCAACACTTTTTTTTATTTCTCTGCTGTTTTATTGTCTCTTTATTTCTTTGTAACACCCTTTTTCTGTAAATATTTTATTTGCACCATTTTGACCTTTTCATTAATATACCCTATTTTGAAAAGTGTTAAAACTGTCTCTAAAGCTTTTAATGCAATCTAAAAGAATCCCTATCTTTTGAAGAGTGCTACTGTCGTATAAATCTCTGAATATACCTGTCTTTGGTGACAGTTTGTGTTATTCTAAAATCATAGTTGTTGTTGCTCGGTAAAAAGGGTAGTGGTGGCAGTTTAAAGGGTTAATTACTTAATTAACTTAACGCAGTGGCAATTGCTCTCAGGTTGCTGACACCTAGATTGTGGGCCTACAAACTGGAAAATCTTTGTGCAGGGTGCAGCTGAGAGTGTCATTGTTATGTAAGTGACAGCGCGGTGTGTGAGATTAGCCAGTCAATTGTCACGAGTTGGTGAGAAGAGCAGGGGTCTGATATCCGCTGTCGGCAGAGTTCTATTCAAAGGAAATTGCAAGACCATATTTATGAGGTTTCCACTTATCATTTGAAAGCCCCTCTTGCCTGGCATGTTTGCTTGGACCATGACAGGGATCCTAGGTGTTTGAGCTGTTGGGTCGTGGAGGATGTTCCCCAAAGTTCTAGGGGGGGGTAACTTCGACAAGGTGCTGCTGCAACATGAGACCGGGTAGATCTGGGAGCTAGATCCGACCAATCCCCTGGTCTCAATGATAGTCTAAGTTTTGCCCCTTTCCTGAAATCCTAGTCCTACCCTTATTTTGGGAGCACTATCTGATCTACCTTATGGTGAGAGATCATGTTCTATTTGAGGTTGGCACATTTGTGCCCTTTGAAAATATTTCATAATCTTGATGAATAGGGATTTATATCCTGTTGGAAGCATTTTTATGATATATAATTTCATATGCATTTATATGATAGATATATTTTGATATAGGACTCGTTAGAGATTTTTTGACGTTATGTCTGTCTGCAACTTGAGGTGTCTTGCGTATTCCAAATCAGCGATGCAATAGATAGTACCTCAGAGCCGGGTTTACTCAAGGTGGGTCATTACCACAACTTCAGTATGTTCTGGTGGGGTAAGGTCTCGGAACCAGCCCAAATCAGTTTTCTAGTTTTAGATAGAATGGAATGATAGCATGGCACATCAAATACTGGTCCATGTAGGGAGAAAGGAAAGGACAGCAGAAGAGAAACAGAAAGAGTAGGGGGGTAGGTAAATAGTGGGGAGAGGGGAAGTTATAGGAAGGAGGGGGAGGTCAGGGGGGAAGTGGAGATATACCGTGTGTGAGGTCACAGAACACAGAGGTGGCGGGGGAGATTCGATGTTGTATCTCTAGGATATTAAGTAGGGTCTGTGTCTGGTATAATTGTTTTAGTCGGCCGGATCACAGTCAAGGAGGGCTCTACCCCCATCGGAGAAGATAAAAATGTTCCAAAGCGACCAGGTCTTGGAATAGAGTTCTTGTTGATGGCGTGCTGAAAGAACCAAGTCTTCCAGCTTGTTTATTTCTCCTACTTTTCAAAGCCACATTCCTATTGTTGGGGGTTGTGGGGATTTCCATTTCAGAGGGATGCATGCTTTAGCCGCGTCTAAGAGGTGGCGTATGATGGATTTTTGTATACCTTCCCAGGGGTATTGGAGGCATGGAGAAGGAAAAAGGCCGCGTCATCCGGTATTGGCCGTTCTGTGAATTTTTGGGCAATGCATTTTATCTCTTTCCAGAACTGTTCTAGTTTGGGACAGGTCCAAAAAATATGGAGGATGGTACCCCGTTCTTCTTGGCATATCCAGCATTTATCAGAAGTTGTGGAGAAGATTTTATGCAATCTCACTGGCGAGTGAGAGTTTTAAAGTTAGTTTCTTGCACTTTCGTGCAGATAGAGGATTTGTATGTAAACCTGAGGATGTGTTGTCGTTGTGTACTGAACGGTTTACCGAAGTCCTCCTCCCATTCACGGATGCAGCTTAGAGAGTGGGGTTTCAGGGGTGTGATCAATAAGTTGTAGATGGCTGAGAGCATGTGGGGCATCGCACCTAAGTCCGAGCAATATTCCTCAAAAGTTGTGAGTGGTCTATTAAATTCGCCCGGGGACGGGAGAGATCGAAGAAAGTGAGGAAGTTGGAGAGTGCTCCAAAATCCCAGACAAAAGTTACCAGTCGGTTCGGCTAGCACCGAGACTGTCAGTCAGGTCCCCGCGATAAGGAACCGGGAGGCTTGTGAATAGCCTGATCTCATTAGGTTCCGGAAGTTTGTATCCTGGAATCCTGGGGAGAAAAGAGAGTTCCCCAGTATTGGAAATAGTGGTGAGGTCGGGGAGGAAAGAGGGGTGAGTGTAAGCAAGGTCGAACATAGTTTCGCTGTTTGGCCAATCAGGGGGTGGTCTTTCATCTCCTTTGGCAGGGAGGCATAGCACCAAGGTGCCCTACCGAGGAGTATAGCAGATTGGGCTTGTTCAATGTGAACCCACGATTTTAAGTCTCCATGTCTGTTCCAATCAATGTGTCTACTCAAATGTATGGCTTGGTAATACTTACGTATGTCCGGCACTGCCAATCCCCCGTATAGTTTAGATAACATAAGTTGGCTGCATTTCAATCGTGGACGTTTATGGGCCCAAATGAAAGCAAAAAATACTTCCTGGATCTGTTTGAAATAGTTAGACAGGATATGAATTGGTAGAGCCTGTAGGAGATATAGGAACTTGGGAAGGATGCTCATTTTGAGAATGTTACAGAGGCCGAACCACGAGTGGAGTCCAGTGTTCCATTTGTCTAGCAGTACTCTGACCTCCTCAGTAGAGGGGGAAAATTTAGTTCAAAAATTTTGGCTATGCTGGAGGAGATAAGGGTGCCTAAGTATGTCAGTGCCGTGTTATTCCATTTTAATTTAAAGTTGTTCTGGAGTTGTGAAAGAGCTGGTTGCAGGAGGCTGATTCCCATTGCTTCGGACTTGGAGAAATTAATTTGGAGATTGAAAAAGGCTCCATATCTCTCAAACTCTTTCAACAAGTGAGTGAGATCAGGGCATTCGTGAGGGAGAACAACATGTCATCGGCATAGGCCGAGATTTTGTGTTGGGTATCACCAACTCCTATTTCAGTAACATCTGGGTTTAACCGGACTGAGCAGAGAAAGGGTTTCAATGACAGGGCGAACAGGAGGGGCAACAATGGGCAACCCTGTTGCGTCCCATTAGTAATCTTAAAAGATTCTGACAGCACTCCATTGACCCGAACTCGGGCCGATGGGTGGGAATAAATTGTGGAGATCCATTGAAGCATATTGGTGCCGAATCCCGCATACCTTAAAACTGAAAGCATGAATTTCCAGTTCACCCTGTCAGAGGCCTTCTCTGCGTCAGTACTAAGGAATATACATTGGGTTCGGGATTTGTTGACTACCTGTAATAAATTTAGGACTTTTGTGGTGTTGTCTCTGGCCTCTCGGGTGGGAACGAGGCCCACTTGATCTAAGTGGACTAGGCTCGGAAGGAGGTCTTAAATCCTGTTTGCCAAAATTTTTGTAAAGAGTTTGAGATCTAGATTGAGCAACAAGATCTGCTGATAGCTTCCGCAGGAAGCAGGGTCCTTTCCCTCCTAAGGGATCACCGATATGTGGGCTTGTAGGGTGTCTGCCGCAAATGTTGCAGTTAGATCTTAGCGCGTTAAATAATTTGACCATGAATGGGGCAAGTGAGGATAAAAAGGCCTTATAATATTGGGTAGTAAGACCATCCAGGCCGGGTGCTTTCCCCGGTTTGGTGGCTCCCACGGCTCCCTGTAGTTCCTCTATGGTGATGAGGTCTTCCAAGGTGTCCAGGTCTGCAGTCAATAATTGAGGCATATGTGAGGAGAACAAGTAGGAGTCTATATGTTCTTGAAGGAGAGGCTTGGTTGTCAAATTGTATAAGGAGTTGTAGAATCCCTGAAATTCCCTCGCTATGTCATGAGGTTTCGTGAGCTTGGCCTCTGCGTGGCGGCACTAGATAAGGCACATAGGTCGCTAGTTTCGGTTCTCTCAGGGTTCTAGCTAACATTTTGCCATATTTATTATCGGATTTATATGAGATTTGCCGGCAGATCTGCATTGCCGCCTTGGCCTTGAATTGCAACAGGTCTGTGATTTGTGTGCGTTTGGTGAGGAGGTCTTTCTCTTGGGAGGGAGACAGTGTACATTTATGACGGGCTTCTAGGGATTTCAGGTCATATAGCAGCGTCAGTAGCTGTTCGGTACGTTTCAGCTTGAGCCTTGCCCCATGTTTGATAAGCACACCGCGAATAACCACTTTTTGTGCTTCCCAAACAATACCGGGGTCGTAGTCAGGTGTGTCATTGGTTCTGAAGTAAAAGTCAAGTTCCCTAGTGACGTCTACAAGTAGTTTGTTATCTTGTAGGAGACTTTCATTCAGACTCCAGTTTTTGCACCTGGATGTCATGGAGTCATTGAAAGCATATGTCAGTAACACTGGGGGAATGGTCGGACCAAGTGATGGATCCTATGGTGGAGGTGTGTACTGCATGTAGCTGAGTGTGGGGCAGGATAAAGTAGTCAATGCGCGAGTATGCCTTGTGGGACAGGGAATAGAAGGTGAAGTCCCTTTCTGTGGGATGTAGAAGGCGCCATTAGTTGGCTCTTGTGTAGGGACTGTGTAATGCGTTTATGGGAGCTAAGGGGAATGGAGTACAGACCAGGGGAAGTGTCCTCAGCTGGGATTAGGGGAACGTTCAGGTCTTCCCCCACGATTAATTGCCCTTCAGCGAAATCTGTCAAGCGTGCTAGTGTCTTTGTTATGAAGACATCTTGGTGGTCGTTAGGGGCATACAGATTTGCCAGTGTAACCTTGACACCGCCAATCATACCCTTTAGAAACAGAAAGCGGCCATCAGAGTCTGTAATTGACTTTATGTGGGACCATGGAACTCTGCCTGAGAGGAGAAACGAAACATCCCTTGACTTAGCTGACAGGTTGGTGCAATGATATACCATCGGGAAAGACCGTTTCTTGAGTATGGGTAATTTGTCATCCCTAAAATGGGTCTCCTGTATAAAGTCCACATCTGCTTTGAAACAAAGTCTTGTAGGGGCACCTACGTTTTCTCTGGGACATTAAGTCCCTTAGCATTGAGCAAAATCACATTGATAACCTCCATGAGTGGAATGGGGGGTGGATTAGGAGGGTGGGGTTAGAATAGAGTGAGCAGAAAAAGCTAGTATCAGAAAATAGAAATAGAGTAAAAGTAGATATTCGATCGCTAAGAATAGGAGCAGACTATTGCTATAATGCTCACCAGTTCAGGACTGGCGACTGAGCATTGGCCTACGAGGGAGTTTGGGCAGAAACGACCGGAAGCGGAGCCCCAGCCATCCCCGTCCACCCCGACTATGAAAATCAATGTAAACACTTGTATCCCCCTACTGGTGGTTCAGTATTTGCTAGTCCACACTAATAGAAGGGTTCTGTCTCTATGTCAGCTGATTTGTAAAAGTCTGTATCATGTACTTAAATGCTAAACAGTTGAGCAGGCAACTTTTAGAAATATAAACATATAAACATGTAATGGCCTTTTATCTCTACTGCAGGTTATAACTAACATCATTCAGTTTTAAGTGGGTCACATCAGCCATGCTGCAAAAGAAATGTTAAATGGGGGATGGAGGGAGAGGGGTACTGGGGTGCGGAACCGCGATGTAGGGGAGTAAAATCAGGAGGGAGAGAATGGAAAGCTCGGTATAGTCTCTTTTAGCAGAGGAAACATTAAGGCTCTAAGACCTTTTTGATGAGTCTGGTAGGAAGTCTTGGAATGTTATGATAAAACAGGAGACATGTAGCAGAGGTAAAAATTGAGGTACAAGGTCCTCGCAGATAGCATGGTTCAGGTGTCACAGCCGTTAAAGCAGTATGTGGGTACATACCTATCCAATTCCCAGGGGGGCCAGGGGGGGCCTCAAAAGTGCAGGCAGTGGAGAGCTACAGTCACCCCAGCCATATGTGAGTGGCGGGGACTGCTATGAACGTCCGCCATTTGTCCTGTGGTCTCGTACCTCACAACGGCTGGAGCAAAGCAAATCCCCTCTATGATTCATAGTAATCAGTGTAATGGGCCTGGGTTGGAGTATCTGCACTTGGTCTCACAGCACACATCAACAGCGTTTGTGCGTTCAACATGGCTCACTGGTATGAATGAGCCCCAAAAAAGTATTTTTCCTTTTCCTTTCCCAACCAGCTGGAATCTTTATTTTTCTATTGGCTGAGGCTAGTGTGTAGAAATAAATAAATAACTCAGCTACTTGGTAATGGAGGTAAAGGAGGGATGAAGCAAGGGAAAGTAAAGGTGTGCTAAAGTAGCATTTTACACCTGCTATCTAGGGATTGCTAGAGTTCCACAAGAGTGGGAGCAATAAAGAGCTTACAAAGACTCCTTTGCCCAATATTTTATGTCACACTGTATTTGCGCAGCGGTCTTACAAGCGCAATTTTTTTTTTTTTTTTAAATACACTTTTTTGACTTAAAAAATAAGACACCAGTAAAGTTAGCCCAATTTTTTTATATTGTGAAAGATAATGTTATACCGAGTAAGATGATACCCAGCATGTCATGCTTCAAAATTGCACCCGCTCGTGGAATGGCTACAAACTTTGACCCTTAAAAATCTCCATAGGTGACGTTTAAAAACTTCTACAGGTTACCAGTTCTGAGTTACAGAGAAGGTCTTTTGCTAGAATTAATGCTCTCGCATCGATACCTCACAAGTGTGGTTTGAACAACGTTTTCACATGTTTGGGCGCGATTTACCTACGCATTCACTTCTGCGCGCAAGCTTGGCAGGACGGGGTGCTTGAAATTTTTTTTTTATTATTATTTATTTTACTTTTTATTTTTACACTGTCTTTTTTTTTTAAAAATGGGGTCACTTTTATTCCTATTACAAGGAATGTAAACATCCCTTGTAATAGAAAAAAAACGTGATAGGACCCCTTAAATGGCGTCAAAAAGACCTCAGATCTCATATTCACACTTAAATGCAATAAAAATAAATAAATGACCTTTTAAGACCATTGTACGTAAGTGACATTTGACGTCGCTTCCGCCATCTAATGTTATGGAGCCGCTTGGGGGCCATCTTTCCCTCACTCGGTTCCAGGCCTGTCAGGGGAGAGGACGCAATGTCTCCACCGCTAATGACAGCTCCGGTAAGCGGCGGAGATGACAGGAGCGTGGCGGGAGGGGAGGGCCCCTCTCCTGCCCTCGATAAAAGTGATCTTGCGGTGAATCCCCCATAGAGACCACTTTTATCTGAAAGAGAACCGCCCGCCGTTTCTGAAAATATTAGAGTCATGGCAGCTAGCAGCTGCCATAACAACGGTATTTAGCATCAAAGTACCAACGTACAGCTACGGCGATTTGCGGTAAGTGGTTAATGTGTCGCAAAGGTAATGCGCTAGGCTGGTGCGCCCTCTGTTCCTTTTTCTTTTTAGAGTTCCTTTTGGGTTTTCCCTGACCTGTTGAGAGTGGCACCACAACTGATGTTGTGGCTTGACTAGCGAAGACCTATGTTTTCAGTCAGCCACACAGCAATTTCTCAAGCGCAGGAGCATTTGATTTTCTTTTAAGGAAAAGGGGGGCTCTGGGGGGGCAGCTGCAGCACAGAAGGTTTTTTACCTTAATGCATAGAGTACATTTAGGTGAAAAACCTTGAGACTTTACAACTCCTTTAATGGTTCCCAATTACCTACATCATACTTTCTTTCAGCTCGTCCTAATTTACACAAGAAGAAGGCCACTGGGTGGAGCAATGCCTTGGGCCCCTGACTCTGTAACAGAATTGCTTCTGTTGCACCTACAGGACATAGGGCAAAGTGGGGTGCTACAGCACTGGAGTAGAGGTGAAAAGAGCTTTTAATTTTTAAAAGGCCTCCTGAGATCACTGAAATTGGGTGTCTTGACGCATCAGCTGAGTGATTGGAGCGATAATAGTCGAGAAACCCTTGACGAATCTTTGAATCTTTTTTATCCGTTGGGGCAGGCCACTCAAGAATAGCAGACACTTTTTGGGGATCCATGGCAATTCCATTTGTAGATATAATCAACTCCAGGAATTTAGGGCAGTTGCGTAGAAAATGTCCGGTCCCCCCTGTAAAGACAGAGGTTTGCCTGCCAACGATGCATCGTCTCCTCTGGAGTCAGCGCAGAGCGAACCAGACCAATCTGCATGGGTTGTCCCTTAGGAGGAACCAACAAAAATGGAGCAGGAACAGCTGTAGTAACAGGAGGAACCTTAGGCAGCATCCAGGTAGGTTTGTAAATCCTGTGAGTGCTTTCAGATCGCTGCTCACTCAAACAATGAAAGGGGTGGATGGCCAGTTGGATAAGATTTTCAAGAGTGGTGGGAGCCTCTAGTCAGACTAATTAATCCTTGAGTGCCTCAGACAGACCTAGTTGGACTTTCCAACCTGTGTCTGCTGACCACTTATGGAACTTTTTTTTTGATTGAACTAGATGGACTTGTGTATTTTTTCAACCTGACTAACTATGTAACTCAGCGGTATAGTCTTTTACAGGCCGGGGCCTTGTTGTAGCATATGAAGGGGACCTCGGCCGTGGCGATTCGCTGGGGATCATCATAGAGTTGTGACATGGCCTCAAAGAATGCCGAGACAGAATTGAGTAGTGGACTCTTTTGTTCCAAGAGGTGATGTGCCCAGGACTGTGGTTCATTGGTGAGCAAAGAAATGATTAATCCCTCTTTTACAGTATCGATAGAGAAAGTCATTGGTTGAAGTGCAAGATACACCTGGCAAGCATTTTTGAAGGCCCTACATTTTCTTCAGTCCCCAGGTACAGGTCTTTGGTACAGGGACCCTTGGTTCGGATGGAGGTGCCACCACCATAGGAATAGCAGGTATAGGAGAAGCTGGTACAGCAGCAGTGCTGGAAGGATTCTGGTCAGCTGGAGAGGTGACAATCGACAGGTTCTGCAGACGACCTTCTTTTTTTTACAAATCTTTTATTTAGTCAAAGGGCATGGTTCAAGGACACATAACATTGCAGAAACATAACATCATACCTTACAGCACAACACATTGTTGTCACAGATGCTGACGACCTTCTAACTGGAAGTAACCTCCTTGAAGATTCTTGACAGCTAGGGTGAGACCCACAACTTGCTGGCACAAAGTCTCTAACAAAGAAGCACCTCTTTCAGCCTGTGACATATTGGCTGAATGGTACTGTCACGTACCTGGTCTTGAGGCCGAAATGATGAGAGGGCTCTCCTTGCGACTAAATGCTCCACACCTCTGAGGATGGTAACAGGTGATGCTGAGCCTAAAGAAGCAGAGATTGCCAGCTGTACTGAAGACAAGTAATGCTGTAGTGGTGGGTCTTCTGTGGATGGAAACCAGATGACTAGGGCAGTTTGTCCTTCAGGAGAATACTGTATTATACAGTCAGGCAAGAATGCGTGCAGACGGGTGCGACCATGCTGGGTGTCGGCAAGTGTACCAGGTCTCAGAGCCAATATTCTCCGGCTTATCCCCTATCACACAGACATGAATTGCTTGTTCCCCAGACTCAAGAGAACTGACTCTGAGTTCCAGGTAAGTCTAAATTGCCAAAAGGTAGGGGTGTGATATAGAATCAGAGCTCTCTAAAAGTATACGAGAAGAGCCTGTGAGATGTGTAAACCCCAAACAACATTTTTCCAGGCTCCCTTTGAGACACTCTGCTGCAAAGGGTACAGTGCTGGCTATATTATTTACCTGTCCCTCCACTTCAGTTGGCTTCAGTTCTCAAATAGTGAAATAAATTAAAATTCAACTCCAGCTAACACATTTAAGCCCTGTTGCACAGCAAGATAATGAAACCTGTCACAAGAGAAATATTAAAGTCGACATTGCTGATCTCTCTGCCAAAAAATGCTAGTTGTGTGTTGTTTAGGGGTATATTTTAATAGTGACAGGCATGTCAATAATATATTAAAGTAAAAAGATCCTCTAAAAAACAACACTTAACAGGGCAAAAAAATTGGCAATCCTGACAAACCTGTGCCACAAACAGGAAATTCGGACAATACCAGGGCAATAAAGGGGCAATTGTGACAAAAAATGTGGGCCAAACATTTAGTCATAGCAATAAATGTAAAACAAACAGGCAATCATACAATACATAGGCAGCACCTAAACAATGGTTACTACACCTAGGCAATAATCAGGAAATTGTTGCAATATGGAGTCGACAACTTGGCAATTGTTATAGTACATGGGCAATAAACAGGCATTTGTTATGATAGGTGGGCAACCAGTAGGCAATAACCCTACAAATAGGCAATACGTACAAAATAGGCAACAGAAAAGCAATCAATTCAAAATTTGGCCAACAAACAAGAAATTGCTACAATACATGGGCAATAAACAGGCAGTTGTTACAATACATGGGCAACAAACAGGCAGTTGTTACAATACATGGGGCAACAAACAGGCAGTTGTTACAATACATGGGGCAACAAATGGGCAAACTTTACAACATATAGGGCAAACATTACAATATGGGGGCAACAAACAGGCAATCGTTACAATAGGGGGCAAAGTCAACAGTGATCAAAACTGGAGCCCAGTCTGCCTTCCTTCTCCAACCTTACCTTGCCACGGGGCCTCCATTCCAGCAGTAATCTGTAGTTTTCTTTAGTGGCCATGAAGATTAGCTGGAGGAGGAGAAAGGACATCCATGCCTCCTTCTGATTCTCACTCCTCAACCGACTTGCCACGGACACTGTGGGGTTGATTTTTTTAATGGCACATAAGTTGTTCACATTGCAAGGGAAATTTCCCTTAGCTAAGTGAATGAGGCGAAGCTCTGTTAACTTTTAGTATCCATGCATTTGCAAGCAAAAATACTGTTTTGTTTCAAATTTCCTTGCTTGTGATTGGGTATGCTTTTCAAAGTAAATTTTCACCATATTCACTAAACTAAGAAAATTCCCTTGCAAAATGAACAGCCTATTTGCCTTTTGTAAATCAACCCATATGTTATGGGTGTGAGCAGAGGGGTGACACCATCAAGTAGGAAGTGATATCTGACCGCGATGGTGTCACCCCCATCTATGCGGGCCGGAAACTAGCCTGCTCAGCACTCTGTAGAGTTTACCACCTGTCCAGTTTTCAGTCTGACTGAACCAGATATATAGGGGGACTCTGATGGGGACACCAGATATAACTGGGGACTCTGGTGGGGACACCTGATGTAAGGGGGCCCTTTGATGGAGACACCAGATGTAAGGTTTTTTTTTCTCCTTTACTTGAAATATCAATGTGATTGGCCTACTTTTATGTTATATTAGAAAGCAATTCAGACCTTGGCTGGAAGAAAAATTTAGCAACCGGACCTTGAATTTTAATTTATCACCCCTGCCCTAGGTGGACATTTTTACAGTGCAGGAATGTGCGCAAAATTATGTGCTTTCATGCAATGCACAAAAACACACAGCCCTTTTGTGGGTGTGCCGTGGTGCCATTAAGTCTTAATGGCACAACCATACAACTTGCTTTTGCGCTCATTCAGTGGCAAACTGTATGCTAACAAAATACTATGCGTTTTGGTGCAGTACAATTTTTAAAAAGCTTATTCAGGTTTTACCTCTATTTGTACTACATTTTGTTTTTAATTTGTTTTGTATAATACAAAAAAAAAAGCTTGCCGCTAAAGTGTTCTGTGTTTGGCTTGAAGAAAAGGTAGCAACCCTAGCAGGGGGAGTGGGGGGTGTGACACTATATTTTACAGCACCAGGTGACACCAACTCTAGTGAGGCCACTGCCATATGGGCCTGAAGTAGTGATGCTGATGACATTACTTAAAGTCAGCGTTTGAACTGGAGGGGGCTTCAAGTGACCCAGTGACATGGACATTTTTCGATTATTTGGATAAAATCTAGAGAGTTCCCACCCATGCACGTCAGGCATCCAGAATTTTCAGGAGGAGCTGCCCAAATCCAGAGTTGGGCTGATGCAGAGGAAGGAGAGGCTACCACCCTGGGCGCTGTAGTAGCAGGGGGGCAGAGCTAGGATGGGAGCCTCTCCTGCTCCCAACACTCCCTAGGACAAAGCCCCACAGATTAAATTGGGAGGGTGACTTTCTTATGCCGCGTACACACAAGCGGACTTTTCAGCATCAAAGGTCCGACGGTCTTTCCGACGGACTTTCGACGGAGTTACGACAGACTTTCGGACAACCGGACTTGCCCCCACACAAATGGACTAAAGTCCATTCGAAAGTCCGTTGGTTTGAACGTGATGACGTACGAAGGGACTAGAATAAGGAAGTTCATAGCCAGTAGGCGTCCTTTTTTGGCCGTCGGACTAGCACACAGACAAACGGATTTTTAGACCGGACTCGAGTCCGTCGGAAAGATTTGAAACATGTTCCAAATCTAAAGTCCGTCTGATTTTCGACAAAAAAAGTCAGTTGAAGGTCCAATGAAGCCCACACGCGGTCGGATTGCCCGACGGATTTGTTCCATCGGACCAGTCCGGTCGAAAAGTCCGCCTGTGTGTACACCGCATAAGAGTAATCTGTGAGTCTCTGATTTCACTTTGCCAGCTGGTCCCACTCTTGATAAACAGAGCAGGATTGTTTGTCAAACTGACAGTCTTAGGCCTCTTGCACATTGCAGCTTGAATAAGCTCAGTGCAGCGTTTTTTTACTGATCTAAAATGCAGCCCATTGTTTAGAATGTGCCTTTACACACAGGTGCATAAACAAGCACTGCATATTCTTGGTGTTCCCAGTCCGTATTTTGCACTGGTACTCGCAAATGCACACAAATATGCGCATTTGAGCATAAATATTAATAGATTTTGGCTAGGGATGTATTGTCTGCACAAATGCGCATATGTGTAAATATGCACGAATATGAGTGAATACGTGCAACACAAATGCCTGAGATTAAGTCCAGAAATGCTGATGCTCAAACATCAATACCGTGTGCAAGAGTCCTTATCTGCAGGGGTGGTCAATCCTACTTTTTTATCAGGAGCGCTGACAATTCCTGCAATAATGATGGCTGCAAACAGGGGGCCTCCTCCATACCTATGTAGATGAATGTTTATGTGCAAATCAAAGTAATGATATTTCATCTGCAACATGAAACCTGCAGTTGCAAATAAGAATTTTTTTTTAAATTTCTGAAATTTTAAAGTCGCTTTAACATAACTGTCTCTAAAATCAATGGGCCAATGAAAGATCCCTGTGCAAAAATGCTAGTAAATACTTCTGCTGCTGCCTGTGCCGTCAAACATTGCTGTACTGAAAAGAAGCCACAGACTGAAGTTTCCTCAAGTTTCCTCAAAAACTGAAACTTCTGGGAATGTGGATCTCCTGGTCCTCCACTTTACTTTGTTCATTCTGCTGACCCTTCATCACTACAAGACCCAGAAGGTTCCGAGGAACCACTGATCACAGTGAGGGACCAGAAATCTGATACAAGTATACTTTAAAGCTATACTTTACCGACATTTACATTTTGGCCACCATGTGTGTGGATATGCAAGCACAATCTGTCTCAGTTTGGGGGGGATGGGGCACACCTTGGCTCCTTCCTTCTGGGACCTTGTCCATGAGCGGTCCACATATTTGTCTCATTACAGTATTTGAAAAACGGAATATGTCAGGACAGAGATATTGAAGCTATCGCTGCTTCTCATACTTTCCATGTAAGAACTAAGAAAGGAAGCAAATATAAAGATGACAGCCACAGAAATTACACCATAAAAAAGGTAAAGTATATATTAGGTGGTGGTGGATTTAATGTGCTTAAGGGTCCCCTGGCAATTTATTGGATCATCCATAAGGCTAGGTTTACACCTGTGCATTTGTATTTGTATGCACTCCCACTGAAGTCGTAAGCCTAGTACACACGGGCCGAATGTACGGCGACATCAGCCAGTTCAATAAAAACTGTCCGACATTTGGCCCGTTTGTATGGCTCCCAATCATCGCTCTCACCTAATTGCTGGTGGTGGGGCTGTCCCCCTGTCAGAACACAATAGAACAGCAGAGGAGATCGCTGTACTAACATCGGATTTTAAATAATTAGTGTTGTGTACTAGGCTTAATGGGCCAAAAATGCACACCAAATGAAGTGCATGAACCTTTTTCCAAGTAGCACAGAATCAAATTGCATATGTGCAAATGGGACCCATAAACAATAATGGTAATCCTCTTGTTATTCATTGTCGCATAATGGCCTAAGTGTGACAAAAAGTACAGGCGTGAAAGGGAAAGGGGTTAGCTTGAACATCGCTAGCAGGAGAAGGAGGACTGGGGCATGAGATACTCCAAAACGATTAACATTTAGCAATTAGAGGACAATCTTCTCCTTAAAGGAACGTGAATGTGGGACAGTCCAAACCTCCCACAGCTGAAGACCTTGAGGCAAGTTTTTATGGCATCTGAAATGGAAAACTGCACTTAGTGCAAGTGCCAATCACATTTACAACTTTATAACTGTGAAAAACAAAATGGCAGCATCTACCAATACCAATAAATAGATGATAAATACCAATATGTATATCGCTATAATTTTAATACAATAAAAACAATTCATACCAAATGTGCAATATAGTGCAAAACATATAATCAAAAACTTTTTAACATGATAACGTTTATGTGCAAAATGGTGCTAAAATATATCATCAAAACTTTTTAACACTGTAAAGTATATAACTTTGTTTCTTTAAGGAACCAATAAATCCAAAAAATCATGTTTTCATAAACGTGCAATTTAGTGCCACAAACTGACCAGTGCATTTGTGTATTAGACTTCCATAAGTAATGAAATGTCCCCTTTCAAAAGAATCCAGCAGCTAAGTGTGAAGTGCACGTTTTTTATGAATTTTTTGTATAATACAATTTGGATGCGTTTATACACAAATGTTTGTATTATAGACATTAATTTGTGTATGGTTGTACCTAAAAAACCCCTCCACACTTAGAATTATTTTGTTATTTATATTTTCCTGGCCCACCTCACGTCAGCACACAACCAGTTAACACCTCCTCCCGAACCCTACATGACCACCTGTACCTAGCTGAATAAAAGACAGCCCCTCCCCCAACTAAGATGTTCTTCTTTTTTGGTCTGCTCCAGGCCACCTGTTGATTGCAGTTGGTAAGTAATTTGTTTGTTGCATCCTCCCCCTGCCGAAACTACCCCTCCATGTTCAGCCTCTCATGGAGTTGGAAGACCCTGAATACTGAAGGTAAATCCTTCTAAAAACTGGGTGCCTTTTGTGCCAAGGCCGCGGGCAAAACGGTGCTTAACCACTTCGCATCCAGGCCATTTCTGACACTTCGCTCCTACATGTCAAAAATCATCATTTCTTTGCTATAAAATTAGATAGAACCCCCAAACATTATATATGTTTTTTTAGCAGAGACCCTAGAGAATACAATGACAGTCATTGCAACTTTTTATCTTGCACGGTATTTGCGCAGCAATTTTTCAAACGCGTTTTTTTTTTTTTTAAAAAACAGTTTCATGCTTTAAAAAAAAACAAAGCAGCAAAGTTAGCCAAATTTTTTTGCATTGTGTGAAAGATGAAGTTACGCCGAGTAAATAGATACCTAACATGTCACGCTTCAAAATTGCACACGCTCGTGGAATGGCGCCAAACTTTGGTACTTAAAAATCTCCATAGGCGACACTTTAACATTTTTTACTGGTTACATGTTTTGAGTTACAGAGGAGGTCTAGGGCCAAAATTATTGCTCTCGCTCTAACGTTCGCGGCGATACCTCACATGTGTGGTTTGAACACCGTTTTCATATGTGGGCGGGACTTACGTATGCGTTCGCTTCTGCAGGGGCGCTTTAAAAAATTTTTTTTTTTTTTATTGTTAATTTTACTTAAAAATTTTTATTTTTACACTTTAAAAAAATTTTTTTTTTTTTTTTGATCACTTTTATTCCTATTACAAGGAATGTAAACATCCCTTGTAATAGGAATATGACACGATCAGTCCTCTTTACAGTGAGATATGGGGTCAATAAGACCCCACATCTCACCTCTAGGCTGGGAAGCCTAAAATAAAAAAAATAAATAAAACGATCGCCGCTTCACAGCCGAAGCGGCGCCGTTTTTTTTGAATGCAGAGGCCGGGCGTGACGTCATAACATCGCGCCCGGCCTCCGAACGATCATAGAGACTCCGGCGACCATCTGGTCCGCCGGAAATCTCTATGGTGAACATCCGGCGCTGGCGGATCCGCTATCCGACTCACCGATCGCTGAGGTGAGTCGGTAGTAGCACCGGAGGGCGGCGGGAGGGGGGGGATGTCCCCTCCCGCCGCCCGTAAGAACGATCAAGCGGGGAACAGCCGCTATGATCGTTCTTATGGTGTACGGAATCGCCGGCTGAAAATGCCGGTATCTGAATGATGTCTGTAGCCTCAGACATCATTCAGATATAAGCCCTGAAAGTCGAGGACGTCATATGATGTCCTCCGGATGTCAAGCGGTTAAACAGCATTGACATTGTACAGGTGTGATATTATAAGAACTCGCCATGTCCTCATTGCCTCTCCCTTTGGGTTTTTATCCTGTCTTTTTATATGCGGTGCACCACACTGCTCTCCTGGCTTTATTGTCAGTCTGAGAGAGGCTGTGAATGGTGTCACAGGGTGCAGAGAGATGTGCAGCACAGGATGGGAATCGCCAGACGCCATGCAATGGTCTCTCTCTGCAGTCCTGCCAGGTAAAGGACTTACTTCAGATTCTATAAGAAAGGGAAGGAAGGGGTCAAGAGGAGATCCCCCCCAAAAAAAGATGGTCCGCTCAAGAACAAACAGTTGAACCTACAAAAACTTTATTGTGTCACAATATGTAGAAACATAATCCAACAACCATGTGTATTTAAAAAATAGGGCAGATAAAAGTCCTATTGTGTGCTGGTGGCCACCACAGACATTACACATATATCTCATGCATTCATGCACTCACACTTATCAATTAAAGTCACTAGAGACCCGGGTCTATACAATTTCACTGGAATTCCAGAGCTGGATTGGCTACATGAGTAGGTAGACTAGGTCCTTGTAGGTAAAGTGCAAGTGCTGATACACAACAAAAGTCCCCTCGGATGTGAACCAATGGCTGGTTAGACATATGTGTGTGTCATTCAACCAGAGCCAAGGAAGGAAACGGTGTCCTGATTGTGTGGTGAACAATGAGCATTTGACCCATGTGCAGGTGGCACACAGACTCTCACACTCTAACTACAAATCCTTCCAAATTGGATGTGAACATCCCTAACGATCCTGATCGGATCAATCAAGATTCGGGATATCAGGTGAAACCTCTGCGGTGAACACGGACGCCGAGCGTCTCTCCGGATTGTTTATACCATTGGATATGAGACACTAACAAGCTTGATCCTTGTGACTCACCTTACCTTCTGCCGGAGGATACCCGGAAGTAATCCGCTCATGCCCACAACAAGCTAATACTGCATGAACGTGTTTTTAAATCCACACGAACGCGGCCATCAGCAACTCCTTTGGGCTCTACTCCTTCTTCATTGAAGACGTCAGACGGTGAGCTAAAATGTATCCTCACATTCATGAGGCATTTTGTTTATGGCCATTTTCCGTCCATCCTTAAAAGCCCTTTTTGTGAGGTTGCTTGAGTTGCAATTGTTCACCACACAATCAGGACACCGTTTCCTTCCTTGGCTCTGGTTGAATGACACACACATATGTCTAACCAGCCATTGGTTCACATCCGAGGGGACTTTTGTTGTGTATCAGCACTTGCACTTTACCTACAAGGACCTAGTCTACCTACTCATGTAGCCAATCCAGCTCTGGAATTCCAGTGAAATTGTATAGACCCGGGTCTCTAGTGACTTTAATTGATAAGTGTGAGTGCATGAATGCATGAGATATATGTGTAATGTCTGTGGTGGCCACCAGCACACAATAGGACTTTTATCTGCCCTATTTTTTAAATACACATGGTTGTTGGATTATGTTTCTACATATTGTGACACAATAAAGTTTTTGTAGGTTCAACTGTTTGTTCTTGAGCGGACCATCTTTTTTTGGGGGGATCTCCTCTTGACCCCTTCCTTCCCTTTCTTATATATGCTTTATGGTCCATTGAACAACCGTTTGACAGCTAGTCAGCTACATACCACTGAGTTATATGATTAATGATACGGGTGACATGAGAGGCATATTAATCTGATTAATTACCACAGTGGGAGGGAATTTCCCTCCCCCCCGTTTGTCACCCTAGAACCTACTATTGGATGACTTTAAGGTGTCCTTCTCCCCCTTTCTTTTCATTTACTTCAGATTCTGACTGAGTCTCCTGTCTGTCTCTGGATGTGCTGTCCTGGCTCCCTTGCTATGCTGTGTACTTCTGTGGGTTTGACAGTCTGACCAGGGCTGTCTTTAAGGCAGGGCTAAAGGGGCAGCTGCCCTGGGCCCTGTCATTGTTGTGGGGCCCAAAGCAGCTGCCTCATACTTGCCAACTATCCCAGTTTAAATTCCTTTGTCCCTTGAAGTTTTAGTCCCGTGCTGTGTCCTGATATCTCAGTCTGAAGTGCTGCTACTAATGCTGCCTAGCTCTGCCCTATTGTTTTGTACAAATGACTGACCTGCAGACCCTGTGTTTACATTTAATAACTGGCAATCATATGTAAATAGTGGCAGCATTCATATGTAAATAGCCGAATCTGGCGGCATATATATGTAAATGAAGGGGGCATTCAGGGCCATCTTAAGAGCATTATAGGCCCCCGGGCAATACAGTGCACTGGGGCCCTGTCTACACAATCACGCACGAGAATAATAATGCAAATTATCAATAAGGCTATATTTATTGGTACTTCCAACAAAATCATTGTTTAAACATTAACACAACGTTTGGACAATATAACTTTTGATGGGCACAGTGGCTGCGTTTGATGGGCACAGTGGATGCGTTTGATGGGCACAGTGGATGTGTTTGATGGGCACAGTGGATGTGTTTGATGGGCACAGTGGCTGTGTTTGATGGGCACAGTGGCAACTTTGATGGGCACAGTGGCAGCTCTGATGGGCACAGTGGCTGTGTTTGATGGGAACAGTGGCAGCTTTTGAGGGGCACAGACAGTGGCTGTGTTTGATGCACAACTTGAACTTACTTAAGTAGACAGTGTTAGACTTACTTGAGGCCGCCGGCCTGGTGCAGTACAGTGTGTCACTCACAGTAGCAAGGCAGCGCTAGCTATCAATCAGGGCCGTCTTTCCACTCTGCTCCCTCTACACGCTGTCTGAAGAACATGGCAGAGGTGGGCGGAGCTTGTTCACTAGCCACTAGGGGCGGCCGTGACGCGATATGAATGCTGGGGCGGCCGCGGCCTCTGATTGACGTCGCTGGTTGCTAGCTAGACGCCGAGCAGCCGGCAATTCTAGCAAGTGAGCAACCAGTGCAGTCAGTCAACTTAAGCAGCAGATTGCAGCGCTGAGGATCGGCCCTGGATGGGGCCCTCCAGGCAAGTGGGGCCCCCGGGCAACTGCCCAGCATGCCCAGTGGAAAAAACTGCCCTGGGGGCATTCACATGTATATCATGCCCCATGCAGTGAGGAGATGATGTGCTTTAACCTCTAGCAACTAGAGAGCAGTATTACTGTACAGTAATCTCTAGCAACCAATCAACAAGCAGAAATCATGTGCTGTAACATCTAACAACTAATCAGTGAGCCGTAATGTGTGCTGTAACCTCTAGGAACCAGTCAGGAAGTGGTAATGATACACTCTGGCAACCAATCACAATCGCTGCCTGATCTGATACAGTAAACTGATTTTAAGTCTAGCTGCTATTTATTGTATGTCTCAGAGCAGGTGGAGAGCGAAATTGTATGGGGGGGCCCAAGAAAACGTTTGCCAGGGTCCAATCAATATTGAAGACGGCCCTGAGTCTGATTGGTTTTTGTCTCAGACTCTGACTGTGTCTGCTGTCTGCATTTGGAAGTGCTGTCTGGGCTCACCTGCTGCTGCTGAGTGGATGAAGGCAGATGGCTCTTAAAGAGACAGTGTACCTGTTTTTTGGTGAGAGGTAATATGCTTTTCTCCAAATATTTTGTGCAAATATGAGCTTGTCACACCTGTTAGGGGCACAGAAGATTAGCAAAGGTAGGAGGGGGCAACGTGGGACATGTTTCTAAGAAGAGTGCCCAAAGAAATTATGCAAATTAAGGTGTTTTGCATTATTTTAGGAGCAGAAACCCTCAACGCAAACGCTCCAAAAAACATAAGACCTGCCAACGATTACAGGATGACGACACCTAACAGGTTGTCACATTCATTAAGCATGTGGTCAATACACTCTAAAGGAGTTGTCTCTACTTACCCTGTGAAGGGACAGAATCCAGAAAACTGGCACATGCGTTTATGCCAGCATGATAGAAAATGCCTCGCCAAGCTTAGGGTGCATTTTGGGCCTGCATGCAGTCTGCAGTGGCAGAGCAATGAAATTGCACAGGTTGCCTCACAAGGATGTGGTTGTGCAAAATTCTAAGCTCTATTAAGGCGGCTATAGCAGAAAATATGCTGCAAATATCCACACCACAAGCAACACCCATAATGATAGAGCGTAAAAACACTCATTGATGAAGGATCGTATTTTTCCACAATGATAGAGCATAAAGCGCCCATTGATGAAGGATGGTCTTTTCCCACAATGAGAGAGCGTAAAGCACTCAATGATGAAGGATACAGAGACCTCGTCAGAAGACCAATTTTCAGTAACAGGTTCTCTAAGCTTTATCCAAATAGGATGGCTGATGTATGTTTATGCACTGCACTTTCAGGGGTGGATGCTGCCCTCTAGTGTCTGGGGCAGCAAGTGTCTTTGCCTTTTTTAATAACTCAGTTACCTTCAGAGATCATATGGATGAGAAAGTGGACTTGTTCACACCAGATGCAGTCCAGTGCGTTTTTATTCTGCATTAAGAACGCATGGACAGTGTATAACTTTGATTCCAATTACCTAGTTCACACCAGTACAGAGCATTCTAGTGCAGTCAATAAAAGTAGAATGTTGCATTATTTCTGTATGGAACACATCTGGAAAGTGGCCAAACGCATTGAGAATGCATCAAAAACACTCATGCAGAAACACATCTGGAACACTGAAATTGTGGTGATCTGGCCATCAGGCTTGCACGGAATCTATACAGTGACAGATTTTGCCTGCCAATCAGCAATAGAGTTAACTTCGCTATATAAACTTCAGAAATGGCATTACATTCAACACTGGAAACTACAAGATTTGGCACAGTTTCTGGAAAGAGTGGAACCTAGCAATTGACTGTTGGTTGATGCTTTTGATAGACCTAGTACAAGCGCTAGCACATTCAGTTACTGCTATGAGAGCATTGTGGTTATGGCCACTGGAGGGCAGGTGGAACTTCTACACAAGCCTTTGACATTTCCTATAATGGGAAGTTATTGTTTGGCCAAATGCTGAACAACACAATTAGGCGAATGACAGGAGGAAAAGTCTGGACGGTGGCCACAGACTAGTATGAGGAAGCCATCATCTGTCACTCAAGCCTACTGAACTTCAGAAGGTGCAGGAGGCCAAATCTTATAGGACAGGCTGAAGATTTAACAGATCACAGTGGAGGTGTCTCAAAGTTACTTTTGACATGAAATCAAGTCCAGAGCAAGCTGCTAAGATGGCTGGAAAGTCTTTTTGAAGGTGCATCCAACCAGTCTCTTCCAGTTGGGGCCAGGGGGCCTGAGTGAAATTGATAATTGTAGCCTCCTTCTGGGGGGTTTGAATGACAATCATCAAAGACCAGTGGGTCCAGAAGACAGGTGGGAGTACAAGGGAGATTTCCAAAGTTGACCGCTGAATTAATTTCATTTATGTTCAACAGATCTCAGAAGAGAAAATGTTTGCTAAATTTTTATACTGCTACAAGGCCATCATGCCAGTGATGCCGGAAACATAGACTCATCTTGGGGCCTTTCTCCCCAGTTTTTCTAGTACTTAAGGCAGGAACCTTTTGGCCTGTTTCAGTTTGAAGGAATCAAATGTTTTCATACACACCAAGAGGTTCAAGATGAAGTCCATGCAGACAGTCACAGGGACAGTGCAGCAGGAGGACCAGTTGGTATCAATCGACCGGCCGACTCATACTTCCATGTACCAATCAATGCCGAGCACCAGAGGCATGTGAGGTTTGCGGTAGCCATATGTCAATTCCAATTCAGGTGTCTGCCTTTTACAGAACTGGCACAGCCCCAGGAATCTTTTGAACATCTTTTTGGGCCAGGTGGCACATGAGAGCCCTTCATTTTGCCTTCTTTAACTTATGAGCTGGGCTGTCTATGGATCAGAAAATCTTTGTGCCTATACAAATTCAACAAGAACTGGAATTCTGGACATTGGCACTGTGCTTCTTTCGAAGGCATGCCTCTCAGCCCAGGAGATAGGATGATCCTGATGCCATTCTCTGGTGCTGGGGAGTCCACAATCTGAAGAAACAAGTGCAAGGCCATTTGAACGCTGTGAAGCGCAGACTCCCCAAGTATCTTGAATGGAAGGAAGCCTTTTCTAGCATTGCAAGCCTTTCAGGATCTTCAAGGGGGCTGAGTAAGGTTGACAACAAGACAGTAGTAGCCTACATTGCCTGACAAGGGGACACCAAGTCTTTTCTTGTTACATCTTGCAAAGAAACTTTTCGTGGGGTAGAGAACCACTTAGTGAGTAGGGATGAGCCGAACACCCCCCTGTTCGTTTCGCACCAGAACATGCGAACAGGAAAAAAGTTCGTTCGAACACGCGAACACCGTTAAAGTCTATGGGACACGAACATGAATAATCAAAAGTGCTAATTTTAAAGGCTTATATGCAAGTTATTGTCATAAAAAGTGTTTGGGGACCTGGGTCCTGCCCCAGGGGACATGGATCAATGCAAAAAAAAGTTTTAAAAACGGACGTTTTTTCAGGAGCAGTGATTTTAATAATGCTTAAAGTCAAACAATAAAAGTGTAATATCCCTTTAAATTTCGTACCTGGGGGGTGTCTATAGTATGCCTGTAAAGGGGCGCATGTTTCCCGTGTTTAGAACAGTCTGACAGCAAAATTACATTTTGAAGGAAAAAACTCATTTAAAACTCCCCGCGGCTATTGCATTGCCGACAATACACATAGAAGTTCATTGATAAAAACAGCATGGGAATTCCCCAAAGGGGAACCCCGAACCAAAATGTAAAAAAAAAAATGACGTGGGAGTCCCCCTAAATTCCATACCAGGCCCTTCAGGTCTGATATGGATATTAAGGGGAACCCTGGCCAAAATTAAAAAAAAAAAATGACGTGGGGTTCCCCCTAAATTCCATACCAGACCCTTCAGGTCTGGTCTGGATTTTAAGGGGAACCCCGCGCCAAAAAAAAAAAAAAAAAACGGCGTGGGGTCCCCCCAAAAATCCATACCAGACCCTTATCCGAGCACGCAACCTGGCAGGCCGCAGGAAAAGAGGGGGGGACGAGAGTGCGGCCCCGCCCCTCCTGAACCGTACCAGGCCACATGCCCTCAACATTGGGAGGGTGCTTTGGGGTAGCCCCCCAAAACACCTTGTCCCCATGTTGATGAGGACAAGGGCCTCATCCCCACAACCCTGGCCGGTGGTTGTGGGGGTTTGCGGGCGGGGGGCTTATCGGAATCTGGAAGCCCCCTTTAACAAGGGGACCCCCAGATCCCGGCCCCCCCCTGTGTGAAATGGTAAGGGGGTACTTACCCCTACCATTTCACTAAAAAACTGTCAAAAATGTTAAAAATGACAAGAGACAGTTTTTGACAATTCCTTTATTTAAATACTTCTTCTTTCTTCTATCTTCCTTCATCTTCTGGTTCTTCTGGCTCTTCTGGTTCTTCCTCCGGCGTTCTCGTCCAGCATCTCCTCCGCGGCGTCTTCTATCTTCTTCTCCTCGGGCCGCTCCGCACCCATGGCATGGGGGGGAGGCTCCCGCTCTTCTCTTCTTCTTTTCTTCCTTCTTCTCTTCTTCTCTTCCTCATTCTCTTCTCCGGGCCGCTCCGCATCCATGCTGGCATGGAGGGAGGCTCCCGCTGTGTGACGGCGTCTCCTCGTCTGACAGTTCTTAAATAACGGGGGGCGGGGTCACCGGGTGGCCCTCTGACGCACGGGACATGACGGGACTTCCCTGTGGCATTCCCCGTGACGTCACAGGGAAGTCCCGTCAAGTCACCGTGCGTCAGAGGGGGGCGGGGTCACCGGGTGGCCCCGCCCCCCGTTATTTAAGAACTGTCAGACGAGGAGATGCCGTCACACAGCGGGAGCCTCCCTCCATGCCAGCATGGATGCGGAGCGGCCCGGAGAAGAGAATGAAGAAGAGAAGAAGAGAAGAAGGAAGAAAAGAAGAAGAGAAGAGCGGGAGCCTCCCCCCCATGCCATGGGTGCGGAGCGGCCCGAGGAGAAGAAGATAGAAGACGCCGCGGAGGAGATGCTGGACGAGAACGCTGGAGGAAGAACCAGAAGAGCCAGAAGAACCAGAAGATGAAGGAAGAAAGAAGAAGTATTTAAATAAAGGAATTGTCAAAAACTGTCTCTTGTCATTTTTAACATTTTTGACAGTTTTTTTGTGAAATGGTAGGGGTAAGTACCCCCTTACCATTTCACACAGGGGGGGGGCCGGGATCTGGGGGTCCCCTTGTTAAAGGGGGCTTCCAGATTCCGATAAGCCCCCCGCCCGCAGACCCCCACAACCACCGGCCAGGGTTGTGGGGATGAGGCCCTTGTCCTCATCAACATGGGGACAAGGTGTTTTGGGGGGCTACCCCAAAGCACCCTCCCAATGTTGAGGGCATGTGGCCTGGTACGGTTCAGGAGGGGGGGGGCGCACTCTCGTCCCCCCCCTCTTTTCCTGCGGCCTGCCAGGTTGCGTGCTCGGATAAGGGTCTGGTATGGATTTTTGGGGGGACCCCACGCCGTTTTTTTTTTTTTTTTTTTGGCGCGGGGTTCCCCTTAAAATCCATACCAGACCTGGAGGGTCTGGTATGGAATTTAGGGGGAACCCCACGTCATTTTTTTTTTTTTAATTTTGGCCGGGGTTCCCCTTAATATCCATATCAGACCTGAAGGGCCTGGTATGGAATTTAGGGGGACTCCCACGTCATTTTTTTTTTTTAATTTTGGTTCGGGGTTCCCCTTTGGGGAATTCCCATGCCGTTTTTATCAATGAACTTCTATGTGTATTGTCGGCAATGCAATAGCCGCGGGTAGTTTTAAATGAGTTTTTTCCTTCAAAATGTCATTTTGCTGTCAGACTGTTCTAAACACAGGAAACATGCGCCCCTTTACAGGCATACTATAGACACCCCCCAGGTACGAAATTTAAAGGGATATTACACTTTTATTGTTTGACTTTAAGCATTATTAAAATCACTGCTCCCGAAAAAACGGCCGTTTTTAAACTTTTTTTTGCATTGATCCATGTCCCCTGGGGCAGGACCTGGGTCCCCAAACACTTTTTATGACAATAACTTGCATATTAGCCTTTAAAATTAGCACTTTTGATTTCTCCCATAGACTTTTAAAGGGTGTTCCGCGGAATTCGAATTTGCCGCGAACACCCCAAATTGTTCGCTGTTCGGCGAACTTGCGAACAGCCAATGTTCGAGTCGAACATGAGTTCGACTCGAACTCAAAGCTCATCCCTATTAGTGAGTTAAGGTTGAACTTCTTGTCAGGGAAGCAAAATCAAATTATTATGCCGCGTACACACGGTCGGACTTTTCGTCTACAAAAGTCCAACGGACGCTGACGGACTAAAGCTGGCTGGTAATCCGATCGTGTGTGGGCTTCTCCGGACTTTCAACGTACTTTTTTAGCCTCAAATCCGACGGACTTTAGATTTGAAACATGCATCAAATCTTTACGTCGTAACTACGACGGACCCCGAAGTCCGCTCGTCTGTATGCTAGTCCGACGGACAAAAAAACGACGCATGCTCATAAGCAAAAACTAAACGGAAGCACTCGGTCTAGTAAAACTAGTGTTCGTATTGTAGGTAGCACATTCATCACGCTGCAAAATCTGTGATCGTTGAATGCAGCGCATTTTATTTCTTCTTTACGAATGCTCTAAAGAACGAAGGTGTTTTGCTGTTCATAATCAGAGTTCTCCCAAACTGATTTCTGGATTCTTTTTCTCTTTGATCTCATGAATGATATAGTATGCATTTTAAAAACAATGTTTCCATACTAATAATACTTTTTCCCCTTTTTTTTTTTTTTTTTTTAGGTTTGTAAAGTTACCACAAAGAACCCATTATTCTTTTTTTTTTTTATAGTGATTATTTTTTAGTTTTTAGATAAAGTTAACCCAAAGCACCGTTTTTGGTTATGTAAATTTTTTTATTTTCAAGACTTACCACTTGAACATTATTAACATTAGTAATGTATTTTTGGTGTGTTTTTTCCAAACTCAATGAGATTGTTGTCCCTTGTTAATTTAACATTGTGTGTAAAATCAATGATTTAAAAGAAAACACATAAAGTCTTTTGCTAAACTCAAAAAAGATCCATTTATTCATGGTCAAAATAAAATAAAGAGGAAGTCAACGCTGGAAAAAGTCGGTGTACAAGAAAATTGGGATCTTGCGGAGTCCATATAAGAGGGAGCACAATCTGGTCCAAGAATCCCAGAGATCAACAGCACCAGCAGATGATCTAGATGTCCCCAGACTGTGGTCCTACAACAGCCTGCGTCTTCTGTCAGACCAGACTGAACCCAGGTCATCACTTTCTTCTCTTCCCTGCAGCCTTTCCTCCACGCTGCCCTGCAGCCTTCCCTGTAGCCTTCTTTTGAGGCTGTGGCTCTGGTGTTTCAGTTGTGGCAGGAGGAGGAGGAGGAGGAGGAGGAGGGGGGGCTGCCTCATGTAGTTGGGTGTTTTGTGTTAGCGTGCCCTGCAGCCCCTTATGGATTGTTTCCCCAAATAGGCGCTCACAAATGAGGCGCTGCTCCCAATCCATCTGAAGAAGCCTGCTGGCTAAGTAGCAGCCATAGGATTCTTCCGCTTCGGGGGGGCTCCTTAAAAAACGGGTGGCCTCTTGCATGAGGCGCAGGGATGCGTCCTGTGTGACCATCCCCTTCCTGGCCCTTTTTTTGGGAAGGTGGAGGGGAGGCACTTGGGATTCGGTCAGGCTCCTACGGGGCCCAGCCACCTCACTTGGCCCAGCCACCTCACTTGGCCCAGCCACCTCACTGGGAGCAGCCACCTCACTGGGAGCAGCCACCTCCTGCCTGACACTGGGCCCAGCCTCCTCCAGGATGATGGTGAATCCGGCCTCCTCCAGGCTGTCCATGGGCCCGGTCTCCTCCTGCCTGCCACTTTCCCCACATTCCTCCTGGATGGACTCATCCTGTGTATAAAAAAAGGACAATAGTTTGAGTATATTTTTTTGGGTTCATCAATGACACACAGTTTGCTTCTCATGAATAGCAAATTCAATGTGAATACATCTCTTTAATAAAAGAGTCTAATCAGACACCCTAATTATTTCAAGCAGGTGCCAAACATATTTAGCCACTACTGTCAATTGATATGTATACACAATTTTGAGTGACAAATTATTTTAGACAATTATAACATCCAGTTAACATCATTAATATTAGTACAGTAAATATTTGTTAAAATAATTTACCTGACTCCAGATGGTCATATCTGGTTCATCCAGGATGGAAGACCCAGCTTGCTCCTCATCAGCCTCTGCTGGGGTGGAGGGAAGGGTGGAGGGAAGGGTTGAAAGTGATGGCCTGGCTTCATTCTGGTCATCCAGAAAACGGAGTTGATTGTAGTACCACAGCCTGGGTACATAAACATCATCTGCTGATGCTCCTGATCTCCTTGATTCCTGGATCTTCTTATGCTCCCTCTTATACATGTTCCTCAAGACCCCAATTTTCTTGAGCAATGTCTCCATTGTTGCTTCCGGGATGGTCGCCTGGACAAAGGACAGAAGTCTCTCCAGCGTTGACTTCCTCACATGCTTTGCATAATACTGAGGGTGTTTCACCTCCCACAAATTCCTCATCTCTCGATATTTCGAAATAAAAGCTGTAAGGAACTCTGGATCCTTAAATAGGGGATTCATTATATCTGGAAAAGATGAAGTCACAAGACAAAAAACACTTTTATTATAGGTTTCTGCTAACCCCTCATCATCTTCTCCCTATGTAGGCCTCATCAATCTATCAAGCCATATAGGCCGCTTGCTACAAAGTCATGACCATAAAACCCAAAAAATATATATCTAAAATTACCTTCGTTTTGTAACGTCCTGGTCCACTATCACCTACCACAGAACGTACGTACGACACGTGCGCAAGGGCCCTCTTTACACACTACGCATGTGTGAAACTCCGCCTGCGTCGCCCGCCCCTGACGTTCGAAATTAACTCATGTTCTCTGCCCCCTAATTCGACGCACAGAACGTACGTACGACACGTGCGCAAGGCCCCTCTTTATACACTACGCATGTGTGAAACTCCGCCTGCGTCGCCCGCCCCTGACGTTCGAAATTAACTCATGTTCTCCGCCCCCTAATTCGACGCACAGAACGTACGTACGACACGTGCGCAAGGCCCCTCTTTATACACTACGCATGTGTGAAACTCCGCCTGCGTCGCCCGCCCCTGACGTTCGATTTTAACTCATGTTCTCCGCCCATTTTTTGTTACGGCGCGTAGTGGAGTTAAATAATGGCGGAAACACCTGAAATGTTGACGACCTCAGGTAGTGGAGACAGCCCGGAGGCTGGAACGTCAACCAAATCTATGAGGCCTAGATTTAAGGCCTCTAATATGAGTTTTAAAGAGATGGTGGAGATGGTGGCCATTCTTCACAAAGACGACTATGATGGGAAGTATGGGCCGTACGCACGGCCAAATTTGCGCAAGGCCAAAATAATGGCGAAGGTCGTGGACACTTTGCAGGCATCTTTTGGGGTCCAGCGCTCCAGAGATCAACTGAGAAAAAGATGGTCTGACCTGAAACTCAGGGAGCCGGATCAATACCGACGTATCCGGAAAGTTCTTAAAAAAAGTAAGTACTTGTCGTGTTTTTCTCTTGTGTTTATTACCTTGTATACTGCTCCATGTGCTTTTCCTTCCTATACGATTTTTTGTTCATCGTTTTAAACGATCTTTTAATAAACCTCGTTACATATCTATAGATAGATCTATATATATAGATATATATAGATATATATATATATATATAGATATATATAGATAGATATATATATCTATATCTATCTATATATATATATAGATAGATATAGATAGAGATATATATATATATAGATATATAGATATATAGATATATAGATATCTATATATAGATATATAGATATATATATAGATATATAGATCTATATATAGATATATAGATATATATATATAGATATAGATATATATATAGATATAGAGAGAGAGAGAGAGAAATATATAGAGAGAGAGAAATATAGAGATAGGTAGATAGATAGATATAGAAATGTAAAACATTCTTTTTGAATATTTTAAGTTATCTTTATTTTTTTTCTTTACATTTAGTTAGATATTTAGAGATTTTGTTCCAGATATAGAGAGAGAGAGAGATCAAAAGATTATTAACTATATTTTGAGATATTGATATCTATCTATCCGATATGTCTTTATAATTTTAAATATTGAGGTAAAATAGGAACTCTACACAAACCACTTCACTACAAATGTTGCAAAATTACTATGTACTAAAATATCTGTGTGCTAAGTAGATTAATAATTTTTTGTTTCACATAGGGGAAAAATCACTCAGCCAACAAGAAGACAGTCCACCCCAAGCCAAACATGATTGGGAAATCAGCCCAAGTCCCACTGAGGATGTGGAGGAAGGAGAGGTGGGCGACATGGGCACCCCACCAGGTGAGTGTCTGACACACCAGCTTACGGTAATCTATGCATGGCTGCCTTTTGTTTAATGTAATTTGTCTACTCTATTTTAGGGGATCTGGTTGTGCTTGATTCAAGCAACAGCACCACCCCCGAGGATGTGGAGGAATTATGCTACATGGGCACCCCACCAGGTCAGTGTCTGAGACAACAGCTTTATTATGGTAAGGTAAACTATGTATGTGTGCATATTTCTAAAGACATTTTTTGGTTTCATTCCACTTTAGGTACAACAAGAAGTGACTATTTCACCTCTGAAAGTGCCCAACGGCTAATTGGTCAAATAATGGCCTGGAATAAAGACATCGATGAAATGCGTAATCGGCTGGATCGTATGCAGCAGGAAATGAAGGACATGATTGATGTTTTGGGTCGAATCTAAATGCCCTTTTTTAAACCCCAAAACATCAATCATGTCCTTCATTTCCTGTTTTGCTGACCCCATTCTGGGCCTTCTCTTTCTTTTTTTTGGCTGAACATAAATGGCTGTTTAACCTAATTTAAAAAAGGAGGGCTGTTTCTCGTAAATACCTAAAAAATCCACAAAAAAATAAAACTTGATTTTCTCAAAAAACCACAAAAAAAAAAAAAAAAAATGATTTTAAAAAACCAAAAAAAATAACAAAACTTGATTTTCAAAAAACCAAAAAAAAAAAAAAAAATTGATTTTAAAAAACCAAAAAAAAATAACAAAACTTGATTTTCAAAAAAAAACAAAAAAAAAAAAAAACTTGATTTTAAAAAACCAAAAAAAAAAAAAACTTGATTTTAAAAAAACAAAAAAAATAAAACTTGATTTTAAAAAAACAAAAAAAATAACAAAACTTGATTTTCAAAAAAAAACAAAAAAAAAAAAACTTGATTTTAAAAAACCAAAAAAAAAAAAAAACTTGATTTTAAAAAAACAAAAAAAATAAAACTTGATTTTAAAAAAACAAAAAAAATAACAAAACTTGATTTTCCAAAAAAAACAAAAAAAGCCTGTTTGCGAAAATCAAAAAGCCAAAAATATTTTTTGCGGATTAGGTAGAAATATTTAAATATAATTATATTTTTCTACATTATTAAGATATCATTATATTTTTGTCTATGAACATTTTATACTAAATGCAGAACTGAATGCATAACAACCATTAATAAAAACATCTCCTTATAGGAATTAAATAAATGTGTGGTTTGTTATTTCAAGGCTCAGTATCAGTTTGGTTATAATTGTAAAAAAGTTGTTTACAGTGGCAATGGAGCTTATTTAGACATTTAAAATTAAAATACAGTTGGCACTACAACTGCTCGACCATAACCTAGGAGACAGCCCAAAAGAAAGGCAAGCAATAAATATAATGCAAGATTTCCTCAATATTTTTTTTATTGTAAAAAATTATATATCCTGGCCCATTGCAATGGCCCCCCTACCCATAAAATAATTAACATATTGCTGTCTAACTTGACGGGCACTTTGGGGGGCCAAGCTAGTACGGACAGTATCCAGGCCCGTAAGGTTGGCATCTATTTGTCCGGCCTCAGGCCCAACTGTGCCTATATAATTCGGAGAATGTTTGTTTAAAAAGTTGTGCAGAATGCAGCACGATAAAATGATAAAATTAAGTTTGTATTCCGCCAAATTAATGGCTGTTTGAAACAGGCGGAACCGGCTGGCCAGAATTCCAAACGCATTCTCAACCACTCTTCTAGCTCTGGCCAGCCGGTAATTAAAAACCCTCCTCTCCGGGGTGAGGGTTTTTTGGGGGAATGGCCTCATGAGGTGCTTGCTGAGAGCGAAGGCTTCATCGGCAATGAAGACAAAGGGGAGTCCTTCCACGTTATCTGCATCAGGTGGCAATCCCAGGCCACCACTCTGGAGACGCTGGCAGAACTCCGTCTGGGCAAATACTCCTCCATCCGACATCCGGCCATTCTTCCCCACGTCCACATATAAAAAATCATAGTGTGCCGACACCACCGCCATTAAAACAATACTGTGGAACCCCTTATAATTAAAATAGTATGACCCCGAATGGGGTGGTGGCACAATGTGGACATGTTTCCCATCTATAGCCCCTCCACAATTGGGAAAGTCCCAACGGCTGGCAAAATGGGATGCCACAGTCTGCCATTCCTGTGGCGTTGAAGGAAACTGGGGAATCAAACAAGAAAACCAAAATCAATTAATTTGGAAGCTAACATTGCAAGAAAATTAGACAATTAAAAACATTATTCCCCAGCATCAGTATAACATTAAATAATTTAATTCTTCTGGAATAACTAATATGGAAAGGCACACTTATCAGATTGCTCACCCCCTCTGATGGAACATTGATTACATTTTAGGGGGTTGTGAAATCCCTAAAAAAGATTACTTTTAGGACACGCAGGAATTTAGGGACTAAAAAGGCTACAAGACTGCAGTTGTCGCACTCTGCAGGTGCAGTTTCTAACCAGCTTACAGTAAATGAGGTAATGTAAAAAGGCATTCATGTTGCAAGGAGTACACAATCACAGGCAAGGGCAATTAATGAAAACACTTTGAGGCTTGCATATGATTTGATGATGGAAATCAGCAGAGCTTCTGCTCATTTACTAAAGCACTGGAACAAATGCACTTGTAGAGTGCACATGCATTTTGCAAACTGCAACATATATTTGCTTTAGACAAATCAACACCACAGAACATTCAAGCAAATTTTTACGAGGGTGGGGGGGGGGGTTGTGAAATCTAGATAATTGCTAATTAGCAGCACACTATTTGGAGTGAGTTTAGGTGGGGGTGGGTGGGGGGGTTGGGAAATCTAGATAATTGCTAATTAGCAGCACACTATTTGGAGTGAGTTTAGGTGGGGGTGGGTGGGGGGGTTGGGAAATCTAGATAATTGCTAATTAGCAGCACACTATTTGGAGTGAGTTTAGGTGGGGGTGGGTGGGGGGGTTGGGAAATCTAGCTAATTGCTAATTATAAGCACACTAAATACACTCAAACAAAATACATTCAAAATGAGTAGACTAGGTGGATATGTTCCCATCACTTCATGCTGGGAAGGTTATTGAAGGAAAATATACATGCATGACAAAAAATAACAGGAAAAAAATCCAGCATGTGTGAGGATAAAAAGGGGACATTCACACTATATTGCAATGATGGTAAGTAGTGTTTGAAGCAAGAAATACATTACATTATCAAAGATTACATAAAAGAACATGTGATGCTAATAAAAGAAAAATATCTTACCTTAATATAGTCCTTCTGCAGGACCTGGATGATGGCAGAACAGGTCTCTGGGATAATGATCCCCAGAGCCTGGGGGGAGATGCCTGTCGAGAACTTAAGGTCCTGCAGGCTTCTCCCTGTGGCCAAATACCGCAAGGTAGCGACCAGCCTCTGCTCCGGAGTGATGGCTTGCCTCATGCAGGTATCCTGCCTGCTGATATAGGGGGTCAGCAAAGCCAACAAACGGTCAAAAACGGGGTCCGTCATCCGGAGAAAGTTCCTGAAATCCTCAGGATTATTCTCACGGATCTCACGGAGCAAAGGCATGTGACAGAACTGGTCACGCTGAAGCAACCAATTCTTGGTCCATGAACTCCTCCTCGCCCTGTTCATGGACTGGTCTTGGGCTGAAGAATAAACTACAGCACCAAGCACATACAATGCACAAGCTCTACGACGAGTACGTACAGGTAACATGGTTTCAAAACGGTCGGCTGGTCAGAACGCACTAAACAGAACGCACTGAAGAACAGCAAGGCCTGTGAAGAACGACCTGAAAATCAGGAACGAGCGGCCAATAAAACAAAGATTTCTCAATGCCAACTGACCAAACGCACTGAAAAGCAGATACAAACCTCACAAGCACAGACTGAACAACAGTTAAAACGAACTGAAAAATACGAGTCTCACAAGCGCGAATCGTCTCTCACCAAACTTCTACTAACACGAGATAAACACGAGATTAGCAGAAGGAGCCCAAAGGGTGTCGTACGGGCTATTGAACTTCCGTTTTATAGTCTCGTCGGACTTGGTGTACGTCACCGCGTACTAGGCTGTCGTACTTTTGTGTGGTCGTGTGTAGGCAAGTCCGTTCGTAAGAAAGTCTGCCGCAAGTCCGCCGAAGGTACGTCGGAAGTATGTCGGACAGGCTGTCGGACTTTTGTAGACGAAAAGTCCGACCGTGTGTACGCGGCATTAGTTCGGTTAGGCAGAATATTTTTTTAACAAGTGCCTCATACCAATATTTGCCTTATGGGGCGTTCCAACAGTAGTTCTCATGGAGACTTCACTGAACATGCAGCTTCTGATATTTGCAACAGGATACCAATGCAAAGACTGTGTCATACAAGATAGATTCATAGTGCCATAGAATTTTCTGTTTAAATGTTGTGTCTGGTCAAATTAAATCTTTTATGGTAAGGTCAGTAACAGCACCCCAATCCAATGAGACTACTTTTTAATTGCCTGGCTATGGAATAGGTTGTTCAGACCTTGGTGACCAGAAGATCATCCATGAACGATACATATGAAAGGATATGAAAGAAAGTTGTTTTGTTTGCTCAGAAAAACCTTTTGCTCCTGTGTTCCCTGCTCTAGCCAAAATCCTTGACATTTTACAGTCAGCGCTAGAGGTTGGTCTGTCATACAACTCCATTTAAGGTACAGATCTCTACTTTATCTTTTCACAGGCTGCAGATGGGTGCAAAAGCCAGTGACCAGATGCTTCTTCCAGATGACAATCTATATATGACCTTGAGGGAAATCCTTGTTCCCTCTGTGGGACTTAGGCTTGGATCTGAGAGCACCCTTTGCTCCAATGGTTTCATTTCCATTAAAATACCTCATGGTAAAACTAGTTCTCCTGACAGCAACTACTTCAGACAGAAGGATGTTGAAGATTGCAACACTTTCCTGCATGGGCCCTTTGGTGTCTTTTTTTTTCTTTTCTTTTTTACCAGAGATATGGATACCACATCTATCTCCAAAGTTCAATTTTAAAGTGGTATCCAGTTTCCAGAAAAACTGGGAAGTAGTTCCTCTGAGTTTTTAAACGAGAGTCACTGAGTGCACAGCAGGGAGACTTCAGTTTTCTTACACATGGTCGAATTACTAAAAGTGTCGTTCTCTCCCGCCCTATATTAGCTTTGGTATATCCCGATTGTGCTGACGTGAGGTGGGCCAGGAAAACGGAAAATTGTTACCAAATATTTACTGTAATTTTTCTTTCCTGGCCCATCCTCACGTCAGCACAGGACTCCCTCCCTAGTGGCCTGTCGCAGGTTAAGTTATTGAACATCTTAGTTGAGGGAGGGGCTGTCTTTTATTCAGCTAGGTACAGATGGTCATGTGGGGTTCTGGAGGAGGTGTTAACCTGTTGTGTGCTGAGGTGAGGACGAGCCAGGAAAGGAAAATTACAGTAAGTATTTGATAACAATTTTCCGTTATTTGGGATGTTATATTGAGATGTTTTATTATTAGTTATATTGTTTCAGATGTTTCCACATTCCTCCTCATTTGGGGTATCTCAAGTGCGAAGTGCAACCACAGAAATGCTCCCCTATCAACAAGAAAAATACGCCTCTTACCAGAGGATGAGACCTCTTAATTATAGGAGGTCTACAGGTCTTACACCTTCCAAACAATGGGTTAATATGTATGGCATTCACGGGCAGGTTCCTCTACTCCACCAACAACTCCACATCATCCGATTAAGCAATGGCCATATTTAGAAAAGAATGTGTTCCACATAGTATAATACCATAAAACAACACTCAGATTTATTAAATAGTATCATTACTCACAAATAGCAACCGCCCCAACCTATAACTGGCCTTTGCAGCAAGGAGCACATGGAAGGGCGACGCACGGCAAAAAACAACAAAGAAAAATTCCCAGCTCACTTGCCAGCCTGCAACAAACTGAATTGTCCCGTCTAAAGCCGCGTACACACGATCGGATGGAATTATGTGATGACAGGCTGTTGGCGGAAAATTCGACCATTTGTACGCTCCATCGGACAATTGTTGTCGGATTTTCCGCGGATAAATGTTGGATGGCAGAATTTTTAATTTTCCGCAGACAAATGTCTGTTGTCAGATTTTCCAAGTGTGTGTACACAAGTCCAAAGTACAAACAAAGTACAAACACGCATGCTCGGAAGAAAATCCCCAGCCCAGCGGGGTTGTTGGGGGTCTTGGGGCTGGAACTGACAATATTCTGCATGCTGCTGTGGTGGGTTGGGCTGCTGGGGCAGCTCCCGGTATTGGTTGATAAATTGAGGCAAAAAGTCTGGTGCAGTGAATTTATCCACCATTTTCAAATATTTTTCTGATGCCTGCAAGACAGAACACAAGACAAACCATAATGTCAGGCTTCACTCATAATCTGGTCCCAATATAGGCCTCAAACTAGGCCACTAACACCACCGATGCCCCAATTTACAATTGTACTTTCGTTTTATGGATTCTTTTGGTTGGCGATGGCGCTCGTTCATCCTCCACACTGCGAATGCGTGAAACTCTGCCCCTGTCCTTCTTTCTAGTGTATTCCCCGCCTCTTCTCCTCCGGGACAGTGGGAGAGCAAATGGCGGTGAGACAGCAGGTGTGTGGTGAGAGCAGCAATGATGAAAACTCAGAGAAAGCCACTTCCAGATCCAGGAAAAGCTATAAGGCCACAAATATGTCATTTGAAGAAATGGTGGAGATGGTGGACATCTTAGTGAGAACAGACTATGATGGGAGGCATGGACTTTACAGAAACCCAAATGCCAGAAATGCCAAGATCGTTGCTAAAGTTGTGAGAAGTCTGCACAAGAATTTTGGGGTACGACGAAACAAGGATCAGTTGAGAAAACACTGGTCAGACCTTAAATTGAGCGAGGATGTCATGAGAGGGTTTACCCGTTGGTGGCGCTATCGGTCTCTTGGATCGCAGTACCAGTGTCCACCAGCGGGTGTCTTCTAACACCTGGGACCTGCAGTAAGAGGTCTCTCCTGCTGGTGGCACTGCTGCACCCTTGGGCCGTAGTACCGGTGTCCACCAGCGGGTGCACTCCAGCAGTGTGGAGCAAACAGCACCCTCTGCGCTCAGCTGTAACATAGGGTCAATTACTACAGCCTTATAAATACCCGGCAAGCCCTCATAGGCTTGCCTTGGTATCTTTCTCCCTGCGCCCTGACCTTGCTGCCTGTATCCTGATTGTGAACCTGTTCCTGTCCTGTCCTGTCCTGTCCTGTCCTGTCCTGTCCTGTCCTGTCCTGTCCTGCTCTGCTCTGATCCGAATCCCAAGCCCATCCTGTTCTTGTCCCTCCTGATTCCCTTGGATCCCTGCCCTGCAGCCTAACCATCCACCCTCTCCCTGTCCTGCTGGTTTCCCGTCCTTGCCCATCTGCTGACCTCCCTGTGTATGACCTCGGCCTGGCTTTGTTTACGATTCCGGTATCTTCATTTACTTGTATATATTGTTGTTTGTAGTGGGTTTGTTGTGTTGGTTTTGCACTGTTTATATTCCTTTTACTTGTCACTTGTTTAATAAACACCATTATTTTTTCACTTACATGTGTTTCTGGTCTCCTCTGTGCAGTCCACACGGTCTGGTCAATTAGATCCCCCAACCGTATACCAAGGCCATCCCTGACCAGACGTGGCTGCATTGAGGAAACCATCCTGGTTTGTCGGGTCTGCTAATATGGATTTCAATGAAATCATTTATTATTCTCTGCTAGCAGAAGAGGATGGTGAATATTGTCGCCAGATTTTAAAAGGGTGGACTAGTGACCAGCTGATGGAAACTATCCGATCAGCTCATTCCCTAGTGGATCAGGGGTATATGTCTTTTGAAGATGTTCAGCCCCTGATCCAGTTATGTGCAAAACCAGCCCTGTCATGTATTCCCGAGGGAAGTGATGATTTTTCACCCCCCTTCAATTATGGCCAAGTTGAATCCCTGGTTTGGTTGTTAGAGGATGATCCAGCCTATTTTATGGAACATTATTCCTCCTGTTCACAGCAAGTGTTGTCTAATTGCTTCCAGTCAGTGCAATCCTTGATTAGTCAGGCTGTGTGTGAATCAGCGTATGTTCAACCTGTGCTGCAGGCATGGTCAGATCTCCTGTCTTTAGCTAAGGCACAATATTCCAACCTTGCCATTAATCATCTGCCTTCCCAAAAATCTATCTCCCCGTCGCCTATGGCAACCTCAGCTACAGCCCAGTTTAATCAGCCCCCTACCAAATACTACCACCCAGTCTCCAAGTGTCGCACCTATCCTGCCTTCAATCCACCTGTCTCTTCTCCTCCACCTGTAACAGTCCCACAAAACCCTTCTCTAGCTACAGTTCCTTGGTCTTCCTTCGATCCAGCTACTTTCTTTTCTTACAGCCCTGCACCTACATACAAAACTGCACGGGCTAAACCAAAAAAGAAACAAAAATTCTTCCCGACCCACACCATCTTGCCAGTAACCCAACCTGCTCCTGCTTTCCAGCCTGATGTCTCGGTGCCTGCTTTCCAGCCTGATGTCTCGGTGCCTGCTTTCCAGCCTGATGTCTCGGTGCCTGCTTTCCAGCCGGATGTCTCGGTGCCTGCTTTCCAGCCGGATGTCTCGGTGCCTGCCTTCCAGCCGGATGTCTCGGTGCCTGCCTTCCAGCCGGATGTCTCGGTGCCTGCCTTCCAGCCGGATGTCTCGGTGCCTGCCTTCCAGCCGGATGTCTTGGTGCCTGCCTTCCAGCCGGATGTCTTGGTGCCTGCCTTCCAGCCGGATGTCTTGGTGCCTGCCTTCCAGCCGGATGTCTCGGTGCCTGCCTTCCAGCCGGATGTCTTGGTGCCTGCCTTCCAGCCGGATGTCTCGGTGCCTGCCTTCCAGCCGGATGTCTCGGTGCCTGCCTTCCAGCCGGATGTCTCGGTGCCTGCCTTCCAGCCGGATGTCTCGGTGCCTGCCTTCCAGCCGGATGTCTCGGTGCCTGCCTTCCAGCCGGATGTCTCGCTGCCTGCCTTCCAGCCGGATGTCTCGCTGCCTGCCTCCCAGTCTGATGTCCTGATGCCTACCTTCCAGCCTGATGTCTCGGGGACCGCCTTCCAGCCGGATGTCACGATGCCTGCCTTCCAGCTTGATGTCTCTGCCTTCCAGTCTGATGTGCCCACCTTCCAGTCTGATGTGCCTGCTTTCCAGTCTGATGTCCTGATGCCTGCCTTCCAGCCTGATGTCTCGACGCCTGCCTTCCAGCTTGATGCCTTTGCCTCACAGTCTGATGTGCCCGCTGTCCAGTCTGTCCTGATGCCTGCCTTCCAGCCCGAAGTCTCGGTGCCCGCTTTCCAGTCTGATGCGCCTGCTATCCAGTCTGATGTCTCGATGCCTGCCTTCCAGTCTGATGTCTCGATGCCTGCCTTCCAGCCGGATGTCTCGATGCCTGCCTTCCAGCCAGATGCCTCGATGCCTGCCTTCCAGCCGGATGCCTCGATGCCTGCCCTTCAGCCGGATGTCTCGATGCCTGCCCTTCAGCCGGATGTCTCGATGCCTGGCTTCCAGTCGGATGTCTCGATGCCTGGCTTCCAGCCGGATGTCTCGATGCCTGGCTTCCAGCCGGATGTCTCGATGCCTGGCTTCCAGCCGGATGTCTCGATGCCTGGCTTCCAGCCGGATGTCTCGATGCCTGGCTTCCAGCCGGATGTCTCGATGCCTGGCTTCCAGCCGGATGTCTCGATGCCTGCCTTCCAGCCGGATGTCTCGATGCCTGCCTTCCAGCCGGATGTCTCAGCCTTCCAGTCTGATGTACCCGCTCTCCAGTTTGATGCCTTAAAGCCTGCCTTCCAGCCTGAAGTCTCGGTGCCCGCTTTTCAGTCTGATGTGCTCGCTTCCCAGTCTGATGTCTTCATGCCTGCCTTCCAGCATGATGTCTCGAAGCTTGCCTTTCAGCCTGATGTCTCGGTGTCTGCATTTCCACCTGATGTCTCTATGCCTGCCTTCCAGCCTGGTGTGCCAGCTTCCCAGCCTGGTGTGCCAGCTTCCCAGCCTGGTGTGCCAGCTTCCCAGTTTGATGTGCCAGCTTCCCAGTTTGATGTGCCAGCTTCCCAGCCTGATGCCTTGATGCCTGCCTACCAGCCTGATGTTCCAGCTTCCCAGCCTGATGTTCCAGCTTCCCAGCCTGATGTTCCAGCTTCCCAGTCTGATGTTCCAGCTTCCCAGTCTGATGTGCCAGCTTCCCAGCCTGATGTCTTGAAGCTTGCCTTCCAGCCTGATGCCTCGATGCCTACTTCCCAGTCTGATGTACCTGCTTCCCAGTCTGATGTGCCAGCTTCCCAGTCTGATGTGCCAGCTTCCCAGTCTGATGTGCCTGCTTTCCAGCCTATTGTCCCAGTGCCTGATGTCTCAGTGCCAGCTTCCCAGTCTGATGTGCCAGCTTCCCAGTCTGATGTGCCAGCTTCCCAGTCTGATGTGCCAGCTTCCCAGCCTGATGTCTCGAAGCTTGCCTTCCAGCCTGATGCCTGCCTACCAGCCTGATGTACCTGCCTTCCAGTCTGATGTGCCAGCTTCCCAGTCTGATGTGCCAGCTTCCCAGTCTGATGTGCCAGCTTCCCAGCCTGATGTCTCGAAGCTTGCCTTCCAGCCTGATGCCTGCCTACCAGCCTGATGTACCTGCCTTCCAGTCCGATGTGCCAGCTTCCCAGTCTGATGTGCCAGCTTCCCAGTCTGATGTGCCAGCTTCCCAGTCTGATGTGCCAGCTTCCCAGCCTGATGTCTCGAAGCTTGCCTTCCAGCCTGATGCCTGCCTACCAGCCTGATGCCTGCCTACCAGCCTGATGTGCCAGCTTCCCAGTCTGATGTGCCAGCTTCCCAGTCTGATGTGCCAGCTTCCCAGTTTGATGTGCCAGCTTCTCAGTTTGATGTGCCAGCTTCCCAGTTTGATGTGCCCGCTTCCCAGTTTGATGTGCCCGCTTCCCAGTCTGATGTGCCCGCTTCCCAGTCTGATGTGCCCGCTTCCCAGTCTGATGTGCCAGCTTCCCAGTCTGATGTGCCTGCTTTCCAGCCTATTGTCCCAGTGCCTGATGTCTCAGTGCCAGCTTTCCAGTCTGATGTGCCAGCTTCCCAGTCTGATGTGCCAGCTTCCCAGTCTGATGTGCCAGCTTCCCAGTCTGATGTGCCAGCTTCCCAGCCTGATGTCTCGAAGCTTGCCTTCCAGCCTGATGCCTGCCTACCAGCCTGATGTACCTGCCTTCCAGTCTGATGTGCCAGCTTCCCAGTCTGATGTGCCAGCTTCCCAGTCTGATGTGCCAGCTTCCCAGTCTGATGTGCCTGCTTTCCAGCCTATTGTCCCAGTGCCTGATGTCTCAGTGCCAGCTTCCCAGACTGATGTGCCAGCTTCCCAGTCTGATGTGCCCGCTTCCCAGTCTGATGTGCCAGCTTCCCAGTCTGATGTGCCAGCTTCCCAGTCTGATGTGCCAGCTTCCCAGTCTGATGTGCCAGCTTCCCAGCCTGATGTCTCGAAGCTTGCCTTCCAGCCTGATGCCTGCCTACCAGCCTGATGTACCTGCCTTCCAGTCTGATGTGCCAGCTTCCCAGTCTGATGTGCCAGCTTCCCAGTCTGATGTGCCAGCTTCCCAGTCTGATGTGCCAGCTTCCCAGTCTGATGTGCCAGCTTCCCAGTCTGATGTGCCAGCTTCCCAGCCTGATGTCTCGAAGCTTGCCTTCCAGCCTGATGCCTGCCTACCAGCCTGATGTACCTGCCTTCCAGTTTGATGTGTCAGCTTCCCAGTCTGATGTGCCAGCTTCCCAGTCTGATGTGCCAGCTTCCCAGTTTGATGTGCCAGCTTCCCAGTCTGATGTGCCCGCTTCCCAGTCTGATGTGCCCGCTTCCCAGTCTGATGTGCCCGCTTCCCAGTCTGATGTGCCAGCTTCCCAGTCTGATGTGCCAGCTTCCCAGTCTGATGTGCCAGCTTCCCAGCCTGATGTCTCGAAGCTTGCCTTCCAGCCTGATGCCTGCCTACCAGCCTGATGTGCCAGCTTCCCAGTCTGATGTGCCCGCTTCCCAGTCTGATGTGCCAGCTTCCCAGTCTGATGTGCCAGCTTCCCAGTCCGATGTGCCAGCTTCCCAGTCCGATGTGCCAGCTTCCCAGTCCGATGTGCCAGCTTCCCAGTCCGATGTGCCAGCTTCCCAGTCTGATGTGCCAGCTTCCCAGTCCGATGTGCCAGCTTCCCAGTCCGATGTGCCAGCTTCCCAGTCCGATGTGCCAGCTTCCCAGTCCGATGTGCCAGCTTCCCAGTCTGATGTGCCAGCTTCCCAGTCTGATGTGCCAGCTTCCCAGTCTGATGTGCCAGCTTCCCAGTCCGATGTGTCAGCTTCCCAGTCTGATGTGCCAGCTTCCCAGTCCGATGTGCCTGCTTTCCAGCCTATTGTCCCAGTGCCTGATGTCTCAGTGCCAGCTTCCCAGACTGATGTGCCAGCTTCCCAGACTGATGTGCCAGCTTCCCAGACTGATGTGCCTGCTGCCAAGCTCGAAGTGCCCATGCCTGCTGCCCAGCTTGAAGTGCCTGCTGCCCAGCTTGAAGTGCCCGCTGCCCAGCTCAAACTGCCCGCTGCCCAGCTCGAAGTGCCCGTGCCTGCTTCCCAGCTCAAAGTGCCCACTGTCTAGCTTGGTGTATTCCTGCCTGCTGTCTGCTCGGATGTACCCACTGTCTTCTCAGATGTACCCACTGACCAGTTTGATGTACCCAATGCCCAGCCTGATGTGCCCTCATCTGTTCGGTTGGAGGCCATGAACTTTGGACAATTGCACCTTGTTGGAGCGTCCAGAGGCCGCTTCTTTGGGGGGGTACTGTCATGAGAGGGTTTACCCATTGGTGGCGCTATCGGTCTCTTGGATCGCAGTACCAGTGTCCACCAGCGGGTGTCTTCCAACACCTGGGACCTGCAGTAAGAGGTCTCTCCTGCTGGTGGCACTGCTGCACCCTTGGGCCTTAGTACCGGTGTCCACCAGCGGGTGCACTCCAGCAGTGTGGAGCAAACAGCACCATCTGCTCTCAGCTGTAACATAGGGTCAATTACTACAGCCTTATAAATACCCGGCAAGCCCTCATAGGCTTGCCTTGGTATCTTTCTCCCTGCGCCCTGACCTTGCTGCCTGTATCCTGATTGTGAACCTGTTTCTGTCCTGTCCTGCTCTGCTCTGATCCGATCCGATCCCTATCCCAAGCCCATCCTGTTCTTGTCCCTCCTGATTCCCTTGGATCCCTGAAGCCTAACCATCCATCCTCTCCCTGTTCTGCTGGTTTCCCGTCCTTGCCCATCTGCTGACCTCCCTGTGTATGACCTTGGCCTGGCTTTGTTTACAATTCCGGTATCTCCATTTACTTGTATATATTGTTGTTTGTAGTGGGTTTGTTGTGTTGGTTTTGCACTGTTTATATTCCTTTTACTTGTCACTTGTTTAATAAACACCATTATTTTTTCACTTACATGTGTTTCTGGTCGCCTCTGTGCAGTCCATACGGTCTGGTCAATTAGATCCCCTGACAGAGGAAGATCAGTTTAGAAAGATCAGGAAAGTGCTGCGAAAAAGTAAGTATTTGTCCTGTGTTCCTATTATTACTTTCGTGCTGGTCCATGTTCTTTTCTTTACTGTTCTACAGTTTAAAGTGCCAAGTTTTATTTTCGTGGATACAGGAATCGTTTGCGGGACATTAAATATAGTTTGATCGACCACTAATACTTCGTTATTGGGAGATGCACGTTAAATGCATTTGTTATGGCCTATTTTGATGTAACATAACTTAATTAGATTGTTGTCTAGATGTGTTCATAACTAATGAGATGTCAACTTTATTCAGTGTCAGTAGAGGACACTCAGCAGCTATTATGCAGCTGGACGCAGGAGCACCAGTGTGGGACACCATAACACTGTTAAACCAAATTGTTGTTGTTATGGTGTCCCACACCAGTGCTCCAGTGGATACTAGGGTTATCTCCATGTGTGAAACTTGCACAAAACAGATAAGTATTCCTGATTTGGAAAGGGAAAAAATCATGTATTCAGCTTGGAACTTTGCCAAAACAGACAATTGAAAGACACTTCCAAACAATGTTTCATATTACTATTTCTAGCCTAACATATCTGTCTGCTAAGTATACCTTTTTTGGATACACATAGGGGAGAAAAGAAGAGGAACATCTGAGCTGTGTGTGGACACCAGTAACTCAGCACCTCCTGAAGATACAGAAAGTAAACTCACCAGACACCCTAAAGAAGATGTTGATGCTGATGTGCAGGAAGTACTGTGTGACGTTCTCGAAACTGTGTCGACCATAGGTCAGTGTCTGAGACCACAGCATCAAGTAATAGATGAATGCCTGCATATTTCTAAAACATGGTGTGTTTTATATTTTTTAGGTGATGTGGATGTTGTGGAAGACCAAACACACAAGTGCACAAATACTTATCAGTGAGCCATTGGTTTGCAATAGGGAATTGGAGAAAATGAAAGAAAACATGCATGATCTCCAAAACAGTTATCAATATCATTGATATTTTAGCTAAAATTTAAAAACCAAACATGTTGTATTTATTTTGTTATGTTGTACCTGTGTTTGTACAGTTTTAAATTGATTATCCTTTGCACTTTTTTTAATAGTTGCAACTGTTATATTTGAATGTACGATTTCACTTTAGCAAAAGATTCACATATGAACCTGCAACTCCATGACTTGTCATGATCTTTTTTGTTGCCTACATCATGTTAAATAGGATCAAACCGATGCGTTTCAGTACTTGCAGCCTTCCTCAGATGAGTAATTATGCTTTACGATGAAACACATCAGCTTGTTTCCTATTTACATTTTTGGTGAGAAAAAGGAATCATTGAGTTGCCAGCTCCTATTTTAACTTTGCCCATTTCTCAGGGTGGTTTGCTCCCCCGGCTACAGCACCAAATTGGACACCACACATTGTTGAATATGGTGGTCCAAAAGTATTGTCATGTACAAAAAGCTTGAAGGTGTGCTTTCACACATTGTACAAATATCCGTGTTTTGTATATTACTATTTCACCCAAAAACTTGAATACCTTCACCAGTTTTTTTAGTTACACGTTTACCTGTAATTTTTGTAGTTTTATAAGAAACTTTTATATGAAATGTGGCTGTTAGCCAAGTTACATCTAAAAAAGTAGGAACCAAGTTTGTGTCTGTCCTTGCTTCCTTAGGAATACTGTATTTTGTTTGCAGGAAAGTACAAATACGTACTTTGTTCATTTAAGGATGCAGATCGGTTTGGGCAACAAAACCTTATGTGGCGAGGAAAAAATCAATGTAAGCCCTGGTTCACATTGATGCTACTTTGAAATCACGCTACTTCACTTAAAGTTGCGCGATTTCTAAGTAGCAAGGTCTGCGCGATTTCAGGTGCTACTTGATAGACATTTGTGTAGCTTCATGCCATGTATATTGAAGTCGCACCTGAAATCGCCAAAAGTAGTGCAGGAACTACTTTTGCAAATTGGTGCGGTGCCGCTAATTCTGTGTCGTACCGATTGGAACAGTGCCATTGTCTCCAATAAGCTGCGACTTGTCATGCAATTTTATCTCTCAAATCGCATGACAAATATCTCCAATGTGAACCTAAGCTTTATTGTCCGACGTCAGTGATTTTCCACTCCACTTCTCTAGGTGCACCACCAGGTCCTGTTTTCTGTATTTTCCTCTGTAGAAAAACGACTGTGTGAATTACTAACCTTGAAAATGACATCATCATCTGTGACAAAAGCAAAAAATATAGAAAACATGACCTGGGAATGCACCTGGAGAAGGAGAGATGAGAAACACTGCCCTAAGTAATGTTAATTGTAATCTCTATGTGTTTTTAAGAATCGCAAAGCCAAAATTTGAAGATGCCCACAAATGGTGCCAAAATATTCTTATTTCCCTCATGATCCCATGCCTAAAATGTGTGTCTTTCCCTACATCTAGTTTGGTAAAGCCACAAAAAACACAGTGGGTCAACATGTGCTAGCTCCCATCATAGTGTATCAGTATACACAAGTTGGGGGTGCAACCCCTTCCTCTTACCTACTTTAGTTATGAGGAAGGGGTTGCACCCCCAAAACGTGGCTATTTATACCCTGTGATGGGAGATAGCACGTGTTCACACACTGTGTGTTTTGGGGCTTTAGAAACTAACCTATTTGTACCTACACACATATTAGACAGGGGATCATAAATAAGGGACATTTAACAGTTATTCCTCTACGTGGACGTGGCTTCAAATTTTGGATTTTAGAGGGGTGAGATCACCCCATCTGAGGAAGGCAACATCAACACAGTCTTGTGATAATAATGTCTCATATTGCCTTCACTTTAACAAGTAAGTTCCTGAGTTAGGGATGTGTATATAATGTTTTTAAACATGCCTGTTTAGCCCCAAAAAAAGGCAAAATAATGGCAAACATATATGTTTATACACCAAGATGTTGGTTTGTTATAAAATCTTAAAACGCACATGTGAATGTGCTTTGAGTAAAATGTTTTTTACTAAACAATGTGTGGCTTATTAATTCAATGCTCAATACCAGTGTATTTGTTAAGTTGGGTACAATGACAATATGCTCTAAAATGTGCCCAACTCAAGCAATTTTATGACCTCAAAGAAATTAAAGAAGTTGAAAAAGCATAATGTTTTCGAACTTAATGCATTAGATACATTAAGAACAAAAACATTGTGTGTGTGTGTAGCAGACCCACAGCACAACATAATAGCTGAAGAAGAGATTGTCACCTCATGTAGCAAATAAGGTATGTTTGCACTATTGTCTAAAATGGACAAAAAAAGGTCATTTGACAACCTATTATACAGATAAGAAACACAGACAACAGTAGTTTAAATGAAATAGTAGTTTATGAAAAAATTATGATTCTTGATCAGCTAAATTTTGCTGCCAATCCACTGCCCCTCTACCCACAAAATATTCAAGATATTTTTGGCGGATATCGCAGGCATTTTGTAAAGGGCAACAGAGCACAGGCAGGTTCCAGAGCCGTCATGTTTCCCACCGATGGACGAGCTGCAGCCTCTTCAGCTGAGCCTGACACTGCGGGGTCAACATTACCTGGCAGTGAGGAAAGGTAGCTGATAGCATTTCTCCGTAAAAATTGTGGAGGATGCAAGAGCACAAAACAACATAGTTTATTTTATATTAGGCCAGGTTGATGGGGTTAAAAAGAGCCTGAAGCGACTTGACAGGATGCCAAAGGCATTTTCAACAACCCTTCTGGCACGAGAGAGCCTGTAGTTGAAGATTCTCTGCTCTGGGGTGAGGTTCCTCATAAGAAAGGGCTTCATAACATGTCCCCCCCCAGAGCAAAGGCCTCATCTGCCACAAAAACAAAATTGAGGCCCTCAACATTGTCCTGAACAGGTGGCAAATTTAAGGTGCCATTCTGGAGCCGATGGTAAAACTCCGTCTGCATGATGATATCTCCATCCGAGTTCCGGCCGTTCTTCACAACATACTAAAAAAGGAACTCATACATTGCAGAAACAACAGCTAGCAGCATTATGCTGCAATAGCCTTTGTAATTGTAGTAATATGAGCCTGAGTTGGGTGATGGGACAATCCTCACAATCCTCGCAGAAACATCTCAAGGATGATCAGTGGAAACAGGAATCACCTGAGCTCAGTGTTGAGGGTCATGGCAAAGGCTGTGATATTTATGTACAGTGGGGCAAAAAAGTATTTAGTCAGCCACCAATTGTGCAAGTTCTCCCACTTAAAAAGATGAGCGAGGCCTGTAATTATCATCATAGGTATACCTCAACTATGAGAGACAAAATGTGGAAACAAATCCAGACAATCACATTGTCTGATTTTTGAAAGAATTTATTTGCAAATTATGGTGGAAAATAAGTATCTGGTCACCTACAAACAAGCAAGATTTCTGGCTCCCACAGACCTGTATCTTCTTCTTTAAGAGGCTCCTCTGTCCTCCATTCATTACCTGTATTAATGCCACCTGTTTGAACTTGTTATCAGTATAAGAGACACCTGTCCACAACCTCAAACAGTCACACTCCAAACTCCACTATGGTGAAGACCAAAGAGCTGTCAAAGGACACCAGAAACAAAATTGGAGACCTGCACCAGGCTGGGAAGACTGAATCTGCAATAGGCAAGCAGCTTGGTGTGAAGAAATCAACTGTGGGAGCAAAAATTAGAAAATGGAAGACATACAAGACCACTGATAATCTCCCTCGATCTGGGGCTCCACGCAAGATCACATCCCGTGGGGTCAAAATGATCACAAGAACGTTGAGCAAAAATCCCAGAACCACACAAGGGGACCTTTTGAATGACCTGCAGAGAGCTGGGACCAATGTAACAAAGGCTACCATCAGTAACACACTACGCCGCCAGGGACTCAGATCCTGCAGTGCCAGATGTGTCCCTCTGCTTAAGCCAGTACATGTCCGGGCCCGTCTGAGGTTTGCTAGAGAGCTTTTGGATGATCCAGAAGAGGATTGGGATAATGTCATATGGTCAGATGAAACCAAAGTAGAACTGTTTGGTAGAAACACATCTCGTGGTGTTTGGAGGAGAGAGAATGCTGATTTGCAACCAAAGAACGCCATACCTACTGTGAAGCATGAGGGTTGCAACATCATGCTTTGGGGCTGTTTCTCTGCAATGAGAACAGGACGACTGATCCGTGTACACGAAAGAATGAATGGGGCCATGTTTCGTGAGATTTTGAGTGCAAACCTCCTCCCATCAGCAAGGGCATTGAAGATGAAACGTGGCTGGGTCTTTTATTATAACAATGATCCCAAACACACTGCCCGGGCAACGAAGGAGTGGCTTCGTAAGAAGCATTTCAAGGTCCTGGAGTGGCCTAGCCAGTCTCCAGATCTCAACCCCATAGAAAACCTTTGGAAGGAGTTGAAAGTCCGTGTTGCCCAGCGACAGCCCCAAAACATCATTGCTCTAGAGGAGATATGCATGGAGAAATGGGCCAACATACTAGCAACAGTGTGTGACAACCTTGTGAAGACTTACAGAAAACGTTTGACCTCTGTCATTGCCAACAAAGGATATATACCAAAGTATTGTGATGAACTTTTGATATTGACCAAATACTTATTTTCCACCATAATTTCCAAATAAATTCTTTCAAAGATCAGACAATGTGATTGTCTGGATTTGTTTCCACATTTTCCACATTTTGTCATAGTTGAGGTATACCTATGATGACAATTACAGACCTCTCTCATCTTTTTAAGTGGGAGAACTTGCACAACTGGTGGCTGACTAAATACTTTTTTGCCCCACTGTACATGGGAGGAGCCTGTGATACTTATGTACATGGGAGGAGTCTGTGATACTTAGGAAAAGCCTGCAGCAAAAGAAAAGAAGAAATAAGTGCAGGACTACATGAAATGGGACCCTGTAGGCTGGGGCTAAATTATTCCTGAAGTTAACTTGAGCTCACAGGGAATCGGTCAGAGCCGTGTGAGGGGGAGGCAGTGCAGAGGGAGGTCAGAGGTGCAGACATCCGGTCAGCACACGAGGAAAGGAAAAGCTAGTGTGCTGATGTGTCTGCCCCTGATCTCCTCTGCGGATCGATGCCTGAAGCTGGAAGGATGGCTGAGCAACTGAGGGTAATGGCAAAGGCTATAGGCACGGCATGGATGCAGAGCCAGCTCACCGGCACTTCCTCACCAGTGCAATCTCCAGACGGCCACCACGAGTCGTCCCGCTTGGAAGGGGAGCTGTCCAGCGAGGAGGAGGTCGTCGCCCTTCCATGTGCTCGCCCCAAGGAGGTCGGCTGCGGTGGATTCTGGATTGATGGCTCTGGGACCATGTCCTGGTCGGCCTGGTAAGTCCATGCCTAATGTTGATTCTTCTTTTCAGTCTTCTCCTGTCCCTGTGTCTGGGTCCAGAGGTGGGAGAGCCCCGGGGTAAAATGTCTCTTCTGCATCAGGGAGTGGGGTCTCTCGCCCAACCCTCTGTTGTCAGGTGTGGGGTCAGTCATGTCTGGGGAAGCCACGGCCATGCAAGACCTATTGGTGGGGCTACGGTCGTTGGTGCAGAGTTTTGATGCAGGCGCGCCGGCTCAATTCCTGCCGTTGTCGGCCTGGGTTTCGGATGCGGGTCAGGCAGGGGCCCTATCAGTAGTGGGTCAGGTACAGGGGACGGGGCAGGGGTTAGAAGTGGTAGTGTCACGGGGGGATTTGGTGATTCAGGAGTCAAGCGCCCCTTCCCCTGCGGTTCCCGCAAAGGAGGTTAGTAAGAATACAGAGCTGGTGCAGATGGCCGATTCGACGAGGTGTGAAGTGTACGTCTGCTTTGAAGGCCCCCTGGAGGCTCATCTCAAAGCTGAGGTCAGGGAAAAGATCTGGAAAGGGGAGTATGTGGAGATCTTCACGTTGCTTCCCCTGGAAAAGTTTAACTTGGATAGGGTTAAGCCAGAGGAATCAAAAAAGGAAGACGAGGAGAAGCGTTGGGCATGCTTTTTTCTACAGACGGCCACAGTTTGTTCATCAGAGTTAGAGACATTACTATTCCAGGTGGCATTTGCGTTGGCATTTTATGGGGCCCTCAGGGTGGGGAAACTGGTCAGCCCTTCCAACGTGGCACACGGGGGCTTGTCGGCGGACGATGTTCTTTGTGACGACTCGATGGTCAGGCTTATCATCCGTCGTTCAAAGATGGATCATGCCGGCAGGGGGGCTCACATTGAGTTGCGCCACATACAGGGTTCCTTCTCATGCCCTGTGAAGACGGTGATGGCTTACTTACGGCTTCGCCCAGCACTGGCTGGTTCTTTTCTGGTCTTCGGATGGTTTGGCATTATCTAAGTTTCAATTTATTTCGATACTGCGGAGCTGCCTTTTGGCTGCCAGTGTCGAGGCCAGTAATTTTTCATCACATTCGTTTAGGATTGGGGCAGCCACTGAGGCTGCCCGGTGGGGTCTTGACAGCGTGGTAGTTAAACATATTGGTAGGTGGGAATCTGACAGATTCAACATTTACGCTTGCCCCATTTGATTTAATACGGGTTGGTTGGTCTGTAAAAAAAAAAAGGAAAGGGAAGGTGGGACGTCATGTGTCCCCTTTTATTTTGTGTTTATTTCCCTGATCTGTTGAGTAGTAGTGGTGGTAAGATGGTGATGGGTGTGTGTGCTATTTTTCACTTTTTCGTTTAGATCATACTTGCCTCGTTTGGATCCTGGGCCATTCTTTTGTTCATTGGGGGCAAAGAGGGCTGATGTCAGGCCTAATAGCTGACAGTTGGGTTTCCCACGAGCAGAAGTCAGCATCCGGTCGATTGGAATTCCGGGGATGTTATGGAGCAGGGTTGTGCCGGAGGTTAACAGGATCTCCAGATGGGATAGGCCCCCGGATGTATTGGTCATACATGCAGGGGGTAATGACCTGGGGGTTAGATCCACTAGGCACCTGATAAGGGACATAAAATTTGATCTGCTGCGACTCCAAGCGGCTTTCCCACACATGATAGTGTTATGGTCAGAGATGGTGGCCCGCACCACCTGGCGTCTTGCCCGGTCGGTGATTAAGGTTAACAGGGCACGAGTTAGGGCCAATAAAGAGGTTGGGAGGTTCATTGCTACGAATGAGGGTCTTGTGGTCAGGCATAAGGAGCTTGAGTTTGAGACATGGAGATATCTCCGTGGGGATGGAGTTCACCTTAATGAGGTGGGGACAGATCTGTGGTCCTTAGGCTTACAGGAGGGAATACAGCGAGCAGTTCGTTGTTGGCGTGGCACAAAGATATGAGGCTTCACACTTTGCGCTGTGGCGGTTGAGTCTTTGGAGGCATTTGGAAGTAAAATGATGGAATTAAAGGTTTGGGACACATCAGAGGTATGAGTCCCCGGTAAATGCCAGTTACGTAGTTAACTGGGAGTTTATGGTTATCTGCTGAAGGTGGTTCATCCCCGAGTTGGTTGAAAAGCAACAGGGACCATATATGGTTAAGCAGATATAAGGTAATGAGTTTGATACATAGTGCCTCCAAGGATCGGCAACCAAAAAGTTTATGCTTTGCTTTGGTTTATAATGTTAATTATTTTATTTTAATAAAGGGTCCGTAAACGAACAGTTTTATCCCAACCTTTGGTGTCAGACTATTTGTAGTAGCAATAATAAGGGGCTACAATATGGGGCAAAAGATATGGGTATTTAGAGGTAAAATATAGGAAAGTATACATAGGGGTTACCTTTTCAAGAAAAGCCTGCAGCAAACAAAAAGAAGAAATACGCGCAGGGCTACATGAAATGGGACCCTGTAGGCTGGGTCAGTGAGGGTTAAATTATTCCTGGACTTAACTTGAGCTCACAGGGGATTGGTCAGAGCGGTGTGAGAGGGAGGCAGTGCAGAGGGAGGTCAGAGGTGCAGACATCTGGTCAGCACACGAGGAAAGGAAAAGCTCCCGCCCGCCCTAATTATTTGAGATTGGTTGCATGGAAAATTGATAATGTTGATTTTGTTTTGTGTTTGTTGTTTTCCTTTTGTGTTTAATTTTCTCTTAAGAAGGCAGTTGGGTCTTTGGAGGCATTTGGAAGTAAAATGATGGAATTAAAGGTTTGGGACACATCTGAGGTATGGGTCCCCAGTGAATGTCAGTTACGTGGTTAACTGGGAGTTTATGGTTATCTGCTGAACGTGGTTTGTCCCCGAGTCGGTTGAAAAGCGACAGGGACTATATATGGTTAAGCAGATATAAGGTAATGAGATGGATACATAGTGCCTCCAAGGATCGGCAACCAAAAAGTTTATGCTTTGCTTTGGTTTATAATGTTAATTATTTTATTTCAATAAAGAGGCCGTAAATGGCCAGTTTTATCTCAACCTTTGGTGTCAGACTATTTGTAGTAGCAATAATAAGGGGCTACAATATGGGGCAAAAGATATGAGTATTAGAGGTAAAATATAGGACAGTATACATAGGGGTTACCTTTTCATGTACATGGGATTTTTTTCCTTCTTTATTTTTAATACATTTGCAACGATTTCAAACAAACTTCTTTCACGTTGTCATTATGGGGTATTGTTTGTAGAGTTTTGAGGAAATTTATGAAATTAATCCATTTTGGAATAAGGCTGCAACATAACAAAATGTGGAAAAAGTGAAGCACTGTGAATACTTTCCGGATGTATTGTATGTGTAAGCCGCAGTGGCCACATCAAGGCACCCCGGTTTACCCCAGCTCTTCTTGTGCCCCTGCTGGGTTCCTGTGCATCCCTGTACATTTAAGGAGGGGTGGGCTCCCTCACAGAAGTGCAATTTGTTTTGCACTCCTGTGACGTCACAGGAATTAATCCAGGCACCACGTCATCACGAAAATAAAGTCTGGATCCGCCAGGTGCCTGGACTGACACCCGTCTCAGCCTATCAGTGAGTTGCTGAGAGTCTGAGATGGCCGTTCCCCGCCCCCATCACAGCTCAGTGCTCCAATGAGCGAGGAGGAGCAGAGTGGAGAGCTGATGATTGACAGTCAGCAGCTCTCTGCTCGGGGGGCTGTGAGAACTGAGCCATCGGTGGTGTTCGATTGCTCTGTTCTCAGTGTAGAGGCACCAGGGGACCGATGCTTCATCCACCTAGGTAAGTATAAATATGGAAAGAACTCAAAACCTTTACTTCTCTTTTAATCAGCACAAGGGACGGTACTTCCATTCAGTGGGAATTGTCCCTTGTGCAGGTGTCTGCTGTCTTTATGGAAATCTTCCATCCTCTGCTCTCCAGCCACTGGACCCACCATAAACTCTCCTCAGGACTGCCCACCCTTTCTGCCCCCCCTTCCCTCCTTCTCCATTCATAAAAGTGCTACCATAGCTTCCATCAATGAAAATGCTCTCTGAATGGAGGAGGTAGATCTTTCATCCTTCATCCTTTCCTTCCATTCATAGAGCGCTTTTCATTCATGGAAGCTATAGTACAGCTTCTATGATTGGAGGGGGGTGGGGTGGGGAAGGGCAAGCATAGTCGGCACTCTTGATGAGGGATTATGATAGGTCCAGTGACTGTATTAACCCCTGCAACACTGCTGGACATTTACTGACACAAGTGGGGAGGTGAGGGCAGACGATGGAAGACTTCAACATATACAGCACCAACCAGTACAAGGGACACTGCTTGTGGAATGTAAATATCATCCCTTGTGCTGATTAATTTTTTTTTTTTAAACAATGTAACTAAACTTAGTCTTTAACCACTTGAGCCCCGGACCATTATGCTGCCTAAGGACCAGAGGTCTTTTTCCAATTTGGCACTGCGTCGCTTTAACTGCTAATTGCGCGGCCATGCAATGCTGTACCTAAACGAAATTTGCGTCCTTTTCTTCCCACAAATAGAGCTTTCTTTTGATGGTATTTGATCACCTCTGCAGTTTTTATTTTTTGCGCTATAAATGGAAAAAGACCGAAAATTTTGAAAAAAAATGATATTTTCTACTTTTTGTTATAAAAAAAATCCAATAAACTAAATTTTAGTCATACATTTAGGCCAAAATGTATTCGGCCACATGTCTTTGGTAAAAAAAATGTCAATAAGCATATATTTATTGGTTTGCGCAAAAGTTATAGCGTCTACAAACTAGGGTACATTTTCTGTAATTTACACAGCTTTTAGTTTATGACTGCCTATGTCATTTCTTGAGGTGCTAAAATGGCAGGGCAGTACAAACCCCCCCCAAATGACCCCATTTTGGAAAGTAGACACCCCAAGGAAATTGCTGAGAGGCATGTTGAACCCATTGAATATTTATTTTTTTTGTCCCAAGTGATTGAATAATGACAAAAAAAAAAAAAAAAAAAATATTTACAAAAAGTTGTCACTAAATGATATATTGCTCACACAGGCCATGGGCCTATGTGGAATTGCACCCCAAAATACATTCAGCTGCTTCTCCTGAGTATGGGGATACCACATGTGTGGGACTTTTTGGGAGCTTAGCCGCGTACGGGGCCCCGAAAACCAAGCACCGCCTTCAGGATTTCTAAGGGTGTAAATTTTTGATTTCACTCTTCACTGCCTATCACAGTTTCAGAGGCCATGGAATGCCCAGGTGGCACAAACCCCCCCCCAAATGACCCCATTTTGGAAAGTAGACACCCCAAGCTATTTGCTGAGAGGCATATTGAGTCCATGGAATATTTTATATTTTGACACAAGTTGCGGGAAAGTGACACTTTTTTTTTTTTTTTTTTTTTTTTTGCACAAAGTTGTCACTAAATGATATATTGCTCACACAGGCCATGGGCCTATGTGGAATTTCACCCCAAAATACATTTAGCTGCTTCTCCTGAGTATGGGGATACCACATGTGTGGGACTTTTTGGGAGCCTAGCCGCGTACGGGGCCCCGAAAACCAATCACCGCCTTCAGGATTTCTAAGGGTGAAAATTTTTGATTTCACTCTTCACTGCCTATCACAGTTTCGGAGGCCATGGAATGCCCAGGTGGCACAAACCCCCCCCCAAATGACCCCATTTTGGAAAGTAGACACCCCAAGCTATTTGCTGAGAGGCATGGTGAGTATTTTGCAGCTCTCATTTGTTTTTGAAAATGAAGAAAGACAAGAAAAAACTTTTTTTTTTTTCTTTTTTCAATTTTCAAAACTTTGTGACAAAAAGTGAGGTCTGCAAAATACTCACTATACCTCTCAACAAATAGCTTTGGGTGTCTACTTTCCAAAATGGGGTCATTTGGGGGGGTTTTTTGCCACCTGGGCTTTCCATGGCCTCCGAAACTGTGATAGGCAGCGAAGAGTGAAATCAAAAATTCACGCCCTTAGAAAGCCTGAAGGCGGTGCTTGGTTTTCGGGGTCCCGTACGCGGCTAGGCTCCCAAAAAGTCTCACACATGTGGTATCCCCATACTCAGGAGAAGCAGCAGAATGTATTTTGGGGTGTAATTTCACATATTCCCATGGCATGTTTGAGCAATATATCATTTAGTGACAACTTTGTGCAAAAAAAAAAAAAAAAAAATTTGTCTCTTTCCCGCAACTTGTGTCGCAATATAAAATATTCCATGGACTCGACATGCCTCTCAGCAAATAGCTTGGGGTGTCTACTTTCCAAAATGGGGTCATTTGGGGGGGTTTTGAACTGTCCTGGCATTTTATGCACAACATTTAGAAGCTTATGTCACACATCACCAACTCTTCTAACCACTTGAAGACAAAGCCCTTTCTGACACTCATTGTTTACATGAAAAAGTTATTTTTTTTTGCAAAAAAATTACTTTGAACCCCCAAACATTATATATTTTTTTAAAGCAAATGCCCTACAGATTAAAATGGTGGGTGTTTCATTTTTTTTTTCACACAGTATTTGCGCAGCGATTTTTCAAACGCATTTTTTGGGGAAAAACACACTTTTTAAAATTTTAATGCACTAAAACACACTATATTGCCCAAATGTTTGATGAACTAAAAAAGATGATCTTAGGCCGAGTACATGGATACCAAACATGACATGCTTTAAAATTGCGCACAAACGTGCAGTGGCAACAAAATAAATGCATTTTTAAAAGCCTTTAAAAGCCTTTACAGGTTACCACTTTAGATTTACAGAGGAGGTCTACTGCAAAAATTACTGCCCTCGATCTGACCTTCGCGGCGATACCTCACATGCATGGTGCAATTGCTGTTTACGTTTGACGACAGACCGCCGTTTGCGTTCGCCTTAGCGCGAGAGCAGGGAGCGACAGGGGTGCTTTTTTTTTTTTTTTTTTTTCTTTATTATTTTTTTGCTTTTTTTATCTTATTTTTAAACTGTTCCTTTCATTTTTTTTTTTTTTTTTTTTAATCATTTTTATTGTTATCTCGGGGAATGCAAATATCCCCTATGATAGCAATAGGTAGTGACAGGTACTCTTTTTTGAAAAAATTGGGGTCTATTAGACCCTAGATCTCTCCTCTGCCCTCAAAGCATCTGATGACACCAAGATCGGTGTGATAAAATGCTTCCCCAATTTCTCAATGGCGCTATTTACATCTGGCGAAATCTAAGTCATAAAATGATCGTAGCTTCCGGTTTCTTAGGCCATAGAGATGTTTGGAGCCACTCTGGTCTCTGATCAGCTCTATGGTCAGCTGGCTGAATCACTGGCTGCATTCTCAGGTTCCCTGTTGAGACAGGAGAGCCAGAGAAAAACACGGAAGACGGTGTGGGGGGGGGCATTCCCTCCCACGGCTTGTAAAAGCAGTCTAGAGGCTAATTAGCCACTAGGATTGCTTTTACATGAAAGCCGACCGCTGGCTGAAAAGAATGATACCAAGATGATACCTAAACCTGCAGGCATCATTCTGGTATAACCATTCAAAGTCGTGAATGGCGTACCTGAAGACAAAAAAATGGTTAACAATGGATAACAATAAAGCACAGTAAACAGTAAAGTATAAATAATTACATACCTGAAAAACAAACATGATAAAACATAATAACAATAACAATAAAACATTGCAGAATAGAATACAGTAAAAAAAGAGCAGAACAATAGAGAGAGAGAATAGAGAGAGAGAGAGAGAACAATAAAACGACAACTATTTTTTTTTTATTTTATATATATATATATATATATATATATATATATATATATATATATTTTTTTACACTTTTTTTGTAACTAACTTTTATAACTGTAACCGGTTCCAGGTTCGGGTCTCTCAAAATGCGATGGCATCTTGGGAGACCCTGTGAAAGTGTGCCTAGTCTGTGGAATGCTGTACCCTACGCTAATACTCAACTAGTGCATGGTAGCGTTCAAAACATTCACCAATGCAAAGACCAGGATTGTCAGGACAGGAGGGACAATAATAGCGGGTGTCACGCCTATATCCGCGCTTGCTGCAGACACAACATCTTTTTTGGGGGGGTTCGTTGGGTAGGGGTACTCGGGAGGACATAAAAATGCCTCTCATGCAGCCGACTGCATTTGGTTGGGGATGTGAATGGGGGAAGTACGGGCGCTGCAGAAGCGGTGTGTTCCCAATTAGGATTGGCGAATGCAGCAGGAAGGGCACTATGGGCATGACGGGCCTGTGTTTGTCTTTTTGGTGGCAGCGGGACACTACTTGTGCTTGCCACCTCACCAGCTTGAACTGCACTTATGGGACTCGCCACGTCACCAAGTGTTACTGCAGCGCTGGTTTGACTACGACCGGGGTGTACTAGGCCGCTGGTGCTTGCCAGTTCAATAAAAAGCTTCCAAAAAAACTGTTAGCGATCGCAGGGATCAGGCCTGACTCTGCAAACGCTGCAGTTATGCGTTTAGTGTTTTGTAAGTGACAGTGATCGATCGATACTGCACTTGGGTGGGCTGGGCTGGGCCGGGCGGAGGGGCAAAACGCAGGTGCTAGCAGGTATCTGGGCTGATCCCGCTAACACTGCGTTTTTGGGAACCCTAAACTGCTGGGGACGCTAGTATAGATCTGATCGGATCAGATATTGATCCGTTCAGATACTATACCACTAAAGGAGGCGTATGCTGCGTGCGTGGGTGTTAGTGGTACTGGCGCTAACCTGACGCTGCCTGGGGCCGGTGCTTGCTAGTTCACCAAAATGCTACCAAAAAAACTGTTAGCGATCGCAGGGATCAGGCCTGACTCTGCGAACGCTGCAGTTATGCGTTTAGTGCCTTGTAAGTGACAGTGATCGATCGATACTGCACTTGGGTGGACTGGGCTGGGCTGGGCCGGGCGGAGGGGCACAACGCAGGTGCTAGCAGGTATCTGGGTTGATCCCGCTAACACTGCGTTTTTGGGAACCCTAAACTGCTGGGGACGCTAGTATAGATCTGATCGGACCAGATATTGATCCGTTCAGATACTATACCACTAAGGGAGGTGTATGGTACGTGCGTGGGTGTCAGTGGTACTGGCGCTAATCTGGCGCAGCCTGGGGCTGGTGCTTGCCAGCTCACCAAAATGCTACCAAAAAAACTGTTAGCGATCGCAGGGATCAGGCCTGACTCTGCGAACGCTGCAGTTATGCGTTTAGTGCCTTGTAAGTGACAGTGATCGATCGATACTGCACTTGGGTGGGCCGGGCGGAGGGACAAAACGCAGGTGCTAGCAGGTATCTGGGCTGATCCCACTAACACTGCGTTTTTGGGAAACCTAAACTGCTGGGGACGCTAGTATAGATCTGATCAGATCAGATATTGATCCGTTCAGATACTATACCACTAAGGGAGGCGTATGCTGCGTGCGTGGGTGTTAGCGGTACTGGCGCTAATCTGACGATGCCTGGGGCGACGCATATCACCGCCGGGCGACCGGGGGGCTAAACCTTTATTCGGTAATAAACGGCGGGTGCCCTGACACTATAAAAAATAAACAAACTAACCAGCGTCACCCGTAACAGTTATACGGTGATCAGTGGTGAAAGGGTTAACTAGGGGGCAATCAAGGGGTTAAAACATTTATTAGATAGTATATGGGGGTCCCTGTCGCTATAAAACGCTGACGGCGAACCTAAATATTTACCTCACTAACTAGCATCACCAGCGACACTAATACAGCGATCAGAAAAATGATCGCTTAGTGACACTGGTGACAGGGGGTGATCAAGGGGTTAAAACTTTATTGGGGGGGTTAGGGGGGTATCCTAGACCTACAGGGGGGTAATACTAACTGTCCCAACACTGTAACTGTCACAAACTGACACCAATGCAGTAATCAGAAAAAAAAAAAAAAAAAAAAAAACTGCTGGTGTCAGTTTGTGACAGGGGGGGGGGATCGGGGTGTTTTGTGTGCCTGGCATGTTCTACTGTGTGTGTGTGTGTTGTGCACTCACTCACTTGTCTTCTCTCCTCGGGCCGGAACGGAAATTACCGAGCCGAGGAGAGATGACATCATTTCCTTTGCTGCTGTTTAGCATACAGCAGCAAAGGAATGTTCTCATTGGCCGGCGGCGATCGCGAGGGGGGGGGCCACGAACGGATGGCCTCCCCCTCATCTTCGATCGCCGTGGGAGAAAAGACGACTGCCTCGGGCACCGGGGGGGGGTCCGATCGGACCCCCCACCCGCGGAAGGCAAATCACGTACATGTACGTGATTTTGCCTGTCCGTGCCACCTTGCCGACGTAAATCGGCGTAAGGCGGTCGTCAAGTGGTTAATGTCCCCTAGGTATCAATAAATGGCTCATTTCACCGATCTGTTCATGTTTGGTAAGGTCAGGGTGACTTGTCTCAAGCTGCTTCACCATCCACATTGACCACCCAGAACGGCTCCTCCTCCTTGAGAAACCCTTTATTAGATAAAAAGGGAGATGTACCCCCCCTTTGTTTTAGGGCCGGGGCTTCAGTAATGTAGTTTAATATATACAAGAAAGGAGTACAAGAAAAATATAGATAATCCTGCTGTATGCCAAGTGCTGGCATGGTGGGGGATGGGTGATGTGCCCCCTGCAGGATGGGAGGTGGAGCCTGTGATAGCGCTGTCTATATTATTATCCCGGGCTCCATCTGTTGGCACATACCCGGCTCCCATTACGGCAGGAGAAATTCATTAACATTTCATAAATCCGCTATTCTAAAGGGCATACAAACCACTAACAACCCATTTCTCCTATTTATCCCTTTTTTGCTCTGTTAAAGCCTAACTCCTGGTTTTAGTGAAGTTTAACCACTTGACCTGCGGAAGATTTACCCCCCTTCATGACCAGGCCATTTTTTGCTATATGGCACTGCATTACTTTAACTAACAATTGCTTTTGAGAAATTTCTTTTGGTGGTATTTGATCACCTCTGCAGTTTTTATTTTTGCACTATAAACAAACAAAATAAAGACTGATCATTTTGAAGAAAAAAACAATATTTTTTACTTTCTGCTATAAAACATCCAATAAAAAAATGTAAAACATCAAATTTCTTCATCAATTTATTCCAATATGTATTCTGTTTCATGTTTTTGGTAAAAAAATAAAAAAATAAATCCCAATAAATGTACATTGATTGGTTTGCGCAAAAGTTATAGATTATACAAGCTATGGGATATATTTATTTATTATTTATAAGTAATGGCAGCAATCACCGACTTGACTGCGATATTGTGACAGACAAATCAGACACTAACTGACACTTTTAACACTTTTTAGGGACCAGTGACACTAATACAGTCATCAGTACTAAAAATATGCACTGTCACTGTACTAATGACACTGGCAAGGAAGGAGTTAACATCAGGGGCGATCAAAGGGTTAAATGTGTTCCTAGCCTGTGCTTTCTCACTGTGGGGGGGGTGCTTTTACTAGGGGAAGGCATGATCTATTTTCCTGCTTTGCAGACACATAGGATTAATACCTTCCCTTCTAACAGAACAGCGATCGGCTTTGTTTAAATAGGGAGATTGCCGTTCTGCCTGTGTACTGTATAATCAGCAGGTGTCGGCAGACATCGAGTCTGCGGTACCTGCCGGGTCGCCGGCGGTGCACGCAATCCCCAGACCCAGAAGTGTCAGATCATGTACTAGGTATGAAATCTGGCACAGACCATCCGCCCTGCTGCACTTTATGTATGGTGGGCGGTCTGCAAGCGGTTAAATAGTCAGTTTGGACCAGCTTGCTATTTACTTACCTCTTCACCTCCTGCTTTACCCCCAAACCAGCACACTACAACGACACGCATGGCTCATAGTTGAGGGGCAGTTGCAAAATGACCTCATTCACTTAAATGAAAGGGACAGGGGGTATAATTCCTGCAAAGCAACATGGCAGTGACATGTGTATACCCCTGGCCATTGCCCCTGCAGCCAAAGTGGGTAGCAATAGGCGGGGATATTTTACTGCACCTTATCCACTAGTGTAAATGAGCCGTAACAGATGGAGTGTGCTGTACAGTATCTCACAGAGGTGAGTAGACCCCTCACATTTTTGTAAATATTTTATTCTATCTTTGACAACACTGAAGAAATTACACTTTGCTACAATGTAAAGTAGTGAGTGTACAGCTTGTATAACAGTGTAAATTTGCTGTCCCCTCAAAATAACTCAACACACAGCCATTAATGTCTAAACCGCTGGCAACAAAAGTGAGTACACCCTAAGTGAAAATGTCCAAATTGGGCCAATTAGCTATTTTCTCTCCCCAATGGCATGTGACTAGTTAGTGTTACAAGGTCTCAGGTGTGAATGGGGAGCAGGTGTGTTAAATTTGGTGTTATCGCTCTGACTTTCTCATACTGGTCACTGGAAGTTCAACATGGCACCTCATGGCAAAGAACTCTCTGAGGATCTAAAAAAAAGAAATGTTGCTCTACATAAAGATGGCCTAGGCTAAAAGAAGATTGCCAAGACCCTGAAACTGAGCTGCAGCACAGTGGCCAAGACCATACAGCGGTTTAACAGGACAGGTTCCACTCAGAACAGGCCTCGCCATGGTTGACCAAAGAAATTGAGTACACGTGCTCAGCGTCATATCCAGAGGTTGTATTTGGGAAATAGACGTATTAGTGCTGCCAGCATTGCTGCAGAGGTTGAAGGGGTGGGGGCCTGGGGGGTCAGCCTGTCAGTGCTCAGACCATATGCCGCATACTGCATCAAATTGGTCTGCATGGCAGTTGTCCCAGAAGGAAGTCTCTTCTAAAAATGATGCGCAATTGTGGCCCACGTTGCTCTTTTGGACAGCCCGCCTGGTAATTTTGACATATATATCTTTTGTGGCCCCCAACGAATCCCCGAGTGCTGGGGGCCACAAAGGATAGCTATGCTGGCTGCCTTGGAGGGGACGGGACGAGTGCCCTGCATACAGGAGAGGAGTATTTCCTATTTGCACGGCGTCCTGTGTAAAAGGAAGTCCCGTCTCCTGTGCTGCCATTGGACAACTGTTTTGTCCATCATAGGAGGCGGGACTTTCAATTAAAGAGGCCGCCGATAAAAACAGGAGTTTCTCCTGTATGTCTGTTGGCGCTTGTCCAGTCCCCTCCTATCTCCTCCAAGGCTGCAGATGGACATGAATCAGGCTGCACTGATGGCAATGGTGAGTCTGCATTCATGTCAGTGTGGGTGCTGCATTAATGGCAATGGAGTGGGTGCTACATTCATGTCAATGTGGGTGCTGCATTAATGGCAATGGAGTGGGTTCTGCATTAATGGCAATGGAGTGGGTGCTGCATTAATGGCAATGGAGTGGGTGTGGCATTCATGTCAGTGTGGGTGCTGCATTAGTGGCAATACGGTGGGTGCTGCATTCATGGCAATGGAGTGGGTGCAGCATTCATGGCAATGGAGTGGGTGTGGCATTCACGGCAAGGGAGTGGGCGCTGCATTCATGGCAATGGAGTGGGTGCGGCATTCATGGCAATGGAGTGGGTGCGGCATTCATGGCAATGGAGTGGGTGCTGCATTCATGGCAATGGAGTGGGCGCTGCATTCATGGCAATGGAGTGGGTGCTGCATTCATGGCAATACGGTGGGTGCTGCATTCATGGCAATACGGTGGGTGCTGCATTCATGGCAATACAGTTGGTGCTGCATTTTTGGCAATGGAGTGGGTGCGGCATTCATGTCAATGTGGGTGCTGCATTAATGGCAATGGAGTGGGTGCTGCATTAATGGCAATGGAGCGGGTGCTGCATTAATGGCAATGGAGCGGGTGCTGCATTCATGGCAATGGAGTGGGTGCTGCATTCATGGCAATACGGTGGGTGCTGCATTCATGGCAATACGGTGGGTGCTGCATTCATGGCAATACAGTGGGTGCTGCATTCATGGCAATACAGTGGGTGTGGCATTCATGTCAATGTGGGTGCTGCATTAATGGCAATGGATTGGGTGCTGCATTAATGGCAATGGAGTGGGTGCTGCATTCATTGCAATGGAGTGGGTGCTGCATTCATGGCAAAGGGGTGTGTTCTGCATTCATGGCAATGGAGTGGGTGCGGCATTCATGGCAATGGAGTGGGTGCGGCATTCATGGCAATGGTGTGGGTGCTGCATTCATGGCAATGGAGTGGGTGCTGCATTCATGGCAATACGGTGGGTGCTGCATTCATGGCAATACGGTTGGTGCTACATTTTTGGCAATGGAGTGGGTGCGGCATTCATGTCAATGTGGGCGCTGCATTAATGGCAATGGAGCGGGTGCTGCATTAATGGCAATGGAGTGGGTGCTGCATTCATGGCAATGGAGTGGGGGCTGCATTCATGGCAATGGAGTGGGTGTTGCATTCATTGCAATACGGTGGGTGCTCCATTTATGGCAATACAGTGGGTGCTGCATTTATGGCAATGGAGTGGGTGCGGCATTCATGTCAATGTGGGTGCTGCATTAATGGCAAGGAGTGGGTGCTGCATTAATGGCAATGGAGTGGGTGCTGCATTCATGGCAATGGAGTGGGTGCTGCATTCATGGCAATGGAGTGGGTACAGCATTCATGTCAATGTGGGTGCTGCATTAATGGCAATAGAGTGGGTGCTGCATTAATGGCAATGGAGTGGGTGCTGCATTCATTGCAATGGAGTGGGTGCTGCATTCATGGCAATGGAGTGGGTGCGGCATTCATGGCAAAGGAGTGGGTGTGGCATTCATGGCAACGGTGTGGGTGCTGCATTCATGGCAATGGAGTGGGTGCTGCATTCATGGCAATACGGTGGGTGCTGCATTCATGGCAAAGGGGTGTGTGCTGCATTCATGGCAATGGAGTGGGTGCGGCATTCATGGCAATGGAGTGGGTGCGGCATTCATGGCAATGGAGTGGGTGCTGCATTCATGGCAATAGAGTGGTGCTGCATTCATGGCAATATGGTGGGTGCTGCATTCATGGCAATATGGTGGGTGCTGCATTCATGGCAATACAGTTGATGCTGCATTTTTGGCAATGTAGTGGGTGCGGCATTCATGTCAATGTGAGTGCTGCATTAATGGAAATGGAGTGGGTGCTGCATTAATGGCAATGGAGTGGGTGCTACATTCATGGCAATTGAGTGGGTGCTGCATTCATGGCAATGGAGTGGGTGCTGCATTCATGGCAATACGGTGGGTGCTGCATTCATGGCAATACAGTGGGTGCTGCATTTATGGCAATGGAGTGGGTGCGGCATTCATGTCAATGTGGGTGCTGCATTAATGGCAATGGAGTGGGGGCTGCATTAATGGCAATGGAGTGGGTGCGGCATTCATGGCAATGGAGTGGGTGCTGCATTCATGGCAATGGAGTGGGTGCTGCATTCATGGCAATGGAGTGGGTGCTGCATTCATGGCAATGGGGTGGATGCTGCATTCATGGCAATGGGGGTGGGTGCTGCATTCATGGCAATACCGTGGGTGCTGCATTCATGGCAATACCGTGGGTGCTGCATTCATGGCATTTGTGAGGCTGCAGATGGGCACTGATTAGGCTGCATTGATGGGCACTGACCCTTATTTTGCTTCACAGTTCTTTATTTAAAATTTAAGATTTTTTTCCTGAAACTTCCTTTTTAAAGTTAAGGTGCGTGTTATAAGCCGATAAATACGGTATATCCAAATAACACGCCCAAGCTCATCTATTCACAACACACAGCACAAAGGGAAGAGAATTCTGTGTATTCGTCCGAGCACTAAGTGTATTAGTGCTCGGACTGAATTTTAATGGTTTAAGAATGTCAGGCAAAATGGTCAACCCTCAAGCATGTTTACTTCATCAAATCTGACCCTCTTTGAAAAAAGTTTGGACACCCCTGGATTAGACCAAGATAAACTTATTTGGTTCAGATGGTGTCAAGTGTGTGTGGAACCAGATGAGGAGTACAAAGACAAGTGTGTCTACAGTCAAGCATGGTGGTGGGAGTGTCATGGTCTGGGGCTGCATGAGTGCTGCTGGTACTGGGGTACTACAATTCATTGAGGGAACCATGAATGCCAACATGTACTGTGACATACTGAAGCCGAGCATTATTCCCTCTTCCATACTCCCTTCCCTTTGTTCTACCTTTCCCTTTAGAATGTGATATATTTGATTAACCTAAAAGCTTAACCTTAAAGCTTCTACAGAAGCTGCAGAAAGGGAAATAAAGGGCTGATGGGAAGTCCATCCAGTTACTGGAGTGGCAGCCGCCGCCAGTGTAGGAACCTGTGTTGGTACAGCCGTACTTGGTTCCTCAGACGTTTTGCTGAGTCTTCTTCTAGGAACAGCCAATTGTCCTGCGTGTCCAACTATATTGATAGTGATTCAGAAGCTGCAGAAGGCCACCCAGTTACTAGAGTTGCAGCCGCCACCAGTGTAGGGACCTGTGTTGGTACAGCCATACCTGGTCCCTGGGAGGGTTCCTGGGACTTTTTGTTGAGTCTTCTTCTAGAAACAGCCATTTGCCTTGTTTGTCCAACTACATTGATAGTTGGTGATTCAGAAGCTCCAAAAACAAAAATGGATGGCTAATGGGAGGACCCTCCAGTTTACTGGAGTGGCAGCTGCCACCAGTGTAGGAACCTGTGTTAGTACAGCTGTACCTAGTCCCTGGGAGGGTTCCTCAAACTTTTTGTTCAGTCTTCTTCTAGGAACAGCCAATTGTCTTGTCTGTCCATTTACATTGATAGTTGGCGATTCATAATCTCCAAAAATGAAAATGGAGGGCTGATGGGAGGACCCTCCGGTTACTTGAGTGGCAGCCACCACCAGTGTAGAGACCTGTATTGGTACAGCTGTACCTGGTCCCTGGGAGGGTTCCTCGGACTTTTTGTTGAGTCTTCTTCTAGGAACAGCCAATTGTCCTGCGTGTCCAACTATATTGATAGTGATTCAGAAGCTGCAGAAAGGGAAATCGAGTGCTGATTGGAAGTCCCTCCAGTTACTGGAGTGGCAGCCGCCACCAGTGTAGAGACCTGTGTTGGTACAGCCGTACCTGGTCCCTAGGAGGGTTCCTCAGACTTTCTGTTGAGTCTTCTTCTAGGAAAAAGCCAATTATCTTCGTTGTCCAACTACATTGATAGTGATTCAGAAGCTACAGAAAGGGAAATATAGAGCTGATGGGAAGACCCTCTGGTTACTGAAGTGGCAGCCGCCACCAGTGTAAGAACCTGTGTTGGTTTCCTCAGACTTTTGGTTGAGTCTTCTTCTAGGAAATTGTCTTGTTTGCCAACTACATTGGCAAAATTGTCTTGTTTGCCAACTACATTGATAGTTTGTTACATAGTTACATAGTAGGTGAGGTTGAAAAAAGACACAAGTCCATTAAGTCCAACCTATGTGTGATTATGTGTCAGTATTACATTGTATATCCCTGTATGTTGCGGTCATTCAGGTGCTTATCTAATAGTTTCTTGAAGCTATCGATGCTCCCCGCTGAGACCACCACCTGTAGAAGGGAATTCCACATCCTTGCCACTCTTACAGTAAAGAACCCTCTACGTAGTTTAAGGTTAAACCTCTTTTCTTCTCATTTTAATGAGTGGCCACGAGTCTTGTTAAACTGTCTTCTGCGAAAAAGAGATTGATGACGTAGTGGATTCTGGTGATGGCTTGAATTGAAGATTCTCTCCCTCATATTCACTAGCAAAACATCCTCTAATCCTTCCTTCTCATTACCTAGTTTAAATTTTCTTCCAACATTTTGACCATCTTCAATCCCAAAACAGCTGCACCCCTCCCATTTAAGTGCAATCCGTTTCTACTATAAAGATGGTAACCGCCTGAAAAGTCAGCCCAGTTCGCCATGAAGCCAAACCCCTCCTCCCTGCACCAGTTCCTCAGCCACTTGTTAAGTACCCTAAGCTCCTGTTGCCTCTCTGGTGCGGCTCGAGTTACCAGCAGTATTTCTGAAAATATTGCCTTGGGGGACCTTTTCTTTAATATAGCCCCTAAGTCCCTGAAATCATTTTGTAGGGCACTCCATCTTTCTCTAACTTTGTCATTGGTACCGATATATACCATGACAGCTGGGTCCTCTCCAGCGCCATCCAACAATCTGTCCATGCAATCTGCAATGTTCCGAACCCGAGCACCCGTTAAACAACATACTGTTTGGTGATAACGGTCTTTGTGACAGATTGCCCTCTGTATATTTCCAATAACTGAATCCCCTACCACTAGTATGTGCCTATCCTTTCTTGTAACCTTGCCCCATCTTTGTCACATGCTGGTGGAGTCTCGGTGTGAACGTCACATGCTGGAGGAGTCTCGGTGTGAATGTCACATGCTGGTGGAGTCTCGGTGTGAACGTCACATGCTGGTGAATTCTTTACCTGAACGTCACATTCTGGAGGAGTCTCATTGTGAACATCACATTCTGGAGGAGTCTCATTATGAATGTCACATGCTGGAAGAGACTCATTGTGATCATGAAATTCTGGAGTAGTCTCATTGTGAACATCACATTCTGGAGCGGTCTCATTATAAACATCACATTCTGGAGGAGACTCATTGTGAACATCACATTCTGGAGTAGTCTCATTGTGAAAATCACATTCTGGAGTAGTCTCATTGTGAACGTCACATTCTGGAGAAGACTCATTGTGAATGTCACATTCGGGAGGAGTCTCATTGTGAACATCACATTCTGCCAGAGTCTCAGTGGTAACACCACAATCTGCTGGAGTCTTAGTGGGAAAGTTACATTCTGCCCGAGTATCAACAGAATCGCTGCATGCTGGAGGAGTCTCGATGTGAATGACACGTGGTTGATTTAACATTTTTTCCAACTTTTTGGTTATTTTCTTTCCCAACAGAGCTGCACCCTGCTCATTTAAGTGCAATCCATCCCTGCTGTAGAGCAAGTAACCAATTGAAAAGTCAGTCCAGGTCTCCATGAAGCCAAACCCATCCTTCCTGCACCAGTTCTTCAGCCACTTGCTAAGCTCCCTAAGCTCCTGATGCCTCCTTGTTGTTGCTCGAGGTACAGGCGGTATTTCTGAAAATACTGCCTTGGAGGTCCTTTTCTTCAATATAGCTCCTAAGTCCCTGATCATTTTGTAGGGCACTCCATTTTCTTCTAATGTTGTCGTTGGTTCCAATATGTACCATGACCGCTGGGTCCTCCCCAGCCCCATCCAACAATCCATCCATCCGATTTGCAATGTCCCGAACTCGTGCAACTGGGAAACAATATACTGTTCGTCGATAGCAGTCATTCTGACAGTTTGCCCTCTCTGTCCCTCTAATAAGAGAATCCCCTACCACCAGGATCTGCCTATCCTTTTCTTTAAGCTTGCCCTCATCTTCATGGGAGGAGATATTCAAATGAATGCCCTGGTAATTTGATGGGTTCTCAACATGAACGTCACATTGTGCTGCAGTCTCAACATGAATGTGACATTCAGGTGGTGTCTCAATGTGAATGTCACATGCTGGTGGAGTCTTCGTGTGAACATCACATGTTGGTGGAGTCTCCATGTGAACATCACATGTTGGTGGAGTATCCGTGTGAACGTCACATGCTGGTGGAGTCTCCGTGTGAACTACACATGCTGGTGGAGTATCCGTGTGAATGTCACATGCTTGTGGATTCTCTGTGTGAACTACACATGCTGGTGGAGTCTCTGTGTGAACGACACATGCTGGTGGAGTCTCCGTGTGAATGTCACATGCTGGTGGTGTCTCCGTGTGAATGTCACATGCTGGTGGAATCTCCATGTGAACATCCCATGCTGGCGAAGTCTCCATGTGAACCTGACATGCTGATGGTGTCTCGGTGTGAGCGTGACATGCTGATGGTGTCTCGGTGTGAACGTCACATGCTGGTGGTGTCTCCATGTGAACGTCACATGCTGGTGGAGACTCCTTGTGAACATCACATGCTGGTGGAGTCTCAATGTAGCTTTCATATTCTGTCTCACTCACTGGAGTAGTCTTGCCTTGTGAGCTGTGTCTGCAGTAAATACCGCGTACATCTGCAATAAAAAAAGAAGAATCAGATTTAGCACCTTCACCTACATTATATATATATATTTGTATACGACATCAAATTATGGAGAGAAAAGTTCAAAATTCCAGTGCAAGGGACAATAAATAATCCAAACATGACAGGGACACAGGGATGACTAATGTTGGCCTTCATCTAAAAATTTTGGTTGCCTGGCAGTTATGCCAACCCACTAAAATGAACTGAGTAAAAAAGGTGACAGATTCTTCACTTTCAGGTGCGGTGGAGTAATCTGCTGTGCTTCTGTTTCTTATTATTAAACCCCTGGCCTCTTTTATTGTAATCCCTTGAATTGTTGCGGTGGATTGATATAGAAGAAGCTGGGACCAGGAACCACTGCATTGCAGATTACTCTGCTGCACCCCAAAGTGAAGAAATAGGGCTGACCCCTTATCATTGTTCGTAGCAATCCCTATACATGTGTACACATGGGGTGGCCCCTCATCAATGGTCGTGGCAATCCCTATACATGTGTACATATGGGGGGGTGACCCCTGATCAATGGGAAAGAAGGATCCAATGAAAGGGTTTCAGTTATCTTGTATCTATCAATAGTTTTCAAAGAATTTTTGAACATAAGGGGATTTTAATGGTGCCAAAACACACAAAAATTTTTTTTTACCAACATTAATGCAAAAAAATTGGCATTAACAATTATCAATAAGTATGCATGCACTATACAGAGGGGCACACAACATGAACATAAAACTCACCATGTATATAGAATGTAATCAAGTTAATGCACACTACTAAAGGTCCCAAAACTGATGTAAGAAGAGGTGCCAACACCAGCGATGGCAATTTATGGCAGGAGGAGCACAATGGGGCCGGTGGAAATACTAGAAATGTCAAAATAAAAGGGGATATATATATATGCATAGTGCTCAGACCCTCATGGATATTCATTGAACATATTATTTATGTTGTTATATATTTTTGATACACATTTACTTTGATAACAGAAATTGTTATTTACAGTCATGCATACGTATTAATAATTGTTAATGCCAATTTATATATATATATGTATATATATATATATATATATATATATATATATATATATATATATGTGTGTGTGTGTAAAATATATATGCACTGAGGAAAGAAATATATCAAGGATACATAAAGGCCTCAACCAATTAGATATACAGGTTAGGTTTACCTTAACTGTCATTCAAATGCTCCTACCAAAGAATGTAGAGGGTAGCAACAGACCAATCCAGAGCTATTTCTTCCAAAATGATGAAGGAAAAATGTCATGAAGCCATGATGAATGAGGACACATTAAATCAATAGCATCCCCCAGGCCACCTACAGTGTCTCATCTGATAACAAATAGAGATCATGCACCCATCAGCAAGACTAACATACACATAAAAAGGGCCTGAAGATCAAACCTACCAAGCGTATCCTCAAAACTTTGACATTTGTAGTATTTCCACCGGCCCCATTGTGCTCCTCCTGACATCAATTACCGTCGCTGGTGTTGGCACCTCTTCTTACATCAGTTTTGGACCCTTTAGTAGCGTGCATTAGCTTGATTACATTCTATATACATGGTGAGTTTTATGTTCATGTTGTGTGCCCCTCTGTATAGTGCTCAGACCCTCATGGATATTCATTGAACATATTACCGTATTTAACGGTGTATAACATGCACAGGCGTATAACACGCACATTCCTTTTAAGAGGGAAGTTTCAGGAAAAAAACTTAAATTTTAAATAAGGGACTTTGAAGCAAAATAAGGGTCAGTGCCCATCTGCAGCTTCACCATTGCCATCAATGCAGCCTGATCAATGCCCATCTGCAGCCTCACAAGTGCCATCAATGCAGCCTCATCAGTCCACATCAAAGCAGCCTCACCATTGCCATCAATGCAGCCTCACCATTGCCGTCATTGCAGCAGCCTCACCATTGCCATCAATGCAGCAGCCTTACCATTGCCATCAATGTAGCAGCCTCACCATTGCCATCAATGCAGCAGCCTCACCATTGCCTTCAATGCAGCCTGATCGATGCCCATCTGCAGCCTAGAGGGGACAGGGAGGGGGGCGGGATGAGCGCCGACAGATTACATACAGTGAGAATCTCCTATGATAGACAGAACAGTGGTCCAATGGCAGCCCAGGAGACGGGCCTTCTTATTACAGAGGCAGGCAAACAGGAGATTCTCACTGGACGTAATCTGACGGCGCTCGTCCCGCCCCTTCCCTGTCCCCTCCGAGGCAGCTAAAATTGAAGTATTGGCGTATAACACGCACACGCTGTTTGCACCCGATTTTCATGGTAAAAAAGTGAGTGTTATACGCCAATAAATACAGTATTTATGTTGTTATATATTTTTGATACACATTTACTTTGATAACAGAAATGTTTATTTACGGTCATGCATACTTACTAATAATTGTTAATGCCAATTTTTTTGCATTATTCTTGGTATTTTTTATTTTGATTGCATTTGTCTTTTTGTAGCTACATTTTGCTTAATAAGCTCCTGAAGAAGCTGAAAAGTGAAACATGTCGAGCAACAAGCATCACACTGGTTACAGTAGCTACTTTATGTGTATATTGTACATGTGCACTGAATTGTTTTTATGAAATGTGGAACATTCATTGTCCCCCCCCGTTTCTTTTAAAACTTTGGACTCCAATAAAGATGTTTCTAACCTCCCCTCTCAGTGCTGACTCCCATGTATCAGGGCTGCAGAGTCCTGACACCGGAGTCCTGACAGAGGCTTCTTACCACGTGATCATCGTGTGAACCAGGAAGTTCTGGTAAACGGCATTCCTCGGTTTGCACTGACAGGGAGAGCCAATCGGCGGCTCTCCCTGTTAGAGGGGGGGTCTGTGCTGATAATCAGCACATTGATTATCAGCGCAGCCCCCATGAGAGGTGCCCATCAGATGTGCCAATCAGTGCCCAACAGGTGCCAGCAGTGCCCCCTCAAAGTCTCTCAGTGCCCACCACAGTGCCAATCAGAGCCCACCACAGTGCCAATCAGTGCCCATCACAGTGCCAATCAGTGCCCAGCAGTAACACCTGTCAGTACATCATCATCAGTTCTGCCCATCAATGCCATCTATTAGTGTCCATCAGTGCCATCTGTCACAGCCCCTCAGCGCCGCCTGTCAGTGCCCATCAGTGCCACCTGTCAGTGCCCATCAGTGCCACCTTTTAGTGCCCATCAGTGCCGCCTATCAGTGCCCATCAGTGCTGCATATCAATGCCGCCTATCAGTGCCCATCAGTGCTGCATATCAGTGCTGCATATTGGTACCCATCAGTGCTGCATATCAGTGCCTCCTCATCAGTGCCACCTTTAAAGTGCCAGCTCATCAGTGCCGCCTCATCAGTGCCCGTCAGTGAAGGAGAAAACAAAATTTTATGACAAACTAAGAAAAACTTTTTTTTTTCAAAAATGTGGGTCTTTTTTAGTTTTAGCAAAAAATAAAAAACGCAGAGGTGATCAAATACCACCAAAAGAAAGCTCTATTTGTGGGAGGAAAATGATAAAAAATGTAGTTTGGGTACAGTGTTGTATGACCGCACAATTGTCATTCAAAGTGCTACAGCGCTGAAAGCTGAAAATTGTCCTGGGCAAGAAGGGGGGGAAGTGCCTGGTATTGAAGTGGTTAACCTTCAACTGCCATAATGCTGCACATGTGATCCGTTATGACACCAGCCATTGGATGGTTTGACAGTTTGGTTGAGAGCACAACCAATGTGACAGTTAGCATTCTCGGCATGTCAGAAATAGAAATATTTTTTGAAACCGTTAAATCGATGGGTTTACTTCTGCTTTAATACAGGTAGAAACCGTTTATTTTTAAATAACAGAATGCAGCTTTTTATCTGACAGAGGAGATGATATAAAAGTTCAGATAGTGGCTTAACAACCACTTTAACCACTTGACAACTGGGCACTTAAACCCCCCTCGTGACCAGACCAATTTTCAGCTTTCAGCACTCTCTCACACTTTGAATGACAATTACTCAGTCATGTAATACTGTACCCAAATGCATTTTTTGTCCTTTTGTTCATACAAATAGAGCTTTCTTTTGGTGGTATTTGATCACCTCTGGGTTTTTTATTTTTTGCGCTATAAATGAAAAAAGACCGAAATTTTTTTTTTTTAAAACGCATTTTTCTTAGTTTCTGTGATAAAATTTTGCAAATTATAAATTTTTCTTCATAAATTTTGGCCACAATTTATACTGCTACATATATTTGGTAAAAATAACCCAAATTAGTGCATATTATTTGGCCTTTGTGAAAGTTAGAGAGTCTACAAGCTGTGGTGCAAATCATAAAAAATTGATCACACTTGATGTACTGGTGGCCTATCTAATTTCTTGTGACCCAAACAAGTCAGGAAAGTACAAATACCCCCCAAATGACCCCTTTTTTGAAAGTAGACATTCCAAGGTATTTAGTAAGATGCATGGTGAGCTTTTTGATGTTGTAATTTTTTCCCACAATTCTTTGCAAAATGAAGATTTTTTTTCCCCACAAAATTGTTATTGTAATAGGTTATTTTTCTCACATGGCATGTATATACCACAAATAACACCCCAAAATACATTTTGCTACTCCTCCTGAGTATTACGATACCACATGTGTGGGACTTTTCCACAGCCTGGCCACATAGAGAGGCCCAACATGCAGGGAGCACCATCAGGTGTTCAAGGAGCATAAATTACAGATCTAACTTGTTGACTACCTATTACATTTTTGAAGGCCCTGGAGCACCAGGACAATGACACGTGACACTGACGTGGCACTGATGACAGATGGCACTGATACGTGGCACTGATGATACTGATGTGGCACTGATGACAGATGGCACTGATACGTGGCACTGATGATACTGATGTGGCACTGACAGATGGCACTGATACGTGGCACTGATGACACTGATGTGGCACTGATGATAGATGGCACTAATAGGTGGCACTGATGACAGATGGCACTAATACGTGGCACTAATGACAGATGGCACTAATACATGGCACTGACAGATGGCACTAATACATGGCACTGATGACACGAGACACTGATGACTGATGGCACTAATAAGTGGCACTGATGACAGGTGGCACTGATGACAGATGGCACTAATACGTGGCACTGATGACACGTGGCACCGATGACAGATGGCACTAATACGTGGCACTGATGACAGATGGCACTAATACGTGGCACTGATGACACATGACACTGATGACAGGTGGCACTGATGACACGTGACACTGATAACAGATGGCACGTGACACTGACAGGTGGCACTGATGACAGATGGCACTAATATGTGGCACTGATGACAGATGGCATTGATGACAGATGGCACTTATACGTGGCACTGGGGACAGATGGCAGTGGGGACAGATGGCAGTGGGGACAGATGGCACTGACATCACTTTTTTCTTTTATTTTTTTTTACTCACCGCTGCAGCAGTTCGCTCTCCCTCCTCACACGCTGTCTCTGTGTGAGGAGGGAGAGCCGGCAATGAGAGATGATCTCATATGTTTACAGCGATCTGTGACTGGCTGTGTCCAAGGGACACGGGCAGCACAGAACTACCCCGATGCGCGCCCGTGGGAGCGCGCATCGCGGAAGTAAACAGGAGGACATCCAGGGACGGCCTCCCGGCAATTAGCGTCCGCGCTGCAGCCGTCTTTCGGCTATAGAGCGGGCGCGAAAAGGTTAATATCCCCTTCTGTTCTAAAATTCTTTGAAAACAAATCATTTTGGGATGAAGGTGCCTTTGAACCAGTGTTGCCAACTGTCAGTATTTTTACTGGCAGCCAGTAAAAAACAGGCAATTTTCTCCTGCCAGTAAAAGTAAAAGGTTGCCAGTAAAAAATATGGCTCTGACGCTCGGCTTGGTCCGGAGTTGTCTGAGACCATCCGATTGCCTGCTACAGTATGATTGGGTGGCTCTGCCGGGGGCGGTGCCTGAGCATGTCGTGTGTTGTCATGGTGCAATGGGGCCAAGCAGAGTGGCCAGAGCCTCGTGTGCGGGTCTTCGGTATTGGAACAAGGCAAGATGGGACCGGGACCGTCAGTGCTGTTTAGACTGGAGTGGACTGGAGGGACCGCTTGGCTTGGAGAGAGACTGTCACTATGACTCAGGAGGGGACGTGTTGTGTCAGTGAGGTGCCATCATCATCATCTGTGCTGCTTCACACTGCTGTCAGACCCCTTTCACACCGAGGGCATTTTTCAGGCGCTATAGTGTTAAAAATAGTGCCTGCAATCCGCCCTCAAACAGCTGCTCCATTGTTTCCAGTGTGAAAGCCCGAGGGCTTTCACACCGGAGTGGTGCGCTGGCAGGACATCAGGAAAAGTCCTGCCAGCAGCTTCTTTGGAGCGGTGAAAGGGCGGTGTGTTTACCGCTCCTCCACCACTGCTCCCCATTGAAATCAATGGGGCAGCGCTGGGATACCGCCGGCAAAACCCTGCTATTGCGGCACATTGCGGGCGATTTTAACCCTTTCTTGGCCGTTGGCGGGGCCGAAATGTGCCGCAAATCCGACGGTAAAACGCCACTAAAAATAGCAGCATTTTACCGCCGACGCTATAGGCGGCTCGGTGTGAAAGGGGTCTTAGTGTCACTGTGAGAGTCAATTTTATGTGTGTGTGACTGTCTATTCTAATTTCTTGCCCTCCTGAGTCCTGTCCCTGAGCTACTTACTTACTATATCGAAAATAAGAAATATGTTTTTTGCCTTATCTACTTTAAATCATATTGCTAATTGCATATTGTATTTGTTTGTAGCCTAAATACTCTCATTTGCACTTAAAACTGTAATTTTGTAACTTTTGGAAATGCCAGTAAAAACTTGGCTGCGCCAGTAAATTTTGGGTGTTGTGTCAATAAATTTCAATCTGTTAGGTTGGCAACACTGCTTTGATCCATGAGTGTAGATGACTTATCCAGAGTACTTTTTGTATCTATCACTATCCATAAGACTTACCAGTCTTGGTGTCTGTATCCCGGTGATGTCCATTGGCTTAACAGCCGGGACCAAAACATCCAACAACAGCTCTGAAACAGCCATGCACAAACGCTCGTGTTCTCTTCATTTTGGGGGGCTTTTTGATTGGGGTATCTGCAGGCTGGTGACTGATACCTCCTACAATAGCTGCCCTTCCTTTGCTGGGTTTCCCTTTGGTGTTTTTCAGAGAAAGAAGCTGATTACATTTAAATCGGTTCATTATTAAGAATAAAGAAACACGCTATAAATGTACAATAGAAATCACAATGAAATTGAACTGAATTAAATCAAATCCAATAAAATTGCAAGAAAAATCTCCAGAGAGATAAAAAAGACGTCTTTGAAAAAAGAAAGATTTTTTTACACTTTCGTTTTTTGAAACTCTTTAAGTGCCAAACCAAATTCTTTTCTTTTTTTTAACCCTCCCCGTTTTTAACCCTTTCACTGCCAAACCTATAGGGTTTTTTTTCCAATTTCTTCCCCATATGTTAAAGCGGAGTTCCACCCACTTTTTGAAGTCCTCTGCATCCCAAGCCGCTGTGTGTGCTGAAAACTATTTGGCATATCTTTTTTTTTTAAACTCACTGTTATAATGAAGATTGAAATCTTCATTTCCTCCTCCCTGGCCACGGCCGAGCACTTCATTTCCTGGTCTGCAATGCCTCTTGGGAGATGTTTGTCATCAATCCCAGGAGGCAATAGGCATAGCTGGGCCGTAGCATCGCGCTATTTCAAAACCGGAAATGACGCGATGCAAGGCGGTGGCCAGCGCCATTTTTAAAAAGGGTAACCAGGCTTTTGTTGCCATGGTTACCAAAGCTTCTTATACACGGTGCTGGGTGGTGGGGGAGGCGGAAGTTTGGATGGGGGAAATTTTGATGGGGCAGTATGATGGTGCAGTTTTGATGGGGGCAGTTTTTATGGGGCAGTTTTGATGGGGGCAAGTTTGATGGGGCAGTATGATGGGGCAATTTTGATGGGGGCAGTTTTTATGGGGAAGTTTTGATGGGGGCAATTTTGATCGGACAGTATGATGGGGCAGTTTTGATGGGGGCAAGTTTGATGGGGCAGTATGATGGGGGCAATTTTGATGGGGTAGTTTTGATGGGGGGAATTTTGATGGGGCAATATGATGGTGCAGTTTTGATGGTGCAGTTTTGATGGGGGCAAGTTTGATGGGGCAGTATGATGGGGCAGTATGATGGGGCAGTTTTCGTGGGGCAGTATTGATGGGGTAATTTTGATGGGGGGAGTATGATGGGGCAATTTGATGGGGGCAGTATGATGGGGCAGTTTTGATGGGGCAGTTTTGATGGGGCAGTTTTGATGGGGGCAATTTTGATGGTGGCAGTATGATGGGGCAATTTTGATGGGGGCAGTATGATGGGGCAATTTTGATGGGGGGCATTTTATGGGGCAATTTGATGGGGCAGTTTTGATGGGAAATTTTGATGGTGGCAGTATGATGGGGCAGTTTTGATGGGGGGCAATTTTGATGGGGCAGTATGATGGGGGCAATTTGATGGGGCAATTTTGATGGGGGCAATTTGAGGGGGGCAGTATGATTGTGCATTTTTGATGGGGCAATTTTTATGGGGGCAATTTGATGGGGGCAGTATGATTGTGCAGTTTTGATGGGGGCATTATGGGGCAGCTCCTGCAAAAGGTAATTACTTTTTTTAAAAGATGCTAATTGTAAATGATATCCCTTGTTTCTGTGCATATATAATATATATATATTTCTAGACTTAGACCCCTTTCACACTGCCAGCGTTTTTCAGGCACTACAGCGCTAAAAATAGCACCTGTATAGTGCCTGAAAAAAGCGTCTTCATTCACTTCAGTGTGAAAGCCCGAGGGCTTTCACACTGGAGCGGTGCGCTGGCAGGGCGTCACAAAAAGTCCTGCCAGCAGCTTCTTTGGAGCGGTGAAGGAGCGGTGAACTCACCACTCCTCCGCCGCTGTTCCCCATTGAAATCAAAAACGACGGTATAGCGGCACTAAAAATAGCGCTGTTTTACCGCCGACAAACAAATTTTACAGATTAGTAGACCCTCCCGAATGCCTACAATATCTCTCTCTCTCTCTTTTTTTTATATATTATATCTAACTTGCCTTTTAGTCACTGTCACAAGCTAGCCTGCAGTTTCCTGCTTGTGTATTCTTAAAGAGGTGTAAATACTGTAGCTACTGACTTTTAATATTAAGACACTTACCTGTCCAGGGTTCCCGCAATGTTGGCACCCCAGCCAATTTTCAGATCAGCTGTTGGGTGCTGCTGCTGCCATTCCTGGTAAGGGAAACCGGCAGTGAAGCCTTTCGACTTCACAGCCGGTTCCCTACTGCGCATTGGCCCGGCAGCGGCGGAGGAAGGAGGAGGGGGCCGAACTTCCGAGGAGTGGGGAAGGGGTATCTGTCAAAAACAGGTACCCGTTCCTTCCTCCCCCCTGAAAGGTGCAAAATGTGGCATCGGAGGAGGGGAGGCAGATTTATTATTTTTTTATTTCAGGTACTTATATAGCGCCATCAATTTACGCAGCGCTTTACATATACATTGTACATTCACATCAGTCCCTACCCTCAAGGAGCTTACAATCTAAGGTCCCTAACTCACATTCATATATACACATACTAGGGCCAATTTAGACAGGATCCAATTAACCTACCAGCATGTCTTTGGAGTAAGCGGAAGTTCCACTTTTGAGTGGAACTCCCCTTTAACTCCTTGATGCAGAGCTTCTCTACCCTGATTCCATTCTCATGAGTGGTTTAGCTGTGGTCACCTACTGTATGGGTGTTGCCTGCTTCCTGTGGGCTTTTATTTCCTTCCCTTCCATCACTTCCTGGCCCGCCTCCTAGTTTGCTTGCCTATTTAAAACATGGTCAGTGTAACCCACATTGCCTGAGCAACTTCACAGTTCTCTGGGCTCCCGTTTGCTTGTCTCTTGTCTATCCTGTATCAGACTACCCGTGTACTGACCCTGGCTTTCTTTATCATTTATGCTTGTTTGCTACCTGCCCTGACCTTGGCTTTTCTCCTGGATTTCTTGTTCTCTCCTGCTGCTTGTACTCTGCGCACGTGTGCGGTCTCCGTATCCTCAAGTGGGCGTACCTCAGGGCCATGACCTAGTTCCAGCTTGCTGCAAGTCCATCCCCACCATCATGGGCTCTGGTGAAGAAGCAGACTGGGGCTTAGACTCCGCGCCCTGGGGAACCCCAAATTGGCGATTTACAAGGGTTCACTTGCACAGATGCCTGACAGTCACCAAAACAGTTTGGTCTCGACAGATCAGTTCCTCTAGATGGGTAAGTCACTTTGCACTTTTCTCAAAACATTCTCTGAATGGACAAGGTGGAGATTATGACTTCACCACACATCTCGCAACCTTGCCTAATCATAGAACACTTTGCATGCATTAAGAAAAGTGCATAGTGTTCTCTGAATGATGGCACGGGACTTGAAAGACCACGGGGATCAATAAAGTAGCAGCAGCTTTTACAGTAATTTCCAGTTTCCACTGGGATCTCACAGGTAGAGAATATAGATGTTTACCTTGGTGCAAGCTGAACTATCTAGAATTCAGCTTTAAAGCAGAACAAAATCTTTTAATACTCACCTCCTCTCCAGCAATGTGACATCCCGAGCTCCCTCGCCGGTTCTGATATCTTCTTTCTGGCTTTTTCTGGGTTTGGGGTTCTTGGCCATCTTGACTGGCCAGGCTGTGATGACATAGAGTAACTCATCCAGGGTTGGCAGGGAGTTCATTCATCCCAGCACCAGCATGTACCAAGATTGTACATTAAGCTGGGCACATAGGTACATTTATAAAGCATTATGCGAGGAGGAAAGCAAAAAAAAAAAAAGAAAAAGGTATTTCTTGCAGAGGAGACATAGGGTGACATTCACTAAAGCTGGAGAGTGCAAAATCAAGCTCACTTCTGCATAGAAACCAGTTTCTAACCTCAACTTGTTCAATTAAGCTTTGGTAATAAAACCTGGAAGCTGATTGGTTTCTATGCAGAAATGAGCCTGATTTGCATTCTCCAGCTTTAGTAAATAAACCCCATAGTTCCTGCTTGCTTCCATTCTTCCTGCTTGCAAGTTTTTATATTCAATATTATTTTTCTGAGATTCTAAAGCCTGGTACATGGGGTAAACCGGCTGGGTTGAATGAAAATAAATTGGGGAACTCACAAGGAGGTCACTGTACTAACAATGCGATTTTAGTACAGTGATCCCCTGCTTAGCTACTGTGCAGCCATTGGCTGAAAACGCTGATTGGAAGCTGGTTTTCCAGCAGGCTCGTTTGACAGAAGCCAGCCGAGATATCAGCTTCTGCCAAAAAGGACCCGTACACATGAGCTGAATGTCGGCCGGTATCTACTGTATCGTCTGATTTCAGACGATATTTGGCCCATGTGTACGGAGCTTTAGAGTTAGGATGATGTTACAAATTGGTAAAACCATGTACAGTAAAACCTTGGTTTGCTAGCGTAATTTGTTCCATAAACATGCTTGTAATCCAAAGCACTTGTATATCAAAGCGAATTTCCCCATAAGAAATAAGGGAAACTGATGATTTGTTCCATAACCATTTATTCATAAGTCCTTCAGTTTATAGTCCATATAAAAAGATTACAGCAATGTGATAGGTTGTGTAACCATAAAATGTCCATCCGCAAATGGCAGCCTCCACAAGGAGATTAGAATCAAAATCCAGCAGGAGCTACAGTGTATATAAGAGAAAGAGTTACTCTTAAACCAAGGTTTGCTTGTTAGAGAGAACAATTATGCACAGATCTAGTAAATATAATGGGTAAGCGAGTGCTTGGTCATTGTCATGAGATCAGGAAGTAGAGATACTTTACCATGAAGTGGGGGGGCGTGAAAAGAACAGATGATGTAGAGAGACACAAACAAACAAAACAAACATACAAGCCAACAAAATCCAAATGCCAAAAAAGGGAAGTACACAAATCATCATTCTAAAGCTGGCCATACACTGTTTACATGTTTTTTTTATTCAGCCAAAAAAACAAAACAGATTCGACCATCAACACAAACGAGGTGGATAAAGGAATTGTTGATTTGTCACTAATGCCCTGTACACACGATAGAATTTTGCGGCAACAAAATCCATGTTTTTTTTCCGACGGATGTTGGCTCAAACTTGTCTTGCATACACATGGTCACACAAAGTTGGTTGGAAATTCCGAATGTCAAGAAAAATGAAGTTCAATAGCCAGTGCGGCTCTTCTGCTTGATTCCGAGCATGCGTGGAACTTTGTGCGTCGGAATTGTGTACACACGATCGGAATTTACGACAACGGATTTTATTGTCGGAAAATTTGAGAACCAGCTCTCAAATTTTGTGTGATGGAAATTCCGATGGAAAATGTCTGATGGAGGCTACACACGGTCGGAATTTCTGACAACAAGCTCTCATAGAACATTTTCCGTCGGAAAATCCTATCGTGTGTATGGGGCAGAATCATAAGGAGCCCTGAGTGTGTCACTTGCCACTGTCGCCTTCCACCAGATGCAGCTGTCACTTGCCACCGTCACCTGCCACCAGATGCAGCTTGTCACTTGCCACTGTCGCCTGCAACCAGATGCAGCTTGTCACTTGCCACTGTCGCCTGCCTTCAGATGCAGCGTGTCACTTGCCACTATCGCCTGCCACTAGATGTAGCTTGTCACTTGCCACCGTCGCCTGCCTTTAGATGCAGCGTGTCACTTGCCACCGTCATCTGCCACAAGATGCAGCTTGTCACTTGCCACCGTCGCCTGCCTTCAGAAGCAGCATGTCACTTGCCACTGTCGTCTGCCACAAGTTGCAGCTTGTTACTTGCCACCGTCGCCTGCCTTCGGATGCAGCGTGTCGCTTGCCACCATCACCTGCCACCAGATGCAGCTTGTCACTTGCCACTGTTGCTTGCCACCAGATGTAGTTTGTAACTATGCTGCCCCCAGATGCAGCTTTTCACTATTCTGCCATCAAATGCAGCTTGTCACAGTTGCGACCTACCACCAGATGCCTATTATCACTGTTGCGGCCTGCCACCAGATGTGGATTGTCACTGTTGCGGACAGTCACCAGATGCAGCTTCCCACTATCCTGCCACCAAATGAAGCTTCCCACTGTAGTCTGCCACCAAAAAATACCAGATGCAGCTTGACACTTTAATAATTCAAAGACAATTTGCAAGGGTGTTTTTTTTTGCAGTGAAAGACGTACACCCTCTTCTTGCAGCCTATTCCCAGTGCTACAACATCTGAGCAGGAAAATCGGCACATGCGCAGTTGCTGGGTTCCATCCTATCCTAGAGTGAGGGTGGAACAGCGATGATGCGGGGAGGGCAGTGAGAGATGATGTCATCTCTCTGCTCACCCATCGCACCTCTGACAGTGCAGCCTTCACGGTCTGGCTGCAAACAAGCCAGAGACCTGCACTGGTCCACGGCCCGGGGGTTGGGGACCCCCGCCCCAAAGAGCTGCTGGTGAACTTTGTCATATTTCCCCCTTTGTAACACACACAGGGCCGGACTGGGAATAAAATCCAGCCCTGGAAAAAATTTCATACCAGCCCCACAGCATTATTATACCAGCGCAACAGCATTATTAAACCAGCGCAACAGCATAACGTCATTATTTTCCTGTTCATGAAAGGGAAAACCATACATTTTAAAGCACATTTGAAGAGTGTATTATATATAGATAAGACAGATATGAAATCACATAGGGCTTTATATATATACAGTATATATATATAGAGAGAGAGAGAGAGAGAGAGAGAGAGAGCACGGGGCAGAGAGCACGGGGGGGGGGGCGGAGAGCGATGGGTGGCGCTTGAGACCACTGGGGGGCCAGAAAGAACAGGGGTGGGGAGAATGGGGGGCTGGAGAGCACTGTGGGGGAAGGATAGCACTGGGGTGGGGGCTGGAAAGTGATGGTGAGAGCGGGAGAGCACTGGGGGGGGGCTGGAGAGCGATGGGTGGAGCTTGAGAGCACCGGGGGGCCAGAAAGAACAGGGGTGGGGAGAATGGGGGGCTGGAGAGCACTGTGGGGGGCGGAGAGCACTGGGGTGGGGGCTGGAGAGTGATGGGGAGAGCTGGAGAGCACTGGGGGGAGAAAGAACAGGGGTGGAGAGCACTGGGATAATGGATAGAGAAGGATGGGGAGAGCTGGAGAGCAGGGGGGGCAGAAAGAACAGGGGTGGAGAGTGTGGTGGGGAAGGAGAGCACGGGGGGAGCCAGGGAGCACAAGGAGAACTGGGGGGGCCAGTAAAAGAAATTGGATAGGAGGATCGGCAGGGGGGGCGCATATAGAGGAAATTAACTTTCTATATTCCTCCATGCAGCCGCATATAGAAAGCTCATTTCCTCTATATGCGGCCCCCTGCCGATCTTCCTTTCCAGGCACACAGGGCGGGCTGTATGGGCGGGCATCTCCTCCTGTGGATCATGGAGCTGGCTGGGTCTGTGTTCGGCGGCGGCGCTATAACACGGTCCCGCCCCCCTAGACCGGCTTGTGTGATATGCGGAACACTGATTCTATCTACTTTCACACAAGCCGGTCTAGGAGGGCAGGGCAGCGCCGCCAGCGAACACAGACCCAGCCAGCTCCGTGGCACACAGGAGCTGGAAAGAGGGGAGCACTGCAGCCACAACTCAAAGCGGCCCCAGGGCAGGCGGCCTACCGGGAAATCTCCTGGTATCCTGGTAGGCCAGTCCGGCCCTGAACACACACAGCCAGGGACACAGCATTTTCTTCATTCTTCCACTGGCTCAGAAAGTAGTCTGATGCCGCGTACACACGGTCGGACTTTTCGTCTACAAAAGTCCAACGGACGCTGACGGACTAAAGCTGGCTGGTAATCCGATCGTGTGTGGGCTTCTCCGGACTTTCAACGTACTTTTTTAGCCTCAAATCCGACGGACTTTAGATTTGAAGCATGCTTCAAATCTTTACGTCGTAACTACGACGCACCCCGAAGTCCACTCGTCTGTATGCTAGTCCGACGGACAAAAAAACGACGCATGCTCATAAGCAAAAACTAAACGGAAGCACTCGGTCTAGTAAAACTAGTGTTCGTATTGTAGGTAGCACATTCATCACGCTGCAAAATCTGTGATCGTTGAATGCAGCGCATTTTATTTCTTCTTTACGAGTGCTCTAAAGAACGAAGGTGTTTTGCTGTTCATAATCAGAGTTCTCCCAAACTGATTTCTGGATTCTTTTTCTCTTTGATCTCATGAATGATATAGTATGCATTTTAAAAACAATGTTTCCATACTAATAATACTTTTTCCCCTTTTTTTTTTTTTTTTTTAGGTTTGTAAAGTTACCACAAAGAACCCATTATTCTTTTTTTTTTTATAGTGATTATTTTTTAGTTTTTAGATAAAGTTAACCCAAAGCACCGTTTTTGGTTATGTAAATTTTTTTATTTTCAAGACTTACCACTTGAACATTATTAACATTAGTAATGTATTTTTGGTGTGTTTTTTCCAAACTCAATGAGATTGTTGTCCCTTGTTAATTTAACATTGTGTGTAAAATCAATGATTTCAAAGAAAACACATAAAGTCTTTTGCTAAACTCAAAAAAGATCCATTTATTCATGGTCAAAATAAAATAAAGAGGAAGTCAACGCTGGAAAAAGTCGGTGTACCCGAAAATTGGGATCTTGCGGAGTCCATATAAGAGGGAGCACAATCTGGTCCAAGAATCCCAGAGATCAACAGCACCAGCAGATGATCTAGATGTCCCCAGACTGTGGTCCTACAACAGCCTGCGTCTTCTGTCAGACCAGACTGAACCCAGGTCATCACTTTCTTCTCTTCCCTGCAGCCTTTCCTCCACGCTGCCCTGCAGCCTTCCCTGTAGCCTTCTTTTGAGGCTGTGGCTCTGGTGTTTCAGTTGTGGCAGGAGGAGGAGGAGGAGGAGGAGGAGGAGGAGGGGGGGCTGCCTCATGTAGTTGGGTGTTTTGTGTTAGCGTGCCCTGCAGCCCCTTATGGATTGTTTTCCCAAATATGCGCTCACAAATGAGGTGCTGCTCCCAATCCATCTGAAGAAGCCTGCTGGCTAAGTAGCAGCCATAGGATTCTTCCGCTTCGGGGGGGCTCCTTAAAAAACGGGTGGCCTCTTGCATGAGGCGCAGGGATGCGTCCTGTGTGACCATCCCCTTCCTGGCCCTTTTTTTGGGAAGGTGGAGGGGAGGCACTTGGGATTCGGTCAGGCTCCTACTGGGCCCAGCCACCTCACTTGGCCCAGCCACCTCACTTGGCCCAGCCACCTCACTTGGCCCAGCCACCTCACTGGGAGCAGCCACCTCACTGGGAGCAGCCACCTCCTGCCTGACACTGGGCCCAGCCTCCTCCAGGATGATGGTGAATCCGGCCTCCTCCAGGCTGTCCATGGGCCCGGTCTCCTCCTGCCTGCCACTTTCCCCACATTCCTCCTGGATGGACTCATCCTGTGTATAAAAAAAGGACAATAGTTTGAGTATATTTTTTTGGGTTCATCAATGACACACAGTTTGCTTCTCATGAATAGCAAATTCAATGTGAATACATCTCTTTAATAAAAGAGTCTAATCAGACACCCTAATTATTTCAAGCAGGTGCCAAACATATTTAGCCACTACTGTCAATTGATATGTATACACAATTGTGAGTGCAAAATTATTTTAGACAATTATAACATCCAGTTAACATCATTAATATTAGTACAGTAAATATTTGTTAAAATAATTTACCTGACTCCAGATGGTCATATCTGGTTCATCCAGGATGGAAGACCCAGCTTGCTCCTCATCAGCCTCTGCTGGGGTGGAGGGAAGGGTGGAGGGAAGGGTGGAGGGAAGGGTTGAAAGTGATGGCCTGGCTTCATTCTGGTCATCCAGAAAACGGAGTTGATTGTAGTACCACAGCCTGGGTACATAAACATCATCTGCTGATGCTCCTGATCTCCTTGATTCCTGGATCTTCTTATGCTCCCTCTTATACATGTTCCTCAAGACCCCAATTTTTTTGAGCAATGTCTCCATTGTTGCTTCCGGGATGGTCGCCTGGACAAAGGCCAGAAGTCTCTCCAGCGTTGACTTCCTCACATGCTTTGCATAATACTGAGGGTGTTTCACCTCCCACAAATTCCTCATCTCTCGATATTTCGAAATAAAAGCTGTAAGGAACTCTGGATCCTTAAATAGGGGATTCATTATATCTGGAAAAGATGAAGTCACAAGACAAAAAACACTTTTATTATAGGTTTCTGCTAACCCCTCATCATCTTCTCCCTATGTAGGCCTCATCAATCTATCAAGCCATATAGGCCGCTTGCTACAAAGTCATGACCATAAAACCCAAAAATATATATCTAAAATTACCTTCGTTTTGTAACGTCCTGGTCCACTATCACCTACCACAGAACGTACGTACGACACGTGCGCAAGGCCCCTCTTTATACACTACGCATGTGTGAAACTCCGCCTGCGTCGCCTGCCCCTGACGTTCGAAATTAACTCATGTTCTCCGCCCCCTAATTCGACGCACAGAACGTACGTACGACACGTGCGCAAGGCCCCTCTTTATACACTACGCATGTGTGAAACTCCGCCTGCGTCGCCCGCCCCTGACGTTTGATTTTAACTCATGTTCTCCGCCCATTTTTTGTTACGGCGCGTAGTGGAGTTAAAGAATGGCGGAGACACCTGAAATGTTGACGACCTCAGGTAGTGGAGACAGCCCGGAGGCTGGAACGTCAACTAAATCTATGAGGCCTAGATTTAAGGCCTCTAATATGACTTTGCAGGCATCTTTTGGGGTCCAGCGCTCCAAAGATCAATTGAGAAAAAGATGGTCTGACCTGAAACTCAGGGAGCCGGATCAATACCGACGTATCCGGAAAGTTCTTAAAAAAAGTAAGTACTTGTCGTGTTTTTCTCTTGTGTTTATTACCTTGTATACTGCTCCATGTGCTTTTCCTTCCTATACGATTTTTTGTTCATCGTTTTAAACGATCTTTTAATAAACCTCGTTACATATCTATAGATAGATCTATATATATAGATATCTATATCTATAGATATATCTATATCTATAGATATAGATATAGATATAGATATAGATATAGATATAGATATAGAGAGAGAGAGAGAGAGAAATATATAGAGAGAGAGAAATATAGAGATAGGTAGATAGATAGATATAGAAATGTAAAACATTCTTTTGGAATATTTTAAGTTATCTTAATTTTTTTTCTTTACATTTAGTTAGATATTTAGAGATTTTGTTCCAGATATAGAGAGAGATCAAAAGATTATTAACTATATTTTGAGATATTGATATCTATCTATCCGATATGTCTTTATAATTTTAAATATTGAGGTAAAATAGGAACTCTACACAAACCACTTCACTACAAATGTTGCAAAATTACTATGTACTAAAATATCTGTGTGCTAAGTAGATTAATAATTTTTTGTTTCACATAGGGGAAAAATCACTCAGCCAACAAGAAGACAGTCCACCCCAAGCAAAACATGATTGGGAAATCAGCCCAAGTCCCACTGAGGATGTGGAGGAAGGAGAGGTGGGCGACATGGGCACCCCACCAGGTGATTGTCTGACACACCAGCTTACGTTAATCTATGCATGGCTGCCTTTTGTTTAATGTAATTTGTCTACTCTATTTTAGGGGATCTGGTTGTGCTTCATTCAAGCAACAGTGCCACCCCCGAGGATGTGGAGGAATTAGGCTACATGGGCACCCCACCAGGTCAGTGTCTGAGACAACAGCTTTATTTATGGTAAGGTAAACTATGTATGTGTGCATATTTCTAAAGACATTTTTTGGTTTCATTCCACTTTAGGTACAACAAGAAGTGACTATTTCTTTCACCTCTGAAAGTGCCCAACGGCTAATTGGTCAAATAATGGCCTGGAATAAAGACATCGATGAAATGCGTAATCGGCTAGATCGTATGCAGCAGGAAATGAAGGACATGATTGATGTTTTGGGTCGAATCTAAATGCCCTTTTTTAAACCCCAAAACATCAATCATGTCCTTCATTTCCTGTTTTGCTGACCCCATTCTGGGCCTTCTCTTTCTTTTTTTGGCAGAACATAAATGGCTGTTTAACCTAATGTAAAAAAGGAGGGCTGTTTCTCGTAAATACCTCAAAAATCCACAAAAAAATAAAACTTGATTTTCTCAAAAACCCAAAAAAACTAAAAAAACTTGATTTTAAAAAACCAAAAAAAACTAAAAAAACTTGATTTTAAAAAACCAAAAAAACTAAAAAAACTTGATTTTAAAAAACCAAAAAAAACTAAAAAAACTTGATTTTAAAAAACCAAAAAAAACTAAAAAAAACTTGATTTTAAAAAACCAAAAAAAACTAAAAAAAAACTTGATTTTAAAAAACCAAAAAAAAATAAAAAAACTTGATTTTAAAAAACCAAAAAAAACTAAAAAAATAGATTTTAAAAAACCAAAAAAACTAAAAAAACTTGATTTTAAAAAACCAAAAAAAACTAAAAAAAAACTTGATTTTAAAAAACCAAAAAAACTAAAAAAACTTGATTTTAAAAAACCAAAAAAAACTAAAAAAACTTGATTTTAAAAAACCAAAAAAACTAAAAAAACTTGATTTTAAAAAACCAAAAAAAACTAAAAAAAAACTTGATTTTAAAAAACCAAAAAAAACTAAAAAAACTTGATTTTAAAAAACCAAAAAAAACTAAAAAAATAGATTTTAAAAAACCAAAAAAAACTAAAAAAAACTTGATTTTAAAAAACCAAAAAAAACTAAAAAAAACTTGATTTAAAAAAAAAAAAAAATAACAAAACTTGATTTTCAAAAAAACAAAAAAAACAACAAAACTTGATTTTCCAAAAAAAAAAATAAAAAAGCCTGTTTGCGAAAATCAAAAAGCCAAAAATATTTTTTTGTGGATTAGGTAGAAATATTTAAATATAATTATATTTTTCTACATTATTAAGATATCATTATATTTTTGTCTATGAACATTTTATACTAAATGCAGAACTGAATGCATAACAACCATTAATAAAAACATCTCCTTATAGGAATTAAATAAATGTGTGGTTTGTTATTTCAAGGCTCAGTATCAGTTTGGTTATAATTGTAAAAAAGTTGTTTACAGTGGCAATGGAGCTTATTTAGACATTTAAAATTAAAATACAGTTGGCACTACAACTGCTTGACCATAACCTAGGAGACAGCCCAAAAGAAAGGCAAGCAATAAATATAATGCAAGATTTCCTCAATATTTTTTTTATTGTAAAAAATTATATATCCTGGCCCATTGCAATGGCCCCCCTACCCATAAAATAATTAACATATTGCTGTCTAACTTGACGGGCACTTTGGGGGGCCAAGCCAGTACGGACAGTATCCAGGCCTGTAAGGTTGGCTTCTATTTGTCCGGCCTCAGGCCCAACTGTGCCTATATAATTGGGAGAATGCTTGTTTAAAAAGTTGTGCAGAATGCAGCACGATAAAATGATAAAATTAAGTTTGTATTCCGCCAAATTAATGGCTGTTTGAAACAGGCGGAACCGGCTGGCCAGAATTCCAAACGCATTCTCAACCACTCTTCTAGCTCTGGCCAGCCGGTAATTAAAAACCCTCCTCTCCGGGGTGAGGGTTCTTTGGGGGAATGGCCTCATGAGGTGCTTGCTGAGAGCGAAGGCTTCATCGGCAATGAAGACAAAGGGGAGTCCTTCCACGTTATCCTCATCAGGTGGCAATCCCAGGCCACCACTCTGGAGACGCTGGCAGAACTCCGTCTGGGCAAATACTCCTCCATCCGACATCCGGCCATTCTTCCCCACGTCCACATATAAAAAATCATAGTGTGCCGACACCACCGCCATTAAAACAATACTGTGGAACCCCTTATAATTAAAATAATATGACCCCGAATGGGGTGGTGGCACAATGTAGACATGTTTCCCATCTATAGCCCCTCCACAATTGGGAAAGTCCCAACGGCTGGCAAAATGGGATGCCACAGTCTGCCATTCCTGTGGCGTTGAAGGAAACTGGGGAATCAAACAAGAAAACCAAAATCAATTAATTTGGAAGCTAACATTGCAAGAAAATTAGACAATTAAAAACATTATTCCCCAGCATCAGTATAACATTAAATAATTTAATTCTTCTGGAATAACTAATATGGAAAGGCACACTTATCAGATTGCTCACCCCCTCTGATGGAACATTGATTACATTTTAGGGGGTTGTGAAATCCCTAAAAAAGATTACTTTTAGGACACGCAGGAATTTAGGGACTAAAAAGGCTACAAGACTGCAGTTGTCGCACTCTGCAGGTGCAGTTGCTAACCAGCTTACAGTAAATGAGGTAATGTAAAAAGGCATTCATGTTGCAAGGAGTACACAATCACAGGCAAGGGCAATTAATGAAAACACTTTGAGGCTTGCATATGATTTGATGATGGAAATCAGCAGAGCTTCTGCTCATTTACTAAAGCACTGTAACAAATGCACTTGTAGAGTGCACATGCATTTTGCAAACTGCAACATATATTTGCTTTAGACAAATCAACACCACAGAACATTCAAGCAAATTTTAACGAGGGTGGGGGGGGGGTTGTGAAATCTAGATAATTGCTCATTAGTAGCACACTATTTGGAGTGAGTTTAGGTGGGGGGGGGGTGGGGGGGTTGTGAAATCTAGATAATTGCTCATTAGCAGCACACTATTTGGAGTGAGTTTAGGTGGGGGGGGTGGGGGGGTTGTGAAATCTAGATAATTGCTCATTAGCAGCACACTATTTGGAGTGAGTTTAGGTGGGGGGGGGGGTGGGGGGGTTGTGAAATCTAGATAATTGCTCATTAGCAGCACACTATTTGGAGTGAGTTTAGGTGGGGGGGGTGGGGGGATTGTGAAATCTAGATAATTGCTCATTAGCAGCACACTATTTGGAGTGAGTTTAGGTGGGGGAGTTGTGAAATCTAGATAATTGCTAATTATAAGCACACTAAATACACTCAAACAAAATACATTCAAAATGAGTAGACTAGGTGGATATGTTCCCATCACTTCATGCTGGGAAGGTTATTGAAGGAAAATATACATGCATGACAAAAAATAACAGGAAAAAATTCCAGCATGTGTGAGGATAAAAAGGGGACATTCACACTATATTGCAATGATGGTAAGTAGTGTTTGAAGCAAGAAATACATTACATTATCAAAGATTACATAAAAGAACATGTGATGCTAGTAAAAGAAAAATATCTTACCTTAATATAGTCCTTCTGCAGGACCTGTATGATGGCAGAACAGGTCTCTGGGATAATGATCCCCAGAGCCTGGGGGGAGATGCCTGTCGAGAACTTAAGGTCCTGCAGGCTTCTCCCTGTGGCCAAATACCGCAAGGTAGCGACCAGCCTCTGCTCCGGAGTGATGGCTTGCCTCATGCAGGTATCCTGCCTGCTGATATAGGGGGTCAGCAAAGCCAACAAACGGTCAAAAACGGGGTCCGTCATCCGGAGAAAGTTCCTGAAATCCTCAGGATTATTCTCACGGATCTCACGGAGCAAAGGCATGTGACAGAACTGGTCACGCTGAAGCAACCAATTCTTGGTCCATGAACTCCTCCTCGCCCTGTTCATGGACTGGTCTTGGGCTGAAGAATAAACTACAGCACCAAGCACATACAATGCACGAGCTCTACGACGAGTACGTACAGGTAACATGGCTTCAAAACGGTCGGCTGGTCAGAACGCACTAAACAGAACGCACTGAAGAACAGCAAGGCCTGTGAAGAACGACCTGAAAATCAGGAACGAGCGGCCAATAAAACAAAGATTTCTCAATGCCAACTGACCAAACGCACTGAAAAGCAGATACAAACCTCACAAGCACAGACTGAACAACAGTTAAAACGAACTGAAAAATACGAGTCTCACAAGCGCGAATCGTCTCTCACCAAACTTCTACTAACACGAGATAAACACGAGATTAGCAGAAGGAGCCCAAAGGGTGTCGTATGGGCTATTGAACTTCCGTTTTATAGTCTCGTCGGACTTGGTGTACGTCACCGCGTACTAGGCTGTCGTACTTTTGTGTGGTCGTGTGTAGGCAAGTCCGTTCGTAAGAAAGTCTGCCGCAAGTCCGCCGAAGGTACGTCGGAAGTATGTCGGACAGGCTGTCGGACTTTTGTAGACGAAAAGTCCGACCGTGTGTACGCGGCATAAGGGTTCTTTTTAGGGTTTTAATTTAAACAGGAACTTGGGTAGGGGATAGGGAGCATTGAATACCCCTGGTGAACTGCAAATTAAACAACTTGAGCACTCCTCAACTTCTGGCTGTGCTCCACACTCTGCTGGCTGCACTCATGGCTGTCCCACAGGATTCCCAATGCTGCTAATGACTTAGCTATGCACTATCACTTCACCGCAGCATTGGGGATCATCTACTCACTTAGACACGGGATCACTGGTTGCCTCCTGCCGGTATCCACAGGCTCTTCCTAGTGAGGGAGCTGTAGACTCGCACCACCACAGAACTGTTGGACTCCTTTCCACCAACTTCCTCCTGGCTCTCTCCCGTGAGCTTCCTTCTGAATTCCTGGACAATGGATTTTCGTATAGGCCCCCCAGCTAACCAGTGGTAACATTTTTTGAGGGGGGCAGCAAACAGTAGCACCCCCCTCCCCCCGGTTGGTCGGGTCTGGAGCACTTACCCCATCTATGGTGGGCAGCGCTTCACCGGCGGCTTCCCCTGCCTGGTGGTGGTGGCAGCTTCCCCTTCCTCTGTTCTCCACGGGCATCGCGACGGCTTCCGTTTCCTCCCTCCTCCTTGGCGGCCAATTGGGACTCTTCTCTTTTCGGACAATCGGAAAATGGGTCTGATTGGCCTGGATTAAGGATCAGTGTTTCAGTAACTGTTCCTTGCTACGGCACCTACAACATATAAGGCTGTATTTTAATTGTTTGCAATGTGAGTATTGTACTAGTGTGTGATGGAATAAAAGAGTTTTTTAAGGATAAAGCATGATTGCACTTCTTCAGTCTCTTGCATGGGACTGAGTGGGAAAAAAAGCTGGAGACTAAAGGCTGCTATTCAGTAGGAGAAGTGATTCACATGTTAGACACGGACATGGAGTAAAGGCTAAGGTTGGGTTCACAATGGTACGACATAAGCTCCGACATTAGGAGCACATGTCGCATGACGTGTATAAGTCAATGGTTCCCTATGAGATCCGTCTTGAAGAGGTTGTAAAAAAAAGTGAAAAAAAAAAACCTGTAAGACAAAGGCATAATGAGCTAGTATGCATCGCATACTAGCTCATTATGAAATACTAACCTTAGAACAAAGCCTTCCAGCGGCACCCGCACACCGCTGAGGCGGCTGACATTTTCCCCAGAGCTTCTTCCAGGTTCGCAGGCTCCGGCGCTGCGATTTGCCGGAGCCAACATGACACGTGTGCGCGGGAGCCGCTGTTCACGGCACTGGGCTCGGAAGGAACAGCACCCATGGCAGTTCCTTCAGAGCACATGCGCCAGTGATGTCACTGGCTGCATGTAATGTAAATATCTCCTAAACGGTATATGTTTAGGAGATATTTACACTACCTATAGTTAAGCCTTATTATAGGCTTACCTATAAGTAAATGTCTGCAGAGGAGGTTTACTTTCTCTTTAACTGGTCCAACACATGTCAGCCCAACTTTAAAAAAGGTTCCACACCAAAATACAGAAAGGCGTAGGTTTCCCCCCAAGATCGGATTTTAAGGCGTGGGGTCCCCCAAAATCCATACCAGACCCTTATCCGAGCACGCAGCCCGGCAGGTCAGGAAAGGGGGGGGATGAGCGAACACTCACCCGGACCATAGCAGGCCACATGCCCTTAACATAGGGGGTGGGCACCCCCCCACCCCAAAGCACCTTGTCCCCAAGCTGATGGGGACAAGGGCCTCTTCCCCACAACCCTGGGCATTGGTTATGGGGGTCTGTGGGCGGGGGGCTTATCGAAATCTGGAAGCCCCCTTTAACAAGGGGGCCCCCAGATCCCGGCCCCCCAACCTATGTGAATGAGTATGGGGTATATTGTACCCATTAACCCAAAAAAGTATCAAAAAGAAATAAAACCAGCACACAGGTTTTTGACAAAGTCCTTTATTAAAGCAGCTCCAGCGTCCAATTTCTTCTCCCTCCAGTGATGTCTTCATCCTATGGTTCTTCTTGCTGCGCTGATGTCAGCAGAGGAAGAAGACAGTAGAGAGAGAAGAACCGGAGGAAGAATGGGCAGTGGAAGAAGTTATTAGCGCAGTAAGAAGAACCGGAGGAAGTACCAAAGGAAGAAGACATCAGCGCAGCGAGAAGAACTAGAGGATTAAAGCGGAGTTCCACCCAAAAGTTGAACCTCCGCTCATTGTACTCCTCCCCCCTCCGGTGCCACATTTGGCACCTTTCGGGGGGAGGGGGGACAGCATACCTGTCTTTCACAGGTATGCTTTCCCCATTTCTGGGAGCCTCAGCCGCGGATATTGATGTTATCCCTCCTCCTCCCCCTGTTGCCGGACCAGTATGAGAAAGGAGCGGAGCCTCGCGCATGCGCAGTAGGGTTCCTGGCGTGAAGCCGAAAGGCTACACTGCCGGGTTCCCTTGCTTGCAATGGAGGCGGCATGAACCCAACAGCTGATGGAAACATCAGCTGCGGTGCCAACATTGCTGGACTCCAGGACAGGTAAGTGTCCGATTATTAAAAGTCAGCAGCTGCAGTATGTGTAGCTGCTGGCTTTTAATTTTTGCAACAGTGGCCGGACCTCTGCTTTAAGACATGACTGGAGGGAAAATAAATCGGAGGGAGAAGAGATGCTGGAGCTGCTTTAAAACCCCTTCCCGCCGACCGTACGCACATCTGCGGCCTCGGCTTTAAGGCTTTATACCGGCATGATGCATGCAGCTGCATGCATCATCCTGGTACCGTTTTTTAGAGTGGGCAGTCGGCTCTTCAGGGATACCAGCCGATGTGCCTAAAAGCCGTTTGGCTGTTATCCTAAAGGAGCGAGAGGGGATGTCCCCCCTCTCGCCGCCTTCCAGGGCCTCCCGTCACACCAGGAGAACCGATTCACGATCCGGCACTTCCGCCGGCTAGAGTGAGACTGGAAGGAAGCTGGAAATGGCTTCGATCCAGTCTACTTTGTGTAAGCACGGAATGTCACTTCTGGTTTACTCGGTTGCTAATGGCGCTGTTTAAAGAAAAATGACAGTATTCAGGATCGCCATTTTTGGCGATCTGAATACTTTGAAGTGCAAAGGAGGGGTTTGGGGTCTTTTAGAGTACCTGTCACCACATATTACTGTCACAAGGGATGTTTACATTCCTTGTGACAGCAATAAAAGTGATCAAATTTTTTTTTTTTAAAGTGACAATGTAAAAAAATTAAAATAAATAAGACAACTAAGAAAAAGAAAATTTAAAGCTCCCCTGTCCCTGCGAGCTCGCACAGCAAACAAAAAGCACACGAAAGTCGCGCCTGCATATGTAAACGGTGTACAATTCACACATGTGAGGTATCACTGTGTCAGAGCGAGAACAATAATTCTAGCACTAGACCTCCTCTGTAACTCTAACCTGGTAACCGTTATTTTTTTTAAAGCACCACCTATGGAGATTTTTAGGTACCGTAATTTGTCGCCACTCCACGAGTGTGCGCAATTTCAAAGCATGACATGTTAGGTATCTATTTACTTTGCGTAACATCATCTTTCACATTATACAAAAAAAAAAGGGCTAACTTTACTGTTTATTTTTTTTTAATTCATGAAAGTGTCTTTTTTACCCAAAAATTGCGTTTGAAAGACCGCTGCGCAAATACAGTGTGACATAAAATATTGAAACGATCGTCATTTTATTCTCTAGATTCTCTGCTAATATATATATATATATATATATATATATATATATATATATATATATATATATATATATAAAAAATGTTTGGGGGTTCTAATTTTCTAGCAAAAAATACGGATTTTAACTTGTAAGCAACAAGTGTCAGAAATAGGCTTAGGCATAAATGGTTAATAAAGGACTTTGTCAAAAACCTGTGTGCTGGTTTTATTTCTTTTGACACTTTTTTTGGTACAATTTACCCCATACTCATTCACATAGGGTGGAGGGCTGGGACCTGGGAGCTTCCAGATTTCGATAAGCCCCCCCCCCCACAAGCACCACCCAGGGTTGTGGGGAAGAGGCCATCGTCACCATCAGAATGGGGACAAGGTGCTTTGGGGTGGGGGGCTCACCCCTGCCCAAAAGCACCCCCCCCCAGGTTGAGGGCATGTGGCCTGATATGGTCCAGGAGGGGGGCGCTCGCTCGGCCCTTTCCTGACCTGCCGGGCTGCAATGACTTGAGACTGGGATGGAGGTTCACCTTCCAGCAGGACAACGACCCTAAACATACAGCCAGAGCTGCAATGGAATGGTTGAAATCAAAGCATATTCATGTGTTATAATGGCCCAGTCAAAGTCCAGACCTAAATCCAATTGAGAATCTGTGGCAAGACTTGAAAATTGCTGTTCACAGGCGCCCTCCATCCAATCCGACAGAGCTTGAGCTATTTTGCAGAGAAGAATGGGCAAAAATGTCAATCTCTAGATGTGCATAGCTGGTAGAGACACGCCCAAAAAACTGTGGTGCAGCTGTAATTGCACCGAAAGGTGTTCTACAAAGTGGTTGTGCAAGCCACACTTTTCACATATTTATTTGTAAACAATTTTGAAAACCATTTATCGTTTTCCTTTCACTTCAGAATTATGGGCGACTTTATGTTGGTCTCTCACATAAAATTCCAATAAAAAACATTTACGTTTTTGGTTGTAACATGACAAAATGTGAAAAATGTCAAGGGGTATGAATACTTTTTCAAGGGACTGTATGCTGTAAGCACTGTGTCTGGTGAAGATACCCCAGTATAAGCCCTGCGTAGACTATGAGTGGAGCTCATTGTAGACTGTTGTTGAAGACACCCCAGTACAAGCTGTGACTGGTGAAGACATCTCAGTACAGGCTGTGACTGGTGAAGGCATCCCAGTACAAGCTGTGACTGGTGAAGAAATCCCAGTACAAGCTGTGACTGGTGAAGAAATCCCAGTACAAGCTGTGACTGGTGAAGACATCTCAGTACAGGCTGTGACTGGTGAAGACATCCCAATACAAGCTGTGACTGGTGAAGACATCTCAGTACAGGCTGTGACTGGTGAAGGCATCCCAGTACAAGCTGTGACTGGTGAAGAAATCCCAGTACAAGCTGTGACTGGTGAAGACATCTCAGTACAGGCTGTGACTGGTGAAGGCATCCCAGTACAAGCTGTGACTGGTGAAGAAATCCCAGTACAAGCTGTGACTGGTGAAGACATCTCAGTACAGGCTGTGACTGGTGAAGGCATCCCAGTACAAGCTGTGACTGGTGAAGAAATCCCAGTACAAGCTGTGACTGGTGAAGACATCTCAGTACAGGCTGTGACTGGTGAAGGCATCCCAGTACAAGCTGTGACTGGTGAAAGCATCCCAGTACACACTGTGACTGGTGAACACATCCCAGTACGAGCTGTGACTGGTGAAGATATCCAAGTATGAGCTGTGACTGGTGAAGACATCCCAGTATGAGCTGTGACTGGTGAAGACATCCCAGTATGAGCTGTGACTGGTGAAGATATGCCAGTATGAAGTGTGACTGGTCAAGGCACTGTATGTTGTAAGCACTGTGTCTGGTGAAGATATCCCAGTATAAGCCCTGTGTAGACTGTGAGTTGAGCTCAGTGTAGACTGTTGTTGAAGACACCCCAGTACAAGCTGTTACTGGTGAAGACATCCCAAAACAAGCTGTGACTGGTGAAGACATTCCAATACAAGCTGTGACTGGTGAAGACATTCCAATACAAGCTGTGACTGGTGAAGACACCCCAGTGCAAGCTGTGACTGGTGAAGGCATCCCATTACAATCTGTGACTGGTGAAGACATCACAGTACAGGCTGTGACTGGTGAAGGCATCCCAGTACAAGCTGTGACTGGTGAAGACATCCCAATACAAGCTGTGACTGATGAAGACATCCCATTACAATCTGTGACTGGTGAAGACATCCCAGTACAGGCTGTGACTGGTGAAAACATCCCAGTACAGGCTGTGACTGGTGAAAACATCCCAGTACACACTGTGACTGGTGAAGACATTGCAGTACAGGCTGTGACTGGTGAAGGCATCCCAGTACAATCTGTGACTGGTGAAGGCATCCCAGTACAGGCTGTAACTGGTGAAGACATCTCAGTACACGCTGTGACTGGTGAAAACATCCCAGTATGAGCCGTGACTGGTAAAGATAGCCCAGTATGAGGTGTGACTGGTGAAGACATCCCAGTATGAGCCCGTGACTGGTAAAGATAGCCCAGTATGAGGTGTGACTGGTGAAGATATCCCAGTATGAGGTGTGACTGGTGAAGATATCCCAGTATGAGGTGTGACTGGTGAAATATCCCAGTATGAGGTGTGATTAGTGAAGATATCCCAGTATGAGCTGTGACTGGTGAAGACATCCCAGTATGAGGTGTGACTGGTGAAGATATCCCAGTATGAGGTGTGATTAGTGAAGATATCCCAGTATGAGGTGTGATTAGTGAAGATATCCCAGTATGAAGTGTGACTGGTGAAGATATCCCAGTATGAGGTGTGACTGGTGAAGACATCCCAGTATGAGGTGTGATTAGTGAAGATATCCCAGTATGAGGTGTGACTGGTGAAGACATCCCAGTATGAGGTGTGATTAGTGAAGATATCCCAGTATGAGGTGTGACTGGTGAAGATATCCCAGTATGAGGTGTGATTAGTGAAGATATCCCAGTATGAAGTGTGACTGGTAAAGATATCCCAGTATGAGGTGTGACTGGTGAAGACATCCCAGTATGAGGTGTGACTGGTGAAGACATCCCAGTATGAGGTGTGATTAGTGAAGATATCCCAGTATGAGGTGTGACTGGTGAAGATATCCCAGTATGAGGTGTGATTAGTGAAGAAGACATCCCAGTATGAAGTGTGACTGGTGAAGATATCCCAGTATGAGCTGTGACTGGTGAAGATATTCCAGTATGAAGTGTGACTGGTGAAGATATCCCAGTGTGAGCTGTGACTGGTGAAGATATCCCAGTATGAAGTGTGACTGGTGAAGACATCTTAGTATGAGGTGTGATTGGTGAAGATATCCCATTTTGAGGTATGATTGGTGAAGACATCCCAGTATGAGGTATGATTGGTGAAGACATCCCAGTATGAGCTGTGACTGGTGAAGATATCCCAGTATGAAGTGTGACTGGTGAAGATATCCCAGTATAAGCGGTGACTGGTGAACACATCCCATCCCAGTATGATCTGTGAGGGGAGCTCAGTGTGTATTGTTGTTGTGGAGGAGGCAGCCTGATGTGTGTAGTAGTTGTTGTCAGGAACAGTGCGCCTGCGCAGTGCCGGGTGCAGCCTCCGCTCCTCTCCAGTGAGCGCCGTGAGGGCTGCAGGCGGCTGCAGTGGGACCAGGTGTTGGATTTAGGCGGAGTGCAGCTGTGAGGGGGGCACATCTGCCTTCTTCTCCTCCACCTTCATGCCCCCTTCTTCGGCTCCCATTCCCAGCACCCCGCATCCTATGACTGGCAGACATCCCCCCCTCCTCGCCCTCTAACCTTACCATGCCCCTCACCCTTCTGCACGCGTCCCCACGGCTGTAGCTGCCCCTCCCCGATCCTTCTCCTGAGCTGCCCCCGTCATGTCCCCCCAGCACGGGAAGGCCATCTACTCGAGGTCGGGGTAAAGGCCTAGCGTGCACAGCGCCTTCCGTCCTCCTGCTTCCACCCCTCCTCCCCCCTCTCTGTGTCTCTCTCACACACCGAGCCCAGCATCAGCAATCATCATGGCAGAGGAGCAGCAGCCACAGACCCCGAAAAAACAGCGGCCTGATCAGCTGCCCCCCTCTGCAACCCCGGGGAGCCTGCCCGCCCTGGTCACAGGACTGCAAGGGACGGAGGCCAGTGCACTGCAACAGAAGATCAAGAACTCCATCTGGTAAGAAGAAGCACCATGCCAACCTGTCATTCATTCATCTACCATCTTATCACCCAGGTCACCCCCCCCCATTACTGATTGTATTCCCCCCCCCCCATTACTGATTGTATCCCCCCCCCCATTACTGATTGTATCCCCCCCCTACACATTACTGATTGTATTCCCCCCCCCATTACTGATTGTATCCCCCCTACACATTACTGATTGTATCCCCCCCCCCACACATTACTGATTGTATCCCCCCCATTACTGATTTTATCCCCCCCCCTTACACATTACTGATTGTATCCCCCCCCCACACATTACTGATTGTATCCCCCCCTACACATTACTGATTGTATCCCCCCCACACATTACTGATTGTATCCCCCCCCCCTACACATTACTGATTGTATCCCCCCCCCTACACATTACTGATTGTATCCCCCCCTACACATTACTGATTGTATCCCCCCCTACACATTACTGATTGTATCCCCCCCCCATTACTGATTGTATCCCCCCCCCATTACTGATTGTATCTCCCCCCCCATTATTGATTGTATCTCCCCCCCCCATTACTGATTGTATCTCCCCCCCCACATTACTGATTGTATCCCCTCCCATTACTGATTGTATCTCCCCCCCCACATTACTGATTGTATCTCCTCCCCTACACATTACTGATTGTATTTCCCCCCCCTACACATTACTGATTGTATCTCCCCCCCTACACATTACTGATTGTATCTCCCCCCCCTACACATTACTGATTGTATCTCCCCCCCTACACATTACTGATTGTATCTCCCCCCCCTACACATTACTGATTGTATCTCCCCCCCCTACACATTACTGATTGTATCTCCCCCCCCTACACATTACTGATTGTATCTCCCCCCCCTACACATTACTGATTGTATCTCCCCCCCCTACACATTACTGATTGTATCTCCCCCCCCTACACATTACTGATTGTATCTCCCCCCCCTACACATTACTGATTGTATCTCCCCCCCCTACACATTACTGATTGTATCTCCCCCCCCTACACATTACTGATTGTATCTCCCCCCCCTACACATTACTGATTGTATCTCCCCCCCCTACACATTACTGATTGTATCTCCCCCCCCCTACACATTACTGATTGTATCTCCCCCCCCTACACATTACTGATTGTATCTCCCCCCCCTACACATTACTGATTGTATCTCCCCCCCTACACATTACTGATTGTATCTCCCCCCCCTACACATTACTGATTGTATCTCCCCCCCCCCTACACATTACTGATTGTATCTCCCCCCCCCTACACATTACTGATTGTATCTCCCCCCCCCTACACATTACTGATTGTATCTCCCCCCCCCTACACATTACTGATTGTATCTCCCCCCCCCTACACATTACTGATTGTATCTCCCCCCCCTACACATTACTGATTGTATCTCCCCCCCCTACACATTACTGATTGTATCTCCCCCCTACACATTACTGATGGTATCCCCCCCCCCCCACATTACTGATGGTATCCCCCCCCCCCCCACATTACTGATGGTATCCCCCCCCCACATTACTGATTGTATCTCCCCCTACACATTACTGATGGTATCCCCCCCCACATTACTCATGGTATCCCCCCCACATTACTGATGGTATCTCCCCCCCCCCTACATTACTGATGGTATCCCCCCCACATTACTGATTGTATCTCCCCCTACACAATACTGATTGTATATCTCCCCCCCCCCCCACAATACTGATTGTATATCTCCCCCCCCCCCACAATACTGATTGTATATCTCCCCCCCCCCCACAATACTGATTGTATATCTCCCCCCCACACACAATACTGATTGTATCTCTCCCCCCCCACCCCACACACAATACTGATTGTATCTCCCCCCCCCACCCCACACACAATACTGATTGTATCTCCCCCCCCCCACCCCACACACAATACTGATTGTATCTCTCCCCCCCCACCCCACACACAATACTGATTGTATCTCTCCCCCCCACCCCACACACAATACTGATTGTATCTCTCCCCCCCACCCCACACACAATACTGATTGTATCTCTCCCCCCCCACCCCACACACAATACTGATTGTATCTCTCCCCCCCACCCCACACACAATACTGATTGTATCTCACCCCACACACAATACTGATTGTATCTCCCCCCCCCACCCCACACACAATACTGATTGTATCTCCCCACCCCACACACAATACTGATTGTATCTCCCCCCCCCCCCCCCACACAATACTGATTGTATCTCCCCCCCCCCCACACACAATACTGACTGTATCTCTCCCCCCCACACACTACTGATTTGTATCTCTCCCCCCCCCCCCCCACACACACACTACTGATTTGCATTGTATTCTGCATTGTATGATGCCCTCCACCCCCCCTTCATTCCCTCCCAAAATGCATGGCATACACAGAAGTTGGCTGCCACTGGATGTGTTTTTATGTGTGGAGGAGGGGCAGGTGAGATATTTATTTTGCAGTTGCAGGCAAGAAAGACCGCTGCCAGCGTTCATCATCTCCTGGCAGTCTGCATCCATTGGACAATATGGAGGAAAAGTCACCCCACTTTTTTATTTATTTATTTTTTTTAAATCATTATTTTTTAATTTTTTTTAATGATAATATTTAAATTGTTTTACATTTTTTTTTAATAGATCATTTCTTTTTAATTATGTTTTTTTGTAGATAATACATTTTTTATTAGATTTTTTTTCTTTTTAATCCATCTTTTTGATAATTATTTTTGTAGATTTTTATTTTTTAAACTTTTTTAGAATCATTTTTTTTAATTTAAAAACATTTTTTTTTAAATCATTTTCTTTAATTTTTTCAGTGGATCCCTTTCTTTTTACTCTCCGATTTAGGAGAAGAAAAAAAAACCCCTGCAGATGGTGAATGCGTTGGCTGGGTTGTCTCCGTTGGCATGAGATGTTTTTACTAGAATAACAAAGGTGGTCAGATGCGGTCTCATGTGCTGAATGGCTGGCTGATTTTTTTTTTTTTTCCCTTGCATCAGGTCACTAGACTGATGCATTGTGGGAGGAGTGTCTAATACTGATGGATAAAAATCACACCTGTTTTAGAGGTTTTATACCCACACGTCTCGTACACATCCACCCCCCCTCCATTTTTAATTCAACCTCGGGATAAATGAAGTAGCATTTTTTCCCCCTTATTATCCCCCCCCCCCCCTATAATATTGCCGACAGAGACAGTTTGTTTTGGTATTGTGTCAAAATATCTAAAAAAAAAAATGGCTCCTGTAGCCTCTTGTATTCCTCGTACATGGCACAGGTTTCCTTATTTATAAACAATTTGATTTTTACAAATCGGCCATAATGCTTCTCTCATTGCATGCCTTGGAAAACAAGAATTGCCGTTGTAATATTTGATTATGATGTTTTATATATATATTTATGAGCAGGTTCTATCTTATTGAAGTCATCTATTTTTTTTTTATTGCAGTAGAAATAAAATTATGCATATGCGTAGTGCAGATCTCGTGCATAGGCTGCAGATGCTTGCTGTATGGGATTGTTTTTATGATGCAGTTATTTTTCTATATGTAGAACGTTTCTCCTGCGATGTGTGTTGTTAGCATTGCAGACCTATTGAATGTTTTTTTTTTTTTTTTTTAGCTGAGCTGCCCATCAGGCTGTCTTCTTGTGCGGACTGAAATGGTTACGGGTGACGTTAGGAGATTAGTAGTGATGGGAGGACTTGATCCCATGACCTTGTAGAATCAAGTGCAAGGCTCTTAACACCAGATCACCCGTCCACACCCATTGAATAATTAATAAATGTAATCTGCTTTAGTTGAGTGTCATTTTATTCCTGGTCTTGTTATAGGGTAATCCATCATCCTCACCGCGTTAACATAAACATTTGCATATAGTATAATGTTTATTGTGTGACGTGCAGTAGACATCTGTTCACTCTGTTTTGGTAGCTGGTTTTCAGGAAAACTGTGAATGATTATAGCAGTGTCAAGGTCATATAAGGTACATTAAATGAGGAGCACATGTGCTAACAGCTCTGTGTACCACTAGTCCCATGCACTTATTGTAATGAATGTGTGGAACACATGCTTGTCACAGAGACCGTCTGCTGACGCTTATTTACAGGCAATACAAAATAAATTAAAAAAAAAAAAATATTTTTTAATATTTTTTTTTTTTTGCATTAAAAGTGCGTGTAAAGGCAGGTGTCCCAATACTTTCGGTAAAAAAAAAAATTAAAATATATATCTCAAAAGTATTGGGACACCTGCCTTTACACGCACTTTAATGGCGTCTTAGTCCGTAGGGTTCAATATTGAGTTGGCCCACCCTTTGCAGCTGTAACAGCTTCATCTCTTCTGGGAAGGCTGTCCACAAGGTTTAGGAGTGTTTCTATGGGAATGTTTGACCGTTCTTCCAGAAGCACATTTGTGAGGTCAGGCGCTGATGTGGACGAGAAGGTCTGGCTCACTGTCTCCACTCTAATTCATCCCAAAGGTGTTCTGTCAGGTTGAGGTCAGGACTCTGTGCAGGCCAGTCAGGTACCTTCACCCCAAACTCGCTCATCCATATCTTTATGGACCTTGCTTTGTGCACTAGTCCGAATCATTTGGTGGAGGGGGGATTATGGTGTGGAGTCGTTTTTCAGGGGTTGGGCTTGGCCCCTTAGTTCCAGTGAATGGAACTCTTAAGTTGTCGGCATACCAAGATATTTTGGACAATTTATGCACCCAAACTTTGTGGGAACAGTTTGGGGATGGCTCCTTCCTGTTCCAAAATGACTACGCACCAGTGCACAAATCAAGGTCCATAAAGACATGAATGAGCGAGTTTGGGGTGGAGGAACTTGACTGGCCTTCAGAGTCCTGACCTCAACCTGATAGAACATCTTTGGGATGAAATGAAGCGGAGAGCCAGACCTTCTCATCCAACATCAGTGCCTGACCTCACAAATGCGCTTCTGGAAAAATGGTCAAACCTTCCCATAGACACACTCCTAAACCTTGTGGACAGCCTTCCCAGAAGAATTGAAGCTGTTATAGCTGCAAAGGGTGGGCCAACTCAATATTGAACCCTACGGACTAAGACTGGGAAGCCATTAAAGTTCATGTGTGTAGAAAGGCAGGTGTTCCAATACTTTTGCTAATATAGTGTATATCTATATAATTTTTTTTTTTTCTTGGTTGACATTAGGATTTGTAACGCAGCCAATGTATATGTTTCTAAGATTTTAATTCCTAAAAAATGTTCAGTGTTATCTTAAAGTGGTTCTAAAGGCTCAAGTTTTTGTACCTTCATGCATTCTATGCATGAATGTAACCCGCGGGACCCACGATCACACTCACGGAGCTCGCGGCGCGCCCACAGACGCGTCTTAAAGGGCAATGTACAGGTACGTTAGTATGCCTGTACGTGCCCTTATGCTGACATATATCGGCGTGAGCCGGTTGGCAAGCGTTTAAAGTGGAGTTCTACCCAAAAATGAAATAATATAAAAAAAATAAATAAAAATTTGGACATTTTTAATTTTTACTCACCTCTTACTGCCTGTTGCTATGTGATCCCTTGAAATCTTCCTCCTTCCTCACCGCGGCTCCTTACGCCACTTCCCTCGGCGCCTCCGCTCGCTACTGCTCCTGGGGGATGTGTGTCATCATTTCCCAGGAGTCAATGGGAAACGCTGAGGGCTTCGTTGCCATCACAACGGGGCGGGCACTTCTGACGACGACGCCCGTTGTGATGGCAACCTGATTAGTTGATGGTGTCCTGCGCAGCGCTTGCGCAGTACGGAGCCGCCGATAGTTGCCGAACATTGGATTCCACTGTTCGGCGGCTCCGTACTGCGCAAGAGCTGCGTAGACCAGAGAACCTTCTTCCATGTGTTTGGAGATTCTTCTACATGCTGTTTGGCAAACTCCAAATTCTTATTCCTTTTTTTTCTCTTCCATAAAGCCCAGCCCTGTGGAGCGTATGGCGGTCCTATGAACAGATATCCTATCTCTTCTGTGAATCTTTGCAGCTCCTTCAGTGTCTGTCAGGATTGTAGCGGTATCTTATCCTTTCTATTTTGTTATAATGGAATTGATGGTGCTCTGTGGGATTGAAATGAATGGTCTGCTCAAAACGTGCAAAAAATGCTTGAACACGCCTCATGGTGTGAACAAGGCCTTGAAGTCTGACTCTGGCCACACACACGGCAGTTTTCAAGCACTAAGCCCAGGTTCACACAGCTGCAGAAATGAAGCCAATTTCAGTCCCGATTTCGGCCACGATTTCAGAGACTTCTGTGCAGGTTTCTGCATAGATGTCAATGTAAATCGCAGCCCAAACTTGCTAAAAGTAGTACAGAAACTACTTTTTGAAATTGGTGCAGTGCCGCAGATGTGGCTTTGCACCGATTAGGACGGTGCCATCGATGGCAATTCCCGCTGCTTTGACATGCGATTTTGACATGTCAAATCGCATGTCAAAACGCTCCAGTGTAAACCAAAATGCTCCAGTGTGAAAAAAGATCTTAAGGATGAAGGCGATCTCCCAACATCGCTGTATTATAGATATATACATTGTTTGCAAGTTTTCAATCCTTTTACTAGTGCTAAGTGGTTGGATACTATTATATTGTCCTGTGTATGGCAAACATGAGGTCTGGTGTACACAGTCGAGCAACAGGGATTCCTGATTGCTAGGTTACTTTATCTGGTTTGACCTGAAGTGTACCTGGTGAAGGGCTTGAGTCACACTGTATAGTGTCACAATATTCATGGCTATCCTGACACTGCCATTCTATTTTGTTTGTTTTTTTTCTTTTTTTGGAATCCAGCCATTGCACTGGATTTTTCAGTGCAGGTTTGTGGTTTCTCTATTTTTTTTTCAGTGCAGTCCTATTTGTCATAGTAATGGGAATGCTTTTATTTCACTGACAAGTACAAATACTGTAGCTGCTGACTTTTAATATAAGGACACTTGCCTGTCCAGGGTTCCCACGATGTTGGCACCCCAGCCGATTTTTGTATCGGCTGACGGGTGTTGCCCCTGCCATCTCTTGTAAGGCAAATCGGCAGTGAAGCCTTTTCGCTTCACAGCCGGTTCCCTACTGCGCATGCGAGAAGCGTGCTGCGCTTTCTAATTGGCCCGGCAGCGGTGGAGGAAGGAGGAGGGAGCCAAAATTCTGAGGGATGGCGCTGTCTCCGGAAGTAGGGAAAGAGTAACCCCCCCCCCCGCCTTGAAAGGTACCAAATGTGGCGTGGAAGCAAATAAACGGAAGTTCCACTTTTGGGTTGAACTCCGCTTTAATGACAACTAGTCACACTTTGGCTTTTGTAAGAGCGACTCTCACCTATTTGGTTTTATACACATTCTCTTATGCCGCGAACACACGGGCGGACTTTTCGACCAGACTGGTCCAACTAACATTTCCAGTGGACTTTCGACGGACTTTCTAACGAATGGACTTGCCTACACACGATCACAAGTCCGACGGATTCGTATGTGATGACGTACACCGGACTAAAATAAGGAAGTTGATAACCAGTAGCTGCCCTAGCGCCGGTTTTTGTCCTTCGGACTAGCATACAGACGAGCGGATTTCTGGGTCCGGCGGAGTTACGGCGTAAAGATTTGAAGCATGTTCCAAATTTAAAATCCGTCAGATTTGCGACTGGAAAAGTCCACTGAAGGTCCGATGAAGCCCACACACGATCGGATTGTCCGCCGTACTCGGTCCGTTGGCGTCCATCAGACCGGTCCAGTCGAAAAGTCGGACCATGTGTACGCCCCATTAGAATTATTCTCTGATCTAAAGGACCCTCTTAAAATTCTTAAAGCCCAACTGTGGCCTCAATAACCTTAGACAGCCCATAGATGGTTTGATTGTCTTTCCTTCCACCACAGGTGGAAAAAAGGAAAATCACTTGATTCCGCCTACAACACCGTCAGCATTGATGTGTTCTGCTGGTAGAGGAGCGTGGGGAACCTTAACGACCGGCAGAACACGACATGATTGCTGCTAGAGGCTATAGCTGCCGGCAAAAATCGTATGTAAAAAATCCAACATGCTGGTTGTGCCCTAGTCGATCGATGGATGGATCGACTTGATTACACATAGATCAAATCTCATGCTAACTGGAGGAATTTAGATCCATGTATGGATGGCTTTATACTGGTTAAAGTGGTTGTAACCCTTAGGGCCCTTTCACACTGGAGCGGTTTGCAGGCGCTATTGCGCTAATAATAGCGCCTGCAAACCGACCCGAAAGTGCTGCTGCTGTCTCTTCAGTGTGAAAGCCCTCAGGGCTTTCACACTGGAGCGGTGCGCTAGCAGGATGGGAAAAAAAGTCCTGCTAGCAGCATCTTCGGAGCGGTGAAGGAGCGGAGTGTATACCACTCCTGCCCATTGAAATCAATGGGATAGCGCGGCTATCTGCAGAGGCGATTTGCAGTGGTTTTTAACCCTTTCTCGGCTGCTAGCGGGGGGGGTAAAACCCTCCCCGCTAGCGGCCGAATACCGACGGTAAAGCGTCGCCCCCGCCCCAGTGTGAAAGGGCCCTTACAGAACACTTTGTGCTACAGGTAAGCCTTTAACCACTTCCCGCCCGCCCTATAGCGGATTGACGTCCGGGAAGTGGTTGTGTTATCCTGACTGGACGTCATATGACGTCCAGCAGGATAACATGCCGCAGCGCGCCCCCGGGGGCGCGCATCGCGGCGATCGGTGGAGCGGTGTGTCAGTCTGACACACCGCTACACTGATCTTGGTAAAAAGCCTCCGGCGGAGGCTCTTTACCACGTGATCAGCCGTGTCCAATCACGGCTGATCACGCTGTCAATAGGAAGAGCCGTTGATCGGCTCTTCCTCACTCGTGTCTGACAGACGCAAGTAGAGGAGAGCTGATCGGCGGCTCTCCTGGCAGGGGGGTCTGCGCTGATTGTTTATCAGCGCAGCCCCCCCGCAGATCACCCCACTGGACTACCAGGGATGCCACTAGGACCACCAGGGAAGGGGCAACGTGGATGGCCAGGTATGTACCCCATGGCCATCCACATGTGCCCAATCTGTGCCAATCAGTGCCCACAAATGGGCACTGATTGGCACTATTATGCCAAGGATCTGCCCAGCAATGACCAGATCTGCCCAGCAATGCTATATCAGTGCCACCTGTCATTGCCCATCTGTGCCACCTGTCATTGCCCATCTGTGCCACCTGTCATTGCCCACCTATCAGTGCCCATCAGTGCCACACATAAGTACCCATCAGTGCCACCCATATATGCCAATCAATGCCACCTACGAGTGCCCATCAGTGCCGCCTATGAGTGCCCATCAGTGCCGCCTATCAGTGCCCATCATCAGTGCCCGTTAGTGCCACCTCATTGGTGCCACCTCATCGGTGCCCATCAGTGCCGCCGTATCAGTGCCCATCAGTGCAGCCGTATCAGTGCCCATTATTGAAGGAGAAAGCGTACTTATTTACAAAAAAATTTAACAGAAACAAAGAAATTTTTTCGAAATTTTCGGTCTTTTTTTATTTGTTGCGCAAAAAATAAAAACCGCAGAGGTGATCAAATACCACCAAAAGAAAGCTCTATTTGTGGGAACAAAATGATAAAAAAATTGTTTGGGTACAGTGTAGCATGGCCGCGCAATTGTCATTCAAATTGCAACAGCGCTGAAAGGTGAAAATTGGGCTGGGCGGGAAGGTGTCTAAGTGCCTGGTATTGAAGTGGTTAATAAGGCTTACCTGTAGCTACCCAGGATGTCTTCTAAACCTGCACGGTTTAGGAGATATCCCCTGTATTTGCATGTGCCAACATCATTGGCACATGCGCACTGACACAAACTGAAGCAATGGCACAAATATGCCATTGATTCAGTGAGTGTGCCGTTACTGCGCACATGCGCAGGAGTGACGTCATCGCGGCTCCGGCCAAAGCGCCACAGCACCGGAGTCGCGATACCCGGAAGTAACCCCTGGGAGTGATGTCGGCCGCCGAAGCTGTGTATGGGCACCGCAGCGAGGGCTTCGATCTCAGGTGAGTATTACATAATGAGCTAGTATGCTATGCATACTAGCTCATTATTCCTTTGTCTTGCAGGTGTTAGTTTTTTCTTTTTTTTTTTTTTTTTAAGTGGGTTTACAACTACTCTAAAGCAGTAGATTATTCCTTTGCTGTGTAGGCAATCTCCAGTCACATAGACTTTTTTTCTATGTCTGGCAAATCTTGTTTGTATCAAGATAAGTACAACTCCCTCTGTACTTCTGGGCTGCTTGGATGTATTTGCTGCAGATCTCATAGATGGCTAGTACTGAGGTCCTGTCCCCACCTCCTAACTTCCTGGCCATTCACAGAACGAAGCCTGGGGCCTTGTGTTTTATAAAGTTCTGGGGGATTGGGGTAAAGACACATCACAGCTCTGAGGTCTGATAGTTACCTGCAACACATGGCCTGCAAGTACAGCCAGAGCTGTGCTAATCCTGGCATGTAAACAAGCAGCTTTTCCAGATATAGAAGAAAGCCCACATGAGGAGAGATTGCTTTGCCCTAAAGTAGAACTCAACCTGCTTTCTTTCTTTCTTTTTTTTTTTTTGCCAGTGCCAGTTGTCAAAATTCCCTGTTCAGTCAGCAATTTTCCAGCGGCTTCTTCAACACAAAATTTTTGTTGAGCCAGTAGGGATCGGCTGAAATTCAAGCAGCACATTGGTCAGCTTTAGCATTGAAAATGATTTTTCTAGGCTTTTACCATTATTAGGTTGGTGACAGGGTCTCTTTAAACATTATTGTTTTCAAGCCATTCATGTGTAAATTTGGTTTTATGCTTGGTGTCATTGTTTTATTGAAAGACACATCTCCCTAGGCTCAGGCTTCTTTCTTCTGCATTAAAGGGAAACTGAAGAACATTTTAGCCATGCGCAGCGTATTAGCACAATATGGCCGACTTACCTGCCAATTGATCCCCTCCAGTGCTGTGTTGTCGGCACTCCTGTTGGTCACAGGTTCTTCCATCTTCTCCCGGTTTTCTTTCAGGATTTGAACTCTTCTGCTCCTTGAATTGTAAGGCCAAGCACAGGAGTCACATCGTCATGGCATAGAGAGGTGCCATAAATATACGCTGAGGTGTGCATGCATGGCTCTGTGTATGTTAACATTGATAGGCAGGGATCAGCATTTATGACAAGAGGCCAATATGGTCTTTTCTTTTATAAAAATCCTATCTGTTTGTGTTGTGAACTTTTTTTTAAGTTCAATTTTGCTTTATGTTTTCTCTCACTAGCTGTCTAAGGTCTGCAGCATTATGCTGTCACCACCATGCTTCCTGTTCGTGATGGTTTGTTTATAATGATGGGCAGGGTTTGGCTGGCTTGCTGGCAAAGAAGATTCATTTTGGTGTGGTTGTGAACAAATCACATCCCTCTATAGCGTGGACTTGTCTCACTTAAGAGCACTAAGGGGGGTTTACTAAAACTGGTGCATGCAGAACATAGTAAACGATCAACTTCTAACTTCAGCTTGTTCATTTAAGCTTTGACAATAAACCTAGAAGCTGATTGGTTACTATGCATAGTAGTAGACTAGTAGTAGTAGTAGTAAATCTCCCCCTGAGGCCTGGTTCACAACTATGAGTTTTCAGTTTTGTAGAAATGCACTACAGTCCATTTAACATTGTTTCCTATGGGTCTTGTTCACATCTGTGCATTTTCCACTGGTGCATTTTTTTGGGAAGGTCAGGGACTTTTTTTTTCTCACAGCAGGTTGCGTTTTTGGTTCCATGGCCTTCAGCGGAAATGCATTAGAAATGCATTGCTTGTGTTTTCAGTGCGTTTTTGCTGGTTTCTCCCACAAGACAACAGACACCTCCCAAAAACAAAAACCACATAAAAAAACATTAAAAACGCACCCAGAAAACGCATCCTTCGCAACCTGCATCGGTGTGAACCAGGCCTGAGTGAAATTTCTGTCTGCTGCTTCGTTCCTCTGCTATCAGCATGAGTCACTTCTGACAAGTTTTCCTGACACCAAGAGAAAAATGGTGATAGGGGAGGGACCTCCAGCTAATTGACAGCCTCAACTCTGTTTCTGTGTGCTGTGTGGAGGGGGGGTGTGTCCCTTCCATCCAATAAGCTCTACTTACTGAGCTCTGCAGAATGTGACTTCAGTTCTCCGCCTCCTTTTTTTTCTGACAGCAAGGCAGCAGGCAAGCTTTTGGACTTTGAACTGATGTAGAGAATAAAGGACTGCAGGTAAACAGGTACAACATATATAGGAGGATTTGTTTTATCTCCGTTTCACTTATGCCACATGATATTTGCGCACCCGCTTATCAAACACAAATTTTCTGGAAAAAATTCACTTACATGCATTTTAGTGCACAGAAACACAATATAATACCCAGTTTTGGTAAATTATAAAAGATGAGGGTGCACCAAGTAAAAAGATACCACACATGGTAAAATTTTGTATGCCTGTGAATTGTTGAGAAATTACGATAACTAAAATTGTAAACACTTTTGTCCATAGGCAAAAGCCTTTTCAGATTACCAGATTAGAATTAAAAAATTGGAGCTCTGGCACTAAATTCTACTAAATTTGGACATCAAAGTTGCATAACAAGTCGTTTGCCGTGCTTTCATATGATAACCATTGAAATTGGATTGAAAGCAACGCAACCATTGGCTCACGCTGCTGTCAATCACATCCAATGACACGGCACGCCAGGGGGCGGGGCCAAGTGATACAGTGAGCCGAGGGACCCCAGAAGACCAGGTTCGGGGCCACTCTGTGCAAAACGAGCCGCACAGTGGAGGTAAGTATAACATGTTTGTTATTTAAAAAAAAAAAAAAATCTTTAGTTATCCTTTAATGGCCTGCCCTTACCCAGGCTATCCCCCTTCAGTCTATTATGAATGCTGCAGCTAGACTAATACACCTCCACTAACCGATCAGTGACTGCTGCTCTTTGCTAATCCCTTCGCTGGCTTCCCCTACACCACCGTATAAAATTCAAAATGCTAACCACAACATACAAGGCCATTCACAACATCGTCCCCAGCTACCTAACCAACCGCATCTGCAGATATCGCCCAAATCGTCCCCTCATATCCTCCCAGGACCTCCTGCTCTCTAGCTGCCTTGTTACCTCCTCCCATGCTCGCCTTCGGGACTTCTCCAGAGCCTCTCCCATCCTTTGGAACTCCCTGCCCCGGTATGTCCGATCAGCCCCTAACCTGTCCACCTTTAGGAGATCCCTGAAAACTCACTCATTCAGGGAAGCCTATCCCACACCCACCTAACAACTGTCCCCGAGCCATCCCCATCAAATCATTACCTTTTGTACTACCACCCCCCTCCTTTTAGAATGTAAGCTCTACGAGCAGGGCCCTCCTGTCCCTTCTGTATTGAACTGTACTGTAATTGTGCTGTCCCCCTCTACATTGTAAAGCGCTGCGTAAACTGTTGGTGCTATATAAATTGTGTATAATAATAATATGCGCGATTTAAAGTTGCAGCAACTTCAAAGTAGTTCATGCAGTACTTTGGTCTGACTTTCATGCAACTTGAAGGCCATAGACTTCAATGTTAACCCTCAGAAGTTGCATGAAAGTCATACTTAAATGTTATACAGTGCAACAGGTGTCCATTATCACTGGTCAAAGCCAAAGTCGTATCCACGTTGCACTCCAAAGTAGGGCTGGGGAAAAAATCGATTTGAATCTTGAATCGAGTTGAGAGGTCAAATCGATTCAAATTTTCAGCAAATCGATTTTTTTTTTTTTTTCACCAGGACCGGCGCTGACACTACGCTGGTCCTGAGGAGCTGTGGGCAGGAGTTTTTAGGTGAGGCCGCGGCTTCGGCCTAGTTTGTGGCGTCCGGCCTCGTGGCTTCGGCCTAGTCCGCGAGGCCGGACGCCACGAACTAGGCCGAAGCCGCGGCCTCATCTAAAAACTCCTGCCCGCAGCATCTCAGGACCGGCGCGGTGTCCATCAAAAAAAAAAAACTCGATTCAAATTGAGTATTGAGGTTTTTTTTGAGAAAATCGCCCAGCTCTACTCCAAAGTCAGCGCAACTTTGGAGTACAAGTGTGATTGGAGCCTAAGTAGCTGTTGGGTCATCAATAAAGTCTGGCAAAGCTGAAAATTTACTGATATAACTTTCCCGTCTTCATACAATCATGCTGGACTTTCTATATTGTCATCTGATTACACCAACTTGTAAGTTAGGCAAGGTAGTGAGCAGGCACTCACTGAAGTCATTCTGCTTACCTTTCCTATAGCCCTACTTTAAGGGTGGATTTTTTTTTAAATTTTCCTAGATTTTGGCTTTAACATCTGTTGTGATAAAACATCAGCACACAAGGGTTGTGTGGCATTCAATGTGTCTGTCTTCTTGTAGACTTGCTTTGTGAGGAGGAGCAGCAGAGCAGAACTTTTGTATACCACTGCAAAGCTGGGAACACAGTCTGCATATGTGATGAGCAAATATGACTGCTCCCATGTACGTAAGATGGAACGCTGTACATTGAAACAATATTTTTTAAAACACTTTTTTTGTTGATAGTATTTATGATGAAGAAACCCCTTCAGGGCATATACTCACCTATCTGGATGCCTGTTTCTCCTACTACTTTTCTGTTCAAGCATTGCAGTCGCTTGCATTTAAAGTGACACTAAACTCTACTTTTAAAAATTAAAATTCTATTCTGGTATCTATTGTAAACTCAATAGGTACCTTCTATTACTCTGTCTTCTCCAAAATTATTATTTTTTTTATTTTAGCTGCTGTGATCCTACTACCTGTTAGGGCGTGGCTACATTTGTTCTTTATTTCTCCATGGTCCTACTGTATATAGGAACATAGCCACCCTCTCTTGCTCTCTCCCAAGATGGACTAGTGACTATGAGGTGTATGCATAGAACAGTGTACATGAATGCAATTTTAATGTAATGACGTGCAATGCTGATTCCAAACAAATAAAAGTTATGAGGAAAAGGAGAGGTTTAGGAGCTGAGAAAGAATGTTTACAGGAGGCAGAGAAAAACAGGATGAAACAGTTTAATAAAAAAATAGATTACATGGCCATTGATTAGTGGATGTGTATAAATTATTTTTGGAGTCTAAAGCACTGTACACACTGGCTGAATCTTGGGTGGCATCGGCCAGTTTAATAGAAACCGGCTGACATTCTGCCGGCTTCTTATGAAGGGTCATGACGGTTACCGATCTCAGCCAATGGCTTAGAGTGCTGACTGGAGTGTTCTGGCGGGAGGGCCGTCCCCCTGTCAGAACACAATAGAACAGCAGGAGAGATTGCTGTACTAACATCGGATTGTATATTTTATCAAACACTTGGTTATTATATTGTGTTTTTGTGCATTAAAATTAGAAAGTGTATTTTTTTCCCCAAAAAACTGTGTTTGAAAAACCACTGCACAAAATTTGTGACATTAAAAATTACTACACCCACCATTTTATTTTCTAGGGCCTCTGCTTTAAAAATAAATATAATGTATGGGTGTTCTAAGTAATTCTCTAGGAATAGCACTGCAGCACAATACATGCGTTACAGAGATGCATGCTATCACGGCATAACCACGGCACTACCTGCACGGAGTTTGCATGTCCCCCCTGTGCTTGTGTGGGTTTCCTCTGGGTACTCTGGTTTCCTCCCACACTCCAAAGACATGCTGGTAGCTGAATTGGCTCCTGTCTAAATTGGCCCTAGTATGTGTATGTATGAATGTGAGTTAGATATCTTAGATTGTTAGCTCCTTAAGGACAGGGACTGATGTGAATATAATAAATATGTAAAGCGCTGTGTAAATTGACAGAGCCATATAAGTACCTGTAATAAATAAAATAAATTATAGATCTTAAAGTGTTTTTTTTTTTTTTTTTAGGTTAACAAACAGATCCTGTTCCTTTTAAGCATATTATACAGCACAGTGCTTGTGCTGTGTAATTTGGCCCCTTCTATCACCTAAAAGACGTGGCTGATCCTGGCTATACTCCTCTGTAAACTGACCATGGTTTATCATGGCTGCTGAGCCCTGACACCGTGGTCAGTTTACATGCCTCTGTCATCCACAGCTCTCCTGTCGTCCACCGTCCTCTCCCCCTCCCTCCCTGTCTGCTCGTGTCAGTGCCCACCCCCGTCCCCTCCTGCTGCTCTCATAACTACTATAAAAACCTCCATTCCCTCTGTAATAAAACAATATGTGTCCCTGTGTTCTATAAAAAAAATATGCCGATTTGTACCTATATCAGAGCGGCTCCCGGCACTCCTCGGCTCTCTCTCTCCTCCTCCCCGGCTGACGTCATCATGAGTGCTCGGCCCCGCCCGCTGGAGCTGTCAGCCAGGCAGAGGAGAGAGCCGAGGAGTCACCTGATCACCGGGAGACGCTCTGATATAGGTACAGATCGCCATATTTTTTATAGCACACATGCACTGAGACACGTATTGTTATATTACAGAGGGAATGGGAGGTTTTTTATAGTAGAGGCTTAACCACTTTAATGGGCCCTAACAAAACCTTTGGGAAAGCTTAGAAAGGGGGATGACCAATCTAGCTTTTACCAGGAAAGGGCAATATTTCAGACAAATAGCTATCTTTTTGACATGCAGTTTTTACTGAAGGGTATGGAGTTTTTTTTTCCCATTATATAAGTTTGAATTATCTGGGTTTGTGGCAGATATACTTTAATCTGCACACCAGTTTACTTTAGGAACGTAATGTTAATAGTTACAAAGATCTACAAATAGGTCAGATCACAGGATCAGTGCACTTCAGGCAGTGGAACATGGGACCTGCACTGCTCCAACAAGTCTGAGCCTGTTCTTACATGGTGCAGGCAGAAATGTGTTGGGACTATAAATAATATCTTGGCTCATAATTCAATTTTGATTATTCCCTTATTTTTAGATTTCAAATGTATTTACAGACAGGAAAATGTTCTATAATATTATAGAATATGTTGTGAAAGTTCAGGGGGTGATAGTTATGAAACATAACCATGTATCAGCCACATAAGGGAATTACCCACCAGCAGGACAGCCCCGACTGAACCGTTTTTAGCAGCTTTCAGCCGACATGCAGCACTCAGGCAGGTGTCTCTTCTCCAGAGTCTTACTACCCCCTACTAAGGATGAGCCCCAAGGGACATGTATTAATGCAAAAAAAGGTTTTAAGAACAGCTGTTTTTCTGGGAGCAGTGATTTTTTTTGTTTGTAAAGGCTTAAAGTGAAACAATAAAAAATGAAATATTCCTTTAAATATCGTGCCTAGGGGGTGTCCTTAGTATGCCTGTAAAGTAGCGCATTTTTCCCATGTTTAGAACAGTACCACAGCAAAATGACATTTCTAAAGGAAAAAAGTCATTTAAAACTGATCGCTGCTGAAATGAATTGTCAGGTCTCGGCAATATAGATAAAACTCATTTAAAAAAACCTCATGGGGTCCCCAGTCCACTACCAGGCCCTGGGTCTGGTATGGATATTAAGGGGAACCCCGAACCAAAAATTTTAAAAATTGCGTGGGGTCCCCCCAAAATCCATACCAGGCCCTTCAGGTCTGGTATGGAAATTAAGGGGAACCCTGTGCCAAATTAAAAAAAAAAATGGTGTAAGGGTCCCCTCAAATCTCTGGTATGGATTTTAAGGGGAACCCTGCCCCAAAATGTTAAAAAAAAAAAAAAATGTCGTTGGGGTCCCACCAAAATCCATACCAGACCCTTATCCAAGCACGCAAACTGGCAGGCCGCAGGAAAAGAAGGGGGGTGAGAGAGCGCCCCTCCCTTTGAACTGTACCAGGCCACATGCCCTTAACAGGGGGAGGGTGCTTTGGGGTCTGATGCTGCCTGTATCCTAGTAACCAACGGTGCTTGGCAGCAGTAGCCACCTGCAACATGGCAACCAAGGACACTAGGCAGCAGCCCTTGCCTGAATCCTATAAACCAATAGGGCACATTTTCTCTGTATACATGTAAACGCTGGCACAAACCTTACATGCGTACAGTGTGTCCCTGCCTGGTAGTACCGTTCTTTACAGAGACTTTCACACCATGCTCATGTGGAAACAGATAATATGTATATTATATTTTTTGATGTTTATTTTAGGGATGTCCATACATTGGTCTAAGACAGCCTTTTTCAACCAGGGTGCTTTGAGGTTTCTTCAGGGGTGTCTTGGCAAAATGCCTAAAAATTGCCCCAAAATTGTCCTAACTGTGGATGTTGATACTTTATGTAAAACTATTATGCCGTGTACACACGATCAAACTTTCCGCCAACAAAACCGTGGATTTTTGTTCGAAGGTTGTCTTGCATACACATGGTCACTGAGGATGAGCTCCGGCGTGTTCGCACACCCCACGTGCAGAGCCCGCCAGGAAGTCGGCACTGTGCTGTGCTAATCACAGGCAGTGAGACATTTCCCAATCTCTGCAGCCGCGCATCGGGACAATGTCTCGCTGCTTGTGATTAGCGCAGTGCAGTGCCGACTTCATGGCGGGCTCTGCACGTGGGGTGTGCGAACACGCCGGAGCTCATCCTTAATGGTCGCACAAATGTTGGCCAACAATTACGAACATGGGAACGCAGTGACGTACAACACCTACGATGAGCCAAGAAAAAGGAAGTTCGATAGCCAGTGCGGCTCCTTCTGCTTGATTCCGAGCATGCGCAAACTTTTGTGTGACGGACTTGTGTACACACGATCAGACTTTCTGACAACAAAGTTTTATTGGCGGAAAATTTGAGAACCTGCTATCAAACATTTGTTGGCGGAAAGTCCAACGGCAAATGTTCGATGGTGCATACACACGGTCAGACTTTCCGACAACAAACTCACATCCAACATTTCCCGTTGGAAAATCCGACCGCGTGTAGTTTTTTACATTTTAGAATGGGGTGCTCCCCAAGACTGTCCGTAATTTTAGAGAGTACCTTGAGATTGTCCATTATTTTAAAGGGTGCTTTGACTGAAAAAAGGTTGAGAAACACTGGTCTAGGACACCTAGTAAAGCTAAACCCTTCTAAGGTCAGCTGCAGAATGGAGCAGATCATCTTCCATTCAGATACTATGAGCTGCCAAACTCAAGGCTGTGTGTTTGTCTGGAAAGTACCTTGCAGTGGGCACACTGTAATCCTTTAGACTTGTTGAAGGATAACACAGGCGTGCAAGTATATTTTATCTGCACTAATGTTGTTACGATGATTAGGCACATCTTGTGTACTCTGTGGAAACAGCAGCAGAGTGTTGTGCAGGTCTTGAAAGTTTTCACTACAATTTATAGTTAGCCAATAAATGCTTTCACCCTAAACTCAAACTTTGCAAGATGCAGATTGCTGCGGTTTATCGCGGCAAAATCGCACTGTGTTTAGGTGCCATTGAAAATGAACGGCACCCGAACAGGCATGGTGCGTTTTTCCACTATTACAGTTCGATTTGGCATCGCGGGCAGAATCACAGCAGTCATTGGGGTCTAAGATGCTCTTTTTATACCCAATCATGTCACTGCCTGCTGCCAATTAACCTAATTAGTAGCAGAATGTTCTTCCAACTCTTCCTTGTTAGTACCACTTACTTTTTAGTACAACCATCTTTTTGTTGCCTTACCCAACTTTTTTGAGACTTGTTGCTGCCACCCTTTTCAAAATGACAATTTTTTTCCTTTTAAAGGGGTTGTAAAGTCTTGTGTGTGTTGTTTGTTATTTTAAAAAAAGTTCTACTTGCCTCCTCTGTGCAGAGCGGCTCCGATCCTCCTCTTCTGGGATCCCCCAGCGGCGCTCCTGGCTCCTCCTCGCATCGAGTGCCCCCTCGGAGACCTGCATTCCAAGGGGACACCCGTGCGGGCGCTTTCCCGAGTCCTGCCACATCCATCGACACAGACAGCAGGACTTGGCCCCACTCCCCGACTCCCGTGTCACTGGATGTGATTGACAGCAGCGGGAGCCAATGGCTGTACTGCTATCAATCTATCCAATGAAGACCCGAGACAGCGGCTGGAGCTGTTGTGCTCGTTGATGGAACGATCAGGTTCCGGTAAGTAAAAGGGGGATCTGCTGTACTACAGAAGGTTTTTAACCTTAATGCATAGAATGCCTTGAAGTGGTTGTTAACCCACTTTCGGTCATTTACATACTTAGTTCTGTATCCTAATAGAGTGCCCCCCGTCTCTGTGTTTCATTAAAAAAATACCTCCTTCACCGTATTTCATGGCGGCTCCTGGCGCTCATGTAACCAGCTGTTTCTCCTCTCTGCCCGTCTTGCAGAAGCAGCGGGCAGGGCCGAGGTTTTCACGCTGACATCAGCGGGAGGAGAGGAGACACAGCCGGTCAGGTGAAAGCTGGGAGCCGCCGTGAGATACGGCGAAGGAGTTATTTTTTAATGAAACACAGACACGGGGGGCACTCTATTAGGATACAGAACTGAGTATGTAAAAATATATATGTTATTCCTGCAGCAGGAGGGGGATGGGGCGGCACTGTCACTAGGTGACACACTGAGAGGGGAGGGGGGATGAGGGGGGACAGAGGAGACAGACACAGGAGAGTAGGCTGTGGCTGACGGAGGGACGGAAACAGACCACGATGTCAGGGCTCAGCAGCCCTGATTATCGTGTTCTGTTTGCATAGGGGAGGGGAGAAACTGGCAGGATCAGCAAGGTTTTTTAGGTGTTGCAGGAGTCCAAATTATACAGCACAAGCACTGTGCTGAATAAAATGCTTTAAAGTGGTTGTAAACCCTTACAACATACTTTTTGCTACAGGTAAGGCTATAATAAGGCTTACCTGTAGCTATCCTGGACCTTAACCGTTTAGGAGATATCCCCTGTATTTGCATGTGCCGACGTCATTGGCACATGCGCACCGAAGCAAACTTGTGCCCTTGCTTCAGTTAGACTGTGCCGTTAGCTGCGGCTCCCGCTCGCATGCGCGGGAGCGATGTCATTGCGGCTCCGGCCAATCACCGCGCTGGAGCCCAGGATACCCGGAAGTAACTCCGGAAGAGATGTCGCCGGCTAGAGTGGTGAACGAGGACCGCTGCAGGGGCTTCGATCTAAGATAAGTTATACATACTAGCTCAGTATGTCTTGCAGGTTTTTTTTTTGCTCAGGTTTACAACAACTTTAAAGGAACAGAATCTGTGTTTTGCTTTTTTTTTTTTTTTGGGTTAACAAACGCTTTAAGGTGAAAAACCTTGAGGGTTTACAACCCCTTTAAAATGGTACATTTTCTCAGTTTAAACATTGAGATATGTTTTCTTTTTTTTATTTAATTATTATTATTTTGGAATTTAAGTTATAATCCCAGCCTCCCCAAGCTTTTTACCTGACATACAATGCAATTATTTTTGTATGGGGTTATAGCGCCATTTGTGGAATTATTTATCATATTGATGTACTTGATAGAGAGAACCAGTCACAATTGGACTTATGCAATAAGCATAATATACAGTTGTAGATTGATGTAATTGTGCATGCTTATTATTTTAACCACCTCAATACAGGGCACTTTCACCCCCTTCCTGCCCAGGCCATTTTTCAGCTTTCAGCGCTGTCGCACTTTGGTCATGTACCACTGTACCCATGACATTTTTATAATTTTCTTTACAAAAATAGAGATTTCTTTTGGTGGGATTTAATTACGGCTGGGTTTTTTATTTTTTACTAAAAGACCGAAAATTTTGAAAAAAAAAAAAGGTTTTCTTAGTTTCTGTCAGTAAATTTTATAAATAAGTAATTTTTCTCCTTCTGAGGTGCACTGATAAGGCTGTACTGATGGGCCGGCACTGATGAGGCGGAATTAATTGGCACTGATGAGGAGGCACTAATATGCCGCGCTGACAGGTGGCACTGATATGGGGCATTGATGGGTGACATTAATGGACAGCACTGATGGGCAGCACTGAACAGGCACTGAAAGGCAGCTAATGGACACTGGTTGGTGGCACTGATTAGGCACTGCTGTAATCAGGGCACCGATGATCAGGGCCCTGATTACCTGTCTTGGTGTCCTCTGTGAGGAGATGCTGCTGATCGGCTCTCCTCACCACACACTCTGTCAGTGTGAGGCAATGAGAGCCGATTTATTTTCTTTACGGTAGCGCCACTATTCATTCTCACTTATTTAGAGGTTTGAATTCGGTTCACTTATGGCAGCTATAGGACCACCCTTTCCTATTTCCTAGAGCGCAGTGTAAACCAACAGTTTGTACAATGAGAGCCGATTACCGGCACTTCCGCATTTACATGTGACCGGCTGTGATTGGACACAGCCAATCACATGGTTAAAGAGCCGCGTCATCAGCTCTTTACAGAGATCAGGGTCATGCCGTGTTCTGAGCGCGAGAGCGGCCATTCTGGGGCAACGTCATATGACGTCCACCTAGAACGAGAGCCACACCGATCCTCCACCATTTGACGGTGGGCAGGCGGCAAGTGGTTAAAAGAGTATCTATTGTAAAAATGGAAAATCATGTATTCATTTCCACATTGTATTTCAATTTTTTCTAGCCTACTCCTATTCATCTGAATGTTCTTGAAGTTTGTAAACTTTGTGAAGATCCCCACACGTTTACTTTAATTCTTTGACACGTAGTCACTATGCCCTGTGGGTGGGCACTGCTGTCAAACATTTCACAGAGCCTGCCTTCTGAACTGCAGAGGTGTTGAGGAGGAGTTTCAGGGGGCGGAGTCAGTACAGGAATCACTGCTTTCAGACAGTAAGGTACCATGGGATATGTAGTCCTTAGAAATTGAAAGTAAACGGCAGACGAGGAATGCAAAGTATGCTGGGAATCCAACAAGGTGTGGAAAGAGATGGCCAGCAAACAGGCAGAGCTTATAACATGAAAGGAGATTTTATAAGTAAGCTTTTATTATCGTGTTAAAAATAACTTGTTTGTATTGCCGTTTACAGTGCTGATGTTATACAATGATAGTGTATGCTGTGACATCCTTTAGACTTCATTCACACTAGTGCGACTTGTCATGCGAATTTGGACACTAAACTCGCACTTAAAATAGCTTCTTGCACTACTTTTGGTCCGACTGTCATGTGACTGGAGTGCCATAGACTGCAATGAAACCATCAAAAGTCACACCTGAATGTTATACGTGCAACAGTTGTCCATTATCATTGGTCAAAGCCAAAGTCGCATCCAAGTTCCACCCAACTAAAGTTTTACTCCAAAGTTGTGTGATGTACAAGTGTGAATGGAGCCTAAATCTCACTTTGACTCAAACAGCTTCAGTGACTTGGCCAGAGGTTTCCTGAAGTCTGATCTCTGACATTGCCCCCCAACTCCTAACAGCTTCAACCATGATCATATAAGGTAGTCCTGTAGCTTTTTAGGCCCCTTTCACACGAGGCGGACTCCGTTTCTACGGATCCCGCCTCGGTCCGCCGGCTCAGCGGGAGATCTGTCCGTTGATGTCTGCTGAGCCTGCGGATGACAGGTCCCTCTCAGCTCACTGAGCGGGGAGGGGCTTGTCAGGCGCCGCTGCCGCCTATGGAGGGATCGGATGAAAACGGACAGCATGTTTTCATCAGATCTCACCCGTTCCGCCAGCGACGGACCTGGGCGTAGGACCATCCGTCTGCTTTTAGCGGATCGGACGGGGTCGGATGTCAGCGGACATGTCTCCGCTGACATCCGTCGCTCCATAGACTAACTTGGAGCGCCCGTTCAGGTTCGCCGTCAAAACTGACCTGAACGGTCCGATCGTGTGAAAGGGGCCTTACATATCGCTTTTCTACTAGTCTGTTATTTGACACTTAGGCCCCTTTCACACTGGGGCGGTGGGGGCGTCGGCGGTACAACAGCGCTATTTTTAGCGCTGCTGTACCGTCGTTCTTGCAGCGGTATTCGGCCGCTAGCGGTGCGGTTTTAACCCCCGCTGGCGGCCGAAAAAGGGTTAAAATCCCTCGTACAGCGCGGTATTGCTGCGGTATAGCCGCGCTGTCCCATTGATTTCAATGGGCAGGAGCTGTGAAGGAGCGGTGAATACACCGCTCCTTCACCGCTCCAAAAAAGCGGTTTGCAGGACTTTTTTTACCGTCCTGCCTGCGCACCGCTTCAGTGTGAAAGCCCTCGGGCTTTCACACTGAACAAACAGCGGAGGCTGTTTAGGGGTGGTTTGTACGCGGTATTTTTAGCGCAATAACGCCTGCAAACCGCCCCAGTGTGAAAGGGGTCTTAGGCACTTTCAAGGGCTCGGAAATGGTGCATGTTTTCAGGCAGTTGGCATGGCAACAGCTGTCGGACTTCTGTGACCTCCGATCCATGATACTCAAGCAAAGGTTTGTTTGCCTGCTTTGTCTTCAACGCAAAGGCATCTGATAAGTACCTGCTGCCCCTGTATCAATGCATCAATCTATATAGCAGCATTGAGGTAAATTTGCTGGTCTGTATTTGATGTGCGTTTTTAACACTGTAAAACAATGCCTGTGTACACAAGTCCTAAAAAAAGTATTTGCAGTATTTCCAGTTTATTGCTGAAAAAGAACACCACCCTCAGTCAAAAAGTGCAAACTTTTCATGACCGTGCTGTAAAAACGTACACTATATTACCAAAAGTATTGGGACCCCTTTCACACTGGGTTGTTTTGCAGGTGCTATTGCACTAAATCTGAAACAGCCTCTGCTGTGTCTCCAGTGTGAAAACCCGAGGGCTTTCACATTGGAGCGCTGCGCTTGCAGGACGGAAAAAAAAAAACTCCTGCAAGCAGCATCTTTGAAACGGTGTATTCACTGCTCCTAAACCACTCCTGCCCATTGAAATCAATGGGGAAGCGTGGCTATACCGCTGGCAAAGCGGCGCTTTACTGGAGGTTTTAACCCTTTCTCAGCCGCTAGCTGAATGGCGCCGCTAAAACGACGGTGAAGCGCCGACGCACCCTCCGCCCCAGCGTGGAACCGGCCTAATGGCATCCCAGTCTTAGTCCGTAGGGTTCAATATTGGTTTGGACCAGTGCAGAAAGCAAGGTCCAGCTAATTATTCTGTCTGCCAGGAAACTATATATATGCGCTATACAGGCAGTCCCTGAGTTACAAACACCTAGCTTTGTGCGCTGGTCCAAATCATTTGGTGGAGGGGGGATTAGGGTGTGGGGTTGTTTTCCAGGGGTTGGGCTTGGCCCCTTAGTTCCAGTGAAGGGAACTCTACAGGTGTCAGCATACCAAGACATTTTGGACAATTTCATGCTCCCAACTTTGTGGGAACAGTTTGTGGATGGCCCCTTCCTGTTCCAATATGACTACGCACCAGTGCCCAAAGCAAGGTCCATAAAGACATGGATGAGCGAGTTTAAGGTGGAGGAACTTGACTGGCCTGCACAGAGTCCTGACCTCAACCCGATAGAACACCTTTGGGATGAATTTGAGTGGAGATACTGCGAGCCCGGCCTTCTCATCCAACATCAGTGCCTGACTTTACAAATGCGCTTCTAAAAGAATGGTCAAACATTCCCATAGACACACTCCTAAACCTTGTGGACAGCCTTCCCAGAAGAGTTGAAGGTGTTAGAGCTGCAAAGGGTGGGCCAACTCAGTATTGAACCCTATGGACTAAGACTGGGATGACATTAAAGTTCATGTGTGTGTGTAAAGGCAGGCAGCCCAATACTTTTAGTAATATAGTGTATGCATTTTTTATGTCTATGGTTTTTTTTTTTCTTGTATCTTCTAAGATCTGCCAAAATGCTAATTGTGTTTCTCTGGAACTACCCAGTAGTCACAGTTATTAGTTGAACTTAATGTCTCTGTATTCCTCTTTCACCTCTGTCACAGGAGAACCACAATAAAAGTGATCCAAAAAAAAAATTAAGGAAAAGTGTAAAAATAATAAACATAATGACTAAAATAATAATACAAAATGTTTTTAAAAGTGCCCCCGTCCCCACGCGCAGTGGTGAACGCATACGTAGATCGTGCCCACACATGTAAACGGTGTTCAAACCACACGTGAGTTATCGCTGCAAACGTCAGAGCAAGAGCAATAATTCTAGCAGTTGACAAGTTGTAACTTGTAACTGGTAACCTTTAGAAATTTTTAAAGCGTTGCCTATGGAGATTTTTATGTACCGTAGTTTGGCACCATTTCATGAGTGTATATACAATTTTAACGCATGACATGTTGGCTATCTATTTACTCAGCGTAACATCATCTTTCGTATTATTCAAAAAATTGATGTATATGTTTTTTTTTTTCATTAAAGTGTATTTTCTCCAAAAAAACTGTGTTTGAAAAACCGCTGCACAAAGCCGTGACATAAAAAATTGCAACGACCTCCATTTTTTTCTCTAGGGTCTCTGCCAAAAAAAAAAAAAAAAAAATATATATATATATATATATATATATATATATATATATATCAGTTGTGCTCAAAAGTTTGCATACCCTGGCAAAAATTGTGGCATTTAATATTGAAAATATGACTGATCATGCCAAAAAAAACTCTTTTATTGAAGGATAGCAATCGCATGAAGCCATTTATTATCACATAGTCTTTTGAATCCTTTTTAAATCATAATGATAACAGAAATCACCTGGTCCTGATAAAAAGTTTACATACCCTGGAATGTTTGGCCTTGGTACAGACACAGAAGGTGGCACACATAGGTTGAAATGGCAATTAAAGCTGCATTCACACCTGAGCGTTTCAAAGTCGCGGGTTTTTACAGTGATTTTGTACAGATCACCAATGTAAAAAGCAAAAAAAACGCCTGTAATCTGCCCCAAAGAAGCTCATTTTGTTTTTTTGAGCTTAAGGCGTTTTTTAGGTGTTTTGCTTCAGGTGACAAAACGCTCAGATGTGAACAGGTGCCATTGAAATGAATGGGGTTTTGCTTGTTGGGTGTTTTTCGGGCGTTTTATGAGCTAAAAACGTTGAGGTGTGAATGCAGCGGTTACTTTCCCACATTTGTGGCTTTTTAAATCACAATTGGTGTCTGTATGAATGGTCAATGAGTTTGTTAGCTTTGACATGGATGCACTAAGCAGGCTAGACACTGAGCCATTAACCTTTAATTGACACTTTACCTATGTGTGCCACCTTCTGTGTCTGTACCAAGGCCAAACATTCCAGGGTATGTAAATTTTTTATCAGGGCCATTTGGGTAATTTCTGTTATTATGATTTAAAAAGGATCCAAAAAACGATGTGATAATAAATGGCTTCATGTGATTGCTATCCTTAAGGCCCCTTTCACACTGGGGTGGTGGGGGCGTCGGTGGTAAAACAGCGCTATTTTTAGCGCTGCTTTACCGTCGTTTTTGAGGCGGTATTCGGCCTCTAGCGGTGCGGTTTTAACCCCAGATGGCGGCCGAAAAAGGGTTAAAACTGCTCGCATACCGCGACTATAGCCGCGGTATAGCCACGCTGCCCCATTGATTTCAATGGGCAGGAGCGGTTTAGGAGCGGTGAATACATCGCTCCTTCACTGCTTCAAAGATGCGGTTTGCAGGAGTTTTTTTCTTCTCCTGCCAGCGCTCTGCTTCAGTGTGAAAGACCTTAGGCTTTCACACTGAACAAACAGTAGAGGCTGTTTTGGGTCGGTTTGCAGGCGGTATTTTTAGCGAAATAACGCCTGCAAACCGCCCCAGTGTGAAAGGGCTCTAAAGGGGTTGTAAACCTTCATGTTTTTTCACCTTAATGCATCCTATGCATTAAGGTGAAAAAACACCTGTCACTGACCGGCCCCCCAGCCCCCCGTTTTACTTACCTGAGCCCTGGAACTTCACCCACGGGGATGCACTGTCTCTCTGCCCGAGGTTCTCGCCTCTTGATTGGATAGATTGATAGCAGCGCAGCCATTGGCTCCCGCTACTGTCAATCAAATCCAATGAAGCAAGCCCCGGGGGGCGGGGCCGAGTCCTGCATTCGGTGGCTATGGACACCAAATCATGGACTCGGGAGCGGGCCCGCAAGGTAATCCCCCGGGAGAGAGCTTCTCCTAGGGGGTTATCTGATGCGGGGAGGAGCCGCCGGGGGACCCCAGAAGAGCAGGTTCGGGGCCACTCTGTGCAAAACGAGCTGCATAGCGGAGGGAAGTATGACATGTTTGTTGTTAAAAAAAAAAAGGTCTTTACAATCACTTTTAAAGTGGAGTTCCACCCAAAAGTTTAAGCACTCCTCGTCCCCGTGGGACTTCCTGTCCCACTTCCTCCTTCCTCTTCTCGGCCGCCTAGGCAACTCACCCCCCGCCCCCACTAGGCAGCCTATCCCTGACAGCAATCTTCTGTGACACGTAACAGGTCACAGAAGATTGCCTGGCCAATAGCAGAGCCCAGTGCGACTTGCGCATGCACAGTGCTCCCCGGCCAAGAAGCCGTGAGCTGTCACGGCCGGGTGCCCACAGTTGCTATGATGGGGGAGAAGAGCGAGGCTCCGGGCGCCCGTATTGCTGGACCGTAGGACAGGCAAGCGTCTGTTTATTAAAAGTCAGCAGCTACACTTTTTGTGGCTGCTGACTTTTAAGAACTAGAAAACAGGTGGAACCCC